>NC_138771.1:415608476-417095976 GCF_965119305.1 Pelophylax lessonae | reverse complement strand
GCGGGCCATATTGCGTGCGATCTGCCACTTTTTTTTTTTTTTTACGGACACGGATGACACTTGTGTCATCGGGTCCGTATGTCCGCATATCATCCCATCCGTTTGCGGATGATATATGGGCATAATGTATGTCTATGGGATTGCGAATGTCAGCGGATGACACCGCTGACATCCGATTTTGTGTCCTTTCCGTTTTTTAAACGGAGGAAAAAATAGGGTTCTGTTCCGTTCCAAAAAATGGAACAGAACTGAAAGGACGCAAATAGGTTGTCAGTGGATGGTCATCCGCTGACATCCGCAATCCCATTGGCATGCATTATGTCCGTATATCACCCGCAAACGGATGGGGTGATATACGGACATACGGAACGCCCGTGTGAAAGAGGCCTTAAAGTGATATTAAAGTCTTGTTTTTTTTTTTTTCAATAACAAACATGTTATACTTACCTCCTCTGTGCAATGATTTTGCACAGAGCAGCCCAGATCCTCCTCTTCTTGGGTCCCATGTCAACGCTCCTGGCTCCTCTCTCCTTCCAAGTACCCCCACAGCAAGCAGCTTGCTCTGGAGGTATCCAAGCAGGCGTGCTCCTAAACCAAGGCTCTGTGTGTCCATTCACATATGGAGATGCAGCTCGGCCCTACCCCTTCCATCTCCTGATTGGCTCACTGGCTGTGATTGACAACAATGGGAGCCAATGACTCCTGCTGCTGCCAAAAGCCAATCAGGAGTGCGAGTCCCTGGAGAGCCAAGGCTCTCATGGACATCGCTGGATCAAAAGGGGACTCAGATAAGTCTTAGGGGAGACTGCTGCACACAGAAGGTTTTTTATCTTCATGCATACAATGCATGAAGGTAAAAAACCTTTAGCCTTTAAAATCACTTTAATTGTCAGGATATTAGTAAATGTATTATATGTATTTTCAACAATAACTTTCTCAGTGGGTAGAGTTCTTCAATGCAAAGATAAAAAAACAAAAAGAATGTCTATTTAGGTGAGTGTGTTTTCAGCAGATTTAATGGAAAGGCAATGCTTCAATTTATAAAAAGACAGAGCATTCAGGCAAAAATTGGGTCAGGTTAGTTCTGCATAAATTGCAATGCAATGTACTATTTGTCAAGACTTTAACAGCATTCACTGGCATGCATGCATTTAATTTTCAGGTTTCAGCTGTGTTAATAAGAAAAGGCTTACAGACTAAAAATATTCCAGCACAATGTAGCACTTGCTGATGCGTTTGATTTCAGCTTTGTCTTGGAAACGTTATGATGTGCATCATTGAATTTACAACTCATGCTGCGTTTTATAACAACAAAATTTAAATAGGATGTACTTTTGCATCTGGCTTGCTCTGACACTTCAAATATGTGAATCTGTAAAGTTTTACAGCTTGCTGTTTAACAAGAGGTAAATCATATTATGCGTCAAGGCATGTCTGGAAAGAGCCAATATTTCACTTTCTCAGCCTTCCCCATAGAGGGACAAAGCAGTTTGTGGACATTAGTCTTTATACTGGTTTGTAACACTCACTTTTGACTCATTGCTTCAAAAAAATATATAATACACTAAACTTCTGTGTAATATAAAATATATAATGTGCTTAAAATAATTAAAATACAAATACAAATTACGTTTTACAGAACAGAATGTATAGAGATATTGTATATCCAGCTTGGACTGATCAGGAGGTCACAGTTGGCACCCAAATCCAAAATGGTGAGACGGGCCTGAAGACTGCACTGAAAGACTTCAAGTTGAAGGAAAACAGCACTGGACCTCTTGGGCTGGTAAGTATGTGTTTTGTTAACAGTCAGCAGCTACAGTACTTGTAGCTGCTGATTTTTACTTTTATTTTCTGATCTGGGTAAAGTCCCTCTTTAACCACTTGACTGTCAAAACACCATTTTTTGCAAAACGGTATTGCATTGCTTTGACAGTTTCGCAGTCATGCAACGCTGTACCCAAATAACATTTATGCCATGTTTTCCCCCAAAAATAGAGCTTGGTGGTATTTGATCACCATTGCATTTTTTATTTTTTGCGCTACAAACAAAAAAAGACAGACAAATTTAAAAAAATATATTTTTTTCCTTACTGCTTTAAAACATATCTTATAATTATTATTATTATTTTTTTTAATTACATTTCTTTATCAATTTAGGTCAATATGTATTCTGCTACTTGTTTTTGGTAAAAAACAAAACAATAAGCGTATTGATTGGTTTACGCAAACGTTATAGCAAACTATGGTATATATTTATGGAATTTGTATTTATTTTCATTAATACTAGTAATGGCAGAAATCAGCGACTTATAGTGGGACTGCAATATTGCGATGGACACTAACTGACATTTTTGACACTTTGCGGGAACCAGTGACACTAAAACAGTGATCAGTGCTAAAAATATGCACGGTCACCGTACTAATGACACTGGCTGGAAAGGGGTTAAACATTTAGCACAATAAAAGGGTTAACTGTGTGCCGACTGCCGAGCCAGTGTTTTTGTGTGCTATATGTGCTGCTTTTACTAGGGGAAGAGATGGATTCTGGTCCCTGCTTTGCAGAAACATGGAATCCGTCCCATCCCCAAGTCAGAACAGAGATGTGACTTGTTTACATAGGCAGATCTCCATTCTGTGTGATTTACCTTACATTCAGCAGGTACAGGAAGACATTGAGTGTGACTGCATCAGCTTCTTCTGTAAGTAATCATAGCAGAAGCGGCCCGCCAGTGGTGCACGTGCACCCCCTGTAGGCGGAAGTGCAGGATCACGTATGAATGCACATGATCCTGCGCAGAGCTACTGCCCTGTAGCAGGAAAACTGCTATAGGCTGCTCAGCAAGTGTGAAAGCCTAACACTAAGGTAAAACACAGTTGTTCAGAATATTGGGAAAGGTTAACCCATACATGGCTTTCTTTTTCTTTTGTTTTCTGTGTCTTTGTTGAGCAGTTTTCTTCAAAAGAGAGAATACAGAATACAGCAAGAAAAACCTTAAGCTCTTGTCTTTTGCAACTACATCCAATACTAAAATATAAAACAACAGATCTGGCTGGAATTGTGTTTAAAAGGCCAACTCCAGCTAAGCCTATCTTTTTTAGTTTTGAATAGAGTTAAGTGTCAGAACCTCTGTTTGATTGTTTTTATCACAGAATAAAAAGAGACTTTTAGTGGAGTGGAGACGGGTAAGAAAAGGGGAATGATATCACTGCAACAAGAACACAGGCAGCTAAAAATGCAAAGAAAGACTGGAAAGTGCTTGTTCCCCTCATTTTTATACATTGAAACATTTTGAAATGGAAGGACCATTAAAATATAAAGGCCGTGACTGCAACATAAGACAACTAAAGAGCACTGTACCGTAATGCATCTTGAGAGTTGTGTTGTGCTGCAGTACATTACAGCACAGGTACATTGTGGAGGTGTGTTGGGGTGTCATTCAAAATGAATGGCACTACATGGTACCAATACAAATACAATGCATTGCCATGCATTGAAAGAAAGTACATGTACAGTATTACTAGGAGTGAGGATTTTACATTTTAAGAGACTCATTTTTGAAATTATATATACTGCAGTATCATGTAATTTACTGCATCAGATGGAATACTACAGTAGGCTTTTAAATCTGGTGCTCTGTACTACATTTACTGTTTGAACTGCATTTTTTTCATCAACGTTAGTCCACTTTATTTATTTGTACAATTTATTTTTATTAGTACATAGTCTTTTAAAAGTGCATTTATTGAGAATTGATAGCCTGTACATAATGCCACATCTATCATGTTACCTTTCTATGTACAGTAAATGCAATAAACAGCAAGTAAGACCAGTGTCACCTGTAAAAAAGGTTGTTAAGTATGGGCAGTTTTGGGACTTTAGATGAGACACCAGCTGGGTAAGGCTGTGCATCTCCATCCCTGAGTTGAAAATTAGCCGGTCATTTTTAGTTTCAACCCTGTGGCTATCATTTAGCCATTGGATTGTTATTTACTTGTGATCTTGTTATACACTTTGAAGGCCAGTAATAGATGCGGGCAGGTTGGGGGAGGCCCAGGCTACCTCCATACCCACCTGTCTCTCATCTATCCATTAGCTAGCATGTGCTCCCACTGTGGAGACACTTATAAATTAATAGTGTTAGGACTGCAAGTTACACAGGGTGCCGTGAAGGGGCCTTGCAGCTTACACATGCATTTGCAAATGTGTGTTAACTAAACCCCTGTTTTTACCAATTTTGTTAGGCAGGTTGATTCGGTTTGTTAGCAGACTGGTCAGTGAGTATGGTTTTCTTAGGGCCGGTTGTTCTCATGCACCTCATTCAAAGTCCCAAATTTTTTTCTTTAACCTGTAAAAAAGTTGCCCTCCTTTCAAGTCTTAAAATGTAAAAGAATATCACTCACATATGAGCTTTTCATCCAGGCTTTGCCATGTGGCACAGACCACTCCAAGCTTTTTTTCTGATAATTAGGTATTTTAGAAACATCATCTACTGAATTATTTGAATGTGTGCAGACAGGAATTGCAGTAGTAAGTTGTGTCCACTAGAATGTCAGAAGCCATATTATTATGCAAATGATATCATCCTTATCCTGTTCTCAGCCCAATCCACCTATTTCCCATCTCCACCAAAATCCATTCCTTTCTCCAATAGTATTTTCTCAGTCCTTCTCTATCCACTGACTGTGATCATCAGCAAAAAGCAAATGTATTGTTTCGCAAAATACTGATTATTGAAACCTGTTCATTGCAATTAGAGCTTGCATAAAATGTATGTATGTCAACACTCATATGTTTCCCTCTTTCATGATTGTCCACAACGGTGCAAATGTCATTTCAAAATACATGCACATCCTGTTACACCAAGACACAAAACATAGTAGAATATTATATATACAAATATACACAATTATGTGCAAAAGGGTTAATTTACCAATAGAAGAACATAATCACCTTAAAATGGAAAATATTTTTTTTAGTGTTAATGTAGTTTAAGGTATATAAGGTAAGATAGATTAATCATATCAGTTTGACCTGTACAGAGGCCCAATTAAACAGAGTGTATGCATTGATATTTACATAAAGCAATAGGTAGCATTTTCTTTGCAGCATGTTACCTGCTGTCAACTGGCCTATCTTATTAATTATATGCCTAAAGGGCAGTTTGTTCAGTAAAACAATTATGTTTTGCATGAATAATCATTTCAGGACCAGATGTGAGCTTCATTTTAAAGGCCAGTGTTTATGAATAGTATCCATCTGTACTTTATAATATACAGTATAAAAAATGTGGTAATGTAGTATCATGGCAAAAAGGGTACTGCAACTTGTTTTATACATATCAAACATCTTTTAAGAAATTCTCCAGACAAGAAGTAAAATAAGTCGGTGAACTGCTGACTAGCCACTTGCTGACCAAGTATTTTTCCTGAGATTTCTTTGTTTACAAGTAAAAATCTGTATTTTTGTTAAAACAAGTACTTAGAGCCCCCACACATTATATATATATATATATATATATATATATACTGTATATATATTTTTAGCAGAGGACCTAGAGAATAAAATGTCGGTCATTTTTTTGTTACACAGATTTTGCACAGCGGTTATTAAAATTAAATTGTTTAGCAAAAAATACACTTTAATGAATTAAAAAAAAAAACATTATATAATCATATACCCCATTTTTTAAGTAAAACATGAAAGATGATGTTATACAGAGTACATAGATGCCTAACATATCATGCTATAAAATTATCAGCGCTCGTGCAATGGTGCCAAACTACGGTACCTAAAAATCTCCATAGGCGACAGTTTAAAAATTTCTACAGGTTACCAGTTTAGAGTTGAAATGAAAGGCTTATTTGTGGAGACTAGGTTTTGACAATGACAGCACCATTTTGTTTGGAGTATCTTTCTAGTTAGGTTGCTAGGAAGCTAGGCACATTTCCCCCATAAATTTAAAAATATAAACTTATATGTCAGTTCAAAGAAATTATATCCATATAGTCACAGAAAAAAATGACCATACTGTGAATATTATAAATGAGCTGCAGTTTGCAGCAAGAAAAAAAACAAACATTTTCTTGCAATATTGATTGTCCAGTACGTTTCAATCCATCATAAAACTAGACCACTACCACTAGTGCCATGAAAATACAATTTAATCTATTTGATGTTGTTTTGGTGAGAAATACTAACTGTGTTATGTATTCATTTTCCTCAAGTCACATTCCATTTCCATTGTGATGTAACAGTAAAGCACTCTATTTTAGAGGTACTGTATGTATTTTGATTTGCAGGCAGGAGTGACAAAAAACTTTCTAGTGGTTTAAATTACACTATGCCACATGTCAATGTCTCTCAGTTAGAGACTATGTCTCCTACACAGAATCTAGGGTAAAATACAAAATATCTTTGCTATACTTTTCTAAGCAGCAACTAGGAAATAAAAAAGAAGTTCTTACCATCTTATAAAAAGCGTGACAATAGAAAAGCTCTAAGAAACATATTTTCAATACCATCTCCACAGACAACAAGCATGCTGGTAATACCAATAAAGGTAGCAACAGCAGCAGCAAAAACCACTGCTGTTCCCCAATTTGTTTCAGGATACCATTTTATCTCTATCAGACAGCTTAAACTATTAACTTGATCGTTTTTTTTGTCTTTTACATTGCACAAGGGTGCACAATTTTTGACAGTGATCAAAAGTCAAATCATTCCTCCCAGCTCCTAGTCATAGTTACATAGTTGGTAAGATTGAATAAAGACATCAGTCCATCCAGTTCAACCTGTGTTGGTGTGTGTGTCTGTGTCAAAAATCATTTCCCATATCCCTGTATACTGTGTTCACTAAGATACCCATCCAACAGTTTTTTTGAAAACTATCAATACTTCCCGCTGCCACCACCAATTGTGGAAATGAGTTCCATATTCTTATCACCCTGACAGGGAAAAATCCCTTAGGCAGATTAGGGTTAAACCACTTTTTATCGAGTGGCCCTGTGTCTTCTTACACTCTCTGAGACTGAATAGTTTATTTCCTATGCTAGAATCACAATTGAGGTATTTGTATATCGCTATCATATCTCCTCTTGAGCGTCTCTTCTCCAGGAAGAATAAGTTTAATGTTTGCAGTCATTTCTTGTAACTAAGCTCCTCCAGTCCCTTTATTAACTTTGTTGCCCTTCTCCCTTTCCCGCACTTCCCTCCTGAGGATTGGTGAGCAGAACTGGACAAAATAATCCAGATGTGGCCGAGCCAGAGTTTTATAAAGTGGCAGAATTATAGTTTTATCTCTTGAGTAAATTCCCTTTTTTATGCATGCAATATTCTGCTAGCCTTGCTTTCTGCAGCTTGGCATTGCACGCCATTGCTGAGTCTACTAGGACTCCCAAATTTTTTTCCATCCTGGATTCCCCTAGTGACTAGCTTGCATTCATATTTTTAGCCCCCAAGTGCATTATTTTACATTTTTCAACATTAAACCTAATTTGCCAAGTGGTTCCCACGCCATTATTTTATTGAGTCCTTCTTGCAAGGTTCCTATATCTTGCTGTGAAGTTATTGCCCTACTTAGCTTTGTATCATCAGCAAACACTGAGATTAAGCTATTTATACAAACCTGTATATCATTTATGAATAATGCAAACAGAATTGATCAGGGAAAAAAGCCATGGGGTATTCAACTTATCACTTCAGACCAGCCTGAGTAGTTGCTCTTTTTCACCATCCGTTGGATGCGCCCCTGTAACCAGTTTTCTATCAATGAATAAACACTATGGTCCATGCCTACAGTTTTTAAATTAAAATGATTGTAAATCGTCACCTTGTAAAATAACCCATTTAGTTTAAAATAGAAATGAAAGGAAAAACATTTTTATATAGATGTAAAAAAAGTTATACATACTTTTTTCCCTTTTTTATAAATGATTACATTCATTTTGCTTTCAGATACATAAGAGCTGGGGGAGGAAAAGCAGCAGCACACCAAGCTTCCCAGTGAATTGCTGTGCTGTGGGAAGGTCAGAAAAGGTCTGATCATTGAAGAAGTTCCACATCTAACACAGTAAGAGTTCTCCCTATCTCATGCAAAAATTCTGGTGTATGATACACTCTATGGAAAATAAAGAGTTGTGTTACTCTGTGGGATGGAGAAAGTAAGATAATCAGAATATTCTGCAGTGCCTCATCCCAAAGCTCATTGAAGAGTGGACCCGAATACTCCTTCCATCTGTGCTTTCATGGAAGAGGAAACTTAAGAAATATTTTGACAACAACTGTGTGTATGCCAATGAGATGAGCCCCTTAGAAGTCTCAGCCCAGGCAAGTATATCAAGCAAAGGCATTGAGCCAAAGGAGGTGGATGGAATCAAGCCCTGTGAACAAAGTGCAGAACATAATTGTAAATATTGATAGAACCAATGCTGTTTCAAGTTGAACTCTGAATGAAATTGTTGAAAAGATTTTAATGTTCCATCAAAATAAAGCTGAGACAGAGCTGTAATTCCTGCTCTATCCTGACCCAAAAAGCCTTCCAGCCGAGAAAGTCCAAAGATTTCCAAAAAATAAAGGAACAGAGCGCACACCGCCCTAGTGTAACACCATTTATTTGAAGTTAATAGAAGCCATAAAAACAGGTACTCACAAACAGCTAAGCCAACCGCCTCGGATTACTCCTGTCTCGTTCTATGATATAGAGCGGAAAGAGAGAGGAATGCACACCATTGATCTGGACTAAGGCCTTTGGAGAAATATACAACAATTTAACCCAGGTACAAAAAACATCTCCAAACATAATTTTTTAAAAAAATTCCCACATATAACAACGCTCAATATTGTTAAATGCTTTGACAGAATTAAGTGAAAGAGCTCTATTATTACATGCATCAACTGGAGTCTGAATATTTAGCAAAGTATGCCTAATGTTACCTGCAGTGGAGAGATTAGGCATAATACCCGTTTGATATGGGTGTATTATTTTAGAAATGACCTTGTTTAATCGCTTGCTGACCACCGCATGACTATTTACTGCGGCAGTTAGCCTGTACAGGCAAACTGACGTAGGGCTACGTCGCTCGCCTACGAGCATCTAATGGGCGAGCGCGCGCCGCCGGAGGCGCGCTCCCGTCCCCGCTCATTCCCTGACATGTCCGCGCGAGTGACCGGCGGCTCCGATGTCCGCCGGTCATCCGTGATCTCCCGGTGGAGAGGGAGAAAGGCAGGTGGCTGATGTAAACAAAGTCGCCTGTCATTCTACCTGATCTAACTGCAGAGATCATACGATCCTGCTATGTAGGATCGTATGTCTCTATGGTTACATCACTAGCCACGCCCCTTTACAGTTAGAATCACGCCCCTAGGGACACACTTAACCCCTTGATCACTAATAAAGTTAACCCCTTCCCTGCCAGTGTAATTTTTACAGTAACAGTGCATATGTATAGCACTGATTACTGTAGTAATGTCACTGGTACCCCCAAAAGTGTCAAAAATGTTAGTCAGGGGTCCGATCTGTCCGCCGCAATGTCGCAGTCCCGCAAAAAACATTGCAGATCGCCGCCATTACTAGTTAAAAAAAAAAAATAAAAATTACATAAATCTTTCCCTTAGTTAGTAAATGCAATAACTTTTGCGCAAACCAATCAAAATACACTTATTGCGATTTTTTTTTTACCAAACATATGTAGCAGAAAACAAATTGGCCTACATTTTTTTGGGGAATTTCATATAAAAAATGTAAAAAAAAATTGTTATTTTTTTCAAAATTGTCGCTATTTTTTTGTTTATAGCGCAGAAAGTAAAAATCGCATAGGTGATCAAATACCACCAAAAGAAAGCTCTGTTTGTGGGAAAAAAAGGACGTCAATTTTATTTGGGTACAGCGCTGCACGACGGCGCAATTGTCTGTTAAAATCACGCAGTGCCAAATCGTAAAATAGGCCTTGGTCTTTGAGAAGGAATATCCTCCGGGGCTTAAGTGGTTAATCCATTAGCGAGTATTTGTGCAAAAAATCTTTACATTACTGCTAAACAGTGATATAGGTATATTGTCAATTCTTCTGCTCCTCTTGCATATAGTGTAAATGACTACAAACAGAAAAAGGAAGAAAAGCACCATCAGACAAAAATTAGGTATTAAAATAATAGGTAAAAAGGAGTATGGCTGGGTCATCATGCCTATCACACACCTTTGTGTCATCAGCAAATCAGCATACCATGCCCAAAAAATCTTCAATTCTATCACTTACAAACAGTTTAAACAGTACACTACAGTAGTTTGAAACTATTTAATTGGTACCATTTGGATGTATCTATAACAATCCTGGGAAATTAACATAAATTCAACATGATCCATACTTTTGGATATATCAATTTATCCTTCAAAATTACCACATTTTTACATTAATCAGGTATGTTGTACTTTATCTGAATTAAAGGAAACATGTGCTAGGGAAGGCAGCAATTGCTGCCATCTCCTTCTGAAAATATGAGTTTACTGTCATGGTGATCCAATATCTTCAGTACTTTCTGAATCGATAACCTAAAGTTATGCTGGTTATGAGAACTGACTTTACTCTGACTTTCTTTACTGCATGGTGGTTCCTGATATGCAATGCATATCAAATTACTGATGCTAGAGTCTACCAAGCAATGAGCATTTTTGCTCCGACGTTAGCAATGGCAAGTTACATATTTCTCTCAGTACAGTGTTTCTATTAAAGACAAGACCCCCTAGAAGCAAAAAACCCTGAAAACAATGTATCCCTATTATGCACCTCTCAACTGTTGGCAGAACTTAAATCATGAGCCACAGTGTGAGGTTGCTCCTGTTTGGCTGCCTAGGCTGACCTCTGGTAAAATCATGATTCGCCAATGTGTTGGATAAAGAGTAGAAGGCAGTGAATCAAATGCAGTGGGGAGTGTATGACTAAGTTCTTCTAGCCTTTTTACTTTTTAATATCAAGGGGGGAGCCTGGTCCTTGTCTAAAAACTGACTTACATGTCTTGACTGGCAAAAAAAAAACAGCCAGAGAAAAATGACTGCTTGGTAATTCATTAAAAGAAGCCCTGAAATAATAGATATATTGTCCAAGACAGCAAGGCTTCTCCCATTGCTTGTACTGTGTGCAGTAAGAGTAGGGGCTACGTGATGTTTTAATGAAAGCAGTCTAAAGAAATAAAGAATTAATTTAGGAAAAACATGAGAATTTAAAATTTTCCACTAATATTCATATGAAAACCAACCCTAATGGCAAAGGCTACAGTTGCTACATTGCCAGTTCAATCCAAGCACATATAGTAATCAATGGAACCTTTAAATTGAGAAAATGCTTTTTTTCTCTTCCACTGCCTGTTCGACTGTAGGGCAAAACTAGTCAATTATTGAAACAAACTGGACTGCATTTATATGCAGTTCTGATTTCTGAAAGGAAATCATGCTTGATGCTCTGTAAAAGCAGAGCACAGTCAGTATATGGTATATTTATGTCTTCACTGTAGCACAGCTAGTGGACCAATTAACATATTGATAAAGGAGCATCCAACAGTTTTTGTTGTGGGCTGCTGAGCTGTCTCTTTTGCAGAACACATTACAAGTGTTGCTGGCAAAGAGATGACATATAATCACAGTACATAACCTTTTCTTGCATTCATGGATTTATGTCATAGTGATGCTGGCCTGTTGTAGACTAAGTTAAAATTAAAGTTGATTTAATTTTGGGAGTGGGATCATGTTTTTAAGAGCATTATAACTCTTTAGGATAGCTTTAGATTTATTTTTTGTCTGTGTTAACTACTTACTGTAAAGCTGAACTCTAGGTACAGTATGTTCAAAGAAGTTCAGATGCTGAATTCAAACCTCACTGAAATGAGGGAGGTGAATCTGACAAATGAAAAATACCTAATGTGCTAATAGGCAGAAGGATGTCAAAAATAGCATGAGTGTGGGCATTGGCCTGGGTAACATGTAACATTGCAAAAATAAATGACTTAAAATACATAGAAAGTCTGTCAGTTTCCCTGTAGAGCTCATTAGCCCTCTACCCAATGAGGCATATATTGAAAACATCCAACAAGCCCACAGATATATTTTGTGCAATTATATGGAATGTCTCTCCCCCCCCCCCTCCCAGGCAGATTATAAGCCTACTATATGAAAAATGTGGAAATATATATTTCCACAGGAGCATTGAATACCATACCAATCAAGGAGTTGCAAAATAGTAACGTGGGCTCAACAGCCTCATGTGATCCCCTGCATTCCCTTCCAAATATGCATGCACACAATGTCATGTGTTGTGTCATGACGTCACTTCCGGTCTCGTATGACCGGAAGTATTCTAAATGTCACTTCCGGTTTCAAAAGGAACCAAAAATACACACAATGCCATGACAGGGCTGCCGCTGACATGTCCAAGTGCCTGAGTTATGCCCAAACATGGAGGCAACAACTTCCCACATGGATGGGTTTAGAGATCGAGGAAACCCTGCAAAAACGTACCCTGAGCCCGCCCAGCCATGGAGAGTCTAATTCAGGCACCACCCTGATAGTGAAAAAAGGGGGGCTTAGTTCCCTACCTAAATAGGTACGGCTTTGTGTACTTTGAGTTTTCTCCACAAGGTGGCGCTAACCTTGTGGAGAAAAATGAGACATCAGCCAGGGAAAACTTACAAAGAAAAATACCCGAAATATATGAAATGAAATACAATAATACACATAGTATCATATTTAGACAATACCCAACCAAATTAATTAAACTCATCTTGTCATTGTGGTATGAATTACTTCTTTTTGTTCCTCTTCTCCTATTTCCACTTTCTGTCTGTCAGCTAATGAGGGTTTGAGAAAAAAGCTTTATAAGAAACCTTTTGGATGTCATTTTCTAAACCAGAACTTGAAGGTGGAGTTTCAGAGAACAATGTCTTTGTATGGTAAAGGGTGAGAGGTCTGCAAAGACCTGTACCCAATGTCCCTGAATATTGAGCCCATCTGAATTCCTGGACAATTTCATCGCCTCTTCCTTAACAGAGTAAAAGTGGGGTTTACTTAAATGTCTCTCGGTAGACCATTGGATCGCATTGGTTGCAAGCCTCTGTGCATTCTGTCCAATTCCAAATGGTGCTTTGGGATGTCTGGGATTAATTCCCTAATGAAGAAGCAAATTGCATGGTTAACTTCTTTCACTGATTCAGGGAGTCTACTGACTCTGAAGTTATATAGTCTTGAATGGCTTTCAAGGTCATCTATTTTGGACAATGTAGTTTCCAACTGATCCTGGATGTCCTGTATTCTGGAAGTGTTTTGTTTAATTCTGGCTACAGATTGATCAGCCTTCTTTTCCATGGCTTCCATCCGTGATCCCAAATACTGCAGTTCAGCATGGATGGAGGAGGTGATTTGTGCAGCTGTTTGGGCCAGACCCCTGGACAGCATTGTGGAAAAAGCGGCTATCATGGAAGGGAAATCAGTAGAGGTGATTTGTGGATTGGGGGTCCCCTTCTCACATGCATCTGGGGTAGCCAGAATGTCACTCATGGGTGTCAGGATAAGGTCTTCACATGTCCTCCCAATTAATGATTTAGTAGATGCTGGGGAAGGGGCAGCATGGGGCTGATTACTCACTGACATGTATTATAGGAGTCATTTCAGGGCTAGAGGTGTCTTGGCCAGCAATGGAATCCTATGTATCACCATCTGTGCCTTGTGTGGAAGCGGCCACCATCTTGGATAGGCCAGCCTGCCGTGGGATGTGATTCAGCTGACTGGGCAGATTTCTACTGGCAGAGCCTCTGGACATCAGATTATTCCCTGGGTATTCCCAGGTCGATCGCTGGTGGAGCGGGTCAGGAGCAAGTGCTCTGAAGGCTGTGGCGGGGCTTACAGGACCGAAGCGGTGCGGAAACTCCAAGGCTAAGCGGCCATCTTGGAGTCCTCCACGCATGCGCCTCCTTCTTATCTGAGAATATTAGGACAAGCCTAGTAATATTATCTACATTTGTTTTTTCATTCTGTTTAAATATAAGATTTTCTCTCTTTTTTTGCTTGTTCGATAGCAAACAATTGCTTAGCATTGTTTTTGAATAACCTCAGTCCAGTAATCTTTCGGTTAGTTTGTCTGCCTCAATTTTAAAATCCACCTTAGTTGAACAATTTCTTTTAACACGTAGATATTGACTATAAGGTATTGATTTTTTGAGGGATGTTGGATGAGAACTTTTTGTGTGTAAAAACGGCTTCTTTTCTATAGAGTTTGGTTGTAAGTTGTCCATTCTCCTTTTTATTTACCGTGACATCAAGGAAAATTGACCCCTTGTTGATGAGAGTTTATAGTAAAAAATAAATTAAAGTTGTTCCTATTCATCAACTTTAGACATTTAAGTAATAAGTAAGGGTCCCTCCCATGCAAAAAATATATTTTTAATGTATCTATGCCAGATCATGAGCTGACTAGTGTACATCAATACATTTTCATCAAAAAAAATTCCTGCTCCCACTCCCCCCAGGTACAGGTTCATGTAGGATGGGGCAAAGAATGTCCCCATCACCACACCTTATATCAGGAGGTAGGTGGGAGTGGGCCCTGGAACTGAAAAATGTTGTGGTACAAAATGTACTTCAACATTGCCAAGATAAATTCATTACATTTCCATTCAGACTCTGTTGCAGCGACACATGTCCAATTACTTCTAGGCCTTTTATATGTGGAATATTAAGTAGAGAAACCTGGGCATGGGCAGTCTTGAAAAATTTAGGGCAAATGATTTAAGGACATGCATCAGTAAATGGACAAGGGTCCCTATGTAGGATCTGGAAGGTCCTTGAATGACCACTCCTTGCCACATCCTACTAACATTGACATTGCTGGCCCGGTCTAGGATCTACACTTCACCTGTCACAGTAAAAATACCCTAAAAAGGGTCTTCAGGGTCTGGGTGACATATGAATGGACCATGACCCCTAGATCTGTATAGTAATCTTTGGCTAACTCACTCTTTGCAACACATACCATTTGCCAAACACATGATCCAACGCCCAGCCAGCCGGTAATTTATCCAGAAAATGCAAATGAGCCAAAAGTCAATAGGCAGTCAGATCTTGATAGCAGTGTCAGTTGTAAAACAAAGAAAAAAAAGAAAATTCTCCAACAGGGGAAGGGGTTCATTACCTGAGGGGCCTCATAGAGTGGGTGGGGGTGGTCCTAGCAAAGCTTTTGCCAGTGTTCAATCACATGAAGGTAGCAGCATATACCCTAGGCTCTAGGAATCATGTCCTGTGTTCTCTACTGTACGACTTAACTACATTTCTTGGGGCATACAGCATGTAGGAATATATTGTTTATACATTTTGTGCAGCAACTACATCAGCCAGTAGATGGCAGTGTTTATAGGTTTGTAGCCACATCCCTGGTAAACACTATGTCTTTTCTCTGTATAATAAAAGTTAATGTTTCCTGTCTGCAGTTAAGCAGCAGATAAATACATGTGGACTGTGCACTATTACTACTAGGGCTATATACAGAATGTCTAAAATGGTATGGGCCAAGGCATACCCCAAACATCCACCTAGACACCCAGAGAAAAGCTGAGAACCCAGTCATATCCCAGTCACAGCCAGCTACAGCAGTGCAAGATGCAACAACAGAATGAAGAAAAACAGAAAATGGCCAGTAACACAGCTGCAACAAAGCTTTAACTTGCAAGTCTGACAAATCAGAACTACCAGTCTTGGAAATTCAAGACGAAACTGCTGCTACTAAAGGAAGGTACATGGAAATTTATAAATTAAGTCAGACCTGAACACCCTCCAGATGAGTGAATAAAGACCAAAAAGCTCATAGCACAATCACTCTTAGCAGGAAGATGATCAAATCATACATATATGTATGAAAGTGTGAAACTGCTAAAGAAATGTGGGAAGGATCACAAAAAGTGCATGAAAGAGCTAAACTGTATTTGATTAGAGAGCTATACCAAACCAAGTTGATGAAATGCCAAGATATTCGGGATTACATAAGGCACATCTTGGAAATGGTTGAACGCCTGAGAGGTATAGGTGAAGAAATAAAATATTTTCATCTTGCAGCATTATTACTCAGTGGCTTACCAGAAAGTAATGCAACTCTTATCGCAGCACTTGATGCACATCCAGATGATGAACTGACATTGGAATATGTTAAGGGCATGATTGTGGATAAATTTAAACCCAAAACAGAAAGCATTAATACAGTAGTGATGGTGCTTCTGTCACCAAGTCTGCTTTAAAGAGGAAACATAGGGAAAAAAACAGTAACATGCACATGAACACATGAACGTTTTTTGTGCAATAAACATGGTAATTTAAAAGCAGATTGCAGAATCTTGAAAGCTAGAATACAAAAACAAACTAAACTACTAAAGGCCAAAAGTATAAAGGAAGAAACTGATTTTGCTTCAAGTAATATGTTTTTCAATCCAAAAGTTGCACCTCATCTTTGCAGGCATAGTGTGTTGATTCAGGGGCTACGAGTCACGACTCATGACAGAAATTTCTTTATTCTCCTTGACTTAAACAGAAAAAAAATCACCACAGCTAATGGGCAAATAATGGAATCAGAAGGAATAGGAAACGGTTTTCTTTACTGTCCTATTTCCCAGAGTGTCACCTGAAAGATACCTGTGAAAAATGGCCTTTATGTTCCTGCTCTTGAAACACATATTTTGTCAGTGAAGATTCTCACAAAACAAGGCAATGTAGCAACATTCCAAGATGACAGTTGTGCCATCACAAAAGGGGATATCTTACTTAGCAAAGGCTAAAATTACAGTCAAACTGTACTAGCCGAACTGCAATAAGGTGGTTAAAACTATCAAGGAGGAAAAAGATTCAAACTGGATTGACACATGGCACAGACAACTTGAGAAAAGAAGTCCTTACAAAATAAAGAAATTAACTGAGAATAGCTATGCAAGTGGAATATAAATTAGTCCATGTGATCAAACAATAAAATGCACCATCTGTATATAGGAAAAATGAAAAGAAAAAAGCAGAGTAAAAGCAGAGCTAATAAACCTCTGGGCATAATTTATTCAGATCATTGTGGTCCAATGGAAAAATTTACTCCAGGAAAGAAGAGGTATTTTCTCACTTTTATAGATGATTACTCCAGGTATACTACACTATATCTGTTACACAACAAAAGTGAAGTACCAGAAAAACTTGAACAGTATTTGGCTCAAATAAGCAACAATTTGGGCAGAATGCCAAGTGTATTGCACACAGACAATGGAACTGAACATACAGGTGATAACACACAGGCGATTCTCAGAAAGCATGGCATAATAATTCCAACTTCTCTATATAATAAAAGTTCATGTTTTCTGTCTGCAGTTCATATAGAGTTTTCTCAGTTGATCCTTCTGGTAGTTGATTTTGGAGATAGCATGTGGTCATAATTGTGCCTCCCCCCAGTATGTGGTTGGCATATTTGATTCAAACAGCATGGTTCTTCCACTCTCACAGTACAGTTAATTCTTTCTGCAACCCCGTTTTTTCATGGGTTGTACAGTGAAACTCAAAAGGTATACACAATTCTACACCAAGACGCAAACAAGGTATCCATCAGTAGAAGTGTAGTTGTCGATTAAACTTAAGTGTGTTCAAAATTTCATGAACACCCCTCTGCCAAAGTCTACTCCTCTGGAGCCCTATCATCAGAATTTAATCTATAACAAATGGTACCAGGCAGGGCTGCCCTTTATCACCATTTATCTTTGCCCTGGTTATGGAACCCCTAGAACACTAAGTCAGAACTTCCACACAAATTACTGGTGTGCAAATCAGCCAAATCAATACCAAAATAGGTCTTTTTGGGAACGATGTAATAAATATTCTCACAGACCCAGTCCCTTCACTACCGGCAATACAATCACTTATCTCTCAATTTGGCACCGTATCCTACTACAAAAACAAAAACCCAAATTGCAAATCTTAGGCCTTAACATATCCCCCCACTCCAAAAGACTTATTCAATCAATGTTTCTTATGAATGGGCTTCCTCCCATATCAAATACTTGGGCATCCTCATCCCCGCATCTTCAACAAAAATCTTTACACTGAACTTCCATCCCTTTTTAGACATCCTATCCAAAGAACTAAGTAAACTCAGAGTAGCTACTTTCAAGATGATAGCCTTCCCTAAACTTCTCTACCTCTTCTGCACCATACTCATTCCTATACCTCAAACATATTTTGCCAAACTCCACGCAGTACTCACCAACTTTATATGGAAAGGCTCTAAGCCCAGATGTGCCTTCTGTGCTATGAATAAACATGTCCAAACCAGAGATTTATCGGTCCCCAATCTTTACCACTACTACCTAGCTTCCTTACTAGACCAAACCAAATACTGGTGCAAAATTGATAACAACAAAACCTTGTCAATCTTCAAATCCGAATCATCCCTAACTGTAAGCACCAAAATACTACTATTAACCAATCTAAATTGAGGAAACACTCGTAAATCCCGATCTCCAGCCATCCAGGCTACCATCGGCACAATCCGTATATTTGCAAAAAACTTCTGCTCCAAGTACACAAACTACTCTTTCTCACTGCCCACCAAATACCTACAAAGCTACATACTGCATTTAAATTGAACTTTATGGGAAAAGGCAGGTATACCACACATCGAAGACATGTTAGATGTAACTCCATCCTTCCATTCCCTACTTTCCAACACAAATTTAATCTCTAACCCACTGAAAATTATAGATATATCCAAATATACCATCTCATTAAAAGAAACTCACTACAAATGGAAACAAGTCTGCCACAATCAGTAGCCTGGTATTATGAAGGAAACTCACCAATAGTAAAAGGCTTCTCCCTCTTCTCACAAAATTATCAGCAGGTCCCACGATTTTACCAAAACTACAACTATCCACAAATGGGAGCACGACTTAGGGTTTACGTTCCCCAATACCTCATGGAAAAAAAGCCATTAAAGAAACCTATAAAGCATCACTCTGTGTGGATTACTGGCAACTGTACCAATAAATACTCCACAGGTGGTGGATGGTACCTGACCCCCTTCAAACTCTCTACAATATTCCCCAGCTAACTGTTGGCACTAATGCAGCTCCATTGGCTCATTAATACACATATTATGTTATTGCCCATCTGTCACATCATATTGGAAACAAATCTTCAAATTAATCTCCAAATTTACCACTTTGCCTGTACAAATATCGATTTAGCGCTGCTACATCTAAACCTAGATATTATACCCAAAGCAGCAAAAACTCTCATTATCCATATCCTCTTATCTGTCAAATTAAATATAACAAGAAATTGGAAATCCTTTACAGCTCCTAATCTGTCCGATTTAGTATCTGACCTGAACCAAATTTGCTGTTTGGAATGCATTTATGCATTAAAATACAATACGTTTCACAGATTCTCTTTGTCTTGGAACTTATGGATTTCTCATAAATACTACACAGGTTATTAACAGTATACATGTAAACTCTTGATTAATTATTCAAACCTACTTATCAGCGACTCTCCTTATGCCCCCCCCTCTAATATTAATAACGATGATTTAAGGTATAGATGACTAATTCCTATGCAGTAAATGATCAATAGGTATCTCAGAGTGCACTCTGTGTATACCCCACTGAGTGCAGGTATGAATATACTATATGCATGAGAGGGGTTCCCCGGGAGACAGCTGTTCAGTATCTGGTGCCTGATCTGCAAACTTCAGCTGACTAAATGGTGGGGCCCACTCTGTACAGTTGGGCACTTAATTACTGGGATGTGTTTTGTAAGAAATCAGCTGAGGCGATTCCTCCCCACAGGTCCTTTTACACTTTGGACAAGGAGTCCACTCCTGAACCTGAGCCGATCGTCCCAACTTCTTGCATTGTTGCCCATTCTACCACCCTGGACTCAAAAATTCCTCCTGGTAAGACCTTTGTCCCACTGAGCTAAGATTCTCCGTTGGGGACATGATTCCAAGGTGGCGGGCCACGCAGGTTTTCTCCGGTCCTTCTTGCTCATCAGCTATTACTACTGGTGGCCTAATCTCCGCTCGGAGGTCAAAGACTATGTCAAGGCTTGTCATGTCTGTGCTCAGTCTAAATCCTCCACACAAGCTCCTGCTGGTCTCCTCATGCCTTTGCCCTTTCCTAAGGAATACAAGGTCAGTCAAGTTCTGGACTCTGTAGAGGCGTTCTTCAGTACGTTGTTCATTGGAAAGGCTTTGGTCCTGAGGAGAGATCTTGAGTCCCTGCATCGGAGGTCTTTGTACCTCGTCTATTAAAAATATTTAATCTGAAGTTTCCCTCTAATCCAGGGCAAGGGCGGGGAAGAGGGAGGCCTTGTAAGAGGGAGGGTACTGTCATGGACATGCAATAATGTCTGGTAGCTTACCTGTTCCTCATGTCTGCATTAAGGGCCAGACTCTTCCTTCTGGCTGCTTTTATCATCTCTCTTCCCTGTTTGGCTCCACCCCAGGCCATTCAAGGAAGTCTATATTAACCATCGCACTGCAGGTCTGCTTTGCTGTTCTGTTCAACAGTGTTTGTTAGTTGTTTCCTGTCTGCCGTGTGCTTGATCTACCTTTCTGTGTACTGACTTTGGCTTGTCTCTTACTACTCCTGTTTGCCTGTGACCCTGACCTTTGGCTTGTCCCTTGGTTTCCCTTGTCTGCCTGTTGTCCCGACCTCAGCTTACCCATCACTATCCCTTGTGTCCTGAGTGGCTGCTTCCCCTCTGTCCCTACAGAGTGTGACCCGGGGGACCCCAGGGGCTGCGACCTGGGCCCAGCTGCAGCAAAGTCCATCCTCACCACTAAAGGCTCTGGTGAACACCTGCTGGGTCTTAGACTCCGGGCCCTGGGGAATCTTAGGCTCACATTACTGTCCATCCGCAGCAGTCAGCTATCGGGTTCACTACCTTGCGCTGCACCCCTGCCTCCAACAGGGTGCAGTTGTCACCTGGCTACAGGTGACCTGACAGCAAGACAGTATAGTGAGTGGGATAGAGGGATGTTAACAAGCAGGAGAAGACAGCAGCAGCGTCTGTGTGCTGAGCGCAGCTGCACCAGCATCTCTGCACCCTGCTACAGATAAAACCATTCTCCTCCTCCTGGTAATCACTTAAAATTAGTTATATTTTTAGACTGATGTTGTATGCCCAAAAAATGTTTTACTTGACCTTAGCTTTTAAGTTTTATTGTACAAGTCTTGAGTACATTGCAGTATTTTATTACATCCTGTATTTGACAAAGGCAGAAAAATGGTCCAAAGAAATAAGTCTCCCTCTATCCCTCACAGCATCAGTATATAACATCTCAGCCTTGAAATGGATTGTGGTGTTCTGGAAATTGACACATGTGTGGGAATGACTGAGCTTCCATTTGATGGGAGGATGAAGTTAAAAGATCAAACTCTTTGACACTTCACATTATCAAGAAGTACAGGATGTTCTATTAAATTGAAAACCCCAGAAGATTGATGTTGCTGCCTGTTCCATAATTGTTTTGTTAGATTTTGCCCTGAACAGATCTGAACATGAGATCCATACTCACAATACAGTAGAATACACTGTATATTTTTTATAAAGTTGGGTGTCATTTCGAATACCAAATATTATGATGGTATGACATTGTACTACCTATTCTAAATCCAAGACAGCAGTATGATGATTGTTGTAAAAAAAAATGCCATACTGCTATCTTGCTGTTTTGATATTCTCTGTCTAATATTGATTATGTCTAGCTTCCTCCAAATGTTTAGCTATAGCCTAAGATAACTAGAAACAGACTAGTAAAGGGTGCAGTCCGGTCACAAACTGTTTCAGCAGGGAGCAGTAGCATTTGGCAAGATATTTCTAGATAGTATTACTGAATATATAGAACTCTCAACTCACCTTGCCATGAAACTATATAATATAATTAATTGCACATCACAATAATAAATCTTCAGTCCAGGTAGTGGTAGATCCCATTTAACCCAGTTGTGTACTTCTGTGCCTATTTTAAATGCAACTAGTATGAATTTCAAATTATGTCTCTATATTATCTTCATAGAGTTTTTGACCGGAAAACTCAGCCAGGTAAAGGGGGAGCCACAACTTAAGGAACACAGAAGAGTTAACCAAGGGATAACCTCATTAATGTGGCAATGCTCCTCCATTGTCCAATCAAGCAGTATTGAATAGCTGCATTAAAAAAAGGTCACCAAACCAGTGAAATCACCATGCAACAAAATCAATAGGTGAACTGCTAAGAGTTTCAACTTACTTGGGGCACCTGGTAAACTCATAGGCTTATTTTGATCTTTTGAAGTTCAAATGTTTATACCTGTGTATCTTTATTTACTTTTTAAAAATTTACTGAATTTGTTCAGCTGTGTTGGTCCATAGAAAGTGGGGTTTCAATGAACTGCACTGATGACTAACTAGCCTGAAACAGCTGTATGAAGTTTGGACCAAATGGCTCCAAATATTAGGCTGTATCTATATCTATGAACCAGCAGTTTTGAATGTGCAGTTGGTCACCCACAAGGTGGAATAAAGAATAGATACTTTTTTTTTATCACTAATTGAAGTGAGACCTTCTGTTTTAGAAAGGCTCTACTATTTTATACTATCTATAAGAAATCTTACATTTTTACACATAAAAATAAAATGAAATATAAAGGGCAGCCTTAACAATGACCTAACACAGCATTATGGCTTTCTAAAAGAAAGGGCAGAAGATATTTTTTATCCCACTGTTTCTCTCTAACTGAAATTCCATATACAAATCTGCATAAATCAGACATGGCGGGGAAGGACTAAATCTATACTTTCAGCTTTGTGTGTACATTTCCACATGAGCAATTGAGCTCTGTAAGCCAAAGCTGTGCTTATTCTTTTGAGTATGCTGTAAAACTCATAAAAAAGTAGCCTAAAGCTTCACATGCTGCGTGTACATATTAAATATTAATATGCAATATTTATCTAACAAAAACATCAAAAAATATTTTACAAAATGTATGTTATAGTTCAGACCCTATTAAATAAACAATGAAACTAATTATGCAGAATTATATATTTCCATTAACTATGACCGTATCATATATGGTATATGGGGAAAAATGAATATGATGTTTTTTTTAAAACATCACGACTACAACATATAATGTGTTAGAGATATAGAGAATGGCATTTTTGCCAATTTTTCTATGCTTTGATCCATGTTCAACATCAAATGAATCCTCTAGAGACTCACAAAATACATCAGCAAAATTTTCTGAGAACAACACCAATAGCATTACACTTCACAGGTTTGTAAATGGCTTGAGGTCTATCTTTCATGGAGCATCAAAGCCATAAACATTATGAATAGAAAATCAGCAAAACCAGAAAGAGCAGAGTCAAAATTTAAATGGCATAATATTTTATAAGTCATACACAGCCAATCACATGGTAATTACTATAAAAATTGCACACAATCTAAAACAGTTTCCAAATCGGCCCTCTAGAACCACAAGATATCTGTTTGGAAAAAAAAATGAATGGCACTCAGTATGTTTGGGTTTTGTGTACCTCATAAAAGATAGCTAAAACTGAGAAGAAAAATTGATTTGTATCTTAGCAGTCCTTAGATGTAGTGGCTGCATTAATTCTAATTTTCAGGCTATGGCCATTTTCAGCAAATACAGATAAATATCTGTTGATTTCTCCAGAAATGACACTTTTTGTGAGCTGGACAGAAAGTAAAACAACTTTATCTTTCTTCTGTAATTGCTAATTCCAAACCTCATATAACAGAGATATACAAAGGCAGTCCAGCTTGGGTGGCAATCACCGTTCTAAAGATAAAGTGAAGGTTAGAATGTAGCCACACAGGGGCAGAATATATTACAATGTAGTACATTATTCACAGGTGAAAAAAAGAAAACAAAAACCACTGCAGTCACCATATCTAAAGACCAATACACTACAATATATTACATTTTTCTTGTTTGGTTTAGATGCACTTTAAGACAGACTGGAAAGAAGAAGCCTTATGACAGTAATAGCTATTTCTGAGCTCTGGTTGCCTAGCCAAAAGATCCGCTAGTTGTATTTTTTGTGCCAACCTCTCTGATAATTAAAATTGGAGTATGATTATTAAGAGGTAGAATGCTATCCAATAATTACTTTTCTTAGTGAGACTATAGTTAAACACTATATTCCCAGCAAGTTAAAGGCATAGCTGAACTTCATAAACTGTTTGGTAACTTTTATCTGCTGAAGAATGTGAAATTCTAATTGTAATGGCCGGAATTCACGATAAGAAAATCGGCCGAAAATTTCCGTTCAGCGAAGGATCGGCCGATATTCTACTCGTTAATGCCCAGCCATCAGTTACCGATATCGATATTGTGAACGAAAAATCCCGTATTCTATACGTTGGTGTTAAGGTCGTTCATTTAAAATCTGTAGAACATCATCACGCATGCACTGTTTCGATGGTCGGCTGTCAAACGGTCGGGCGATATTCCAACGTTTTCGACCAAGGAACACTTTTTCATAAGTCGGTGGTCGAATGATCGGACGATATTCAGCTCGTGTATTCCAGCCATAAGTCTTGTAATACAGACACCACTGCCAGGCAGCACAAATATATTAATGACCTCCAAAGCTTGGTCAAGTACACACCAACTGTTGATTAGGCCTTTCTTGGGCCTACCATGCTCTCTACTCCTTTTAGCTTGTTTACATTCAGTACATGTGCACCAAAGCCAACCTTTGTTGACTTAAAGACAAATCAGGTACTTATTTTAGAAAACATTTGGTATAATTTTTAATTGCTGTTTAGCTGGAGTTCATCTTTAACCACTTACCCTCTGGAGGGTTTTACCCCCTTCATGACCAGGGCATTTTTGCTATTCAGCACTATTCTACTTTACCTGCCAATTGGTCGTTCATGCAACACTGTACCCAAATGAGATTTATGTTCATTTTTATAACACAAATTGAGCTTTCTTTTTGTGTTTTTTTTTTTAATCATCACTGTTTTTTTTTTAATGTTTGTCATATAAATAAAACAATAACAAACAATTTTCTTAGTTTCTGTTGTAACATCTTGGAAAAAAATACTCTTACTTCATGAATTTAGGCCAAAATGTAGTCCACTACATTTTTTTGGTAAAAATAACCCATATCAAAGTATGTTATTTAGTCTGTGTGAAAGTTATAAAGTCAAACCCCCATTTTTATTTATGGATTGTCTTCAGATTTGGTAGTTATTTCTTTTGCATTTGCGCGCTATTCTTTTTTAATATACATGTCTCTTGGTTCATAGCTGCAGCAGCTTTAGAAATACATGGGTATGCTCCCCCAATTTTTTGCCTGTTTATTATGTATTCGGTCTGACCAGACTATCGAGGTTGAGCAGCCCTCCCCACCCCCCACACACACCTGTACTCAATCAGTGTCCACCATCAAGTGGATATAGGAAGAGTCCCCTGTAGTGCATTTGCACATCCTTCCCAGCAAGGAGTATTATCTCCAAGGGTAAGAAAGGCTGGATTCATCTTTTTCATGGATAGTGTAGGACCCACTGATAATGGGGTACTTTGACGCAGTAGTGGGCTTGAGCACGATATGGCCATATGGTGGGACCAAACCCCCATTTTTATTTATGGATTGTCTTCAGATTTGGTAGTTATTTCTTTTGCATTTGCGCGCTATTCTTTTTTAATATACATGTCTCTTGGTTCATAGCTGCAGCAGCTTTAGAAATACATGGGTATGCTCCCCCAATTTTTTGCCTGTTTATTATGTATTCGGTCTGACCAGACTATCGAGGTTGAGCAGCCATCCCCACCCCCCACACACACCTGTACTCAATCAGTGTCCACCATCAAGTGGATATAGGAAGAGTCCCCTGTAGTGCATTTGCACATCCTTCCCAGCAAGGAGTATTATCTCCAAGGGTAAGAAAGGCTGGATTCATCTTTTTCATGGATAGTGTAGGACCCACTGATAATGGGGTACTTTTACGCAGTAGTGGGCTTGAGCACGATATGGCCATATGGTGGGACCAAACCCCCATTTTTATTTATGGATTGTCTTCAGATTTGGTAGTTATTTCTTTTGCATTTGCGCGCTATTCTTTTTTAATATAAAGTCTACAAACTCTGGTATATATATATTTGAAAATTGATTAATCCTGATGTACTGACTGTCTATCTCATTTCTTAATGCCCTAAAATGCCAGGACAGCAGAATTCCTTCCAAATTCCCCCCCTTTGTTTTTATTAAGAGGTACAGCATGTTTTATGATATTGTAATTCTTTGTGAATGTAAATAAACTTTAGGGTCTCTGCTCTGGCATCTATGTCCCCATTCGGGGTATTCCACTGAGGGTGCAGGTCAGGCTAGGAGTCTGCCCTGACTCCATGTAATCCACATAACAAATAGAGAAAAATCTCAGCCACCAAACACCATACAAGCCCAGCGTGTAATAAGTGATAGCAACCTTGACATAACTCCACCCAGGCCACGCTCCCCGACATGTTTCACATGGGGATTAGTTGTATTTTTTTTATACAATTTTTGGGAAAATAATCTTTTATATATATATATTTTTTTTTTTTATTTAGTTTTTTACATACTTTCACCAGTGCAGTTTAGTGTCATCATATGACTGGTGTGGCAGGAATCAGGGATACTGACAGGTGACAGTATGTTCAAAAATATTAATCATTTTTTATTCAATTGATTATGTTTTTTTAAACAGATTTTTTTTCTTTATTTACAATTTTTTACTTACTGTCATTAGAGTAGTTCAAGCGGAGTTCCAGCCATTTACTCACCTGTCCAACGGTCCAGCGATGCGGCCGCCGGAAGCCTCGATCCTCTCCCTCGGCGCCGGCATCACTGCTGTGGGCACCCGGCTGTTACAGTTTGCGGCTTCACAGCCGGGTACCCACTGCGCATGCGCGAGTCGCGCTGCGCGCCGTGATTGGCCGGCAATCTTCTGGGACCTCTGACGTGTCCCAGAAGATTGCAGGGAGGGAGGGGGAGAGGAGAACTTCCGCTCAGGGCGCCGCGGCGCTCCGAGCGGAAGTGGGAGCGGGTACCTGTCAAAACTAGGTACCCGCTCCCCCCCCCAAAAAATGACATGCCAAATGTGGCATGTCGGGGGGTCAGGACTCCCTAAAGCGGAAGTTCCACTTTTGGGTGGAACTCCGCTTTCAGTTTCACTATAGTGAAACTGTAATTCTCTGGGGGAAGGGTGGGGGTAAACAAGGAGGTTTTTTTTACACTGGGATTGCTTGTTACTGTGATGATCACTGTAACAGTAATCAGTTGAACTGCCATAAATGGCTTTTATTTATATCTCAATATTTACTATGCTGTGATTGGCCAACAGCTATCACATGTTGTAAGATGCTGTGATTGGCCCAGGTACCATGTGAACACTGGTGACTAATCACACATCAAACACATTAGTAAACAATGATTTCATAAATCGATTCTATTCATGCCCCTTGTTTACTATGTGACATGTGATCACACACCGATCATGTGGTATCTGGGCTGCTCACAGCAGCCCAATACTGAGTCCCACAAGTGAGCACATGTGCACCTCACCTAACAGTCTGGGGGAGCTGCCGGCCAGCAGTACATTTACTGCAAGAGGTTAATGTTATGAAAAAGAAAACAGTGTCACCAACCATATTGGCATTATTCATATCTTTATGAGATATGTAAACCCAATTGGTAAGATCTCATAACACTTTAACATGTTAATGTATTCTTAAACCTAATTTCAATATTTTAATATTTGTAACTCTGCAGCTTACATCATATCTTGAGATTCTGTCATGAGAATTATTGTTTAGGAATTTCCTGTTATAGGGTGACAACACTCTGTCCCTGTATTTCAACTGTGCTCCTGCATTGTCACATGGCTTTTAACATCCCTAGCGGTAATCCCGAGTGTGGTTCCTGGTTGATTTTCCTCTGACCGATGCCGGCATCCATCTTCTGGGTTCCCTTCCCTGCGAGCGCCGTGACGCAGGAGGGTGGAACCAGGCGGGAACTTTAAAAAAGTACACAAAACATGACATGATACATTGTAATCTGTTAGGATTACGATACTGTTGGTGATGAGCCAAACACCCCATGTTCGGTTCGCACCAGAACATCTCGAACAGGGGGAAATGCTCTTGCGAACTTACGAACACAAAAAATCACAAGTCTTCATTTTAAAGGCTTAAATGTAAGTGACTATTAATCACCCGCTGGCCAAGGATTCAAACCCACAGCCTCTCATTTGCTAGCCTGTTATTCTAACAGCTAAGCCACCAATTCAGCTGAATAACCTTGGACTCTCTCTGGCTAACTAACTTCTATCTGAGTTTGACAGCTCTTTTATAGGGCTCTGATGTCACCCCATAATCTATTGCTTAGGTGCAGTGAATAAATTACTGACATCAGCAATTTATTCACTACACCAGTGCATTGTAGGGCGGCTTGTGACATCAGGTCACTATATAAGAGCTGTCAAAATCAAAACAGCTCATTCTTCGGGAAGCGTCCGGAGAAGCAGGACCTTCTTCTTTTTTTTTTTTTTTTTTTTCGGGCGGACGGGTGACTGATCATAGAGGGCCATTTTTTTTATTTTTTAATAAAATACTTTTCCAAAACTGGCTTTTGTCATTATTTTTTTTTGTACACTTTTTTGGTGAATGGGTAGGGGTACCATGTACCCGATATCCATTCATATAGGGGGGGCGGGATCCGGGGGTCCCCTTGTTAAAGGGGGCTTCCAGATTCCAGTAAGCCTCCCCCCGCAGACCCCCCACAACCACTGTTCAGGGTTGTGGGGAAGAGACCCCTGTCCCCATCAACATGTTGAGGGCATGTGGCCTGGTATGGTTCAGGAGGAGGGCACTTGCTCGCCCCCCACCCCCATCCTGGCCAGCCAGGCTGTGTGATAAGGGTCTGGTATGGATCTTAGGGGGAACCCCACGCCGTTTTTTTTTTTTTAATTTTGGCGCGGTTACCCCACGCCTTTTTTTCAGCAATACTGACATAAACTCATATAAACTGAAGTGCCTATATAACTTTGTGGTATACACTGAACTATCTGATCTCAACAAACTAAAAAGCAAAAATCTCTCTTCCTGCAAGCAATGTATTATTATTTATAAAATTTTGCTTATAACTCACCCGCAGGCCAAAGGATTCAATCTCACAACCATCGCAAGTCTGCTATCCTATCAGCTACACCACCGTCAAGTACAGTTAGGGTAAAAACACTTTCCCTGCCTAACTAACTCACCCTACACACAGTGGATGAGATAAAAGGGAGAGTGTGTTCAGCTTAAGCAGGCTTGGTGGCGTAGGTGGTAGAACACCAGGCTTGCAATGATAAGAGCTGTGAGTTAAATTCCCCCTGCCAGCCAGTGATTTATTTATTGGAATTCAGAAGTCAGATGAACTCAAAGTTCCCGCGAAGAAGCCCATTTGTTCGTCATTCGACGAATGAGCGAACAGCCAATATTCGAGTCGAACTTACATTCGACTTGAACTCGAAGCTCATCCCTAATTATTGTATCAAACCATTTCCCCTCAGTTTTGTTCCTAGTGCTTTGTCAAGTAATCTGCCTGCATTTTTACTTTTTTATTCCTTTTATTTTTATTAATCATTTTTTATTAATACTTTATTAATGTAATTAATTATTGTAATTCATTTAATAATTTATTAATACTTTTTATTCACTTGTACTGTTTTATTCCTAAGAATTACAGGCCTACAATATAAAAGAACATATTTCAATGCAAAACAATGTACCACTTTGACATTCAAAGATACTGACATATTCAGACCACCAGGAAGGGTAATGGAGAATACAAGTGGCTGCTGCAATGCGCATTATACAGGTATGGTTTACTTTTGGTGCAATTAAAGAATCCATCGTGAGAAATTATTTTTATTCACTAGAGTGCAAGCATGTAGAAGTATTAAGAGGCAACAAAGGAAAAAAAAAGTAAAAACAAATATTTTATACAAAATAGGCAATTGTTAATGATACACCGTGAGTTTTAAAAGGAAATCTCATTCTGTTGGGTTTACACCAACTTGGAGAGTTTTGTAATTATCACAAAAAATTGGATTGAATTAAAGGCCTTCTTGGTATAGCCATACAATGAAGGTTATAATATTTATTTAGACAAAATAAAGGTAAATAAAGTACCTGGACCAGATGGCTTACACCCAAGGGTCTTTAAAGAGCTGAGCCTTGCTATATCTAAGACATAATTTCTAATTTTTAGAGATGTTTTGATTGACTACCACTGGCTTGGCATAAGGCCAGTGTGATACCTTTTTTAAAAAAAAAAAGTCTTTACCAACTAACTAGAGACTGGTAAGATTGCCTTCTATAGTCGGGAAGATACTGGAAAGTATCACATAGAACACACATAGAGTAACACATAGAAGTGTGTTTTCTAGAAAGAAACATTTTAGGCAAAAGACAGCACAGATTCACAAAACACCAAAGGGAAGGAAACTTTAGTGCATTTGTATAATCCCGTTGAACAAATTGAAAGGTAAATCCCCCACATGAACAGCTTAAACCAAAGGCTAACAAAAAATCTTAGATAAAAAAAACATTTATGAGAGACTCATTATCTACTAATTATGAAAGAGAAATCTAACTGACAAAAATTAGTTTAGCAATGTGGCCTGTTTTTAGAAAATGTATTTAAAATCAGATGTCATCTGATTTGAATATTTAACCTTATAAATTTGTTGGCTATGTAGTTGGGCAATTTTTTTTTTTTCGAAAGCATAATAAACTTTACCAAAAAATACAGATCTTATTAATTGGGTAATACAGATCTTACCAGTTGGCGTAACATTTCGCTTAAAGATATCCACCATTATGGATGGTGGCACTGTTTTTCTTTTCCATAACATTAATCACAAATGTACTGCTGGTGGGCGGCTCCCCCAGGCTCAGTGATGTACCTGTACAGTGAGGTTCACATGCACACTGTGCTCGATAAAAAGCAGATTTCAGCTGATTTGAATATTCAACCTTATAAATTTGCTAGCTATGTAGCTGGGCAAAATGTTTTTATTTTTATTTTTTATTAACCAAATAAACATGAATGAAAAATACAATACTAATCTTCAAATCACACTTGGTTTGCCTATCTATAAAGATTGTAGTAAACAGAGATATCACAGTTTTCAGAGCTCTCTGAAGAAGATAAGTGTTACAGGAAAAACATTTGATTATCTTTGACATCTTAGGCTTGTTTATTGCACTAAACTGACTTCAAATCACTGTTATTTTCCGAAAACTTTCTTTTAAAGCTGCACTCTTTTCATATTATTATCTTTTTTGAGACATAAAAATGAGTCTTATCAGGCACTGAGATATCGAAGTCTCTATCAAAATATGTTACTAGGTGTTAATAATAATAATATTAATAGTAATAATAATAATAATAATAAGCACATCTGTCCCTCATTACTACATCGTGCTTCATACTGAGATGACATCTTCTAACTCTGGAAATGCCATCTTGGATTCCCTTTTTGTTATGCTACAAGCAACTAAAATCTGTCAGCCTGTCAGGCTATGAACAGGCTTCTATTTGAAATGAATGGAGGTCATGGCACGCATGTGCCAAAAGTGATCGGAGGATTTCTGAGGTTTTCAGTCAGACGCTGTGCAGTGTCGGGCAGGCTACACAATCTCCACAGTCAAAAGACTCCAGACAACTATGTAAAAATGTATGCAAAACCCAAAATGTCTTTCTTAGTATGTTTAGAAACATATTTTACAGTATATAGTTTTCTTAAAGCTGTATATTTACTAAACATATTTTCTCTGTAGATGTAGGTACATTACTTAGCTGTTAAGAAGTATGTCCCACAATGTGCAGGCTGCTGGATTCTGTAGAAATCTTCACTGCTGTCCTCTTCCTGCTGCTGAACCTCCAGCATTGTGGAGATGAACAGCTTCAGGTCTTCGAGATCAACTGCACTAATGATCCAATGGGAATCTGCCCCTCCTGCTCTTTCCTTCATTGAGAAAAGCTTTTACACTGCCTGTAGCTCAATCTGTGAACAGTGGAAGCACATTCTGTGACTAATTGACTGCTCAGACTTTCCCTATTCACAGATCTTGTTACAAGCAACATAACCAGTGAAAGAACTTTGAGAGTGCATGTCCCACTTCAGATCATATTTAGTGCAGCTGTACCCAGAGATGAAGAGCTGATAACTCCCCCAGCATTGGAAGTTCAGCAGCAGAAAGAGGATAGGGAATCCCTGCAATAAAGATTTCTATGGAAGCCAGCAACGTACACATCTTGGGACATACTTCATTACAGGTTTGATACTGCTCAAATTGACATGTCTCAAATGCCCCAATTGAATACTGGCTTGTCAGGCACATTGAAGACTACCATAAACTGGCAGGCATCCACAAACTGTCCTAGCAATTGCAAACATTAAACTTTTTGTCCATTGTGTGGGGGATATGATAGTGATATACAAATCTTTAAATGGTGATTCTAGCATTGAGAGAAAACAATTTAATCTTAGCTCTCTAAAGGGGATACATTGCAACACAATGACGTACTATGCGAAGCAGTACAATCCTAAACTGTGTAAGGGGTTCTGCAGTGTTAGAACAGCAAGAATGTGGAATTCCCTTCCACAGCTGGTGATGTCAGCAGGGAGTGTAGAGAAATGTAAAAAGCTTTAGATGCGTTTCTTAGTGAATTTATTGTACAAGGCTATAGAAAATTGTAGTGACACACACATGCACACACAGGTTGAACTGTATGGACTGGGTCTTTATTCACCCTTACTAACCATGTAACTAAAGCTGTAGAGAAGAAAATGTTTAAGCTAAACTTCAGCTTTAATCTAATACTTATTTGTGAATCATTTGCAAATGTTTTTATCTAGAGTTTCTGCCAGCAGCAGCATTGCCTAAATCGATGTGGTTAGGATGTGAAACTCTCTTCCACAATTGGTGGTGTCAGAAGGAAGTATGGCTAGTTTTAATAGACTCTTGGACACGCATCTTAGCAAACAGAATATACAAGGATATGGGAAATTATTTTCTACACGCACACACACACACACACACACACACACACACACACGCCAACACAGGTTGAACTGGATGCACTGTTGTCTTTATTCAACCTTACCAACAATGTAACTATTTAACTATGATGCAGCAATGTCAACCTGCCATGTGTGTTCTTTCAGTTGGCCATTGAGGAGATTATCAGGACTATCAGACAGACATCCCAACAGCCAACTAAAGACTGACAAGATTGCTGCTACTTGTGGTGAAGTAGCTCAATTTTGTTGCTGACAGGATTTTCTGATAAGCTTTGCAACTAATTCACAAAAAATGTATACAGTGAGACATGATGTTAAATATACTGAAAATACAGTTTTAGGGTTTACATATACTTTATAGGGGTTGTAATGTCAGAAGGTTTTTTTTATCTTACAGTTATTGTAAAGTCTCTTTAAAAAAAAAAAACAAACATCTTATACTTACCTCTTCTGTACAGGTGGTTTTGCACAGGGCAGCCTGGATCCTCCTCTTCTCGGGTCCCTGGTTGCTGCCCCTAGCCCCTTCTCCTTTTGAGTGCCCCCACAGAAAGCAGCTTGCTTTGGGGGCACCCGAGCCAAGCTGCAGCTCCGTGTGTCCATTCTTTCTCCTTTATTGGCTGACGTTGATTGACAGCCCAGACAGCTGAGGGACTCGTGGACATCACTGGATAAGAGAGAGAAGGACCTCAGGTAAGTATTACTGGGTGCTGGGGAGGCTGATACACCCAGAAAGATTTTTTTTTATCTTAATGCAAAGAATACATTAAGATAAAAAAAACTTCTGATTTTACAATTCCTTGAATGCATTCCATGCATTAGGATAACAAGCCTTCTGTGTGTGCAGCAGCTCCCCTAATACTTACCTGAGCCCCATCTAGAGCCAGCGATGTCCATGAATGCCTCAGCCGCCTGGGACTCTCTTTCCTAATTAGATGAGACACAGCAGTGGCACAATTGGCTCCCACTGCTGTCAATCATATAAAAAACACAGAGGGCGCACCGACCTAGTGCATTATCCTGAGACAAATAGCTTTTTGTATAAAAACATGGTAAGTATTATACTCTCAAAGTTGCAATTGTTAAAGCGCATCACAGATCTCAGCATGTTCCATCCAATTGTATCATCATATACAACAGAAACCAAAGACCCAGTGGGCTGATGCATTTTGAGAATTTCCTCCTCTTCAGAGCCACACAAAAAGACTACCAGCACCCTTCTTTTATGCAGAGCAGAATGACAGGAAATAGTTTTAGGTGGGGGTGTTGCCGACTCGCCCTCGACCCCCATCATCATCCCCTGGGCATTAATAGCTTTACAATAAATATGGGAGCACAAGAAAAAAAAAACAATTAATTTGAATTAAATAAATATATTTTGTGTATATACTTATACATATATATGTGTGCATGCATATGTGTACAAAGAGACACACATGCAGATAAACAGAGATCATCCCCATATTATCGGTCACCATATAGATACAGTTCCCACAAATACATGTGAGTACTGGATGCAAGCATCAATACAACAATCGAAGACCATTTGTATTACCTCAACTTAAGCCTTCCATCCTGTCCTGTAGACCATTAATCTGTAGTCATTCCCCCGCTGCAGCACTCCCCAGACACATGCCGCTAGTGCCCCCATGATCACTGTACCCCAAGGCAATGCAGACTATCATCCTGTTTGTTGTTCCTATTTTCTGCGGCTGGAACGCATTCCACGGTCACCACCTACACAGTGCCGCTGCGCTTTGTGTTCCAGCCCTCACTGGGACCACAGACTCTGCCCAAAATTGTCGTCATGTGATGTGCTTCAGCTTGTCAATCAAACTCAGTTAGCCAATCAGGAGAGGAATGGGGGCAGGGCCGAAGAGCAGCACTGTGTCTGAATGGATACACGGAGCTGCAGCTCGACTTGGGTGCCCCCATAGCAAGCTGCTCATTGTGGGAGCACTCAACAGGAGGGAGGAGCCAGGAGCACTCAAGAGCGACCTAAGAAGAGTAGCATCTGGGCTGCCTTGTGCAAAACCCCTACAGAAAGCAAGTAAGTATAACGTGTTTGCTATTTGAATAGAAAAAAAAAAAAACAAGACTTTACAATCACTTTAACTTAGTATATGTTGTGCTAAAAGTGCTAGGGGAGGGGCAATAACAGAAGAAGTGTCTCCAAAATTTTTATTTTTTGTAAAGATAAAATGAATCAATTGCATGCATGTAAAATAATGATCTATATACAACTGTCACTTCATGAATTTATATTTAAAGTGTATGTTAGTCCGACATTTCATACAGTATTTCTGATATCTTCCTGATTTATTGTGCACATTACAGTACTTGTGGTAAAAATTAGCCTGGCAGAAGCAGCATGAACAAATCACAGACATTGTCCAATGTAAAATGCAAAGACATAAACACACTGGTATGAGCTGGGTGGGTGGGTGTGTCAGGAAAATAATGACATTATCTGTTAAATCAAATATCCTCAGTGCTTAACTCCTCTCATGTAATGCTGTAAAGGGGTACAAAGAGTGACTTTAGGATGTAACACAAACATCCCAGTCTTTGTGTTATTGTTTGTGTCTCCCTGTGTAATACGCCATGTGTTGTTCATATTGGGAGATTAAGTCAAGTTGTTGCATAACTTCAGAAATATTTGGGGTCAAATCACTTTTCCATTTACTAAGAATACCCAGTCTGGCAAAAAGCTAGCATCTTATGGGGTAACTGTATACAGCAGCAAAAAGAATAATATATAGATCATTTATCTTTTGCTACCAGATGCCTGTTAGATCTTTCTCCGTAACCATTGACTTATCAAGTATATGGGGGAAAAGTTGAGTACCTGAATTTCTGAGCATCCAAAACCTTGTTAGACGATGCCTCAGCACAGTGTTGGAGGGTCTTTCTATGAAATTCGGGTTACTCAACATTTCCTGGGGGTGTTGCAGAAGGATGAAATTGGGGCGTCACTCTGTCTAGGCACCATGGGTGCTGGGGTAAGGCAAGTATATTTAATATCCTTATCTGGGTGGATTTTAAATTCATTACGTCTGAGTTACTCCTGATAAGGCTGATGTATAGTTGTCAACATGTCAAGATTTGAGGTTTAAGAACTACTCCATTCTGTAGTGTTTATGGAAGTATAAACAGTCTACTGGATGTTATTATGTGACAACTGTGAGCCTAAGCAATATTGATATTGTGAAGCTCTTTTTATATAAATAGTCTATGACATTTTTATACTTACTGTTTTGTGTAATAAAAAAAAAATAGTTTTTATATATAGATTTTTTTCAGAACATGATATGAATAAAGTCTCTTCTTCAGGGACCAATAAAAACTGACTGCATTTCGGTGTGTTGTAAACAGTTATTGCTGATTGGTTGTTATGGCTTATAAGTTTTTTTACTTTAAACTGTCTTCCTGAAGGAGCATAGCGTTGTATATTTTATTAGAGCATGTCAAACTGTACCTTGAAGCACACGGCCTGACTTGTGTATAACCGAAGCTGTAAGTAGCAAGGAGGCATATGATTAATTTATAGAAAATAAAGTTTGTTCATTATCAGCTGTTTGCCAGAGATATTGCCAAGTTCTGCTGCTGCAGCTGTCATTCTCTATCTACTTGCAGTGCTTCTGGAGGCCTAACAAGTCATCATTAACTTGAAGTAAAGACTTTCTCAATATGTAAATATCCCTTTAATCTGCAGTACACATTCCAGGCAAACAATATCGGAATCACAATCTGCACGTTGTATTGGCATACATTAACTGCTACAAAGAACGAGAGCACATCTTGTTTATTTTCAGTGAGATCTGCATATTTCCAGAAGCTTAAAAGTTGAAATGGCCAATTCCATTCCATGCTATGCAAACACTTGGAAACAGGAAATAAGTGTTGTAATTATATGCCTCACTAGGCTGCTGTAGTGCATACTATGGCTTTATTTACAACATAGGATTACTTAATATTGCTTCTGTTATTTTGTGCATATCATCCTGCAAAAGGGAAAGGTTCTAATGCTTATTTCAGAAGATACAATTTTAAATGCAGTAATCAATACTAGTGATCAACCAATATAGTTTTTTTATTGCCGATACTGATAGCGATATTTTGGTCATCGCATATACGTATCGGCCGATATTGGCCGATATTTTCATACATTAAAAACATTTTTTTTTTAGTTATTTTTTTCTTAAAGGTACTCTTGTGGAGGGATCTAGGGGTCTAAAAGACCCCAAACCCCTCCTCTGCACTTAAAAAGCATTCAAAACGTCAAGTTTGGTTGTTTTGAATGCTGTCATTTTTTTTGAATTTGGCGCAGAGTACTCGGAAGTGATGTCATGACATCACTTCCAGGTTTTTACATGGAGACCCGATCAAAGCTGAATACGGCTTTGATCGGGTCTTCTCTTCAGCGGCCATGCATGATGGTTGGGACGGGAGGCCTGGGCGAGCTGCCGAAGGCGGCGGAAGGGGGGGACGTCCCCTTCCGCTCCTTGTAATGACAGCCGAGCAGCTTCTCAGCTGCATCGGTTGTCATTACAAGACAGCCGACCGTTGGCTATGGATGCCGGTACCAGGGTGATGCCTCTAGCTGCAGGCATCACGCTGGTACATGCACTTTCCCGAAATATCGGCAATATCGGTAACCTCAGGGGCCAATTCCAAAATATCAGGAAAAGTGCATATCGGCCCTCGATATAATGACTTTGCCGATAATCGGTCGATCCCTAATCCGTACCCACCAATCGAAATATGTTTGTAAGTTATTTGTTTAAAGCAAACTAAATTTAGTATTGTTTATGAGTTTTTTTTCACTTTGCACTCCCGTTACTTCATGCACTTATCTATGGAAAAGACTATGTCTTATCCATTTATTCAGTTTTTGGAAGTATACAACTATACCCCAAAACAAATATTTTTTGTAACACAGCCTGTGTTGATGTAGGGTCTGTATTTGTAAAAAGCTGTTGCTTTGCAATTATCACAGAGTTAGTTGGTTATAGGTAGGTACTTGCTGTTCGAAAAAGGCAGAGAAAAAGAGGACTTTATAGGCCGCCACATATAACCCCTGAATAAAGGAATTGAGCACTAGAGTTTTGTGTATAAAAAGTACAAAATGTATTCATATTCCAAGAATCATTAAAATCAGTATAATACAGTATAAGTATAGGTACAGAATATAGAATATATAATTATATAAGTATAAGTATCAAACTGCTTATAATGATTTTTGGATTATGAATACATTTTGTAAATTTTTATACACAAAACTCTAGTGCTCAATTCTTTTACTCAGGGGTTATGCGTGGCAGCCTATAAAGTCCTCTTTTTTCTCTTTTGATTTTTTGGATGCAGTGTCACGTTAATGGTGTTTATGCTTTACATTGTACCTTTAAGTACTTCCTACCTGGGTCAGGAGGACTCTGATATCTTTATAAAAAAAAGGAAGCAGCGAGAGAATTGGAACACATGACCTCATATGCAGCAGTTGCTTCTGCTGCATTTCATCAAGACCAGAAACGGAGACATTACTGTGTTCTAATAGTTTAAATGTTGCAGCTTCTGTGTGTAGCTGAATTCCGGTGATAGACGTGTCTCTGTCCTATTGTTATTATCCCAAATGCATAGTGCCAGAAAGCTTGGTATGTGCTATTGTATGTGTGAACTGGTCAGATTACAGTATATTACTGCATAGTTTATGTGTAGCATAGGGTAGAGCAAAGTTAGAAATCTGACTGCGCATAGGTAGGTAGAGGTCCAGTTCCAAGGCAGATTAGACACTGTTGGGACTAACAGTCAATAGACTGACGCTAAGTTCCAGTGTCATACTGCAGTCTTTGGTGGTGAGAAACACTGTAATTCTTTACACCATATATGGTATTACAAATACAATGAAAAAAATTACTTTCTATTTTTTCACCGAAGAATACAAAAATTTGAAGATGTTATTATTGAAAATAGAAATTTCCTGACTTGTACTAAAATTTGAGTGTGTAGATAAAAACAATTGTAAGGAGATACAAAAATAAAGTGTTTACCATTTAAATATTGCATCTACTTTTTATCCATACTGAAAATAACAATGTGGCATTTTCCACAAGTGTAGCATTTGTATAAGGGAGGGGAAATGTCTTACCTAATCCTTGGTCAGACAACTGCCTACTGTATATAAGGCTGTACCAGTTGCACATCAAATGATGTAGAACCACATTATGTTTTGGTGACTGGATGGATAGCTCCTTTCCACATATACATGTAACATAATCGTCACCAACAAACCTTCTATGTGTGTATAGAAAACAATTTATTGAAGAAGAAAGTTGTCACAAAATACAAAACCACCAACATTTTGGGACCATGCATAGGTTTGCCTGTATAAAAGGAAATGGACAATTATCTTAATTCACTATCCCTGCCTAGTAATCTGTGGTTCACAACTTTGATCCTAATTTATGTGACCTTTCCAAAAATCCAGGACTGATTGCATTAAAATGTATACTTAGACAATTAGCACCCCTTGTTTCTTAGTGTGCTATCAGAATTGTGTGCATTACTAGTGTACACTATTTCTACAAAATAGTGCTAAATTGTAAAAAAAAATAAAATGGGTGACATAAGGATTTGCAATAAAAAAGAAGCATGTGTGGTTTACGGAGTCACAAAGGTATCTACTGTGCGTGCAGCAGGCAATAAAAAGGCCACCACAGAAACACCTAGAAACTGAATCAATCAAAATGACTATAAAGTTGTCTACAATGTTATATACAGGGTACCCTTACCAGGTTTTACACAGAACTATGTTAATTGGTTGTTCATTTGTAAATTGATTGGTTGTGGCTTGGATTCAAAAGAAAACTACAGACTAGGAGGAAAGGATTGTGGTGCCATTAATTGGGAAAATGTAAGGGGGTTGGAAAAAAAAAAACACATCTAAGTGAATTGCTAATTTTAAATAAGTGTGGGAGACATAGCCTGAAATGAATAACTACACAAGTACCTATTTCACCCTAATCCAGCCTCCAAGGTATCAGGACAGGTGTTCATTGTCCAAGAAAATACGATAGGTGTAAACATATTTGTTTACAAGATGGAGCCTTTGCTTTCATGCCATAGTGTGAGGGAAAAAAAGCTTTGGAAACAAAAGCTTTTGGAAATAAAATCTAATATACAGTATAACATCATAACTTCAACCCCATATATTTGTCCCATAACTTGGAACAAAACAGGCATTTTTGGTTTGGTATGATTCAAGCCAAAATTAAAAAAAAAAAAAATTGTTTCACAAAAAAAAGCACTGTGCCTTGTCATTTACATTTTTATGTGGTTGAAATCAATTGAAAACCTGCTGGATCTCCTTTACACACTCTCCAGTGCATGCTTCGCTATTATCATAATTGCATGATGGTTGTTTCCTCTGCCTTCACCAGTGTGTGAAAAGCCATAGGAGCCGGGTGCCTCTTTCTCTCTCCCCCTCCCCCCTTCTCCGCCCTTTCTCATTCTATAACCCCCTGCCCCCCCCATTTTAAACCCCCCCCCCCTTTTTCTTCCCATGTTTTTTTTTTTTTCTACTCTTGTACTGACGTTCTGTTTGGATAATGCTCTTTGCGCATAGGTCTAGCCCCACCGGCCTGACTATTCACATGCTACAACAGTCTGTTTATGGTACTCTATGTTACACTGGATGACTATAGTTACTTGTACACCCTATGTGGACTGTGTTCTGTTCGTTCAATTACTATTTCACTGTTATTTTTGTTCTGTTTTGTACAATCCTTTTTCTCAATAAAAATGTATTGAACAAATAAAAAGAAATCAATCAAAAATTGCTTTTTTTCAATTTTTTTTACCCTTTTATTTCTTTAAAAAATATTTAATTAAGAAAAACAGAAAAAGACAATGTATCACATGTCAAAAACCTGAAAAAGCCCTAGGACTATAAAGACTAAAGGTGCTGGGACCCAAGAGGTTAACCACCTATTGTTCTGGTGTTTTTAGCTATGTGACTAACTACTACCAGCATTGCAATGACCTGGATAAATATAGACCTTTACAGACATCTAATGACTGATTTTGATTAGCAACTGCAGACTCTCTGTAGCTAATCACAATAGGGAAACCGGGGGGGGGGGGGGTCACTAATACCTAAGGGAGTTACTGTTGTTAACGTAGGTCAGTTAAGTTAAAAAAGTAATGCTGAGTAGGCAGGGGCTGTATGGTAATGCAGGAAAAGAGACAAGCTTGAATGGGTGCTACAACATTTTCTGCCCCAACCACTTATGACTTATAATAGGTTTGTATTTGTATAGAAAGGGGCTTTCAAAAGTTAAGGACCTCTAACTACCTCTAAATATATATATATATATACAGTATATGGAGCACTGGTAACATTTGAGGGTTGGGTCTTTTTCTATTGTACTAACAAACAAAAAACATCAGCCAGATATTATTAGGTAAAATCAGATTATCTTTTGCTTATTTCTAGCCAGTATTCTTCCAGTACAAGAAAACACATTTCTTTTTTTGTTGCAGATCATTTCATTTTGAGGCTGGAAGTTCAGCTCTATTAGTTCTCAATGTACCATATCTGTATAAAGAAGTATAAGCTGAGCTGAAATGTAAACATTTTTCAGTACTTTCTTGGTAAAATTCACTGCTAGCAGGCAGCCATAAATAAGCAACGTATTGGTACAATGTGACAATAGAGTCAATACAATTCAGTTTGTTGAAATATCAATCATTGTAGCATTGGCAAGGAGTTGAGATTATATGTACCAGACAAGGATATACAATGGAACAACATTTGTTTATTAGGCTACAAAATACATCTGTTATAGGAAAGACGTAGTTGAATTAGAATGAATTCAGCGAACAACAAAATTAATAAGGGGGCTGAAGGAGAACATGAGCTGTGAGCATCGATTACATAGATTACAGTTGTTCACTCAGAAGAGGTGCTTAAGAGGGGATATGATTACAATGTACAAATATATCAAAGGTGACCTCAGTAACTATAATAAACTGTTTACTCCAAGGTTCATACAGTGCTGTGATCAGAGCAATACAGTGTTACCATAGTAACACTCGACTACCCTGAGGAAGTGATCAGGGTTTTTTTTTTTGTACACACTATGATTGCTTAGTGAAATTCACTGCTATAAGCAAACATTTTTACTGAATGAAAGTGTGAATTTAGTGTGGATTGTTGTGATTAGCTGTGATTGGCCACCACTAATCACATGGAACAGGTGGGCTGTGATTGGCATGTTTTTATCATGTGATCACTGTGACCAATCACAGCTAGCAATTGTACACAATAAATGGCATGAAAGGAAGCCATTCAATGTTCACAATTTTCATGTGATCTACTGTGATTGGTAACAGTGATCATATGGTACCGGCAGTGGGCCAGTACACTTATCAGTCATGATGGGCACAGTAGGTGACAGATCGTGCTGGAGTGCAGTCTGGTGCTGTTGCGCAAGGTGCATTCTGGGGTGGACATTGTATGACATCCTCCCAGAACAAAAGAGTTATAACATGCATGTAGGTAAATAAACTTTGGGTGAATGTGTAAAAGTGGAAAACCAAAACTGAAGAATGCTGCTTTTCTAAAAGGAGTGTAGTTAAGGAAGACTTAAGCAATTGGATAAATAGGATTCGTGAATTTTATGACAAAGATCACCTCAATTTAATGGTTTGTTGTCCCTCTTATGTTTAGATTTGACATGTTGTGGGCTGGAAAGACATAGTAATGAAGGGACAAGCCATGCCCTCAAAGTTAATGCTAGGGCCAATGACAGAGTATGGTAAAATCAGTTTAACCTCCTAATAGAGTATGGTAAAATCTGTATAACCTCTTCCCGGTGGCCATACGCATATATGTGGCTTCTTGGTGGGTGGGCTTTAACGCAGAGAGGCTGCATATATGAGGCCCAATGTAAACACATTGCTGTACTGAGTGCGCGCTTCCTGCGCACAGCCGGCACCATAACCAGCAAGTATTGGAAAGCTCCTGATGCATACTTGTGTAGCACCCTCCTAGGTAGGTGCTAGGAAAACCATAAGGGAGGCCCTGTCTGCTTATCAGGGGGGCCTAATTAGTCAGGCTGTCATGTGTTTCCAGGGTGTCTGTTGTGTTGGGGAGTCTCCCCACTGTGTCTAATCGGGGGTTCCTACTGGAGAGTGGAGGACACCTAACCAATAGCACACAGAATCTGCCAAAAAGCACCCTGGGGGATGGTATAAGTCGGAAGTGGACACATGACGCAGCGTCTTTGGCGTGAAGCAGTGTCCCAGGAGGAGAGTGACAGTTGTCTCTCCTCCTGTCAGGGGAGTGAAGGTGTCCTTGGCGGTCGGCCTGAAGGACAGAAGGTTGATCTGAGCAGCAGAGAGGGATCCAGTGTGCTCTGGACTGAGTGGAGCTGCTGGGCAGAGGTTTCCAGGAAAGCAGTGTCGTGAGTACTGTAAACTGCCCAGGGGCCTACATAGGATAGGGGACCACTCCTGAAGGTCAGAGGGATGCGGGAGCCAGCTAACCAGTAGAGAAGGCTTAGAAAAGGGGGTGCCAGAGTCTAAGCCCTGAAGATAAGTGTGTGAAAGAGGGTGCTGGTGCGGGCCCTGAAGTGTACAAGTGTTCAGCAGTGCAGCAGTGATAAAGTATCTACCTCAGCAAGGAGTGCCTAAGTGAGCTTCAAAAAGACTTTGAGTCACAAGGAGGTGATCAGAAGTCAGTTCAGTATTAACAGGCAGCAGGCCAGAGTTAACCAACTTTAACCAGCGCTGACCGGCATCAAGCCAGCATCAAGTCAGCGCCAACAGGCATTTTTTCAGTTGTCCCCTGTAAAAATTGTGCATAGTTGAGCCAAAGGAGTATCCCACTCATCCCTTCTCCTATCCAAGTTCTCAATAAATATAAAAACCCAAAGATGCTGGACTGGTCATTGTTTCAGTGCTCATACTTGGAGAAACATGCCCAAAGGTACTTTTGTTGCACCCAGTGACCCAGGGGGACCCATATCCAGCAAAACAGCTGGGAGCCTTGCTACACTTGCAATCAGGATCTTTTTAATCCTGTGATCAATGTGGCTGCCAATCACAGAGGTCACATGATCAGAATGCCTGCCTTCACCTTCACGCATTTAGAACCTATTAACCACTTGCCCGATCGCCCGCCCCAGAATTACTGCAGGAGGCTGGCTCGGCTGCACGAACCCACATAGGGGTATGCCAGCTCGTGGAAGTGGGCCTGCCCCCACTAGGCAGCGAGGATGCCGATGCAAGGGACCGGCGGCCCCGATTGCTCCCCGCTGAGAGAGAATGACGGTCAGCTGTTGTATACACAGCCGAACACGATTCTCTCTGAAATGATCACAGAGCGCCTATGATCCTTCTATACAGGTCTCTATGATCATTTCACAAGCCCCCCTCCCCACAGTTCAAAAACACTTAACCCTTTGATAACCCCTAGGTTAACCTCTTCCCTGCCAGTGTCAATATTAAAGTAACAGTGCATATTTTTTGCACTGATTACTGTAGTAATGTCACTGGTCCTCCCAAAAGTGTCAAAAATGTCAGTTAGGGTCGGATCTGTCCACTGCAATGTCGAAGTCCTGCTAAAAATTGCAGATCACCGCCATTACTAGTAAAAAATAAATAAATAAATAAAAATGACATAAATCTTTCCCCTAGTTTGTGGACACGATAACTTTTGCGCAAACCAATCAAAATACGCCTATTGAGATTTTTTTTACCAAAAATATGTAGCAGAATACAAATTGGCCTAAAAGGATGTAAAAATTTAATTTTTTATTTTTGGGTAATGTTATATAGTTATATAGGAAGAAGTGAAGGATCATAATGGAAGGGTTACAGAAGGTGAAAAGGAAATCCTTGCATAATATATAATGTGTTGTATACCATTAGAAAACACTATACTAATGTGCTTTTACAAAAGTGTTAAAGGGTAAAAGGCAATGAATGCCAAAAGTTAAGATACTACTACAGGCCATTAATAGGCTATTTATAGTTTCCCATCACTTTCTGTAAAGGCACTATAATAGTGAAGAACTAGAGTGTTATCTCAAGCATAAATGATAACTGCATTCGGAGCAGTTCAGAAGATGAAGGCTCTACTGGGAATGGACATGAAGCATTAATGAACAATAGATAGCATAGTTAAATAGTAGTGTGCATTTACCTGTATTAACTGTAACAGTTTAAATTGACTCTGTAATATAAAGTAAGGCGTCTGCCAATGCTGACCTCTGATTTTAGAATGTTAGTTCCCTGGCTGCCATGTTGATGCTTTGGCGTTAATGCTTCCTGATTCGGTGACCTGGATCCAGTATTGAATGATGACCCTTTTCTGACATTTATTCACAGCATGCCCGCAATGACAGCCCCTATATTTTCTTCATGAAAAGATAATGTTTATTCACTCTGAATAATAGTGTTCACAAAAAATATTCAGAATATGTTTGAAGTAAAATAAAAATAGCTTCCCCAATTTAACAGAAGCAAAGCCTATGGTAGAATAAGATATGCTGAACACTACAGCAGCTGTCAAGCCAATGTACACCTGGGGCATGCTTACCTTTCACTTAATGCACCACAACAAAAATTAATTAGGCATTTGAAAGATTGTTTTGAAAAAGCATTTGCTAAATAGACATCATGATGGTTCTATGTATTTGTTATTTAAATACAATGGTCATATTTGATATGCTCTTCATACTCCCTTGAATAATCACTAAGCTCTTGTAAGATCTTGTTCCTGTTCCTGCTTTACTCTCTGGGGAAAGAGAGGTTCACCCACTGGAACCTGGAGCCTTGTCGTAGGTCCAGGGTGGGTAGGAGATGGCGAGACCCCAACAAAGCTGCGGTGTGGTTATGGTGTCTGGTGGAGTGCTTGGAGCCCTCACGAATCACTAGGAGCATCCGTCAACGGAGGTACCCAGTCGGGGTGCCAGGTGATCCGTTAAACACTGTATCCATGGAGAAGCAGCATTGTCACGCTGAGAAGAGGAAGTGTTCTAGGACTAAAGAACACTTTTCCCTTTCCTCAAACCAATACTATAGAGGGGACATGTGCTGTAGTCCAGAGAGGGAACTGGACATGTAGTGGAGTACCCCCAACCCTCCTTGTTCAGCAATGAAGAACTGACCCTTTAATTCCCAACCTCAAGTACTCAGTCAGACTGTGCTTGATGGGACAGCAATGACTGGTCATGTTAGCTGTCTCACTAGGTGGGGGGGGGGGGTGGTCCTCAGTTGTTCCTGACATGCAGGCTGCCAGATAAGAGGGCAAGAGCATGCAGTTTCATCCTAAGCCCCAGTCACTGTGGTGGGCACTGTGCTAGTAGGCCTGGAATTCTGTCTTTCAAAAGGTGTGACCCTGTAACTTCAGCCTGCTCATTGCACACTCATTCTTGGGACTCCGGCTGCTACCTGGATCAACAGTCCAGAGAATCTTCTGCCTACCCTCTGTGAAGCTGTTCTAGAGATCTCTGTGGTCAAGCACCTGGGTTACCAGCTACAGCCAACTCCCTTGTGAAAGAGGTGTTACCCAAAAATAATTGAATATAATGGGGGTTGATTTGCTAAAACGGGAGCATGCAAAATCAGGTGCAGCTGTGCATGGTAGCTAATCAGCTTCTAACTTCGATTTGTTCAATTACTGTAAGCTTTGACAAAAACAATGGGATGCTGACGGTTTCTATGCAGAGCTGCACCATATTTTGCACTTTCCAGTTTTAGTAAATCAACCCCACAGTGTCTGAGCTAGACTGAACTGTACGGAACTGTTTATTACTAGTGAAATATACTTAGTTCTCTGTGATACAAATATACTGTATTGTACTGGAGCTCACAATGACCTTTTTTTTGGAAACTACCCCCAGGCAGCCCTGTGTTGGAATAGTTGCATTGACTGTTATGTTATGTCTTATGCTTACTAAATCTCCCTTTACTATTTTATTAGTATTATCTATTTATCTTGCATTCATATTATACACATTTGGGTTGAGCACTTCTGTTTTTCTGACCATTTGGCTAACATGGAAACATAACACATGACATCTATGAACAGCATCAACCTAGTTAGACAAAAGTTATGTTAGCAGTGCAATGACAGTTTCTTTCGGTGACACTCCAGAAGGGAAATACCTGCCATAAATAGTTTAACTATTTGTTCATAGTGGTATTCCTGCTACAACAGCTACCCAAGTATAATTAGGATCAGGACTTGATTTTACCTGGCTATCATTGCCTTATAGGTGGATGTAAAAAGGTTAATTCTGCAGAAGATCAGGACTTACTGGTCAAGATAATCATCCACCTGGGAGAAATGTAATGTCAGGCAGGAGCAATAAAGGACTTCAGATGGAACCACCAGTTCCATAGGAAACTGGCAGAAGGGAAGGCCCAGATCCAGACAGAACTATACACATACAGTTCCCAGCAGGACCATCCCAAGAGATGAAGACTGAATGTCCAATCATGGTAAAAGTGAATACTGCCTCAGAGATGACCAAGACAAGTGATGTCACCTTTCTTGTGCTAGTTCTGCCAAGGAATGGGCCATTGCCTGATGGAGTGCCCTAACTGATTGCAGTACAATGTCCTGCCGCTAAGAGTCAAGCAGTGGGGCAGTCCAGCAAAATGACTCTTCAAAATGCCACTCAACCGTGAAATGGGACCAGAAATCCAAGGAGTGTTTGCTTCTTGAAGTGGCAGCTGATGTCAACTACTGCACTGGCCTTTACTGATTCCCCCCTATCTCCCACCTCAACTTGAAAGAGTTATGGGGAAAAAATTTTCCCCATAACTCATCAGTGACTTAGCAGGTTGTGGTCCAAGTGTCAAGGTGTGTGTGTGTGTGTGTGTGTGTGTGTGTGTGTGTGTGTGTGTGTGTGTGTGTGTGTGTGTGTGTGTGTGTGTGTGTGTGTGTGTGTGTGTGTGTGTGTGTGTGTGTGTGTGTGTGTGTGTGTGTGTGTGTGTGTGTGTGTGTGTGTGTGTGTGTGTGTGTGTGTGTGTGTGTGTGTGTGTGTGTGTGTGTGTGTGTGTGTGTGTGTGTGTGTGTGTGTGTGTGTGTGTGTGTGTGTGTGTGTGTGTGTGTGTGTGTGTGTGTGTGTGTGTGTGTGTGTGTGTGTGTGTGTGTGTGTGTGTGTGTGTGTGTGTGTGTGTGTGTGTGTGTGTGTGTGTGTGTGTGTGTGTGTGTGTGTGTGTGTGTGTGTGTGTGTGTGTGTGTGTGTGTGTGTGTGTTCCAATTAATCAAACAAGTTTGCTGACACTGTGGTGTCTGTTCAGTGTTGAAGGTGACTGAGGTGCCACCTCTGACCTGGTGCATGTCTGCTGAAAGTACTGTCGACCTCCTTAAGCCCCGTACACACGTACTGATCATCGGCCGACCGATCGGACGTCTTTTGTCCAGGGCTGTCGTGTCTGTTGAAAACTGCAAAAGACTGCACACAAATTTTGTCGGCTAACAACAGCCAACTGCAGAAGTGATGTCATGTGATGGTTAACTTTCCTTGTCTTTTTTCTTTTCTGAGCATGCCCAGTCTTGCTAATCTGCTGTCTGTCGGCCGAAATCTGTACTGACTGGCGAACAATCGACCGTTCTGGTGACGGCCAACAAATATTTTAAAGTCTGCACGACAGATTCTGTTCGGCCGAAAATGCGCTGTCGGAAGCATCATACTAACAAGCCTACAATCGGTCAGCGGCCGAATATTTACGGCCGACAATCGGTACGTGTGTACGGGGCATTACTCCCAAGATGTTGGAAGACAGTTATGATCATGTGGATTGTGGATCACCTTACAAAAAGTTGGGTAGCAGTACTAACTCATGAACAGACTGCCAAGACTCCCAATTCTTCCTCTCCTGCAGCTGCCCACAGAAGATAAACTCAAATTAGGGACCCTGCTTTGAGAGCAAGTTCTTTCAGGAGTGGTGTTCATTTAGACACCATGTCAATAGTTAAACGAATGGTAAAAAGGCACTGGTGATCTTAAATGTCAATTTCCAAACTTATGTATAGGTTACGCAGCCACTTTCTTTTCTTTTTAACCCCTTCCTGCAGACAGTACACATACAGTATATGTGGCCTCACTGGACTGGGCTTTTTTTTCCATGGCTTTGTGCTGGGAGGGCGCTACAGCAGGTCTTAGTGTAGCCTACTAACTTCCGCTTCTGGGTCACCTGATCGCTGTGATAGCTTCTGATTGGCTATCACAGTGTTAGTCACTGTGAAGCCCGCCCCTGTGTTTCTCTCTCCGTGAATGGAGAAGAAACTGTACATCGTATCTCTCTCTCTTCTTGTAGAGACAGATAAACAAACAACTGTGTGTAAAAAAACATGAAAATACAGTAATAATAAATAAAATAAAAAATATTAAAAAAATACCTAAATCAAGGTTTTTGATCTAGGTCAGTGCCAGGGTTGGTGTTTGGGTCAAGTAAGAGTCAAAAATCAACAGTATCAGTGTGTTTTAGGTAGGATAAAAAAAGCAAGTTACTGGGCTGTACTACGTGCATAAACAACAAATAATATACATATATGTAGTATCGCTAAGTTTGTTGGGGTCAGGAGAATGTATTTTGGGTTGTTTTGGTGGTAGGTTATGGTAGTAACAATAATTATACAGCCAACTTAAAATTTTTTTTTTTTTTTTTTTTACTATTTTGGGCCAGTTTTCTTTTGATAATAAAAAAAAATCAGGAGATATCCATTACCATTTACCACCAAATGAAAGCCCAATTTGTCCTGAAAAAAACCAAGGTATATCCCACCTGTCCAATGTCTGTTTTATATTAGTGTCAGTGTGTTTTTGGTAGGATAAAAAAAAGCAAGTTACTGGGCTGTACTACGTTTATGAACATCAAATAATACACATATATGTGGTATCGCTAAGTTTGTTGGGGTCAGGAGAATGTATTTTGGGTTGTTTTGGTGGTAGGTTATGGTAGTAACAATAAGTATAAAGCTAACTTAAAAAAGTTTTACTTTTTTGGGCCAGGTTTCTTTTGATAATTAAAAAAAAATCAGGAGATATCCATTACCAGTTACCACCAAATGAAAGCCCAATTTGTCCTGAAGAAAACCCAAGGTATATTCCACCTGGATGCACAAAGTAGTTGTGATGATATGTATGATTTTACTAACACATGTCAAACTTGCAAAATTTGTATTATGTTAAAGGTATTAACATTTGTTTTACCTTTAGGCCCCGTTCACACTGGGGTGACGCTACTTGCCGGGGCGACCTCATAGGTCGCGGTGCGCTGCTCGCTCCGCGACCTCGGAGCGGCCGGCACGGACTTCATAACATTGAAGTCTATGCAGGTCGCTCCGGGTCGCCCCAAAGAAGCTCCGGACCCTTTTTCTAAGTCGGAGCGACTTGTGTCGCTCCTATTAGAACGGGTCCGCAGCTTCTCTATGGAAGGCGACCTACGGCGACCTGTCAGGCGACCAGGTCGCCTGACAGGTCGCCCCAGTGTGAACGGGGACTTAGGCACGAAGGGATTAAAGAAGTGAATGTTGCATTCTCAAACATTCCCTGCAAACTATAATTTAAACAAATGACTCACAATTTAGAATAATTTGTAATTGATAAATTATTATTTGGTGAATATACTATTTACTGATTTATAAATATGCCCTGTATAAGTAAAAGTGCACATTAAAATCATTAAACAAAATACATTGTTGCTGTAAACAAAGCTCCTTTTGAAAATCTTTTCATGCATTTTTTATCTAAAAATCCTCTACACAGACTTAATATGCAAAATATTTTTCTAGTGAATACAGTAAATCAACCCTAATAAACGTAATTGATTCAAAGCCACACATTTTATTACAAATCTAATTAATGAGATAATTTAGATTCTGGAAAATGACAGTGGATGACTAACTTTCCCTACTAAGCAGATTGCATGTTAACATTTTCAAAGCATAATTCTTTTCTTGCAGCTCCTACAAAAAAAAATGAGGCTATATCACAACTCTTATGGAAAAGGGGAATGGTGTTATCAATCTGTATAGTATTAGCAAGATAAACAGAAGAGGTTGTAAGTTCCTGGATGATGATATGGGCAAGATTTATATGACTGATAAGAGTCATGCCTCCAGATGGTATGAGGAGTTGGTTTTAAAAAAAGATATTAACATGGTAATAATGAAAGAGCACAAGTGAACTTAGATTATAATATTGATTAGAATCACAACATATTTCCAGTCTATAACATTGTCAGAAATTAATTCTAATGCCCATTCTCTAGTTAATCTCACCAATAGGGTTGAGCGGACACCTAGATGTCCGTGTTCGACGGGTTCGGCCGAACTTTAAAAAAAAGTCCGGGTCCGTGTCCCGGACTTTTACCGAACTTTTCCCGGACACCGAACCCCATTGAAGTCAATGGGGACCCGAACTTTAAGGCACTAAAATGGCTCTAAAACACCAAAGGAAAGGGCTAGAGTGCTGCAAATGGCAGCAAAACGTAATTAAGAGCATGGCAAGTGCTCTGCAAACAAATGTGGATAGGGAAATAACTTAAAACAACAAAAAAAAACAGAAAAATAAAACAATGTTCTTCTTCATCTCTGAAGGACGAGGCCCATATGGAGTAGGAGGGAGGTTGAGGTGGTGGTGGATGTGGCGGTGACATAGGCGTGCGCACAGGGTGTGCTGGGTGTGCCTGGGCACACCCTAATCACCTAGGGCACATAGCATTGCCAGTGAGGAGATGGGAAAGATCTCCCTGGGACCTGCTCTGCTCTATTTCTCCTTGCCTACAGGTACATGGCCCCGATACATTACTCTCCCTGCTGGCAAACACATGCATGTGTATTTCAACTTTGGGGTGCACACCTTAATGCAATAGGCTGCGCACACCTATGGGCGGTGTAGGTGGAAGCGGCGGTGGAGGAGGACCAGGGCCGGATTAACAGCATCATGGGCTTGGTGCTGAGGATTTTGAAGGGCCTTAGGGCCGTGCCTTGCCATGCACCCAGAGGAGGAAGGGTGCAGCCATGCATGCCTAATTCAACATGGGATGCTGTCTCTGAAGCCCATAAACACATCCATGCATCGCCAACTGTCCCTCCTTGTCCGGCCTTCACGCTGTGTGGGGAGGTTCTGAGGGTGCTGCCTGGGGAAGCGAGCATAGAAGCCAGACTTCTGTGTTTACAAGTGACAGAAGAGCGGTAACAGTGAATATGGCCAACCCGGGGCCTATATAAAAGGTAGGGGCCTGGAGCTGCAGCTCCAATAGCCCCTACATTAATCTGGCCCTGAGGAGGAGGACGAGGTAGCCAACACTGCTTCTTTTCACAAATTTTAAATGAGGGTACACCCCAAAAGAGTGAGAAAGAGCAAAAATGGAACAATGGGTGGGTAAGGTCGGTATCCATTGCTATTCTGCATAAGGTACGGAAAAGTCCCGTGGGATCCATGCCTGGTTCATTTTAATGAACGTGAGCTTGTCCACATTGTCTCTGGACAGGCGGCTGCGCTTGTCTGTTATAACGCCCCCAGCCGTGCTAAATACCCGTTCAGATAATACACTGGCTGCAGGGCACGCCAGCACCTCCAAGGCGTAAAGGGCAAGCTCAGGCCATGTGCCCAATTTGGAGACCCAGAAGTTGAAGGGGGCAGACCCGTCATTCACTACATGTAGGCGTGTGCACACATACTGCTCCACCATGTTGGTAAAATGCTGCCTCCTGCTAAGACGTTCCATCTGAGCTGCTGGTGCTGCTGTTTGTTGTGGCGTGCTGACAAAGCTTTTCCACATTTCGGCCATGCTAACCCTGCCTTCTGAGGTGCTGGCGGTGCCCTGGTTGCGTTGGCGACCTCCTCCTCCTCCTCCTCTGCCTTGTGCTTCCACTGTGGCCCCGCTGTCAGATGGGAATGCCAGCAGCATGGCGTCTACCAGCGTGCGCTTGTACTCGCGCATCTTGCGATCGCGCTCCAGTGAGTGAATTAAGGACGGTACGTTGTCCTTGTAACGGGGATCCAGCAGCGTGGCCACCCAGTAATCAGCACAAGTTAGAATGTGGGCAACTCGGCGGTCGTTGTGGAGACACTGCAGCATGTAATCGCTCATGTGTGCCAGGCTGCCCAGAGGCAACGAAAGGCTGTCCTCTGTGGGAGGTGTATGGTCCGTGTCCTCTGTATCCCCCCAGCCACGCACCAGTGATGGCCATGAGCTGGCCTGGGTGCCACCCTGCTGTGAACATGGTTCCATCTCCTCCTCCAGCTCCTCCTCCTCCTCATCCTCCTCATCCTCCAGAACTGTGCCCCTGCTGGACAATTGCGTCCCTGGCGTTTGCGTGTGCAGGAACCCACCCTCGGAGCCCCTTGCGAATGACTGCCCTGAAAGCCTTGGAAATGTTACCTCTTCATCCTCCTCCTCCTCCTCATCCTGTGCCACATCATCTTCCACCCAGTCTTCACCCCTGCCCTCCTTGTCGGTCTCCACAATGCTGAACGCCGCAGCAGTTGGCACCTGCGTTTCGTCATCATCGGAGACGTGCTGCGATGATCCTTGCATGTACTCATCTTGAGAAATAAGTGGTTGGGCATCGCTGCACTCAATCTCTTCCACTTCTGGGGCAGGGCTAGGTGGATGGCCCTGGGAAACCCTGCTGACAGAGTCCTCAAAAAGAATAAGAGACTGCTGTATGGCTTGGGGCTCAGACTGCTGGCCTGATTTGCAAGGGGGTGAGGTGAAAGACGGTTGGACATTGGCTGCAGGTGCCAACTCTGACCTTTCTGCAGTAGACTGGGTGGGAGACAATGTGAAGGAACTGGAGGCACTGTCAGCAGCAAACCAATCTACTATCGCCTCAACTTGTTCTGGCCTCATCACTTCTAGGGGCGTTTGATGCCCTACCAAATACTGATGCAGGTTCTGTCGCCTACTCACACTTGAGGAAGGTGTTTCACTTGTGCGTGTAGCTGGCACAGATCGACCATGTCCTCTCCTTGCAACAGGAGCTCTACCAGCAGCACCACGACCCAGGCCACGGCCCTTATTTGACGGTCTCCTCATATTTCTGTAATTTAAGATCTTGCCCTAGAAAGGTTTTTATTGAATAGCGGAATAGAAAATATGATCCAAAAAAAGTGTATGTATATCACACGTACACAACCACACTAGGCCCCAATTACTATTGTTTGTACCCCTAAAAGGCTAGATGAGGAGTAGGGGGAGTATGGAACAGGCAGCACCCTCAAACCTTCAGAAGTATGAGATGAACCCCAACAACTTGGAAAGGTGGATCTCTCTCACACGTACCGACACAGACTATCCCGCAATTCAATTGATCCTCAAAGGTTTTTATTGAATAGCGGAATAGGAAATATGATCAAAAAAAGTGTATGTATCTCGCACGTACACAACCACACTAGGCCCCAATTACTATTGTTTGTACCCCTAAAAGGCTAGATGAGGAGTAGGGGGGGTATGGAACAGGCAGCACCCTCAAACCTTCAGAAGTATGAGATGAACCCCAACAACTTGGAAAGGTGGATCTCTCTCACACGTACCGACACAGACTATCCCGCAATTCAATTGATCCTCAAAGGTTTTTATTGAATAGCGGAATAGGAAATATGATCAAAAAAAGTGTATGTATCTCGCACGTACACAACCACACTAGGCCCCAATTACTATTGTTTGTACCCCTAAAAGGCTAGATGAGGAGTAGGGGGGGTATGGAACAGGCAGCACCCTCAAACCTTCAGAAGTATGAGATGAACCCCAACAACTTGGAAAGGTGGATCTCTCTCACACGTACCGACACAGACTATCCCGCAATTCAATTGATCCTCAAAGGTTTTTATTGAATAGCGGAATAGGAAATATGATCAAAAAAAGTGTATGTATCTCGCACGTACACAACCACACTAGGCCCCAATTACTATTGTTTGTACCCCTAAAAGGCTAGATGAGGAGTAGGGGGGGTATGGAACAGGCAGCACCCTCAAACCTTCAGAAGTATGAGATGAACCCCAACAACTTGGAAAGGTGGATCTCTCTCACACGTACCGACACAGACTATCCCGCAATTCAATTGATCCTCAAAGGTTTTTATTGAATAGCGGAATAGGAAATATGATCAAAAAAAGTGTATGTATCTCGCACGTACACAACCACACTAGGCCCCAATTACTATTGTTTGTACCCCTAAAAGGCTAGATGAGGAGTAGGGGGGGTATGGAACAGGCAGCACCCTCAAACCTTCAGAAGTATGAGATGAACCCCAACAACTTGGAAAGGTGGATCTCTCTCACACGTACCGACACAGACTATCCCGCAATTCAATTGATCCTCAAAGGTTTTTATTGAATAGCGGAATAGGAAATATGATCAAAAAAAGTGTATGTATCTCGCACGTACACAACCACACTAGGCCCCAATTACTATTGTTTGTACCCCTAAAAGGCTAGATGAGGAGTAGGGGGGGTATGGAACAGGCAGCACCCTCAAACCTTCAGAAGTATGAGATGAACCCCAACAACTTGGAAAGGTGGATCTCTCTCACACGTACCGACACAGACTATCCCGCAATTCAATTGATCCTCAAAGGTTTTTATTGAATAGCGGAATAGGAAATATGATCAAAAAAAGTGTATGTATCTCGCACGTACACAACCACACTAGGCCCCAATTACTATTGTTTGTACCCCTAAAAGGCTAGATGAGGAGTAGGGGGGGTATGGAACAGGCAGCACCCTCAAACCTTCAGAAGTATGAGATGAACCCCAACAACTTGGAAAGGTGGATCTCTCTCACACGTACCAACACAGACTATCCCCCAATTTAACTGATCCCCAAAGGTTTTTGATTAAATAGCGGAATAGAAAATATGATCCCAAAAAAGTGTATGTATATCACACGTACACAACCACACTAGGCCCCAATTACTATTGTTTGTACCCCTAAAAGGCTAGGAGTAGGGGGAGTATGGAACAGGCAGCACCCTCAAACCTTCAGAAGTATGAGATGAACCTCAACAACTTGGAAAGGTGGATCTCTCTCACACGTACCAACACAGACTATCCCCCAATTTAACTGATCCCCAAAGGTTTTTGATTAAATAGCGGAATAGAAAATATGATCCCAAAAAAGTGTATGTATATCACACGTACACAACCACACTAGGCCCCAATTACTATTGTTTGTACCCCTAAAAGGCTAGGAGTAGGGGGAGTATGGAACAGGCAGCACCCTCAAACCTTCAGAAGTATGAGATGAACCCCAACAACTTGGAAAGGTGGATCTCTCTCACACGTACCAACACAGACTATCCCCCAATTTAACTGATCCCCAAAGGTTTTTGATTAAATAGCGGAATAGAAAATATGATCCCAAAAAAGTGTATGTATATCACACGTACACAACCACACTAGGCCCCAATTACTATTGTTTGTACCCCTAAAAGGCTAGGAGTAGGGGGAGTATGGAACAGGCAGCACCCTCAAACCTTCAGAAGTATGAGATGAACCCCAACAACTTGGAAAGGTGGATCTCTCTCACACGTACCAACACAGACTATCCCCCAATTTAACTGATCCCCAAAGGTTTTTGATTAAATAGCGGAATAGAAAATATGATCCCAAAAAAGTGTATGTATATCACACGTACACAACCACACTAGGCCCCAATTACTATTGTTTGTACCCCTAAAAGGCTAGATGAGGAGTAGGGGGAGTATGGAACAGGCAGCACCCTCAAACCTTCAGTATGAGATTGTGTTCACTGTACCCCACAAAGATTGAGTTCACTGCACCCCACAATGATTGTGTTCACTGCACCCCACAAAGATTGTGTTCACTGCACCTCACAAAGATTGTGTTCACTGTACCCCCCAAAGATTGTGTTCACTGCACCCCACAAAGATTCTGTTCACTGTACCCCACAAAGATTGTGTTCACTGCACCCCAAAAAGATTGTGTTCACTGCACCCCAAAAAGGATGTTGTTCACTGCACCCCAAAAAGGATGTTGTTCACTCCACCCCAAAAAGATTGTGTTCACTGCACCCCACAAAGATTGTGTTCACTGCACCCCAAAAAGATTGTGTTCACTGCACCCCAAAAATGATTTTGTTCACTGCACCCCAAAAAGGATTTTGTTCACTGCACCCCAAAAAGGATGTTGTTCACTCCACCCCAAAAAGATTGTGTTCACTGCACCCCAAAAAGATTGTGTTCACTGCACCCCACAAAGGATTTTGTTCACTGCACCCCAAAAAGATTGTGTTCACTGCACCCCAAAAAGGATGTTGTTCACTGCACCCCAAAAAGGATTTTGTTCACTGCACCCCAAAAAGATTGTGTTCACTGCACCCCACAAAGGATTTTGTTCACTGCACCCCACAAAGATTGTGTTCACTGCACACCAAAAAGGATTGTGTTCACTGCACCCCAAAAAGATTTTGTTCACTGCACCCCAAAAAGATTGTGTTCACTGCAGCCCAAAAAGATTGTGTTCACTGCAGCCCAAAAAGATTGTGTTCACTGCAGCCCAAAAAGATTGTGTTCACTGCAGCCCAAAAAGATTGTGTTCACTGCAGCCCAAAAAGATTGTGTTCACTGCAGCTCACACACAGAAAAATGGATGTGGATCACTGACACCTGCCTATCTCCAATCCCACACCACACAGCAATATCGATTGTAGTTTGTAGAACACAGTTTCCCTAAAATTCAGCAGACTCTGTCCCTAACAGGATTGAGAAGAGATCGTAGATCAGGATTGAGTGCAGACCCCACCCCCCACACAGCAATATCGATTGTAGTTTGTAGAAGACACTGACCCTATATAATTCAGCAGACTCTATCCCTAAAATGCCTACAACTCGCCCTGCCTAAACACTCCGACCTGTCCCTCAATTCTATCCGGACACAAATGGTTTTTTCCTGCCTATCTTTCCCTAATCAGCAGCCAGCACGTTGATGTGTGCTCTGTCCCTGAATCTAAGCAGCATAATGACGCCGCTGCGGCTGCCTCGAACTTATAAAGACTTGGTCACATGCTTCAGACGGCCAATCACAGCTACTGAGACATTTGCAGGCATGGCTGGGATGGCTTAAGGCACACCAGTTAAACGATTGTTGATTGGCTGTTGAAAGCCCGCCATGAAAAGAGCGCCAAAGCATGCAAAACCCGGAAATAAAACGACCGAACACGGATTTTTACCCGAACATACAGTAAAGTGTCCGTGTCCGTGTTCGGGTACAAAAAATCCAATTATTCGGTACGAACACGAATAATACAGTCCGTGTTCGCTCAACACTACTCACCAACTGTTTTTGCTCACAAAGCTATTTGGTCTTTTTATTATAACCTGTTCTCCAGGCACCTTGAAATCCGGTTTTGGAGTAATGTGTCTATGGAGTGCCACACTTTGGGTACCGAGTATCCCCTATTCTAGCCTTAGACAGCACATTGTCACCCTATAAATGGAAATGCCTGCAAAAGCAACATAATGGCAGGATCAACAGGAATTAATTTAATGAAGGCTGCGAACTTAAAATATTGGAAAATAATTTTTAAATAGCTTTAAAATATTAAAGAATAAACGTTTTTAATACATTAAGCTTAAGTTTAATTTATTTTTCAAAATTAGTGTTATATATATATTACTGCCGTTAGTGACCTGGAAGTACTTTAAAAAAATGTTTATTTATGCTTACTGTATCATCTGTATGAAAATATTTAAAAGTGTGACCACTTTTGATTTTTCCATAAATATTTATGCATCTGAATATATATAACCCTGTCAACTAGGTTTAGGAGTGTGAAAAAAGGAAAGGTATGGTGGCGTTGCCTAAAGGTAAATACAACATATATGAAAGACTTATATGCAAAGATTTCTCAAAGCATGTGAATAAATGTCCAATGTGACCGTCTATAAATATGGTGTGTGAAAATAAATAAATTAATTAATAAACAGATAAAGTGCAAATAAATACAAGGAACCCAGTACACTAGATAGGAAATACAAAGTCCAGTGCTAAAAATTATAACAGATCATAAATTGATATCATCCTCCAGAAAATTATAAAAATAAAAAACGAAATATCATTCAATAGTCCAAGTATTGTGCAAAGTGCAAACAACTTGTTAAAAAATAGTCCCCCAATTGGACCGCACTCACCAGATGGAGGTACCCCTACAGGGGTCATAGCTCTGTAGCCAGCAAAGTAAAGTTTGTCTCCCCCCACTTTGGTTCCAACCAGCACAGATATCGTATGTTGCAAAGCAGTTCCAACGTTAGTGTGAATGGTGGACATTCTTCATGGCCATGCAGGGAGAAGAGGCTTACATAGTGTAAACCATATGTGTAAAAGGTTTTTTTAAATAGTAGTGCACTTACATTCCAACAGAATGATAATTGCAACATAAGATATCTGTGCTGGTCGGTACCCAAGTGGGGGGAAACCAACTTTACTTAGCTGTCTACAGACCCATGACCCCTGTAGGGGTACCTTCATCTGGTGAGTGTGGTCCAATTGGGGGACCATGTTTGCACCTGCTTGCACAGAGTGATCTTCATATCATCAAATATATGATTTTTTACACGATTTTTTGCACTTTGCACAATACTGGGACTACCTGATAATACTAATTTAATTTTATATTTATTTTTGTTCACCTGTATTTTCTATTAATTCTAATTTTCTCATCAAAAATACAGACTATTTTTTAACGATTCTTTTGCACTTTGCACAATACCAGGACTATTGGATGAAATTAATTTAGATTTTTATTTTTTATATATAATTTTCCTGAAGAATGATATCAATTTATGATCTGTTATAATTTTTAGCACTGGAGTTTTTATTTACTATCTAGTGTACTAGGTTCACCGTATTTATTTCCACTTTGCACTTTATCTATTTATTTATTTATTTTTACACACCATATTTATACACAGTCACATTGGACATTTATTCAGATGTTATGGGAAATCTTTGCATTTAAGACTTTCATATATGTTGTATTTACCTTTAGACAGCGCCACCATACCTTTCCTTTTTTCACATTAATATACCCTTTTGGGGTATTCCAGGTAGGCAGCAGCCTTTATATTCCCGAGATATCCTAGCGCGGAATCCATATCTATTTCTGGAGTGTGTCTATGGGAATGTTTAACCATTCTTCCAGAAGCCGATTCTTGAGGTCAGGCACTGATATTGGACGAGAAGGCCTGGCTCACAGTCTCCTCTCTAATTCATCCCAAAGGTGTTCTATCGGGTTGAGGTCAGGACTGCAGGCCAGTAAAGTTCTTCCACCCCAAACTTGCTCATCCATGTCTTTTTGGAGCCTGCTTTGTGCACTGGTGCGCAGTCATGTTGGAAAAGGAAGGGGCCATCCCAGACTGTTCACACAAAGTTAGGAGCAGGAAATTGTCCAAAATGTCTTGGTATCAGGGCCATCCTTAGGTGTTCAGGTGCCCTGTGCGAGCTAATCCTGTGGCCCCCACGTCAGAGACCCCCACACAAAGCCCCCCTCACATCAGAGACCCCACACACAGAGCCCCCTTACATCAGAGAGCCCCCCTTACATCACAGACCCCCCCACACAAAGCCCCCTTACATCAGACCCCCCACACACAGAGCCCCCCACATCAGAGAGCCCCCCTTAAAGCACAGACCCCCCACACAAAGCCCCATTATATCAGAGCCCCCCCCACACAGAGCCCCCCACATCAGAGAGCCCCCTTACATCACAGACTCCCCACACAAAGCCCCCTTACATCAGCGCCCCCCCACACAGAGCCCCCCACATCAGAGAGCCCCCCTTACATCACAGACCCCCACACAAAGCCCCCTTACATCAGAGCCCCCCCCCCACATCAGAGCCCCCCACATCAGAGAGCCCCCTTATATCACAGACCCCCCACACAAAGCCCCCTTACATCGGAGCCCCCCCCACACAGAGCCCCCCTTACATCACAGACCCCCCACACAAAGCCCCCTTACATCAGAGCCCCCTCACACAGAGCCCCCCTTACATCAGAGGGCCCCTTACATCACAGACCCCCCACACAAAGCCCCCTTACATCAGAGCCCCCCCACACAGAGCCCCCCACATCAGAGAGCCCCCCTTACATCACAGACCCCCCCACACAAAGCCCCCCTCACATCAGACCCCCAAAACATAGCCCCCCACATCAGAGACCCCCTTACATTTTTTGAAGGCGAGAGACCTCACTTACCTCACGCTGTCTGCAGCTTTTTTTTCTTTAAACTTCCCGCCCACACATCCCCGGGGAGTGTGGGTGGGGCAGGAGGAGGAGGAGAAGGGGCGGAAGGAGGAGGAGCTGATGATCTCTCCTCTGGCGTCCCTGCAGGGAGGAGGGATCTGTCAGCGTGGATCGAGGCTGAGCTGTGTGATACACAGCTCGCCTCAGACTTCAGAAGTAGGAGACCGAGGCACAGCCACACAGCGGGAGGTAAGCGGCAGCCGTGGCCTGTGTCAACCCAGTCCAGGCCGTGGCCGCCGCTTACCTCCCGCTGTGCTGCCTGATCTTCTGCGAGCTGTGATGCCCGCACAGCGCCCTTGTTGCCCATGGCACCCTGTGCGGCCTACAGCTCGCACACCCCAAAGGCCGGCCCTGCTTGGTATGTTGACACCTGGAACTAAGGGGCAAAGCCCAACCCCTAAAAAAAAAACCCACACCATAATCCCCCTTCACCAAATGATTTGGACCAGGGTACAAGGCAAGGTCCATAAAGACATGGATGAGCGATAGAACACATTTGGGATGAATTACAGTGGAGTCTGTGAGCCAGGCCTTCTCGCCCAACATCAGTGCTTGACCTCACAAATGTGCTGCTGGAAGACAGGTCAAACATTCCCATAGACACACCCCTAAACCTTGTGGATAGCCTTACCAGAAGAGTTGAAGCTGTTATAGCTGCAAAGGGTGGGCCAACTCAATATTAAACCCTATGGACTAAGACTAAGTACTTTTGGTAATATAGTGTATATACAGTGGGGATCGAAAGTTTGGGCACCCCAGGTAAAACTTTGTATTAATATGGTCAGCATCTTCCGTGACAAGCAAGCGGAATTTGAAGCAGTATGGGAACCCTGGCGTCTGTACATCTCACCTCCCTCATCCTAATTGTCTGTGTTTTGTATTTTCTCCACCCGATCCCTTCTTGCATCCACTCCAGCATCTCCATCCTTTCTCCTATCCCCTTTCTCTTCTTGTGTTCTTTCCTTCTTTTCCTTTCCTTTTCTTCCTTTCGGATATTCCATACTTCCTCCTTTCTTGTGGCTTATAGGGTATCTACCTCTCTCAGGACCTATATCTTCAGAGGGTGATTATATGCAACCCCAGTTCATAAGATTCAGGAGGGGGGGTTCCCCTTCCTGGTTTACAGAGGGCGTTTGTAACTTACATGGAGGTCCACGGTTATATTTTTCTGTGCTTTGCTTGCGGGCTGGGATTCTGTTCTGATCCTCAGACGTTTTAGTAATACTGTTTTAGTAACCATGCCTATCTCGTATTGCATTGTTGCCATTGTTTTCATTACAAAGTCCCTTCCCGAGTGGGCTCTGTATATGACACATTGTATACCTTTCTTATGCAATATTTCCTGAGATTGTATGTTATTAATCTACATATGTCTTACAAAATAAAAAACTTTTGCAAGTAAAAAAAAAAAAAAACTTTGTATTAATGTGCATAAAGAAGCCAAGAAAAGATGGAAAAATCTCCAAAAGGTATCAAATTACAGATTAGACATTCTTATAATATGTCAACAAAAGTTAGATTTTATTTCCATCATTTACACTTTCAAAATTACAGAAAACAAAAAAATGGCGTCTGCAAAAGTTTGGGCAGCCTGCAGAGTTAATATCTTGTACTGCCCCCTTTGGCAAGTATCACAGCTTGTAAACGCTTTTTGTAGCCAGCCAAGAGTCTTTCAATTCTTGTTTGAGGTATCTTTGCCCATTCTTCCTTACAAAAGTCTTCCAGTTCTTTGAGATTTCTGGGCTGTCTGTCATGCACTGCTCTTTTAGGGTCTATCCATAGATTTTCAATTATGTTGATGTCAGGAGATTGTGAAGGCCATGGCAAAACCTTCAGTAATCCCCTGTGGATTTTGAGGTGTGTTTAGGATCATTATCCATTTGTAGAAGTCATCCTCTCTTTAACTTCAGCTTTTTCACAGATGGCATCAAGTTACCATCCAAAATTTGCTGAAATTTTATTGAATCCATTTTTCCTTCTACTCGTGAGATGTTCCCTGTGCCACTGGCTGCAATACAACCCCAAAGCATGATTAATCCACCCCCGTGCTAAACAGTTGGACAGAGGTTCTTTTCATTAAATTCTGTGCCCCTTCTTCTACAAACATACCTTTGCTTATACAAAAAGTTAAATTTTATCGGTCCTTAGAACTTGTTACCAAAATGCATCAGGCTTGTCTATATGTTCATTTGCAAAGTTCAAACGCTGATTTTTGTGGTGAGGACGTAGAAGAGGTTTTCTTCTGATGAAGACCATATTTGTACAAGTATCTCTTTATAGTGGAATAGTGTCCCACAACTCCAGTGTCTGCCAGATCTTTCTGGAGGTATCGTGCAGTCAAACGTGGGTTTTGAATTGTTTTTCTCACAATCCTGCGAGCTGTTCTGTCTGATATTTTTCTTGGTCTTCCAGATCTTGCTTTAACTTCCACTGTTCCTGATGACTGCCATTTCTAAATTACATTCCGAACAGAGGATATTGACATCTGAAAATGCTTTGCTATCTTCTTATAGCCTTCTCCAGCTTTGTGAGCGTCAACTATTTTCATTTTCAGTTTTCTAGACAACTGCTTAGAAGTAGGGATGATCGAACGGTTCGGGTCCACCATCGGTTCGGCCCGAACATTGGGTGTTCGAGGTTCGGCCGAATTTAGAACTTTTTGCCCAAAAAGTTCGGAATTCGGCAACCAGAACCGCCCAAAATGCAATGCTTCAGGAAATGGGCTTTAAAAGCCCGTGATTGGACCAGAACCATTAGCAAAAGCCAATTGAGGGGGCAGGAGAATGCTAGGAATGTGATTGGAGTGACTAGGGGGTCCCTAGACCAATCATTAGTGAATACGCCCCCCAGTATATAAGATCGCCCCCGCCATATTCCCAGCATTGTTATACTGGACATGGAAGAGAGTGGAAGCAGTTCTGTTAATTTTACTTTAAAAGTGTCATTTAGCTATTTTTAGTGTGAGGAAAGGGATATCTAGTGTAGTTAGAGTGCTCCTTTACACTTAAGTTAGCTTCAAAAATTTAGTTTCTGTAGGGAAAGTGTTAAGTGTCAGGGGACCGTAGTGTAGTGTAGGGTTAACTGACAGTGACTGCTATGGCAGGGTGACAAAACCCTTCCATAGCAGGGTGACCGCTATAGAGAAATGATCATTTCTCTGTGTTGCTTCGGCACAGGCATGTGGCTTCTCACCAGCAAGCATTTTGTAATGCTGCAGGGGCTGCCACTGCCAGTGCTTTTTTGAGGACATGTTTGATGTCAGACATGACATCTGAATATGTGTATAGGGGGAATATATAGACATATATGTCTGAATATATACCCCTAGACATATATAGGTGTGATAGTAGCAGAAATAAATGCTTGCGCTAATGAAATCATTTACAGTAATATATTTCTGCTACTATCACACCTATATATGTCTAGGGGTATATATTCAGACATATATGCCTATATATACCCCCTATACACATGTTCAGATGTTTTGCCTGCCTCAAAAGAACCCCAAAAAATGCCAAAAAAACGCTAGCGTCAAAAAAAAAAGATGCCCAGGTGTGTTTTTGCTGGCATTTTTTGGGGGGTTTTGGAGGCAGGCAAAACATCAGAACTTGTGCACAGTACCACTATACACAAGTTCAGATGTTTTGCCTGCCTCAAAAGAACCCCAAAAAATGCCAAAAAAAACGCTAGCGTCAAAAAAAAAATGCCCAGGTGTGTTTTTGCTGGCATTTTTTGGGGGGTTTTGGAGGCAGACAAAACATCAGAACTTGTGCACAGTACCACTATACACAAGTTCAGATGTTTTTCCTGACTGCAAAGAACCCAAAAAAATGCCTGCTATTAAACCGGCAAGGTGTTACAGCAGAGAAGCCATATTCCTGTGCTTAAAGTTTTCTAATACAAACGATCTTTTTTTTTATGGTTCTGGACATGCTACAGAGCTGAAACTTCACAGGTACACCTTTTAGACCCCCCAGACACAAAATCACACAGAGATTTTTTGATTTTTACTTTGGATTTAGTATCTGGGGGGTCTAAAAAGTGTACATGTGAAGTTTCAGCTCTGTAGCATGTCCAGAACCCCCCAAAAATTTGCATTTTCTTATCATTTTTATTAGAACAGGTATACGGCTTCTCTACGTCGCTTTTTCTTGCATTTATCGGGCATTTTTGGAGGCAGGGAAGACTTTTTTTGGATTTAGTGTCTGGGGGGTCTAAAAAGTGTACCTGTGAAGTTTCAGCTCTGTAGCATGTCCAGAACCAGAAAAAAGATAATTTTTCAGTAGAGCAGGGATGGTGGGACCCCTCTTTTACACTTATATGAGGTTTTTTTGGGGTTCTGGACATGCTACAGAGCTGAAACTTCACAGGTACACCTTTTAGACCTCCCAGACACAAAATCACACAAAAAAAGTTCTTAAAAATTGTCATTTTTGATAAAAAAGCCAATTATTGAAAAATTAAAAAAAAAAAAAGAAAAAAGAGATTTTTTGATTTTTACTTTGGATTTAGTATCTGGGGGGTCTAAAAAGTGTACATGTGAAGTTTCAGCTCTGTAGCATGTCCAGAACCATAAAAAAAAAGATCGTTTGTATTAGAAAACTTTAAGCACAGGAATATGGCTTCTCTGCTGTAACACCTTGCCGGTTTAATAGCAGGCATTTTTTTGGGTTCTTTGCAGTCAGGAAAAACATCTGAACTTGTGTATAGTAGTACTGTGCACAAGTTCTGATGTTTTGCCTGCCTCCAAAATTCCCCAAAAAATGCCAGCAAAAACACACCTGGGCATTTTTTTTTTTGACGCTAGCGTTTTTTTTTGGCATTTTTTGGGGTTCTTTTGAGGCAGGCAAAACATCTGAACTTGTGTATAGTGGTACTGTGCACAAGTTCTGATGTTTTGCCTGCCTCCAAAACCCCCCAAAAAATGCCAGCAAAAACACACCTGGGCATTTTTTTTTTTTGACGCTAGCGTTTTTTTGGCATTTTTTGGGGTTCTTTTGAGGCAGGCAAAACATCTGAACATGTGTATAGGGTGTATATATAGGCATATATGTCTGAATATATACCCCTAGACATATATAGGTGTGATAGTAGCAGAAATATATTACTGTAAATTATTTCATTAGCGCAAGCATTTATTTCTGCTACTATCACACCTATATATGTCTAGGGGTATATATTCAGACATATATGTCTATATATCCCCCCTATACACATGTTCAGATGTTTTGCCTGCCTCAAAAGAACCCCAAAAAATGCCAAAAAAACGCTAGCGTCAAAAAAAAAAATGCCCAGGTGTGTTTTTGCTGGCATTTTTGGAGGGTTTTGGAGGCAGACAAAACATCAGAACTTGTGCACAGTACCACTATACACAAGTTCAGATGTTTTTCCTGACTGCAAAGAACCCAAAAAAATGCCTGCTATTAAACCGGCAAGGTGTTACAGCAGAGAAGCCATATTCCTGTGCTTAAAGTTTTCTAATACAAACGATCTTTTTTTTTCTGGTTCTGGACATGCTACAGACCTGAAACTTCACATGTACACTTTTTAGACCCCCAGATACTAAATCCAAAGTAAAAATCAAAAAATCTCTTTTTTTTTTTTTTTTTTTTAATTTTTCAATAATTGGCTTTTTTATCAAAAATGACAATTTTTAAGAACTTTTTTTTGTGTGATTTTGTGTCTGGGGGGTCTAAAAGGTGTACCTGTGAAGTTTCAGCTCTGTAGCATGTCCAGAACCAGAAAAAAAGATCATATAGGTGTTAAAGTTAAAGGAGGCTCCCGAACCACATCCCTGTTCTACTGAAAAATTATCTTTTTTTTTTTCATGGTTCTGGACATTCTACAGAGCTGAAACTTCACATGCACACCTTTTAGACCCCCCAGATACTAAATCTCTTTTTTTTTTTTTTTTTTTAATTTTTCAATAATTGGCTTTTTTATCAAAAATGACAATTTTTAAGAACTTTTTTTTTGTGTGATTAATAGTTAATGGGGCATGACCCAGAACCCTAGGCACTTTTTAGGGGCATTTATTGGGTTTTAGGGCTTAAAAATGGTGTTTTTTGATTACAGAAGTTCGGGTCCCATTGATTTCAATGGGGTTCTGAAATCCGGGCCGAACTTTCGTGAAGTTCGGGTGTTCTGGTCGAACCGAACTTTTCAAAAGTTCGATCATCCCTACTTAGAAGATCCCATGGTGCTGATTGTTGGGGCAAGGTCAGATGAGTCTGGGCATTTAAAACCTTTGAGATTGACATGACCTGGTCTTCCCAGACGATGATTGAGAACAATCCAGGACACTGGCAGTCTCAGCCTTGCAATGGGGGGTGCCCAAACTTTTGCAGACACCATTTTTTTTGTTTTCTGTAATTTCAAAAGTGTCAATGATGGAAAAAAAATCTAACTTTAGTTGATATATTATAAGAATGTCTAATCTGTAATTTGATGCCTTGGAGATTTTTCCATCTTTCCTTGTCTTCTTTATGCACATTAATACAAATTTTTACCTGGGGTGCCCAAACTTTCGATCCCAACTGTATGTTACTATTCATTTTGATTAATTTTGACTATTCATTTGATATATTTTTACCTTATTGTGTCTAAGTACAGGGGGGAATTCTGTACGATATAATGCTACATTGTAACTAGATATGAGTTTATGGTTCAGTCCAAGCAGAGTTTCAGACCAAACGTTGGCCATTAAAGTTCATGCGCGTGTAAAGGCAGGTGCCGCAATACTTATGACAACATAGTGTATATATATATATATATATATATATATATATATATATATATATATATATATATATATATACATAAATATAAACTATACAGTATCTCACAAAAGTGAGTACACCCTTCACATTTTTGGAAATATTTTATTTTATCTTTTCATATCACAACACTGATGAACTGACAACTTGCTGCAATGTAAAGTAGTGAGTGCACAGCTTTTATAACAATGTAAATTTGATGTCCCCACAAAATTACTCAACACACAGCCAACAATGTCTAAACCACTGGCAACAAAAGTGAGTAAACCCCTAAGTGCAAATGTCCAAATTGGGCCCAAAGTGTCAATATTTTGTGTGGCCACCATTCATTTTCAGCACTGCCTTTACCCTCTTGAGCATGGAGTTCACCAGCGCTTCAAAGGTTGCCACTGGAGTCCTCTGCCACTCCTTCATGGTGACATTACACAGCTGGAGGATGTTAGAGATCTTAAGCTCCTCCACCTTCCATTTAAGGATTCCCCACAGATGCTCAACAGGGTTTAGGTCTAAAGACATGCTTGGCCAGTCCATCACCTTTACCCTCCGTTTCTTTAGCAAGACAGTGGTTGTCTTGGAGGTGTGTTTGGGGTCATTATCATGCTGGAACACTGCCCTGGGGCCCAGTCCCTGAATGGAGGGGATCATGCTCTGTTTCAGTATGTCACAGTACATGTTGGCATTCATGGTTCCCTCAATGAACTGTAGCTTCCCAGAGCTGGCAGCACTCTTGCAGCCCCGGATCATGACACTCCCACCACCATGCTTGACTTGTCTTTGTACTCCTCACCTGTTTGCCGTGACACACACGCTTGACACCATCTAAACCAAATAAGTTTATCTTGGTCTCATCAGACCACAGAACTTAGTTCCAGTGATCCATGTACTTATTTTGCTTGTCTTCAGTAAACTATTTGAGGGCTTTCTTGTGCATCATCTTTAGAAGAGGCTTCCTTCTGGGACGACAGCCATGCAGACCAATTTGGTGCAGTGTGCGGCGTATGTTCTGAGCACTGACAGGCTGACCACCCCTTCAACCTCTGCAGCAATGCTGGCAGCACTCATACGTCTATTTCCCAAAGACAACCTCTATATATGACGCTAAGCACCTGCATTCAACCCCTTTGGCCGACCATGGCAAAGTCTGTTTTGAGTGGAACCTCTCCTGTTAAACCGCTGTACGGTCTTGGCCACCATGCTGCAGCTCAGTTTTAGGGTCTTGGCAATCTTCTTATAGACTAGGCCATCTTTATATCAGACCATCAGAGAGTTCTTTTCTATGAGGTGCCATGTTGAACCTCCAGTAACCAGTATGAGAGAGTGAGAGTGATAACACCAAATTTAACACACCTGCTCCCCATTCACACCTGAGACCTTGTAACATTAATGAGTCACATGATACCGAGGAGGGAAAATGGCTAATTGGGCCCAACTTGGACATTTTGACTTAGGGGTGTACTCACTTTTGTTGCCAGCGGTTTAGACACTATTGGCTGTGTGTTATTTTGAGGGGACAGCAAATTTACACTGTTATACAAGCTGTACACTCACTACTTTACATTGTAGCAAATTGTCATTTCTTCAGTGTTGTCACATGAAAAGATAAATAAATATTTACAAAAATGTGAATATATATACTGTACAAATATGTAGCCTAATGTCTTTGTCTTTGCAAAGAAAACATTAAAGAACTTTCAATTACTAGTATAGACTGGATACTTAGTTTAAGATTATGTTGAGTTATTTCCAATGGCTGGAAAGCACATCCCTGTTATAACTAGAGGTCAAAACTGAATTAATCTGCATAACGTATATATCATAGAAAGGGCTACAAGACAGTAATCTGAGAAAATACATAATACATTAAAATTTGAGATAATCTATCAATGACACAAAATGAACCTAAAGTGGACCTTCTAGTAAATATACATGAATAAATTACTAATATGTCACAGAATAAAGCAACCACATATTAAAATAAAATCCATAACTTTTAAGCAGTAGTACTTGGGCGCTAGTCAAGAGACTTTGCCTGAATTGAGACAATGTAATATGAATACTTCCTTCTGCTTGCAGCAGCATAAAAATATTGAGGTTGATTTACTAAAGGCAAATAGTCTGTGCACTGAAAGTGCACCCGCAAGTTCATCCACAAGTGCACCCAAAAATGCAGTTGCTCTAGATCTGAGGGGAACATGCAAAGAAAAAATAAACAGAATTTTTGCTTGCACATGATTGGATTATAGAAATCAGCAGGCTTCCCCTCATTTCAGAGCTTCCCCTGAGATCTAGAGCAACTGCACTTCCATGTGCACTTGTACACTTGTAGTGCACAGTATATTTTCCTTTAGTAAATCAAACTCAATATTTTTATGCTGCTGCAAGCAGAAGGAAGTATTCATATTACAGCATTTTAGTCTTGTAGCAGGTCATATGCCAGGAGCAGGGGTCTGATCAGTGTCAGACGTTTGTGAATACGGCCAACATATAACAAGTTTAGATGTCCTGGCGTTTATAAGGAGAAATTACATCTATAAAAGCGAAGGGACTTAAAGAATATCATACCTCAACATTTCATATTCCTGATATATGTGTGCTGTACCATGTACTTGTATGAAAAAGTATCCTGCTCCCTTTGTATTGCTTCCTTTGTGTGAAGTACCTGGTGCTCCCACCTGTCCCTCTACTTTCCTATCAAAAACTGACCACACTAGCGTGCTCAGTTTTATGGCTGTGCTGGGAACTCAGCCTGCTCTCTTCCAATGATTAGACTTATGCTGACACCCCCCCCTGCACATCCATTCACTGAAAAGACTAGTGTGCTGCTGTTTCTCCTCCCATAGCTCCCTGAGCTACTTATGCAGCTGAGCACAGAACAGAGAGTATGTGATTCTAAAAAAGTGAAAAGGTATTTACAATGTTTTTTATATGTATACACAAAAGTTTTACCTTTCATTTATATTTCAAACTGAATGAATTGTTTTACAAGGTAAGGGCTTACATATGCTTTTATAGTCCTTACAAAAGAGCAATGCTTTGGAAAGAGGCCTTACTCCAAAAATGTGATACACGTACACAAAAAACTCACCCAAAATGTCAACATCAACATTGTTCATACTATTTCTTTGTCAATGCTGATAAGAAGTAAAAGGGCTTAATGATAGCAATAGATAAGACAATTTCTTTCCAGGTTCTTCACCTGGAAACTGGTCACAGTGGGGAATTTATTGTTCTCTCTATTATTGCCATTGACAACCAAGCACTAATAAGTGCCAATTTATATGCGCCTGATACATATCAAGAAATTTCTATACTACTTAAATTCATAATACACAACTAAAAACCTGATTATCTGTGGTGATTTTAATGAAGTGGTTGATGCCACTTAAGATTTCTCCAACCCATCCACAAAATGCTCTGCTGTCATCTCCTTTTTCCTTAACTCTGAGGACTTTTTTGGTGCTTGGTATTGTCTCCATGATTCTGAAAAGGATTTTACCTTCTATTCTAATTTAATAGAGAAGATTTATTCAAGTATAATTCTGTTCCTTTTAGATAAATACACTCTCCAAACAGTTGTCAATGCCCAAATTGGGATAATAGAAGGTCTGACCTTACTCCTGTCTCTATTGAGTTAGCCATTAGATTTATGCTTAGCTCAACTATGACTTGGGAGACAAAATACTTCTATTATCAGTATCCGCAAATACAAGGAACAGATCGACTCTGAAATCAAATATTTCTTTCATTTAAATGCTGATACAATACCAGATGGTACTATAACATGGAATGCTCACAAGACTTATACTAGAGGATTGTTAATCAAACTCAGTGCCCATGAGAAAAAGAAAGGCACTGAAATAACTTCCAAACTAGGGGATCAAATGTGTGCCCTCGAGCAGCAGCATAAAGCTTCACTTAATGATCAAGATGCAGCTCAACTCCCTATTTTACGCCACTAACTTAGCTCACACCTTAAAAAAGAATATGATTATCTTATTAATAGACTTCAACTAACATCATACTCTCAAGGCAACATAAAGCAGAAGCCATCCTTGCCAGACAATATAAACAACAATTAGCAAAATCAAAACTTTATTTTCCCACCATCAAATCTGGCAAAAAGGAAAATAACCCACATGAAATTTCTAACCATTTTAGCAACATCTTTGCTCAGTTGTACAATCTAAATGACCCCAATCCACACTTAGTTTCATCTTTTCAGAACAGCCAACTTCCTCAACACTATACACCTCCCAACTGTGACCCTAGAACAGCTTGAGGGTTTATCTTTGCTATTTTTCTGATGCAAAAATCAGAAAACTCATCCTTAACTTACCACTACATAAAGCTCCCGGCTCTGATGAGTTTTGCAATGAATACTATAAAATCTTCCATGAATCCCCAGTGTCTCACTTACCTAAAATGTTCAAACAAAATGACACAGGAAAACTCCCTCAAAGCTCTTATAGTTTCTATTCCCTAACCAGGAAAACCCATGGATGACAACCTAATTATTGACCCATCTCTCTTCTAAACTCAGATCAAGTGTGCTTTGTAGCCTGACGATAAGCTTCTGATGGAAGATTTACAAACCCGATTCCAAAAAAGTTGGGACACTGTACAAATTGTGAATAAAAACAGAATGCAATGATGTGGAAGTTTCAAATTTCAATATTTTATTCAGAATACAACATAGATGACATATCAAATGTTTAAACTGATAAAATGTATCATTTTAAGGGAAAAATAAATTGATTTTAAATTTTATGGCATCAACACATCTCAGAAAAGTTGGGACAAGGCCATGTTTACCACTGTGTGGCATCCCCTCTTCATTTTATAACAGTCTGCAAACGTCTGGGGACTGAGGAGACAAGTTGCCCAAGTTTAGGAATAGGAATGTTGTCCCATTCTTGTCTAATACAGGTTTTTAGTTGCTCAACTGACTTAAGTCTTCTTTGTTGCATCTTCCTCTTTATGATGCGCCAAATTTTTCTATGGGTGAAAGATCTGGACTGCAGGCTGGCCATTTCAGTACCCGGATCCTTCTTCTACGCAGCCATGATGTTGTAATTGATGCAGTATGTGGTCTGGCATTGTCATGTTGGAAAATGCAAGGTCTTTCCTGCAAGAGACAACATCTGGATGGGAGCATATGTTGTTCTAGAACTTGGATATACCTTTCAGCATTGATGGTGCCTTTCCAGATGTGTAAGCTGCCCATGCCACACGCACTCATGCAACCCCATACCATCAGAGATGCAGGCTTCTGAACTGAGGGCTCAGAACAACTTGGGTTGTCCTTGTCCTCTTTAGTCCGGATGACATGGCGTCCCAGTTTTCCAAAAAGAACTTCAAATTTTGATTCGTCTGACCACAGAACACTTTTCCACTTTGCCCAAGTCCATTTTAAATGAGCCTTGGCCCAGAGAAAATGCCTGCGCTTTTGGATCATGTTTAGATTTGGCTTCTTTTTTGGCCTATAGAGTTTTAACTGGCAATGGCGAATGGCACGGTGGATTGTGTTCACCAACAATGTTTTCTGGAAATATTCCTGAGCCCATGTTGTGATTTCTGTTACAGTAGCATTCCTGTATGTGATGCAGTGCCGTCTAAGGGCCCGAAGATCACAGGCATCCAGTATGGTTTTTCGGCCTTGACCCTTACGCACAGAGATTGTTCCAGATTCTCTGAATCTTTGGATGATATTATGCACTGTAGATGATGATAACTTTAAACTCTTTGCAATTGTTCTCTGAGAAACTCCTTTCTGATATTGCTCCACTATTTTTTGCCACAACATTGGGGGAATTGGTGGTCCCCTGCCCATCTTGACTTCTGAGAGACGCTGCCACTCTGATGTTGCCAATTGACCGAATAAGTTGCAAATTGGTCCTTCAGCTGTTCCTTATATGTAAATTTAACTTTTCCGGCCTCTTATTGCTACCTGTCCCAACTTTTTTGGAATGTGTAGCTCTCATGAAACCCAAAATGAGCCAATATTTGGCATGACATTTCAAAATGTCTCACTTTCAACATTTGATATGTTATCTATATTATATTGTGAATAAAATATACGTTTATGAGATTTGTAAATTAGTCCATTCCTTTTTTACTCACAATTTGTACAGTGTCCCAACTTTTTTGGAATTGGGTTTGTATAAACATTACACAGTGGTCTTAGTATCATCCCATACCTCTTCTGTCAAAACTAAAAAAAATATGAGCAGGATGCATAGCACTTAGCAAAATGTTTTTATTACCACATATACTATTCCTTTTCAGGACAATACCCCTACCAATTTTATCATTACATCTTCTCAAAATCCAAAACATTCTTAACACCCTAAATCCTTATTTGGGGAAAAAAAGCCCCACATTTGAAACTCCATCCTATGTACTTCTTCAAAGTTCTTCGGCATGGGAGCACCTGATGTCTCTGATGGACGTCCACATCTGACACCTCAAAACAAATCAAAACTCACATATTGGGGACCAATCCTAAACTGCTATTAAATGCTTCCCCCATGCGACAACCAAGCAAATCATTTTTGGATATGCTAACAGCCACTTGTGTCTTTAACTCTATCAAACAAGCTTCTAAAGGTATACCATACCAAATGCTTCAACACTTACCTCTTCTCGGCCTGGAACTCTTGTTTCAGAATTTCAAACTTACCCTTGGGGATGCAGTGGGCAGGATTTTAACTATATCATGGACCCATTTGCACATTTTCATATAAAAAACACCCAAGACCTTCTTAGGTTTAATGGAATGACAACGCACAAATTGGGACTTCTTAAAACTCCTTGATTTTACAATCCAAAACCACAATGCTTAGTCTTTTATGTGCTAATATAAAAGCCACAGTAACAAAGTAATATCCTCACTATGGAATTATAGGGAAGAGCTTAATTTTTCCATATCCATTGAAAGCTTTAACCATGAAACCTCCTAAAGCTTTGAAGTGCAGATCTCACTGAGAATCAGTGCAAAAATTACATAACAAATAGACACTCCTCACACATTGGCAAAGATCTTTTCACAACACTCTCTGCTATGTTACAGAAACTGTGGACACACAGAAAACATAAAGGATAAGTTCATCTTCGGTCACGTGTTACATGTAACATTTGTATGTAGGGTGTAACATGTTACCAAAGAGCACCAATATGTGCTCCACGTAATCCCTGCTGTGACAGACTTTCACAATATAAAAAGAGCACAGCCGCGTGTGGCTTTACCCACATGGCTACATCTGTAATTCACAATGATCTGTGAAAGAATGAACTACAATTAGCTAAGCTTGAAGTTAAAACTGTGTACACATGAAGTGTGTACCGCTTACTTAGCGCTCCTCAGGTAAGCAGTGTCCATACTTTAAAAACCATGGTCTAAGAAAGGATGAAATGGGGGTGAAGTGGTCCGGTAAACTGTAAAATTTTCCCTCCATTTTCACTGCGAATTTCCTAAGCAGCTGATTTTTGGAAGCACTTCAGATGCAAATTTCTGGAGACAGCAGCCACTGGCATCTTTAACCTTACTAGCGGCTCAGTGGCTAGTGACTCAGGGTTAATATTCAGTGCCAAAAGCGGTAACCCCGAGCCAAACTCGGGATTACCTCAGAATGATACTCACTTTCCCCTGTGATTCCCCCGCTGTCCTCACCAGCCTTCCTCCAGCCGTCTTCCCGCTGTCCTCTCGCTGTGTCTTTGGGCCAGTGCCGGCACCTTCTTCCGGTTCCCTTCCCTGCAAGCGCCGCAGTGCAGGGGGGGTGGAACTGGCGGGAGGTTAAAAAAAATGACATGATACAGTGTAATGTGTTAGAATTACATTTCACCTAGAGGCTTTTCCGGTGCCCTGCCTGTACTTTTTGCGGTACTTTGTGCTTGGAAAATTGATAATGTCCATGGCGTCCAAAAAGTGTTCATTTAGCTCAAAAATGCTTTTGGATGAACTGGAAAACAGAGACGGTGAATTGGAAATATTTGAAATAGTGGAAGTGGAAATAATTCTGCGACTGAGCCCAGCGATGGGTGGACTTGGTGCTCTATTGACTGCGGTACGGATCAGGCAGCGCCCCAAGATTCCAATTTACTGGAACACCTGGTATGAAACTTTACTGCAATCCAAACCTAACATTTGGGCCTTTACCCAACAAGTGATTAGGGAGATCCAAAAAACTAAGTGGAAAGACTTGAATTCCTCCAATCTGAATGATAGTCAGATTAAGGCCATTCAATCGCTTCAGAACGACCCCTCCCTCACTATTAAACCCTCAGATAAGGGTGGGAATGTCGTTGTAATGGACACAACGGGATATGAGGCTATGGTTTTAGATATTCTAAACAATAAAGATTGGTACAGAAAAATCTCCGAAAGTTTCCTAGCAAGAATAGTCATCAAATATCGCCAACTTATCTCTGAGGCCTATTCTAGAGCCTTGATAAACAAGAAAACATGGGAGTTTTTGAACATCAAAGATCCAAAAACACCCACTATGTATGCCCTACCAAAGGTTCACAAAAACCTGAAAAAACCCCCAGGTAGACCGATAGTCTCTGGTAATGGATGCCTAACCGAGCGAGCTAGCCAATTAGTGGATGACTATTTACGTCCCCACGTATTGGCTTTACCCTCCTATATTAGAGATACTAGCGACTTGATTAAAGCCATAGATGGCATTCAGGTTCCAAAAGATGCATGGCTGGTGGGTATTGATGTGGAGGCCCTCTATAACTCCATCCCGCACCATTGTGGGGTCAGAGTTGTAGAGGGCTTCTTATCCGAGAGAGGTGGTTCCTCATCAGAATACAATTCCTTCATTATCTCACTTCTTAGATTTATCTTGTCTAATACTGTTTTTTTGTTCAACGGCTCCCATTACCTCCAGGTGCAGGGAGTGGCTATGGGGACCAAGTGTGCCCCCTCTTATGCCAACCTGCACCTGGGGGGATGGGAATGTGATCTCTTCTCCAGGGACGATCTTGAGTCATTTCTCTCCTGTGTGCTCCTGTGGAGAAGATTCATTGATGACATTTTTATGATTTGGACAGGTTCTTTGACTATGTTATTGAGATTTCTTGAGGTATTGAAAACCAATGACTTTAATCTCAAATTTAACTATTCATATAACCAAAAAGCCTTGGACTTTTTGGATATTATAATCTATGTTGGTGAGGATGGAGTTTTGGGTTCCACCCTCTTCCGTAAAACCACTGCAGGCAATACTATTTTGAGGGCAGATAGCTCCCACCCCCAGCCTTTGGTATCGAGTATACCATATAGCCAATATTTAAGATTGCGGCGCAATTGCACTAAATCAGAAGATTTTGAGAGAGAGGCAAAAAATTTACAGAGACGACTTCTATGTAGAGGTTATAGTAGGGCTTGTCTTAAAAGATCCTATCACAGAGCAAAAAAATAGAACAGGACTGACTTGATCTTTGGCAAAAATAAAAAACAACTAACACTGATGGGGTACGTTTAATCACACGGTACTCTGGTCAACATGACCAGGTACGATCAATCCTAAAAAAGTTTTGGTACCTCTTAGAGGCTGATGAAAAGGTATCCAAACATATTGGAGACCGTTCTCAGATAACATTTAAAAGGTCTCGATCATTAAGGGACCAATTGGTCCATAGTCATTATACTCCCTCAAGTAAATGTAAAAGATAACTGACGGGCACATATTCTTGCAGAAGGTGCAACTTCTGCAGATATTTACCCAATTTGAGTGAAATTATTCTTCCTAACGGAAAATTATATAGACCCAATTTTTATGCAAATTGTCAAACTGTCGGAGTCGTATATATAACGTACTGTAGTTGTAAAGCCTTCTATATAGGCAAAACTAAAAGACCTTTCTTTAATAGAATTCGTGATCATGTTAAACTTGTCAAGAACAAAAAGTTTGAAAGTCCCATTAGCTGCCATATGGGCCTGTACCATGGTTTCAATGATAAAATGATGACTTTCTTTGCCTTGGAACACATTCCACTGAGTGAACGAGGTGGAAGTGTAGATAAAAATTTATTGCAACGTGAAACTAAGTGGATATTTAATCTATCAGCCATTCAGTATCCTGGTATAAATGAATCCATTAGTTTCAAACCCTTTCTTGGCTAGGACAATGTCAATCTAATTTATTGTTAGTCTAATCCAAATTTTGGTTGAAAACTAACAGATTGGATCTTGTACTTCTGTTACAAATCCCCCTTTCTTTGCTTTATGCAGTGATAACATGTACTTTTTGGATATAAACTATCTGCATTGTATTTTTCAGATGTAGTTCATCTACTCATGATTGAACAAGGGATTTTTTATGGTCCTACTTTTTTTGATGATTCCTGACCCTTGCCGGTAAGTGAATATGACTATGGGTGGTGAGCCGACTAGGTGACACTATTTCCATCCCATTGAGAGGAATTCTGGACTGAGCCCTGTTTTCTGCCTCTGCTTTTGTTGCCCATATGGGCACCCGCGGTGCCCTACAATATTTTCCAGGTAATTTGGTCCGACCTGGTCAGTAGAAGCACTGCCTTTGATTCCCAGTCGGTCCCCCATTGGAGCCTCATGATATTCCCCTTCTTTGAATTTCCTTTCTGCTAAGACGAGCAAATACTCTTTATTACAAATATAGAGACAAATAATTGGGTCGATTTTTGTATGTGACTGAGTTCCTATAAAATCTTCCTTGATACTTCATAATATTCAGACATTGTCTTTGTTGGAATTCTAACTCCGGCATTGCTTTATTGTGTGTGTTAATTCACTGAGGACTGCCTGTTCCGATCTAGTTACCGCCAAAGGCTTTCATGGTCTGGCTGCTCTGCCTTGTGATAGTTCTCAAATAGCTAAGGGGCGGGGCCACCCAGAAATATTACCTGGTGGCACTACCCCATTGGGACATCACCGACCCAGCATTTTTTAAAAAATTTTAATAAAGGAAGTGTCAAAAACTGCATTTTTGTTTTTAGTTCTTTTTGGCACTTTTTTGGTGAATCATGGTGCTCACACTCCTTAATTTTTGTTTTTGATATATTGTGTCACCATATGAGCTATTGAGTTATACTGTGTTTTTGTTATACATAAGTACTCTATGACTGCGCTGCACTTATATTTTTTGCTTTTTTTTTATTTAAATGTGAGTTTGATGGACACACTCTGAGAAGGTGTTAGCACCAATCTTAGCCTTGGTTTAGTAGGCTGATTTTATAGATATATTTAGTGGTTGTTTGCGCTGAATATATTTCACTATATAGTCCCCTTAAAATCAGTACCAGACCCGCAAGGGCCTGGTAAGGATTGTGGAGATCTCCACGCTGTTTTTTTTTTCTTCCGGATCAAATTCAGATGCATTCCCGTGGAAGGCAATGAGCCTGGAGTTCACATCTGAATTGCATCGCAGTGCTCAAAAAACACACAGGACTCTTTTTAAATTTGCAGCAAATTCACTCTCCCGGTGCACCGCACATATGTGAATCAGCAGTGCTTGTGGAAATTTATATTTCCAATAAAATTTTGGAAGCACATTTGTATATTTGAAAGTTAAAGGGGTCGCTTGGGGATTTTTTCACATAAGCACTGGGCTGTAAGAGCACACATACAGATCAACTGAAAACAAATTAATTTATCATTTGAAAAAAATTGCAAACGGTTAACATAAATTGATATTAAATATATGTGTCAGCGCTACTCAAAATTATGTTAAATATAATAAATTAATTGAATTCATATGTGCTCAATAACTCTCTTAAATATAAGGTGCTAGATATATAAAGTGTACACGTGCCAAATGATATTACATATAATATGTAAAATAAATATTCAATGTGACCATTCAGTAATTATAAAGTGTACATGTGCAATATTACTTATTTATAAACAAATAAATAAATAAAATATAAAAATTATTAATAAAGTCTTAAACAAAAAGTCTTTTCAATAAATAATTATGTGCAAAGTTTCTCATTCAAAAGTGCTCTTGTGCTCATATAAGTGGGTCTTCATCACATGAGTGCCAGGTGACTTCACACAGTGCTCCCCTCTTAAGCCCCGTACACACGTACCGATTGTCGGCCGTAAATATTCGATAGTATGATGCTTCCGACAGCCGACAGCGCATTTTCGGCCGAACAGAATCTGTTGTGCAGGCATTAAAATTTTTGTTGGCCAACAACAGAACGGCCGATTGTTCGCCAGTAAGTACAGATTTCGGCCAACAGACAGCAGATTAGCAAGACTGGGCATGCTCAGAAAAGAAAAAAGACAAGGAAAGTTAACCATCACATGACATCACTTCTGCAGTCGGCTGTTGTTGGCCGACAAAATTTGTGTGCAGTCTTTTGCAGTTTTCAACAGACACGACAGCCCTGGACAAAAGACGGCCGATCGTTCGGCCGACATTCGGTACGTGTGTACGGGGCTTTAGTCCCTCACTCACCAGACTTATGAGGGTAAATTGCCTGTCACAGCCTCCCACGCTGAGTACTCTGGCTTGTATATATTCCAATAATCACTCCAACTCTATTTCCAATTCAACAGGTTTCGCTCCACCAATCAGAGCATCCTCAAGAGCTTTTGAGGACGTTCTGATTGGTGGAGCGAAACGCGTCAAGCCGTTGCCCGTACGTCCAACGTCATATCTGGTGTTTGGAGGGCAGAACGCGGAAGCGGCGTCCAACACAAATTAATGCAAGGCGTTTTTACTATTGTTTGTATGTAAGTGTAACTTTTAATACAATTGAATAAAACTGCTGGAAGGTACCTCACGATGGAGATTTTTTCTTTTATTATGGGGGTAACCGTCTAAAAAGCGAGGATAAGGATTCTATAAGCCACTTAAACCTGTTGAATTGGAAATAGAGTTGGAGTGATTATTGGAATATATACAAGCCAGAGTACTCAGCGTGGGAGACTGTGACAGGCAATTTACCCTCATAAGTCTGGTGAGTGAGGGACTAAGAGTGGAGCACTGTGTGAAATCACCTGGCACATTAATGTGATGAAAACCCACTTATATGAACACAAGAGCACTTTTGAATGAGAAACTTTGCACATAATTATTTATTGAAAATACTTTTTGTTTAAGACTTTATTAATCATTTTTAAATTTTATTTATTTATTTGTTTATAAATAAGTAATATTGCACATTTACACTTTATAATTACTAAATGGTCACAATGAATATTTATTTTGCATATTATATGTAATATCATTTGGCACGTCTACACTTTATATACCTAGCACCTTATAATTAAGAGAGTTATTGAGCACATATGAATTAGATTAATTTATTATATTTAACATAATTTTGAGTAGCGCTGACACATATATTTATTATCATTTTAAAAAGTACCCCTTCTTGTCTAGCTGCAGCTCTTTTAGGGACACGGCCGACACAGATTTTCCCCGATGCGCGCTCGCGGGAGCGCGCGGGGAGACTGTTTCTGGGAGGCCGTGTAAAGACGGCCTCCCGAAAATTCAAGTCCGCGCTGTATATAGGCTATAGCGTGGATGGCAAGTAGTTAAATTATATTCATTTAATTATTTATGAATTAATTTATAACACCATAAGCGCAGGTACCCTTATTGAGATTGCTAAACATAAATTATCTATGAGAAAAAAATTCCACTATTTCTGTAGATTTCAAAAGAACAGCTCAAAAAATCATGGCTTTTGATTATATCTCCGAATTTTAATTTGTGATAGACTCATGGAGGATGAAGAGCAGGTATTTAGCTAAATTATTTTCTATGACTCATTCAAAAGATTTACCAGTATAAAAGTCCATCATCAAGATCTTTCAATCCCTCTCCAGTTAAATTTTGTACATGGATAAAAAGAAATTCCAAAGAACAAGTCTTCTGTCCAACAATCAGTATGGGTACAAGATGATTAAGGAATTTCTTTAATTAACAATCTTAAAGAGGCATTTTGGCAAACATAGATTTTTTTTCATCAATGCAATGGTGGTTTGAGTTCAGTTTCTCATCATTTATGTAGGGCAGATCTGCCACCATCCCCATTGTATTTGAAATTAAGTAGATGGTGCAACATAAAGCTGGAATAAAAAGGTGAAAGAAATAGGAGGTGATTTTGTTTTTTGGAAAATCTGTAAAGAACTAAATGCAGGATTAAACCATGCCAATGTTTTTAAAAATGGCACAGTCCTTCCATAAAAACATCCTTAAAATTCTGGAAAAACAGACGTTATTTTAATATTAGCTACCCGATTTGTGCTTGCAAATTTCTTCACTCATCTTATAGGAAGTTTTTTTTTTTTTTTACTATCCACCTTTATTCTTCAACTAACTTAAACATTTTTCTTGTAAGAATTAACTCTTTTACATTCCTTTTTTTCCAGCAGTTCTTTTCATTCATCTACTTCAGCTGATTTTCTTCACGCTTCTCTTCTTGTTCTGTGTGGAAGTAGATTATTATATTAGTTCTGTTGGTGAGACTATTTAATAGACTGGCATAATAGTTTTTCATAGGTAAATTGAAAGCTTTTGAAGTTCATCTCTGTCTTCTTCAAGGGAAAATATATTCCACTTTGAAATATAGGATGACACTTTGAAACTCTGCAGCATGTATTTTCTTTTTTCATTAGAGTGAATACAAAGCTAGGAATGAAATTGGATCCAATGGTATAGCTGGTTATTTTGAAAAGAGCATATTTCTTAAATTAATATAGAGAACATTACTATACTATTAAATGAGATATCGGGGAATACTTGAAGGGAGTGAGCTGCATGACCAATCACAGAAAAACATAATTTTTAATTACTTGAGATTATTTGATGCACACTATTTGCAGTATATAAACATCATTTTGTAGCCAACTCCCTGCTGTTTTTATTTTATTGTTGTTATTATCCTTTATTTATAAGGCATCAGCACAATATTATTGTTAGGTATTAAGAACTGTGAGATTTGAGGACACAGCACCAAAACAACAAAGAAATTATACAAAACACCATAGAGCTTCCAGCAAAAATGTAATGTTAAAAAGTAAAGACAAAAAAAAAATCAAGCATGAATTGCAACTTCTAAAATGCTTGCTGTGATTTATGAACCCACAAGGGTGTTTGAGATCAAGTCAACAAAAATCCCAAAAAGTATATATCAGCAATCTGCAACACCGTTAAATATTAATTGTGAACACAAGAAATCTCTCCAGTATTCTCTGCAAACAACTGATTTAGAATGAAATACAAATGCAGGGAAAGTGATATGAGTTCATTGTCATACAATGCTACAAATAGAAATGGAAGCCATTGCTCATGGCAATCATGTGTGAATTTTGAGGTTCAAGCATTGCATTGTATAGAAACATCAGTAAAAGCAGAACTTAGGTAAACTGAACACAATAGTGCTGTAAAAACTATCAAAAACAAATATAAATGGTAATATACAAACAGTGCAGCACTTAAAATTAACAATCAAACTGTGTGAATAATCAAATCACATTCATAGATGATGAGAAATATTAGTGACTCCCACCAAAGAGATAAACATGTATCAAGTCCAGAATGAGAAGGATTCAAATAGGATGATTAAAATGACAGTCCCACATGTCATGTTGAGAGATGACAAGATAGCCAGAGTGTGTTCCACAAGTTCAGCCATTCAGTACTGTTTTATTAGTGGGTGTGTCCATCAGGCATCTTTGTGCAGCTGGATATCTCCCTTGAAGCAGAGACAGCTGCACACATCCCATTCCTGCTGCTTGCTAGATTCATGGGATTTGCTCACACACAGAAGTGTAAAGTGGAACTAGCGGAGAGGGAGACCATCACCTAGTTCAAGAAGATAAGTTTTCCCTGATTCTGATTGTTTAGAAACATTTGCCATTCTACTTGAGTTTAAGCCACAAGCTAGATACAGCAGCTATAGAGGCAATTGGCAACTGTGCATCTCATGGTGTTTGGTCTCTGGAGGTGTATTTAAATGGATCCATGATCTGGGATGCTGTCTCTGATATTGTAAATAAAGCGCATGTGGACGACCACTCTTAGAAAGGGGGTTACATATGTTCCCGTAAGCACAGCATGTTCTTGTGGGTGACACTCTGGCTAAGTTGTCATCTCTCTTTCTCAACATGGTATGTGGGACTTTCATTTTGTGATCAATAAATGTTATTGAAAAGAACAGAAAAGAAATACCATGCGACTATTGTTGTGTTGGTATGGAAACGGTACAGAGCTTGGGGGAAAAAATTAGCTGAGAGGTATATCATTAGATTATACTAATCTAGTTATACATAAAACAGACCTATGAGCATAAACTCAATCAGAACGATATAATCTTACACCGGTCCTTTAGTGGTATACTTAACCTGGTTAACTAGCCACTGAGTGGCTATTTGTATCCACTAGAAAGACATTCTATGTTATGCTGACATAATAAAGGTTACCGGAGAGAAGTTAACATAGGTATGGGAGGAAAGGAGACAAGAGAAGGAGAGGGAAAGGAAAGACCGGAAAAGGTAGAGGGTAAGAAAGAGAGAACCCTGAGGATAGAGCAACCCCTTAAAGGATATAAAGAGGACATCTTGTTGAGAGTCTTTGACCAAGGAAGAAGTACCTGTTTATCAAAACCTGGCGGAAGACCATGTGTAATTCATGGTCTCCATATATTATTAAATTTATCAAGGTTATCAGTGGCTAAAGTTTCAATCTTAGCATGTAGCAAAGTGCGGTTCATTCTGTGTTTAGTCTCAGTTATGTTCAGTGTGGGTGCCTTCAATGCTTTGGCTATAGTCTGTTTCACCGGCTGATAAGTGTTGGGTAAGTAGTTTGACATGTTTACGTGGTAAGGCTTCCGGTTTTAGATTTAGAAGGGCTGTCGCCAGGTCCGGTGTGAGAGATATATCAAACATTTTAGAGGCGAGCGTGAAAACAGCTTTCCAGAATGCTTGAGCTTGCTATTGGGCAATTCCACCAGATATGAATCTGTGTACCCAGCTCTGAGCAACAGTGGAAACAGAGTGCAGATGGGTTAGGTGCAAACTTAGCGATTCTGGCTGGGACTAAGCACCATTGTGTAAGCACTTTATAGGAGGCTTCCACCGCAATAACATTTGAAGAGGGGGATTAAATTGCAGACCCGATTTCAGACCAACAACAACAACATTGTTCAATTCATATTTCAGACAATTCTGCCATGTCAAGGGTGCAACCTAGGTCATTTTCCCATTTAGCAACATATGGGGGTAGACCTGTATCTGGTTTTGTGAGTAATTGGGTGTAGAGATTAGAGTTTAGACCTCTAATGTGTGGATCCTTCATGCATATATGCTCAAACAGGGAGAGTTGCTTGAGATTAGCACCCCTTATTATATGTGGGGTAAAAAAAAAAAAAAAAATTGTAGATAGCAATATATTTTAGATTGAGGTAAGTCAAAAGATTCACATAGGGTTGAAAAAGTTAGAAGAGATGCTGCTGTGACCATATTGTGTAGGCGAATGAGGCCTGTTGTGGACCAGGCCGAAAATGCAGCTGGGGAATCCCAGGCTGGGTAGAAGGCCGGATTCTTTAGGAAGAAAAGTAGTGGATTGTGTGCAGACTGTAGGCCATAAGTGTCTTTCAATCTATCCCACAAGGATGTTTATCGGGTTGGTATGTATGCGCTTTAGGGTGTAGCCATAAAAGATGAAGGGAAGATAAAAGGGAAGCCCAAACTGCTGCACAGTTTGGGAAGATATAAGGTGGTTTTGGGCACTCTAGGTTTGACTGAACCCCATGTGAACATTGTTGCTCTGCATTGTATGATTCAAAAGTAATGTGCAGGTAAAGATATTGGGAGGACCGTGAACAGGTATAGGAATTTGGGAAGTATGGCCATTTTAATTGTGTTAATTTCCCTAACCAGGAAAGTGGGGGGATGCCCACATCAACATCAGGTCTGTGACCTTTTTGAGCAAGGGGATATAGTTTGCTGCAAATAAATCCGAGATGCTGGCAGTGAGTTGGATGCCAAAATAAGGGAGACGGCTCGGTGTCCACAAAAATGGTAACCCCGCTTTTGCCAAACGTAACTCTGCTTCAGTTAGTGAGCTATTTAGAGCCGTAGGTTTTTGAATCATAACGTTTAGACCTGAAATGAAGATGAACTTATCGAGAGGAGGTTGAGGCAGATGCGTGTGGATATGCTAAAAATAGGGGGTCAGTCCTGATACGCTGAGACAAGTGTTTAATAAATAGGGTGAATGAGGGGTGAGAGCAGGCACCCTTCATGCGTCCCTCTTCCTATATTGAACACATCTGATTTGTAATTTTATTTATGCCCTAGGCTCATCGTATAGGGCAGAGATCCATTGTAAGAAGTTAGGGCTGAAGCCCGATTTTCGGAGAGTGAAGTGCATACAGGACAAGGATATTGTGTCAAATGCTTTTTTAATGTCTAGGGAAAGGAAGCAGGAAGGGATACAACGTTTTTTGGAAATGTGTGTTAAGAGGACCACATGGCAAATATTGTTGCTAGCTTGATGTACGGGAATGAACCCCACTTGATACCTCTTATGCACAGGTGTGAGCGTCTCGCTTGGTTTTCATAATCCTCCAGGCGGGATTGCAATAGAATGTTTTCCTCCTTAAGATTTTCAATCTCTGCTGTATAGTCCTGTGTAAAGGTCTCTTTAGTGCTTTTTGGAACATGTGTTCTATCTGCCTCAGCATAGCAGGGGAAGCTGCTTCACCTTGTGCAGTGCCCTGGGATCTGTCATGGTCATATACATATACATATTCTTTCTCAGCCTGGTGAGATCCAGCTGGAGGGGTTTGTTTTGCAAAATGCATGGTGCTGTGTGGTGTGGCGGATGAGGATGATCGTGTCGGAGCCATCTTGGCTGGGGCACGGGCCAGTGCATCTTTGATTGATGTTGTCCTTTATTTTATGCCAGGGTCCGCCTAGCACCATGCCACTGTGATCAGGACTGTACTAGGCTCCATTGCGGGGATAGCAAGAGTGGGTGTCACTCGGGCTGCCTCTGTGCTTTGGGTTTGTCTGATCTCCGGGAGTGGAGCTTCAGTCAGACATGTCCATTCGCATCGGCTTCAGTCGGACTGTCATTTTGATCAACCACTTTGAATCCTTCTCATTTTGGACTTTATACATGTTTTTTTCCTTGGTGAGAGTCACTAATATTTTTTCTCGCCTAGTAATGTGATTCCATTATTTCGCAGTTTGTTTGTTAATTTGTGCTGCACTGTTTGTATATTGTTTTTTCTAATGTCTGGTATCATGCCATAGTGCATAGCAGCTATCTGAAAATTTCATATTTAGCACTCTTTAGATAAAATACAAGGAGAATTTCCTACATTTAGGAGACTATGTCTATGGATATATTAGCTGCATTTATATGTATAATGCTTTAAATGATGATATAAACAGTTGCTTATGGTAATTGAACATACAGTATAAGCCTTGAAATCTACAACCAGACATCGCATTGTGTAAGGAATATTAGCAACAACAGGACATAAGGTAGGTTGGGCACACAAATACCACAAATCCATCTAAGCTTAAATCACCCCCATGCCTGTAAATACTTTAACTGGAGTTTTGCCTGAATGTGTTGAGCATATAAGAGGATTCCACTGTGTGTCTGCTGGAAAGGTTCTCCTAGTTTATGTCATTGACAATGTCCTAAAGAACATTCAGGAATAGAACAATTCAATGGGTACTGAATGTAAATGTGTATAAACAGGATATGCCAACAATCAAATGGGAAGTCCACAGAGCCAATAATAAGTAATGTAGAAGAAAAGCAGAATTGATCTCACCTAATAGCTAATAGTCAATGGCAGCTCAATTAAAAGGTAAAAACTTGGGTGCAGTAAGAGAGTCATTGGCAGCAATTAGCAATGGCAGGGGAATCACTGTGTATGGGCACCAGCAAATGCTTCATACTGGCTAAGGACTTCTTAGAGATAACATATGGCTTTAAATGTTTGCCTAGACTGACTTCATCATAGGGCATTTTTATTTTAATTGTTATTATCCTTTATTTACAGTATAATTCATAAGCATAATATGCACAGCAGTGCATTCAAAAACAAAGGGGTAAAATCAATTAACTCGAGACAAAACAAACAGAAAAGCCCTTTTCAAATGAGGTAACAAATGTAGAGTAAACACATTCAGGTAAAGCACCTGGTTTGCTAAACAACCCCACTACTAGTATCAGGGAGCTAAACTAAAAATACCAAGTACTTTCAGGTATGGAAAAGTATATGACTTTGTTGACTATTTTCTTACTCTGTGCTTTAGCTTTACTCCCAAAGGGAAGTTAAGTATAAGTGTCTGTGGAGGTGTGTATCAACGTCAACCTAATGCTTTGCATGTGTTGTCATAGACACATTTATGGAACATAAAAACAGGCCACAGTAGATATAGGCACATGTAGAGAAGAGAACAACAAAGTAAGCCCGAGACAGCCTAATGTATTACCTGGCTTGTGTTGTTACCAGATTGTTTTTGTGAATGAAGTTCTTCTTCTCCAGCTGCAATCATGCATCACTCAAACTGACAGTTTCCACTATCTCTGTTTCCCTGCATACCTGGGTGCAGGCCCAGAGTTTGTAAATAGGAGAAATGAGGAGAAAGCACAGCAGAGAGATGTTCCTTCTGGTAGCTTGGGCACATAGGCTGTGTGAACTCTGAGCACTGCCTGGCACACCCCCTTTCCTCCTGAACTGTCACTCAGAAGTTTGTGTCTGTGTATTAGTATATACAATTGCAATTAATCAATATTTAATAATAACTAACAATTATCGCTGATCCAGGTCAGTTGGACAGGAGCCAGGACCTTACAGGAGCCCCTAGTGAAAAGCCTCACTAGCCATTAAGCCCAAGTAAGTCCTCACTGCCCCCACAAACAATAAAACCGTCGAGCATTAAAATGGTTCTATCTCCTGACAACACACATGTCCCCTTAGGCTGCGGTATATCCTAAGGACTTTGGACCCAGCACCCTCGTGATCCCAACACCTGACCAAGTAAGTGTCCAAGGACCACCTCTGTTTTATGGTCCCACTTATTTTTCCAAACCCTCTCGGCTACCCCATACAGGGCAAGCCTCATCACTTATTTTTTTTATTCCTATATGCCCACAACAGGCCAGCAGACGCTCCACCCTGGAATCCTCCGGACTGGTGTATCTACACCATCCCTTATCCTCTCCGGACAGGTGCATTTACACCATCCCTTATCCTCTTAACCTCTAGGCTGGACCAAAAACTTTCTAAAGTAAGCCAATCCTGCAAAAATATATCCTGGTGTATTATATGCCACGATTATATATATGAACACTCGGTCACCAACCTAGTTTATGCAATTACAGGCCTATCCCAATATAGGATCTCGTTGCAGCAAGGGGGTGCAGTGGGGGAACAAGCTCCACATCTCTTCGCCCAAGCACAGCAAGGTATATTGGGGAGCATTTTCTGAAGTACTAATTGTGAAACCATGTATATATTTAGGAGAGGAAAGGGGGTTCCCCTGGGATTGGGACTTTTTAGGCACCAATAGATAAAGTTTGCAACAAGTAAGAATTATTAATAAATGTTTTAATGAAAAAAAAATAATATATACAAAAAAAGAGAAAACATTGAAACATGCAAATATATACATAAAAACAATTGCAAGCTCGGGTGTATGTGCAATGTAACCAAAGAAACACAACCAAAAGGACCAGAAGATCCGACGCGTTTCGGGGTTCTTGAGACCCCTTCGTCAGGGATAACGCTAATGTCCTATAGGGTTGGTTTACACATAAGTTTAAGGCTTGCAGATTAAAAACAGGAGGAAAACTGTGATCCAAGTACTGCCAAATGCCTGAAAGGTTTTTTTCTCCTTTTTCCTTTTCCTTTAAGATGTTATGCAACCATCATAAGATGGAGAAAGGGGGGGATGGGTTTGTGATCCTCAAAAATATCCTGATTCAGGGCAGCTGGAGTCCAATAGTAGCTTGGCTTAGCGGGACGGGTCAGACATAAGCCTGTCCATACTTTTAGATGACAGAGGATCAGAAATCTGCATGGACAACCTTCTCCCAGCAATGGATCGCACCAGGTGCGATCCATTGCTGGGAGAAGGTTGTCCATGCAGATTTCTGATCCTCTGTCATCTAAAAGTATGGACAGGCTTATGTCTGACCCGTCCCGCTAAGCCAAGCTACTATTGGACTCCAGCTGCCCTGAATCAGGATATTTTTGAGGATCACAAACCCATCCCCCCCTTTCTCCATCTTATGATGGTTGCATAACATCTTAAAGGAAAAGGAAAAAGGAGAAAAAAACCTTTCAGGCATTTGGCAGTACTTGGATCACAGTTTTCCTCCTGTTTTTAATCTGCAAGCCTTAAACTTATGTGTAAACCAACCCTATAGGACATTAGCGTTATCCCTGACGAAGGGGTCTCAAGAACCCCGAAACGCGTCGGATCTTCTGGTCCTTTTGGTTGTGTTTCTTTGGTTACATTGCACATACACCCGAGCTTGCAATTGTTTTTATGTATATATTTGCATGTTTCAATGTTTTCTCTTTTTTTGTATATATTATTTTTTTTCATTAAAACATTTATTAATAATTCTTACTTGTTGCAAACTTTATCTATTGGTGCCTAAAAAGTCCCAATCCCAGGGGAACCCCCTTTCCTCTCCTACACTTATCGGGATGTGGCACACCCATTGAGGTTCTCAGCAGGAACACACTTTGTATTGCCATGTATATATTTATATATTTCTCTCTGAAAGTATTGATAAGGTGCCACTAGTTGATTGCATTTTCACTAATTTTAGCATTGTTCACTTTTTTATAGAAATATTTGTGATTCCCTTGAGAATGTCCCTATAGCCGAAATGCGTCCGAACCGTCAGTTTCACTCACATCCCTTCCGGATGTCTTCACAGTAAAACAACGGAATCACCTTTCTGCACAAGTAAAATGGGAACAAAGCGGTTACACCGCAACAGTTTGTCAATAATATTGTTTGATTGTTCTGTTTTCAATTTGTTTATTTGCACAATAAATTATTGTTTTATACAAAATAGTCACCTGCCTACACAATCCCATCTTTCTGGTTTGAGGAACCAATCTTTTTGGTCTAGTATGTATATTTAGGGATGACAACAAACCAATTACCCTCAAATAGTAGTTCCAAAGACAACCCCCAGTTTTGGTGTTGTTGGATAGCTAGGTGGGTGAGGCTAGCTATCTGACACCAAAGCTCAGCAACCCTTGCATGAATAGATATAAGGTTGAGCGCTATTTGCACAGGAATCCATGGAGGGAAGGGGAGGGAAGGGGAGGGAAGGGGAGGGAAGGGAAGGTTAACAAGCTGTCTTTTCTACTGTTATAGTTCTTCTTCAACCTGAAAGTTTTACACAATCAGCAATAATTCTACACTTTCTTAAGATCCATACCTAATTGCTGAAATTGAAAAATCCATGTGTTAATGATTAAATTCATAACTACAACCAAAAATAAAATGATAAAAATACATACCCCCCAAAAAAAATGTTACTGCAATATTTACCTTCAGTGAAGAGTTTTCCCTCACTGTACTTTTTTTTCTGCAGCTAGATGTCTTCAGGTTAATAGTTAGCATAATTTAACTTACCACCTCTAAGCTCGAATTGCCCTGGAGCCTCCCCTGCCTGTGGCTGTGCTCCTATAACACCTATATATGTGTATGTGTATAAATACATATATGTGTGTGTGTATATATACCCCTATACAGAAGTTCAGATGTTTTGCCTGCCTCCAAATAGCCACAAAAAATGCCCAAAAAAAACGCCTGCGCCAAAAAAAAAAACGCCCAGGTGTGTTATTGCAGGCTTTTTTTTTGGGCATTTTTTGTGGGTCTTTGGAGGCAGGCAAAACATCTGAACTTCTGTATAGGGGTATATATACATACACACTTATATGTATTTATACACATACACACATATAGGTGAGATAGCAGAGAAGCCATATGGGTGTTAATTATTTCATTAGCGCAAGTATAGTGTTCTGCTACTTTCACACCTATATATGTGTATGTGTATATATACATATAAGTGTGTGTGTATATATACCCCTACACAGAAGTTCTGATGTTATGCCTGCCTCCAATAACCCCCAAAAAATGCCCAAAAAATAGCTTGCTAAAAAACCGGCAAGGTGTGAAAATAGCGGAGCCATATCCCTGTTCTATATTAATTCTAATACAAACTATCTTTTTTTTCTGATTCTGGACATGCTACAGAGCTGATACTTCACAGGTACACTTTTTAGACCCCCCCAGACACTAAATCCAAAGAAATCTCATTTTTTTTTTCTTTTCAATAATTTTTTCAATAATTGGCTCTCTATCAAAAATGACAATTTTTAAGAACTTTTTTTGTGTGAGTAATAGTCCCTGGGGCATGACTCAGAACCCTATGCACTTTTTAGGGGCATTTATTGGGTTTTAGGGCTTAAAAATGGTGTTTTTTGATTTCAGAAGTTCGGGTCCCATTGATTTCAATGGGGTTCTGAAATCCGAACCGAACTTTCAGGAAATTCGGGTGTTCTGGTTGAAACGAACTTTTCAAAAGTTCGATCATCCCTAGTAGTTACATCCTAAGTTGGATTCACTATACATAGTCTGTGATCAGAATGGCTGTAGTGCACTTGGTGCAGTTACCTTTCGGCTGAATGAACTAGACACGTAATTAACTCTGTCTTTCTCTTCCATATGGTAAATTATCGGTTATATTGTAATGTATGATGTGCACCATATATGGTATTTACTACCTGTATTGCAGCTGTTAAAGAAGTACCTTTTCTTTTTTCTTTTTTTCTTTTTTTATTCTTTATTGTTTTGTTCTCTTGTGATGTATATGCACCTATGCTATGTTGTTGTTTATCACTGCAAATGTATCCTTTTAATACAACTCAATAAAGCTTGTTTGCTGAACAAAAATAAATGTTTCACAGCTAAGCTTTTACCTTAAGAAAAACACTTGGATCAGTAGTGAAACATTTGCCAAATTACAAAACGGGTCTAACTTAATGTCATTTTTTTCCCCGATTTTGTAGTTAAAAATGTACTGTTTGGACATTTAATTTGGTAACATTGCCTTTTTTTAATGCAAAAAATGCTATTTTCTCGACTAGCTAGCTATTTGTCAAGGCAGCCCTGCAACACGTTACAAACTAGCTTACTAGTTTATATGTTTCTGCATGCTGTGTAGGATGCAGTGAGGTGAGGAGTGAATCATAAGTTTTTGAAGACGGAGATTTCTTTTAAAATATAAGTGGCTACAGAGATGGACAAAACATAAGTCAACTTCACAGAGAGCTATTAGGTAAGGTTAGCAGAAATCGCAGATAGGACTGACCTCTTGATATACAGAAGCAGAATGTCCATTACTGATTTTGTAAGGCCAATCTCCATGGAAAAAAGAAACACAGAAGTGTATAGGACATTAAATGATTGTACAAATGGAGTATTGAACAGAATTTCCTATTGGAGGCAAGGAATGTGTTAAAAAAAAAGATGAGGTGTACCAAGGTTGGTTATCGTAGTGTTTTCTTTTCAAGCTCAAATTCTTTATGTGATAGAGAAGGCAAATTGCCATTTTATTTTCTTTATCTTGACAAATGATTAAAATTGAGGTTTTAACGATCAAAGTCAGCAGTGCATTAGAATACATTTAGACATAGTCACATAGTTAATACTATTGGGAAAAGACTAATGTAAAAAAAATGTGTTAGAAAAATAAAACCCTGTGTGTAATTGCCACCAATTTTGACACATATGGAGGGAAAAAATCCCCCCAATTACCCCCAATGACAGTTAGATAAAGAGCCTGGTTGTTATTTTAGCCTCTACAATGTTGGATATTATTAGTTGGAAGAAAAGTATCCAGTATCTTTTAACATTGTTTTATTTTTTATGTTTCTGTCTCATGCAGATTAATCTTATTACACTTTATTTAAAATATATACACATACACACACATACATATATATACTGTATATATATATATATATATATATATATATATATATATATACACAACCCAATTCCAAAAAAGTTGGGACACTACAAATTGTGAGTAAAAAAGGAATGGACTAATTTACAAATCTCATAAACCTATATTTTATTCACAATATAATATAGATAACATATCAAATGTTGAAAGTGAGACATTTTGAAATGTCATGCCAAATATTGGCTCATTTTGGATTTCATGAGAGCTACACATTCCAAAAAAGCTGAAACAGGTAGCAATAAGAGGCCAGAAAAGTTAAATGTACATATAAGGAACAGCTGGAGGACCAATTTGCAACTTATTAGGTCAATTGGCAACATGATTGGGTATAAAAAGAGCCTCTTAGAGTGGCAGTGTCTCTCAGAAGTCAAGATGGGCAGAGGATTGCCAATCCCCCCAATGCTGCTGTGAAAAATAGTGGAGCAATATCAGAAAGGAGTTTCTCAGAGAAAAAATGCAAAAAGTTTGAAGTTATCATCATCTACAGTGCATAATATCATCCAAAGATTCAGAGAATCTGGAACAATCTCTGTGCGTAAGGGTCAAGGCTGAAAAACCATACTGGATGTCCGTGATCTTCGGTCCCTTAGACAGCACTGCATCACATACAGGAATGCTACTGTAATTGAAATCACAACATGGGCTCAGAAATACTTCCAGAAAACATTGTCGGTGAACACAATCCACTGTGTCACTCGCAGTTGCCGGCTAAAACTCTATAGGCTAAAAAAGAAGCCACATCTAAACATGATCCAGAAGCACAGGCATTTTTTTCTGGACCAAGACTCATTTAAAATGGACTGTGGAAAAATGGAAAACTGTTCTATTGAATCAAAATTTGAAGTTCTTTTTGGAAAACAGGGACGCCATGTCATCCGGACTAAAGAGGACAAGGACAACCCAAGTTGTTATAGGCGCTCAGTTCAGAAGCCTGCATCTCTGATGGTATGGGGTTGTATGAGTGTGTGTGGCATGGGCAGCTTACACATCTGGAAAGGCACCATCAATGCTGAAAGGTATATCTAAGTTCTAGAACAACATATGCTCCCATCCAAACGTCGTCTCTTTCAGGGAATACCTTGCATTTTCCAACATGACAATGCCAGACCACATACTGCATCAATTACAACATCATGGCTGCGTAGAAGAAGGATCTGGGTACTGAAATGGCCAGCCTGCAGTCCAGATCTTTCACTCATAGAAAACATTTGGTGCATCATAAAGAGGAAGATGCGACAAAGAAGACCTAAGATAGTTGAGCAACTAGAAACCTGTATTAGACAAGAATGGGACAACATTCCTATACCTAAACTTGAGCAACTTGTCTCTTCAGTCCCCAGACATTAGCAGACTGTTATAAAAAGAAGAGGGGATGCCACACAGTGGTAAACATGGCCTTGTCCCAACTTTTTTTGAGATGTGTTGATGCATTGAAATTTAAAAACAACTTATTTTTCCCTTAAAAGTATACATTTTCTCAGTTTAAACATTTGATATGTCATCTATGTTGTATTCTGAATAAAATATTGAAATTTGAAACTTCCACATCATTGCATTCTGTTTTTATTCACAATTTGTACAGTGTCCCAACTTTTTTGGAATCAGGCTTGAATATATTCTATTTAATATATATGTAAAATGTATGTATATACAGGTATGGTAAGATTTAAACTGTTTGGAAAGAAAGAGACAGCGCAAGAAAAGTAGCTCCCTTTCAGGCTCAATATCTCTCATTGAAAATTTCTATGCAATAAGTGATGAATCACTATGGTGATTCAATCCTTAGACTTCACTTGTGTGTGTGTAAACACATAATAAAAACACAAACATGTCCAAAAAGACACAGAGGAGATGTAAATAGAACATGAAATCCACCTGAAAAGCAGTTACATAGTATAAATATGCATTATATAACATTTACCAGGCTAAACAAGCAAAAAATATATTTTAAATTGTTTCTGTCCTGGCCATAAGAAATACATAAAATTTGTAATAAATATGTACAAAACATTCCCTTATGACATTCTTTTTCAGTAAAGATTTGCTTACTAATGTAATAATAAAATCGTCCTTTTTCATCACACAACTTATGTGTGCTTGACCTTTGAAAGTCCTTGGCAAAAATGTTCAACTGCCAGATTTTATACTGCCTTTTTTCCCTTTATTCTTCAACTTCAAGCAGTCGTATCAGCTGGGAGCATCGATAGTTTCAAAAAACTATTAGATGGGCACCTTAAAGACCGCAACATACAGGGGTATACAATGTACGGTTAACAGCAAACACACACACACATCATAGGTTGAACTGGATTGACTGGTATCTTTTTTCGACCTCACAAACTATGTAACTATGTAACTCCATAATCCATTCCTTTCACCAGTGGAGTCATTTTTCTTTTTTTTTTTTTGCACAAATGATAATTCACATTTCAGGCCTGAATGTTATGCAAAAATCTCAAAATCCTAAAGCAGAGATCCTAAAAAAAAAAAGTGGTGGTAGTTGCAATTTTACAGTCACATGATATTTGTGCTAGTATTTATCAAATCTATGTTTTCAGTACAAAATACACATAAATTAATTTTAGTAAACACATTATAATGCCCAATTGTTGCTAAAATATGAAAGATAATGATGCATTGAATAGATATATACCAAGGTACTAAAGGTAAATAGGGTGTCATTTTGCAAAGGAATTTTCCTCACAGCTTAGTGAATTAGATGAAGCTCTGCTGACTTCCAGCATCCAATCATGTGCAGCATATGCAAGCAAAACTGCTGTTTTTATTTTCCATACACATGATTGAGTTTTCTATGCAAAGTGAAATTTCACCACATCCACTATGCCCTTTACAAGGTTAACAGCCTTTTTACCTTTAGCTAAATTATCATCATATAGGACAAGCCTCAAAATTGCAAACGCCTTTAAAGCAGTAAAAAACTGTGGCACCCATATTTTTCCATAGGTCATACTTTAACTGCTTACCGCCTGCGCCATTGTAAAATTAAGGCTGGGTGGGAACCCTATCCTTCTATGAAGATGTCATATGACTTCCTCCCAAGAACGGGCCACGTTCCGGCGTGATCTGTCCCCAGTGATATCCATCAGACACACTGGATGACTGATCAATGCACTGGCCCCCTGCTGGTACCATGTGATCATTGTGACCAAGCAAAAAAAATATTTTTACCCAAAAAATTGTGACAAAAAATGACATCTTCAAAAAATGTGCCACTTCTCCTACTAAATACTTCAGACTGTCTACTTTCCAAATAGGTAATTTTAGGGGTATTCGTACTGCTGTGGCCTTTTCAGGCCTCAAGAAATTAGATCGTCAACACATTGTCAATACATCAATATATATGATTATATATACAGTGCTCAAAAAAATAAAGGAACGCTTTGAAAACACATTATATCTCAATAGGTAAAAATATCATGCTGAATATCTATACTGATAATGACTGGGTAATGTGTTAGTAACAAAAGGATGTAACATCGTTTGATGGAAATGAAAATTATCAACCTACAGAGAGCTGAATCAAAGACACCCCAAAAATCAAAGTGAAAAAATGATGCAGCAGGCTAGTCCATTTTGCTGAAATTTTTATTGCAGCAGCTCAAAATGCTATTCAGTAGGTCCCCACATGCTTCTATGCATGCCTGACAATGTCGGGGCATGCTCCTTTTGAGACAACGGATGGTGTCCTAGGGTATTTCCTTCCAGATCTGGACCAGGGCATCACTGAGCTCCTGAACAGACTGAGCTGCAACCTGGAAGTGTTGGATGGACTGAAACATAATGTCCCAGAGGTGTTCTATTGGATTTAGGTCAGACGAGCATGGGGGCTATTCAATGGTATCAATTCCTTCATCCTCCAGGAACTGGCTGCATACTCTTGCCACATGAGACCGCGCATTGTCATGCACCAGAAGGAACCCAGGACCCACTGCACCAGTGTAGGGTCTGACAATGGGTTCAAGGATTTCATCCCAATACCCAATGGCAGTCAGGGTGCTATTGTCTAGCCTGTAGAGGTCTGTGCATCCCTCGATGGATATGCCTCCACAGAACATCACTGACCCACTACCAAACCAGTCATGCTAAACGATGCTACAGGCAGAATGTTTGGTCAGAGACATTTACACCAGTGGCCTGCTGGAGGTCATTTTGCAGAGTTCTGGCAGTGCTCATCCTGTTCCTCCTTGCACAAAGGAGTAGATGCCGGTCCTGCTGATGGGTTAAGGATCCTCTACAGCCCTGTCCAGCTCTCCTAGAGTAACTGCCTTTCTCTTGGAATCTCCTCCATGCTCTTGAGTCTGTGGTGGGAGACACACAGCAAACCCTCTGGAAATGGTACGCATTGATATGCCATCCTGGAGCAGTTGGACTGCCTGTGCAACCTCTATAGGGCCTAGGTATCATCTCATGGTACCAGTAGTGACACTGACCCTAGCCAAATGCAAAACTAGTGAAAAATAGTCAGAAAAAATAAGAAGGGAAAAACATCATTGGCCTCCACCTGTAAAACCATTCCTGTTTTGGGGGTCATCTCATTGTTGCCCATCTAGTGCACCTGTTGTTAATTTCATTAACACCAAAGCAGCTGAAAATGATTAACAACCCCCTCTGCTACTTAACTGACCAGATCAATATCCCAGGAGTTTAAGTTACTTGATGTTATATTCTGATTAATAAGTGTCCCTTTAATTTTTTTGAGCAATACATATATATAGAAATGAAGCGGAATACATTTTGGTTTAAATTTATGAAGAAAGATTATTTATTTCCAAAATGTTATAACAGAAACTAAGAACAATGTGTTTTTTTTTTTTTTCAAAATGTTTAGCCTTTGTTAATTTATTTAGAAACATATTAAACAACCCCATGATGATTAAATAACACCAAAAGAAAGTTCTATTTGTGTGAAAAAATGCTAAAAATGTAATTTCGGTACAGTGTTGCATGACTGGGCTATTGTCATTCAAAGTGTGACAGCGCTGAAAGCTGAAAATTGGCCTGAGCAGGAACGGGGTAGAAGTGCCTAGTATTGAAGTGGCTAATAGTTTTCTTAGTTCATAAATTTAGAGATATCATTGAATAATGAATTTAACAATTATTGCTCTCACTCTGTCAAGTCCAGCGATACCTAATTTGTGTGGCGCAATGGTTGTTTTTGTAAGCATTTGCATCCGGTGCACCCATATGTGTGTACATGGGGTGGGGGCATTTAAAAATGATTTTGTTTTTTTATATATATATATATTTTAATAAGCTTTGAATTTTTTTTTTTTTTAATTAACTTTAACTTTAATTAGCTTTTTTTTTACTTAACCTAATTGCTATCACAAAAAGGCTGATAAACCCCTATATGATAGCATTCATGTAAGTGACAGGTTCAGGAACCTTTTAAACCCCTAATGTATTTTCTGCACCCTTTTGAAGCTGATTGAACACAAATGGTTTTCAATGAGCATCTACCCAGGCCAGAGACTGACAGCTTTGAATGTACTGTAAATGGGTTTCCAGGTTCATAAGACCCTGGAAAGTAATCTCCTGCTGCTTTCCATCCTGACATCTATCGTGGAAGATCAAGGCATCCAGGAAGAAGGTGAGCCCAGGACACATGACAGGGGTCAAGGGGCACATTACTGTACTGTACATTTACAGCCACCCATAGCATTACTTACAATAATGTCATTCTGTTATTCCCCTGGCCTGAGTACATAACCTTAACATTACATTTAGGATCTGTTTATTAATGTTGTTCCAAAATATTAAATTAGGGAAAAAATGTGTGAAACCATTTAACTGCCCATGTAAAGACTCTTCTATATTATGTCAGTACTCCCTTAATATTTATACATAACTTTGTGTTTTCACCAAAACACATTCTCTGTTATTGGAAAGCAGATGTCCGTACAGGGATAACCCCCCAAAACGAAACCCCTGTAGAGGGATAACCCCCCCTCCCCCCAAAAAAAAAAAATATCCCCCTCCCTTTAGTTAATCACACCATTAATTATATATATATATATATATATATATATATATATATATATATATATATATATATATATATATTGTCATGCAGAACCCGTTTGCTCTCTACTACCTTTGAATGCAGAACCTCTGCCCCTCGTGTCAAGCCTGTCTGACATTTTAAATAAAGGATATAAGCTAAATGTTGTGGCAATGCTAATGGGGGGGGGATAAATATGTTGTGAATATTGCTACTTTGACAGTGACATAGCATATTTGCCCGTGTCAGCAGCAAATTTATGCTGCATATCCAAAAGTAAAAAGGCCCTATAAAAAAAAATCAAATGAACCCTGTAAATTAGGAAAACCTTCAGACATAGAAGTGCTAATAGTTTGTTTTTATCATTAAACAAAATGAGCAAAACAGTGAACAGAAGAGAAATCCAGATCAAATCAATATTTGGTGTGACCACCCTTTGCCTTCACAAAGTATCAATTCGTCTAGGTATACTTGCACACAGTTTTAGAAGGAACTTGGCAGGAAGGTTGTTCCAAACATCTTGGACAACTAATCACAGATCTTCTGTGGATGTAGGCTGCCTCAAATCCTCCAGTCTCTTCTTGTAATCCCAGAGAAGACTCAATGATGTTGAGATCAGGGCTCTGTGGGGGCTAGACCATCACTTCCAGGACTCTGTGTTCTTCTTTAGGCTGAAGATAGTTCTTAATGTTATTGTCTGTATGTTTGGGGTTATTGTCTTGCTGCAGAGTAAATGTGTGGCCTGATGGTATAGCATAATGAATAAGTATCAGCCTGTATTTTTCATCACTGAGGACACCAATGATCCTGACCAAAACTCCTACAGCCCCAAATTTGCAAGTAACCTCCATGAAGCTTCACTGTTGTCTGCAGATACTCATTATTGTACTGCTCTCCAGCCCTTCGCAAACAAACTGCCTCCTGCTACAGCCAAATATTCCAAATTTTGACTCATCAGTCTAGAACACCTGCTGCTATTTTCTGCACCTCAGTTCCTATGTTTTAGTGCATATTTGAGTCTTTTAGCCTTGTTTCCATGTCAAAGGTTTGACTTTTTGGCCACAATTCTTCCATGAAGACCACTTCTGGCCAGACAATGGATTGTTGTATCGGGGTCCCACTGTTTTCCGCCAGTTCTGTGCTGATGGCACTTCTGGATATCTTCCCATGTTGAAGGGAAGTAAGCATGATGTGTCTTTCATCTGCTGCATTAAGTTTAGCTGGTGGACCACTGAGTCTACAGTGCTCAATGTTGCCCATTTCTTTGTGCTTCTTCAAAAGAGCTTGAAACACCAGTCAGCTTTGAAATCTTTGCCTGGGAGAGATCTTGCCGATGCAGTATAACTACCCTGTGTGCTAAGTCTTGCCTTGATCTCTAACATGAAACTGTCTTCCACATCTTCACCTTAATAGCAGAGTTTGACTGTTCCTCACTCCGTTTTAAGCCTCCTACACAGCTGCTTCTGTTTCAGTTAATAACTGTGTTTCAACCTACATATCAACTTTAGGACCACTAGTACCTGCTTGATATAATTGGTTATTTATACACCTAACTTTGTGTAAGTCTACAAAGTGTGCAAGTGTAATGCTGGCCATACACTATACGAAAAATCATCTGAAATTCGGTAATTTGGACAAATTATTCATTTTTCAGCCAGTTAATGGGCACAAATCGGTAATCAGTTGTGACGTTTTTAAGCCAAAAAAAACGAAGGATAAGTTTGCAAATTTTCTGCTGAAGGAACGATTAATTGAAAAGTTAATGTGTTTCTCATGCAAACTTTTTTGCACTAGGTATATGTGAAAAAAACGAACAAACAACAAGTTAATTTATGTCCATTGAATGATTTATCAGTCATTACATGATGGCACTATCATTTGCTCTCATGGCCGAGTGTTTGTTTTTCATAAGAATTGATGCTGGTTTGAAGCCAAAGGGTTATCACACCAAATATCGATCTTAGTTTTTTTTTTGTTTTTGTTTGCTCACTTTGCATATTGTAAATGGATAAAAATAAACAATCAAAATATACATTTTTGAAAGCATGACACTTATTTATTTCACATATACATATGTGAAATAAAAGAAAATTAAAAAAAAAAAACAACTTTAATAAAACAAATAAATTAAAAAAGACTGCATGGTGGAGGTGCAAGCATTTCGTCCAACTAATACTCACAATTATTCTCAAGGTCTGTGACATGTGTTGTGAATCCATAGTCCATGTATCTAAACCTCATACATAAAAATGGCCAAATGTAGCAAAATCCTAGTAAATTATGAACATTTCAGTTCACTAGTTTGGTTTTTAAAATCTTTGTGTATTTGCTAGCACACATTTTATGCTACATATTTTTCCTGCTCCTTTGTTTTAGGACATGGAGTTTTTATTCCCTATTTACTCTTCCTGCTATGCCCACACTAACCCCCTCCCCCCAGTAATCTCTATTGTGCACTGTTTTTCAATCCTAACCCCACTTTCCACCATCCCTCCAGATCCCAGTTTAAATTCTCCTCCAACTTACCAATCATTCTTTCTCCAAACACAAACAATTTTTCTAAAAATACAAGGCTTTCCTTGCTGCCTAAACTTTTCAGCTACTCATTGCAATCATTTTTATTTAACGCAGTAAAGAGAAATGTTTTCAAACTTAAACTAAACCAAAAAAGTGTTGTAATGAGATTATCACGAGATAGCACAAAAAAAAAAAAATCAAATTGCTACTGGTAGCAAAGCTCAGGAACCGAAGTCAGCTATGGTAACTAGCAGTAAAAGAGTAAGCAACAACACAAACAGGCTGTATCTAACCTCTTAGCTGCCATCCAGACCCCTCCCTGTGCAGGTTTAGAAATAATACCTTTATAATTTTGCTCAATAATGATCCACAGCATATGATGAAATGAGAAGGAAGTTAAATAAGACAGGAACATGACATTAAAAATAGGAAAAATAAACAGAATAGAAAGAAGGATCAAATCTGAAGGGCCTGCAGGCCACCCCCAAATGTGTATGTTTTGTCAAAGCAATGTCAGCCACAGTTGATTTCAAAGACCTAAAGTGTCACTCACTTAACTCACATCATAAAAAACTATCAATAAATGCTGTATTACATGATGTTCATACTCACTCATTATGAGATTTGTTTTCTGTATTCTGCAAAAAACCTGGTTGATCCTACTGTTCTCCATCTCCCTCCTCTGTCCAAGCCCCCAGTTCAGCTAGGGATTTTGCAAAGCAGCGTTGGCAGCTGTGCACATGCTCAGTTTTTAATGAGCTTCTATGCTGAGTATTTCCTACCTATTACATCTGAGCAGCCCATTTAATCATAGAGTCACACATATGGTTAAATTAAACAGTTTAGATTAAGTATCACTTTAACGATGGACATTTTTTGCACCCAGAAACATATATAAAAAAAATGTATGTCTAAGTGTGACTTGGAATATCTTCAATTGGTTCAATTAAGAGTACAATGCAGGCAGTCTTGGGAACATCAATATTAGTTACAGTACAACCATGTATACCCTCATCCAATACCATTTAGTCTTAGGACATTTAGACACTTTTTTACTTCCTAAATGTCAGCTGTCTCTTTGGAGTAGCGTATGGCACTATGATTACTTCTAAAAATACTACATTAGAGGTCGTGGATTTGAATATCCCCTAATTCCCCAAAAGTATTTATAAATACCTTCTATTTTACAGTAACTTGTCATTGGTACCTGCATATGAATACTGAACCCTGTTGGATTTTAAAAATATAAAGGTTAATGCTACAGAAAATGATAATGACTAGGATGTATAAAGAGAAGTAGCTGGAGGAGGTAATGCGAGAACTGCTAAACTGTGAAAGGGATACTTTAATATTCAGATCATTACATTTTGGCAACATATTGTTCATATGTACCTTAATTTATCATTTATAATTCATATAGGTACATAGTTGATAATAGTTGGTTTAGTCACATATATATTTGGTAACAACAGTTAAGCACAGCAAAAATCATAAAGTTTTTGATTCATTTGAAATAACTAAGTCTATCCCTTAATCTGGTAACTAAACTTGTCAAATCTACTTGTTAATGTAACTGATTTCTTTACCAAACCATAACCATCAAACAAATTTCTAATCTATCCCCTCAACCTAATATATTTATCCTCGCTAATTGTACTCATATGTTCAGGCATATTTTCAAATTCACTCAGTTTAAATACCTTTATTTGACATGGTATCAGTCTCTTGCAGTCCCTGTACATCACAGTTTAGAATGGAAGAGGTAGAAGTAGCTTAAGGAGTTTATGAGGTGTGCTGCAGTGCAAGGAGCATGCTGATAGGTAGAGAGAGCAGACTGACAAGGAGATTAACTTATTAGTGTGTTTCCTCCCTATTTAACCACTTCTGGATCAGAAGGATTTGCCCCCTTAATGACCAGGCCATTTTTTGCGCTACGGTACTTTAATAATTTAACGCTGTACTTAAATAAAATTTATGTTCTTATTTCCCACAAATAGAGCTTTCTTTTGGTGGTATTTGATCACCTGTGTGATTTGAATTTTTTGTGCTATAAACAAAAAAAGAGCGACAATTCTGAAAAAAAAATATATATATTTTTCATATTCTGCTATATAACATTCCCAAAAAAAATAAAAAATAAAAAGCACATTTTTTTAACATTTTAGGCCAATTTGTTTCCTGCTACATATTTTTGGTAAAAAAAATTGGAATAAGCGTATTTTGGTTTACGCAAAAGTTATCGCGTCTACTAACTACGGGAAAGATTTGTAATTTTTATTGTTTTCTTTTTTTTACTAGTAATCTGAGATTTTTAGCGGGACTGCGGCATTTCGGCGGACAGATCGGACCTCTGACTGACATTTTTGACACTTTTGGGGGGACCAGTGACATTACTACATTGCTAAAAATATGCACTGTTACTGTAATAATGACACTGGCAGGGAAGGGGTTAACACAGTGGGTGATCATTGGGAGTGTTTATAACTGTGGGGGGGGGGTGGGCTTTTGAAATTATTGTAGAGACCTGTGATCCTATATAGAAGGATCAAAGGCACTCTGTGATCATTCCAGAGAGAAGAACGGTCAGCTGTGTTTACAATAGCTGACCGTCCTTTTCTCTCAGCGGGGAACGATCGCGGGTGGCTGGCAGCAATCGCAGTCACCGGCCCCATGCATCAGAGTCCCTGCTGCCAAGCGGGGGCAGGAGCGTGCCGGCGGCAGCGTGTGCTCGCCCCTGGGGGCGCACGCTTGCCCCCTAGCAGCAGGCACGCGAGCGACGTAGGGCTACGTCGGTTCGCACAGGAGGGGCTGTCTGCTGCAGTATATCGGCGGGCGGTCCGGAAGAAGTTAATGTCCAGTCAAAGGTGGAGGTTGGGAAAAGACCTGAAAGTGAAATTTTCAGGACATGGTGGCCAGCAATACAAAAACATTTTGGCAGGCAAGACAGTTTACTTAATAGTATTCCATCTGTAAATGTGGCTGCATGTCTGGAGATCAGCTTTATTTCCTTGAAAAATCCTTGTTTTATAGCAAAGCTATACTATAAATTATTGCAAAAACAATTGTTCTATTATACAATACTAAAAGATGTTGGCTACAAATGTCCCTCACAATATTGCCTGTAATAAATACAGCAGATTTATTAATGATGATGACATGATGAGAACAAGCCAGATAGTAAACAAGATCTTCAAAATATGAAACACAGAACCTTTTGTGTTACTAATGTAACTATGATGTGTTTTGTTACTGAATACTCTACTGAATATACTATTGTTCAGGTCATATATCCATTTGCGTTTTGAAGATAACAGTGACATTTCCATTGGAGTCGATTGCGCTCTATTCACATTCACTTTTTTGCTAACATGATATTCAGAAGCTGTTTTATACTGCAGACAAAATAAAAACAAGCAAAGAGATAATATATGTGGAATTCAACTCTTTCACAACAAGCAAACTGAGTGCATTCCTTGCAGCACAGATCTCATTTGACTTCAAGTATAAAACCAGGTCAGAAGGGCAGCTGTTCAATTTATATTCTCATCCACAAACCAAACTTAAATTAAAGAAGGCTTACATTCCAAAAAATAGTATAAAAACAATGGTAAAGCAAATAAGGAAAGCACACTATACACATAAGAAAACAGTTTTTACTTATCACTCTCCAAAGCCATAAGTCCCATGTCTTTCTATTTTTTTTCTCTGTTATCACTATGATAACTTCTGACAAGCTCTCCAACACAGGAGATAAAAACAGCCTGAAATTTGTGTTGGGGTTGGTGCTATAAATAGATTAGCAGAGCTCTGGTCTATTCACAGCACAGCTATGCAAATTCCTTCCTCTGTCTATGTGGAGGGGGGTGTGTGCCTTTCCTCCAATCAGCTGTCACATAGTGTATGCCAAGACTACACTCCTTCTGCTGAAAGAGAAAGTACAAATTCTAACATGATATTAGAATTCTAAAGAGTATAGCAAGCTGAAGACAGCACATATACAAGTAAAACTTATGTAGGGAGATTTGTTTCATCCCTGTGTATCATCTGAGGCTGTTCACTTTCCTGGGTATAGGAGAGGGTTTACATTCACTTTAATTAATACATAAATGTAACACTTGCAGGTATTTATAAACCCTCAAAGTGATCATGGGAATGCTACTGAGAATGGGTGATGCTATTATTGTGCATTCAGTGTCAGCTTTACTTGCTGAACTAAAATCCTCTTTCTGAGTGCCATTTACATCTTGGTGACTTTGCCATTGTCTTTTTTTTAGGCTGTCTGGATACGTTTGACAAGTGTTGCTTCCCTCCTTATTTTATATCACTTTCAGAGACTTCATTTTTCAACCTAGACTTAGTCATTTGACCAGAGCTCAGGGACTGCTTTTTACAGCTATAAGGTACAGCTTTTGTGAAAAACTACTGGTGGTTTATATTGTGATATGTCAGGAATTTGTTCAGATAGTATAAATGTACTAATAGATACACTTTAAGACATGAAATCAAAACAACCCAAGATACCACAAGGCAAAGTAAATCCATTCAGTTGTAAAATGCTCTTGCTTCCAGCTATGCTGTCTGATTAAACCTGTGAAACCCTTCCCTACTTCCACAGTAAAAATATCAAGCCCCAGGTTCAGATATGTAATTAGTGCTTTAGGACCACACCAACCCCCTCTAGATGCACATTGACTTTTTGCAGCTCTTCAGGTCCACCCCCAGCAGCCTTGTGAAACATTTGATATAGAGGTGGCACGGGTTCAAAGAAAGCTGTCCTAAGCACCTTCTTGGTTCTGATGTGTCACATGCTGGGCAGTCCTGTTTCTGAAGTCTGATAAGTATTTTAATGAAAAAAGTGGGTTTACTGAGAAAGGGGGAGTCACTGGTGGGTAGCATATTTTTTCCTGGTAGGGGGTTTGCTGGGGGGTTATCGGTTTTGTTTTTTTATTCCTGAAGCTGAATGTTGCTGGAGGGGGGAGGGATTTATGGCCATATAGTGTCACTACTGCCAGTTGGTTGCCCCATTTAGTTACAATTGTCTGTTTGTTGTGTCAATATTATTACAAAACCCATTTGTTGCCTGCATTTTGTCCTGTTTGTGCATTTATAACCAGCATATTGTAACACATTCCTGTGAATTGTACACAACTGCTAATTCGAAGTCAGGGCTGTGTACAAATCATATTACTATCATTTCTCCCCTGTAGGCTTGTCACTTTTAACCACTTGCCGACTGCCTAACGCCGATCTACGTCGGCAGTCAGCCCCTCACAGGCAAAGTGACGTAGGGCTACGTCACTAGCTTGTGAGGGTCTAGGGAGCGAGCGCGCGCCCCCGGAGGCACGCTCCCACGTGGTCACGGACCCCCCCGCGCGTGTGACCAGCGGACCCGATGTCCGCCGGTCACTCGGCGATCGGCGGGGGAGAGGGAGAATGTCAGGCAGCTTGTGTAAACAAGCTGCCTGTCATTCTCCTCGCTGTAAAGACACTGATAAAACGGATCTAGTATGTAGATCCGTTGATCAGTGTCCTTACAGCTCAAGCCACAGCCAATCACAGTAGAAAGCACGCCCCTAGGGATACACACAGCCCCTCCCTTCCAAATAAAGTTAACCCCTTCACAACCAGTGTATTTTTACAGTAACAGTGCATATGTATAGCACTGATTACTGTAGAAATGTCACTGGTAACCCCAAAAGTGTCACAAATGTCAGTCAAGGGTCCGATCTGTCCGCCCCAATGTCGCAGTACCACAAAAAAAATCGCAGATCGACGCCATTACGCGTTAAAAAAAAAAACAACAAAAATGACAAAAATCTTTCCCTTTGTTAGTAAACGCGATAACTTTTGCGCAAACCAATCAAAATACGCTTTTTGTGATTTTTTTTACCAAACATATGTAGCATAAAACAAATTGGCCGAAAATTTTAAAAAATTTTGATTTTTACTTTTTTTTTGGGGGAATTTCATATAAAAAAATGTGAAAAATATTGTTATTTTTGCAAAATTGACGCTCTTTTTTTGTTTATAGCGCGTGATCAAAAAATCGCAAAGGTGATCAAATACCACCAAAAGAAAGCTCTGTTTGTGGGAAAAAAAGGACGTCAAATTCGTTTAGGTACAGCGTCGCACGACCGCGCAATTGTCCGTTAAAGTCACGCAGTGCCGAATCGCAAAATACCCCCTGGTCAGGAAGGGGGTAAAATCTTCCGGGGCTTAAGTGGTTAAAGCATACCGCTATTGTCCTTTGTTTTGCTATGGTGCACCACATGTGCTGCTATTAACCTTTTCACTGCTACCAACCTATGGTATATGTTAACAGCAGTGTGTGTGTTTGGGGGGGGGGGGTTTGAGGGGAATTGTTAGTTTACCAATCAGTTGAAAAAAAATCAAAATTATTCATGACAATAATGCTTCATATTATCGTAGACAAAACAGTATTTTACCAACTATCTTATGTCTATGGCAATTTAGAATCTGGACATTCTTCGTTTGAGGTGTTGCCTTTAACCCTGCCCACACTGCACTCAGTAAGTCAAAAATACTCATAAAAGTCTTGAAATGCTTTCCTTCGCTATTCAGACTATTATCTTACAGTGACCATTGGCCTAGAGATCAGTTGATTTTTGCCTTGAGGGAGATCAGATTCCAACCTGTCAAAACTCCCTAATAAGTGGACCTAAATTCAAAAAGTGAAGGCTTGCTATTATATAGGTCACAACTTGATATGTCAGTTGTGCCTAAATCATTACCCTGAACATTGTAGTAGTTGCAATAAGAGAAACATCAGTGCATGCGCCTAGGTATCCATGTCACTTTATATCTGTAGCATAAGCTCATCCAAGGTCCTACTGCATCTGAATACCCTTCTTATGATATATCCACTACTATTTAGTAATGTTACTATTGTGTTCCTCACTAAACAACTAAGGGCCTTCTGGAGAGGAAGCTCTTCTTGACTACCTGTATTGTAAGGATCTCTGTTATACTTGCTTTCGCTACCTCTCCAGCTGATTCATAATCATTACTCCACCAGTCTTCAGGGGACAGGTATAACATCAACAATTAAATCCTACTTCTCTACCAAAATGGCAGCCTACATGCAGAGACACAGTGCAGAACAAAGGCATGGAAGTGTTTTAACAAGCAATATATCATAATACTAGCCAGGTTTAAACTCGCCATGCTTTAAATTTTAGCTAGTTTTAATCAAATATACCTAGTTTTGCAAACATTAATCATTGAGTATAACTGTATATAAATTAAAGTTGGCAACACATCTGTAATAGAGCCAGCCAGACATAAGTGACCCATGTTTTGATTTGATGTAAAAATTTCATGTAATGCTAGAGAACCAGGTAGTATACCAAGTACAGAATGATAAGTTAATAATGGAGATGTCTAGATAATAAAATATTATATAATGTTTTATTAACTAATAAAGATTTATTTTTATGATTGTTACATCCCCATCCTGTGTAATGCAATATACAACCTCTTCAATGCTAAGACTGACTTCTGCAGACTAGAGGCAAATCCAAAGTAGGGACATGCATAACAGTAAATTACCTGACAGCTTTATAGCACAAGTTACCATAGAAAAAACATATCTGAATTTATTAGATGCCACTTATGGCAAGCACAGAATTCTATTTGTAGCACACTCTGCAGCTTAGCGATGAGGAGTTTTGTGTTTATGGAAAATACTTTGCTGGAAAAAAAATTGGTCTGTTTATTTCTTTTCTTCATTTGCATCAAATACTCTGAATTCCCCTGTGAGATAAGTACATTTACTAAGGTAGCCAAATTAAAAAGTTGAAAATGAAAAATAAAAGTTTTAAAGTCTTCATTGCCTAGGTATATTTTTTCACCCTTTAGACATTAAAAATAATAATAAAAAAAACTCCATTTGCATATGTAGCTTTCATCTAATTTTCAGACAGGCTTTTATGAAATAAGGCCTGCCTCTTCTGGCACATATTTGTCACAGAGATGTATGGCTCATTTAAAGGTTCATGTTAGTCAAAATTAAAAGTAAACATTAAAAAATATACAGAATAAAGAACAAAGCTCACCAGGCCACATTATTTTGTTGTTAATCTATTGATTTGGTATAGAGAAGATCAATTCCTAAACATATCAAATACAAATTCCTTGCTGTCCTTCATATTCAGCAATCTAATGAAAAATGAAAGATGTTCTAAAATGTTTTTCTCAGCCACCTTTAAGAGGCAAACCTACTGTGAAAATGTAAGTGGTTGTAATCAGTGACACAAGAACCTACAAGAAGAATAGGATTTGATGGAACTCAAATAAAGGCAAACTGAAAGACATTTAACACTAAAGCAAGAGCAATGTGAGCTGAATTAGTAGCTCAATAATTGCTTTCACTTGTTGCCTAGAATAAAGTATTGCAAGGAGCAAAACTTATATGCAAAGTACATCATCCTTAGGATTTGTCATATAAACCACAAAATTAAGCCTCTTTTCTTTCCATGGATAAAAATATATTTACTGATAAGTTAGCTTACATGCATTCATTTTAATTTGTGTTCCCTTGTTGATGGAATATTATATATGGTAACTTTGAGCTACCAACATTTACAATTTCTTTACAAGATCATGCACAATTTGAGCACCAAACTATTTTTCTAAGAAAGGGTTGTTGTTTTAATAATCAGTGAGCGTTTATGTTTGTGCTTACGGAGGGTGGTGTGAGCGAATAATGACATCCTTGGCACCAAATTCTGGGAAAAACAAAAGTCATCAGCTAAAAAATCAGCTTAGCTGATCTACCCCCTTCAGCTGAAATGCTTGGGAAAGAGACATCTGATGCATTTAGAGAAGATATACAGACATTCCTTCTAAAATACAATTCCTGCCCCCATGCTGCCCAACAAATGTACTTTGTCTCTCTTATTTAAACCCCATCGGCTCTTCTCTACCTTCAACATTCTGCTTTGTCCCCCGCCCCCTCTACCCACTAATTTACTCACTGCCCAAGAGATTGACAATCACTTCACAGTTACAGGATTGATACAATATGTGAGGACACCGCCACTGTACATACATCTTCCCCACTCAACATACCTTGTGTAACAGAACCATGAACACTCTTCTCTTTTAAACTGGCTACTACTGAAGAGATTACTAAATGTTTCTCAGATGCCCATACTAATCAATTGTCCCATGGATCCTATTACCTCACAACCACTACGGTCACCCTCCTTTTCCATCCTATGCGCCCTCACTCACATCTTTAATCTCTCCCTCTCTAATGGCACCTTCCAGTCCCCTCTAAAGCATACACAGATCACTCCCATACTTAAAAAGCCCTCACTGGACCCCACCAACCTGAACAACTTAAGACCCATCTCATCGCTCCCATTCACCTCTAAACTTCAAGAATGCTTAGTCAACAAACATTTTAACTCCTACCTCTCCTCCTCTCCATTTCCTCTTTCTGTAGGGGTTCCCCAAGGCTCTATCTTTGAACCCCTTCTCCTCTCTATCTACACCTTCTTCCTTGGCCACTTGATAACCTTCCACGGCTTCCAATACCATCTGTATGCTGATGACACCAAAATATATCTCTCTACTCCTCACCTCTCTCCTTCAGTCTCCTTTCGCTATACTAACTTACTAACTGACATCAGCATGGATGTCGCACTACTTCCTTAAACTAAATCTCTCTAAAACTGAGCTGATAATATTCCCTCCAGGCCATGCCCCCTCCATAAAAATCAGTAATGCAACCATCAATCCCTCCTCTTAAGCCAGGGTACTAGGTGCCCTTTCAGTCCCAAATCCAGTCATTGTCAAAAGTTTGTAGACTTCACCTCCATCACATGTCTAAAATTTGCCCCTTTTTAACTAATGAAACCACCAAGCTACTCATGTATTCCCTTATTATCTCTCGCCTTGACTATTGCAACTCCCTCCTCACAGACCAACCTCCCCATAGGCTATTCCCTATTCAGTCTATCATTAATGCTGCTGCCAGACTCATCTACCTTACCAACCACTCAGTGTCTGCCACCTCTCCTGGCCAATTCCTATACTGGCTTCTAATCGCCCAGCAAATTTAATTCAAAATACTTACTACAACATACAAAGCCATTCACAAATCTGCCCCAAGTTACAGAACCAATCTTATCTCCAAATATCACCCAAACCATCCTCTCTGGTTCTCTCCAGACCTCCTGCTCTCAAGCTCCCTTGTCTCCTCCTCCCATGCTTGTCTCCAGAGCCTTTCCCATCTTCTTGAACTCTCTACCTCAATCTGTCTGTCTATCTCCTACTCTGGTTGCCTTCAGGTGATCCCTGAAAACTCATCTCTTCATGGAAACCTATCACGCCTCCAACTAATCTCCTATCACTTTCATCAGCTCACTCCCCACAGTTACAACCTTTTGTACCACTTGCCCAATCCTACTAGATTGAATGCTCTTCTGAGCAGGGCCCTCTTAACCGTATTGTATTTTTAATTGTATTTTCCCCCTTTTATATTGTAAAACACTGCATAAACTGTTGACGCTATAAAAATCCTGTATTAAAATAAACTGTATTATAATAAAAGTAAGAAGAATAATTCCCTGGTCTAATCATAAACATCGGGTTCAATCTAATAGTCTCTAAAGTTCATAGAGACCTTAAGCATCTTTTAAATCCCCAACAAGTATGCATTTGTACTTGCCTTTTGTTGCAATAGAGTGAACTGAGGAACATACACTAATTGTCAAAAGTATTGGGTCCTTGCTTTGTGCACTGGTGCGCAGTCATGTTGGAAATGGAAGGGACCATCCCCAAACTGTTCCCAAAAAGTTGGGAGCATGAAATTGTCCAAAATGTCATGGTTTTCTGACACCTTAAGAGATCCCTTCACTGGAATTAAGGGGCCAAGCCCAACCGCTGAAAAACAGCCCGACACCATAATTCCCACCCCCCTCCACCAAATGATTTAGACCAGTGCACAAAGTAAGGTCCATAAAGACATGGATGAGCGAGTTTGGGGTGGAGGAACTTGACTGGCCTGCACAGAGTCCTGACCTCAATGAACACCTTTGGGACAAATTAGAGCGGAGACTGCCAGCCAGGCCTTCTCATCTACATCAAATGAACTTCTGGAAGAATGGTCAAACATTCCCATAGACACAATCCTAAACCTTGTGGACAGCCTTCCCATAAGGGTTGAAGCTTTTCTAGCTGCAAAGGATGGGCCAACTCAACATTATACCCTACGGGCCAAGCCTGGGATACCATTAAAATTAATGTGCGTGTAAAGGCAGGGGTCCCAATACTTTTGACAATATAGTGTATGTAATAAACAAGCAAAAAATTGGGGGAGCAAACCCTGAACATGTATATCTAAAGCCGGTGCAGCTATGGACCAAGCAACATGTATATTAAAAAAGAATAGCGCAACCATGCAAAAGAAATGACTATCAAATATGGAGACAATCCATAAATAAAAATGGGGATTTAGTTCCACCATATGGCCATATCGTGCTCAAGCCCACCACTGCGTCAAAGTACCCCATTATCGGTGGGTCCTACACTATCCATAAAAAAGGGGTGAATCCAGCCTCTCTTACCCTTGGAGACAACACTCCTTGCTGGGAAGGTGTGCTAATGCACTGCAGGGGACTCCTCCTATATCTACTTGATAGAGGACACCAATAGAGTACAGGTGTGTGTGGGGGATGGGATGCTCAACCTCATAAGTCTGGTCAGACCGAATACATAATAAACAAGCAAAAAATTGGGGGAGCAAACCCTGAACATGTATATCTAAAGCCGGTGCAGCTATGGACCAAGCAACATGTATATTAAAAAAGAATAGCGCAACCATGCAAAAGAAATGACTATCAAATATGGAGACAATCCATAAATAAAAATGGGGATTTAGTTCCACCATATGGCCATATCGTGCTCAAGCCCACCACTGCGTCAAAGTACCCCAAGGGCTGGATTCACCCCTTTTTTATGGATAGTGTAGGACCCACCGATAATGGGGTACTTTGACGCAGTGGTGGGCTTGAGCACGATATGGCCATATGGTGGAACTAAATCCCCATTTTTATTTATGGATTGTCTCCATATTTGATAGTCATTTCTTTTGCATGATTGCGCTATTCTTTTTTAATATACATGTTGCTTGGTCCATAGCTGCACCGGCTTTAGATATACATGTTCAGGGTTTGCTCCCCCAATTTTTTGCTTGTTTATTATGTATTCGGTCTGACCAGACTTATGAGGTTGAGCATCCCATCCCCCACACACACCTGTACTCTATTGGTGTCCTCTATCAAGTAGATATAGGAGGAGTCCCCTGCAGTGCATTAGCACACCTTCCCAGCAAGGAGTGTTGTCTCCAAGGGTAAGAGAGGCTGGATTCACCCCTTTTTTATGGATAGTGTAGGACCCACCGATAATGGGGTACTTTGACGCAGTGGTGGGCTTGAGCACGATATGGCCATATGGTGGAACTAAATCCCCATTTTTATTTATGGATTGTCTCCATATTTGATAGTCATTTCTTTTGCATGGTTGCGCTATTCTTTTTTAATATAGTGTATGTGCCAACATTGTAATTGGTGGAAATTAAAAAAAAAAAGTTTATGTCATGTTATGTCAACACAAACGATGGTGTATTTTTTCCACTTTTCTGAGCATTTACTATACTCAATTTTTATAACAATTTATTGAAAATTTCACACATTCATGAGACTTAATATACAGTAAATAAAAAAGAAATAATACAACATATACATTTACAATAGACATACATGTACTTGGTGCTCCTGCTCAGCTAAAAAAAAAAACAATAAATACCTACTAAATTTCCACCTATTAACATTATGTATATGTCACTTGTTGTGCACATAGCCCCGTTCAGTTTTTTTTTCTGTACCCCTAATATGTCCAGGTTAGTTCTGATACATCATAACAATGGCTCCAAGGTAAGTTTGAAAATGATTGGTGAGAGGTGGGAACCCTGATGTGTACCATTTGCTAAAGTGAAATTGGCCCATAGTGCACCATTAGCTTTAGACTCGATTCACACTGCCGCGACTTGTCAGGCGACTTGTCAGCCTGACAAGTCGCGGTCCCTCGCGGTCCATTGACTGCTACAGGACCCGTACTAATAGGAGCGACACAAGTTGCTCCGACTTAGAAAAAGGGTCCTGTACTACTTCGGGGCGACCTCGGAGCGACTTGCATAGACATTCTTTATATGAAGTCCGTGCAAGTCGCGCCGAAGTCGTGGTGCACGGGACTTCCCAAGTCGCCCCCGAAGTAGTACAGAGTCGTGTCGCCATAGTGTGAACCGACTCTTAACTGCAGCTGTTGTATAATTGTATAGGGCGTCTATCCATTTCATCACATTTGCCCCAATCCCTATTTATTGAAGAACACCTTATAGGTACATCTCATAAACCTCCAGCTCACCCTATTAAACACCTTCTTGGTGTCTGTAGAGAGAAGGAGTGCAGAAGATGAAATGGGATTACAAAGATGAATAAGATTAAGAGTAGAGGTGTACCGAACCGTTAGCCGGTGGACAGTTCCCGGCGAACTTAGCATGTTCGCGTTCGCCGCTGCGGGCGAACATATGCGATGTTCGGTCCGCCCCTATAATACATCATTGAGGCAAACTTTGACCCTGAACTTCACAGTCAGCAGGCACATTTCCAGCCAATCAGCATACCTCCCTCCCACACCCTCCCACCTCCTATAAATAAGCAAGGGCAGCATCCATCTTAGATCATTCTGAAGCAGTGTGTTAGTGAGAGCAGGGAGAGCTGCTGCTGCTAATAGCTAGGGACAGTTGTTAGTCAGTGTTCCTGGTCTTGCTAGTCAGTGTTCTTGGTCCACTACTGCTGTAAGGACAGCATCCTGACAGCACCCCAAAAAGCCCTTCTAAGGGCTGGTATTTGTGTAATTTTATATATATATATATATATATATATATATATATATAGTGTCCCCAAAAGCCCTTTTTAGGGCTGATAATTGAGTATTTTTTAATATATATATATATATATATATATATATATATATATATATATATATATATATATATATATATATATATATATATCTATTGTACACTGCAGTTGCCTGCCCGCTGTGTGTGAGAGGCCACAGACCCACCACAGACTGTACTGTGTGCACACCACACTCATTTCGGGTGGCACAGGCACAGTACCTTGCATTTTAAAAAATATTTTTTTTTCCTCTGTCATAATTGCAGTGAGTGCTGTGTCAGGTCCACAGAGTGCACTGTACCCACTGCAGTGCACTGCCCACCACTGATATATATACGGTGGCACAGCATCTTGTTGCAATTTGAAAAAAAAAATATTTTTTATTATTGCAGTTGCCTGGGCTGCCAGTGACTGTCAGGTCCACAGAGTGTACTGTGCCCACTGTAGTGCCACTGCGTGCCCACCCACCATTGATATATATACGGTGGCACAGCAGCTTGCAAAGTAAAAAAATATATATTTTTTTTATAATTGCAGTTGCCTGGGTGCCAGTGACTGTCAGGTCCACAGAGTGTACTGTGCCCACTGCAGTGCCACTGCGTGCCCACCCACCACTGATATATACGGTGGCACAGCAGCTTGCAAATTAAAAATATATATATTTTTTTATAATTGCAGTTGCCTGGGCTGCCAGTGACTGTCAGGTCCACAGAGAGTGTACTGTGCCACTGCCCACCCACCACTGATATATACGGTGGCACAGCAGCTTGCAAAGTAAAAAAAAATATATTTTTTTATAATTGCAGTTGCCTGGGTGCCAGTGACTGTCAGGTCCACAGAGTGTACTGTGCCCACTGCAGTGCCACTGCGTGCCCACCCACCACTGATATATACGGTGGCACAGCAGCTTTCAAATTAAAAATATATATATTTTTTTATAATTGCAGTTGCCTGGGCTGCCAGTGACTGTCAGGTCCACAGAGTGTACTGTACCCACTGCCCAACACTCCTATAGGGTGGCACAGCACCTTGCACTCATAGTACAACACATTAAAAAAAAAATGACAGGCAGAGGCAGGCCACCCCGCAAGGTCGTGGTCGTGGTGCTGTGATTTCCTTAGGCCCTAGAATAATGCCCAGTGTTCAGAGGCCACCACAGACCCTGAACTCAAAAAATTCTGAGGACATAGTTGACTGGCTTACACAGGACACCCAATCGTCTACAGCTTCCGCTCGGAACCTTAATGCACCATCCTCCTCCAGCTCAGCTTCGGGCACCTCTCAATTTACCACTCGCCAGCCCGCCGGCACCACCACCAACACTAGCACCACAGCCGCTTCACTTGATCCGTCAGAGGAGTTATTTTCACATCAGTTGGAAGAAATAAGTGATGCGCAACTATTAGTGCCAGAGGATGTAGATAACGGGGATATGTCTCAGTCAGGCAGCATTATACACATGGACTTACATTGTGATGATGATGATGATGTTGTACCTGCTGCTGCTGCCTTTGCTGAGTTGTCAAGTGAAGCGGCTGATGATGACGATGTGTCTGTGGATGTCACCTGGGTGCCTGCTCGAAGAGCAGAAGAAGAGGGGGAAAGTTCAGATGGGGAGACAGAGAGGAGGAGGAGACGAGTTGGAAGCAGGGGGAGGAGGTCATCGCAAGGAGCTAGTGGCGCAGTCAGACAGCATGTAGATTCGGCACCCGGGGTCAGCCAGACAGCACGCCAATCAACGCAAGATGTTGCCACCACCAGAATGCAGTCCTTGCAAAGCTCAGCAGTGTGGCATTTTTTTGTGTGTCTGCCTCTGATATCAGCGATGCCATTTGTAACCTGTGCCAAAAGAAACTGAGTCGTGGGAAGTCCAACACCCACCTAGGTACAACTGCTTTGGGAAGGCACATGATCTCACATCACAAACGCCTATGGGATCAACACATGAGTAAAAGCAGCACACAAACTGAAAGCCACCATCCTCCTCCTAGTCCAGCATCTTCAGCCACGTCAACCACTGCTGTCCTCCATGCCCCCTATCAACAACCCGCCCCTCCGCCGCTCACCTTCAGCAGTTCCTGCTCATCTGCCCACAGTCAGGTGTCTGTCAAGGAAATGTTTGAGCGTAAGAAGACAATCTCACAGAGTCACCCCCTTGCCCGGCGTCTGACAACTGGCTTGTTGGTACTATTAGCCCGCCAGCTTTTACCATACAAGCTGGTGGAGTCTGAGGCCTTCAAAAAATTTGTCGCTATTGGGACACCGCAGTGGAAGGTACCCGGCTGAAATTATTTTTCACAAAAGGCAATCCCCAACCTGTACTCTATTGTGGAAAAGGAAATCATGTCACGTCTGGCACACAGTGTTGGGGCAAGGGTCCATCTGACCACTGATAGCTGGTCTGCAAAGCACGGTCAGGGCAGGTATATCACTTACACTGCGCATTGGGTAAACCTGCTGGCGGCTGCCAAGCATGGAATGCATGGCTCTGCTGCAGAGGAGTTGGTGACACCGCCACGACTTGCAGGCAGGCCTGCTGCCACCTCCTCTACTCCTCCTACTCCATCCTCTTTGCTAACCTCCTCGGCTGAGTCCTCTTCTGCTGTTGCATCTTGCTCCACACCAACTGCACCCCCCGGGGCTATTCCACATGCCGGATACGACAGTGTCACACTGTCTTGGGGTTGACTTGCCTGAAAGCAGAGTCACACCGGACCAGCACTACTGTCCACCCTGAACGCACAGGTGGATCAGTGGCTGACCCTGCACCAACTGGAGATCGGCAAAGTGGTGTGTGACAACGGAAGCAATTTGTTGGCGGCATTGAATTTGGGCAAGTTGACACATGTGCCGTGCATGGCACATGTGTTGAATCTGATTGTACAACGCTTTGTGCAGAAGTACCCAGGCTTACAGGACGTCCTCAAGCAGGCCAGGAAGGTGTGTGGCCATTTCAGGCGTTCCTACACGGCCATGGCGCACTTTGCAGATATTCAGCGGCGAAACAACATGCCAGTGAGGCGCTTGATTTGCGACAGCCCGACACGTTGGAATTCAACACTGCTAATGTTCGACCGCCTGCTCCAACAAGAAAAAGCGGTCAACGAGTATTTGTATGACCGGGGTGCTAGGACAGCCTCTGCAGAGCTGGGTATTTTTTTGTCACGTTACTGGACGCTCATGCGCAATGCCTGTAGGCTCATGCATCCTTTTGAGGAGGTGACAAACCTAGTCAGTCGCACCGAAGGCACCATCAGCGACATCATCCCATATGTTTTCTTCCTGGAGCGTGCCCTGCGAAGAGTGCTGGATCAGGCCGTAGATGAGCGTGAAGAGGAAGAGGAAGAGTTGTGGTCACCATCACCACCAGAAACAGCCTTACCATCGCTTGCTGGACCTGCGGCAACACTGGAAGAGGAGTCTGAGGAAGAGGAGTCAGAGGAGGAATGTGGCTTTGAGGAGGAGGAACACCAACCACAGCAGGCATCCCAGGGTGCTCGTTGTCACCTATTTGGTACCCGTGGTGTTGTACGTGGCTGGGGGAAGAACACACCTTCAATGACATCAGTGAGGACAAGGAATTGGACATGAGTAGCTCGGCATCCAACCTTGTGCAAATGGGGTCTTTCATGCTGTCATGCCTGTTGAGGGACCCTCGTATAAAAAGGCTGAAGGAGAACGACCTGTACTGGGTGGCCATGCTACTAGACCCCCGGTATAAGCAGAAAGTCTCTGATATGTTACCCAATTACCGGCAGTCGCAAAGGATGCAGCAGCTACAAAATAAGTTGAAAAGTATGCTTTACACAGCATATAAGGGTGATGTCACAGTCACAGCACAACGGGAATCCAACAGGGGAAGAGGTGAAAGTAATCCTCCTCCTACCACAACCACGCGGCAAGGACAGGACGCTTTACAGACGTCTTGTTGATGGAGGACATGCGGAGCTTTTTTAGTCCTACGCATCGCCACAGCCCTTCGGGGTCCGAGAACGACTCGACCGACAGGTAGCAGACTACCTTGCCTTAACTGCAGATATCGACACTCTGAGGAGCGATGAACCCCTTGACTACTGGGTGTGCAGGCTTGACCTGTGGCCTGAGCTATCCCAATTTGCCATTGAACTTCTGGCCTGCCCCGCTTCAAGTGTGCTGTCAGAAAGGACCTTCAGCGCAGCAGGAGGTATTGTCACTGAGAAGAGAAGTCGCCTAGGTCAAAAAAGTCTTGATTACCTCACATTTATTAAGATGAATGAGGCATGGATCCCGAAGGGACTGACAGTGGGGGATGCATTTGACTAAAAAAGGCCTGGTGATGACTGAGATGCCTTGGGCTAAAAATGGTCCACACGCTGCTGTATTTAATCATTCTCTGCATGCCGGATGACTTACGTGACGTCTCCGCCACCAACTACGGTTCAAGCCGCAATGTTTTAGTGCACTTTCTGCCTTGAAAACCAATACCTACTTTTTCATGCATGTGTACATGCCTAATTTTTCTGGCCTCTGGTGCTACACTGTGGCTGCAAAAAAACAAAAAAAAGGCACATACATGTGTCAATTCCCCTTTGTGATCGTTACCTTGTCGTGGTGAAGGGGCTTGTGTATCACAATGAAGCGATCACCTCTAGGAGTGTGTTGGCACACCCCAGATGATAAGGTCGTTGCTTCATTGTGAACAGACCAAAAGCGATCCGCGGGATAATTTTTCATAGAAAAAACATTCATTTTCTTTCATTCTTTCTGCGGAGCTGGGTATTTTTTGGCCGCGTTACTGAATGCTCATGAACAATGGCTGTAGGCTCATGCGTCCTTTTGCGGAGGTGACAAACCTGGTGGTCAGTCGAACCCAAGACAACATCATCGACCTCATCCCATATGCGTTTTTTCTGGAGCGTGCCCTGCGAAGAGTACTGGATCAGGCTGTAGATGAGCATGAAGAGGAAGAGTTGTGGTCCCCATCACCACCAGAAGCAGCCTTGTCGTTGTCAATTGCTGGACCTGTGGCAACGCAGAGAGAGGAGTCTGAAGAAGAGAAGTCAGAGGAGGAAGGTGGCTTTGAGGAGGTGGAATACCAGCCACAGCAGGCGTCCCAGGGGGCTTGTTGTCACCTTTCGGGGACCCTTGGTGTTGTACGTGGCTGGGTGGAGAAAGAGACCTTCAATGATGTCAGTGAGGACAAGGAACGGGACATGGCTAGCTTGGTATCCAACCTTGTGCAAATGGGTAGTGCAGCAGTTGTGCAAATGGACTGACTGACTGTTGTTAAACGGGGAGTTTGGTCTGTCAGAGTTTGGTCTGTCACTGTGAAGCGGGCGTAACCCTTACACTACTTGACCTATACAACATCATACCTGATCGTATTCACACACTGGATGTTTTAAAGCACGTTATTCCAAACAATTTAGGAATGTTAGGTGATTTCTGCCCTTTATGGATCAAAACCCGACTCTGCGTCAACTACGTAATTTTCCATGGGAGTTTTGCCATGGATCCCCCTCCGGCATGCCACAGTACAGGTGTTAGTCCCCTTGAAACAACTTTTCCATCACTATTGTGGCCAGAAAGAGTCCCTGTGTGTTTTAAAATTCGCCTGCCTATTGAAGTCTATGGCGGTTCGCCCGGTTCGCGAACATTTGCCGATGTTCGCGTTCGCCGTTCGCGAACGGCGAATTTTAGGTTCGCGACATCACTAATTAAGAGCCCTAATAGAGTTGTTCTTCGCTTCTCTGCCAGGCACTAAACCAGCCTAATCTAAATGAATAATTCTCTCCAAGTACAGAAGTAATCTAAATGCCAGTATGTTCGTAAACAGTCTAAAATCCACATTAAGGAGGGATATTGGTCGATAGCTGGCACAGAGTAGGGAATCTATATCAGGCTTCAGAAGTACAGTTATATATATATGTGAGAGGTATCCTTCAGAATAGTAAGGAGTTAAAAGCAGACACAAGTTTTAGGGCCAGGATTTGCTTAAATGTTTTATAGTAAAAAGTAGTAGCACCATCCGGGCCTGGTGCCTTACCTACTGGCAAACTTAAGAGCTATCCTCTTCAGAAATAGGTTTATTAACCTCCCTAGCGGTATTCCCGAGTGTGGCTCGGGGTTAATATTCAGTGCCAAAAGCTGTAACCCCCAAGTCACACTTGGGATTACCCCAGAATGATACTTACATTCCCTGCGATCCCCCACCGTCCTCCCGCTGTGTATTCAGCTGATGCTGTCACCTATCTTCTGGTTCCATTCCCTGCGTGCGCCACGTCACAGGGGGTGGAACCGGCGGGAGATTTAAAAAAAAAAATAACATGACAGATCTGTTAGGATTAGTTTTGTATCATGCCATTTTTCCTAGTGGCTTTTCCAGTGCCCTGACTGTACTTTTTGCAGTACTTTGTGCCTGGAAAATTGATAACATCCATGGCGTCCAAAAAGCGTTCTTTTAGCTCAAAAACAGTTTTGGACCAACTGGAAAACAGCGACGGGGAATTTGAAATATTTGAAGAACTGAGCGATAGCGATTCGTGGGAAAATTAGTCATCAGGTACTAAAAGTGAGAACAGCGACGATTCTGCAAATGAGCTTAGTGATGTGCGAACTTGGTGCTCTATTGACTGCGGTACGGATCAGGCAGCGCCCCCAAGCTTCCCATTTACTGGAGCACCTGGTATGAAAGTTGACATTGACCATGACAATCCCTTGGCATACCTACAATTATTTCTGACCGATGAGGTTATTGAAAAAATAGTTACAAAGAGCAGCAATTGGCTATGCATCGGAAGTTTGCAAGATGCAGAAAGTAGGAACCAGTGACCAAAGAGGACATTTGGAAATTTCTGGGCCTAATAATTCTTCAGGGAGTGGTGGGTCCCTTTGGCACGGTCATGTCAGAATACAGATTCTCCCTCATAATGAAATCTCTCCACTTTGAAAACAATAAGGAATTTGATTAAATTTATTATTATTACATTATAATTTATGATTTCGTGTTTCAAACGTTATCATACCCGGGATGTCTACTAGACTCTTGCTTGGACAGATTTACCGTATTTTTCGCCGTATAAGACGCTCCGGAATATAAGATGCTCCCAATTTTAAAGGAGGAAAATCTAGAAAAAAAAGATTCTGAACCAAATACTGTAGTAAAATATTTTATATCAACTGTATAAAGTTAACAGCAGTTTAAGAACAATTTTATGTCAACCATGTAACATATAAAGTCAGTAAACAGTGAAAGTAACACGGGCATCAAATCAAGTAGGAGCGGGGCGGAGCAGAGCACGGACAGCACAGTAAACATTGGCCGGAGGAGGCAGAACGTATGGAGCAGGAGGGGCAGACGTACGGACATTTGAGGGCAGCATAGATTGATCAGTGCCTGGGAGATATGCACAGAAGCGGCGCAATTGTGCCCACACTGACCCACAAGGAGTGAGACTGCCTGGGGAGACATGAGGAGGCACAGCCCGCACTGATGGAGGGAAAGGTACAGGTAAGCTCAGCAGAGCGTTGACATGGTGCCCAGGCAGCACGTGGTTAGACTTTCTTGAGGGGGGGACAAGGCGCACTATAGGAGGGAGAGGGAAGCCCGAACGCACACAGCCTGGCCGTGCAGGGAGGGTCAGAGAAGTCTCCACAGCCCGCAGTACATGCGAGCAAGCACCACACAAAGTTAGGGGCAGTTTTAATGCAGGCAAAATGTGTATTTGTCGTATAAGATGCACCAACTCCCCCCCCCCCCCCCAGTTTTGGAGAAGAAAAAGTGCGTCTTATACGGCGAAATATACGGTAAGTGAGTTATTCCTAAGAATTACAGGCCTAAAATATAAAACAACATATTTTCATGCAAAACAATGTACCGCTTTTAGCACAAAAATTCTGACATAATCAGACCACCAGGGAGGTTAAACACTTCTCTTTCTTCCTTCACTAGTTGTGGTACATTCTCAGGTATCTATCATTGTAATCTCTGTTCCAAGCACCAGAATATGGAATCTCAAAGGTTGGCTGGTGTGTAGCCTTCTATATATGTGTACAATGATACAGCATATGGTTTACTGTATACTCTGATGTTCATACAGACCTTTAATGCACAGAAATTGTTATGCATGGAAATATGTTGTTTTATATTTTAGGGGTGTAATTCTTAGGAATAACTAATAAATAAAGTTTGACACACAAAATCATAAATTATAATGTAATAATAATACATTTCATCAAATTCTTCATTGTTTTCAAAGTGGTCATATTTCATTATGAGGGAGAATCTGTACTCTGACATGACTGTGCCCAGTTTTGGCTAATATTAATTCTGATCTTATTCATTGGATCCAAGCTAAAATGTCTCATGAGAGACCGCCATTAATTTGGATGACTTAAGATTTATGTTGGGAGGCTCCTGTAGCACAATGAAATGAATTTAGTACCATCCTAGTATTCCATGGTGTTCTGATCATTTTAATTTATAAAGTGTATATACATATGTAATATATAAAGTATATGTGTGATCCGATTAGAAAACGTTTTGCTCTCAGCGTTTTTTGTAGAAGAATGGTTAATGTATCACACTATAAAGTGGAAATTATTTTATTTATGCAATTAATTTTTTTTCTAGCAGATAAGTGTCTTTTATCCCATAAAGCTAATGGTAGCCTTATTTCCCTTTGTGCCGTTTTTTACAATTCAAATTCTAACAAATGGAAAATGCAAATGGTTATATATCTGAAAAGTTATGGAATGGAAATGAGTTCTTTGCACAGGGATCCATATTTCGTGATTGCACGAGTTTTAAGGGCACAATGGTTATGGAGTTGAAAAAGTAAATTATGTCCGTCAGTGATGATACATGTGGAATAATTTATATTCATGTGGCTGAGAGGCAATTTAACAAATGACAGCATTGCTGAAGCAATTTCAAAGATTACTGAAATAGGTGGGATGTACCTGACACTAAACTCTAGAACAAAATTGTGCAATTTGCAGATGTTATAATCCAAGTGACAGAAAATTGTCAAAAATCACAGAGACAAGAATACTATATGTCATATAGTATGGAACTGTCGAGCCAAGCATCACAAATGTATATATCTACCCTACATAATAAACTGTTCCTTCCCATCTTTCAATCAATCATCTAGAAATGTCTTTAATGCACATAAACCCTCTGTAGTAATGGTAAGACAGGCAAATTGGTAACTATACAGGGAGAGAGCGTGACAAGAAACACAGTGAAAACTGAATTTACTTGATTTCAGGTATTCAATTAATCCCAAAGGTTTTGCAATGCTATGTTTAGAGCTCACTTAACTGTTTGTTCTCTGTTCTATCCACCATGACTTCTTTTCCTATGGTATATATTTTCTATACATTATTGGTAACGGACATCTTGAAAGTCATGTCTTTAATGACTGTAAAGCATAATCACCATTCTCCATAAAAGGAAAAAAAATGCTTCATATCATGTTTGTTTGAAGGCACTATAAGCATCATGGTCATCTTTGTTTACTACATCTATTGTGGGTGATGGTGTTATTCAGCCAGGCATGCCAATTCAGCTTTAGTACTTCTTGAGGATATCAAAACATTTCCTCAGTTTAACGTTACAATTTTAAAACTATTGTAGTTATCAAAACATTTCTGGTAGCACTGACATGTGTCCTGTCAGAATAATGGCTAGCACTTCTCTCTTTTAGCACTGAAGTATATGTTTTGAATCTGGGTCAGAACACTACCTACATGGAGTATACACAGTCTTCCTGTTTCCTCTGGGCACTGTAGTTTCCTCCCTAGTAAAATGTATGCTACTAGGTTAATATGGTCCTGTTCAAATTTGGCGCAGTATGGTTGAGAGATAAGGATCTTAGATTGTAAACTATGCAGGGACTGATGTAAATGTAAAGCACTGTGGAAATTGTCAGCACAATATAAATGCATGTAAAAAATAATAAATAAAACACTTCTCAATTCTCGCGCTCTCTGATGCTTATATTTTCCATTACTATCTTTTCTAGCTTGTTCTAGAAATGAGAAAATGTTTGCAATATTACTTGCTTTCCCAAAATGCAGCTTGGAGCCTGAGCAGTCTTTTGCCAAGCTTTAGCACAGCTACATGGGAGTGTACCATTCACTGTGATTGCTGGTGACTGGTGTTGGTGCAACTGAGCCATTTAGAGGGCCATAGGTATAGCGGTAAGGCCTTATTCACACTTGCATACTGGGCTGATAATTTTGCGTGGGAGAGCAGGGTTTCCAGGGAACAGTTGTATGACGCAAGTTAAATTCAAAACAATTTCGCTTAGTGTGGCACAGCGGATATCTCAGTCGTATCTCCTGCTTAGAGTCCAATACACTCTGGCCAAACTGTTCACTATGGGCATCAGAGACTCCCCCACGTGCTCTTGCTGCAGCAGGGACCATGGTGACCTCATCCACATGGCGTGGAGGTACCCGAAAATCAACCTGTATTGGAAGACAGTCATAGATACCCTTAATCGAGTTTTCCAGGTTTCTTTAACTGTTGACCCTAAACCTTGTATATTGGGGATACTTGGGGACATTTCAGTTACTGATATTATGGCGCTGGTGGTGGGGAGGGCACTGTTCCACGCTCGCAAGTTGATCCTGCAGCATTGGACCTCCCCTAACCCTCCCACTGTGGAGGTATGGGTCAAGCAGATGGGCAGCACTTTGCGGCTGGAAAGGCACATTTGGCAGCACTGGGGATTCCCCGCCAAGTTTGAGAAATGGTGGCACCCTTGGCTAGACACTCCTGGTTTATCCCCGACTGAGTTGGTCTTGGATCGCATGCTGCTTTCCTGAGTACCCTCCTCTCCTGGTCCCAACTGATTATTTTTGCTGGGGCGGTGGGACAATGTGGGGGGCATGAATGTTGACCTGTTGACTACTGTCTGATTTTGCTATTCTCGGACACTGGTGTTGTATGTTATTCTGTAATTCTACATATGCTTATTGTAAGTAGGTGGCGTGTGCCCCCTGTCAGTTATTCCTATTTGTTCTGTAGTGGATGTTAAACTTCAATAAACTTCTTTTCTGATAATAAAAAAAAAAAAAAATTCAAAGCAATGGAAGGGTGAAAGCACCTGAAATCACTCACATGTATTCAATATTCAGTGACTACCTGTAGATGATCGACCATGGATATAGACAGTCCAGGGCCAATAATTTGCAGGTAAACACTGCATGTACAAATGCATGCAAACAGCTGGGAATGGAAGTAAGCGCTGTCAGTCTTCCACTGGTTTGAATCGGAGTTCCTATTCACAACCCCACTGAGTCAGTCCCACATGGGAAATTGTAGTCGGCAACATGTGCAGGTATGAATGAGGTCTAAAGGTATATAGGCACTGGAGGTTGCAGGAGGACAACCTGAGGGGTGATTTGGGAATCTTTTTATTATGACAAGTAAACCATTTTTTTTACATATTTAACCTATTCCCGACCGCCCGCCGCAGTTATACATGTACGGCACTCGCGAGCACGAGGCTAGGGGGCAAGCGCGCCCCACCAGCAGTGCACTCCCGCCCCCGCTCGTCAGCGGGGAAGCCGATGCAGTGGGCAGGCAGCTCCGATTGCCACCTGACACCCGCGATCGCTCCTCGCTGAGAGAGAAGAGCGGTCAGCTGTTGTTCTTCCTCTTGGAATGATCACAGAGCCCCTGAGATCCTTCTATATAGGATCACATGTCTCTATGGTCATTTCAGAAGCCACGCCCCCCCACAGTTAGAATCACCCCCCTAGGCTGACATTTAACCCCTTGATCACCCACAATGTTAACCCTTCTCTGCCAGTGTCATTATTACAGTAACAGTGCATATTTTTAGCACTGATTTCTGTAGTAATGTCACTGGTCCCCCCAAAAGTGTCAAAAATGTCAGTCAGGGGTCCGATCTGTCCGCTGCAATGTCGCAGTCCGGCAAAAGATTTGCAGATCGCTGCCATTACTATTAAAAAAAAACAATAAAAATGACATAAATCTTTCCCGTAGTTAGTAGACGCAATAGCTTTTGCGCAAACCAATCAAAATACGCTTATTGTGATTTTTTTTACCAAAAATATGTAGCAGAAAACAAATTGGCCTAAAATGTTGAAAAATTTAGATTTTTACATTTATTTCTTTTTGAGAATGTCATATAGCTGAATGTGAAAAACATTGTTTTTTTTTTTCAAAATTGACGATCTTTTTTGGTTTATAGCGCAAAAAATTAAAATCACACAGGTGATCAAATACCACTAAAAGAAAGCTCTATTTGTGGGAAAAAAAGGACATCAATTTTATTTTGGTATGGCATCGCATGACCGCGCAATTGTACGTTAAAATAACGCAGTGCCGAATTGCAAAATAGGGCCTGGTCAGGAAGGGGGCAAATCCTTCCGGTCTTAAAGTGGTTAAAGTGATTATAAAACATTCCTTTTCATATTTTTTAAATAACAAACATGTCAATGGTTTTGCACAGAGTAGCCCAGATTCTCCTCTTCTGGTGCCCTACCAGTGCAGTTGGCCCCTCCCAATCACCAAGTGCCCCCAGAGGAAGCAAATTCCTATGGAGGCACTCAAGGAGGCCTGCTCCCTTGCTGCGTTGTTTGTATCTATTCAAAAACACATCGCACTGGCTTGACCACCCCCCACACACACTTTCTGCACACAGGTTTTGACAGACAGCAGCATGAGCCAATTGCTCCTGCTGCTCTCAACTAAGGGAGAGCAGGGAGAGGGGAGAGGAGCTGCTTCAGACATGCATAGAACTGGATCCAGCTCAGGTTCAGGTGTGTATTTGGGGAAGGGGGGGGGGGGTTACCTTAATGTATTCTCTGCATAAAAAAAATAAGAACTGTTACCTTTACAATCATTTTAATCTTAACTACATTACATGTTTAATTTGAGAAAGCTATAATTACAACTAAAGCTAGTCTTTTCCCAAAATGTATTTCATTATTTGTGAAAGCTAGCAGGTTGAAAAACCTATCAACTTTTCATAAAGGATCTTCAGTTTTAGCAAATAAAACTACAACACGGTCCCTTGCATTGGCATGTTTACAAAGATAATCTGGCTGCCTGTTACTTCTTATGGCTTCAGAGCCGGCTTTCCCTTGTCCATGTGCGAGCCCTTCTGTTCTTTTTGAATGATCCCACAGTTTCTTGGAACCTGTGACATATCCCAGAAGGTTGCAGACAGTCAGATCACCTAGAGGGTCAGCAAGGAAGTGGGTGTGGGTACCTGCTGAAATAAGGTACCCTCTCCCCCCCAAAAAAATAACCTCCAAAGGTGGGAGAGGAGGGAGGAAGGAGGTGTTAAAGCAGAATTTCCCTTTTAGGGCAACACGCATTTCTACTTTTTTACACGTATCTGTTTTCTTATTTCATGGAAAGGATATCTATTTTTCCTTATGAAAAGCTTTCATAGTGGACAACTTTTCAACAAAAATGAAAGGAGATTGTGGCACATATACACAAAGAAGCTATAACAAACATGAACAGTTGTGGATAACAGTCTGTAATACACCCAGGAGGCTGTAAAGCAAAGATCTTGGGGTAACAGGGAAAAACGAATTGTAAAGGTAGCAATAGATAGATTTATTTTGGCTGGTTCAGCAGGAATTTCAATCAGTGTTTGGCTGTCCCTGTTTAACATAAGTCAGTCATTAGATCAACTTCTGTTAAACAAACTAATTGGAAAACTTTTGTTGATTAGCAGTTGCAACGGAATGGCTACAGCCGATGATCAGCAGCTCCCAATGAGCAGATTCCTCTATCTACCTCACTTGTATGGATGGAGGAATCTGTTCATTTTTTTTTCCTACAGCCTGCTGGCTTAACAAAAAAATGTTATCATCTATGGCCAGCTCAAGACTTGGGGAATATGTGTTCTGAGGGAAGGATGTGAGAAGAGACAGACAATATGCTCCTTCTCCTCCTGTGTGCAGTAGCAGCTCACTTCCCACTGTGCATACAGGAGGAGAGGGGTGGGAGGAGAAGGAGCATATCGGCTGTCTTCTCTCCCATTCGTGCAAGGGAGGAGGGCGGGGGAAACTGTCAGTGCAGGCTCTGGGCTGTATGAGGGAGACACTGTCAGCTCAGAGTCCTGCTGAGGAGGCACTGATAGGTGGCCATCATGAGCACTGATAGGCAGCACTGATGGGCACTGCTAGGCGGCATTGATGAGCACTGATAGGTGGCACTGGTGGGCACATATAGGTGGCATTGATAAGCACTGATAAGTGGCACTGATGGGCACGGATAGGCAGCATTGATGAGCACTGATAGGTGGCACTGATGAGCATTAATAGGTGGCACTGATGGGCATTGGTGAGCACTGATGGCCAGCGCTTATAGGTTGCATTGGTGGACCCTGATAGGCAGCATTTATGAGCACTGATAGCTGGCACTGATAGGTGGCATTGATGGGCGGCATTGATGAGCACTGATAAGCAAAATTGATGGGCACTGATGGGTGGCATTGATCAGCACTGATATGCGGCACTGATAGGCAGCATTTAAAGGCAGTATTGATTGGCAATGATAGATGGCATTGATGAGCACTAAAAGGCAGCACTGATATGCTGCCATGATGGGCACTGATGGGGCTGCACTAATAATCAGGGCACTGATGATCAGTGCTCTGATTATCTTTGCTTATCAGTATAAACAATGTACTCACAGTCTTGCCGGTAATGGCTCTCCTTTCCTCACACAGACATAGCATGGGAGGAAAGGACTGCCAATAACTGGCAAGTCTGTTTACATGTGATCAGCTGATCACATGGTAAAGGGCCGCCTTGATTGGCACTTAATCATGATCCGTGATCAGCTAGGTCCGAAGGACACAGCAGTCACAGAGTGTGCTGGATGTGGGCCCCAGGGGGCATGCAGGAGGCAGGGTTCTGGAAGGAAGTATATGGACGCCCTCCAAAAATTGGAAGCCCAGGGCTCAGATGGAAGCGGGAATCAGGGGGGCCCTTCATGGTTTCTTGCGCTGGGGCCCTGAAGGTTCTAGTTACACCTCTGCTGTACTTTATTTAAAATAGAAAAAGGCAAGAGTTTACAATTTACCGAAAGATCATCTGTAACTAGTAGAATTAGGAAAAAAAGGATCCAGATACTGAATCCTAATGTCATATACAATATGATGTCAAGCATTAAACTTCTCATTACTGTGAAAATAAATTGACAGCTGCTGTTTGTAGTTTCCTAGATCTTTTTTATATTAACAATATTAGAAAAGATTGGATATAACAAACAGCTTCCCCTGTAATTTGATCTGAATATGTATATGTTTTTGAAGACTTTTATGGCTCTTTGCAAACAGTTATTGCATTGTGATATTTTAGTGACCTAGAAATTTCAGAGAGATGAATGTTATAGAGGGAAGGTGTAGCTCAATGGTAAATACAGCAACATTTACAGAGTTGTAGGAAAAGCCATTTCTGTTCCCTGTGATGAATTGCTAACCCTCCAGGGGACAATACCTCCCTGTGATTTGAAACTTAAAGGATAACCCCAGTGAGGAAAACATGCTTGAATAGGGATTTTATGCTATATGTGTTTGGCATTTTGATTTTAATACGAGCTTTGAATGTAGAATGTACTGAATCTTTACACCTTTTTAATTAGCAAAGGCCACTGATTCCTAGTTTCTCAGGCCACATTTGGCAGCATCAGCTTGCGTTGGTTAACTTGACAATAGCTCTTTGGCTAATTCCCATACATAATTAATTTTTATATTCATATTGAACATATACATGCTTTATTTGTTACACTTATTATTATTATTATTATTATATACTTTATAAAGCTATACAGTAAACCCCCGTTATATTGCGGTTCAGTTTTTGTGGTCTGCGTTTTTTTCTGTAATGTTATTTTACTAATTAAATCATTGATAATTAAATATTTTTGTGTTTTCCATAGCTCTTTCTCTGTCTCTCAGTATCTTTTGTGTGTTTAAATGAGTTTCTATTGTTTTAAAAGTGTGTTTATAGACCTTAAAATGCTTTTTAAAGTACAGTGAAAGTTATAAAAAACATGCCTACAGTGTGTATTTAAATAGGGTATTTCTATTTCGCGGATTTTCACTTTTCGTGGGTGGGTCCGGAACGTAACCCCGCAATGGAGGGGGGTTTACTGTATTCCAGTTATGGCTATCTTTGCATGGTTACATTGGTTCAACTTGGACCAATGTAACTCTGCATGTACCATAACTGGCTGAGCTATGTGGAAGCTAGAAACCACTCTAGTAGGCACTGCTACTACAGTGTTTGACACTAACTTCTGGGTCCTGTGCTAAGCAACTGCCCTTCTGCTTAGTAAACACAGGAGGTGGCTGACTTGGCAGGGGCACTATTCAGAAAACACCTTGTACTTTTCTTAGTGAATGCAAAGCATTCCCATATTGGAAGAGGTGGAGAGGTGGGGTAGTGGTGTCATGGTCTTTACCCCTGAATGGTGCCTGTGCCAAGTGAGGGACCTTCCTGTGTTATTTAAGCAGTAGGGCAGTTGTTTGGTATGGCACATGCATAGGTAAATTGGTGCAAGCTGGACTAATGTAACTATGCCACCTATAGCTTGCAATGGAATACACAGGTATATTATTTTCAATGAAGCCTTCAGTCCACAATGGAACACAATTTCCTAGCTGATATAGTGATCAAATTATTGATAACAACAATTCTAATCAGCAATGGGGAGGAGAGACAGTCAGAATTAAAAGTTGTGCAAAGTCTCAGCTGTTGGTTGTCAAAAGAAGGGCATTTTAGTAATAACTTTTTATCCAAAATGTTTGCTGAGATATTTTACTGCTATTATGGGAATAGGCTATAACATGACCAAACATTTGCCACAGGAGAGGCACACCCCCTACTTTTCCTAGCTTAGACAGCCCTGTATAAATATTTATTACACAAAAATGGTCACAAAGTGAGCAGCCATTGATGATCTCCCACATGAGAAAGAAACACAGTATCATAAAAGCGCCTATGCATTTAAAAGCATTAGACCTAAATAAAAGTATTTGTAATATAGCTATATAGTCTCGATCACACTACTCCACTAAAGTTAAAAGTTAGAGATACCATGTACACTCACTTTTATAAAACAAATGTAACACTTTCTGTTTTGGTGTGACAACCGCCTTGCAGTTGTATTCCAGAGTTGTCACCTTTACACATGGGCTTCTGATGGAGACTGCGGCTGTTTCAACATACATTATTCAGGCACTGTCCACTATTTTCCCAATAGGGAAACTAGCCCTGAGAAATGCTATGCATCAAATCAACAGAGTTTGTGAATATAGACAGAAATGGCTGCAAGGTGACTGCAGTAGATCAGCAGAACTGGCATGCAAAAAAAGGATAATAAAAAAGTTAAGCAAGTATTTTATAAAAAAAAAAAAAAAATGACAATTGTTTATGCAACACAATGCTTCAGTGTGTCAATCAGTTTAGGTTTACACATACTGTATGTGAGAGTTACAGAATTAAGTGTTCGTTGTTGGAGTCACTCACTGATGCTGATGGACAACAAAAACACCTGTTTTCCTCTAAATAAATACATAAATGAATACAATGTCAACCCATAATTTTATTATGAAAATGTTTCGCTTATGTTTTTGGTCACCACAGCCACCATCATCAAATCTTTTTCCATCTGTTTGCCCTAATGGGAGTTGATAAGGTCAGATTTTTATTATTAAGGCCACACACACTGTTTGAAATTCCACCAGCATATTCTCTGTCTGCAAAGACCTTTTTTCTTTATAAACATGTCTAGAATATACTCAATATCAGTCAAGCAACGGGTTATTTCACCAAAATATGCAGCAAATTATGCATTATAATATGAATGAAAATGAATTGACCACACCACATATACTTAAACAGTTGTACATGTAATGCAGCGGGTTCTCATGATCACTTAAGGATGTATCTTTTTTGCATTCCTGTAAATTATTTTAGAAGTTTAAAAATATAATAGGTTATTTTAATATATGAGAATATTTAATTACAATTAAAGGGACAATTGCAATAAATTTACTCAGGTCAAAGGATACCTAAGGTGACCCAACCATCATTAGGAGTACTCTCCAACTGCTGGTTTTTATACAGGTGCCAAAGTTTAGAAACACTGCATCATTTAAAAAATCCTTCTAATTATAAGAGTTTTGGAACCCATTTATCAGTACTCAGTCTTGCCTATTGATTTAACACCAGCATATTTAATATCAGTTGAATTAAACAACACATTTTTTTTTTTCAATTCTATTCTCTGCCACTAAGCTTATTAAACACTGTATAAGTTAGCATCTAACTCAATAACACACTTCATAAATTACTATATCACACTTTTTTTTGTAAAAGCTCCCATTGCAACACATAAATTTAACTTACCTGTTAAGTTAAATCTAGGTCATGCTACGCTAAAAATTTACTCTAATAACAATTTACTCAAAAACATAGAGGGTTTTAATAAGAACTTTTAACTTTTACAGCAATTCAATTCAAAATCTCAGATAAATTAAATGCTATAAATACAAAGTTGCTACCTTCAAATTAAAATAAACAAAAAATGTTCAACATATAGGGAAGTGCCTAAATCATAAATATACTTATCTTCACTCCAGTGCTGTGCTGTCCCAGAGCTCCCCGCCATTGGCTGACATCTTGGGCCAGGTGGCTTCTGGGTACCGATCTCCGGCCATTTTAATTGATTGGGCAGATGTAACATAACTCCTGAGTTCAGTCAGCTTGGCATTGCCAAAAATCTTTATGCAGAAGAGACAAAGTATGTCTCTTCTCCATTAAAAATCCTGACTGTTCCCCCAATTTATTATTTTTTTAAAGTAAATTTCCACTTTACATTAATAAATATTTGCACTATTCATGTGCTTGAACATGAAATAAACAATTAACCACTTGCCGACCGCCGCAAGTATATACAGTGGGTACGGAAAGTATTCAGACCCCCTTAAATTTTTCACTCTTTGTTATATTGCAGCCATTTGCTAAAATCATTTAAGTTCATTCTTCTTCCTCATGAATGTACACATAGCACCCCATACTGACAGAAAAACACAGAATTGTTGACATTGTTGCAGATTTATTAAAAAAGAAAAACTGAAATATCACATGGTCCTAAGTATTCAGACCCTTTGCTGTGACACTCATATATTTAACTCAGGTGCTTTCCATTTCTTCTGATCATCCTTGAGATGGTTCTACACCTTCATTTGAGTCCAGCTGTGTTTGATTATACTGATTGGACTTGATTAGGAAAGCCACACACCTGTCTATATAAGACCTTCCAGATCACAGTGCATGTCAGAGCAAATGAGAATCATGAGGTCAAAGGAACTGCCTGAAGACAGAATTGTGGCAAGGCACTGATCTGGCCAAGGTTACAAAAAGATTTCTGCTGCACTTAAGGTTCCTAAGAGCACAGTGGCCTCCATAATCCTCAAATGGAAGACGTTTGGGACGACCAGAACCCTTCCTAGAGCTGGCCGTCCGGCCAAACTGAGCTATCGGGGGAGAAGAGCCTTGGTGAAAGAGGTAAAGAAGAACCCAAAGATCACTGTGGCTGAGCTCCAGAGATGCAGTCAGGAGATGGGAGAAAGTTGTAGAAAGTCAACCATCACTGCAGCCCTCCACCAGTCGGGGCTTTATGGCAGAGTGGCCCGACGGAAGCCTCTCCTCAGTGTAAGACACATGAAAGCCCGCATGGAGTTTGCTAAAAAACACCTGAAGGACTCCGAGATGGTGAGAAATAAGATTCTCTGGTCTGATGAGACCAAAATAGAACTTTTTGGCCTTAATTCTAAGCGGTATGTGTGGAGAAAACCAGGCACTGCTCATCACCTGTCCAATACAGTCCCAACAGTGAAGCATGGTGGTGGCAGCATCATGCTGTGGGGGTGTTTTTCAGCTGCAGGGACAGGACGACTGGTTGCAATCGAGGGAAAGATGAATGCGGCCAAGTACAGGGATATCCTGGACAAAAACCTTCTCCAGAGTGCTCTGGACCTCAGACTGGGCCGAAGGTTTACCTTCCAACAAGACAATGACCCTAAGCACACAGCTAAAATAACGAAGGAGTGGCTTCACAACAACTCCGTGACTGTTCTTGAATGGCCCAGCCAGAGCCCTGACTTAAACCCAATTGAGCATCTCTGGAGAGACCTAAAAATGGCTGTCCACCAACGTTTACCATCCAACCTGACAGAACTGGAGAGGATCTGCAAGGAGGAATGGCAGAGGATCCCCAAATCCAGGTGTGAAAGACTTGTTGCATCTTTCCCAAAAAGACTCCTGGCTGTATTAGATCAAAAGGGGGCTTCTACTAAATACTGAGCAAAGGGTCTGAATACTTAGGACCATGTGATATTTCAGTTTTTCTTTTTTAATAAATCTGCAACAATGTCAACAATTCTGTGTTTTTCTGTCAGTATGGGGTGCTATGTGTACATTCATGAGGAAGAAGAATGAACTTAAATGATTTTAGCAAATGGCTGCAATATAACAAAGAGTGAAAAATTTAAGGGGGTCTGAATACTTTCCGTACCCACTGTATATAACGGCGGTCAGCCCCGTGCAGGCAAAGTGACGTACCGGTACGTCACTCGCCTGTGAGCCAATAGGGGGTGAGCGCGCGCCGCCGGAGGCGCGCTCCCGCCCCCGCTCGTTCACGGACACCTCCTCACTCGCGATCGTGAGATACAGAGGGATAAAGGCAGGCGGCTAATGTAAACACAAACGCCTGTCATTCTCCCCTGTGTAACAGCAGAGATCATACGGTCCTGCTATGTAGGACAGTAGATCTCTGCTGTTACACACACAGCCACATCCCTGCACAGTAAGAAACACGCCCCTAGGGACACACTTAACCCCTCCTTCTCTAATAAAGTTAACCCCTTCCCTGCCAGTGTCATTTTTACAGTAACAGTGCATATGTATAGCACTGATTACTGTAGTAATGTCACTGGTACCCCAAAAAGAATCAAAAATGTCAGTCAAGGGTCCGATCTGTCCGCCGCAATGTCGCAGTCCCGCAAAAAAAATCGCAGATCGCCGCCATTACTTGTTAAAAAAAAACAACAAAAATGACAAAAATCTTTCCCGTAGTTAGTAAACGCAATAACTTTTGCGCAAACCAATCAAAATACGCTTATTGCGATTTTTTTTTTACCAAACATATGTAGCAGAAAAAAATTGGCCAAAAATGTTAAACAATTTTGATTTTTACATTTTTTGGGGGGAATTTCATATAAAAAAATGTGAAAAATATTGTTATTTTTTCAAAATTTATGCTCTTTTTTTGTTTATAGCGCATGATCAAAAAATCGCACAGGTGATAAAATACCACCAAAAGAAAGCTCTGTTTGTGGGAAAAAAAGGACATCAAATTCGTTTAGGTACAGCATCGCACGACCGCGCAATTGTCTGTTAAAGTCACGCAGTGCCGAATCGCAAAATAGGGCCTGGTCAGGAAGGGGGTAAAATCTTCCGGGGCTTAAGTGGTTAATATAGATGAAAAATTATATTCATGCACATTTATGTGAAAGTAAATTCCATATAATAAGATTAAACTTTCATCCATCGGCAACTGTGCAGAAAAGGCATATTACAGTGCAAACCACACTTTGAGCTGCTGACTGGATATCTCTGTTCCCTAATATTAGGAAGGCCAAAATCTGGTATAGTACATTGACATGAGTATCCAGGATACAGTATTTAACTCCATTTTCAACTGAACTTCATGGAATCATGTAAGGGGAACTATGTCTTCATGCAGTTGTATATTATCTGTGTTATCTGTGTTTTGCCAGTGTATTGTCTAAGTGAATTCTGCAGCATTGCCGCTTTTAAAAATGCTGTACAGATAGTGCTATAGTGCACTATAAGATTGTGAGACCCCATTGCTTTTAATACCTGCTAATATGTATCATATTTATCTCTCTGGATATACACTCTGGATATGCGTTGATAAGAATGTGCATAATCCCCTGACATTCAATTGATAGTGTGGATGTACTTGAATGCATTGGACATTCCTAATATTAGGGGTCCAAAATATTTAATTTAATTATATGGACTTCAGTTCAGATATACTGTATATGCATGCTTTGTTATTGAAATGTAATTGTACATTTTTGAGATATTTGAATAGTTTTTTTTTTTTTTGTGTTTGTAAAAACACATTATTTTTGCCCTTATGTATAGATTTAAAGTGTAACTCGTGGCAAGATCCAACTTAGCTTTAAACAGCTCCCACTCCTGTCTTGAGAATAGGTAATTATAAGCATTTTCCTTCTACATGGTAGCTAGAATAGGTGTTAGTAGGGGGGTGGGAGCCATTTTAAGTGTAGTTAGATCTAGCCTGGAATTCCTCTTTAAATGCCTCCTTATGTACTCAATATGCCTATGACTGTCATAGATAAAACCTTGTGCATATTTATTTTTTATCAAGGTTTTTATTCTGATGTTTGAATAACTTCATGGTACAGGAGTTTTATCATTTTAAATACAACTCATTAACATTAATTAAAAATTATCAACTTTCTGATCATAAAAAAAAATGCTAAAAATGAGTGTGTATAGTAATTTCCGCATTCTTTAGAAGCATTGTGAAATCATACAGCAAATAATTATTTTCAGACCAATAATTCCTCTGCATAAACCCATGGTCTGATTTAAAAAATAAATCAGTACTTTTTGTACTTTATAGTCTCTCAGAGCCTAATGTTGATTGCATGCCCCCCTCACCCTCACCCCAAGTTAGTTTATCATATTTACTTTAACACTAATAATGGGTAGCTAATAGTTCCCAAATACATACCTGTCAGAGCCAGCAGTGCCTTCCTGCTTCTGTAGAGGTCCTGATTGTACCAGTACAGTACTTATGTTGTCTATTTGGACATATAATATAATTGTTGTGATTGCATAAATTTGTAAATCTGTTTTTATATCATAACCTCGATCTTAAGTCTTCACAAATATATTGGTGGTGGTGGTGACACAAGGTAGTTTTGCTTAGGGGAGAAAAAAAAATCTAAAATTCTGGTCCTGATTCTAGGGCCTTCTCTGGCTACTGGCTGTTCCCTGGCTGGTGAGTCAATGATTGGGAAAATCTGTGTAAATATTAGGTTTGTGAAAACTGTATGTGTTTTATGCAAACATGTGAACAAAAAATATGAAAGTACTCTACCTTTAGTGTCTTTTATTTTTAGATGAAATTAAAAAAAAATAATTTTAAAAAATCAAAAAAAAAAGCTTCACCATTCTGCTTTTCTAGATCTCTCCATGTAAATGTAATTTTAAATAAGTTCCAATTTTACATCAGGCTTTTAAAAAATGTAACATTTTTCTAGCATCAAAACACTTTGAAATAAATAGCCTAATAAAGTAATTGTAATGGGCTCTATGATTTTATGAGGAAAATAAAAGTTAGTCATGTGCTGACCTTATATTCTAAACCTCCATTCTTATGAAGAAGATAAATGATCCATCTTTTGTGTTAGGTAGAAGTGCAGTAATGGGTCATAAAATATGAATTTCTTATTGTACATACATAACCATGCCATAAGCTGCTATACATTACTCCTTACAATAAGAAAGAACAAGAGAAAATATCTACTTAATAATCACAGGGAAAGATTGTTTAAATGTATGACATGCATGAAAGAACTCAAGCATGCATAATATCCAGCTACAGCAGTCATACATTCATTTTATATCAACTTTTAGGAATGTGCAAAACATATTAGGAAACTATGTTTTATGCAATATACTCATGCACATATCATTGCACCTATTATCTCCTAACAGTACTAATTTTGTGTTGCCAGAAGCCAGGTCATAGCATACAATATACAAATGCATTGCCATATGGACTAATTATATGGCCCATTAAAGCAGAACTCTAACAGGTATTGCTGGGTGGAGGCGAGGGGGAACAGCCAACATACGTTGGCTGATTTCCCCCAGCTAGAATGAACCCAGAACAGTGTGTAAAACATCATCCATTTTTTTTTTTACTGTCCTGCAAGGGCCGATCTGCACTTCATTAGCTGCAAAGGAAGGCTGGCGAGACATCAGGGGTATTTTGGACATCATTAAAGAGAACCAATTAATAATATAAATAAAGTTTTAGTTAAAAAAAAGTAAAAAAAAATAGGATTTTTGACTTACCGTAAAATCCATTTCTCTGATGTTCATTGACAGATACAGCTCCTCATTCTTATGACCATTGGGTTATACTGCCCCCTACAGGAGTCTGGCTATGCCTATGGGCAGTCCCAGGGGGTATACTTCCACTCTCTGCTATAGTTACTCAGTTTTGTTAGAAGCAGTGTCAGAAGAATTACAACTCTACAGAGGGGTGGATGCTGTGTCCATCAATGAACATCAGAGAAATGGATTTTGTGGTAAGTCAAAAATCCCATTTTCTTTTTTGTTCATTGACAGACACAGCTCCTGATCTTCATGACCACTGGGATGTCCCAAAGTGGTGTTAAACATGAAGGGTGGCTGGAAGGAGGTTGCCTTGGTCATTAAACAACTCACGGCGGTCGAGGTGGGGGACTACCCAGCTCTGTGCCTTCTCCACCTCACGAGGCGTCCAATCCGTAAGTACAAACATTCCCTGATGATCCGACTTCTCAATGCTGCAAAGGCCTGTATACCAGCTATGTGGAGACAGTCTACACCACCCACACATGAATTCTGGTTTTCCAAAGTCAATGAGATCCATCGTATGGAGGAGTTGATGGCCACCCTTAGAAATACGGAGGAGCAGACGTGGAACCACTGGATGCCTTGGCGGTTCTTTACTGGCACCGATGCTTACCGGCAGGGAGCCCCCTGAGTGATGCCGCCACTGTGTCCCCACCTTGCCCTTGCGGCGGCCTGCCTGAGGGTACTGGTCCTGGCCCTCCTTTTCCTGTTCTTTCTCCCCTCACCCTATACCTGCTACTACTTTCCCTTCTTTTCTTCCCTTTGTTCCGGCATTCTAATTTCTGCTACTCTACCTTGTGATCACCTCCCTAGCACCACTAAGTATGCCGATATTTCCTGTATATCAGATTTGTCCTTTTTAGGACACCCGGGTGGGAGTACCCGACTGCTATATGTGTGCACGCCATCTTGAACTCCCATTGTGCTCCAATTGCGCTCAATGCTCCCACCTTGTTTTTGAAATGTTCAGTTGTTCTCATTCATTACCTATGTTCCCGATGCTGTTTGTGTTTTAATGGCTTCTTACAATAGCACATACCCGTTTACCTGCTCCATACTGCTCGACTGACTGATTCCTATGTAACCACTTGTGCTGCTGTTGTATTCTGGTACTTTGTTCTTCTCAATAAAGGAATTAAAAAAAAAAAAAACATGAAGGGTCCAGATCCCCTGAGCAGACTTTTTACAGAGGATGCCTTCCTAGCCAGACAGGCTGGCATCCATGATGACCACTGTCCAATACAAGGGGAAGAAGGATTTGCCAAGCCGAAGCACCGGAGAGCAAAGCCACCATATCAGGGACTCCGTTTCCCAGCTCAGCCAGATCTGATTGTCCAGAGACTGCAGAGTTTTGTCCCATTTGGCCAGAATCTCCCTTTGCAGGGACCTCGTATTGAACTGTGCAAATGGAACCACCTCTAAGGTAGACACTATCAGGCCCAGCACCCGCATGCAAGTCCGGAGGGAATGATCATCTGCTGGACAGCAGGAGAGGAATTACAGCCTGCAATTTCTGGAGTTTGTCCAGGGGAAGGATCATTTTGGCTAAGGCTGATTCCAGAGTCAGACCCAGATAGTCCAACTTTGTGGACGGAACCAGAGCAGACTTCTGAAAATTCAGAATCCAGCCGAACTCCCTCAGAGTACATGAGGTGATTTCCAGGTTTTCCACAAGAGCAGAAGGAGACTCCGTTCACAGAAAGAGGTTGTCCAAGTAGCCCAGTAGGGTGATCTCCCGTTGGCGTAACAATGCTAACACCGGGTCTAACACTTTTGTTAAGACCCGGGGAGAAGAGGCGAGACCAAAGGGTAAACTGATAATGCTCCTCTCCCATGGCAAAGCGGATGAAGCGGTGGTGACTGGCACATATTGAAATGTGGAGGTAAGCATCCCTGATGTCGAAAGAGGCAAGAAAATCTCCCTGATGCAGGGATACCACCAACGTGCAAATAAACTCCATCCTGAAATTCTGCGCCCGCACAAAACAGTTCAGCGCCTTAAGGTCCAGGATTAGTCACCCTGCCTTCCTTCCTCGGAACTGTAAACAGGTTTGAATAAAAACCCTAAAAAACATTCTAAAGTCGGAACCAGGACAATCACCCCTTGAAGTAACAGGTCTTGTACTGCCCCAAACAGACCCTATAAGCAGTCCGGGGACAGGCGCAAGTTGGAAGGAAAAAACCTTGCTGGGGGACAAGATCGAAACTTGATCTTGTAGCGGGACCGAATGACTTTGTGGAGCCATTTGTCTTGTACCAGGGAAGTCCACGGGTCTGGAGACTAGCTATGATGTCCCCCCACCCCCCCCCCCCCCCGATACAGGTGAGGGCGCACATTCAAGCTGAAGGAGCCTTGTCCGCGGGTCCAGAGAAGCCTGCTCCCAAGTTGCCAGACCAGGTTCATTTCGATCCTCCAGAGGAGGCCCTGAATGTCTTTGAGCCCTTGTCAGTCGACACTGAGGGACAAAAAAACTTCTTATGAGTCAAGAAGGAGGGCCCATGTCTATTACGAGGTTCCTTGCCCTTAGTAGCCCGGAGACAGGTGAGGCAGGGGAAGGTAGGGGCGCTTTTTTCTAGCCCATCGCCCGAAAGCCACCTCCACCCGGGACACAAAGGACTCCAGGTCTGCTGTCAGTACATCGATGGATGGTTGAGACCCAGAGAGCCCCACAGCCTCAGAGAGGGGATCAGGTTGGGGGATGTGCTCCAAAGACTTCATGAGTCAGCAGGGGGACCCCACAAAAAGTGTAAAACACTGCAAAGGGACGTCCCCCACCACACTTACAGCACCACCTGGTTGCCAGGCACAAATCATTAGCAGAGAGGGAGAGAACCCCACCAGACAGGATAATCCACACTCCATGGGCGGCAATCAGGAAGTAAAAAAGATCCAGAAGACAGAAACAGGGGATGAGTAGGGGCTCCCACTGCCGAAATCGCCACCCACAGGGCTTCACTGTCATGGCTTCTGCTATTTTCGATGACAAACCACCGCAAAATGGCCACCAGACTACAAAAGCATGGCCGCCGTGCATAGAAACACACAGGCTACAGCAAAATGGTGGCCCTGCGTGGCACCACAAGGCTTCCAGGGACCCAGGAGGGATCCCTAAGCCTCAAGGACAGGCCAAGGCAGGACAGGGAGCCCTGGCAGGAGCCCCTACCAGATACAACCTCCCCCCATACAGTCAATCAGCTGGTCACCGGCGGTGCCCCCCCTGGTCCCCATCACCAACATAGCGTGCTGTCCCCACCCCAGAAGGTGGACCAGACCACCCAGAGTGGAGGGGTGTAGGATGGGGGGGCAGATGAAGGAGGGTGCCTGACGGGAAGGAGGCGAGCCCGGGGTCCTACTGTCCCAAGGAGGGGCCCAAGTCCACCCCAAAACACTCCAGGGGGAGAGGGGGGACAGCTACTCACCATAACATGAACAAGGCGGGCACTACTCCAGACAGAACCTCCTTTCCATTGAAAGGGGGGGCTGTCGGCCAGGAGGAACACTGCAACATATGCAATCTCGTGAGACGTTTATCTCGCAGGTCAGCCCCCGTCCGGTGGGGCTATGTTGCGGCCAACCTAGGTCTGTGTGCACTCGCTGGCCAGACTGGGGTGACCACTGGATCTAGATTATCCAGTCCATCGTCCAGTCCGGCAGTTGATTGCAGATCTCAAAGGAAAAAAACAGGAGAAAAAAATCTAAAAAGATAAAAGTGTCAGTACCAGAAATCCCAGCAAGGAACTAGGTCCTTACTCCTGACTAGGCAGAAAAAAACTGAGTAACTATAGCAGAGAGAGCGAGTATACCTCCTGGGACTGCCCAAAGGCATAGCCAGATTATTTTTCTGCCTAGAGTCCTACTCCTGTGGGGGGGGCAGTATAACCCAATGGCCATGAAGATCAGGAGCTGTGTCCCTCAATGAACGAAAGAGAAATAAATTTACCATCCAAGCACTTAACCCCCCCCCCCTCAAAAATGTTGAGCCCGCACCGACCCTACATGCACAAACATACAGATATTATTGTACCCATCAGGGCTCCTACATATGAAAATGTTGCTTACAATACACAAGTTAAAATTGCGACACATGGCAAAAAGAAGAAAGAGGCACAAACAACCTCATAGCATATGTCAAGGGAAAAGGTCCATAAGCCACACATCTTAAAGCAGACCCATGGGCATGAAGTGAGATGAATGGCAGCCTCAGCCTTTACTCCAGCCAGGCCACGCCCCAATGTATTTAGCTCCACCCCTTGTATTTAATCATGGAGATGGGAGTTCTGTGCCTAAGGGGGTTTTCATAAGAGCATCATTGACTGTCTTGTGATAGAAATGACACAGCAGATATAAATAAAAGCAAAATTAGAATAACAAAAACGCAAAAAATTGCAAAACAATATTGTTGAGTTATTCATTTAAGATGACCAATGTGATCATTATTAATAGGTTATTTATTTAAAATGGCATACGTATTTATCTGCTGGTGGCAACACCCAGATGCTAGAACAACCCGCTCATTCATGCTGCTGCTGTGATTGCTGCTTGAATGTCCTCCTTATCATGACAAGGCACAAAGGATTGTGGGATACCACCAATATTAAGTGTTGGGAATTAATTTACTTGGCGCAACTTCATCTTTTATTTTTTCCCAAAAATTGTGTAATATACTGAGTTTTTGTGCACTAAAATGCCACCTAGCGGTCACCTAGCGTCCAGGGTAAACATGCCGGACTGTGCCCCCCCCCCCCCCCCAGTTGATGACCAATCATCTTACCCACGCCTGACAACTACACCTGATCCCTAAACCTATCTAAAGAGTGCAGTGCAAAAATAATGTACAGGGCGCAGGAGTCAGGAACAAATAATGTACAGAGTGCAGGGGTAGAGTGTATGTAATATATAATGTGCAGTCAAGAGTGGGTAAACTACAGAGTGCAGAGACCAGGTGCATATACACCCTAGGGCACAGCAGTACAGCTTATGAGGCATTTTATACCTACATACTGTATACTGTATATACACTGCTCAAATCTATCCTCTATGCTCTTGAGACTGTGCTGGCAGACACAGCAAACCTTTTTTGGCAATGGCATGTATTGATGTGCCATGCTGGAGGAGTTGGACTGCCTGTGCAACCTCTATAGGGTCCAGGTATCACCTTATGTTACCAGTAGTAACACTGGCCCTAGCCAAATACAAAACTAGTGAAAAAAAGTCAGAAAAAAGGTGTAGGGAAATAAATGTCAGTGGCCATCACCTGTAAAACCATTCCTGTTTTGGAAGTCATCTCATTGTTGCCCATCAACAAAGCAGCTAAAACTGATTAACAACCCCCTCTGTTACTTGACTGACCAGATCAATATCCCAGAAGTTTAATTGACTTGATTCTATACTCAGATTAAAACATTGTCCCTTATTTTTTTTGAGCAGTGTGCATACAAACACATACATATTGTATATACATAAAACCACCCATGTACCTGCCTGACCCAGGTGTCTTTTCGTTAATTCAATAATACAGGTTTAAGTCTCCACTCCAAGAAAATAAATAAGAAATATAATAAAGCCTTATATTTTCAAAAAGCTTTTATTGCTTAGATTGTGAGGTCATGCTTGTCTTATAAATCAAGCAATTATAAGCTGACAAATTAAAAATCAGCTTAATATTTGGCCACCAATTACTGTTCTGTGTAGTATGCATTATATTTAATTGCACATGTTTAATAAGGGTAAGGCTAGACACGCAGATCTTGTAGATGACTACAATAACACTTAGTAATTAATATTCTATGGTGCTAACCAGGTCCATGTAAGAAAAAAAATATTGTATCCATCTTTCCAGCTACATTTTCTTTCAACTGAATTCCTCGTTTCACTATCCATGTGTTACTTTGAATTGTCTTGTTACGAAGTCTTCATAATAACTTCACATTCAATGTAGCAGCTATTCTGATAAATACAATGTGATGAGCAGAGAGAGCTGGTCTGGATTTAAATGATTCATTTATAGGACAAACATTGATAATATGCCTGCCTAATACTGCAAATCCCATCAAATTTCAGTTGTGAAAAACAATCACCCTACGCAATTTCAGTTGTGAAAAACAATCACGCTGTGCAGTGTCAACATTAACAACCTGTGCTTAGACTTAGCTCCTTTTACATTTTGCACTGGTATTGTAGTCTGCAATCATCTATTGAGAAAATATATCATTTTGATTTTGAAGCTGATAAATAGAGTAAGTGAAATATATGCACAATTACAAGCTGACAGAAACTGCAAAAAAAAAGAAAAAGATGGTAATGACACACTGCACAATAGAGACACGGAGAAAGCCAAATCAGTTGTGAGTCACAAAGATAAGTTTTTATTTTCCAGGTCAGTGACGTAAATGTGTTAACATTCTGTTATAGATAAAGGATGTTCTTAGGATCCTTTTTGTTGTTTTTATATGTGATGCTACGTAAAAAATGTCATTCTTTGCTGTTAGGTTACTCTTTCAGACCAGAGTCTTTTTTATGTTTAATTCAATATTAACCTGATGTTTTAAAATAAATGTAGGAAATTAGAGAACCAAAAAAGGCTTAAAACTGTATTTTTGGTCCCCTTATGTTTGGATCTTTGCTGACGTGTGTTGCTTGCAGGAATCTCTTTTCCTCACTCAGATTAAGGGAGGTCTGCAGACAGCACTTCATTTTATAAAGCTAGGTATTAGACAGCTAAGCTAGCCACACAGTAAAGTAAATATCTCATCAGATGTTAGAAAAGATTGGATCAACTTCTCAACGGGAAGGCTTCTAAACGTCTGTTATTATCTCAAGCTAACATGGTTTCCCAGTTGTATCTGTACTACTTATGGCAGCGCCACAAATTTTTTGCCCTTCTACATTACACAATATGTACTTGACTCTATAAGGGTTATGAATATCTCACATGACGTGTAGGGTTTGAATCCCCTTCACAAGTGAAAAAAGCATTCCACCACTATAAACAGTTAAGTGCTGATATAACCAAATTGAGCTCCTGAAGATTTTACCACTGTTATGACTAGGCAATTTTTTGCTATTTGGCACCGCGCTATTTTAACTGGTAATTGCGTGGTCATGCAATGCTGTACCCAAACAATTTTTTTTTTTCCCACACAAATAGTTACATATATAGTTACATAGTAGGTGAGGTTGAATAAAGACAATAGTCCATCCAGTTCAACCTGTATAGGTGTGTGTGGACGTATTCATTTCCCATACCCCTGAATGTTTTGATCCTTGAGATGTACGTCCAAGAGTCTTTTAAAAGTAGCCATACTCCCCGCAGTTACTACCATTTGTGGCAGGGAATTGCACAGTCTTGTAGCCCTTACAGTAAAGAACCCCCTGCGTAGCCTGAGGTTAAATCTCTTCTTCTCTAAACGCATTGAATGACATTTGTTTTGGTGGTATTTAAACACCACTGGGTTTTTTTTTTTTTTTGCCAAATAGAAAAAGACAAAACATTTTGAAAGAAAAAAAAAACAATATTTGTAACTTTCTTCTATTAAAAAATCTAATTTCTTTATACATTTTGTCAAAAATGTATTCTGCTATATGTCTTTGATAAAAAAAAAAAAAAAAAAAAATCCCAATACATGTATATTGATTGGTTTGCATGAAAGTTATACAAACGATGGTATATATGCTGTAATTTGTTTTTATACTACTAATGGCGGTGATCAGCAACTTATAATGGCACTGCGATAGCGTGGATCTAAATATGACACTAATTGATGCTGGGGGGAACTGATTAGCTGCCACTGACATCATCAGTGACATTAATACAGTATTTAGTGATAATACTATACACTGTCACTGTACTAATGAAGGGTTTAACATCCAGGGCGATCAAGGGGTTAAATGTGTGCCTAACTATGTGTAATGTGTGTAAAGTGTGACGATTTTGCCACTAGATTTGTCATCTTTGCAGAGATAAGAAATTGACAGATTGCTCCCTCTGCACAGAGCGCTGTGTTGTTCATCTGAATGTGAATCATTGGCTGGGACTCACTGACAGGCTCCCTCTGTGTACAATCACAGCAGCTGCTGGGCGGGAGGCATGCATGCGCATGCCCTAAACCCAGAAGTGTGCAGCAATGTACGAGTATGTCGCTTTGCCTACACTGATTGGGCTGACAGCAAGTGGATAAACTGTATGCAAGAGACACATTTTGCTGAAGCTAATCATCCGAGATATATTGATAAGACCTACAGACAGAGCTTTTTTTTTAGCACTTTTACCACTTAAAATCTTGTAGTTGCCATTTTTTGTGCAAAACTCACTGTACTTTAAGGTTCAACATATGTATAAAGACCCAGATAGCAGGTTTATCATAATATAAGGATCACCATTTGGTTGTGCATTGACTTTAGCTAGTGTCTATGCCAGAAGGAGTCCCATGGCACAGTCTTTAGGCAATATTTTGAGCTCTTGGAACAATACGAATCCACTCATTTGATTATAGGGAGATATTTTAACCTAATGGCCCATCCCTTTTTGGACAGAAGCAAAGCTGTTTGCTTGCTAAAGATTTTCCTAAATCCCTACTGAGATCTCTATACTAGCTCCAATTTGTAGACTCCTGGAGAGCTCATAATGTTGGGACTAAATAGTACACTTTTTATTTCCATCCCCACAATAGCTATGCACATTTGGATTATATTTTTAGCTCCCCAGTTCTTCTAGCTAATTCAAAATCTGCTTCTTTACATGTATGTCCTTAGTCAGACCAAATTGTTTCTTATAAGCTTTTTCATATTGGTCTATCTTCTACTCTCTACTCATGGAGAATGAACAATTGCATTTTATCAAATTGGGATATTCTCCAAAAGCTTTCCAATAAATTGGAAGAATATTTTCAGCTAAATTACCAAGATGAAATGCCAACCTCTTCTTTATGTTTTGCTCATAAGGCAGGTATAAGGGGAAATCTTATTGGAATTACCACAGGCAGAAATAAATAGATAGATTATCTGAGATTTGTTCTTTTACTAAAGCCCTCAATAAGCTTTATAATCTGAAATTCTCAGACAGATCACATGGAAAAAAATTGGTTCTTGACACTATACCTTAGAAAAAATGGAGAAAGCGTTAAGGTGGTCTAAGGCAATAATTGTTTTGCATAGCTTCTTTCACATTTGCCACTCTTTAAAGCTCCTGCATGTCTACAAACTCCAAAATATGAAGGGACAAGTTGTTACAAGCGGAAGGTACTGGAGATCTTTACCTCTTTTTACAAAAATTGATTAGCTTCACCTATAACTTTCCCTGGCCTTATCTCCAGGGTTTGGTTGGATGGGATTGTTCTTCCCTCTTTAACTAACCAGAAGGTGTGGCTCTTGAATGCCCCATGCATTAATTCTTAGATAGCATAAATTATTATACTCCTAAAACCTTCCAAGGCACCTGGGCCAGATTGCTATTCTATGTCATATTAGAAGCAGTTTGCTCCCTTATGCACCCCAAAATGAACCAGTCTGTTTAAAGTTTTTCTACAGGCAGAAGGTTTTTATCCTAATGCAATCCTAAGTCCCCCCTCAGCCCCTCAAACATTTACCACAGCCCGATCAGATCCAGTGATGTGAAAAAGTGCCTCGGCTGTCTGGGACTATCCCTCCTGATTGGCTGAGACACAGCCATTGGCACCCACACCCCACTGCTGTCAATTAAAATCAGTTAGCCAATGAGGAGAGGGGGGCAAACCACGGCTCCATGTCTGGACATACAGAGCAGCGGCTCGGCTCGGGTGCCCCTACAGAAAGCTGCATACTTTAAGGCAATCGACAGAGAAGAGGGGCCAAGAGCACCAGCAAAAGACCTGAGAAGAGAAGGATCTGGGCTCCTCTGTGCAAAACCATTGCACAGAGCAGGTAAGCATTACATTTTTTATTTTTTAAACCAAAAAAAATGGACTTTAATATCACTTTAATTTTGTTCTCCAGGACATTGACTTTCTGGTTGAAATGCTGTTTGCCAGCATGTCCCTTATCCCTAAGCCATTATCAACAAGGATCATACTTTAACTCAAAATTATTGTCCAATTTCAGTTATAAGTAATCAACAAAGGATATTTGGGAGGATGTTGGCTAACAGAATGGTGTCAGTTAGAACTTCTTTAATTTTCCCAGACAATAACAGGTTGGCCATGAACATCATCCAAGGCACAAATGTATTTTCTTGGTCTGTACTTTCCTTCAGTCTGTATATCTACAAGGTATTTGATAATGTGACTTGGACTTACATGCATTAAATATTATTTAAATTGACCTTTAGAGTTGAATTTGTGAATGGGTTTCAGGCTCTGTATTATGGTCCACAAATAAGAATAAAGCTTCCTGGATGTAATTTAGAGTTTTTTCCATGGGCTGAGGAACAAGACAAGGGTGCCCCCTTTCCTTTCTCCCTTTTTGCGCTTACCATCGAGCCTCTGGCTTGTGCAATCAGAAGCAATTTGAACATTAAAGTTACATCAAAGGAGACTGTGACAATGTATTATTGTTTTTATTGGACCCAGTGGTCTCTCTTCCTAATCTTATCTCTAGCCTAAAGACTTTCCAGGACATTTCCAGCCTTATTGGCCATACGCACTATAAGATTTTCTGAAGACTTTTTTCCTTTAGACTTAGCAAAACCATATAATATGAGGTCAAACCTAAACACTTTCAATTTGTATGCAATCTGGCAGGCCCTTGCACTACATATAAAAGGTAAATCTGAAGGAAATCTACCAACAAAAGTTGGATAGTGTGTATCCAGCTTAAGTGTTAATCTACCTAAATTTGCAGCTATGCCAATCAATTTACCAAAATACACTACTAAAATTATTCACACTCATTTCAAATTTTGTTGGTAGAAGCAAATACTCTCTTCCCTAAGTATTCAGCTTACTGCAGCATCGCACTTACTATACTTTTTCTAACTACTCACCAGTGTTCACCTAAATCAAGAATTTATTATATCAATGGTCTACATAACATATCTCATGTCTTGGTAGTCATGGCAGTCAAAATGTCTATATTACCCCTAATAATTTTTCAGAGCCTTGTCAATCTATGCTTCTAAACCAGCCATTGATGGTATGCAGAAAACACTTAACATCTGCTTGGGTAAGAAACCTAGATTTGGCAGACAGTTGTTATATAGACCCCAATTGCAAGGTGGCTTAGGTCTACCCAACTTGTGGCATTATTTTCTTGCAGCTAGATTCACGCAAGGTGTTGTCCCCATGCAACTTCACTTAACTTCTTCCTATCCCATTCTCATACATAGCAGTAACTCTCTTTCTCTTAACAAATATTCAAATCCCTCTCTTGTCCTTGTTACATTTGTGGTAAAAAAAGCAAAGGACATGCAGCTAAGCAATCAAATATTGTCAAAAACAAACAGGCTCTCTTCACCAATTTTATGATATTTTTTGTTGATTTTTGTTGTTGTTTTCTAATTCTTTATTTTTTAGTTCAAACCCCCGCATACAGAGTACAAAATGAAGAGAGCATAACCTCCTTATGTGCAGAAATGAATCACATCTAAAATAACAATCCCAATTTAAAGCAAAATGAAATACAAGGTTAAATTCGTTTTTTCTTTCTCATCAGCATTACGTGAAAAATCCAAGTGTAAAACAAAGTGTATGATAAAAAGAGTATAATAGCAATATGAGGTACTGGAAGTCTTAGAATAAATCTCTCTGCAAGATGCTGAATCTAGTTTTTGTTATTAGGATGGCCCTAGACATGCAGAAGAAGAAAGAAGAATTTACAGAAAGAGGGTTATGAGATAAAAAGGGGCAGAAAGAGGGACTTAGCAAATAAGAAACGGTAAGGAAAAATAAAACAGAATATAAACAGAATAAAAAAGAATATAAATACTGTACATATATAAAAAAAAATACTGTATTTTCTTGCGTATAAGACTACTTTTGAACCTCAAAAATATCCCCCAAAAATGGGGGGTCGTCTTATACGCCGAGTATAATATCGCCAAGGTAACCTAAGTATAAGTATTACCGGTAGATGAAAATTAGGGGGGGGGGTCGTCTTATACGCCCAGTCATCTTATACGCTGGAAAATACGGTATATGGATTCTTTCTGTGCGTGCATGGCAGCCAGGTTGGCTCCCTCACAAAGATTCAGCTTGAAGGACTTGTCCTCATATGAATACAGAAACTCATTCTAATAGAATCAGGTCTTAAAAGAGAAGTAGGGAAAATAGGGTTATTGCACATTTATACTTACCTAGGTGGATACAGCATCAGTTTAATGCAGCATCAGCTCCCTGAAAGGCTGAGCCGGGTGCCAGTCCAGGCATGTGGGTGGATCCCGACTTCATGGTCATGATCTTGCCTGAGCCTGGACCAGCTCTGTGAATTCAGCCCGCTTTGTGCTGAAAACTGGGTTACAGGTGTGCAACATTAACTGGACTCCTGTGATCCATGTTTTCAGCCAAACAAACATTGGCTGCACTTCTCCTTTAAAGTACAGTTTATGTTTATGTTTTGAGGGGAGAAAAAGATACTCCATTTTCCACAATTCCTCCATTCTCTGAATCCACATCATTAGGAGGGTGGCTCGGGGCAGGTTTGTAATACCTTTTAATCAGGATCAAAGAGTGATGTAAAAGCAAATATGTAAGATGATCTGGGAGGGGAAAATCAGTGCATTTTCACACAATATTTTTAATTCCTAGCCAGAAGAGAGTAAGTTTTATACATGACTATAAGATATGAAGAATAGTCCCCTGTTCCTCCAGGCATCTCCAGCAATGGTCTGAAACAGAGAAGCCACTGACCGCTAGCCACTCCAGTCTTTCCCAGCTTAAAGAAACAGCAAAAGTTCCTACTGACGCCCAGTATCAGGTTTGCCCTACATGTCTGTTCTGACTTCATCAAAGGGGATTCGCTTTCTTCTCTGTATATATTTGCCAGCATATCTATACGCTTGATTTTAAAGGCTAAAGGTTTCCTACCTTCATAACTAGGTAAAAAACCTTCAGTTTGCAGCTTCCCCCTAAGCCCCCCTAATTCTTACCCAGTCTCGAACCAGCGATGTACACAAGAGAGTAGGCTCTCCCAGGCCTCTTCCTCCTTATTGCCTGAGATGCAAGAGCTATTGGCTCCCATTTCTGTCAATCACAGCCAGTGAGATGGGAGTGGATGGCAGGACTGATCCGCGCTTTCTGTGTCTTATGAACACAGAGAGCCGGCTCAGGAGCAAGCATGTACGAGTGCCTCCATAGCAAGCGGCTTTCTATGGGGGCACTCAGCAAGGGAGAGAGAGCTGGAGCACAGGGGGACCCGAGAAGCGGAGAATCCGAGCGGCTCTGTGCAAAACCATTGCACAGAGCAGGTAGAACATGTTAAAAATGTTTTTCTTTATAAACCTTTTAAGCTTTTGTTTAAACAGCTTTTGTGAGTATTCTGATTACATGAGTGAAATAAATTTGGATGTTTAAGATACTACACTTTTTTTTTTGTTTTTTTAATGCTGGCTATGAAATCGAACCACTTAATGGGGAGGAGATAGCAATAGGGGTGAAACCTTAAAGTGCACCTATCTGGAAGATCTTTGGATGAGTTAGATTATGCTGGATGTCCACCAGCCAGAAAATAAGTCAGCATCTGACTTTTTGTAGATTCTAATGAACAGTGCAGGAAGCTCACATTGTGCAGAGAAAAAATAATTTTCAGTACTGAGGAGGAGGCTGTACAACTACTCTAAATTACTCTAAAGTAAAGTCAGATATTCCAATTCCTGCCAGCCCCTCTGCAATAAAAAAAAAAAAAAACTCTGATGTGCGGTCATGTAACTGCCTGCCGCTCTCCTTCCCCGATCTACAGACTATGTTGGGATAGGCTAAGTTTCCCCTCTGGTGTCAGCTGGGCAGTCATGTGACCACACATCGGCAATGTGAACAAAGGCATTTAGCTGCCAAATAAAAAAAAAAAAAAGAAAACACACACACTGTGAAGTACATCTTGTTATTGCAAAGGGGCTGGCAGGAATGTAAATCACAAATTTATTACAGACGAAATAGCACCAGGAGGGGTGGTGCGGGAAGGAGACAGCTTACTATGACAGACTCCTGAGCTGACAAGGAGCAGCGAGAGAGGGAGGGGGAGAGAAGGGGAGAGAGAATGCAGTGGGATTACAGTGGCATGTAACCTGACCATGGTATCATGGATCAGCAGCCATGATTACTGTGGTCAGCACAGGCAGGTTCAACCAGGTATATTACATCATAGAAAGGGACAAATGATACCGCAGAAGCACTATGCAGTTTAACATGCTGTAAAGGAACATGATCTTTTTTTTTTTTAGGGTTACAACTACTTTAAGCTTTAACTGGTCCCCCAGGACACTCTGCTGTCTATTAGAGCTGTTTGGATTTCAGCATGTAGTACAGTAATAAAGCATTTGTTTTTAACTTCTTCAATACGGGGCACTTTTATCCCCTTCCTGCCGAGGCCAATTTTCAGTGTTGTCGCATTTGAAGGACAATTGCGCAGTCATGCAACACTGTACCATTTTTGTACCACAACTAGAGCTTTATTTTGGTGGTAATCACACTGGGTTTTTTACTTTTTGCTAAATAAACAAAAAAATTTAATTTTGGAAATAAATAATTGTTCTTCATAAATTTAGGTCTAAGTGTATACTGTATATTTCTTTGACAGCAATAACCCAAATCAATGTATATTATTTAGTCTCTGTGAAAGTTATACTATGGTATACTGTATATCTGAAAACTGATCAATCCTGATGTACGGACGGCATCTCATTACTTGAGACCCGAAAATGCCAGGACAGTACAAAAACCACCAAATGACCCCCTATTTGAAAAATAGACAATCCAAGGTAGAAATAGGCATGGTGAGTTTTTTGAAGTTGTAAGTTTTTTCATCATTTTTTGGAAAATTAAGAAAAAAAATCACAATTCAGATATGACTGACTGACTATTGACAGTACAAAAAAAAATTATAATAATTAAAAAAAAAATTGTATTACATTTTTTTTTAATGATTTTTAACTTTTTTTTTTTTAACACACTGTGACCAGAGAAATATAATGTTACCATAGTTTAGAGCAGAGGAAGGGGTGCCTACTTGAGTAACTAAAGATCAAGGTGAAGTCCATGGTTAACCAGATCCCGTTACAATACGATTTTTTTTTTTTGCAGTTATATATAGAATATTGGAGAAGGGAAAGGTTAAACATTGGTGTTAATTTTTTTTTTCCATCCAGGTTACATTAGGGATACTTTCCTTCACTTCCTGCCCTGTGGACCCAATAGGAAGTTGTTACAGGAAGTAACATTGTACTTCTCTGTGGAAGTGATCAGGATTTGTATTATTTTTTATTACACATTATGATTGCTTATAGCATTGCATCACATTGCTATAAGCAAGCATTTTACAGAATGAAACAGATTCATTCAGTTTGTTTTGTTTAGATTCTGTGATTGGCCAGAGCTAATCACATGGTACATATGGGCTGTGATTGGCTCTGTCTGTACCATGTGAACACACTGAACAATCACAGCTAGCAATACAATTGTACACATGTCATGGATGTCATGAAAGGAAGGTATGTATTGCTTACAACTGTCATGTGACCTGATGTGATTGGTCACGCCAGTCACATGGTACCAGCAGTGAGCTGGTACACTGATCAGTCATTAGCTGTGTCCAGTGGATGCAGCTTGTGACAGATCATGCCGTTGTGTAGTGAGATCGGAGAGGACAGCAAACAACAGCCCCCCCCCCCCAGATCGACGAGAGGCACGCCCAGTTGTCATTTTGTTATAGACTGGGTGGAAACCAGATAAATAAAAAAAAATAAAAATAATAAAAAAAATTGCATAAAGTGTTTGAAAAAGTCTGACAAGGGCCAAATATGTTTTCAGGAGCAGAGGAATGACTACATTTTTTTTTATTATATGCTATTATTTTTATATCTATAGTTGTTATATAACATAAATATTTACATTACATTGACTTTTTTATTCTACATGCTTTTCTAGAGTTTGATCATGCCAAAGTGAAAGATAGATAGATAGATAGATAGATAGATAGATAGATAGATAGATAGATAGATAGATAGATAGATAGATAGATAGATAGATAGATAGATAGATAGATAGATAGATAGATAGATAGGTAGGTAGGTAGGTAGGTAGGTAGATAGATAGATAGATAGATAGATAGATAGATAGATAGATAGATAGATAGATAGATAGATAGATAGATAGATAGATAGATAGATAGATAGATAGATAGATAGATAGATAGATAGATAGATAGATAGATAGATAGATAGATAGATAGATAGATAGATAGATAGATAGATAGATAGATAGATAGATAGATAGATAGATAGATAGATAGATAGATAGATAGATAGATAGATAGATAGATAGATAGATAGATAGATAGATAGACCATCAAACTGTATAAAAACATTGCTTCAATAGGACCTGTTAACACAATGAACAATGCAATACATTGAAAAAATAAATCCTTCATACTGGTTGGCAGTTTACCATTTAAGTTGAAGCAAATTAAGTCCTAGCAGCAATGCAATGTCATTTGTTTAAAATGTACACGAATGTAGCATGTGTCTCAAAAGCATTTCTGTTGTGAACCTAGCTTAAAATGGTATTCTTGTACTTTGCTTTTATAAACTAACAAAAGAACAGACATAGCACACCGTATGACAAACCAAATAACTCTTGTTAACATAGAAAAGCTCTTGCAAGCTGATTCTATCTGATAAAATTGATGTTACTACGAATCTCTTCGATATGTACACACATAAGCATACAAAAACATCTTTCAGTTAATTCAGTATGGATTTATCATAATGATATAATAGCACAACATACAAAAGAGCACATAAATGCAAAGCATACTGTATATACAAGTAAGTAAGCATACAGAATTTGACAGGATAGCAAAAAGTAGCAGTAGAATAGACATGTTTCTCATGAAAAAAACATATTTTCTAGAATACCAGCTTACAACCTTAGAAAATAGCATCCTCTGACTTGCTCATCATTTGCATATTGCAAGGCAGTGTTACCAGCCAGTAGTGGAATTGCCTTTACTTATGGTGCTATAGTACTCCTGCTAATGTAAGCTTATTAATGCAGCTAAATGAGTTTGTAGTGTGAAGACCTGAAACTGCTAAGGTATCTTCAACTGATGTGGGAAGAAATAAGAAGTGTCAAGCCCTAGTAAGACTACTATTATAATGGTATAAGCCACAGGGCCATAAGATTTGTTTCTATCAAGTTCCGTTGAGTTGATGTCAACTAGTGGTGATCTTTTGAACAGTTATATTATGTTCACCCAACATACGGATATTAACGTTTGTTTGCAATGCAATTTTTTCCAATCAAAGTTTAGACAAAGACCAATTAGGCTAAATCGAATTAACACATAAGTATGTTTTATAGTATAGTGGAAAGGAACTAGATAACTTTGAAGAAATAGATAGCATCACTAATAGTTAGAACCCAGGATCTACTGTTGCCATACTGAAATTATTCTCCTTAGCAGTCATTACAACACTGTGTAAAATATTCAAAGTACACAAATGTTACTCACAACTTTCAATCTCTAATGTACAGTTCTGTTCATCTAGTGGATATCTTCTTAGATCCATCATGCATGCTGCCGTTGTTGTAATCCTAGAAAAATAATGACAGTCATTTTAATTACTACAAAAGGGAGGAAATATGTGTATAATTGAAAGTACTGTATCAATTATTCAATATTAAAGGGAAAGCAAAACATTTTGACATAAAATGCTCATCTTCATAAATCATGCGCTGGATACAGTAAGCTAGAACTGTAATGACTCTGCTGACATAAAGTCATTTGGTCAATACAAACACAATATTTCTAACCAGGTCAACATGACCTAGACTTGACACTCATTATGTGTTGGTAGAATGAGTGACAAGCTTAAGTGAAACCTTTAGGACATGACAATGATACATTTTTAACATGAAATAATTAGGGTCTGCGGTGTGCTTTCAAAGTTGACCATATAATAGACATGTTAATTAAAGGCTTATTGAATGATGTTTGAAGACACTGATTGCTCCAAGAATGAATGAAAGTGCCCATTATGGTCAAAACAAAAGGCATTGCAGAAGATAATAGAACCTTTTTTAGGGCTGTATTTTAAGTGAAAGGAAGGGGAAAATAATTTTTTGCCATTTTATTTTAAACGGTAAGAACAAATCAGTGAATTTTCCTTCAGAAGAAAAAAACAATTTTTTTTTTGTGTGAAGGTTTAATTCTATGCTATTCAGATATTGGATGTTGCATATGGTACAACTAGCTTTAACACATAATAACAAAACCCTTTGAAAACATATATCAACAAATAATAATGATGATAATAAAACAATAATAATTATTTGGTATTCTTTGACTATTTTCAGACCTTACCACACCTAAGTTATAATTATAGTTTCATAGTAGGTGAGGTTGAATAAAGACAATAGTCCATCCAGTTCAACCTGTGTAGCTGTATGTGTGTCAGTGTTGATAATCATTTCCCACATCCCTGTATATTGTGTTCACTAAGATGCACATCCAAGAGGCTTTTAAACAGAATTAACAGTGTCAATTCTATCACTATTAGTCTACCCAAAGCTGATAAATTCACATTAAGTTGCACTGTCACACTCCCCTTTTCAACTCTCCATAGTAATTCATGGAGAAATTACTTTAGGCTAAAGTACTTCCCTTTGTAATAAATGTTTAGAGCAGAGGAAGGGGTGCCTACTGGAGTAACTAAAGATCAAGGTGAAGTCCATGGTAAACCAGATCACGTTTGAATACAAACTGTATTTTTTATTCGTGCAGTTATATACAATATTAGAGAAGGGCAGGGTTAAAAATTGGTGTTAAGTTTTTTTTTTTTCCATCCAATTTTCATCAGGGATATTTTCCTTAATTTCCTGTCCTATGGACCCAACAGGAAGTGAAAGGCAATGTTTCCAAGTGAGAAATATTATTTCTTCGAGAGTTGTCACAGGTATAAATCTTCCCATTGGAAGATTTATCCTGTATTCCTGCTTTGGTGTAACTCATAATGTTGGATTTGCCCTAAATTTCATTACCAGAGACACATGTGATCAGGACAATTAGAAAGGGTGAATCTTTAAAACAGGAAAATGGACAGGAAAGAAAAAAATGACAGTTGTTCAAACCCTTTGCCCACCCCTCCAGTTGTGCCTTTAGTAATACTTTAAAAGGGAGCAAAAAGTTTTTTTTTTTTTTTTTTTTTTTTTACAATAAAATGTAGTATTTATGTTACCCACGGGGACTCTTGTGATGGGGTACGAACATGTGCAAAGTCAAAGATGCCATTAAAAGAAATGGTGGAGAAACAAGTAAAAAGAGGGAAATTAGAAAAAAGAAATAGGAGGGGTAAAATGTAAAAAGAGATAGGAAAATTGCATACTGTATATGTATATATACTGTATATATCTATATATATATATATATATATATATATATATATATATATATATATATATATATACACACATATATATATTTTATTTTTTTATTTTTCTAAGATCTATATATACATTTATATAACTAAACTAAAGGAAACATGCTAACCAAGAACCAAGGCTTGAAATACTTTCTATCCATCATCAAAGAGTGAAAGATGAACTGTTAAGTCAAGAATAACCCACATCCCTTTTTAAATACATGAAATTAAAACTAGCACTCACTAATTTGCAAGATGAAAACTGATTAACTGTGCATAATTTACTTTGATGAATGCTCCATTATTTAGGCTGCGTGCTATCAAACTGCATGTTAATGCTGCATTAAAAATGCTAACACTACAGAGTGAATCTATTATAAAACTGTAGCAGGTGTTATAAACACAGAAAGCATCACACTAAGCAAACTTTTATTCAAATTGTTCCCAGAGATTTCAGTCACTTATTATTACCTTATTTAGTGTCACTTTTTGGAACAGATGTCTGAAAATCACATGTGTCAATACGAGACTGGAGATCATGGCCTTAAAAACCAAACTATGGTTCATATAATAGTGGAGCAAGGACATCTGTACTGTAATTAGGCATTAGCTAACTGATCTACCATGTTCAAAATTTAAACCAGTTTAGGACAATTCACAGCTTATGGTTTTCCACAACAAATGTCAGCCTCATCCGCTAATCAGCTTTCTCTTTTTTACTTTTGCTTTAACCAAACATTAACTGAAGACATTTCTCCCCACTGATACAAACACCTAAGCTATTAGTATGCCTATAACCAGTTAGGAGGGTAACTCTAGTAGGGACCATAAAAAAGTGGGTCCATATGTGGACTTAGGAGCCATTACAAACCATTCCTCCAACCCTAAGTAAAGTGGAACGCAAAGATACAAAAAAGTGTGAACATGTACAAGAAATTCAATAATGCATTCATCACTTTTTATGAATAGTAAACTGTTTTATTTATTGACCCACACTGGTTCTTTCTCATTAAATTGTATATAACCTAACATTTTCAATAAAAAAATGTTGATGTTATGTTCATATATGTTCTTGTCATTACCTCATTGCCTCATGAGTGGATTAAGCAAGCCATGTGCTATAGTGGCACCTTTGCAGATGTGTTCCCTACCTGGGCTGTGTGTGTTCATAGACACACACAGGGCAGCTCAGCCACATTCCCCCACTCCTTCCTCACTTGACTTGACTGGCAGTAGCGGGAGCCCACGGCTCCCACTGCTCTTAGTATAGCCTGTGAGCGCAGTAAGATGGGATAGAAGAGCTAAAGCTGGGCACAGTGCTGGATTGATAGAGGACTTTGGGGGGGGGGGGGGTAGTGGGGTTAATGCAGGGAATGCATCTAAATACTGCAGTTCCCAAGCATGCAGTGTGTGTGGTAACATATACTATAAGCATAGTGTATTCTAAATATTTTTTTTTTCTTTAATTACCTCATGCTTTCATCACTGTCCTCAGTGTTGGGGCTGTGGGCATGGACAAGCCAATGCATTATTATTGCCTGTGATATTGCTGTAGTATTAGGAAGTACTAGGCCATTTGCAAACCAAGCTAAGAATAGAGTGCTGACTACCAGCCTTTCTCTAGAACAGGGGTCTTCAAACTATGGCCCTCCTCCTGTTCAGGAACTACAATTCCCATCATGCCTAGTCATGTCTGTGAATGTCAGAGTGTTACAATGCCCTTGTGGGATGTGTAGCTCCACAACAGCTGGAGGGCCGTAGTTTGGAGATCCCTGCTCTAGAAGCTGTTAGTCAAGCAATGCTAAGCAGTGTATGAGGTGTGGCCTTGGGATTGCAAAGGGGATGCTATCAGTTACACAGTGAGGGGATTTACCAAAATTGGAGCATGCAAACTCTGGTTCAGCTCTGCATAGAAACAGTCAGCTTCCAGGTTTTATTGTCAAAGCTTAGTTGAACAAGCTGGAGATAGAAGCTAATTGGCTACCATGCACAGCTCCACCAGATTGTGAGTGCTCCAGTTTTAGTAAATTTCCCCAATGTGATAGCATGGCTGCCTGTAGCTTTACTACAGAAGTACACCAATGATGGCAAGGCTTTATAACTCAATGCATTGTGAAGGTCAAAACACCTTCTTCCCCTAAAAAAAAAAAAAAAAACCTAGCACTTTGGCCTTTGAAATGCAGTGGGTTACAGTGGGAGCCAGGTTTCTGTGGAAGAAAGGGACCATAACCTGTTGGATTCCATGTTGGAGTGACAGCCCTTATCAGATCTATCAGTTGGCCCATTTTGAATGTACGAATAAACTGTACACTTTTGAATAGTTTTTTTTTTTTCTTGTGATCAAAGCTATTTTATGTTTGTACTATGTAAGTATAAGGTTTTTTTTTCTGTTTTGTCTTTAAGAAGAGTGTACACTTCGGAGTAAGCGTGGAAGACAATGTGTGACACTTTGCTTTGGAGGGGCAAGTCTGTGCAGGGCTGGTGGAAGCAGCACTGGAGAAAGTCTGAAAGAGAGGCTTGGTCAGTTGAATAAAAGAAAGGAAAAGGAGGCGCAAACACCTAGTGCATTACCCGTGATACTGTGTAAACTGTTTTTTTATATATAGAGCTCTGAAGAAGGGAGCTTGACTCCCGAAACGTGTTAGCGGTCGCATTTTCCAGGACATGTTCCAACATACGTGTGACGGGAATTTGCAACACGATTTTAATTCTTCATGTTTGTGAGTATGCATTCAGCATTTTATTAAAACATTTTACACAGTACCACGGGTAATGCACTAGGTGTTTGCGCCTCCTTTTCCTTTCTTTTATGCATCCGTTTTGGAGTTCCCTGCCTGAGGAGAGCAGCACGCCAGTCTTCCCCTTTGGAGTGAGCGCTTGGCTGATATATTTGTTTGGTCAGTTGAATGCCTGTAGCTGGAAGAGGGATTCAGAGAAAATATTTGAACTCTGGAAGCTGGACTGTGTTGATCACCGTTTCTGATGCCTGGAACACAGTGAGCCAGGACTGCAATCATTTTAAGGCTGAGGGAGGTCAGTCTTTTGACAGGTGTACTGCAGAACTGGCACATGTAATCTGCCACCATGGGGGAGATTTAACAAAACTGGTGCACGCAGTATCTGGGGAAGCTGTGCACAGTAGCCAATCAGCTCCTAGGTTTTATTGTGAAAGCTTAAAGCGGAGTTCCGGCCTCAAAATCAACTTTTCACCATCCACTTGCTTTGATGTACCTGAGAAAGAATTGGATAATTTAAATTTGTTTTGATTTACTTACCTTGTTTTTAAAGAAAATATACTTACCTTCCTTCCTCTTCCTCCCTCTGCGGCCGCGGGCGCGCCGTCACTTCCTGCTTCCTGGACAAGACATTTTCAAGGTAAGTATTTCTTCTAAAAGGTAAGTGAAACAGGGGACAGTTCAGAGGCTATCATTGCTAAAATGCACTAGCCCTGACTGTCCCGGCGGTATTTTTATCTAAAAAATGTTTTTCAGGGTGGAACTCCGCTTTAATTGAACAAGCTGAAGTTAGAAGCTGAAACTACAAGATTCTGTGTGCACCAGTTTTAGTAAATCTTCCCCCATTTGTAAAGAAAATTTGCCTAACAGAGAGGAATTCAGTAGGCGAGAGTTAATTTGAGACAGATTTCAGAAAGTAAACTGTAGAATTGAAATATTTGTATGAATATAAGACTGAGTGAATCAGGCCTCCTAGTTTTTCAGGGAGGACAAAAGAAGGATTCAGGAGTGCTGTTTCTTTTGTATTTATTAATGTCAAATGTGCCCAGAAGGCGATGGGAGTTGCTCAGCAGTTCTGAATAGCGTTGAGTGCATTATACACTGTATACTATTGGATTTTTTCAACTGTGCATAATACCAATGCTGCTCTCATGGAGAGAAAACATTCTATAAAATCTCGTCAGAAATGGACACTTCTAGGAGTGTTGATCTACTGGTCTTGAGCCACGTTCAGTGGTTCCTCCCACTGATCTACCCTTTTTTGCACTTTGTATTATACACAGTCTTTTTAGGTGGTTTACTTTTGAAATAACTTTTAAATGTCAATCATCAAGCAACTACTATTTTCTAAAGGAACAATTCACCCTGTATAGTGCCTAATCATAGCAATAACAGATGGTATCTCTATGACTAAGCCCAATATGGGGTAAACCATGTTTGGGTCTTGGATTTGGATGAGGAAATTCACTCAAATGCATCCAAACAAAAGGAGTATTGAGCTATGATCAGTGTGCAAGGGCCATGTTTTTTTACTACAGTATTTAGAGCAAGTTTGAGCTCTTTGGCCTGGAGCTATGTGAGAGCTAAACATTTTTGGAGCAGTGTATCCTAGTTCTCAGAGTCTGCTATTTTCTAAAACTGGCAAAAAATATGAAGTATCACCTGTAAGTATAGCAATTCTGGGTACAGTGTGATTTTTTTCCCCCCTTTTTACAACAATGGAACTTATCATATAATTATACCAGGCAGATCCTTGTGCTTAGGAGAGTATGCCTAAGGAAGTTACTGAAAAGGTCTGCTTCTGTATCAGCTGAACTGATGTAAAAATATGCAATAAAAAATGACTAAGGATGTATATACTGTATGTACTGTATATGATTTTGACAGAAGTTTTTTTTTTTTTTTTTTTATATCAGCATCAGCAAAAGAGTATTTTCAGTTAAATGAAAAACTTCTCTAAAACATAAGTTGAAGTTTTTTTTTTTTTTCACCGCTGAAGGATTTGAGAAGACATATTTTCTGTTAAATTAAACTGAAATATCGGGGGGCGTGGAGACCCCGACCGAGAATGGCCGCATTCTGAGGATCTCCACCAAGCCCTGAGACAATCAGCCACCATCTGAGCACTCCGCTTACCTGGGACCCTCCATCTGCTCGCCATCAGCTGCCACTACATCCCCAGATATGCCCAAGGGTCAAATTGAGCACCAGGTGCTAAAAAAAATGGACAGCGTCTTCAAGCAACTAGGCCGCGGGCTCCACCAAAATGGCGGCAGCCAGGAGCCACGTCCAGTGAACAGGGCCTGCCTGTGTCAGACACAACTCTCAAGGAGATGCTGCAGTCTCTGAGAGCATCATTACATACTGACATACTCCAATGTGTCCATCAATGCCAAAATGACATACTGCAGCTGGGGGACAGAGTGGACAGAATAGAACATTCTATGTGCGATTTCACCACCTCCTTTAATGTTATCTTTGATGATCAATCAGCCCACAGGCATGAAATCACTTGGCTAAAGGACAAATTCGTAAACCTGGAGGATGGGTCCAGGAGGAACAACATCAAGATCAGGGGCATTCCTGAAACTATTTTGCTGCCACAACTGTCTCGCTATGTGTAAGATCTATTCTTGGAGCTGGCACCAGATAAGTCGGCCCTGGACATTATCCATAGACAGGATCCACAGGCTGCCTAAACCGTCCTTCATCTCCCCAGAAGCTCCCAGAGATGTCTTGCTCAGGGTGCACTTCTACCAAACCAAGGAAAAGGTGTTATCCCTCTTTAGACAAGCAACCCAGCTCCCGAATCATTACACCAATCAAACTACTCCCTGACTTGTCCTGACATACCCTACAGAGGAGGTGAAATCTGGTGACTGTGACTAAAGCGCTACCCAACCATAACACACTGCACAAATGGAAACACCCTGCCACCCTTTCCATTAACCATAATTGGACAACAGCTCAAGTCCAAAGGCTGGAAGATGGCATCATGCTGCCGCGCCAGTGGGGCATACTGACGGACCCAACCCCTTGATGAATCGCCAACCTGCTCAGAATGCCCGAATGGCAAATCGTTTCCCAGAAAAGGTCCTCTAAAAATAACGTGCAACCTACAGGAGGCTCGGTTCCAGCAACCCAGATTACAAACTAGTCTCAGGGCCCACATGCAAAGCCCCTTCTGTGTTCCCCCTGTGATATGGATCTCACAGCTTTGCTGTGTGCTTCTCTACCCAGAGAATTCTTTGTAACCGTTCAATTTGCTTCCACTATGCTTATCCACCAGTTGTCCACTTCTGTTCAGACGGGTCCTCACGTATGGCACGAGCACATGCTTACCATTCATCCAAGAGACTATCTCCATACACTGCCTACCTTGGGTCATCTTGGCCCCTACACCGCAAACATGCTCCCTCCCTGGGAATTTCTGCTACCACAACTCCGTCAACTCACTGAATCGCAAACATGCCAATACCTTGCCTATCACTTAACATAAAAGGCCTTAACCATCCTGCAAAATTATTCTCACTGTGGAAAGAAGCAACCACAATACATGCAGACATTGTTTGCACTCAAGAAACCCACTTCAACAAAGACGCTATGCCAAGGTGCACACACAAGAACTTCCCCCACATCTTTCTGGCCTGTGCTCGGGAAAAGAAACGTGGTGTCCTGCTTGCTATCCGAGACTCTGTCACCTTTCAAAAAAGAGACTCCATCCTGGATGATGAGGGGCGATACATCATCGTTACAGGGGACATCAACAACTCTCCCTACACACTGGTCTCTCTTTTTGCTCCCAACACCCACCAAGTCCTATTCCTGAAGAGACTCTTCAAAACCATTAAACAGGTCAAGTATGGTCAACTTATGATGTGTGGGGACTTTAATTTAATGGTGGACACTTCGATAGAATAAGGAAGTGTAAGTCTGGATCTCTAAGGAGACCGGGTAATTTCTGGAAAGTATTGAAAGAGGAGGATTTGTTTGATGTCTGGAGGTGCCATCCCACCACAGAAAGAGATTTACACCTATTTCTCCCCCAGACATCAAATGTATTCTCATATAGATATGTTTGTTGTGGATAGATGGTTACTGCAGCGGGTTTCTTCATTCTCCATCCAAGACACAATAACTGTGGAAGATGGGGAAAGGAAGCATAGATCAGCAATATGGAGATGTAACATGCGTGTTTTACAAGATAAAGGTTCTTCCAAGGCTATAGCTCAACACCTGGGTGAATATTTCAATGTAAATCAGAAATCGGTGCAGGACGACTTTATGCTTTGGAATGCCCATAAGGCGTTTATTAGGGGAATATGTATATAACAAGGGGCCAAGTTGCGCAACATCTACAACCATAAACTTAATAGCTTACTATTAGGGTTGAGCGGACACCTAGATGTCCGTGTTCGACGGGTTCGGCCGAACTTTAAAAAAAAGTCCGGGTCCGTGTCCCGGACTTTTACCGAACTTTTCCCGGACACCGAACCCCATTGAAGTCAATGGGGACCCGAACTTTAAGGCACTAAAATGGCTCTAAAACACCAAAGGAAAGGGCTAGAGTGCTGCAAATGGCAGCAAAACGTAATTAAGAGCATGGCAAGTGCTCTGCAAACAAATGTGGATAGGGAAATAACTTAAAACAACAAAAAAAAACAGAAAAATAAAACAATGTTCTTCTTCATCTCTGAAGGACGAGGCCCATATGGAGTAGGAGGGAGGTTGAGGTGGTGGTGGATGTGGCGGTGACATAGGCGTGCGCACAGGGTGTGCTGGGTGTGCCTGGGCACACCCTAATCACCTAGGGCACATAGCATTGCCAGTGAGGAGATGGGAAAGATCTCCCTGGGACCTGCTCTGCTCTATTTCTCCTTGCCTACAGGTACATGGCCCCGATACATTACTCTCCCTGCTGGCAAACACATGCATGTGTATTTCAACTTTGGGGTGCACACCTTAATGCAATAGGCTGCACACCTATGGGCGGTGTAGGTGGAAGCGGCGGTGGAGGAGGACCAGGGCCGGATTAACAGCATCATGGGCTTGGTGCTGAGGATTTTGAAGGGCCTTAAGGGCCGTGCCTTGGCATGCACCCAGAGGAGGAAGGGTGCAGCCATGCATGCCTAATTCAACATGGGATGCTGTCTCTGAAGCCCATAAACAGATCCATGCATCGCCAACTGTCCCTCCTTGTCCGGCCTTCACGCTGTGTGGGGAGGTTCTGAGGGTGCTGCCTGGGGAAGCGAGCATAGAAGCCAGACTTCTGTGTTTACAAGTGACAGAAGAGCGGTAACAGTGAATATGGCCAACCCGGGGCCTATATAAAAGGTAGGGGCCTGGAGCTGCAGCTCCAATAGCCCCTACATTAATCTGGCCCTGAGGAGGAGGACGAGGTAGCCAACACTGCTTCTTTTCAAAAATTTTAAATGAGGGTACACCCCAAAAGAGTGAGAAAGAGCAAAAATGGAACAATGGGTGGGTAAGGTCGGTATCCATTGCTATTCTGCATAAGGTACGGAAAAGTCCCGTGGGATCCATGCCTGGTTCATTTTAATGAACGTGAGCTTGTCCACATTGTCTCTGGACAGGCGGCTGCGCTTGTCTGTTATAACGCCCCCAGCCGTGCTAAATACCCGTTCAGATAATACACTGGCTGCAGGGCACGCCAGCACCTCCAAGGCGTAAAGGGCAAGCTCAGGCCATGTGCCCAATTTGGAGACCCAGAAGTTGAAGGGGGCAGACCCGTCATTCACTACATGTAGGCGTGTGCACACATACTGCTCCACCATGTTGGTAAAATGCTGCCTCCTGCTAAGACGTTCCATCTGAGCTGCTGGTGCTGCTGTTTGTTGTGGCGTGCTGACAAAGCTTTTCCACATTTCGGCCATGCTAACCCTGCCTTCTGAGGTGCTGGCGGTGCCCTGGTTGCGTTGGCGACCTCCTCCTCCTCCTCCTCTGCCTTGTGCTTCCACTGTGGCCCCGCTGTCAGATGGGAATGCCAGCAGCATGGCGTCTACCAGCGTGCGCTTGTACTCGCGCATCTTGCGATCGCGCTCCAGTGAGTGAATTAAGGACGGTACGTTGTCCTTGTAACGGGGATCCAGCAGCGTGGCCACCCAGTAATCAGCACAAGTTAGAATGTGGGCAACTCGGCGGTCGTTGTGGAGACACTGCAGCATGTAATCGCTCATGTGTGCCAGGCTGCCCAGAGGCGACGAAAGGCTGTCCTCTGTGGGAGGTGTATCGTCCGTGTCCTCTGTATCCCCCCAGCCACGCACCAGTGATGGCCATGAGCTGGCCTGGGTGCCACCCTGCTGTGAACATGGTTCCATCTCCTCCTCCAGCTCCTCCTCCTCCTCATCCTCCTCATCCTCCAGAACTGTGCCCCTGCTGGACAATTGTGTCCCTGGCGTTTGTGTGTGCAGGAACCCACCCTCGGAGCCCCTTGCGAATGACTGCCCTGAAAGCCTTTGAAATGTTACCTCTTCATCCTCCTCCTCCTCATCCTGTGCCACATCCTCTTCCATCATCGCCCAAATTGTTTTTTCAAGGAGGCATAGAAGTGGGATAGTTAAGCTGAGAATGGCGTCATTGCCACTGGCCATGTTGGTGGAGTACCCAAAACAGCGCAACAAGGCACAATATATGCAAATGTCAAATATGCAAACTATGCCGCAATTTAATGTTTTTTACACCAAAAGGGTGTGTATTGAATAGCGGAATAGGATAAAAAACTGTGTATCTCACACGTACAAACACAGACTAGGCCCGATTAAATTTTTTCCTACCCTAAAGGGAGGATGAGGAAGAGGAGTATGGAACATGCAGCACCCTCAAATCTTCAGAAGTATGAGATGAACCCCAAAAACTTGGAAAGGTGGATCTCTCTCACACGTACCAACACAGACTATCCCCCAATTTAACTGATCCCCAAAGGTTTTTGATTAAATAGCGGAATAGAAAATATGATCCAAAAAAAGTGTATGTATATCACACGTACACAACCACACTAGGCCCCAATTACTATTGTTTGTACCCCTAAAAGGCTAGATGAGGAGTAGGGGGGGTATGGAACAGGCAGCACCCTCAAACATTCAGAAGTATGAGATGAACCCCAACAACTTGGAAAGGTGGATCTCTCTCACACGTACCAACACAGACTATCCCCCAATTTAACTGATCCCCAAAGGTTTTTGATTAAATAGCGGAATAGAAAATATGATCCAAAAAAAGTGTATGTATATCACACGTACACAACCACACTAGGCCCCAATTACTATTGTTTGTACCCCTAAAAGGCTAGATGAGGAGTAGGGGGGGTATGGAACAGGCAGCACCCTCAAACCTTCAGAAGTATGAGATGAACCCCAACAACTTGGAAAGGTGGATCTCTCTCACACGTACCAACACAGACTATCCCCCAATTTAACTGATCCCCAAAGGTTTTTGATTAAATAGCAGAATAGAAAATATGATCCAAAAAAAGTGTATGTATATCACACGTACACAACCACACTGGGCCCCAATTACTATTGTTTGTACCCCTAAAAGGCTAGATGAGGAGTAGGGGGAGTATGGAACAGGCAGCACCCTCAAACCTTCAGAAGTATGAGATGAACCCCAACAACTTGGAAAGGTGGATCTCTCTCACACGTACCAACACAGACTATCCCCCAATTTAACTGATCCCCAAAGGTTTTTGATTAAATAGCGGAATAGAAAATATGATCCAAAAAAAGTGTATGTATATCACACGTACACAACCACACTAGGCCCCAATTACTATTGTTTGTACCCCTAAAAGGCTAGATGAGGAGTAGGGGGGGTATGGAACAGGCAGCACCCTCAAACCTTCAGAAGTATGAGATGAACCCCAACAACTTGGAAAGGTGGATCTCTCTCACACGTACCAACACAGACTATCCCCCAATTTAACTGATCCCCAAAGGTTTTTGATTAAATAGCGGAATAGAAAATATGATCCAAAAAAAGTGTATGTATATCACACGTACACAACCACACTGGGCCCCAATTACTATTGTTTGTACCCCTAAAAGGCTAGATGAGGAGTAGGGGGAGTATGGAACAGGCAGCACCCTCAAACCTTCAGAAGTATGAGATGAACCCCAACAACTTGGAAAGGTGGATCTCTCTCACACGTACCAACACAGACTATCCCCCAATTTAACTGATCCCCAAAGGTTTTTGATTAAATAGCGGAATAGAAAATATGATCCAAAAAAAGTGTATGTATATCACACGTACACAACCACACTAGGCCCCAATTACTATTGTTTGTACCCCTAAAAGGCTAGATGAGGAGTAGGGGGAGTATGGAACAGGCAGCACCCTCAAACCTTCAGAAGTATGAGATGAACCCCAACAACTTGGAAAGGTGGATCTCTCTCACACGTACCAACACAGACTATCCCCCAATTTAACTGATCCCCAAAGGTTTTTGATTAAATAGCGGAATAGAAAATATGATCCAAAAAAAGTGTATGTATATCACACGTACACAACCACACTAGGCCCCAATTACTATTGTTTGTACCCCTAAAAGGCTAGATGAGGAGTAGGGGGGGTATGGAACAGGCAGCACCCTCAAACCTTCAGAAGTATGAGATGAACCCCAACAACTTGGAAAGGTGGATCTCTCTCACACGTACCAACACAGACTATCCCCCAATTTAACTGATCCCCAAAGGTTTTTGATTAAATAGCGGAATAGAAAATATGATCCAAAAAAAGTGTATGTATATCACACGTACACAACCACACTAGGCCCCAATTACTATTGTTTGTACCCCTAAAAGGCTAGGAGTAGGGGGAGTATGGAACAGGCAGCACCCTCAAACCTTCAGAAGTATGAGATGAACCCCAACAACTTGGAAAGGTGGATCTCTCTCACACGTACCAACACAGACTATCCCCCAATTTAACTGATCCCCAAAGGTTTTTGATTAAATAGCGGAATAGAAAATATGATCCAAAAAAAGTGTATGTATATCACACGTACACAACCACACTAGGCCCCAATTACTATTGTTTGTACCCCTAAAAGGCTAGATGAGGAGTAGGGGGAGTATGGAACAGGCAGCACCCTCAAATCTTCAGAAGTATGAGATTGTGTTCACTGTACCCCACAAAGATTGAGTTCACCTCACCCCACAATGATTGTGTTCACTGCACCCCACAAAGATTGTGTTCACTGCACCTCACAAAGATTGTGTTCACTGTACCCCCCAAAGATTGTGTTCACTGCACCCCACAAAGATTCTGTTCACTGTACCCCACAAAGATTGTGTTCACTGCACCCTAAAAGGATGTTGTTCACTGCACCCCACAAAGATTGTGTTCACTGCACCCTAAAAGGATGTTGTTCACTGCACCCCAAAAAGATTGTGTTCACTGTACCCCCCCAAAGATTGTGTTCACTGCACCCCACAAAGATTGTGTTCACTGCACCCCAAAAAGATTGTGTTCACTGTACCCCCCAAAGATTGTGTTCACTGCACCCCAAAAAGATTGTGTTCACTGTACCCCCCAAAGATTGTGTTCACTGCACCCCACAAAGATTCTGTTCACTGTACCCCACAAAGATTGTGTTCACTGCACCCCAAAAAGATTGTGTTCACTGTACCCCCCCAAAGATTGTGTTCACTGCACCCCACAAAGATTCTGTTCACTGCACCCCACAAAGGATTTTGTTCACTGCACCCCAAAAAGATTGTGTTCACTGCACCCCAAAAAGGATTTTGATCACTGCACCCCAAAAAGGATGTTGTTCACTGCACCCCAAAAATGATTTTGTTCACTCCACCCCAAAAAGATTGTGTTCACTGCACCCCACAAAGATTGTGTTCACTGCACCCCAAAAAGATTGTGTTCACTGTACCCCCCAAAGATTGTGTTCACTGCACCCCACAAAGATTCTGTTCACTGTACCCCACAAAGATTGTGTTCACTGCACCCCAAAAAGATTGTGTTCACTGCACCCCAAAAAGGATGTTGTTCACTGCACCCCAAAAAGGATGTTGTTCACTGCACCCCAAAAAGGATGTTGTTCACTCCACCCCAAAAAGATTGTGTTCACTGCACCCCACAAAGATTGTGTTCACTGCACCCCAAAAAGATTGTGTTCACTGCACCCCAAAAATGATTTTGTTCACTGCACCCCAAAAAGGATTTTGTTCACTGCACCCCAAAAAGGATGTTGTTCACTCCACCCCAAAAAGATTGTGTTCACTGCACCCCAAAAAGATTGTGTTCACTGCACCCCACAAAGGATTTTGTTCACTGCACCCCAAAAAGATTGTGTTCACTGCACCCCAAAAAGGATGTTGTTCACTGCACCCCAAAAAGGATTTTGTTCACTGCACCCCAAAAAGATTGTGTTCACTGCACCCCACAAAGGATTTTGTTCACTGCACCCCACAAAGATTGTGTTCACTGCACACCAAAAAGGATTGTGTTCACTGCACCCCAAAAAGATTTTGTTCACTGCACCCCAAAAAGATTGTGTTCACTGCAGCCCAAAAAGATTGTGTTCACTGCAGCCCAAAAAGATTGTGTTCACTGCAGCCCAAAAAGATTGTGTTCACTGCAGCTCACACACAGAAAAATGGATGTGGATCACTGACACCTGCCTATCTCCAATCCCACACCACACAGCAATATCGATTGTAGTTTGTAGAACACAGTTTCCCTAAAATTCAGCAGACTCTGTCCCTAACAGGATTGAGAAGAGATCGTAGATCAGGATTGAGTGCAGATTCACCCCACCCCCCACACAGCAATATCGATTGTAGTTTGTAGAAGACACTGACCCTATAATTCAGCAGACTCTATCCCTAAAATGCCTACAACTCGCCCTGCCTAAACACTCCGACCTGTCCCTCAATTCTATCCGGACACAAATGGTTTTTTCCTGCCTATCTTTCCCTAATCAGCAGCCAGCACATTGATGTGTGCTCTGTCCCTTAGCTAAGCAGCAGAATGACGCTGCTGCGGCGGCTGCCTCGAACTTATAAAGACTTGGTCACATGCTTCAGACGGCCAATCACAGCTACTAAGACATTTGCAGGCATGGCTGGGATGGCTTAAGGCACACCAGTTAAACGATTATTGATTGGCTGTTGAAAGCCCGCCATGAAAAGAGCGCCAAAGCATGCAAAACCCGGAAATAAAACGACCGAACACGGATTTTTACCCGAACATACAGTAAAGTGTCCGTGTCCGTGTTCGGGTAAAAAAAATCCAATTATTCGGTACGAACACGAATAATACAGTCCGTGTTCGCTCAACACTACTTACTATCAGATATCCATACCCTAGATTCCCAGAATAAAGTGCATCCCTCGCCTGTCACATCCTGGGAACTGACGAGGCTAAGAGAGGAATTGTGATTACACCTTCTTGAAAAATATGACACACATATCCGCCACATCAAAAAAACCCAACACAGTACTGCTAATAGAGCAGATAAACACCTAGCTAACCAACTTAAGGTGACCCAAACCAGGTCCAGGATCTCTCATCTAATGCATCCCACACTTAAACAATATATCATAAACCCGCAGGGTATAGCGGATAAATTCGCTAATTACTATGAATCCCTTTATAATCTGAAGGATGCCCCTGATACACCCCAACCTTCCCAACTGGCCATTCAACCATTTTTATCATCCCTCCAGCTTCCCTTGCTTTCCAGTGCCCAGCTAGAGGGGCTTAACACCCCCATTTCTATCTCGGAAATAACCGGTGCCATCAAGACCCTGCCCAATGGCAAAGCACCTGGCCCAGACAGGCTGCCCAATGAATACCATAAGCTATACAGTTCAGCGATCTCTGACTCCCTACAAAGAGCCTTCAAAGCAATGGCAACTGCAACATTCCCGCCTGAGATGCTGAGAGCCTTGGTAGTCACCTTACCTAAACCAGGAAAAGATCCTGTTTCCCCAGCAAACTTTCGCCCAATCTCATTACTCAACTCAGATATTAAAATCTACGCTAAAATTCTGGCTCTGCGTTTGATGAAGGTTATCACATTTCTAATCAAAACAGATCAAACAGGATTCATATCGGGCACACAATCATCGGATGACACCAGAAGAGTCTTGAATATAATTCACCATGCTAGACGGACGCAAACACCTTCTCTGCTGCTTGCTTTACATGCAGAGAAGGTGTTTGACAGGGTGAACTGGCTCTAAATGGAATCTTGCTTGAGAAAATTTGGCTTACAGGACCAGATACTGTCGGCCATTATGGCCCTATACCCTAACCCCGCGGCACAGCTCAATATATCAGGTATTCTATCTAGACAGTTCAGGATCACAAATGGCACTTGTCAGGGATGCTCGTTATCCCCTACTATTTTCAATCTAATGATTGAACCCCTAGCAGAAGCAATAAGATCCAACCCAGATATTTAAGGCTTCCAACTGCATAAATCCTGCCATAAAATAAACCTATTTGTAGACGATATTATTCTATTTTTCACTAACCCCCAAACTTTGTAGCGGCATACCGAACCCTTACCGACTTTGGTAAGGTCTCTTATTATAAGGTAAATGCCTCAAAATCCCTGATCTTAGACCTGGGAATAAACAGGGACGACAGGCGCTCCTTCAAAAACATATGCCGTTTACCTGGCAAGATGAGGGCATTCCATACCTGGGGATCAAATTCACCTCTACCACATAGGGGATTATCCTGGCAAACTATAAAACTCTCATATCCAAGATAACAAGAGACCTGGACCGCCTCTCTAAATTTGTAATGTCATGGTATGGCAGAATAGCAACGGTCAAAATGTTCATAATCCACCAAATACTATATGTTTTTAGATCCCTTCCACTACTGATGGCCAAATTCTACATCAAAGCCCCGGGGAGTAGCATCAAAACCTTTGTCTGGAAAGGCAAAAAGGCTAGGTGCCCTCACTCCTCCCTTAAAACGCACAATAAAGTTGGGGGTGCAGGTCTTCCAGACATAGAGGACTACTTCTGGGCGGCCCAGTTAGACCACAACACTGGTTCTCACAAAAAGAGCTTCCCAGATGGGTGGAGGTAGAAACCGCCTTGACTTCCACTACTAACCTGAATGTACTCTTTTTTGCGTATTTATGGGGACAATTCAGTTAAAAGAATTGCCTCCTACTACCAAAATGTCCTTGCTAGCATGGAGACATTTCCAAGCACTAGCACCATCACTTCCCCCTTCCTCAGGATTCTCCCTGTGTATCGAGATCTTCCAACACCTCATACCTCACATCTCTACTCAACCACTTAAACAACAAGGTATTAGGTATCTCGAATATGTCCTCACCAACAACACTCCCATGTCGCTGAAGGTTATGACAATAAATTCTCCCTATCCCCTCAAGCCCAATTTACGGGAATGAGAATACTCCACTACATAAGAGCGAATGGGCTGCCTAATTTGCAACAACACCCTAAATTATGGGTCATCGTCACATCGCCTATAACCCTCCAAAAGACCTTTTCAATGCTCTATACCCTGTTACAGTCCAAATCTCAGTTTATTAAATCTGGTGCAATGACCAAATGGTAAAGGGACCTCAACCAGGACTTCACCCAAAGAGAATGGACTTTAGCCATTAACTCTATATCCCAATCGTCGCACTGCTCCAGCCATAGAGATCTGGCCATCAAAACCCTGAACCACTGGTACTACATCCCCTATAGGTTGGCAAAGATGTCTCCTTCCTACTCCCCACTCTGCTGGAGAGGCTGCGGTCAGATCGGCAACCTTTCTCACTCCATATGGTCCTGTCCCAACCTAGTAATCCTCTTGAGCCAGTAGTTCAAACTAATAGCTTCACGCACGGGACTAATTCTCAAACCCAACCCAGCACTGGCAATCCTTAACCTAGGAATTGACAAGATTCCCTTGGAGTATAGAACAGTCACTACCCAAATTCTCCTATCAACCCGTTCACTGATAATGAGGAATTGGAAATCCACCGTAACCTCTAACCTATCCAATGCTGTTGAATGAAAAAGGGGTTGCAGCGCTAAAAACTAGTAAATTGCATACATATTAAAGTGTAGCAATAACACACATTATCCCAGTGAAGGGATTGTAATAAATCATACAATGAATGTTCATTCCAAGGATATTGTAAAGTTCATAAATATATCCCGGTGCAAATGATGAAAAACAGGGTTCACAAGTGTTGCTGTGTCCACCACCAATGAGAGAAATTCAAACTCACCAGAGCCAGGTGCTGTCTATATTATAGGACAGCAATAAGGTGTTTGTGAATAGGCCTCGTGATCCTTAGATATTTGGATATTCGGCGACATCTGGACCCAGGGACAATCTCCAAAAGGTTGATCGGCTCAACTCATCACAGTGAGAGTTTAAAATGAAAAATGGAAGAGGCTCATGATGTAGTATGAAGTGATATTAAAAATGTAATAAAAAATATATTTTTGTAACACTGACATCAATACAGCGTACATAAAAATATAAAATAAACGATAAAATCAAACAAAAAAGGACTCGCATCAAGAGCCACCACTGCGAGATAGGAGTGATGGCTGGACCTTAGGAGTTTGAGATAATAGCTCATGAGCTATTATAGCTATATTCAGATGTCTAAAGATCACGAGGCCTATTAACAAACACCTTATTTCTGTCCTATAATATAGACAGCACCTGGCTCTGGTGAGTTTGGACACAGCAACACTTGTGAACCCTGTTTTTCATCATTTGCACCGGGATATATTTATGCACTTTGCAATATCCTTGAAATGAAAATTCATTGTTTGATTTATTACAATCCCTTCACTGGGATAATGTGTGTTATTGCTACACTTTAATATGTATGCAATTTACTAGTTTTTAACGCTGCAACCCCTTTTTCATTCTCTATTTTAGTGTACAAATATTTTGCACTCCTTTGCTAGCTGCTTATCTTGTACATCTTAAGCGCTAATTCACATTTTTTGTTTTCTATCCAATGTTGTTACTTTGGTTTATCAAAACTGCATATTTGAACACATGATAGCGAGGTCAAACATGACCCATGCGGCATGCATGAAACAATGGTCCTTCTGGAAGAGTTAGATGATAACTCAATAACCAATACGGAGGGGCTGGGGGGGTCGGGGGGGGGGAGCAGGACTTTGGACACAGGTTGTTCTAATTAGGAGCGCCCGATCCCTAAATCCCTAAATCCCCTCTGGAAGGGACCCCAAGGGGTCCGTGGCCAGCAATATTCCACCTGAGAAATTTGGGGCGCTCTCCTCTACCGCAAGCCTCTCCCCCACCAAATCATTCCTTGAACTTAGGCAGTAGGATTATTATTATGCTGTATGGAAAGAAGAACAACGTTAATGATTATGTAAACGTTATTAACCCTCACTGGTATCTGTGCCATATACTCTGTGTCTCAATTGATCTACGTGTCTGACCCGTACAATGTTGTATCAGTTACTTTACTGTAATTATCACTTCTGCATTTCAACATTGTTTCTACTGTTTTCATAAAAACTCAATAAAAACCAGTTTAAAAAATAAATAAATTAAACTGAAATAAAAAAAAGTTTATCAGTTTAAAATGTTTTACACTTGCATCTAAAAGAAATTGACAGAGAAAAACCTGTGATAGTTGGTTCTACTCAATCTGCTATCTCCATTTCCCATAAGTACATGGCCCTAACTAGCAGAGCAAAGCATTTTTTTTTTCAAATGTGAAAAATAAATTACTTACAGATGCTTCCTGTCACTAAGCATTGAAATAGCCCCAGAGGTCCTCCAATGTATCCAGTTCATAAGAATAAATTACACTATTTAAAGTCCAAGCTTTAAACAACACACGCTGGCAGCAGTACAGTTGGATTACTTTTTGAAATATAAGCAAATGTAACACAAATGCCATAAAATGATTACATATATTATGAAGGTTAATATTGGCTAGCACAAGATTGCACCTAAACATTCATGAGAAATCACTCAAGTGTGTTAGCCAAGCCAGCAAAAATGTAAAGCCATCATACTTACTAGAAGGAACCAACCCATAATCCATAGAAAATAAACTAGGAATAGGCAGCTATTTTCAGTTACAGAATAAAATGGGAATTTTAAACTGCTTAACAAAGTCTTTCCTTTCATGTTGTTAAAAAACATGAAAAAGCTTAATTTGATGACTCATATTTTACCACTAACAAAAGTAAGACATGCCTTATCAGAATGTGAAAAATTTATGAATTAAAGTGGACAGCAGGCAGAAAAAAATATTCTCTTTGATATGGAAATACTGATGACTTTAGAAGAGGAGAGGAACAAATGTTAGACTTTGAAGCATGATGGTTACTATGAATGATTTGCCAACATATTTATTTTTTTTTAAGGAGAAAGCAAATCTGTTTATAATCATGGTAATTCTGTGGTTCAAAAGCTTCTTAAACAAAGGTAAAGTACCGCCTGTTCTCTTATCTGCTCAATTTTTACTTTGACATTACTTATTTGGCATTACTTAAAAGACATTTCCTAGGAACTCTCTGTAACGCATGACTTTACACTTCTATTTTAAAATGAGATATAATAACATTGACTGTCTACAATAACCTTTTATCTGCATTATTATATAATTACAAATAATTATGTTTTACTAAAAGTTAGACTTTTGTATTTTTAAGTTGCTATTCATTAAAAATAACACAGAGATCTTGGTCATTCATATTTTTACACATTTTTAATAAACAGCAAATGAGCTTTAAAATAAGCCATCACTGACTTTTATAGCTGCAGGCACTGTGAATAAATTCACCCTAAAATCTCACAGTAGAAGCATTGAAGTCTTTCAAGCTTTTATTTCAGGCAGCCTAAACAATTCCCCTATGCAAAGCTCTTTAAATTAATATTGTGCTTTGCTAATTCATGGCAAATCTTTAATTTTCCAGTCCTCCCCAGCATATACTCACATTAACGTCTCTCCCTTGTCACTTCATTAATTGTTTGGAGCCGCAGTATATACCTAGCAAATCCTGGAAAATCTACAGTAGCCTGTGACTCATTCTATGTTGCAGGGTTGGGCCAATAAGTGCTGCCACATGAAGAGTTCATTGATAGCTCTATGTGAGCCACATTTTCAGATACTCAAACCTTACAGTGGACTTTTCTTCCCTCCCAAACTTCTACTAAGTTGTGTTGTGATTGAGGGGTAGTCTAGATACAATGCTCTACATTGCAGTTTTATACAAGGTACATAGATGAATAGGAGAGCAGTAACATGGATGTACAAAATAAAGACTGGACTGTCAACTAATGAAACAGAATAAAGCATCCAACTGGTCATTACATAAAGAGAAATAAAGTTATTCAGTTAAAGTTAAATAGAAACAATGTGTATACAAAATATATATATATATATATATATATATATATATATATATATATATTATATATACGGTATATAGGTGTGTGCAATAAACATTGTTGAGAGAATGGAACATTTCATGTTCTTTCACGACGAATACAATCTAAAAGGGCACAAAGGCATGTCTGGACAATTTAGCACAAAATCATTGATTTATGTAGTAGGTATGTTACAGGTATCAGTGATGTGTAGCCACTAACCCCATATCTTGTCAAATTTTACACCTACAGTAGCTTTATATGTTAATTTATAAAGTGGAAAGGTTTTGTTATATAGGTTTTCCAGAGATTAATATTAATTAGAGATCGACCGATTATCGGCAAAGTCGATATATCGAGGGCCAATATGCACTTTCCCCAATATATCGGAATCGGCCTTTTGATTTACTGATATTGCCAATATTTTGGGAAAGTGCATGTACCGGAGTGATGCCTGACGCTAGAGGCATCACCCCAGTACCGGTGTCCATAGCCGACGGTCGGCTGTCTTGTAATGACAACCAATGCGGCTGAGAAGCCACTCGGCTGTCATTTCAAGGAGCGGGAGGGGATGCCGCCCCTCTCCCACCACCTTCCGTGGCTCGCCCGGGTCTCCTGTCTTACCGGGAGATCCGGGCATCCTACCTTCACCGCCACCGGGTCTCCGTTTCTTTGAATTCGGCGCTGCCGAGTCCCCGGAAGTGGTGTCATGACATGACATCACTTCCGGGTACTGGTGGCGCCAAATTCAAAAACTTACAGCATTCAAAACAGCCAAACTTGGCATTTTCAATGCTTTTAAATGCAGAGGAAGGGTCTGGGGTCTTTTAGACCCCCAGATCCCACCACCACAGTACCTGTAGACATTAAAAAAATCGGTATCGGTATGGGCGGTAAAAAAACTATATCAGTCGATTACTAATATTAATGGGGCAATATACATCCATGTGAGCACCACCATTTTCAATGTGGCGCTAATGTCTAGGACTTAAAAAAATACCCAGTATGTTTCACTAGGGGTTACAAATATTGGGTTGATCAAAGTGAGAGGGAATGGAAGTAAAAACTTTTGACCATATAAGTCTGAGTTTAGTGGATTTGGCTTATAGAAAAGGGCTATAGAGAGATAACTGGGTATTATATGAGCTGGTTAAAGTAAGTAGAGATGGGCAAATTGTTTGGACCGAGCATTGTTTTGGCCCTGAACAGCACCGATTCGGGTGTTCGCTGAACAACCATATTTTCTGGGCACTTGGTGGGATGTTTTCCCGCTGAGCACACAGTGAATAGCTGATGGTTGTTAATTTGTGGGCTGACAGCCAAATGAAAAAAAAAAAACAGAAAAAGGTGAAAAAAATGGCGTGCGGGTCCCCTAATCCATACCAGGCCCTTATCTGAGCATGCAGCCTGGCATGGAGGCGGGGGGCGAGCGAGCCATACCAGGCCACATGCCCTCAACTTGGTGTTGCTTTGGGGCAGGGGGCCCCCCACCCCAAAGCACCTTATCCCCATGTTGACATGGGCCTCTTCCCCACAATCCTGGGTGGTAGTTGTGGGGGGTCAAGCTGACTTCTGGCTGTCAGATGGAAGCTGTTCAGTGCCTCTGCAGGCGTCAGATTACTTGCACACCCCACCCCCCAGTAATGGCCACCTTCCTCAACGTGCCCCCTCCCCACCACCATGTATCCCGGAATGAGCACATGCGTCTGCTCTCCTCCCCTTGTTGTTGCTGACCCTGAAGCAACATGTAAAAAGTCACTTCCTGTCAGTGTCCTTGGCCAGCATGTCCAGGAAAGAACCTAATACAGTGCAATCTGTACTGCATTCGAATCAGTGGAAAACATGGGAGACATCCAGGTTCTTTTAGAGCCTGGGTGACTCAATAAAGAGGACCTGTCACAAACAAAAATAATCAAATACGGGACTTTTTGTCCCCCATGTGATGAAAAAAAACAAGGTAAGTAAAAAACGCATGGAAACATTTATTGTGATACACATGTTACATATCGCTGCTCATGCCGGAGTGAGAGCAATATTTTTAGCACCAGACCTTCTCCGTAACACTAAACTGATGACCTATAGGGGGCTTTAACATATCACTCATGGAAAATATAGGGTATTGAAGTTTGATGCCATTTCACAGGCACTCAAAAGTTTACACATTGGATATCTATTTACTCTGTGTAATCTCATCTTTTATATTTTAAGAAAAATTGGGTAATTTATTGTGTTTGTGTACCCCAAAATTAACTTTAGTGTAATTGTTACTGAAAGTTTGTGCTTCCTATACCTTTGCATTAATACTGTGGGATATAAAAAAAAAATGGAACTACCGCTATTTTGTTCTCAAGGGTGTCTGCTTTCAGTAAAAATATATTGTTTTGAGGGTTTGTGCCATCTTAAGGCCTTAATTTTTTTAAACGTGTGCAAAAAACACAAAAAATGTCAGCAAAATAGTTAAATACAGTTTTTAGTTTGTTGTGCTCAAATACAGTTTGGTTCCACTTTAAGTATGAAAAGGAATATTTGAGTAATAAGTAACTAACAGCAACCCTTTTTTTTAGTTTTGAATAGAGTGGAGAGGGGCTAGAACACCTGTCAGATTTATTGCTGTTGATGCCTCCATTGGGATTGGGGAGACACACCAGAACACTAATAGAGGGGAAATCTTCCAATGGAGATACTAGTTCTGGTGACCCTGGTGACACACCAGGATTTGCTCTCACTTGCTGTTTTGGCTTTGGGGCATGAAGTTAAGGGAAATATCCCCAATGGGACACAAAAAAAAAAACTGATAAAGGTTATAACCCTCCCTTATACATAAACATTTAAGCATAAACCAAAGACCAGTTGATTTCAAGTGTCAGTTGTCAGTTACTGTTAAAAAATGCTTTATCACGTTGCATATTTCATGATTGCTACAAACATGCAACAGTGCCTAACTGGAGATCCTAAAATAAATAGGCAAAACAGCATTTTCACTGGGCATACTGACAGACCATATGTACTGTATACCTGCTATTTTTCAGGTGCTGGTGGCAAAATTGTATTTACATTTTGATGATATGATCTAGTACTGCTCTTAGGATCCTTTGGCTTCTTCACTTCACATTAGTTTAAAAACAGGCAACACCTTGGGCCAGCTCCTGCCACAATCTGCACCCTTCTTCTGGTCAATTAAACTTCATATCATACTTATTGGCCAATAGTGAGGCACAGAATGCAGGAAATGGCAGACCTAAGCTTTCTATCATGGGAGCTGTTAGCGAGCGATTTCCATATTGGCATTTCCTGGATTTTAAGGCTCCCAGGGCACTTCACTAGGTATGGAAGAATACATTCAGGCACCTCTAGCTTCAGTTCCTTTTGCTTTTAGTTTAGACATTATAATTAAAATAACACAAAAAAACTGTTGTTACATTGCATTTATTTATTTAAAGGCTTGGCTAGGAAAAATGGTAAAAAAATTAGCTTTACTGGAGAATAGCTACATAGACCTATGCTTTACTCTATTGCATTAGGGAAATATGAAAGATGTACAGTATCAGTGTTCAGATTTCTTTTGCTGTGCATTTAAAAAAAAAAAAAAAGTATGACCTAAATTTTAAGGAATCTAGGACAAAATTCTTTATGTGTCAGATCACTCTATCTCAAGAACACAAAGTGCTGTGCCAGCATATTGAATGTAATTGTCCACACAAATATATACCTAAGTGATGCAGATCAGTGCTCAATGAACCTGGAAAATTCCCATGGTAGTTAAATGTAACACAGTAGCATACCTAGGGGTTATTTCATGAACAAAATAACCACCAACCAATCACACTCCTATACATAAATATATATATATATATATACACACACACACATTCATACACATACGCAGAATGACACAATGTATATGCACTGCTCATAAATCTAAAGTAACACTTTTTAATCAGAGTATAGCATTAAGTCAATTAAACTCCTGGGATATTGATCTGGTCAGTTAAGTAGCAAATGGGTTTGTTAATCAGTTTCTGCTGCTTTGGTGTTAATGAAATGAACAACAAATGCACTAGATGAGCAACAATGAGACAACCGCCAAAACAGGAATGGTTTTACAGATGCATGCCACTGCCATTTTTTTTTTCCCTACTCATGTTTTCTGACTGTTTTTCACTAGTTTTGAATTTTGGCTAAGGTCAGTGTCACTACTGGTACCATGAGGTGATACCTGCACCCTATAGAGGTTTCACGGGCAGTACAACTGCTCCAGGATGGCACATCAATACATGCCATTGCCAGAAGGTTTGCTGTGTCTGCCAGCACAGTCTCAAGAGCATGAAGGATATTCCAGGAGGCAGGCAGTTACTTTAGGAGAGCTGGACAGGGCCGTAGAAGGTCCTTAACCCATCAGCAGGACTGGTATCTGCTCCTTTGTGCAAGGAGGATTAGGATAAGCACTTCCAGAGCCCTACAAAATTACCTCCAGCAGGCCACTGGAGTAAATGCCTCTAACCAAACAATCAGAAACAGATTTCATGATGGTGGTCTGAGGGTCCAACATCCTCTAGTGGGTCCTGTGCTCATTGCTCAGCACCGTGGAGCTTGATTGGCATTTGCCATTGAACACCAGAATTGCCAGGTCTGCCATGGGCATGCTGTGCTTTTCACAGATGAGTGTAGGTTTACCCTGAGCACATTTGACAGATGTGAAAGTGTCTAGAGAAACCGAGGAGAACGTTATGCTGCCTGTAACATCATTCAGCATGACCGGTTTGGTGGTGGGTCAGTAATGGTCTGGGGAGGCATATCCATGGAGGGACGCACAGACCTCTACAGGCTAGAAAATTATACCCTGACTGCTATTAGGTATCAGGAGGAAATCTTTGGACCCACTGTCAGACCCTACGCTGGTGCAGTGAGTCCTGGGTTCCTCCTGGTGCAACACAATGCCCGGCCTCATGTGGTGAGATTAGGCAGCCAGTTCCAGGAGGATGAAGGAATTAATACCATTGAATGGCCCCCATGCTTGCCTGACCAAAAATAATTAGAATACCTATGGGACATTATGTTTTGGTCCATTTGACAACGCTAGGTTGCACCGCAGTCTGTTCATCCGTCATCCCAATAGGACATACAAACTACTGAGTACTAGGGCTGCGCATCTTCACTTACCTCACGATTCGATGCCATTACGATTATTAGGGTTGCGATTCAATACGATTCGATTCCGCGATGCATCACGATTACTGCCCAATGCCCATGCCCAGCCCACTGCCCAATGGTTTTCAAAACTTTATAAAAACAAACAAACAATCAAGCAGTCACAAATAAAAGAATCCTTTTTATTTTCATTTGCTTCAAAGGACACTTTCCTGGACCCTGTGGTGGCCTGCAAGCCCTGCATACTTTAGTGCACTTGCACTGCAAACATATAGGAAGGTCTGAAAATGCAAACAGCATAGCAGAGACAGACAACAACTAGTATTTTACTAGAAGTAACAGTAAAATTAGTAAAAAACTGTAGTAGTGCAGTTTACTGCTTCATAAAAGAAAATATTAATATAAGCCAGCAGGTCTACCACCATTTAAAGTACAACTAAAGGCAAAACTTTTTTGATTTTGGATAAAGTTTGGCCTATAGTTGTACTTTAAAGGCAAGCCAAGATAGAAGAAGCCAGCCAGCCAAGCTAATATTCTTGTGAAAATGGTCATCATAAATTCCCACAAAACATTATATATAAATCCTTTTATGTGAATATGGCATATGCATTGCAATAAATTCCAGGTGTGCCATAACCTGTCCACTACAAAAAACAGAGCACTTCCTGACTAGTAGCAAACATCAAGGGTGAACCTGGCAATAGTGCACTGCTGCATAACTTCCATGTTCACCGTGATGTTTGTTTCCCTCTGCAACTGCAAGTCAACTCAAGTGAGTTCATGGCTGCTAGAGGGGAGTTACAAATATAAGCTTTAAGCTTATCAATTCACTTATGTCACTTTTATGTCACTAACTTTACAGAAAACGTTACCTGTCCTGCAGACAGTCTCTGTCTCTACCACGATTAAACCCAACTGAAGCCAAGCCAAAGCCACCATTAGAGGAAGGAAAACCCTTGACAGAGTAAATCACCAACTGAAGCTTAAACCTTGAGTAAATCTTCATGGGATCACAAAAAAACAGTCTGCATCAGAATCATGAGAACTGAAGAAAGGTTTGGCATTGGCACACTGGTACAACTCAAGGCATATAGGTTAGGTCAGGTTTGTGTGTATTTGTGATCCAGTAAAGATTTAATCAAGGTTTTACGCTTTAAAGTATGATTGATTTAACCTTTCAAGGGTGTCCTTTCCTGTACCGTGGCTGCCTGGCTTGTCTTCAGTTGTCTAGATACACTTTTACCTTTAGTATTTGTTTGGTTGAGGGAACCCCCTACACTTGCTATTGCTACAGAGTACAACAGACCAGCAGACAGACATGAGTTGCAATAATTTCCAGGTGTGTGCCATAACCTGTCCTCTACAAAACAGAGCACTTCCTGACTAGTAGCAAATATCAAAGGTGAACCTGGCAATAGTGCACTGCTGCATAACTTCCATGTTCACCGTGATGTTTGTTTCCCCCTGCAACTGCCAGTCAACTCAAGTGAAGTGAGTTGATGGCTGCTAGAGGGGAGTTATACAAATATAAGCTTAAGCTTAAATAATTATCAATTCACTTATGTGAATGGATCATTTTTGAAAACAAGCCATTCTCCATCTCTCCAGTGCCAGAAAAGCTGTAAAAAATATAAAATGTTCCAGGTTCACTGCGATTGTGTTTGCCCCTGCCATTGCCAGTCAACTAAACACAGTGTGTGTGTGTCGTGACTCGTGACAACTCAAAAGCTTATACGCAGCCTCAGCATCAACTCAACACACACACACACACACTGTGTGTGTGTGTGTGTGTTGAGTTAATGCTAGAGCTGCGTTATAAGCTCTTGAGTTGTCACGACAGTCAGTCAGTCACGTTACAGAAAGAAAACTTTACCTGCACTGCACTGAGCAGCACTCTACCATGTTGATTACATCTGTAACTGAAGCCAAGCTAGCCAACAAGCCACCATTAGAGGAAGGAAAATCCTTGAGAGAATTAATTGTAAACTGAAGCTTAACCTTGAGGAAATCCTATGGGGGTCACATTCACAAACTCACAAATATAGTATATTACACAAGAATCCACAATTGGTGTTTGTGATCCAATAAGATAAGATTTACTCGAGGTTAAGCTTCAAATGTACAAGTTATTTCTCTCAATGATTTTCCTTCCTATAATGCTGCACCGTGGCTGGCTTGGTGTCAGTCAGTTGTCTAGAAGAAAATACACTTTAATATTATTTATTTGGTTGAGGGTTAAATGAACCCCTGCCTACTTGCCTAGACACTTTTAGTGTGAAGCAACGGAACGGATTATGGATTGGAAATGGACACATTGGACAGGACAATCTTCAAAAACAAACCATCAGTGCTATAAAGCTATAAAACAAGACTGGTGATGTGACTGACTGGTGACTGGCAGCAGACTGAATTAGTAATTACTAATTCATTAAAAACATGAATTAGTAATTATTTCAGTGCTTAGCATTTGGGAACATGTAGGTTTTTCTGTAAGAACACTAGATGATCCACATGCTCAGGTTTAAGACTGCTTCTTTTCGCTGTTATAACATCTCCTGCAGTAGAGAAAACCCGCTCTGCAGATACACTTGTACCTGGGATACACAAGTAGTGCTTTGACAGCTGAGAGAGGAGGGGGAATATGACCTCATGCTCACGCCACCATTTTAAAGGGTCCTCAGTGAGAGGCAGAGGTGGGGCTTTACAATATTTTTCCATTTCGTCTTCTGCCTTGGCATAGGGGGTCTTAGGTTGTATTGCACCATCAGTGAAAGACTGCCCCAGCAAAGTCATGAGCAGCGATGTTGTGGCCTTTTTTTTTGGGAGGAGAATGGCTGTCCTCAATGGGTGTTGTTTCTTCTTCCACAGTTGCTTTTTCCCTAGGCACTTCATCCACATTTGTCCTTCTATTAGATGTAATCTGTGTGTTTGAACAAAAGATAATAGTATAAGAAGAGCTGAACTGACTAAGAGTGTGATTCATTGATGAGGTGTGGGAAACTGCACGGTAATCCATACCATACAGTTCCACTTCCCACACCGCATCAGTGAATCAGGGCATATTACACAACACAATGTAGCTGAGCTTCTAGCTGTCTGGCAGGAAACATGATGAAATTCTAATTACCTCCAAAGATGCAGCCTCCTCAGTCACTCCTCTGTATATTTCCGATCTCTCCTCCTCTGTGAGAATAAAAGGCAGTCCTTTAAAGTAGAGGCTGTATGAAGGATCTTCTTCTCTGCCTCACTGCTGTACCTCTTCAGGAGATCTGTTTTGATGGCATTCTTGATCTCATGGGTCATGGCTGTGTCTCCCATGGTGTCTGCCATGCTCTGGAGCAGTTGTGCATTTAGAGGGGCAATGAGAGACACTGTTGGGTTGCGCTCTTCTGACATCAGCAAGGTTGCATCCTTCATTGGCTTTAATGCACTCACAGCGTCCTCTGCATTTGACACATCTGTTTCATTGAGAGTGCAGAGATCAGACTCTCCTTTTCTGACTTCTGGAGACAGCAAGGTGGCACAAACTGCAGGTTGTTGTTCTAAGAACCTCTCGACCATGTCATATGCGCTGTTCCATCTTGTTGGCACATCAGTTATTAGCTTATGATTCTTCAGGCCCAGACATTTCTGTTTCTCTTTTAGACAGTGGCTTGCTCTAGTGCTGCGATGGAAGAATGTGGATATTCGTCGCACTCTGGCGAGAAGCCTAGAGAGCGTGGCCCCTTTCAGTGCCTGCTGACATACAAGATTGAGTGTATGGGCAAAACATTTAACATGAGGAAATTTACCAACTTGAGCTGCAACTATCATGTTCGCCGCGTTGTCCGTCACAAGCACTACAGATTTATCAGACAGCTGCCATTCTTCCACGACATGAGACAGTAGCTCTGCCAGATGAGCACCTGTGTGAGACTCATAAATGGCTCTTGTTTGACAAGACCTGCCAGTCCTTAGTAACGTAATGTGCTGTTATTGTAACATAGGACTCCGTTGTGACTGAAGTCCATGAATCACACGTTATTGCGACTCGACTGGCTTGGTTCATTGACGCAAGTACCTGAGCTTTGGTGTCGTGGTAAAGTGCAGGTATAACATTTTCTGTAAAGTGACTGCATGATGGGATCTTATAACGTGGCTCTAGCGTCTTCACAAGGTAGCGAAACCCGGCGTTGTCCACAACTGAGTAAGGCCGTAGGTCCTTGGTGATGAAAGCTGCCACAGCTTTGGTTAGTTTCTTCCTTTTTTCTGAGTTGGGCGGATAAGTTGACAGTATGGCATCAATTCTTGGCTGATCTTGGTCTAGCAGTCTTTCCTTGGCAGTGGTGGCACTGCTGGTGGCGACAGGTGTTACTAACTCAGAGTGAAAACGGCTAACATGGTTTCTCAAGTTCGTAGTATTCCCTAGGTATTTAATTTTTGTGTGACAGGCTTTACATACGGCGTGTGTCTTGTCCAACTCACGCTTCCCTGTGTGTTCGTAAAATCCGAAATGTGCCCAGATGTTTGCTCTTAAAACGCTAGGTGCATTGTTTATCTCTCGATCTTTTTCTCCTTCTGCCATTACCACCATACTACCACGTATGTGACGGAGACGGATGACGTAAGTTGCCAAACTCTGTCAGTGTTTAAAAAAAAATAAAAAAAAAAAACTTGTAAACTAAGCCGCAACAAGTCAACCAAGCAACATCTTTCATAAAATATGACTGTCTGTCTGTCTGTCACACTCCCTTATGCATGCACTGAGCCAAAACCCCCGGGGCCCCCCCTTACCCCACAGCTGCCTGTGACAGTGACACTGACAGAGACCCCCCTCCCCCCACAGCTGAGCTGACACTGCAGCCTGACACACTGACAGAGACCTGGATGTCCCACACCTTCCCCAATCCCCCACAGCACTGACAAACACTGAGTGAGTCCCCCCCTTGCCCAGACCCCCATAGCTGACACTGACAGAGACCCCCAGGCCCCCACTGACACTCAGAGAGAGCCCCCTGGCTGCCAGACTGCCACAGCAGAACAGTACCCCCGGGCCCTGACCGACAATCTCCTGTCCCAGGCCCCCCCCATCACAGACATCCCCCAGAGATACAGACGAGACCCCCATGAATGATTACACAATTATTTGTTCGGACATACCTGCTGTGTGACTGTGTGGGTTGTTGTTGTGCACTGCATTGCAGAGGAGGACAGGTGCTGTGCTGCTCTCTGGGCTCTGTGGCGGGCGGCTGGCGTCACTGGCAGTGGCGTGGCGGCTGGGCCTCCAGGGCCTGTCGGCTACGGTGAGGTGAGGCTGGCGGCGCTGGCTGGCTGCGATGGGGACGCACTTGGGGCTCCTCGCTCCTGTGTGTGGAGTGTGGACTGTCTTCTGGCTTGGCTGGCTGGCTGGCTTCTTGGCTGCAAGGCCGCAGGTGGGACGCCGATACACGCGGGGGATGTCTTGCTGCGCCTCGGCCCGGGTCAAAGAGACGGAAGGGGAGCGGCGGAGCCTTTTTATTAAGCTCCCGCCACTAACCCACCAATCAGCTGCCGATCTTGTGATTTTTTCTCCCTTGCGCGATAGGGTGTGGCCGCGGCTGATGACGTCATTTCCTAATCGATTATGCCGGCAGCCCGCATCGATGCAGAATCGCGAAGGGTCGAATCACGATGCATCGATCTTTCGATTATATTCCGCAGCCCTACTGAGTACCATTTTGAGTTGCTGAAATTAAATTTTAGCAAAATGGACCAGCCTGCTGCATCATTTTTCACTTTGATTTTTGGGGTGTCTTTGAATTCAGCCCTCTGCAGATTGATAGTTTTCATTTCTATCAAACAATGTGGCATTCTTTCATTCCTAACACATTACCCAGTCCATATCGGTATAGATACCCAGCATGATATTTTTCCCCATTTAAATCTGATGTGTTTTCAAAGTGTTCCTTTAACTTTTTTGAGCAGTGTATGTATATATATATACATATATACTGTATACTGTATATACACAAGATACAAAAGAATAAAAATAAAATGATGACACATACTACCCTATAAATATATTGCACTTACAGTATCTCACAGAATTGAGTTCCCCCCTCCCCACATTTTTATAAATATTTTATTATACCTCTTCATGTGACAACACTAAAGAAATGACCCTTTGCTACAATGTAAAATAGTAAGTGTACAGCTTCTATAACAGTGTAAATTTGCTTTCCCCTCAAAATAACTCAACACACAGCTATTGATGTCTAACCCATTGGCAACAAAGGTGAGTACACCACTAAGTCAAAATGTCCAAATGGGGCCCAATTAGCCATCTTCCCTCCCCGGTGTCATGTGACTCATTAGTGTTACAAAGTTTCAGGTATGAATGGGGAGCAGGTGTGTTAATTTTGGTGTTATCTCTCTCATACTAAAAATGTGAAAAACTATCAGCGCAGTATGAAACCTCAAAATATGTGGATCAGCTGCAAACACTAAAATGTGATCCCACTACACAAATAAATGATTCAGTAAATAATATGTGTTGCGCTAAATCAAACAAAGTGCATATGAAAAATATTAAAGATATTTAATCTAAAAATATTGCAACAAAAGTCCATGTGATTAAATACGTGACATGAATATTGAATAAGTCCTTTCGGAAATAACATATAAAAAAATCCACGTGTATATAAAGTGCTGTGATCTCTAGATAAAGGACTCCTCCAACACAAAGATGACCAAAACTTCTCAGTGACTTTGAGAAAATCCACCACCAGAAGTGCAAGCCTCTCACCTTAATGTTTGACCCAGGTACCACCCAGGGTCAGACAAAGCTGTCCCCTAACAGGGGTAATCAGTTATCAGCAACAAGGTATGAGCAAGAGGGTCCGGGATCAGCACAGCTCATCCATCCATATCACAGGGCCATAGATGAAAAAGGGGAACAAAGCAAAAAAATCTAGTGCTCTCTGTATAACTTGATCAGGCAGAAGTTTAATTGAAAATCAGCGTACTCACAAAATGCTGTAGTATACATATTGTGACAGGAAGTCCGGTAAATTTGTGGATGTAGTCACAGACAGGAGACACATTTCCACCTGGTTTAGAAAATTCACCAATTACCATAGGGTGTCGGCTGCAGAGATAGCCAACAGGAAGTTGAAAACTATTCAGCTGTTCAGAATGAGGAAATGAAGGCCTCTATAATTTGTCGAAAGGAAGTCTAAGGATTGCTGCCTCCTGACACTGTGTGGGCATGGGGAGAGGAGGACAGTCAGATGTGTGCCCCTTGAAAGCTGTGTGAGCATGGGGAAGACCTCCTGAAGCGATGTGCGCTGAGGAGGGTAACAAGTGTGAAGACTACTCGAGGTGAGGTCTTGGATCGTTTCTATGTGAAAAGAAACCAATGGACATTTCCTGTGTGAAGGGGACATTAATTAAGACTGAAGACTACTCAAGGTGAGGTCTTGGACTATTTCTATGTGAAAAAAAATAAATGAACTGTTTGCTATGTGAAGAGACAAGCAAAGGGACATGTTCAATGTGAAGAGGAAAAGGGACATGTTCAATGGACATTTTGTTGTGTGAAGAGAAAATAAATGGACTATTGAGTGTCTGCTGTAGGATCAGCAAAGTTTGCCCAACAGTAGGTTGGAGACAGACTCCGTAGGTAGGTTCCTGTATGTGAGAAGGTAGCCGCCCACAGTGGCAAGGATTTATTTTGTGTTTTATTTTTATTTTGATGTTTTTGAGGCTTGCACTTGTGTGAAGTAAATTGCAAGAATAAACCAAACTGTTGTTTGCAACCACTTCTCGGCTATCTCCCTGTGTAACGGATCCCCCCAAGGGGTCATCCACGCCCGCCACCGAGCTAATCTCCCACAATATATACATATATAACGCGTACAGGGGGGCAGAGCCATGCTGCGGATGTCACACCCTTCCATGGAAACATTGCTGTATCGCACTTGTATACTACAGCATTTTGTGAGTACCCTGATTTTCAATTAAACTTCTGCCTGTAAATTCCAAGATTTGTGGGTAATTATTCCTAAGCATAGACCAATGTTTTTTGATAATATTACACTGAACAAAATTATAAACGCAACACTTTCGTTTTTGCCCCCATTTTTTATGAGCTGAACTCAAAGATCTAAGACTTTTTCTATGTACACAAAATGCCTATTTCTCTCAAATATTGTCCACAAATCTGTTTAAATCTGTGTTAGTGAGCACTTCTCCTTTGCCGAGATAATCCATCCACCTCACAGGTGTGGCATATCAAGATGCTAATTGAACAGCATGATTATTGCACAGGTGTGCCTTAGGCTGGCCACAATAAAAGGCCACTCTAAAATGTGCAGTTTTATCACACAGCACAATGCCACAGATGTCGCAAGTTTTGAGGGAACGCGCAATTGGCATGCTGACTGCAGGAATATCCGTCGGAGCTGTTGTTCTTGAATTAAATAATCATTTTTCTACCATAAGCCATCTCCAAATGTGTTTCAGAGAATTTGTCAGTACATCCAACTGGCCTCACAACTGCAGACCACGTGTAACCACACCAGCCCAGGACCTCCATATCCAGCATCTTCACCTCCAAGATGGTCTGAGACCAGCCACCCAGACAGCTGCTGCAATAATTGGTTTGCATAACCAAAGAATTTCTGCACAAACTGTCAGAAACCTTCTCAGGGAAGCTCATCTGCATGCTCGTTATCTTTATCAAGGTCTTGACCTGACCGCAGTTTGTCGTCGTAACCGACTTGAGTGGGCAAATGCTCACATTCTATGGTGTCTGGCACTTTGGAGAGGTGTTCTCTTCATTGGTGAATCCCAGTTTTCTTAGATCTTTGAGTTCATGGAAAATGGGGGCAAAAACAAGTGTCACATTTATCATTTTGTTCAGTATATGTACCCGTATGGAATGGGGATGGTACTGTGAGAAAAATGGTAATCTCCTCTCTGTATTTGTTCTTTTATGTCTATCCACAGTAGTTCTCTCTTTCCTAACAACCTGTCTAGGATAACCCCTTCTTACCAGTTTGTTCTCCGTGTCATCCAAACATTTTTTCCTGCTCAGCTGGAACACTCAAAATTCTTTTGACTCAAGTTAATTGACCTTTTGGGATTGATTGAAAGACCCCGGGGGTTGAAAACTTTTATAATATAGTAACTGATTACGATCCGTTGGCATAAAGATTACTACATATTAAACCTTCCTTAATCGTTAGACAAAATGGCATTTTCTCCTGACTGATATTAATATTAAACTCCAGACCTGGTACCTTAAAAAATATAAGTATGCATGAAATAATAGTAAAGTATCCATGTCGCCCCCTCCAAGCTGCAAACATGTAATCTATTAAGCGATACCAACACCTACAATTCTCCTTAAAGAGAACAGTACCATAAATGAAAGAATTTTCTATCATATTCATGAATGGGAACGCCATACTATCCAGGTATCCACCTCGCCACCTCCTCTGTATTATATCTCTAACTTTGTTCCTCCAGTATCACCAGGTTCCAGGCCAAATCACCAAGAGAGAAGATGATTAGATCTTTTCTGAAAATTAATTTAGAATCCAGCTTTGAAAAAAAAACTCCATGAACACTCAAAATGTCTCTAGATAAATTGTACCGCATTCTCGCTGTCAACATTTATTAGAACTACGCCCCCAGCCAGTCCTATAAAAAAGTCTAATTCTATAAATTGTCCAGTTTAAAATGATGCAATAATTATGGTTGTGGTACAAAACTTTGGGAAGTTATTCACAATTTAAATATATATTTTTTTTAAATGCACCCCTAAAAATAATTTAACACAGAAAACAAATAAACCAAAAAAACTTGAAATATCAATAATGATAAAAATATTGATAAACAAAAAAATAAATAGAAATAGTGAGAAAATAATAGCTAAGGGGAGAAAGGGAAGAATGAAATATTTATGTCTGATTAGGTACATTGTAAAACTAAAGTATTTTTTTGTTTTGTCAGGTTGTTTTACCTTACACAATGTGCAGGTTGAAGTTGATCTGCAGATGAATGGAACAAAATAGAAGCAAAAGTAGCAATGTTAAATTTTACGACTACATTTGTTGCTGGGGGAGGAGCTGTGAAGGAGTGAGTGTATATATAAAGACATAATAATTAGCTGGCCTAATGTATTAGCTGCAAGTACACCATTCAAGTACACCATTTTAAGTACAGTGAAGAGATATTGCAGGAGATAGTCAGGAGGTAGGCTGGAAGGTGGAAAAAAGAAAAAAAAAAAAAAAAAGGTAAGATTTGTTTGACTTAAATTTATAAATTTTTTTTTCTCTCCTATTTAAAATGGCAAACTTAGTTCAGTGCAGGAATTGTTGTGCATTTATTTCATGTTCCACTCTTTGGAGATTCGGATGCTGTCAGATCTGTAGACAATTCTCCTTACTGCAGCAGGAAATTGCATTTTTGAAATCAGAGATATTTAAATTATCTGTTAAACAAACTCCAGCTGGGACTGCTGCAATGCCACTGCCACAGAGGACCCCCAGAAATGGCAGATGGGTTACTGTAGGTTCTGGAAGACTTAAAGTGGTGGATAGGAGACATGTCCCACAGTCGGTGGTTCTCCATAATTCATTTGCAACACTCTCAGAATGTAAGGACAACATGGATATGGACTCAAGCACAGAGGGTGAGAAACCATCGACTCCTATGTCTAATGTATGCAAGACTGCAGCCAAGGACAAAAAAGATAAAGTGAAGTCTCAAAGGAAGCAGCTGTTGCTGGGTGATTCAATCATAAGAAGTGTGGAGCTTAAAGAAAATGGTTTTGTGAGATGTCTCCCTGGTGCTACTGCTAGACGAGATAGAAGACGTATTATTAATATTGTTAAGCAAGCAAAGCAGGAAGGGGACGTGGATGTTCTTGTCCATCTAGGGACAAATGACCTGGCTTGCAATGAAGTGTCAGAGGTGAAAAAATCTTTTATCACACTTGGAAATGACATACAGGATTTTGCATCCACGATTTCATTTTCTGAAGTTCTGCCTGTGCATAATGTTCAGAATGATAGGCAGAGGCGCATAAAGGAGTTCAACATATGGCTTAGTAAATGGTGTCAAGAGCAAGGATTTGGCTTTGTTTCTCATGATAGCTCTACTTGGAATAGGAAGGAACTGTACAAAAAAGATGGTTTGCATCTTTCTCTCAAAGGAACAAATGTACTTAATGAACAACTCCAAGAATTTGCGAAAGAGTATTTAAACTAGGAAGGGGGGGGCAAAAGAGTGGAAATACAAGAGTCCAATTGCCCCCCAAAACAATGCCAGAACAGGTCAGAAGCACAGAGGTTAAGAAATGATAAGCTCAGAGTCCTGTCCACAAATGCTCGCAGTTTAGGTAAAAAAATCAAAGAACTTGGGTCAATAATGGCATCTGAGAATGTAGATTTAGTGGCTGTTACGGAGACATGGTTTAATGAAAGAAATGACTGGGACATAACCATACCAGGGTACTCTTTATACAGAAGAGACAGAGAAGGCAAGAAAGGAGGAGGAGTGGCCCTGTATGTGAAAGATAGCATTAAATCTAACCTAATACAAGTTGGTGAGGCCAACATAGAGTCAGTTTGGGTTACGTTGCAGTTTTCTAATCATGCAGTAACTCGTGTAGGTGTGATATATAGACCACCTGGTCAAGTCAAAGAACTAGATGATCTACTAGTTGAAGAAATAGCTAAAATGACAATGAAAGGAGAAGTTATCATTATGGGAGATTTCAATCTTCCAGATATAAACTGGAAAACCAAAATAGCAAGTTCTACCAGGAGTACAGATATTCTAAATTCCCTACTGGGGTTGTCTCTGCAACAAGTGGTTGAGGAGCCAACCCGGAGGGAGGCCATTTTGGATTTGGTATTCACAAATGGGGATTCGGTATATGATGTAATTGTAGGCGAAACCTTGGGATCTAGTGATCACCAGTCAGTGTGGTTTAATATAAGAACTGTGAAAGAGTCACACCACACAAAAACAAAAGTTTTAGATTTTAGAAAAACAGACTTTTCAAAAATGAAATTAGTCATAAATGAGTCCTTATCAGACTGGAACGGATTACATGGAGTCCAGGAGAAATGGGACTACTTAAAAGGTGCATTATTGAAGGCAACAGAAAATTGCATTAGACTTGTCAGTAAAAGCAAAAAAAGGAAGAGACCACTGTGGTACTCAGCAGAAGTGGCCCAAATCATTAAAAATAAAAAGCTAGCATTTTGTAATTATAAAAAAACCCAGAGCAATGAAGATAAGGAAATCTACAAGATTAGGCAGAAAGAGGCCAAGCAAGTTATAAGAACTTCTAAAGCGCAGGCAGAAGAAAAACTAGCTCAGTCTATGAAAAAGGGGGATAAGACATTCTTCAGATATATAAATGAAAAAAGGAAATTAAAACAAGGAATAACTAAATTAAAAACAAAGGACGGAAGGTATGTAGAAGAGAATAAAGGGCTAGCCGACTGCCTTAATGAATACTTCTGTTCAGTTTTTACAGAAGAAAAAGAAGGAGAAGGACCTCCACTCGAAAGGATGACTAATGAATCATTTGATGCATGTGTCTTTACAGAGGAAGAGGTTCTAAGATTGCTGTCTAAAGTGAAGACAAATAAGTCAGGGGGTCCTGATGAGATACACCCAAAATTATTAAAAGAGCTTAGTGGTGAGCTGGCAAAACCATTAACAGATTTATTTAACCAATCATTAGTAACAGGAGTCGTCCCGGAAGATTGGAAATTGGCAAATGTCGTGCCCATTCACAAGAAAGGTAGTAGGGAGGAATCGAGCAACTATAGACCAGTGAGTCTGACATCAATAGTAGGCAAATTAATGGAAACCCTATTAAAGGATAGGATTGTGGAACATCTTAAATCCCATGGATTGCAAGATGAAAAACAACATGGGTTTACTTCAGGGAGATCATGTCAAACAAATCTTATAGATTTTTTTGACTGGGTGACTAAAATAATAGACGGTGGAGGTGCAGTAGACATTGCATATCTAGATTTTAGTAAGGCTTTTGACACTGTCCCACATAGAAGACTTATCAATAAACTGCAGTCATTGAGCATGGACTCCCATATTGTTGAGTGGATTAGGCAGTGGCTGAGTGACAGACAACAGAGGGTTGTAGTCAATGGAGAACATTCAGAACAAGGTCATGTTACCAGTGGGGTACCTCAGGGATCTGTACTGGGACCAATTTTGTTTGATATCTTCATAAGTGATATTGCAAAAGGCCTCGAAGGTAAGGTTTGTCTTTTTGCTGATGACACAAAGATATGTAACAGGGTTGATGTTCCTGGAGGGAAACGCCAAATGGAAAAGGATTTAGGAAAACTAGAAGAATGGTCAGAACTCTGGCAACTGAAATTTAATGTGGATAAGTGCAAGATAATGCACCTGGGGCGTAAAAACCCAAGGGCAGAATATAGAATATTTGACACAGTCCTGACCTCAGTATCTGAGGAAAGGGATTTAGGAGTAATTATTTCAGAAGACTTAAAGGTGGGAAGACAATGTAATAGAGCAGCACGAAATGCCAGCAGAATGCTTGGATGTATAGGGAGAGGTATAAGCAGTAGAAAGAGAGAAGTGCTTATGCCGCTGTACAGAACACTGGTGAGACCTCACTTGGAGTATTGTGCGCAGTACTGGAGGCCATATCTCCAGAAGGATATAGATACTCTAGAGAGAGTCCAGAGAAGAGCTACTAAACTAGTACATGGATTGCAGGAAAAAACTTACCAGGAAAGGTTAAAGGACCTTAACATGTATAGCTTGGAAGAAAGAAGAGACAGAGGGGATATGATAGAAACTTTTAAATACATAAAGGGAATCAACTCGGTAAAGGAGGAGAGCATATTTAAAAGAAGAAAAACTACCACAAGAGGACACTGTTTTAAATTAGAGGGGCAAAGGTTTAAAAGTAATATGAGGAAGTATTACTTTACTGAGAGAGTAGTGGATGCATGGAATAACCTTCCTGCAGAAGTGGTAGCTGCAAATACAGTGAAGGAGTTTAAGCATGCATGGGATAGGCATAAGGCTATCCTTCATACAAGATAGGGCCAGGGACTATTCATAGGATTCAGATATATTGGGCAGACTAGATGGGCCAAATGGTTCTTATATGCCGACACATTCTATGTTTCTATGTAAAAACTCGTTTTTTTTGACAACAGTATAAATCTCCTGTGCTTTGTTGTGGTGCTAAAGACATATCCCTTTTTCACTTGCCCAACTGGTATGTGTGATGCCGGAGGTCTTGCTGCCCTTACAGGATTGTGGACCTCTTTGCAAGCACTAGTGCACTAGGTCAGTGCACCCTTTCTTGTGTTGTTTCTAGTGCCTGCAAGGACGCCTACAGTCCAGGTGATGGCAGCAAGCCCTCTGGCATCCCATGTACCAGTAAGGCAAGTGAAAAAGTGATATGGCATAGGGTTGGTGCACCCCTTTTTTGTTGGTCAGTTTTTTGGCACCAGCTACTTCATTAGCTGCTGTATTTATTAACAAGGCAACTGAGAAGGGGAAAGACAAGGAATTCTACATGTGACTTCTGTTCTCCTATGATGTCTTTTGGGTGTGTATAGCATGCTTAGTGTTGACAACTGTTTGAAGTGAAAACTAGTATAAATAGCTGAATGTTCGGTATTAGTGTTGAGCGAACACGGACTGTATTATTCGTGTTCGTACCGAATAATTGGATTTTTTGTACCCGAACACGGACACGGACACTTTACTGTATGTTCGGGTAAAAATCCGTGTTCGGTCGTTTTATTTCCGGGTTTTGCATGCTTTGGCGCTCTTTTCATGGCGGGCTTTCAACAGCCAATCAACAATCGTTTAACTGGTGTGCCTTAAGCCATCCCAGCCATGCCTGCAAATGTCTCAGTAGCTGTGATTGGCCGTCTGAAGCATGTGACCAAGTCTTTATAAGTTCGAGGCAGCCGCAGCGGCGTCATTATGCTGCTTAGATTCAGGGACAGAGCACACATCAACGTGCTGGCTGCTGATTAGGGAAAGATAGGCAGGAAAAAACCATTTGTGTCCGGATAGAATTGAGGGACAGGTCGGAGTGTTTAGGCAGGGCGAGTTGTAGGCATTTTAGGGATAGAGTCTGCTGAATTATATAGGGTCAGTGTCTTCTACAAACTACAATCGATATTGCTGTGTGGGGGGTGGGGTCTGCACTCAATCCTGATCTACGATCTCTTCTCAATCCTGTTAGGGACAGAGTCTGCTGAATTTTAGGGAAACTGTGTTCTACAAACTACAATCGATATTGCTGTGTGGTGTGGGATTGGAGATAGGCAGGTGTCAGTGATCCACATCCATTTTTCTGTGTGTGAGCTGCAGTGAACACAATCTTTTTGGGCTGCAGTGAACACAATCTTTTTGGGCTGCAGTGAACACAATCTTTTTGGGCTGCAGTGAACACAATCTTTTTGGGCTGCAGTGAACACAATCTTTTTGGGCTGCAGTGAACACAATCTTTTTGGGGTGCAGTGAACAAAATCTTTTTGGGGTGCAGTGAACACAATCCTTTTTGGTGTGCAGTGAACACAATCTTTGTGGGGTGCAGTGAACAAAATCCTTTGTGGGGTGCAGTGAACACAATCTTTTTGGGGTGCAGTGAACAAAATCCTTTTTGGGGTGCAGTGAACAACATCCTTTTTGGGGTGCAGTGAACACAATCTTTTTGGGGTGCAGTGAACAAAATCCTTTGTGGGGTGCAGTGAACACAATCTTTTTGGGGTGCAGTGAACACAATCTTTTTGGGGTGGAGTGAACAACATCCTTTTTGGGGTGCAGTGAACAAAATCCTTTTTGGGGTGCAGTGAACAAAATCATTTTTGGGGTGCAGTGAACACAATCTTTTTGGGGTGCAGTGAACACAATCTTTGTGGGGTGCAGTGAACACAATCTTTTTGGGGTGGAGTGAACAACATCCTTTTTGGGGTGCAGTGAACAACATCCTTTTTGGGGTGCAGTGAACACAATCTTTTTGGGGTGCAGTGAACACAATCTTTGTGGGGTACAGTGAACAGAATCTTTGTGGGGTGCAGTGAACACAATCTTTGGGGGGTACAGTGAACACAATCTTTGTGGGGTGCAGTGAACACAATCATTGTGGGGTGCAGTGAACTCAATCTTTGTGGGGTACAGTGAACACAATCTCATACTGAAGGTTTGAGGGTGCTGCCTGTTCCATACTCCCCCTACTCCTCATCTAGCCTTTTAGGGGTACAAACAATAGTAATTGGGGCCTAGTGTGGTTGTGTACGTGTGATATACATACACTTTTTTGGGATCATATTTTCTATTCCGCTATTTAATCAAAAACCTTTGGGGATCAGTTAAATTGGGGGATAGTCTGTGTTGGTACGTGTGAGAGAGATCCACCTTTCCAAGTTGTTGGGGTTCATCTCATACTTCTGAAGGTTTGAGGGTGCTGCCTGTTCCATACTCCCCCTACTCCTAGCCTTTTAGGGGTACAAACAATAGTAATTGGGGCCTAGTGTGGTTGTGTACGTGTGATATACATACACTTTTTTGGGATCATATTTTCTATTCCGCTATTTAATCAAAAACCTTTGGGGATCAGTTAAATTGGGGGATAGTCTGTGTTGGTACGTGTGAGAGAGATCCACCTTTCCAAGTTGTTGGGGTTCATCTCATACTTCTGAAGGTTTGAGGGTGCTGCCTGTTCCATACTCCCCCTACTCCTAGCCTTTTAGGGGTACAAACAATAGTAATTGGGGCCTAGTGTGGTTGTGTACGTGTGATATACATACACTTTTTTGGGATCATATTTTCTATTCCGCTATTTAATCAAAAACCTTTGGGGATCAGTTAAATTGGGGGATAGTCTGTGTTGGTACGTGTGAGAGAGATCCACCTTTCCAAGTTGTTGAGGTTCATCTCATACTTCTGAAGGTTTGAGGGTGCTGCCTGTTCCATACTCCCCCTACTCCTAGCCTTTTAGGGGTACAAACAATAGTAATTGGGGCCTAGTGTGGTTGTGTACGTGTGATATACATACACTTTTTTGGGATCATATTTTCTATTCCGCTATTTAATCAAAAACCTTTGGGGATCAGTTAAATTGGGGGATAGTCTGTGTTGGTACGTGTGAGAGAGATCCACCTTTCCAAGTTGTTGGGGTTCATCTCATACTTCTGAAGGTTTGAGGGTGCTGCCTGTTCCATACTCCCCCTACTCCTAGCCTTTTAGGGGTACAAACAATAGTAATTGGGGCCTAGTGTGGTTGTGTACGTGTGATATACATACACTTTTTTGGGATCATATTTTCTATTCCGCTATTTAATCAAAAACCTTTGGGGATCAGTTAAATTGGGGGATAGTCTGTGTTGGTACGTGTGAGAGAGATCCACCTTTCCAAGTTGTTGAGGTTCATCTCATACTTCTGAAGGTTTGAGGGTGCTGCCTGTTCCATACTCCCCCTACTCCTAGCCTTTTAGGGGTACAAACAATAGTAATTGGGGCCTAGTGTGGTTGTGTACGTGTGATATACATACACTTTTTTGGGATCATATTTTCTATTCCGCTATTTAATCAAAAACCTTTGGGGATCAGTTAAATTGGGGGATAGTCTGTGTTGGTACGTGTGAGAGAGATCCACCTTTCCAAGTTGTTGGGGTTCATCTCATACTTCTGAAGGTTTGAGGGTGCTGCCTGTTCCATACTCCCCCTACTCCTAGCCTTTTAGGGGTACAAACAATAGTAATTGGGGCCTAGTGTGGTTGTGTACGTGTGATATACATACACTTTTTTGGGATCATATTTTCTATTCCGCTATTTAATCAAAAACCTTTGGGGATCAGTTAAATTGGGGGATAGTCTGTGTTGGTACGTGTGAGAGAGATCCACCTTTCCAAGTTGTTGGGGTTCATCTCATACTTCTGAAGGTTTGAGGGTGCTGCCTGTTCCATACTCCCCCTACTCCTAGCCTTTTAGGGGTACAAACAATAGTAATTGGGGCCTAGTGTGGTTGTGTACGTGTGATATACATACACTTTTTTGGGATCATATTTTCTATTCCGCTATTTAATCAAAAACCTTTGGGGATCAGTTAAATTGGGGGATAGTCTGTGTTGGTACGTGTGAGAGAGATCCGCCTTTCCAAGTTGTTGGGGTTCATCTCATACTTCTGAAGGTTTGAGGGTGCTGCCTGTTCCATACCCCCCCTACTCCTAGCCTTTTAGGGGTACAAACAATAGTAATTGGGGCCTAGTGTGGTTGTGTACGTGTGATATACATACACTTTTTTGGGATCATATTTTCTATTCCGCTATTTAATCAAAAACCTTTGGGGATCAGTTAAATTGGGGGATAGTCTGTGTTGGTACGTGTGAGAGAGATCCACCTTTCCAAGTTGTTGGGGTTCATCTCATACTTCTGAAGGTTTGAGGGTGCTGCCTGTTCCATACTCCCCCTACTCCTAGCCTTTTAGGGGTACAAACAATAGTAATTGGGGCCTAGTGTGGTTGTGTACGTGTGATATACATACACTTTTTTGGGATCATATTTTCTATTCCGCTATTTAATCAAAAACCTTTGGGGATCAGTTAAATTGGGGGATAGTCTGTGTTGGTACGTGTGAGAGAGATCCACCTTTCCAAGTTGTTGGGGTTCATCTCATACTTCTGAAGGTTTGAGGGTGCTGCCTGTTCCATACTCCCCCTACTCCTAGCCTTTTAGGGGTACAAACAATAGTAATTGGGGCCTAGTGTGGTTGTGTACGTGTGATATACATACACTTTTTTGGGATCATATTTTCTATTCCGCTATTTAATCAAAAACCTTTGGGGATCAGTTAAATTGGGGGATAGTCTGTGTTGGTACGTGTGAGAGAGATCCACCTTTCCAAGTTGTTGGGGTTCATCTCATACTTCTGAAGGTTTGAGGGTGCTGCCTGTTCCATACTCCCCCTACTCCTAGCCTTTTAGGGGTACAAACAATAGTAATTGGGGCCTAGTGTGGTTGTGTACGTGTGATATACATACACTTTTTTGGGATCATATTTTCTATTCCGCTATTTAATCAAAAACCTTTGGGGATCAGTTAAATTGGGGGATAGTCTGTGTTGGTACGTGTGAGAGAGATCCACCTTTCCAAGTTGTTGGGGTTCATCTCATACTTCTGAAGGTTTGAGGGTGCTGCCTGTTCCATACTCCCCCTACTCCTAGCCTTTTAGGGGTACAAACAATAGTAATTGGGGCCTAGTGTGGTTGTGTACGTGTGATATACATACACTTTTTTGGGATCATATTTTCTATTCCGCTATTTAATCAAAAACCTTTGGGGATCAGTTAAATTGGGGGATAGTCTGTGTTGGTACGTGTGAGAGAGATCCACCTTTCCAAGTTGTTGGGGTTCATCTCATACTTCTGAAGGTTTGAGGGTGCTGCCTGTTCCATACCCCCCCTACTCCTCATCTAGCCTTTTAGGGGTACAAACAATAGTAATTGGGGCCTAGTGTGGTTGTGTACGTGCGAGATACATACACTTTTTTTGATCATATTTCCTATTCCGCTATTCAATAAAAACCTTTGAGGATCAATTGAATTGCGGGATAGTCTGTGTCGGTACGTGTGAGAGAGATCCACCTTTCCAAGTTGTTGGGGTTCATCTCATACTTCTGAAGGTTTGAGGGTGCTGCCTGTTCCATACATCCCCTACTCCTCATCTAGCCTTTTAGGGGTACAAACAATAGTAATTGGGGCCTAGTGTGGTTGTGTACGTGCGAGATACATACACTTTTTTTGATCATATTTCCTATTCCGCTATTCAATAAAAACCTTTGAGGATCAATTGAATTGCGGGATAGTCTGTGTCGGTACGTGTGAGAGAGATCCACCTTTCCAAGTTGTTGGGGTTCATCTCATACTTCTGAAGGTTTGAGGGTGCTGCCTGTTCCATACCCCCCCTACTCCTCATCTAGCCTTTTAGGGGTACAAACAATAGTAATTGGGGCCTAGTGTGGTTGTGTACGTGCGAGATACATACACTTTTTTTGATCATATTTCCTATTCCGCTATTCAATAAAAACCTTTGAGGATCAATTGAATTGCGGGATAGTCTGTGTCGGTACGTGTGAGAGAGATCCACCTTTCCAAGTTGTTGGGGTTCATCTCATACTTCTGAAGGTTTGAGGGTGCTGCCTGTTCCATACCCCCCCTACTCCTCATCTAGCCTTTTAGGGGTACAAACAATAGTAATTGGGGCCTAGTGTGGTTGTGTACGTGCGAGATACATACACTTTTTTTGATCATATTTCCTATTCCGCTATTCAATAAAAACCTTTGAGGATCAATTGAATTGCGGGATAGTCTGTGTCGGTACGTGTGAGAGAGATCCACCTTTCCAAGTTGTTGGGGTTCATCTCATACTTCTGAAGGTTTGAGGGTGCTGCCTGTTCCATACCCCCCCTACTCCTCATCTAGCCTTTTAGGGGTACAAACAATAGTAATTGGGGCCTAGTGTGGTTGTGTACGTGCGAGATACATACACTTTTTTTGATCATATTTCCTATTCCGCTATTCAATAAAAACCTTTGAGGATCAATTGAATTGCGGGATAGTCTGTGTCGGTACGTGTGAGAGAGATCCACCTTTCCAAGTTGTTGGGGTTCATCTCATACTTCTGAAGGTTTGAGGGTGCTGCCTGTTCCATACCCCCCCTACTCCTCATCTAGCCTTTTAGGGGTACAAACAATAGTAATTGGGGCCTAGTGTGGTTGTGTACGTGCGAGATACATACACTTTTTTTGATCATATTTCCTATTCCGCTATTCAATAAAAACCTTTGAGGATCAATTGAATTGCGGGATAGTCTGTGTCGGTACGTGTGAGAGAGATCCACCTTTCCAAGTTGTTGGGGTTCATCTCATACTTCTGAAGGTTTGAGGGTGCTGCCTGTTCCATACCCCCCCTACTCCTCATCTAGCCTTTTAGGGGTACAAACAATAGTAATTGGGGCCTAGTGTGGTTGTGTACGTGCGAGATACATACACTTTTTTTGATCATATTTCCTATTCCGCTATTCAATAAAAACCTTTGAGGATCAATTGAATTGCGGGATAGTCTGTGTCGGTACGTGTGAGAGAGATCCACCTTTCCAAGTTGTTGGGGTTCATCTCATACTTCTGAAGGTTTGAGGGTGCTGCCTGTTCCATACCCCCCCTACTCCTCATCTAGCCTTTTAGGGGTACAAACAATAGTAATTGGGGCCTAGTGTGGTTGTGTACGTGCGAGATACATACACTTTTTTTGATCATATTTCCTATTCCGCTATTCAATAAAAACCTTTGAGGATCAATTGAATTGCGGGATAGTCTGTGTCGGTACGTGTGAGAGAGATCCACCTTTCCAAGTTGTTGGGGTTCATCTCATACTTCTGAAGGTTTGAGGGTGCTGCCTGTTCCATACTCCCCCTACTCCTCATCTAGCCTTTTAGGGGTACAAACAATAGTAATTGGGGCCTAGTGTGGTTGTGTACGTGTGATATACATACACTTTTTTTGGATCATATTTTCTATTCCGCTATTCAATAAAAACCTTTCTAGGGCAAGATCTTAAATTACAGAAATATGAGGAGACCGTCAAATAAGGGCCGTGGCCTGGGTCGTGGTGCTGCTGGTAGAGCTCCTGTTGCAAGGAGAGGACATGGTCGATCTGTGCCAGCTACACGCACAAGTGAAACACCTTCCTCAAGTGTGAGTAGGCGACAGAACCTGCATCAGTATTTGGTAGGGCATCAAACGCCCCTAGAAGTGATGAGGCCAGAACAAGTTGAGGCGATAGTAGATTGGTTTGCTGCTGACAGTGCCTCCAGTTCCTTCACATTGTCTCCCACCCAGTCTACTGCAGAAAGGTCAGAGTTGGCACCTGCAGCCAATGTCCAACCGTCTTTCACCTCACCCCCTTGCAAATCAGGCCAGCAGTCTGAGCCCCAAGCCATACAGCAGTCTCTTATTCTTTTTGAGGACTCTGTCAGCAGGGTTTCCCAGGGCCATCCACCTAGCCCTGCCCCAGAAGTGGAAGAGATTGAGTGCAGCGATGCCCAACCACTTATTTCTCAAGATGAGTACATGCAAGGATCATCGCAGCACGTCTCCGATGATGACGAAACGCAGGTGCCAACTGCTGCGGCGTTCAGCATTGTGGAGACCGACAAGGAGGGCAGGGGTGAAGACTGGGTGGAAGATGATGTGGAGGACGATGAGGTCCTCGACCCCACATGGAATGAACGTCATGCAGGTGAACTGAGTAGTTTGGAGGAAGAGGCGGTGGTCGCACAGAGCCACCAGCACAGCAGAAGAGGGAGCAGGGTGCAGAAGCGGAGCGGCCGTGCCCTAGACACTACGCCCGCTACTGCCCAACGCAGCAAGGGAACGAGCGCACCAAAGTCAGCTCAAAGGAGTTCTCTAGCGTGGAAGTTCTTTAGAAAATGTGCTGATGACAGGACACGAGTGGTTTGCACCCTGTGCAATCAGAGCTTGAAGCGAGGCATGAACCTTCTCAACCTGAGCACAACCTGCATGATCAGGCATCTAAGTGCAAAGCACGAGCTGCAGTGGAGTACACACCTTCAAAACCAAGAAACGTCTCTGGCTCATCCTGCTTCCTCTTCTGCTGCAGTCTCGGCCGCTCCAGCCACATCTGTAGTGATACCGGCACCTGCCACCCCGCAAACAGACGATCTGTCAGCAACACCACCACCTGGGTCACCAACAACCATCTCCACAATGTCCCGTGGAAGCGTTCAGCTTTCCATCTCCCAAACACTTGAGAGGAAGAGGAAGTACCCCCCTACCCACCCGCGATCCCTGGCCCTGAATGCCAGCATTTCAAAATTATTGGCCTTTGAAATGCTGTCATTCCGTCTGGTGGAGACGCACAGTTTTAAAAACCTTATGTCGGTGGCTGTCCCACAGTACGTCGTGCCCAGCCGCCACTACTTTTCCAGGCAAGCCATCCCTTCCCTGCACAACCAAGTGGGGGAAAAAATCAGGTGTGCACTGCGCAACGCCATCTGTGCCAAGGTCCACCTAACTACGGATACGTGGACCAGTAAGCACGGTCAGGGGCGTTATATCTCCCTAACGGCACACTGGGTAAATGCAGTGGCGGATGGGCCTGAGGCGGATAGCAATTTGGCGCATGTCCTTCCACCACCGAGGATTGCAGGGCGCTTCAGTTTGCCTCCTGTTCCTAACTCCTCCTACTCCGCTTCCTCATCCTCTACCGCCTCCTCATCCGGACAGCGTAACACCTTCACCACCAACTTCAGCACGGCCAGGGGTAAACGACAGCAGGCAGTTTTACAACTTGCCTGTTTGGGGGACAAACCACACACCGCGCAGGAGTTGTGGAGGAGCATGGAACAGCAGACAAATGAGTGGTTGCTGCCAGCGAGCCTCAAGCCCGGCCTGGTGGTGTGCGATAACGGGCGAAATCTCATAGCAGCTCTGGGCCTAGCCGGTTTGACGCACATCCCTTGCCTGGCGCATGTGCTGAATTTGGTGGTGCAGAGGTTCCTTAAAAACTACCCCGATATGTCAGAGCTGCTGCAGAAAGTGCGGGCCGTTTGTGCGCACTTTCGGCGTTCTCACCCTGCTGCTGCTCGCCTGGCAGCGCTGCAGCGTAACTTCGGCCTTCCCGCTCACCGCCTCATATGTGACGTGCCCACAAGGTGGAACTCCACCTTGCACATGCTGGAAAGACTGTGCGAGCAGCAGCAGGCCATAGTGGAGTTTCAGCTGCAGCACGCACGCGTGAGTCGCTCTGCGGAACAGCACCACTTCACCACCAATAACTGGGCCTCCATGCGAGACCTTTGTGCCTTGTTGCGCTGTTTTGAGTACTCCACCAACATGGCCAGTGGCAATGACGCCGTTCTCAGCTTAACTATCCCACTTCTATGCCTCCTTGAAAAAACAATTCGGGCGATGATGGAAGAGGATGTGGCACAGGATGAGGAGGAGGAGGAGGATGAAGAGGTAACATTTCCAAGGCTTTCAGGGCAGTCATTCGCAAGGGGCTCCGAGGGTGGGTTCCTGCACACGCAAACGCCAGGGACGCAATTGTCCAGCAGGGGCACAGTTCTGGAGGATGAGGAGGATGAGGAGGAGGAGGAGCTGGAGGAGGAGATGGAACCATGTTCACAGCAGGGTGGCACCCAGGCCAGCTCATGGCCATCACTGGTGCGTGGCTGGGGGGATACAGAGGACACGGACCATACACCTCCCACAGAGGACAGCCTTTCGTTGCCTCTGGGCAGCCTGGCACACATGAGCGATTACATGCTGCAGTGTCTCCACAACGACCGCCGAGTTGCCCACATTCTAACTTGTGCTGATTACTGGGTGGCCACGCTGCTGGATCCCCGTTACAAGGACAACGTACCGTCCTTAATTCACTCACTGGAGCGCGATCGCAAGATGCGCGAGTACAAGCGCACGCTGGTAGACGCCATGCTGCTGGCATTCCCATCTGACAGCGGGGCCACAGTGGAAGCACAAGGCAGAGGAGGAGGAGGTCGCCAACGCAACCAGGGCACCGCCAGCACCTCAGAAGGCAGGGTTAGCATGGCCGAAATGTGGAAAAGCTTTGTCAGCACGCCACAACAAACAGCAGCACCAGCAGCTCAGATGGAACGTCTTAGCAGGAGGCAGCATTTTACCAACATGGTGGAGCAGTATGTGTGCACACGCCTACATGTAGTGAATGACGGGTCTGCCCCCTTCAACTTCTGGGTCTCCAAATTGGGCACATGGCCTGAGCTTGCCCTTTACGCCTTGGAGGTGCTGGCGTGCCCTGCAGCCAGTGTATTATCTGAACGGGTATTTAGCACGGCTGGGGGCGTTATAACAGACAAGCGCAGCCGCCTGTCCAGAGACAATGTGGACAAGCTCACGTTCATTAAAATGAACCAGGCATGGATCCCACGGGACTTTTCCGTACCTTATGCAGAATAGCAATGGATACCGACCTTACCCACCCATTGTTCCATTTTTGCTCTTTCTCACTCTTTTGGGGTGTACCCTCATTTAAAATTTGTGAAAAGAAGCAGTGTTGGCTACCTCGTCCTCCTCCTCAGGGCCAGATTAATGTAGGGGCTATTGGAGCTGCAGCTCCAGGCCCCTACCTTTTATATAGGCCCCGGGTTGGCCATATTCACTGTTACCGCTCTTCTGTCACTTGTAAACACAGAAGTCTGGCTTCTATGCTCGCTTCCCCAGGCAGCACCCTCAGAACCTCCCCACACAGCGTGAAGGCCGGACAAGGAGGGACAGTTGGCGATGCATGGATGTGTTTATGGGCTTCAGAGACAGCATCCCATGTTGAATTAGGCATGCATGGCTGCACCCTTCCTCCTCTGGGTGCATGGCAAGGCACGGCCCTAAGGCCCTTCAAAATCCTCAGCACCAAGCCCATGATGCTGTTAATCCGGCCCTGGTCCTCCTCCACCGCCGCTTCCACCTACACCGCCCATAGGTGTGCGCAGCCTATTGCATTAAGGTGTGCACCCCAAAGTTGAAATACACATGCATGTGTTTGCCAGCAGGGAGAGTAATGTATCGGGGCCATGTACCTGTAGGCAAGGAGAAATAGAGCAGAGCAGGTCCCAGGGAGATCTTTCCCATCTCCTCACTGGCAATGCTATGTGCCCTAGGTGATTAGGGTGTGCCCAGGCACACCCAGCACACCCTGTGCGCACGCCTATGTCACCGCCACATCCACCACCACCTCAACCTCCCTCCTACTCCATATGGGCCTCGTCCTTCAGAGATGAAGAAGAACATTGTTTTATTTTTCTGTTTTTTTTTGTTGTTTTAAGTTATTTCCCTATCCACATTTGTTTGCAGAGCACTTGCCATGCTCTTAATTACGTTTTGCTGCCATTTGCAGCACTCTAGCCCTTTCCTTTGGTGTTTTAGAGCCATTTTAGTGCCTTAAAGTTCGGGTCCCCATTGACTTCAATGGGGTTCGGTGTCCGGGAAAAGTTCGGTAAAAGTCCGGGACACGGACCCGGACTTTTTTTTAAAGTTCGGCCGAACCCGTCGAACACGGACATCTAGGTGTCCGCTCAACCCTATTCGGTATGTTAAACATTAACTTTTTGTGGTTTGCTTCACAACAGCTCTAATACTGGGTGAGAGAGGATGAGCACTCTGAGCCAGTCAATTCTTTTACATTGCAGAGTGTTGCCTAACCATGCTTACAGGATAGGAAAGAAAAAAGGGGACCTTTTCAGTGTGATGATGATTCTTTATCATGCAATAAGCAGGCTGGGGCAAGCCCTTAACCCCGCTGTATTGTTTACCTGCATTGATGAATAGGAGGCTTTACGCCTGGCTGCTGAATCTGGCAGGAGAGCTTGAAAGACTGACAGAACAAAATTTGAAATCTTTTGGCAAATAAAAAAAAATTCATCTCTTTGTATTTCAACTGTGTATTCTGATGCTTGCCTGTAGTCTAATTGCACTATCCCATTAATTTCACTCAGACAGTTTCTATATTCTCCCTAAGGGCGGTAGTATGTATTTATTAAGCCTTGTGTTATGTACCACAGTTCAAAGCATTTCACACTCTCTAGCCCAAGATATTTAATTTTTTCATTCAAGCAGTCTAGTACTTGAATCTGACTTCATATTAGCCTTGTTTAGTCTCTGTACAGCAAAGCTCAGACTGGGGGGAAAGAAGCAGCACAAGAAGCCTTTCAATTGTTCTGCAGTGGAAAGAGCAGAGAGGTGAGTTCATCAGTCTTCTGCTACTCCTTTCACTATTAGGCATAGAGTGGAGGTGGCTGAAGAGACCTGGAAGTGTTACCAAACTGTAGCAATGAAAATCAAGTCTCCTACCCTGACAGAAAGTGATGTGGGAAAGGTGTCAGGATAGACAGAAATACAAAATATTTGTCAGGTAAAACAGCTCCCTTATAGAAAAATGAGGGAGGGAAGGGACAGGATGTACCCCTACAAAAAAAGACAGGACTTTATAGGAAGTGGTGTTGTTGCTGAGATGCTGATACACGTGTATATATCAAAAAAAAAAAATATATATATATATTATATGAACATGACTAACCTCCCTGGCGGTATGATTATTTCAGATTGTATGTGCTGAAAGCGGGACCATTATTTTGCTTGTAATTCTTAAGGACGAGCAGCCCAAACCAAATATTTACATATGATTTATTTTTACTGTGCGTTCTTCTTTATAACATTTCGGGTATGATAAATCATAAATTATAATATAATAATATAATAAATAACTATAAATAATAACAAATAATAATATAATAATAATAATAATAATAATAATAATAATACTTTTTATTCAATAAATTGTAGTAAATAACATAATCAAAAACACTAACATTTTTTTTGGCCAAACAAGGATACAATATTAGTAGTCATATTGCTTCAGTAAACGTCCCGGGTATGGAAAATTTTAAAACATGGTACAGCACAAAGTCCGACGTCACAATCAGGACAATAGTATCGCATTTCTTTACGGATTTTCCTTCCAGTGTTGTCACATTTAGAGCAGCAAACCACACACATCCTTGTGGGTGCAGTCTTCTTTTCCGTTGGTGGAATGTGGTCCATAAAGTGACGACCAGTCAGACGTTCGGGGTTCACAACACCAGCAGCACAACGTCTGGATCTATTTACAGCCGTTGGTGTTTGGTGCCTGAGAAATATCAGTTCAGCAACTTTACAAACAAAGTCCGCATGAACCAAAGGCCTGTCACTCTTTTTTTTTTAGTAGAATGAATGCGTTCCACAAACACTGTTCAAGAAGATGCCTGAAGATTTTTTTGCAATATTTTTGTTGTTGTTTCCGCATTGCCGGATAATATGTCATGGCCTGGTCAGCTCTGTCCACACCTCCCATGGTGTTATTGTAATCCATCACCAGTTGTGGTTTCATTACGTCTTTTCCACCTTTTGTGTGTACCATGATAGTAGAGGTGTTGTGAATGGTACTCATTAGGCACACATCTTTTTTGTCATCCCATCTCGGTGCCATCGTTTTGCCTTTCTGCCACGCAACTATTTCTCCTGCCTTGAGCTTTTTACTGGCAAAGGTTGGCTGCATGTCACGCCGGTTAGCCCTAACAGTCCCATATGCATCCGTCTTGTTGTGAAGAAGGAACTCATAGAGTTCTGGAGACGCATAAAAATTGTCTGTGGTGACACTGTACCCCCGATTCAGCAATGGCTCAATTAACCCAAGAACCAAAGCGGTTGCCATTCCATAACTGCTGAATCTTGAATCGTTGAATTTGGTTCCTTTCCCAGTGTATGGGACCGAATTCCATATGTAACCAGTGCTGGATTCACATAGCATGAATGATTTTATGCCAAATCGTGCTCTCTTTGACGCTATATACTCTATCCAGCTGAGTCTTCCTTTGTAGGCCATTAGACTTTCGTCAATACAAATGTCTCTATCTGGTACATAGGTCTGCTGGAAATTTTTCTGAATAATTTGATAAACCTCCCAAATCTTTTTGAGTTTTGGAGCTGGATGAGAAGTCTCATCAAATTCTTCATTATTTGCAAAGTGCAAATATTTCATAATGAGCGAAAATTTGTATTCCGACATGACCGTGCCAAAAAAAGGAGTGGCTAGTATTTTGTTGGTGGTCCAATACCACGTCTGCAGGGGTTTCCCACCACTCCCTGCAGAATAATTAGGCAAGAAACTTCCAGATGTCCTCTTTGGTCACTGGTTCTCACATTCTGCCCCTTGAAAACCTCTGATGCGCAGCAACTTGTTGCTCCTGGTACCGATTAGTTTCCATAACAATCTATTCAATAACCTCATCGGTCAAAAAGAGTTGGAGGTATGCCAAGGGGTTGTCATCCTCAACATCCACTTTGATACCAGGTGATCAAGTAAACGGGAACCTTGGGGGTGCTACGTGCTCCGTACCGCAGTCAATCGAGCACCAAGTCCGCACATCGCTGGGCACAGTCGCAGGATCATCGCTGAAATCACTTTCTGTGCCTGATGACGAACTTACCAATAAATCGCTATCACTCAATTCTGCAATCGATTCTGTATCGCTGTCGCTGTTTTCCAGCAGGTCATATACCGCTTTTGAGGTGGCGGCGGGCTTTTTTGATGCCATGGTCGCTCTGCAGTTTCCAGACACAAAGTACAGGAAAAATGAGGGAAGGGCACTGGAGAAAGCACTGGGGGGCATACTAAGGTCAATTTATTTTATTTTAGTAATGTAATCCAATAGGATTACAATATATCAGTATGTTTGTGTTTTTAACCTTTTGAATTTGCCGCTGGTTCCACCCCCCTGCGACGTGACGCTCGCAGGAGACGGAAGCCGTATGTTGCAGGGAAACATCGCGGGGTCCCGGGGACAATGTAAGTACCCTCTCTTTCAGGATCCAGCGATGCTCCCTGGCGGTACCCCAAGTGTGGCTCGGGGTTACCGCTAAAGGCACTGAAATTCCACCCTGAGCCACACTCGGGAATACCATCAGGGAGGTTGAAAAGGTCTGCAATTTAAACATAAAAACATGTGCTACACATTTACAGTACTTTCATAAATACATAACGGTCCAACGCGTATGGCAGAATACTTTTCTGCTTCTTCAGGGAACTTTAATATGTATCTATATTGTTTGGTAAATTTGAGAGAATAAAAACATATTATACATCAAAACATGAATTAGGAATAAACACATATTATTCATAAATAAGCGAATATATGTGCTCACCAATTTTGCAACAGTCCACTGTTGAAACCTCCAGACGCACATGTATTTATGAAAGTACTGTAAATGTGTAACAGTTAAAGCCTTTTTGCTATGACTTTGTACACGTTTTTATGTCTAAATTGCAGACCTTTTTAATCATGTTCATATAATAAAATTTAATTTTTTCATATATAAGTGTATGTGCTCATCTCAGCAACAACACCACTTCCGGTCTTTTTTGGTAAGGGTACATCCTGTCCCTTACCTCCCTCATTTTTCTATGTGATATATATTTTGGATGTGGTTGTAGTTAGTTGTCCCTGGAACTACTACAATTCTTTTAAATGATGTTAGCTCCTGTATATGTATTTCTTATATAAATGTAGTGATTTTGATGGAGTTTAGATTTAAGAGAATAGATATCAGCATTGCCAAAGCAAATTGAACAAGACATTAAAGTAAGAGCCCAATCCATTTTTAGATTCTAGATAGTGCGGAGAAGGGTTATAGACTTTGTCAGGTTTTTATTTATGTCTGTATCCCTGTGGCTTTCACCCCGACAAGTGAAGGGAAACCTAAACTTTTACAAGGTCACTGGAACAAGCTTAGAGGGAAAATCTGTTGCACCCACCTGTTCTGGTGCACATTGTCAAAGAAGTATTTCCCCTCGCTTTAGGGAAATTTTCTCCCACTTCTCACCAGGACTCTTGGGACAGATAGCAACAAAATCATGACCGTGATCCTAACCTAACCCTTCCTCACACTATTCAAACCAAAAGAAGAACAAGTGTTGTCTGTTCTACTTTACCATTCTAAAATTATATGTCATGGAAACCGATATCAGAAAAAAAGTTTGTGTATTTTATATTTTACACAGCAAAGGTGTTACTGGGTATGTGAATAACGGTAAAGGTGTGAATGATGTGCTGGCAGCATAACATTAGTTTGATGTGTTTTCCATTAAAAGACAACGAAGGGGAAATTACTGTCCTCCTTAGTTTTATGAATGATATTTTTATGACTGAATGTTCAAATGCTACGGGTTGTTTTTAGGTTCAATTTAAAGAACAAATGGGTCCTGATATTGAATTTTTATGCTCCTTTGTGCTGACTTAAATGATCTGTTCACTGCTATAATTTGCTCTGCCTTACCGAGGTTCTACTTGCACCTAATATAGTTCTGCCACCCTGGCTTTGTCAAGACATTCATTTGATGTGGCAAACAGAAATGGCTTATGATTTATCAAAATCTGTCACTTGCGTTAGTGAAAAAAAAAACAAGCAGCTACAGTGTGATCAGCGCACCAAGCTGTCAGTCACCACCACAGATACAAAGTTACTATAGCGCTGCTAAATAAATGTTGATTCAGTGTCGCACACAGAAAGTCAGAACAGGTTACCAAGAAAATAACACATTTTTCTTTTTTGTCTCAAAATAGAAATGTATACAACCAGGCTCACAGCCTTACATGTTTGCATAGCGGATCGCTACAGAGGATCACTACATCACTGTTTTTTATTCTGTTTTTTGTTTTTTATACTGTTTTTTATTTTTATTTTTTTTTCTGTTTTATTTGCTTTTTATCCTGTTTTTTGTTTTTCTTATTCTGTTTTTGTTTTTATCCTGTTTTCTGTTTTTTATCTTGTTTTTTTTATTCAGTTTTTGTTTTTTGTTTTTTATTGGTTGAGCCAGATGAACTTGTGTCTTTTTTTCAACCTGACTAACTCTGCAACTGTGTACAAGATATATTAACATTTTTCAATGTGCACCAGCATAGTGTATATATATATATTTTTTTTTTTAATCTAATGAACATACAATAAGCATTGCACTTATATAAAAATGTATCAGATAAGCAAAAGGAGGTACTCTATGCTGATTCCTCTTTTCTGTCGAATGTGGTTATCAGGTCAGGGAGTGTTAGGTCTCTGCAATGTGTAATCTCAGTGTGTCTGTTTCTTCGGGAAAGTGGCTTCCTCCACATGTAGTTCACATCAGCAGGTCTATCCTCCTACTCCACATCAGACAAAAGGGATATATTAGTACACCAAATACTTCTGAAACTTTTGTGTTCCCATTATGAACTTTCTTTAACCACTTCCGGTCCACGCTATAGCCGAAGTACGGGTGCAGCGCGGACTCTAATTTTCGGCAGGCCGTCTTCATACGGCCTCCCAGAAACAGGCTACCCGCGCGCTCCCGTGAGCGCGCATCAGGGAAAATCTGTGTTGGCCGTGTCCCTTGGACACAGCCAATCACAGATCGTGGTAAATGGCCAATCACAGTGGCCATTTACCACGTGATCGGGCCGTGCAATGAGAGATGATCTCATATGTAAACATATGAGATCATCTCTCATCGCCAGCTCTCTTCCTCACACAGAGACTGCGTGTGAGGAAGGAGCAGAGCCCGATCACCGGTAAGGGAACACACAGCAATGTAATCAGGGCACTGATTACCAGTGCCCTGATTACTGAAGAGGGGAAATAATGCCACAACTGCCCACAGTGCCCGCCATCAGTGCCCCCCATCAGTGCCCACAGTCAGTGCCCATAGTGCTGCCAGTCAGTGCCCATCAGTGCCTACTCATCTAGGCACTGATGGGCACTGACTATCAGCACTATGGGCACTGAGTGTGGGCACTGATGGTGCTGCCCATCAGTGCTGATCAGTGCCACCCATCAGTATCCATCAGTGCCACCCATCCGTGTCACCCATCAGTGCCCATCAGTGCCGCCTCTCAGTGCCCATCAGTGCCGTCTCTCAGTGCCCATCAGTGCCGCCCGTCAGTGCCACCTCTCAGTGCCCCGCAGTGCCACCTCTCAGTGCCACCTTTCAGTGCCCAGCAGTGCCGCCTATCAGTGCTCATCAGTGCCGCCTATCAGTGCGCATCAGTGCGGCATATTAGTACCTCCTCATCAGTGCCACCTCATCAGTGCCCATAAGTGCCACCTCATCAGCGCCCATAAGTGCCACCTTATCAGTGCCCATCAGTGCAGCCTATCAGTGCCCATCAGTGTCGCCTCATCAGCGCACATCAGTGAAGGAGAAAAATGTATTTATTTTCAAAATTTACTCACAGAAAATAAGAAAAACTTTTTTTTTTTCAAAATTTTCTGTCGTTTTTCTTTTTTTTTTTGTAAGAAATAAAAAAGCCAGAGGTGATTAAATACCACCAAAAGAAAGCTCTATTTGTGTGAAAAAAATGATAAAAATTTCATATGGGTAAAGTGTAGCATGACCGCGCAATTGTCATTCAAAGTGTGAGAGCACTGAAAGCTGAAAATTGGCCTAGATAGGAAGGGGGTATAAGTGCCCAGTAGGCAAGTGGTTAAGTGCCTTAGGACACTATGATCATCACTTTTACTCTACATTTTTCCTCTATGCTCACCATTTCTAGTTCTTATAGATCTCTTTGTTCTCCCACATAAAACAGACCAAAAGGACAACTTAACCCATATACTACAAATAAAGTGGAGCAAGTTATGAAATATTTTTTTTTATGCTCCCTCCATTTAAGCCCACAAATGTGTTTTGTCCATGGGTGCTAAACTTACACATTAAACATATCCTTTTTCTGTGCTAAATGGTCCCCCATTTTGCACGGATAATGCTAATGTCCTGTCTTACATTTATTATCCATTTTTGTGGGTTTTATATGGCTAGGGGCTATAACATTTTGCACACAACTTGATTTTCTATATATTATAACATGTTTGGGAGTAATATGCCCTTAAAGCGTAACTCCACTTTTGTTGATGTAGCACCCTTCAGGTAGGTGCTAGTTAAAGGTATAGTGGGCCTTGTCTGCCTAAAAGCAGAGCTGTGATTTATTAGTCAGGGTGTCATGGTTTTCAGGTGTGCCTGCTGAAGGGGGAGTCTCCCCACTGGCTCCTGTGAGAGGCTTCTCATAGGGCGGTGGAGGAAACCCAATCAGGGGACACATCCAGGCTTGTAACTACCCCAGAAGGCAGATTGTGCTGCAAATGTTTCTGGGAGTGGGTATAGGTTTGGGGGTGGCACATGACGCAATGTCTTTGGCAGGAGCAGAGTCCCAGGAGGGAGAGAACGGCTGTCTCTCCTCCTGTCTGAGGAGGAGGATCTTGGGGTGCTGCATGAAGATTCAGAGAGTGCTGAGCTAAGCTGAGGGGATCGTGTGCCGAGAACCTGTGGAGAGTCAGAGGGGTTTAGTCCCAGGAAAGCCTACACAGGTCGTGAGTACTGAGGATTGCCCCTGGGGGTCTGCCTGAATTTAGAGGGGACCACTCCGGAAGAGGTTAGGGGATCCAGTGCCAGCTAGTGGTGAAAGGGGGTACCTAGGTTGAGGACCCTGAAGTGACAGAGGGGGTACATAGTCAGTGGACCCTGAAGAGCTTTAAGTTAAAGGGGGCGTCTGTGGTTTGGGCCCTGAAGTGATAGTGCACAGTGTGAAGTGTGCCAGTTGAGAGTTGCAGCAGTACAGGAATTTACAAGGAGTTTTCTCAGCCAGTGCAGTGCTGGAGGGAGCCATTCAGTGACTCTGAGCTATTGCAGTGTTACAAGTCAAACAGTTCTACAGTCCTGGATCTTCTGGACTAAAGTCGAGGATCCAGCACAGTTTCAGTAATTACACAGTGTTCAAGCGTCCAACAATTGTATTTCGTTGAGTCTAAAGGAGTACCCCACTCATTCCCTTCTCTCATCCCCTTAAATACAATAAAACCACAAAACAAAGATGCCGGAGTTGTCAATGTCTCAGTGCTCACACCCAGGGTCGCAGCTCACAAGGGCTGAAGGGGTAACTGGTATCGATGGCAGACCCACATCAGGCCACAGGCCTGGAAAACCTGCTACATTGAGAAAAAAACATTCCCCTCTGGGAAATCTCTGTACATTGCAGGGATTTTAACAAACTTTGTTGCAGATTCCTACCTTTTGGTATTCTGAAGAAAGCATTATTTGTTCCTCTGTGCCTCTGTGCTGAGTGGGTCTAATGGGAATGGTTTCATAATTGTCTGTCAGTTGTGGCAGCTGCAGGGCTCTAATGAAAAAAGTAGCTCCTATTGGAAGTATCTCACCAAAAATGACATTTTTGTTGCAGGGGATGCCAGAAAGCTGACTTGTATCTTAGTGCAGACTTCTGGGAAAATTGGTGAGCCAATCACACAAGCAGGAAATGATGTTTCTGGGGTGTGGTCAGTACACATTCTGTGTACAGAACATCTCCAGGTAGCCATATTGCATTGCATTTTCAGAAAATCACAGTGGCTGCACATTGAAAAGGAAAGGCAATTTTTAATAACATTCAATTACAATATGATTTGTGGCAGAATTGTTTACCCTATATTGTTTTTTCCTTCTTAGGTTTCCCCACGAAAGTGGAGTTACCCTTTAAGTCATAATATGCGTTAGTATGTTTTCAGGGTTATAGCCCTTCACCAGAAGTCTTTTTCCCAATATTGCACTGTAATAGTCATCTTCAGTTGTTCAGTTCCTTGCTAACCTACAGAACTGTCTAAAGTATGCTCCCTTCCCACTTCTTAAGCTGTCAATGCCTACTGCTATGGGTCTGTTTTGTCTTTTTTGAAATGTTAAAATATGATGTGTTATTTTCCTCTTTACAAAGAAATAGTGTATCCTTTTTTTGCTAATAGTAGAGCTTAGTAGAGATTAGTACAGATGATTTTGCTATTCTGCCAGGGATCTTTGGCCACAATTTTATAAATAATGGTGTCGCCTAGCGGTCTCTCAGCTTCCTTCTTTATGTTTCAATGTTTTTATTGTTTTCAAAAAGGTAGATACGTGTACAATGCATTCAATAGCTGTTAATATATTAGATGTCTTTTAGAACATCTGGCATAGTACATACTGTCAAAACACAACAACATTTTTGTCTTTCGTTGGTAAGCCTATTCAAGATGATCAGTAGCAGTACTGGTTAGACCAGGTCGTATCGCCCCCCCCCCCCCCGGCACCCCACTGGGAACAAACTGTGTTCTGAAGCAGAGGGCGACCCACCCAGCCCCCAGCCTTTATTTCCATGGTAGTCTTCTAAGGTTTCCAACTATCCTAGTTCTAAACGGTTTATCTTCATAGTTACCTACTGAAAATTTTATATCATACTCTATTAACTTAGGACAAACAGAAGTCCATTGTAACAAATTATGGTTGCAAAGGAGAAAGAAGAGTATAGAAAGAGATAGAAATGAAGTAAAGAGAAAGGAAAAGATAAAGAAGATGTCGGTGTCCAAATTTTTGGCAACAGTTCCGCTATATAAGGAGCCAAAATTAATCGGAGTCAGGAGCTCTCCCCCCCGATCAATCAGCTTCTTCTTTATTGAATATTACAACAATCTATTTTAATAAAATGTTATTATATTTTATGTTTCATGTACATTGTCACTGAAATGTAATATTGAAAATATTGAATGTGGCATTACTACCTTAAAACGTAGCTAACAGCCTAAGATGCTCTATGTGCTACAAAATATATAGAGCATTGTACCCCACTGGCAGGCAGATGAGGAGGGGGCTAGGCACTAAAATGCATTCCTAGCAATGATCCATTTGACATATAGTAGCAGGGACTTTCTGTTGTAGACCACATACAGTGGGGATCGAAAGTTTGGGCACCCCAGGTAAAAATTTGTATTAATGTGCATAAAGAAGCCAAGGAAAGACGGAAAAATCTCCAAAACGCATCAAATTACAGATTAGACATTCTTAACAAAAGTTAGATTTTATTTCCATCATTGACACTTTCAAAATTACAGAAAACAAAAAAATGGTGTCTGCAAAAGTTTGGGCACCCTGCAGAATTTATACCATGCACTGCCCCTTTGCAAGGCTGAGACCTGCCAGTGTCATGGATTGTTTTCAATCATCATCTGGGAAGACCAGGTGATGCCAATCTCAAAGGTTTTAAATGCCCAGACTCATCTGACCTTGCCCCAACAATCAGCACCATGGGATCTTCTAAGCAGTTGTCTAGAAAACTGAAACTGAAAATAGTTGACACTCACAAAGCTGGAGAAGGCTATAAGAAGATAGCAAAGCATTTTCAGATGTCAATATCCTCTGTTCGGAATGTAATTAAGAAATGGCAGTCATCAGGAACAGTGGAAGTTAAAGCAAGATCTGGAAGACCAAGAAAAATATCAGACAGAACAGTTCGCAGGATTGTGAGAAAAACAATTCAAAACCCACGTTTGACTGCACAATCCCTCCAGAAAGATCTGGCAGACACTGGAGTTGTGGTACACTATTCCACTATAAAGAGATACTTGTACAAATATGGTCTTCATGGAAGAGTCATCAGAAGAAAACCTCTTCTACGTCCTCACCACAAAAATCAGCGTCTGAACTTTGCAAATGAACATATAGACAAGCCTGATGCATTTTGGAAACAAGTTCTGTGGACCGATGAGGTTAAAATTTAACTTTTTGGCCGGAATGAGCAAAGATACGTTTGGAGAAGAAGGGGCACAGAATTTAATGAAAAGAACCTCTGTCCAACTGTTAAGCATGGGGGTGGATCAATCATGCTTTGGGGTTGTATTGCAGCCAGTGACACAGGGAACATCTCACGAGTACTAGGATAAATGGATTCAATAAAATTTCAGCAAATTTTGGATGGTAACTTGATGCCATCTATGAAAAAGCTGAAGTTAAAGAGAGGATGGCTTCTACAAATGGAAAATGATCCTCAACACACCTCGAAATCCACGGGGGATTACATCAAGAGGCGTAAACTGAAGGTTTTGCCATGGCCTTCACAATCTCCTGACCTCAACATAATGGAAAATCTATGAATAGACCTTAAAAGAGAAGTGCGTGACAGACAGCCCAGAAATCTCAAAGAACTGGAAGACTTTTGTAAGGAAGAATGGGCAAAAATTCCTCAAACAAGAATTGAAAGACTCTTGGCTGGCTACAAAAAGCGTTTACAAGCTGTGATACTTGCCAAAGGGGGCAGTACAAGATATTAACTCTGCAGGGTGCCCAAACTTTTGCAGACACTATTTTATTTTTTTCTGTTTTTTTTTTGAAAGTGTAAATGATGGAAATAAAATCTAACTTTTGTTGACATATTATAAGAATGTCTAATCTGTAATTTGATGCCTTTTGTAGATTTTTCCATCTTTCCTTGGCTTCTTTATGCACATTAATAACAATTTTTACCTGGGGTGCCCAAACTTTCGATCCCCCTTGTATGGAGGAAATTGCTATTCTAGAGAGACAGAGGTACGAGGAATCTATAGTCAAGAGGCATAACACCACCAATCAGCATAGAGTAACTCCTTCTGAGTTCCTGACACTTTTTATATGAGTGTATTACCTGGTGTCTTTCTAAGAAGATTACAAAATTTAAGGTATGCCATTATTCATTGCAATACTTGTTACATTTTTTTAACAATAAAACACAGGCAATCTAATATAACAAACTTTTGTACATTGGGTAGGATAGGTGCATTATAAACCAGCACATTTAGAGACTAAACAGAAAGGATTTATGAATATATGTGTTTGTTTAAAACAGACCTGAAGACCAAAATATGTGAATGATATTTCTGGTATTTGTACTACTATAATTGCAATGAATGTATAGCACTTATTGTGATGATAGTGAGGTCTAACAAACTACAACATGTATATTGAGATAGGGAAAGTCTCAATGAACACCATGCCACCCCTTTTTTTTTTCTAAAATGTTAAAGTAAGGAAAACTGTGAGATTTAAATCTCATGGCTGTTCTGAACATTTATGGGAGGCCACACTTTTGTCAGAACAAAGCCCAGCTTTAAGTATTACTTAACCAAGGATTCAGCATTCACTATATCTGTTCTCCCAAAGTACACAGAACATGTAAATGCAATTACTTTACTAAATATAAACTGCTAAATACCTTTTCTCATCAGCAATATATAGTAGTCTTGTGACTTCTATAAGTGTCCATGGAAAGCACTAGTTAAAGCATGTAGGAGGAGTTTTCATTCTCCTCTATGAGGCTGCATGACCCCTGACCTCTGTCTGGACAGTGCTGATTGTCCCTGTGCTGATCACCCCCGCCCCCCCCCCCAAAAAAAAAAAAACCTCTCTAGCAATACACACCAAACCTAGCATGTGCAGAGTGCAGAGGCTCTGTACTATCATGAGATGGATTGGGGACTGTAGAAGAAGGGGAGGATCAGAGGAGACAGGATCAAACAGCCTTTTTACGCAATGCAGAGAATTAACCTCTTAGGTTCCACAGTAAGTAAAACAAGCATGCTTTACTGCATTCACAGACTGATTTTACAGTTGTGGGTTTGATAACACTTTACGACACAGAGAAGAGAAATCTACATGAAATACAGATGTTTCACAAACCTCCACTAGCAGGGTCTGAAAAAATAACTCCCAGTGAGACCTTGTCATAATTTGCATATTTCAAATAGTTTGGCAGAGCAGCTTAAAGCGATACACATCTAACTCTGTTTTTCTATGATCTAAAACTGAACTACCAGAGCCAAACTTTATACATAATCCAGAATTCCTTCTGTGGTGGCATTACCCTTATAAAAAAAAAGTTGTTCCACTAATGTATAGGAAGATACCAATCAGTTAGACAACAAACACACCTACATTACAGGGTCCAGAAGGCTTATAAGATATCCTTGATCTCCTACGAGAATTGTACATACAATCCATATTATGTTTTATATATTTTACAAATTGTAACTTAATTCTGTTCAATATTATGCTGATAGTCTGATTGGAAACCTTGTCAAAATAAAATACAGATATATTTAGAATAGTTGGTGTTCTTAAAGTATTATTTTTTTCTAAAATAACAAACATATCATACTTACTTGTTTGTGCAATGATTTTGCACAGAGCAGCCCCAATTCTCCTCTTCTCGGGTTCGCTGCCGGCGCTCCTGGCTCCTCTCCAGTTCAAGTAATCCTCTAGCAAGCCACTTGGCAGGGCAGGTACCCATGCAGGCTCGATCTTCCTCTTCTTAGCCTCCATCCTCCTCTTCTCAGGTCCCCCGCTGGTGTTTCTGGCTTCTTTCCCCTTTGAGTACCCTCTAGCAAGTCACTTGGTAGGGAGGTACCCGTGCGGGCTCACTCTTACTCTTCTCAGCCCCCATCATCCTCTTTTCAGGTACACCATCAATCGTCCTGGCTCCTCCCAACTTCAAATACTCCCCTAGCAAGCCACTTGCTGGGGAGGTACTTATGCAGGCTCGATCCTGAGCTGCACTGTGTGCCTTTTTTAACACACATACTGCGGCATGGCCCCCATCTCCTGCTCCATCATCACTGTATTTGGTTGACAGCAGTGGGAGCTATTGGCTCTCATGAAGTCCAGTAAAGAGGGAGAGAGAAAGAAGTGCAAAACACTGGACCGGAATCAGCTCAGATAAGTATTTAGGGGGGACGGGGGGCGGAGCTATATAGAATGCATTAAGGTAAAACACCTTTAAGATGTGTCCTCTGGAGCATAATAAAACACTCCATCACTTCTGCAATACACCCCTTGCACCCTTCGATTGGGTATGTGAATAGGTATGTTAGTTGGGTAACATCCCTCCCCAGGGTCTAGAACACACAACTTCATATACAGCATGAGCTCATCAAATCTAAACTTTTATCTGAGGGTCAATGACTCTTGCAAACATCAGATTGGACCATGCAAGTGAACGTAACCAAGAACCAGGCAAGCTTCAGTAAAGTATTTTGCACTTTTAGTCTAAGTTTTACTATTGCTTATGTCTGTTTTGTAATAGATTTTCTTTCTTTTCATAAAAAAAATATTTAAAAAATCACCAAGATGAGTCTCTAAATGCTCTAATGACAGATTGTTTGGGGTTGATTTACTAAAGGCAAATAGACTATGCAAGTGCATTTGCTGCAGATCTTAGCAAAAAGGGTAAAGATTAAATTTACAAAGTATACCCAATCACATGGAGAGAAAATTAAAAAAAAAAAAAATGCTTGGATGATTGGATGTCAGCAGAGCTCTCCCTCATTTACTAAGCTCTAGGAACAACTGCATTTGCAGAGTGCAACTGCACTTGCAAAAGTGCATAGTCTATTTTCCTTTAGTAAATCAACTGCATTGTCTCTGTAAGCAGATGCTGTATTGTAAACTGTGTTACACTCCTGCCTGAGAAGCAAGTACTCTTCAAAGGTCAGAATTGCAACAGCAAATGCTGTGCAGGGTATGTGTATCTATTAAAACATGTGGTGGTGACTACTGTGTGTGCAGAAATGGTTAACAGTAGGGATCACCCTAAGCCTAGTAAATCTCAGCACAGTGTGAGGCTGTGTATGTAATTTTCACGAAGAACATTACGGTGGGGGATTTACTAAAACTGGGGCAATCAGATACTGGTGCATCTGTGCATAGTATCCAATCCACTTCTAAGCTTCAGCTTGTTTAATTATTCTTTGGCAATAACATCTGGAAGCTGATTGGTTTCTATTCAGAGTTGAATAATTTTGCATTATCCACTTTTAGTAACTAAACCCCAATGTGTGTTTGCATGAAATGGCTCCTTTTAAAAAGTCCAAACATATTAATCAAAAGCAATTGATTTGAGGTTTAGAGAGTAGCATGTATCATTCATAACTTGGTATCAGTGTGTAAAGTAAGGCTGACCAATGATTTTAAAGTGAAAGTAGAAACCCTTCATAAATAATATTTGGTTTGCTAAAGCCCTGTGGGGGGGGGGGGGGGGTTTATGAATTATGTTGCAGAGTGAAACAGTGCTATACAGGAGCACTCATGCCAGTTATACTTACTATAATCCTCCCTCTAAAGTAGCACTTTTCCAAAATAAATCTTGCCCCTAACCTTTCCTTGGTTGTGTAGCTGTTTGGATTGAAATTATGGCCATCTTCAGTTCTATATTTGATTTAAGCTTTTGGAAATCTGTCTGGTTCTCTTCCCAAAATTTCAGGTGCAGGGGTCATAAATACACAAAAACTGTCCTGCAGACTTTGCTAAATGGAGGCAGTATGATTTGCCTCTAATTGGATTGGTAATTTCATTGATAAATGTATCTAATACCTTCAGCAATTCTCAGATACTTCTTGTTTACACTTGCTCCAACTTTAGTCAGCACCATCTTCCTTCCAGTTAACCTTCCCTGCATGATGACAACACAGTGACAGTACAGGAGCACAATTAAGCCTGGTACACACTATCAGTATTTTTTTTTTCATTCGACCCAGTGGGCTGAATGAAAGAAACGAAGGAGCTCAGGAGGAGCTCGCTGTACTAACTATCCAATGTTTGTACAGCAATCTGTTCTCTAAGCTACTGTGTTCTGATAGGGGGACTGCCCCCCTACCAGTACACACCAGTCAGCCCTCTCAGCTGCCAAAGCTGATTGGATGGTGGTTTTCTAGCTATGCCCCGTTCGGCAGAAGCTGGTCATTCGGCTGGCTTCATTTGGACAGTCTGCTGTACATGCGGACTGATATGCTGCCTGTGTGTATCAGGCTTTGGGAAGCAGCTGAAACCCCTATAACAGGAAGCATCTGAACAGGAACCTTCATCGCATGATCACCAGCTATTATCTTTAAAAAACTGAGATTGAAAACAACTTTTAAAACTACATCTGGGTGTTAAAGTGATTGTAAAGGTTTTTTTTTTAAATAAACATGGTATACTTACCTGCCCTGTGCAGCCTGGATCCTCCTCTTCTCGGGTCCCCCTTTGCTGCTCCTTGCCCCTCCCTGTTTTTGAGTGCCCTCACAGCAAGCAGCTTGCTATGGGGGCACCTGATCCGAGCAGCATCTCTGTGTATCTATTCAGACATGGCACTGCCATTCGGCCCTACCCCCTCTCTCTTCAAATTGGCTAACTGACTTTGATTGACAGCCATGGGAGCCAATGGCGCCGCTGCTGTGTCTCAGACAATCAGGAGAGAAAGTCTAGGATGGCTGAGGGACTTGTGGACATTGCTAGACAGAGATAGGGCTCAGGTAAGTATTAGGGGGTGTTGGGGTGGCTGCTATGCACAGAAGGCATAAGATAAAATAAACCTTCTGCCTCTACAACTCCTTTAAAGCTAAATATAATTTTGAAGATTTATTTAAATCTATCTAAACTTTAAAATGTTTCTTAAAGTGTGATGCCTGCCAGTGTTTTGTTTCTAAAATTTTGGCTAAAGTGGAGAAGAGTTGGAACGTGGGTTTCATTCTTATTTTCCATTGACATCTAGTGAAAAAATTAAGAAAAAGCTAGCATTTTAAAGTTCTTACTTGAACAAGAACGGAGGGGAAATGTCCCAAGAAGTTCCACTGATAGATGCTCTCCTAATTTGGGGAGATTTTCTCTCATTTCTGAGTGTCATTTATGACCAGGAAGTGGATGGAAACACTGGGAAACACTAAAACAAAGTCTGACAGACTATTTCTCTAAAGTAATGAAAATTAATTGCCAGAGTTTCATTTGTATTACATCAACATAAATGCGATCTACTGCATTTTGCTATTTTGTATCTGAATTAAATTTTATTGTTCTTCCCTTAACCACTTTACCACTAGAGCATTTTGCTGTCTTACGTCTGGGCCACTTTTTGCGATTCGGCGCTGTGCGACTTTAACTGACAATTGCGCGGTCATGCGACGCCGTACCCAAACGAAATTTACGTCCTTTTTTTCCCACAAAAAGAGCTTTCTTTTGGTGGTATTTGATCACCTGTGCAATTTTTAGTTTTTGCGCTATAAACAAAAAAAGAGCGTTTATTTTGAAAAAATAACAATATTTTTAACATTTTTTTATATGAAATTCCCCCCAAAAAAAGATGTAAAAACCAATTTTTTTTAAAATGTTTGGCCAATTTTTTTTCTGCTACCCATGTTTGGTAAAAAAAATCGTAATAAGCGTATTTTCATTGGTTTGCGCAAAAGTTATTGCGTTTACTAACAAAGGGAAAGATTTCTGTCATTTTTGGTGTTTTTTTTTTAACGAGTAATGGCGGCGATCTGAGATTTTTTTTGCGGGACTGCGACATTGCGGCGGACAGATCGGACCCTGGACTGACATTTTTGACACTTTTGGGGGTACCAGTGACATTACTGCAGTAATCAGTGCTATAAATATGCACTTAAAAGTGGGGGTGTGTGGCGCGCTACAGAAGTGAAATGGGATAAAATGTAATAAGTGTGGTTTAGGAGTGTAATACATGTGCTAGATGATAGTAAAATAAAGTGCTATTTATTTGATTGGTGTCGTATTCTTTTAACTGGGGGTGTGTTCAAGCTTCAAGCTGATCATGCTGACGTAAAAAAATATATAAATACTGTATTGAACTCTATAACGTACTGAACAGATATTCCAACTAAAAGTGCTGAGTGCTTTCAATATGTAAACCCACAGATAAGTAAATAAGTATTCCAATTGATATAATGTAAAAACAATTATTCCAAACCATAAGGTGCTAAGTGCTTTCATTCTTCATTAAATATATCAAAACAATAAAATATATAAATTCTTAAAGTGCAGTGTCCGTGAATGTCCGTTTAATTTAATCCACAAAAGGGAGAAATTCAACCAAGTGTCTTCAACTTAAACAACAAGGTGCTTCCGTGCAAACAAACGTGCTATGACTTGCTCCTCCACCAGGTGTCACCTCTAGGTGCTCTAAACTCTCACCTTAGTAAGGTATAATATACGCCTGTATATATATATTGGTCTCCGGAGTGGTGAACAACGGCTTGTGCTATCTCCAATCTCCTATTCTTGCTCCCGAGTATACTTGCTGGGTACGTTCTAGGGTGCTTTTATTTATGGGGTCCTTAACTCCTGTCTCGACCTCGGGCTCATTAAACACAGAGTACCATCATGGTGCAGTATGTAAAAACAGTTTATTCATAAAAAAGCAGTTGCACTTATGCGCATGGAAATTGTTTGGTTAGCGTTGGGAGAACTTTGCTCCGATCCTTAACGTCACTTCCGGTGTCTGGCGGCTCCTCCTACGCGTTACGTCACGTCACGTGACTTCCTCAGGGAGTGGCCTATACTGGATGTGACGTTATATTTATATTGGTCGGGCCGGAAGTATCGCCGTGGCCATTTTGAAGGAACTTGTGAATGTAATTCCGGCGGAAGTTCTCAATCCGCCATATTGCTCCTTATTCCGAGCATGTTTACACTAATTTTTACTCTTTGTTTACCCCGGAAGTGAGGTTGTGAACCGTATTTTCTATATGACAATGTACATATACTGCGTACACAAAAGAACCATAGTATCCAAAACTTCATATTCACGCGGGTTGATATATTCATTTTTACGAAACACACAGGAGAAATCTCATATAAAAAGGAATTAAAATTATTTTAAGTCTTCTTTAATTTTTCTTATTTACCTCAATAAAACCTTAAAATGTGTGAGAGAGGGGATACTGTTAATTATGTTACTATAAGATGGAGGCTCAAAACATTATTTTAGAACTCTTTTTAAAACGTATTATATTTAAAACATACTTTATAAATGTGGGGTTTTTTCTCTTTATAAAAATTAAAAATCATTAATAAAACAGTTTAAATCGAAGTCCACATTAAGACCGTTGGGTGTAAAGGAATCCATTTTAAAAATCCATTGGGATTCTAGTTTACTCAAGGTTTGGACTTTATGACTCCCTCTCCAATGTCTTGTATAGGGCGTTATACCCCAAAAGATCATTTTTGAGGGGTCTTTGTGGTGGTATTTAGCAAAGTGTCTTGATACAGTGTGCTTGTCGCTCCCTTTAATTATATTTTGCACATGCTCTTTAATGCGGATTCTTAGCAGGCGTTTTGTTCTGCCTATGTATTGCAGCCCGCAACTGCACTCTAAAGCGTAGACTGCCCCTTCTGTGTTGCAACAGATGAAGTCTCTGATTTTATATTTTGTTCCATTGCTAGTAGACTTGAATTCCAATATTTTTTGTTTTGGTTGTTTAGTTTTTTTACATGCGAAACATCTTTTACAAGGGTAAAATCCCTTACCGGTGAAAAAAGAAAACGTTTTTTTTGGGGGATCTGTGATGGTTTTCACTATTTTATTTTTAAGTGTTGGAGCCCTTTTGTATATAAAGCTTGGTTTTTCTGGTATGTGATTCTTCAGATGTTTGTCTATTTTTAACACATGTCTCTTAATTATCTTCTCTACTGCTTTATATTGCAAATTGTAATTCAGTATTATTGGGATTTTATCCGTATAGGAATTTTCCTTTTGTTTCTTCTTCAATAGTTCCTTTCTCTGTATATTTTTCACTTCTGTTATCTTATTTTTCATAAAGTTATGTTCATAGCCCTTATCCAAGAATCTTTGGGCTAACACATTTGCTTGCTCTTCGAAATCTTTATCCTTCGTGCAATTGCGTTTTAGCCTTAGTAGTTGTCCCTTCGGGATATTCCACAGCCAATTTTTGTGATGGCAGCTGGTAATGGGGAGGTAACTATTACGGTCTACCTCTTTGAAGTGAGTTTTTGTAAATATTTTTCCATTTTCTTGGGAGATGTGAAGGTCCAAGTAGGTAATTTCTTCTTCACTGATGTTCCAGGTCAACTTTATGTTTTTATCGTTCTTATTTAATTCTTCTAAGAATTCTTCAAGTGTATTTCTAGATCCTTTCCAGAAGATTAGTCTGTCATCTATGAATCTGTTATATAAGATGAGTTCTGGCGGTCTGTTTTTATATATTGCTTCTTCCTCCCATTGGGCCATAAATATATTGGCTATGCTTGGCGCAAACTTCGCGCCCATTGCGACTCCGATGCTTTGATGATAATATGTATTGTTATACCAAAAATAATTTTTCTTCAAACAAAAATCTAAACATTTTATTAGGAATTTCCGTTGCTTTCAAATCAATCCTGTATACTTTCTTAGGGCCCATTTTGTGGCTTCACATGCTTCATGATGCTTTATTATTGTATATAGGGAAGCCACATCTATAGTGGCCATTTGTACTTTCTCTTGTTGTTGGGTTTCTTCTAATATTTGCAAGATGTGCTTCGTATCCTTAGTAAAGGCTTTTGTTTGCGGGATTATAGGCTGTAGAAATGTGTCGATATATTGTCCCAATCGCATGGTGAGTGAATCAATACAGTTGACTATTGGTCTCGTGGGGGGTTTACTCCATCTTTATGCATTTTGGGTATTGAATATATTAAAGGTGTTCTACAAGCTTCTGGTATTAGAAACTTCGCTTCTTTTTTATTGAGTATCTCTTTTTTAAGGCCTAGATGGATTAATTGCTCCAGTTCTTTTTTATGCTTATAGATGGGGTTACTCAATAGTTTGGTGTATGTTTGTCCGTCATTGAGCATGTTTACCATAGTTTCTTGGTATTTTTCTTTATCCTGAATCACTATTCCCCCCCCCCTTTGTCTGCCGGCCTTAATACTACATCCTGTCTCTTTGTTAGTTTTTTTAAACCTATTTGGATGGCTTTGGACTCATCATATTTCTTTATTTTAATATTCTTCAAATCATCTAAAACCAATTCCTTAAAAACATTAATACATTTATTGTCATTTATCTGGGGGTTAAAAATCGATTTATTTTTCAAATTGCTGTGTTGGATAGTGTTGGGCTCTGCTATTCTGTTAGTGGCCTTTATTGGATTACTTAGGACGTATTTTTTAATATTTAATTTCCTAATATATTTTTTTAATATATTTTTGAATGCCTACATATGCTTCAATTTACATATGCTTTAAACCCTTTTTTGGGGCATATTTCAGTCCCTTATCAAGAACTAGCAATTCTTCTTGTGTCAAGGTTTTTTTGCTGAGGTTAAAAATTCCTTCTCCTGTCTTTCTCTTTTCCTTTTGTTTCCCCTCTCCTCCTCGGCATCCTCTCTTCTTTCTGTGCTTCTTCTTTGTTGCTTTGGCTCTTCTTTCTTTTTTGGAGAGTTGTTTCTCTTGCCCTTCTCTAAAAAAGATTTCTTATTGTCATTCTCTTTTCTTCCTTTTTCAGATTGATGATGTCTCTCATCCCTTCTTTCTTCATCTCTCAGGTCTCTTAAAGGGGCGTAATAATTGTGTGTGGGTATTGGACTTCTGTCTCTTCTGTGTGTTTCGTGTGGATGATCTCTTCTATCTCTTTGACCATTGTAGTATGTTTCATGTGGTTGTTCTCTTCTTTCTCTTTGACCACTATAATGATTTGGTCTATTGTAATTCCAATCATGTGGTCTTCTGTTTGAGTTGTGGTCTTCTGTCCTGCTAAGAATCCGCATTAAAGAGCATGTGCAAAATATAATTAAAGGGAGCGACAAGCACACTGTATCAAGACACTTTGCTAAATACCACCACAAAGACCCCTCAAAAATGATCTTTTGGGGTATAACGCCATATACAAGACATTGGAGAGGGAGTCATGAAGTCCGAACCTTGAGTAAACTAGAATCCCAATGGATTTTTAAAATGGATTCCTTTACACCCAACGGTCTTAACGTGGACTTCGATTTAAACTGTTTTATTAATGATTTTTAATTTTTATAAAGAGAAAAAACCCCACATTTATAAAGTATGTTTTAAATATAATACATTTTAAAAAGAGTTCTAAAATAATGTTTTGAGCCTCCATCTTATAGTAACATAATTAACCACTTCCCGCCCGCCCTATTACAGATTGACGGCGGGAATGTGGTTGAGTTATCCTGACCGGACGTCATATGACGGCGGCAGGATAACTCCGCTCTGGGCGCCCCCCGGGGGCGCGCAGAGCGGCGATCGGTGATGCGAGGTGTCAGTCTGACACCCTGCATCTCCGATCTCGGTAAAGAGCCTCTGACGGAGGCTCTTTACCATGTGATCAGCCGTGTCCAATCACGGCTGGTCACATAGTAAATAGGAACAGCCGTTGATCGGCTTTCCTTAGTTCGTGCCTGACAGGCACGAGTAAAGGAGCGCCGATCGGCGGCTCCCCTGACAGGGGGGGGGGTCGGCACTGGTAATCAGATCATTGATTACCAGTGCAGACCCTCGGGGGGGGGGGATGCCACTAGATCCACCAGGGATGCCCACTATGACCCCAGGGATGCCCACTATGACCCCAGGGATGCCCACTATGGCCACCAGGGATGGCAATCAGGGCTCAGGGAGCCCCCCATTGCCCTCCCCATCAGTGATGCCCACCAGTGTCCTCCCTATCAGTGCTGCCCACAAGTGCCCATCACTGCCATCCTTTAGTGTCGCCCACCAGTGCCCATTATTGCCCACCAGTGCCGCCTATCAGTGCCCACTAGTGCCCATCAGTGCCGCCTGTCAGTGCCGATCAGTGCCGCCCATCAGTGCCCACCAGTGCCGCCTATCAGTGCCCATTAGTGCCCGTCAGTGCCACCTATCAATGCCCGTCAGTGCCACCTATCAGTGTCCATCAATGCCGCCTATCAGTGCCCAGCAGTGCCGCCTATCAGTGCCCACCAATGCTGCATATCTGTGCTACCTATCAGTGCCACATATCAGTGCCTATCAGTGCCGCATATCAGTGCCGCCTATCAGTGCCACCTATCAGTGCCACCCCATCAGTGCCACCCCATCAGTGCCACCCCATCAGTGCCTCCTCATCAGTGCCTGTCAGTGCAGTCTCATCAGTGCTCATCAGTGCAGGAAAAAAATTATTTATTTACAAAATTGTATAACATAAACAAAATTTTTTTTTTTTTTTTTTAAACTTTTCGGTCTTTTTTTATTTGTTTAGCAAAAAGTAAAAATCGCAGAGGTGATCAAATACCACCAAAAGAAAGCTCTATTTGTGGGGGGAAAATGACATAAATTTGGTGAAGGTACAGTGTTGCATGACCGCGCAATTGTCATTCAAAATGCAACAGCGCTAAAAGGGGAAAATTGGCCTGGGCGGGAAGGGAGGGAAGTGCCCTGTATTAAAGTGGTTAACAGTATCCCCTCTCTCACACATTTTAAGGTTTTATTGAGGTAAATAAGAAAAATGAAAGAAGACTTAAAATAATTTTAATTCCTTTTTGTATGAGATTTCTCCTGTGTGTTTCGTAAAAATGAATATATCAACCCGCGTGAATATGAAGTTTTGGATACTATGGTTCTTTTGTGTACGCAGTATATGTACATTGTCATATAGAAAATACGGTTCACAACCTCACTTCCGGGGTAAACAAAGAGTAAAAATTAGTGTAAACATGCTCGGAATAAGGAGCAATATGGCGGATTGAGAACTTCCGCCGGAATTACATTCACAAGTTCCTTCAAAATGGCCGCGGCGATACTTCCGGCCCGACCAATATAATTATAACGTCACATCCAGTATAGGCCACTCCCTGAGGAAGTCACGCGACGTGACGTAACGCATAGGAGGAGCCGCCAGACACCGGAAGTGACGTTAAGGATCGGAGCGAAGTTCTCCCAACGCTAACCAAACAATTTCCATGCGCATAAGAAACTTTTTAAATGTAAGTGCAACTGCTTTTTTATGAATAAACTGTTTTTACATACTGCACCATGATGGTATTCTGTGTTTAATGAGCCCGAGGTCGAGACAGGAGTTAAGGACCCCATAAATAAAAGCACCCTAGAACGTACCCAGCAAGTATACCCGGGAGCAAGAATAGGAGATTGGAGATAGCACAAGCCGTTGTTCACCACTCCGGAGACCAATATATATATACAGGCGTATATTATACCTTACTAAGGTGAGAGTTTAGAGCACCTAGAGGTGACACCTGGTGGAGGAGCAAGTCATAGCACATTTGTTTGCACGGAAGCACCTTGTTGTTTAAGTTGAAGACACTTGGTTGAATTTCTCCCTTTTGTGGATTAAATTAAACGGACATTCACGGACACTGCACTTTAAGAATTTATATATTTTATTGTTTTGATATATTTAATGAAGAGTGAAAGCACTTAGCACCTTATGGTTTGGAATAATTGTTTTTACATTATATCAATTGGAATACTTATTTACTTATCTGTTGGTTTACATATTGAAAGCACTCAGCACTTTTAGTTGGAATATCTGTTCAGTACGTTATAGAGTTCAATATAGTATTTATATATTTTTTTACGTCAGCATGATCAGCTTGAAGCTTGAACACACCCCCAGTTAAAAGAATACGACACCAATCAAATAAATAGCACTTTATTTTACTATCATCTAGCACATGTATTACACTCCTAAACCACACTTATTACTTTTTATCCCATTTCACTTCTGTAGCGCGCCACACACCCCCACTTTTAACTCTGTATTAACTGGATCCTGGTACCAGTACCGTGGTGCTGCAATAAGAAGGGAACCTATACTACTCCAGATAGCGCAGGAACCACTCATACATATAAATATGCACTGTTACTGTAAAAATGACACTGGCAGGGAAGGGGTTAATTTTATTGGAGAGGGAGGGGTTAATGTATGCCTGGTGCTTACTGACGTGTGGGGGGGGAGGTGACTGTGTGAGACAGGGACAGATCGGATGTCCAGCTATGCTGAACACTCCGATCTGTCACTCCCTGTCACTGAGGAGATCCGCCCGCTCTGTTTACACAGGCGGGTGGATCTCCAAACTGGATTCCCCGACGATCGGGGCAGAGCAGCGGCGATCGCCGCTGCTCCTCCCCTGGCCCGACTCCCGCTGTGAATGAAAACAGCGGGAGCGCGCCTCAGGCGGCGCGCGAGCGCCGCCTACAGGGGGAGGAGTCTGGCGACGTAGGTCTACGTCGTCAGACGAGAACGAGCCACTTTTCCGCAGTAGTACTCCGATACTCAGTGGTAAAGTGGTTAAGGACTAGGGATGATTGAACTTTTCAAAATTTAGGTTCGGCCAGAACATCCAAACTTCCCGAAAGTTCGGCCCGGATTTCAGAACCCCATTGAAATCAATGGGACCTGAACTTCGGTAATCAAAAAACACCATTTTGAAGCCCTAAAACCCAATAAATGCCCCTAAAAAGTGCCTAGGGTTCTGGGTCATACCCCGGGGACTATTAATCACACAAAAAAAGTTCTTAAAAAGTGTCATTTTTGATAGAGAGCCAATAATTGAAAAAATTAAAAAAAAAATTCTTTGGATTTAGTATCTGGGGGGTCTAAAAAGTGTACCTGTGAAGTTTCAGCTCTGTAGCATGTCCAGAACCATAAAAAAAAAGATCGTTTGTATTTTGTCACTTATAGAACAGGTTAGTGGCTTCTCACTTTTCACACCTTGCCGGTTTAGTAGCAAGCATTTTTTGGGCATTTTTTGGGGTCTTTTCAGGCAGGCAAAACATCTGAACTTGTGTATATGGGTATATATACCACTATACACAAGTTCAGATATTTTGCCTGCCTCCAAAGAACCCAAAAAAATGCCCAAAAAAACGCCTGCTACTAAACCGGCAAGGTGTGAAAAGCGAGAAGCCACTAACCTGTTCTATAACTGACCTAATACAAACGATCCTTTTTTTATGGTTCTGGACATGCTACAGAGCTGATACTTCACAGGTACACCTTTTAGACCACCGAGACACAAAATCACACAAAAAAAGTTCTTAAAAATTGTCATTTTTGATAGAGAGCCAATTATTGAAAAAAAAAAAAAATGTATTTGGATTTAGTATCTGGGGGGTCTAAAAGGTGTACCTGTGAAGTTTCAGCTCTGTAGCATGTCCAGAACCATAAAAAAAAGATTGTTTGTATTAGGTCAGTTATAGAACAGGTTAGTGGCTTCTCGCTTTTCACACCTTGCCGGTTTAGTAGCAGGCGTTTTTTTGGGCATTTTTTGGGGTTCTTTGGAGGCAGGCAAAACATCTGAACTTGTGTATAGTGGTATATATACCACTATACACAAGTTCAGATGTTTTGCCTGCCTCCAAAGAACCCCAAAAAATGCCCAAAAAAATGCTAGCGTAAAAAAAAACGCCCAGGTGTGTTGTTGCAGGCATTTTTTGGGGGTTTTTGGAGGCAAGCAAAACATCTGAACTTGTGTATAGTGGTATATATACACACATACTTATATGTATATTACACTCAGACATATATAGGTGTGATAGGAGCGTAACTATATTGGTGTTAATTATTTAATTAGCGCAAGTCGTTTTTTCTGCTCCTTTCACACATATATATGTCTAGGTGTATATATACATACATGGGTGTGTATATATACCCCCTATACACATGTTCAGATGTCATGCCTGACTCCAAACATGTGCTCAAAAGATCCCTATGGACGCCTGCAGCCAAAAAGAATGCTGACGGGGGCAAAGCCATATTACTGCAGCGAAAGTGACACAAGAGAAACTAGCTTTTCTCTATAGCGGTCACCCTGATATGGAAGGGTTTTGTCACCCTGCCATAGCAGTCACTGTCAGTTAACCCTACACTACACTACGGTCCCCTTACACTTAACACTTTCCCTACAGGAATAAATTAAAGCTAACTAACGGAATAAATTAAAGCTAACTAAAGTGTAAAAGAGCACCCTAACTACACTAGATATCCCTTTCCTCACACTAAAAATTGCTAAATGACACTTTGTTACACTTTGTAACAGAAGTAACAGAACAGTATTCCACTCTCTTCCATGTCCCGTATAAGAATGCTAGGAATTTGGCGGGGGCTATCTTATATACTGGGGGGCGTATTCACTAATGATTGGTCTATGGACCCCCTAGTCACTCCAATCACATTCCTAGCATTCTCCTGCCCCCTCAATTGGCTTTTGCTAATGGTTCTGGTCCAATAATGGGCTTTTAAAGCCCATTTCCTGTCCCATTGCATTTTGGTCGGTTCTGGTTGCCGAATTCCGAACTTTTTGGGCAAAAAGTTCTAAATTCGGCCGAAACTCGAACAGCCAATGTTCGGGTCGAACCGATGGTTGACCCGAACCGTTCCATCATCCCAATTAAGGACCTGGCACTTGGACAGATTGTAGGGGAGAAGACAATGTTCTTAGGCATGTATGGGACCTGTATGGTATTTTTAACTTAGCTTTTATTGGTTTAAGGGCCAGTTACACCAATGTGTTTTGGTAATGTGCAATTAAACATAGGTGTTACCACATGCATTGTAGCTCACCTAGCTGGGAGCAATGCATTGCAGTGCCATTCATTTTGAATAGCATCCAACACAACGTATGTTGTGGTGCCCTCTGGTAAAAAAAACCAATAGGGTGGCTTTTCCTGCACTGGATAATCCTGATGAAAATTTTCAGCCACATCCAATCAGATGCAGCAACTGTTCATAATACAATGGCTGTAGTGGGAAATGCATTCATCCATATTGTATAAACTGGGGCTTCAGGAGTTCAGGCCAAAAAGTGTGCAGGCCTACTGCGCCTTTAGGCTGGGTTCACACTATTACGAATTGGATGCGGGTTTCCCGGCATCCAATTTGCATGTCAGATATCTCCAGAGGGGCTCCGGTGTGAATTGCACAAGAGTCCTGTGTGTCTTCTGGTCCATTTCGGATGCAAATTCAGCCAAAAATTCAGACTGAAATCAAACCTGAAACAATGAACTGGGACGCACCAGACCCCTGCTGTGAGCCACTCCGTGTGGCAATGTGAACCCAGCCTTACATGGATACTTGCTCCAAAACAGAATGGGGCATCAAAAAAGTAAGAAGGAAAAAAAATAAAAATAAATAGTGGAACTGAGTACATGGAAGCACAACAACAAACAAAACTGGCATCAGCCAGAATACACAAACACCAATATGGCTCCTCAGAGGAAGAAGCAAGGAGGGTTTATAATCTGGCTATCTGCTGTTGAAGTTTCTGGCATTGAGCAAAAGCAAGGATGAAGAACAGTAGAGTTCAAGAACAATACTGGATTACTGGTGCCTGGTGCCTACAGAATTCTCCCTTGAACAGGTACATTGCGGTACAGATCACAGGCACTCAATGAGATCTCCCCAATCTATAGGGGCCAGTACAAAACAACACTGTGACTGATCATCAGGTAGGTAACATGGCAACACATCATGAAAGCTGAAACAAAATGCACACGACTGTTGAATGAACTAACAAAGGCGGGATCAACTATCAGGTGTTAAAATGGAGAACAAGCCTATTCTAAGCAGCCTGAGGAGATTTAAAGAATTGCACCTGGCCTTCATGGACCACCCAAAGTTGGGCAAGAGACACCATGAAATATTGCAGGCCCAGGCGCTGCAGTTGTTTCTTATTTTTTTGAAAATGGGCACTACACTTCTGCACTTCTGGTGATAAATCAGGAAAGCACATGATTTTGGAGCCATTATAGTTGATATCCTTTAGTGCTCTGACCTTTCGGAGGATATTCTTGTCCCTGTAACTCAGCAGGTGTATGAGAAAGGGCCTTGGAGGTTTATCTTGAGGGAGGGAGCGGGTGGAGACCCTGTGTGCTCGTTCCATCAAAAATAAGGGTGAGAGGTGCTCCTTTCCAAAGGGTCTGCAGCCTCTGCCTTTTCCAGTAGGCCCACCACTCTGATATTGTTCTGGCATAGCCTGTGTGGAATATACTCTACTTTAGTGACACTAGCATTAATCTTATGAATAGCTTAGGGTCCCTCTTGGCCATTCCCTCCTTCCTCTGAAGAGATGGATGCTGCAGCAGTAGTACTCACAGCAGGAGAGGTGAGCGTAGACCAGTCCACATAGTCCAAATGGAAGTATATCAAGGCAGCATGTGGTTTCAAGTTCAACCAAGTACCATCTGCTTGGGCCTCACCATGGAGGCTCTGGTGTCTGGCAAAATGTTCTAGGCGAGTGGCAGCGGATTCCTTTGCCTTCTCCCCTGGACGGAGGGAGAAGAGGCAGCCTGGCACCAGTGCCGTCTTGGATAGACAAGTCCATCATTCCTGCTCCCTCCTTTTTCTTCGTCATGATGAGGTAGAGGGGCAACAAAGGCACTGGCAGATAAAAAAAGTGCTGGGTAATGCTAGAGGGAAGGAGTGAGGGCAGGGGGCGAGGGTCAGTAGGGTGTCAGCAGGATAAAATGAGAATGGAGAGCTGAAGCTCTGCAGTCCATGTCCTCTCACATGCTCAGCCAGCCATGTCTGTATTACCAGCCTATTTTTAAATTTACACAGGTGGTGGATGCAGAAGTGCACCCAGGAACCATGCAGAATAGCTCTTCCCAATGGGAAGCAACATAACACAAGGGCAGCTGAAGTCCAAATATTGCAAAAAACAACCAGACAACTGGCACCACACTGTCCATCAACTTTGGTTTTCACTTTTAATAGGCAAGGTCCAAAATCTTCAATGGTAGCTCCCCCCCCCCCTTTGTGAATCTAGCATTAAGATGGTTAAAATAGGGGGAAAACAATCTTTTAAATTTGTGCACTCGCGACAACTGGTGAAATGCAGAAATGGTGATAATTACATTTTGAAATGAAAACATCTTAAAACTAAAAGTATGTTTTGTTGATCAGCCATCACAAAATTTTTGTATGTTTATTTATTTTTGTCAGTTTTCATTTGGGGTGTTGTATTGAGGATACTTTGCATGAGCAGAGGTGAAGTTATTAAAAATATTTTTTCCCATTTGGAGCAAGAGCAAACTTGGTATCAGCTAGTGTGTACAAAAGCGATGTTACAAAATACTTGTTAAGCATCACAAAGCAGCAGAAACTGGAATCAATAGATTGCTTATTGTAAAAAAAAGTATATAATGTCTATACAGTATATTGTAACTATACATAGTGGCAGCAACAGTGATATCTTAGAAACAGTTTCAGGAAGTGACAATTTTATTATGGTGGGGGGGGAATAATGTAGTATCTAACTGCTATACTAATAATAATAGTCGCTGAATACAACATTACTGTGCAGTTACTGTAGTGTGCTAAGAAGTAGTGGGATACATTTTTAGCTTTCCTAGCAAGATTTAGCAACAGCACCTTTAAGGTTGTAGACAGGAGGGAGATGATGATAATGATGATGATAAATAAAATGTTGATGAAGTTCTTTGTAAAAGAAAACATGTTCTGTTATATTGGACATATAATTACAGAATTCATATTAAAAAAGATATTCAGCAATAACCTTTAACTGATAAAAATATGGCTGGACAAGATATTTTCCACTGGCAGCACCTTATTCCTCCTCACACGAGAGAACATCTTCTCATCTAAGTCCCTACAGGGTTCTCCTTTTATTTTAGTGATAGCAACCATGATGGGACTCTGTATAATAGACAGCTTTCTGTGGCATTCTTCTTATTTGACTTCAGTAAACTGAAATCTGACTGCTTGTTGGACTACCGCACCATTTTGCCAATGCTCTTTTCTGATATGTGTTAGAATGTTCTATAAACAGAATGGTTAAACATGTTATTGGCATATTTATTTTTAGTATTTAACCAGCAAGCAGAAGTATTTGGAACACTCATGTCAGGGGTTTAACCACTTGCCGACCACCGCAAGTACATATACTGCGGCGGTCAGCCCCGGCCAGGCAAAGTGACGTATATATACATCACTAGCCTGTCACCGGCTTGTGGGCCAATAGCGGGCGAGCGGGCACCCGCTGAGGCGCGTGCCCACCCCGGCTCGTTCCCTAAGAAGTCAGTGCGTGTGACCGGCGGACCCGATGTCTGCCGGTCACTCGCGATCGTTCGCCGGGAAGGGAGAAAGGCAGGCGGCTAATGTAAACAAGTCGCCTGTCATTCTCCCCTGTGTAAAAATGGATATCAGACGGTTCTACTATGTAGGACCGTTGATCTCTGTTTTTACACTAGTAGCCATGTCCCATCACAGTTAGAAGCACGCCCCCTAGGACACACTTAACCCCTCCCTCTCCAATACAGTTAACCCCTTCCCTGCCAGTGTCATTTTTACAGTAACAGTGCATATGTATAGCACTGATTACTGCAGTAATGTCACAGGTAACCCCAAAAGTGTCAAAAATGTCAGTCAAGGGTCCGATCTGTCCGCCGCAATGTCGCAGTCCCGCAAAAAAAAATCGCAGATCGCCACCATTACTCGTTAAAAAAAAACACCAAAAATGACAAAAATCTTTCCCTTTGTTAGTAAACGCGATAACTTTTGCGCAAACCAATCAAAATACACTTTTTGCGATTTTTTTTACCAAACATATGTAGCATAAAACAAATTGGCCCGAAAATGTTAAAAAATTTTGATTTTTACATTTTTTTGGGGAATTTCATATAAAAAAATGTGAAAAATATTGTTATTTTTGCAAAATTTACGCTCTTTTTTGTTTATAGCGCATGATCAAAAAATCGCACAGGTGATCAAATACCACCAAAAGAAAGCTCTGTTTGTGGGAAAAAAAGGACTTTAAATTCGTTTAGGTACAGCGTCGCACGACCGCGCAATTGTCCGTTAAAGTCACGCAGTAAAAATTCGCAAAAAAAACCCTGGTCAGGAAGGGGGTAAAATCTTCCGGGGCTTAAGTGGTTAAAATATGAATTTAAGAAACCAAGCAAACACAGAAGACTGTTCCTATACACCATGTTCCTAGTCTATTAGTTTTATCCTGCCATTAATTCATCACACCAAGCCTTCCCACCTTGCACATCTCTATGATAGCTGGTGCTCTGTTCTCCTACTCAATCTAAGGACCAATATACGTGGGCTTTTAATTGAATCACAAGGGCTTTTCTCCCAGTACTAGTCAATAGAAATGCCAAAATAAATTGAAGCAGGTTAATGCAGCTTACAAGCAGGACAAATTACCTTGTGATCGGAACACAGAAAATGATCTTAGAAACATTTGAGACTGATGCAAAATGCTAAATGAATGCACCTGAAAGCCTCTGCATTTGCCCACCAACACAAGCCCTAAGGCCAATTTTGCAGGAAAGGCACTACATTTTTGGAAATGGCAAGGACTTTTTTTTACCGCAGCAGGTTTGCATTTTTGGTTCCATAGACTTCAATGGAAATGTGGTGAAAACACATAAAAATGCAGTGCTTGTATTTTTTATGCATTTTTACTAGTTTCTCCTGCATGACAACAGGCGCCAGCCAAAAATGCAATATGCATAAAAAACGCATTACAAAAACTTCAAAACGTGTGGAAAAAAATGCAAAACAGACTAGAAAAACTGCAATAGCCGCGACCTGCATAAGTGTGAACAAGGCCTAGGGCTCACTCACTGCTCAAACTAAAGAGGAATATATGTATTGGAATGTTACAGTCCCATTAATTTTAAGTGAAAACATGCATTAATGGAAGGAGTTCCAGACCAAAGGATAAGAGTCTAAATTATTTTATTAGTTAAGCTAAAAAATAACACATTTCGAGGATCATAAAAAATCCTCCTTCACCAGGGCTTCAGTTAAGATAAGAATCTTGAATGGATTTAAAATAGGGCTTTTCTTTCTGAATCTGTGCAGGGAAGCTAATTGCTGGATCAGGAGATTTACTGGCCAGCAGTAACTCTCCTGTTTTAACAGTTGGCTTCCCTACACACATTCCCATACGAAAGCTCTATTTTGAGTCCATTAAATATTATTTTATTAAACAGCAGTCAAATCAAGGAGTTTTTTTTTCTGACCTCTGAAATGGGTTGACTTATTTTTTTAAGTATAACTAATAAATTAATTTTAACTTTTTTATACTTTATCTGGCACTCCTTCCATTAGTGCATTTTTTTGCTAACCAGCTGGGATACCCACTGGAGGCTAGCCTTGTCAGATATGAGCAGCCTATCCTGAGCTAGGGACCTCCCCAAATGTTTTTGTCCCCTCACAACTTTGTACAAAACTCACATCATAGTCCTAGCATCTACTAAATGTTTTTTCTTCATTAATTTTGAATGGGCTTGCTAACACAGCACACCGGAATGTACGCCTATGTGCAAAAAGACGAGAATAGGCCCTTACAGTAATTAACAACAATGCAGTCTTCTGCTAAAATTGCTGCAATTACTGTATTCCCCAAGGGGAGATCGCCTAGCTAGAACTACTGGCAAGAAACTGCATTCCTAGAAAAAATACATTAAAGATTTTGGCTAAAAGGGGTCATGTGAAAATGTTATAAAATACAGATCAAATAAAATCAATAAAATTAGCTGATTTTCAGATTTAAAATAAAATGGTAGCTTTGGAGCATAAAACCACATATTACCTCCTGTAATGGTCCCCGTAAAATATTGAGCAGCATGATATACCTCAGATCCCATTTGTGCCTAGTATTTATCCCTCTGTAAAATAGTTGAATAAACCTGTTGGCTTATTTGTACCCTATAGTAATCTGCTGCACAATATGGTGGCATTATGTAAATACGGTAATATTTAGTAATAAATCTTTTCTCATGCATGCCAAAATTAAAAAAAAAATATTGGTGTCAGTGGTTCCTTTATTGAGGAACTAAGAATCAGTTAAGGTCCAGAACCAGCCAAGACTCTTGACTTGTTTTGGAGAGAGTGGGAAAGGGTTAAAGCCTGTGTTAGGTTTTGTTATTGCTGTCTTTTTTCTGCATTATATAACATAACAAGTGTTATGCAGCCAGGTGTTACAAGTAAGGAACTACTTTCAAAATCTATTTGTTGTATATCTATGTATATATAGGTTCCAGTATCACCAGTAAGCATGTAACAATTTTTCTGCACATGCTGCCCAGGTGACTTCAAGGCTTTTGGTCATATTCCCTTGATATGTTAGAAGATTGATCATTGCTGTCACTGGAGCACAGTCACTATTATAAGCTTCCCATATTCTACTGTCAACAAATAGAAAACACTGGAACACATGTCCTCCATTTGTAGTCTTTTCACTTTCTTTCAGATAAAATCAATTGAGCATAATGTGTTACAGCTTGGTAGCTATTCTGAGCACCAAGAGTAGCATTGCTTTCACATAATTCTATGTAAGATCATCTGAACATATTTTGCTTCAGTAGATAGTTTAGAATGTAATTACTATGTAAAAATGTAGTAGCTTATAGAAAATAATCAGATTTCAATGGTTGTTTTTTGAAGGGAAAAGTCAATGCACTCTGCTCTAAATCTTGCAATCTTTTTACATTAAGAGTCATTGCGGAAAACATTTTAATAGTGATAATCTTTGCAAATTTTGTTGGTAAAGATTAAAGCAAGAATGTATAAAAAAAATAAAAATTAATACAAAGAAAAAATGAGTACAGATGAATCACACTCTGTAGTCCTAGCCACCTCCACCTCCAATTTAACCCTCCTCTTATGTTAGAATTCCGTTACTATCCATGATGTTTAGGGTCAGTTTTGACCCGTGTTTTAAATCAGCCATAAAATACCCTCTGAATAATTATTTATCATCAAATTTGTTTCTTACCTCTTGGTTACCTTGGTTTTAATATTTTTGGTGTGACCCCTAGACCTTTCTTTTGATAGCATACCTCTCATTTTCAAATTTAAAAAATGGTAAAATAAAGTCAGCAACTCTGAAATGAATTTGTCCTATGTTTCTTCACTTTATTTAGAGAAGCAGACAAGCAGGAAAAGAGATAGGCCCCTCCCTAACTACAGCTCACAGGGTTGAGAGGGGATTGGCTGTCACTGTTACTAAGCAGAGAGAGTGTTTATGATTTCAGTTTTGGCACTTATTAGTGTCCTAAAATCCTATATTATAACTGGGTCAGAATTGACCCTAACACCATGAACATCTTAATTTTCACCACAGTATTTTATAATTTAGTGAAAAGGATTATTTTTCTATTACATTGTTTAAATAGAGGTTCCTGACAAAGTAAAAAAATCTTGATGCAATAAACAAATTTATGTGATACTTATAGACATTCAAAACCTGAAAACGGGTAAGTTCTGACCCTAACACAAGAGGAGGGTTAAAAAAGCTAAATGTACTAATGGCTTTCCAATCAAGATGAACAGTCATGCTGTTGTGGCCTCTTCAGTGCCATGTTACACCTACAGCCTACACTTTGCTTCTGTTCTAATGCACTTGATCCAGCAGGAGAGGTCTAATTGGCTGCTTCTATATTGAGGCACGGGTTCTCAATAGTTCCTGATGCTTTGTCAGTGACTTTATATGTCATCTAGTTGAGTTCACTTTTCACACTCATCTTCAACTCCTTAGTACTGGAGATGAGGAAGAGTTGGTTGTTTGGGTTTGGTAGAAGTTGAAGTGTTTTGGCTAGGTATCTCTTGGAATGAAAGGAGTACATACTTTTTCTGTGCTAAAGAGAAGCAAAGCATCCGTAACATGGCAGAAGTTGCATTGTTCCCAACAGACTAGCTTATGGATCGCACTAGATAAAGTGATCAAACCATCCTAATGCCTATTACCTAGTAAAAAAATCTTTCTGAACTGAGTGTTAATAAAATAACATTGCAAAAAATGCCCTTTAATCAAGTGCAGAATATTACACACAATAATATATGATAATAGCACTTGCAAGGTTAGTAGTATTTCATACTATGGTTTAATGCTTTAAAGCAGTATTAAACCGAATAGCAAAACATTTGTTATGTTGAAGTTTACCATTTCTTAGATATGATGCCTGCATTCCTTTTTTTTATTTATTAATATAAATTCTTTATCCCAAAAGGAAAAAAAAATGCATGCTGTAACTGATTATAAAGTGTGAGCTGGAGTTGGGGTTCAATTTTTTAATTTATTTACATCTGCTAGTACATTTAACACTACTCTATATCCCCCCAGTGACAATGTTGCTATCTGCTGTTCCCCCTGTGCTCATTCATCCAGGGGGCACTCTAATACAGGAGGTGTGTTACTGGACATATCCCTAAGTGGCAACAGAGGGAAGAAAGCCTGAAAAAAAAAAAAAGAATGCAGCCACCACATCTAATGATTCGTAAGCTGATATATACTACATTTTTGATTTGGGGTTTAATACTGCTTTAAGATTAAAGTTATCCCAAATTCAGTAGGTAGTATATTGGCTGAATCCTGAAATGACTGACTGATCTGTGCACTATGCATGCTGAAAACATGTTTATTTTTATTTTAATGAAGGCTTCTGTTATTATTGCATGCGCGCTACACTATTTTTATATTTCCTTCTTATTTGATGGCTGTAATGTAGGTGTCAGAGAATTGTGGACAGTTTTCTCTCTTCCAACTGATTGTTACTGCAAAATGTAACATTCTTCTAGAAAACAACTGTGGGTGTTAGTACCACTAATGAGGTTCAGTCTATAAGTGACATGGTGACTCATAGCTTAAATAACACATGAAGAGTTGAAGAAAAATATAATACTGCATAACCATGAAAAAAAATCAATACTTCATGCCTTATTTTATAAAAGGATTGCAAAATTAAAAACACAGAAATAAGCTTACAATTTATGATTGGGAAGTGAACAGAATCATCCAAATGGGTGCAGGGGAATTTATAAAGATATGCTTAAGAAATATTTTTTCATGACCTGTTTAGGGCAAAGTGACAGTGACTATATAAAGACCATGCCCTGGTCACCGTACTCTCACCTCTCCAGGAATCCCCTGCCTCTCCTTCCTCACCTTGCCATCACCAAAAAAAACCAACACTGGCTGGTGTCAGAGCTGAAAGGGAGCAGTTACATCACTCCTTCTGTCATGTGATAGCCGCTACAACCGGCTGCTACACCTTAACACAACTTTATAGGGAGGAGGTTACATGTCCCCCTATACCTGGAAGAACCTGTCATTTTGTAGTCCAAATTAACTTTTAGTTTAAATCAGCTAAATGCAACCTGGATGCATAAAAAAAAGGTGCTCAGTTGGGAAAAAAAAAAAAAAGGTGCTCAACCTCTAGACAGTTATTTTTTTTTTCCAAAAAAATATTATTTTCTAAAGAAAACATTGAATGTATTTAAATAATTTAAACTGAACGTTTAGTTGGGCTTTAAAGTGGTTAACCACTTACCGCATACTAGCGTAGGTCTACGTCAGTAAACTTTGCGGTAGTGTACCGGGATGATGCCTCTAGCTAGAGGCATCATTCCGGTACCGTGGTTTGAAGCCGACGGTTGGCTTTCCGTCGGTACCGACCGATGCGGCTCGGGAGCCGCTCGATCGGTACCCGGGGGGGCGGGAGGGGACGTCCCCCCCCCCTCCCGCCGCCTTCCGTGGCTTTGCTCGGGGCTCCCGTCCCACCGGGAGCCCCGAGCACCCAGCCGGCGCGTCCGCCGGCTGGATGGAGTCCCGATGAATGCCGGAAACAGCATCGATCGGGGCTCCGTTGACGTAACCCGGAGGCGGCGTCCATGACGTCACTTCCGGGTTACTGTGCCGCAAAAAGGCGGCAAATTTGAAAATCGGCTGTATGCAAAAACGCCGTTTTTGGCATTTTGCATACAGGGAAGTGTAGTGGAGGGGTCTAGGGTCTTTTAGACCCTGATCCCTCCATAAAGTGTACCTGTCACGACATATTGCTGTCACAAGGGATGTTTACATTGCTTGTGACAGCAATAAAAGTGATCAGATTTTTTTTTTTTTTAAAACTGTAATAAAGTTAAAAAAATAAATAAAATAAATGGGAAAAAAAAAAAAAAAAAATTTAGCCGCCCCCGTCACCGTTAGCTCGCGCACAAAAAAAAAACGTATACGCAAGTCGAGCCGCAAATGAAATCGCTGTTCAAACCACACATGTGAGGTATCGCCGCGATCGCCAGAGTGTGAGCAATAATTTAAAAAAAAGAGCTACACTCTACCTCTAAACTGGTAACCGTTAAATAAATTTAAAGCGTCGCAGATTGAGATCTCTATTGACCGTAGTTTGTCGACATCCCACGGGGGGGCGCAATTTTAAACCGTAACATGTTGGGTATCTATTTACTCGGCGTGACATGTTCTTTCACAATATACAAAAAAAATGGGGTAACTTTACTGTTTAGTATTTTTTAATAGCAGTGAAATGTGATTTTTCAAAATTTTTCCAAAAAAATGGCGCTTTATAGACCGCTGCGCAAATACCGCGTGACAAAAATTATTGCAATGACCGACATTTTATTCTCCAGAGTCTTTGCTAAAATAATATATATAATGTTTGGGGGTTCTAAGTTGTTTTCTAGGAAAAAATACTGATTTTAACTTGTGAACAAAATGTGTCAAAAATAGGCTCGGTCCTTAAGTGGTTAAGGGTGGGCTTGACAGAGTCACTCTCATTTTACCCTGACTGGGCAAGGTACTAACCTCTCTTTAAGTTCACTTCTCTACAATATGCCTTACCTCACAGTTTACTAAATCAGGCCCCTTAAAAAACGTTAGGACTACATTCACATGGCCATAAAGATTTTAAGATATTATTATGCATGTTTTTTTTCTAGCACAAATTTTCCTGTGTAATAATCAGCAAAGAGTTGTTTAACACTGTACCAAATTTAAAAAAACTTTATAGCGTTGCACTATTAAACAAAGAAAAGTCCACAAGTGTTGTGATAATAAATCTCATTCCTAAGTGTTGTGATAGTATTCCTGATGTGCATGTCCACCATCCACCACCTTAAAGTGTGATCTGTGTGTCTGTGCCGCCACCTAGGGCTGAAAAACTTGCTTACCAGCTCCTGTGGACCCCTTGTTACAGGAGGTCACTTTCTGTTGTGGCTATAACCCAGCCAAGGCCTTTCCTGTATCCAGTGGTGTCTGGTGCTCCATGGGCCCCCGGACCACACCAGGCCGCACACCATACCCCCCATCGCCGGCTCACTCACCCTGCCTGGACATGTGGAGGAAGGGAGGGCAGACAGCAGCAGGAAATGGCGGCGGCGGTGGCGGCTCCGGCTTCTTTCCCCTCAGTTTTCTGCATCTCCTCCCTCCTCCTCCATGGCCAATGGCATGGCTTCTCCTCTCTGCCAATCAGGAAAAGGGTCTCAAGACCCACTTCCTGATTGGCCAGGAGGAGGATCCGTGTGACAATAGCGAATATTCATTCGCTGTTGTCACACAACTGGGTGGGCTCGGGGGGCAGTGCTCTGCACCCCCGAGCCCACCTTTTTTTTAGCCTATTTGAGCCTCTGGCTCTAATCACACGCTATAAAAAAGCCTCATTAAACTCCATGCATCCGGCGCTCTGCATGTAGATTAGGGGGCCAGATGCATGGATAGGAGCAGCGGTGCCCCTGCGCCCCCAATGCACTAGCTGCCACTGGCTGTATCACGGAAATCTCCTGCCATTGGTGCAGCACTTTTTGACTTTCCTCAGATACATCCTGGCAGAGTCATGGAAAGCTTTACTATTTTTTTTTTTGTTTTGTTTTATTGATCATATCTTAACGTATTTTTTTCACTACTTTTTCAGTTGTGTAACACTATCTTGCATCTGGCATATGTGTATATGTATGTCCTCAGATTTATATTTTTGGATTTTGTATTACGAATCTGAATGCAATGCATGTTTACACACTTGTGGGGATGTCTTCATTGAAAACAAAGCAGCTGCCTTCAGAATCATAATTTAAAAAAAAACACTGGTAATTGTGCTTTTTATTTTATAATAATTTGTATAATAATTGTCAACAAGGCAATCTGCATATAATAAATGGCCTACCATGTAAATGTATTACAGCTTTTCAAGATAAAGCTAAACAAAGTGACCAAAAGTACCCATGATGATGTCATTAGGTCTTGTTTAAAGATAGTAGATGTTTCCATGGAAATTCCATAAATAATATGTAGGGTTTTTGTAGCAATCTGTTTTGCTCTACAATATGAAAGTGTTGCTAAAGGGATGACCTTAAGGTTCATGTTTGTGTGAACTAGTGTTTGGACCAAAACTTAGCTAGAGCCAAACATCATATATAATAGTTATTACTGCTGTTTTACATGAAAACTTCTTGCTGGCAATGATAGTGGAGGATGCCAGCAGGTACAGGCACTGCTGAGTCCCCAACAAACAGGGACATTACACACACTATTCATTTACATGGAAATTCCCAGCCGTGAAAGCAAAGGAGCAAGGGATAGTTAAAAATGGCATTGGGGTTCCCCCATAATTAATACTTGGCCCTTTAGGCTTTCCTTCTTGTCATGTAATTTACCTGTTTTTTGGCCACATCCCGGCTGTTCTTAACCACTTTACCACTGCTCAGGTTGCTGCTACTGCTACTACCGTCACCAGATTCCTCCCTCTCTCTGTGGCGCGCGTGCGCCGCCGGAGGCTCACTACCACTGTGTTTAGACACAGCGGGAGTCGGGCCAGGGAAGGAGAGGTGGTGATCACCGCCTCTCTTCCCTGATCGTCGGGGAAAGACTGAGGAAATCCGCCCGCTTGTGTAAACAAAGTGGGCGGATCTCCTCTGTGACAAGCAGGGACAGATCACAGGATTAAGCATAGCTGAACCTGCGATCTTTGTCTGTGTCACACAACCCCCTCCCCCCACACACGTCAGTAAGCATGAGGCACACATTTAACCCCTTAATCACCAACAGTGTTAACCCCTTCCCTGCCAGTGTCATTATTACAGTAACAGTACATATTTATAGCACTGATTACTGTAGTAATGCCAAAAATGACAAATCTTTCCCGTAGTTAACAAACGCGATAACGTTTGCGCAAACCAATCAAAATTCACTTATTGTGGTTTTTTTACCAAAAAATATGTAGCAGAAAAAAAATTGGCCTAAAATGTTAAAAAATTTGGATTTGTAAATTTTTTTGGGGGAATGTTATATATCAGAATGTGAAAAAATATTGTTTTCTAAAAGGCTGTAATCCGGCCTAGGAATGGGCAGTCACAGATTGGCGGCTATCAACTGTGCCAGTGTCTGAAGCCGAACTTCAGGCATACATTGAAATATGCAGACGTAATTTATTATTGTTATTTATTATTGTATTATTATATGTTGTACCTGCCAAAAGGATTTGTATTTCTGTCCATCCAGTCCTGAAATGTACACATCTTTATCACTCAGAATAGCCAGGCAGATGAAATCACTTTCTCTGATGCATTTTATGAGTACAGAGGGGGTGGCCACTGGGGATCCACCGATTATTGGCAAGGCCGATATATTGAGGGCCGATATTGACTTTTGCCGATATATCTGTATCAGCCCCGGAACTGGCCGATATTGATGATATTTCAAATATTGCTCATGTAAGGGTAAAATTATGTCACATAGCATAATTCTGATTACAAATGTTATTGAATATGTCACTCACATATGTACAAATTAAATTTATAAGCAATTCCACATTAGCAGATCTGCTGGCAGATCGGTATCTCTCACCCACTTGCCGTAAGGGATACCCGGGTGATATCGCTCCATTCGGCATCCACTCAATACTGCTTTGTCTCTCACTCGCTCCATCTCCCACCCACCCGATACCGATCCGTCTCTCACCCACTTGCCGTAAGGGACACCCAGGTGATACCGCTCCATCCAGCATACGATGACGATCTCGGAAGTCACGTGCTCACGCTGGCCGTGACCATGCACGTGACCTCCAAAATCGTATGCCGGACAGAGCGAGTTATGCTATGTGACATCATTTTACCCTTACATAAGCATCACCACCTAATGGTTGCAGGAGGAGAAGACTAGTCTCGGACCCCGACATAGAATGTACAAAATTTTGGCCCACATCAGCCGATACCGATATGCGATGGCCAAAATATTGGTATTGGCAATGAAAACTGATATCGGTCGATCCCTAGTGGCCACATACCAAATCTATTGACTGGACAGTGAAAGCTCAGTAGCAGACCAATAAGTTCATCATTTTGCTCGCTCTGATCTCACCTCCTAGCATCATGCTCCTTGTCATTGCATGTGCATGTAGCACACCTGTTTGGCTCCTAGTGCTAGCCCCTTTCACTTCCAGGCTGAATGCTGCAGTGTGGGAGATTGCAAGAGGCCGATATGAAGTCAAATGTTAAACAGTTCTTTTCTATTTATTTAAAAAAAAAATGGATTCCCAGCCATTTTTATAGCACTACATCATGGTGTCTATGTGCATTGGAATCCATTAGATAAGCATTCTGTAGACACCACTACAATCCAAAGACATGTATACTGTAGCAATGTTTCCTCTTGGTAACAATCTATAATTTAATATATCCTACTAAAATAAATATTTGAAGGAGTGCATGCGCGGAAGCAGATGAGGTGGTAATGTCTGGCTGAAGATCTGCTCCTGACAGGAAGATAACCACATTAACCACTTTACCACCGGAGGATTTTGCTGTCTTATGTCCAGGCCACTTTTTGCGATTCGGCGCTGTGCGACTTTAACTGACAATTGCGCGGTCGTACGACGCCATACCCAAACGAAATTTATGTCCTTTTTTTCCCACAAACAGAGCTTTCTTTTGGTGGTATTTGATCACCTGTGCGATTTTTACTTTTTGCGCTATAAACAAAAAAATAGCGTAAATTTTGAAAAAACAACAATATTTTTCACATTTTTTTATATGAAATTCCCCCCAAAAAAATTAAAAATCGAAATTTTTTTAAATTTTTGGACAATTTGTTTTCTGCTACCTATGTTTGGTAAAAAAATTCACAATAAGCATATTTTGATTGGTTTACGCAAAAGTTATTGCGTTTACTAACAAAGGGAAAGATTTCTGTCATTTTTGGTGTTTTTTTTTTTAACGCGTAATGGCGGCGATCTGCGATTTTTTTTGCGGGACTGCGACATTGCAGCGAACAGATCGGACCCTTGACTGAAATTTTTGACACTTTTGGGGGTACCAGTGACATTACTGCAGTAATCAGTGCTATATATATGCACTGTTACTGTAAAAATGACACTGGCAGGGAAGGGGTTAATTTTATTGGAGAGGGAGGGGTTAATGTATACCTGGTGCTTACTGACGTGTGTGGGGGAGGTGACTGAGTGACACAAGGACAGATCCAGGGTTCAGCTATGCTGAACCCTGCAATCTGTCCCTGCCTGTCACTTAGGAAATCCGCCCGCTTGTGTTTACACAAGCAGGCGGATCTCCACACTAGATCCCCGATGATCGGGGAAGAGCGGCGGCGATTGCCACTGCTCCTCCCATGGCCCGACTCCCGCTGTGACTGAAAACAGTGGGAGCGAGCCTCAGGCGGCGCGCGCGCGCCGCCGAGAGAGGGGAGTGTCTGACGACGTAGTATTACGTCGTCAGACGATAACGAGCCACTCTGCCGCAGTATTATTACTGCAGGCAGACAGCAAGTGCTTAAACAGAGGACTACTGATCGCAGAATTCAACACAATTTGCCCTAAAAAGTAGCTAAAACAGTCAGGAATATGGCGGTATGGTTTTAGTTGGCAACCGGCACAAAATTAAAATTAAATCCATTAAAGAGACACTGTCCCACTCTTCTGTTAAAATGGCAGCGGCTATAGCTAATACCTCAGCTGCTGCAGGTGTGCCTGTACGCCCTGTGAGGCCTGCCCAGTGTTCCATTTCTCCTCAGATTTCTGGGTCACTCTTTACAGGGAAATGTAAACATTGTGACAGAATCTCCAGCACTGTTATAACAGATGGAAAATATGTTTCAAAAACTATTATCCCAAACGTCCGACCACATCACAAATAGCCGCACTAAGGGAATTAGAGATTTGGGCTTCAGGATATCTGACCTTGAAACCAGAGTGGATGATATAGAAAACGATACCCAAACTTATACTGCAGAAATTGAATCTCTTAAGGAGGAAAATCTTTCACTACAATATCGCCTGGAAGATTTTGAAAATAGGGCTCTGCACTCTAATCTGCGCATTAGGGGCATCCCTGAATCTATTACTGACTTACAAGCCACTATGTTGGAACTTTTTCAAGAATTACAGCCCACTTTTCCAGTGGACCGCCTGGAAATGGACAGAGTCCACCGTGCACTTACACCCAAAAAACCTGATGGTCCACCTCGCGACATTATTGCTAAGTTCCACTATTATCGCACTAAGGAACAACTCATGTCTGCAGCAAGGGGAAAAAATGTTCTGAACTTTCCAGGTCATACTTATCAAATCTTCGCAAACATCTTCCCAATCACCATTAACAGGCGAAGAGCCCTGAAACCGCAGCTTCTAATACTGCAGCAACACACATTCCTTAACAATGGGGTTTCCCCTTTTCCATTTGCTTCACTTTCCAAGGTACTAAATATGTATGTCGCAGAGCTGAAGACCTACAGTCCATGCTTCATGATCTACAGTTTATTGAATCACCCCCTGTCAGTGGTAACTCTCATCGCAGATCATCTTCGAATTCCCCACAGAATCATCCCAGAAAAAAATGAGAAGAAAGGAAAACAAACTCCAAACAAGCACTTCCGCTTCATCTCTCCTACACCTGATCCAGCAGACTCAATGGACTAAGTTATTTCAATCTATCTTGTGGCTACGCCCTTTTGATAGTGCTCCTGCTTGTTTCAACTTCTTGCCTAAATGCTTGTCATTTTTCAGTAACCCTTTGTTTGCAGGATCCTTTTTTCTCTTATTTTCTTCCCACTATTTTCTATAGTGAATATGCAACACTTTCTGTTTTACATCATTCGCTGATACTAGCTTTGACTTCTTTAAGCCCACATTTTTGGGTACATTTTTGGCATTTTTCAAGCTATTTGTTATACCCCAGGTCAATAAACCCCATGCCACACCACCCTTTCTCCAATTTTACTAATATTATTTTTTGTATAGGCCCTTAGACCCCGTTAACCTGTTAAGCCCTCTTAGGGATCCTGAGGTGATATATTAAGGTCTATGGACATAGTTTGGGTGTTTTCTTTTGCTTTTCCCTCATAGCTTATCATTGGTATTGTTTATCACGGGGATATTTTGTATAATGTTTTACTTTCTTTGTTACCAAGAAAGTAAAACAGCTTCATTGAAGTCTGGAGGAAGCATCTTTGAAATCCAAGGTTTCCAAAGAATGTTGAATTTATTCAAAGTGCCATTATCCAAGGCCGACATCTTGGCATGTATCATCAAAATATTCACTCGTTGTTTAGTTTCACAAAAGTTTAAAGAAGAGGTTTTCCATGCTTTGGCAATAGTCTGTTTAGCGGCTGTGAAGAGTTGCATAAGGAGTTTAAACTGAGTGCGTGTAAGAATGTCTGGCTTTGCATTTAAAAGTGCATTTAACCACATCCATACCGGCGCATAGTAATATGACGCCGGCAGGATGGCTTTACCGTTCCGGGCGGCCGTCATATGACGTCCGCCCGCTCTAGCTGCTACTGCGCGCCCCCGGGGGCGTGCATCGCAGCGATCAGGGATGAGGCTCGTCCCTCGGACATAGCCCATCCCTGATCAAGGTAAACAGCCAATAGAAATTGGCTGTTTACCATGTGATCGGCTGTGTCAATCACAGCCGATCACATGAGCGGCTCCAGCACGAGCGGGGGCGCGCAGAGCAGCGATCAGGGACGAGGCTCGTCCCTCGGACAGAGTCGATCCCCGATCTAGGTAAAGAGCCAATGAAACTGGCTCTTTACCACGTGACTGGCTGTGTCCAATCACAGCCGGTCACAAATGTCAACAGAGAACACGGTAACTAGCTGTCACGTGTTCTCCTCCTCACACACTGATCCTGTGTGAGGAAGAGAGTGTGGTAACAGCTAGTTACCAAATACAGTGCACCCCAAACACACTGATTGCCCCCCCCCCCCAATAAAGAGCACCTGTCACTAGCCCATCAAAGTACCCGAGTACCTGTCACCAGCCCATCAGGTACTCTGATGACAGGTACTCGGGTACTCTGATGGGCTGATGACAGGTACTCGGGTACTCTGATGACGGGTACTCTGATGACAGGTACTCGGGTACTCTGATGACAGGTACTCGGGTACTCTGATGACGGGTACTCGGGTACTCTGATGACAGGTACTCGGGTACTCTGATGACAGGTACTGGGGTACTCTGATGACAGGTACTCGGGTACTTTGATGACGGGTACTCGGGTACTTTGATGACGGGTACTCGGGTACTCTGATGACAGGTACTCGGGTACTCTGATGACGGGTACGCAGGTACTCTGATGACGGGTACCTGGGGTACTCTGATGACGGGTACTCGGGTACTCTGATGACGGGTACGCAGGTACTCTGATGACGGGTACTCGGGTACTCTGATGACAGGTACTCGGGTACTCTGATGACAGGTACTGGGGTACTCTGATGACAGGTACTCGGGTACTTTGATGACGGGTACTCGGGTACTCTGATGACGGATACTCGGGTACTCTGATGACAGGTACTCGGGTACTTTGAGTACCTGTCAACGGAGTACCCGTCATCAGAGTACCTGAGTACCTGTCACCTACCCATCAGAGTACCCGAGTACCTGTCACCTACCCATCAGAGTACCCGAGTACCTTCCACCTGCTCATCAGAGTACCTGACGCCTGAAGTACCCGAGTACTTGCCACCTGCTCATCAGTACCCATCACTACTCATCAGTACTCATCAGTACCTATCACGTATCAGTACTGATCATCAGTACCCATCAGTACAGTATCACCTATCAGTATCAGTACTACTCATCAGTACCTATCACCTGCCTGTCACCTGCCCATCAGAGTACCCGAGTACCTGTCACCTGCCTATCGGAGTACCCGAGTACCTGCCACCTGCTCATCAGTACCAGAGTACCTGTCACCTGCCTGTCACCTGCCCAACAAAGTACCCGAGTACCTGTCACCCTTCATACAGCCACCATGTCCAAGTCCAAAAAGGTTTATATACGTCCTCCGTTTAAACCTAAATACCGGTGTTATGGAAGCAGATAGCTGCCATAACCCTGGTATTTTTTTAAACGGTGGACGGTTGGCTTTCCGCTAAGGGTGGTCCCAGTGGCGGATTCGCCATGGGATCACCCTTCCGGGATGGCGGAAGAGGTGCCCCCCCCCTCCCGCCGCGTCCGGTCCTTTTCCCCGCTTACCGGACCCGCCGGCAGCGGGGAAAACGATCCGGTCCCGGATCCTCACAGACAGGATGTTGAGTGAGGGCAAGCTTGCCCTCACTTGACTCTATGGTCTTGGAGGACCGGAGCTACAGAAAATGTTGTTGCCTAGCAACCGGTTTAAAGGTCCTTTTTTTTTTTTTTTTCATTTTATATAATAATTTTTTTTTTCTATATTTTAGTGTACTTGTGAGATCTGAGGACTTTTTGACCCCAGATCTCACAAAAAAAGAGGTCCTGTCGTGCCTTTTTCTATTACAAGTAATGTTTACATTTCTTGTAATAGAAATAAAAATGATCAATTTTTTTTTTTTTGTTAAACAGTGTAAAAATAAAAAATAATAAATAAAATAAATAGTAAAAAAAAAAAAAAAAATTAAAGCGCCCTGTCCCCGTTAGCTCGCGCGCAGAACCGACGCATACGGAAACCCCGCCCACATATGTAAACGGTGTTCAAACCACACATGTGAGGTATCGCCGCGATCGTTAGAGCAAGGGGAATAATTTGAGCCCTAGACCTCCTCTGTAACTCAATGATGGCAACCTGTAGAAATTTTTAAATTGTCGCCTATGGAGATTTTTAAGTACCAGAGTTTTTCGCCATTCCGTGAGCGTGCGCAATTTTGAAACATGACATGTTGGGTATCTATTTATTCGGCGTAACATTATCTTTCACATTATGGAAAAAAATTGGGCTAACTTTACTGGTTTCTTATTTTTTAATTTAAAAAAGTGATTTTTTTTCCAAAAAAATTGCGTTTGGAAGACCGCTGCGCAAATACGGTGTGATAAAAAATATTGCAATAATCTCCATTTTAATCTCTAGGGTCTCTGCTAAAGAAAAATATATAATGTTTGGGGGTTCTAAGCAGTTTTCTAGCAAAACAACTGATTTTAGCTTGTAAACACCAAATGTCAAAAATAGGCCTAGGCAAGTGGCTAGGATGCATGATGATGCTCCTTGGATGTTGGGCCCCTCTATATGGCTAGGCTGTGAAAAAGTCTCACACATGTGGTATTGCCATACTCAGGAGGAGTGGCAGAATGTATTTTGGGGTGTCATTTTTGCTGTGTACATGCTATGTGTTAGGAATATCCTATAAATTGACAACTTTGTGTAAAAAAAAAAAAGTTTTTATTTTTTTCCCACATTTTCCAAAAACTTGTGGAAAAAAATGACATGTTCAAAGGACCCATAATGCCTCATAGAATATACGTTGGAGTGTTTGCTTTCCAAAATGGGGTCATTTTGTGGACTTTTCCATTGTAATGGTGCTCTAGGGCCTTGAAAAGTGTGATAGGTAGTAAGAAAGTTTTATGTGTATTTATGCTCCTAAAATGCCTTATGGTGCTACTTGGACGTGGAGTCTCTTTTTGTGGCCAGGCTGTGTAACAGTCTCACACATGTGGTATCACCATACTCAGAAGGAGTAGCAGAATGAATTTTGGGGTGTCATTTTTGCTGTGTACATGCTATGTGTTAGAAATAGCTTATAAATTGACAACGTTTTAGGAAAAAAAAGAAAAAAAAATTTTCTTCATTTTCCCAAGAATTGTGGGAAAAAATTATAACTTCAAAAAACTCACCATGCCTCTTACTAAATACCTTGGACTGTCTACTTTACAAAAAGGGGTCATTTGGGGGGTATTTGTACTATGCTGACATTTCAGGGCCTCAAGAAAGAAGATAGGCCATCAGTACATCTGGTGTGATCAATTTTCAGTAATTGGTATCATGGCTTCTATACTCAATAACTTTCACACAGACTAAATAATATACACTAATTTGGGTTAATTTTACCAGAGATATGTAGCAGTATAAATTTTGGCCTAAATGTATGAAGAAAAATTAATTTTTTGCAAAATTGTATAATAGAAACTAAAAAAAAGTGTTTTTTTTTCAAAATTTTTGCTCTTTTTTTGCTTATATCACGAAGAAAAAAAAAACCCAGTTGTGATCAAATACCACCAAAAGAAAGCTCTATTTGTGTGAAAAAAAAGATAAAAATTTTGTTTGGTTACAGTGTAGCATGACTGAGCAATTGTCATTCAAAGTGTGAGAGTGCTGAAAGCTGAAAATTGGTCTGGGAAGGAAGGGGGTCTAACTGCTCTGTATGGAAGTGGTTAAAAGTGCAATCGTTGAGTCTGGCAGTAGTGGATTCAGAGTCTGGCAGTAGTGGATTCAGAGATTTTGGAGTACTTCATGCTTCCATCTGCTGAAAAGCTTTATGGAGATGAAGATTTCATTTTTCAGCACGACCTGGCACCTGCTCACAGTGCCAAAACCACTGGTAAATGGTTTACTGACCATGGTATTACTGTGCTCAATTGGCCTGCCAACTCTCCTGACCTGAACCACATAGAGAATCTGTGTGATGTTGTGAAGAGAAAGTTGAGAGACGCAAGACCCAACACTCTGGATGAGCTCAAGGCCGCTATCGAAGCATCCTGCGCCTCCATAACACCTCAGCAGTGCCACAGGCTGATTGCCTCCATGCCACGCCGCATTGAAGCAGTCATTTCTGCAAAAAGATTCCCGACCAATTTGTATTAAAAACACTTTTCTTTTATTGGTCAGATGAAATATGCTAATTTTTAGAGATAGGAATTTTGGGTTTTCATGAGCTGTATGCCAAAATCATCAATATTAAAACAATAAAAGGCTTGCACTACTTCAGTAGTGTGTAATGAATCTAAAATATATGAAAGTCTAATGTTTATCAGTACATTACAGAAAATAATGAACTTTATCACAATATGCTAATTTTTTGAGAGGGACCTGTATGTATATATATATATATATATATATCAAAAGAAACAAGCAAAACCAGGGCGCAGGCCCTGTTCCACCCACTCAGCGCTAATGTGTTATGCGATCCAAAAAGTGGCAATCACCACTTGAGGACAAAAAATGAGCAAACAATATTTGAATATGCTGCTGCTATACCATAAATCAAAATCAATAAGGTGCATATATAAAACGAAGCCTTATACGTGCACTAGCAGCGCTGATAAGCTCTTGCTTCCAGGAGCCTCAAATATGTATAACAATCAATAGAATAATCAATTAGCATGAATATGATCGTCTTGTTTGCTAAACAACATATGAAGAGTGGTTACTGCAGTCTCTTGATATATAAACAATGGGAAATGATGAGTAGTGCAAGAAAGTCCCAAACAGGTCCTCTTCATACCCAAAGTAGCAAAAAGAGCCTTCACCACACCACCGTGCATCCCTTAGGTATTGGAAACGTACCCTTATTGAAAGGATCAAGCACTTTGGAAAACAAGGTGATCCCCTCTATTACATAGACTGAGGGTTAGTCAACCAAGCCTATACTAGTTAACCACATTAAGAGTGCCCGCCGCAGATTTACTGTGGCAGGCAGCCTCTCCTGCGTGAACCGACGTAGCCCTACGTCGGTCGCGCCCCGTGGTGCTTGGGGGCGAGCGCTAGGCAGCGGGGATGCCGATGCATGGGTCCAGTGGCACCTATTGCCACTTGCCATCCACGATCGCTCCCCGCTGAGAGAGAAGGAGGGTCAGCTGTTGTAAACACAGCTGACCGTTCTTCTCTCTGAAATGGTCACAGAGTGTCTGTGATCCTTCTATATAGGATCACAGGTCTCTGTGATCATTTCACAAGCCCAACCCCCATACAGTTAGTAAACACTGCCCTAGGCGCACACTTAACCCTTTGATCACCCCTAGGTTAATCCATTCCTTGCTAATGTCATTATTACAGTAACAGTGCATATTTTTAGCACTGATTACTGTAGTAATGTCACTGGTCCCCCCAAAAGTGTAAAAAATGTCAGTTAGGGGTCCGATCTGTCCGCCACAATGTCGCAGTCCCGCTAAAAATCACAGATCGCCGCCATTACTAGTAAAAAATAAATAAATAAATAAAAATGACATACATATCTCCCCTAGTTTGTAGATGTGATAACTTTTGCGATAACCAACCAAAATAGGCTTATTGCAATTTTTTTTACCAAAAATATGTAGCAGAATACAAATTGACCTAAAAGGATTGAAATGTTTTATTTATTCATTTATTTGTTTATTTATTTTTTTGGGGAAGTTTAAATAGCCAAATGCGAAAAATATTGTGTTTTTTTTTTTTTTTTCAGAAATGTCTTTTTTTGTTTATAGCATAAAAAATAAAAATCGCAGAGGTGATCAAATACCACCAAAGAAAACTCTATTTGTGGGGAAAAAAAGAAAATCAATTTTATTTTGATACCATGTCGCACGATTGCGTAATTTTCAGTTAAAGTAACACAGTGCCGGATCGCAAAAAATGGCCTGGTCATTAAGGGGCAAATCTTTCCGGTTCAGAAGTGGTTAAAGGCTCATTTTAAGAAGGACTTTGTATTCATACTCTCACATTTACACATAGCCTCTAGAGGGAGCATTTAGACATTTTTTAATGAAATTCAAACATTTAAATAAGGAGCAGACGTGGAGTAAACAGTCTAAAAACCTATAAAACTAGAATACTGTAAATGTTACAATAATAACTTAATATGGGTTCTTGCTAAAATCCCCTATAACTTCACTGTTAAGAGTACAGTTAATTTCATTCCACTTATACAGTACTGACAATTTTTGCTTGTGGCAGTGTAAACATGAGTAACCATAAAGCTCTATTCATACTTGGCATTTTGGGATCTCGGACATAATTGCTGCAATTCCGTCTGCAATCTCAAATTGCACTGTAATCGCAAAACACATGTTCAGGTGCCATTCACAAGGCACCTAAACACGGTGCGGTTTTGCCGCGATTGTTGCATGATCAATTGTAGCAAACTGCAACACACGAAGCTTGTCATCCAAAAGAAGCCAATCACAGCAAAAGTGCAATGTGTTTTAGGTGCCATTAAAAATTAATGGCACCCAAACATGCATGTTGTGATTGCAGTGCAATCACAGAGATTCTGTCTGAGATCCCAAAACCCCAAATGTGAATGGAGAGTGTTTTGACAGGCTACTGGGTTGTTAGCAATGGTAAAAACATTAGCGGGTTTCACTATTGTGTAGCAAAACCTGTTAACTCCAAAGACAGGGTGACCCCCTATTGTACCAAGAGGCAAAGCATTAGCAGTCTTTAAAAAACCCTATAATCTGTTTTATTAAATAAGACTGAAAAGACAAAAGACTACATAAAAAAAACATTTCATATGTTGAATGAGCAATGACTGCACATCACATTCAGGCAAATAAAATTACATAACAAATGTTTTATAATGAGATCAAAGCAGAAAAAGTTAATTGGAATTAGCATTTGCTCTATGTGGACAGATGTGATTAATATACTCACTTAGGGGTTTAATTAAGGGAAGAAACTGTTTATGGCATACCGTGGTGTTCCAGTATTATATGTAAGCACTGAAATGTGGAGATAGCTCGTAAATTGCCCGAGACTGAACACTTCTATGTAATAGAAAAATAACAGTAAAGTTTTTAAAGTTTATTTCACCTTTGCAGCCAAATGTGGATAATAAATTCCCTCTTAGATTGTAAGCTCTAACGAGCAGGGCTCTCTGATTCCTACGGTATTAAAGTGTATTGTATTTGTACTGTCTACCCTCAAGTTGTAAAGCGCTGTGTAAACTGTCGGCGCTATATAAATACTATATAATAATAATAATAATAATAATACCTCCTTTATACGTATTACATGTTCCCATTCACACAACATAACAATGTTTACAATTTGCTGCTTACCTTTTTGTATGCTTTTCTGAAAACGACAAAACTAAAAAATCCTACTTATCTCTTCCTTTCAATGTAATGCTTATGAGGGCACTGGGGGAAGTATATTTACCAAAATGAATCCTCTCGTGCAGGCAGATCTTCATTATCAGTTGTAAGCTAGATATGTACACTGTCCTACTAAAGGGTTAAAAAGTAAAACTAGGGTTCTGCATTGTATTCTTAAATCACTTTAACTCCAATCTATCCCTATAATGTCCCTAAATAAGCACATTGCAAGGTATTCTGAATGCAAGCTGTTCAGTGTAAAATCCTGTTTCATAGAAACAGCTAGAAAGGTAGGAAACTATTTATTTTATTATTTTTAGGTATACTGTGTGAATGGGAACACATAGTAACATACCATAGTAACATATTAGTTAAGGTTGAATAAAGACAATAGTCCATCCAGTTCAACCTGTGTAGGTGTGTGTGGACCTATTCATTTCTCATACCCCTAAATGTTTTTATCCTTGAGATGTACGTCCAAGAATCTTTTAAAAGTAGCCATACTTCCCGCAGTAACTACCATTTGTTATAGAGAATTTCACAGTCTTGTAGCCCTTACTGTAAAGAACCCACTGTGTAGTCTGAGGTTAAATCGCTTCTCCTCTAATCGCATTGTATGGCCTCGTGTCTTCATACATTCTTTGTGACTGAATCGTTTTTTTTCTATGTTGATATCACCATTGAGGTATTTATAAATTGCTACCATGTCCCCTCTCAGGCGTCTCTTCTCCAGGGAGGATAAATTGAGCGCTTGTAAGCGCTCTTCATAATTAAGGTATCCAATCCCCTAAGCAGTTTAGTTGCCCTGCTCTGGACTCTCTCCAGCTCCAACACATCCCTCCTGAGGACTGATGACCAGAACTGGACAGAGTACTTCAGATGTGGTTGGACCAGAGTTTTATAAAGTGGAAGGATTATAGTTTTTTTTTTTTATTTCAAATTTTCAAGTTTAACAAAACAGTGGATAAGGTTATGCATGTATAGTACACAAAATACAACAACAATTCGAGGGGGGGATTGGGGGCAGCCTGCCCACTGATTGTGAGCAGGGTAGGGGAATTCAGAGTGGGGGAGGGGTCCAAGCTCCAAGCTCCAAGTCCTAGGGTTTACTAGGGCAGGGTCAGCTTTCGCGGGGGACTCATGTATCGTAAAGATGAAGGGATCTGGGGGGGAGTCCAAAGCATTGGCGATGTAACTTGAGAAGACCTTCCATTTGGCGTTGAAGGCGTCGGCCACATGTGAGGCCGCAAAGTCCGTGTTGAGGCGGTCAATGGAGTGGAGAGTGGTTAGCTCTGAACGAAGCATGGATATGTGGGGGGGTGAGGTGGCTATCCATTGTTTTAATATCAAACGTCTGGCGATGAGCAGTGTGGTCAGGATCCAAAGGCGAGGTGAGTCGGCTGAAGTGTTGGACCATTTCTGTAGACGCTTGTCCCAGTAACCGAAGAGCAGTAACAGAGGGTCCTTTGGTGCGGGTACCGTGGTTACCGTTGTTATGAATGCTAAAACCCGGTCCCAGAATGTAGAGATGGGAGCACAGTCCCAAAACTTGTGGAAGAAGGAGGGTCGCTCAGCACGACACAGGGTGCATTTGTGGGCATCCGGAATCGATTTGTCCGACAAGAAAGGGATATGCGCCCTGTGAAATATTTTAAGTTGAGTCTCTTTCCACGTAAAATTAGGGGTAAGGTTTAGGGTGGTCCGAAGACCGCTGATTATCTTGGGTAATGTGTCCTCTCCTGGAAGGTCTTTAAGCCAGTTCGAAGCTGAGGAAGTGAAGGAGGCAGGTGGGCATAGTTGGATAAGTGGTCTATAAATATCTGAGATGGTATATTTGCCATAGTCCAGTAGGGTGTCAATGATAGAGAGTTTGAATCTGCAGTCAGGTTTAGTTGATGTGCCACGTATAAAGTGACGGCATTGCGCCAGGTAAAAAGAGTCTGAGGGTGGCAGACCATACGTTTCCGAAATTTCAGCACAAGACAGCAAAAGTCCAGTTTGGGGGTTGCAAAATTGGGAGAAGCTGACCAGTCCCTTTGACTCCCATCCTCTATAGACCGCATGATCCAAGCCGGGGGGAAAAGCAGGGTTCCCCTGAATTGGAAGATGTTTGGAGAAGTACAGGGGTAGTTTTAAGAGTTTCCTCACCTCCCTCCACGCAATGACCGTGTCCCGCAGGAGCAGGTTATGACGCAGTGAGATCGACAGTTGAGCCCATTTGGCATGGAGGATTGTGGCTAGTGAGAAAGGGCTGGACATCTTGGATTCCAACTCGAAGTTTGAGAATTGTGAAGTCTGAGATATCCAGTCCAGTGCCACTCTCAACAGGCATGATAGGTTATACAACCGTATATCAGGAAAGTTTAAGCCGGCGTCTCGCCTGGGGAGGCACAATTTTTTTAAAGAGATGCGGGGTCTTTTTCCTCGCCAGATAAACCTGGAGAATGCCCTGGAAAGGTCCTGTACATCCTTATGCTTGATCAATAAAGGGAGAGTTTGAAGAAAATGTAAAATGCGGGCAAAACTGACCATTTTGATCAGGTGACATCTCCCCAAAAGAGACAGCGGCAGTTCCCTCCAGTTTTCCAGTTCCCCCTTCACTTTAGCAATTGAGGGTATAAATAGACGCGGGGGTCCTTCCAATTTTTATGCCAAGGTAGGTAATAGGGTGTGTCGCTATCTTAAAGGGGGAGTCCGATTCCCACCCCGGGGTGTACCCAGCCCCAGGGGGAGAATCTCGCTCTTAGAATAATTAATTTTGAGGCCTGAACATTTTCTGAAGGCGTTGAACGTAGATACAATCGTGGGAATGTCTGCAGAGGGGCATGAGGTGAAGAGGAGGACGTCATCTGCAAATAAAGAGATCCTCAGGTCCAGGTCGCCCAGGCGGATCCCATGTAGGGAGGCAGGGCCGGAAAGAAATCTAGATAGGGGTTCCATAGTCAGGTTAAAGAGTAAGGGAGATAGTGGGCAGCCTTGGCGGGTACCTTTACATAGTCTAAAGTCTTCAGTCATAGAACCACCTACGCATAGTCTGGCCGTCGGGGAAGCATACATAGATGTGATCAGTTGGACGAACGGGCCCTGAAATCCCATGGTATCGAAGACTTTACGCAGCCAGACAAAATTGACATTGTCAAATGCCTTTTCGGCGTCTAATGTTACTATAGCCAAATCTCATGACGGGTGCAACCGCGCTTGTTCCAAGACCAGCAGTACTTTTCGGATATTCGCCGTGGCCGATCTTCCCTTAGTGAAGCCGGATTGCGCTGGGTGGATCAAGTGGGGCATAATAACAGCCAAACGTGAGGCTACAATTTTTGATAGGATTTTAACGTCAAGATTGAGCAACGAGATAGGGCGGTAGGATCCCGGCTCTAGGGGGTATTTGCCTTTTTTTGCAAGCAGTTTAATTATGGCTTGGTTACCCGTTGGGAGGTAAGGCCCGCCGTCCCAGATGCTGGTGTATACCGCCACCAAAGTAGGAACTAGACTCGCTGTTATAGATTTGTAAAATTCCCCTGTGAGGCCGTCAGGCCCAGGTGATTTACTCGCCGTGAGATGTTTAATCGTGTGTGTGACCTCTTCCGCCGATATCGGAGCATTTAACATGTCAAGCTGTGCAGGGGTAATGCGAGGGAGACCTGTGCCTGATAGAAACATCGTGCCCGAGGTTTCATCTACGTTTTCAGGGCCATATAGCGAAGAGTAAAATTCTCTCATGATACATTGCACGCCTTGGGGGGTGGCATCGACTACGCCCGACGAATCCCGCAGGGACCCAATATGTGTGGGTGCTGGACGTCCTTTGCACATTTTCGCCAACAGTTTGCCAGCCTTATTGCCGAACTTGTGCAAGGATGCTGCGAAGTGAGCTGTATGGATACGTTCAACTTTATCGGCCCATTCGTCGAAATTCTTTTTGGCCAAGACCCATATTTCCCTCGTCGACTGGGTATCTGTCAATAGTAGGTTGCGTTGTGCCTCGCGAAGACGTTCACTCGCCAATTTATAGCCGCTTTTTGCATGTCATTTGTATGCCGCCGAATAGGAGATAATGCGGCCTCTCAGGAAGGCCATACCCGCTTCCCAAAATAGATGGGGGGAAGAGGCATGGGATGCATTGGAGTCAGAGTATTCCTGCCATGCCCGTTCCAAATACCCGTTAAAGTCCGCATTATTAGCCAGGAAAGATGGGAACCGCCATATCAGAGGGACAACAGGGGAACCGGTAAGGTCAATAGATAGGGAGAGAGGGGAGTGGTCCGATATCACCAGGTTGTGAATTGCAGCGTCTTGTATTACTGGGAGGAGAGAGTCAGAGCAAAACAGATAGTCAATTCTCGTGAAAAGTTTGTGGGGATGGGAGTAGAAAGTGTACTCCCGGTCCGTCGGGTGGAAATGTCTCCATACATCTGTTAGTGAGAGGGAGTCAGTAAGCGTGGCTAGAGGAGTGGGGGGACTGCCCGAACTAGGTCGCGCATCCAAGAGGGACCGTGACCTATTAAGGACCGGGTCCATGACAGCATTGTAATTGCCCCCCATCAAATGGGGGATGGGAGGGAGTGCCAGAGTGCGAGCAGATAACATAGAGTAAAAAGACTGGTCAAAAACGTTGGGAGCGTAGACATTAGAGATGATGAATTCCTTGCTGTTGATGCGGACGTGGGCCGAGACATACCGACCCTCTGTGTCCCCATCCACGGCGAGAACTTCTACCGAGAGCCGTTTGTGAAACAGAATGAGGACGCCCGCCTTGCGGCCGAGCGCTGCAGAGCCTACCACCTTGCCTACCCAAAGTTTTTCCATGCGAGTCATGTCAGCAGAGGGAAGGTGCGATTCCTGGATAAGAGCTATATCAGCCCGGAGGCGTTTAAGATGCCTCAGAACTTTCATTCTCTTGACCGGGGATCGAAGTCCTTTAACATTCCAGGATATCAGCGTCATAATTTAGCCGAGCGGGATGGATGTATGTGACAATCAGCAGTGTACCTAACCATTATCGGGAGGATAGCTAGATGCACACGTCTCAAGTGAAGCCGCCACCTAGTAATAACATGTCGCCACATGAGCATAGAGACCATGCGGAGTCTGACCCCTGGGGAAAGGGACCGAGGAAGGGGGGGACTGGAAAACTGGGTAGGAGAAAACAAAAGTACAACAAAAACATAAACTTAGTCGCAAGGACTTCTCTTTTTTCTGCATGAGTATGCGATGGAGCACAGCTCCCCAAGTGCGTCTCCAGACATTAAAGAGGAAGTAAACCCTCCTCAGGAAGTTGTACCTATAGGTAAGCCTATGATAAGGCTTACCTATAGGTACTGTAAATATCTCCTAAACTTACACCGTTTAGGAGATATTTACCTTTAATGCAGCCAGTGACGTCACTGGCGCATGCGCTCTGAAGGAACGGCTGACCGTGCCGTTCCTTCAGAGCCCCGTGCCGTGACCGTCGGCTCCCGTGCGCGTGCGCGGGAGTGACGTCACCGCGGCTCCGGCCAATCAGATGACCGGATGCCGCGATCCCGGAAGACGGGCGACATGTCATGTCGCCCGTCATACAGGTAAGAGAGCGGCACGGCGGGGGCTCGTTCTAAGGTAAGTATTTCATAATGAGCTAGTATGCGAAGCATACTAGCTCATTATGTCTTTCTCTTGCAGGTTGTAAAAAAAAAAAAATTTTTTTAAATGAGTTTACAACCTCTTTAAAAGGGACAAATTGTACCCTTGCAGAAAGCGTGTCTGCAGAGACTTGGGTCGCGACCTACGACTGAGCATAGTGCAGCCATGGCATAAAAAGCGCAGCGGATAAAAAGGTCAATAAAAGGAACTAATGAACAGCAGAAATGTAACCTTGATAATACAGTAGCAGAATACAGTACAAATCTCCAGTAATAGAGAACGATCTTACGTTAACAGCCGTCGAACGGCCGGAGCCACCCGGGAGTTCAGCCCGGAGGAAAACGTTCCAAAGGCCCACTTAGAGGTAGAAAACCCATCAATTATTCGAGTAGAGTCAGCTGGGGGGGGGGGGGCAGCGCGGCCAGAGCTAACCACATCGGAGTATCTTTGCCGCTTTGGGGATTCTTTCCTGGGGCTGTGAGGAATGTCCGGTCTGTTAAAAGAGAGGGATTTAGCTGAATTGTTGTGACCTGGTTCACCATGGTGGAGTGAGCGGACAAATTTTTCTGCCTCCGTAGGATCCTGGAAGGATAATTGGTTGCAGTTCGGGGCACGAAGGTGCAAAGTCGCCGGGTAGGCCAGGGTAAATTTTATGCGTTCCTGGTGTAGACTTCCACTGAATAGTCTGCGAATATAAGGATTTTCATACCTTCGATCTGGAAGTGTGGGTTTTGGCGGAACTTCTGAAGAATGGCAGATTTGTCTGCGTAGTTTAAGTATTTCGCAATGACAGGGCGAGGGGTCTTGCGTTCCTCCGAGTAGAGACCCATTCTATGAGCCCGTTCGACCACACAGGTCCCTTGTATGCCCAAAGCCGCAGGGATTTTCCGTGCACAGAGTTCGGGAATGGCTGAGGGTTGGACGGATTCCGGAATCCCTATAAATCTTAGGTTACTCCGCCGAGACCTATTCTCCAAGTCCTCCAGTTTGTCCATAATGAGACGATTGATTTTCTCTTGGGTTTGCTCTGTGCCTTGCATCTAATACATTTCGTCTTCCACACTGGAGATCCTGGTTTTGGCCTCATTGAGGCGGTGGGAGGGAGACTCCAGCTCCGTCCTGATAGCAGCCATGCCTGCTGACACGGCCTGTTCCACCGATGCCTTGATTGTGGGGGTGAGCAGCTCCACCACCGCTTTTGCAATCCTCTCAGTGGAGGGGTCTGGGGCCGAAGTGGGCGCCGTGGTGGGTGGCCGGAGGTCACCCTCTGGCTGTCTAGTTGTGTCCATGGCTGCTGAGTCTGCCGCCGGACCGGAGTAGGCCGCGACCGCGGCCTCGATTTGTGTCGGGGGCCTCGCGGCCGGTTTTTCCAGGAAACGTTCCATTCCGGAATGAAGTGCGGGTATCAGCCGGGTCCGGGTGATGTCTCGAAGCGGGAGAGGGTGATAGAGGCGAGCTGGGTGTAGCGGGCAAGGCTTTTTATGCCGGTTTGCTGGGGCGCACCGCGGGAGCTGCTTTAGAGCCTGCTACTCCATGCGGCGCCGGAACCGGAAGTCGGATTATAGTTTTATCTCTGGAATACATCCCCTTCCTTATGCATGCTGATAGTCTGCCAGCTTTGGCAGCTGCAGCTTGACATTGCATGCTATTGTTAAGTCTATCTTCTACTAAGACCCCCAGATCTTACTCCATTTTTGATTCCCCCAGAGGTCCCCCCCCCCTAAAGTGCATTGTGCTTTTATGTTTTTTGTACCCAATTGCAATACCTTACACTTCTCCACATTAAACCTAATTTTCCATGTAGTTGCCCACTCTGCAATTTTTTTCAGGTCACTCTGTAGAATTCCTGCCTCGCTATGTGAAGTTATTGCCCTGCTCACTTTTGTGTCACATAAAATATATTTTGTGGGAGTTTCTTATATTTGGCTGGAAAGGTAAAAAGGCACTGTAGACTTTAAGCCTGGCTCCATTTGTATACTCATCTATTGTGTGTAATGTACAAATGGCGCTATCAAGACATTCAGTTCACCAGCTACTTTGAGATAGTCATTTTTATGCTCAGCTGCAGAAAGAATCAATGTGAGTAATTGTACTAATTAGTGCTGGCTTGATAGTGGCCATTTATCATATGTCCCAAAAGGAGGTATTCACTATTTACATTTCATTATTTATAATGTTTGCTGAAGTTTGCTCGTGTTTCCAATTTACTGCACCTATGTTGCTAAGACTGCAAAATAATTATTTAAACTAAGCTGCCTATTGTGACACAAAAAAGGTATAGGTAGGACATGACGATGATAACATTTTAGATTCATTTAACTTTGGTAAAGTTTAAGGTTGCATTGCATTCACAAAATTATCCAACTGCAGTTTTAAATTTGGCAATGTTCAAAATGCACCATCTTATTCAACTTACCAATGACAAGGCAAAGATATTTAAGAAATGTTACATCTATTACTTTGATAGACCTAGAAGGGATTGCCATTTGTCTGGCACTTAAATAGAAGTTCCAGGCAGCAAGTGGAAGTGTTATCTAAAGCTGAAACATTTTCTATTTTGGATTGTGTAAGATAGGATTAGAACCTCTTTGAGGTTTGTATTTCTGTATGGATCCCTGGATTGAAAGTGAAGTCATTTCCAAAATTCTGAGTCATCATCAGAATAGCAGTGGATGGAAAAGCTTGTTCTGATAAAAAACACCTAAGAGGTGAACTGTCTTAGTTTGGAGCTGTTTTCTTTAAATTTTGGAAACTTTCCAGGAGGTGCTTAAAATGTATTTGCACATGTTTAGAGGAAAAGTTTGCAAAAATTGCATCAAGAAGACAGACAAAAGGGAGTGCAGGTGTACTGGTGTAGTGCGGTGATGTCTGGATAGAAAAAAAAAAACAACACTGAATTACTGAACATATGTATCTCAAGAACAACTTTCAACTTTGACAGTAGTAGTATATACAGTCATTTTTAGGCTTTAAAAACACAAGCAGGTTTTCCATTGCTTGTACACACAAGCTATTGATTAAAACCGGTTCTGGACCACCCACCGCATATATACTGCGGCAGGCTGGCCCTCCTGCGCGAACCGATGTAGGGCTACATCGGTCGCGCTCCTGCAGCTAGGGGGCGAGTGCACTTGGCAGCGGGGACTCCGATGCACGGGGAAGGTGGCTCCAATTGCCGCCTGCCACCCCTGATCACTTCCTACTGAGAGAGAAGACTGGTCAGCTGTTGTAAACACAGCTGACCATTCTTCTCTCTGGAATGATCACAGAGCCCCTGTGATCCTTCTATATAGGATCACAGGTCTCTGTGCTCATTTCACAAGCCCATCCCCCCACAGTTAGAATCACTCTCCTAGACTCACATTTAACCCCTTGATCACCCACAGTGTTAACCCCTTCCCTGCCAGTGTCATTATTACAGTAACAGTGCATATTTTTAGCACTGATTACTGTAGTAATCAAGGGGTTTAGGAATTCTGCGCTATGGAATAACTAAAGGCTGCAGCCTACCTCAATATACGATCCAATGGATTGTATTCAGTAGGGCTTAAAGTGGTTGATTAGGTAAATGGAGCTGCCTTTCAATAGGTATAGGGGGGCACTATATGTAAACGTTAAAGGTGGGATATTTCAACACAGAGTGTTCCAAAGTACATGTAAACGTTACAACTTTTTCTACATCACAATGATTGCAAACAATACATATGAATAAATAAAAAGTGCCAATAGTGCAGCAAAGGTGCTGTATTGTGATGTGCACAATAAATTATTGGTTAATAAATGTATTGTAATGCCAATAAAAATAAATATAAATATGAATAAATATAAGTTGCTCAGTGAAAAGTGACGGATGTATAAATAAATAAATATCCCAAATATCTCAGCAAGTGATCAGTGAATGTACCAGCAGATACAAAAAATAGATAAGTCCAAAGCTGGTGATATTGAACAAAAGACAAACGTGATCATTAAATAACTAATAAAGTGAGGTAGTGATAATTATTTCTTATAAATTATATAAAAAAGCAAATATATAGAGAACCACAGATTAATTAAATATAAAGTGACTTGATGCAGCCTGCCCAACTATATTTGCATAGCCCTGCTCGACAGGGTGGCCAGTAGGTAAACAAAAGTGATTCAATTGAATTCAGCAATATAAGTCCATCAAAGGGGTTAATTGGTGAAAAAATTCCAGAGAAAATTGATGGGTGAATCTCGGGGTGATCCAAGTGGAACGTGACGGGTGAGGAAACTAGTGCTCCCCTCTCAATTCTGCCCGCACTCACCGGAGCTCAATACCCCTTCAGGGGTAACCAGCATGATGTTATAAGGGGTTCCTTCCTGGCAGACAGGGCCCAGGCACTGATGGCTTCAGTGGCTCCACTGGATCATCTCTCTCATATGCTTAGTACTGTATATTCAATATAACCTCATCATCCCATCAAATGATTGCAGCTATTTCCAGATCATACATAAGAAGAAGAGCCTCATATAGTGAATTATTGCAAAAAAATCTGAGTTTATTGAAATTAAAACAGTACTCACATACCCTGTAGGTATTGAGCATATAGTGCCCCCTAATACCTGAAAGGCAGCGCCATTTACCTCACCAACCCCTTTAAGCATTACTTTAGTAATGTTACTGGTTCCCCCAAAAGTGTCAGAAATGTCAGTTAGGGGTCCGATATGTCCGCCACAATATCCCAGTCCTGCTAAAAATCGCAGATTGCCACCATTACTAGTAAAAAAAAAAAAAACATAAAAATGGCATAAATCTTTCCCGTAGTAGATAACTTTTGCGCAAATCGCACAGGTGATCAAATACCACCAAAATAAATCTCTATTTGTGGAAAAAAAAGGCATAGTACAGTGTTAAAGTAACGCAGTGCCGAATCGCAAAATATGGCCTGGTCATTAAGGAGGAAAATCTTTCGGTCCAGAAGTGGTTGAGTAAAATGAGGACAAAAAATGATCAATCATGTGATCATTTTACAGTAGGCTAAAGCCAGCCATACATGGATCTAAATACCCTGCTGAACCTGCTAAGCTTTGATCCATGTATAGGCAGGCTGATTATACTGAAGTTGATCCATCATTTGACTTGGGTACAACCAGTCTGTCGTTTTTTTCTACATTATTACAGATTGCTGCTGGTGGTGATAGCCGCAAGCAGTAATCAATGTGTTCTGTGGTCGGGGAAGGTCCCCATGCCCCCCTGCTGGCAGAAGGCAATAGGGATGCCCGAGGAAATCCCCATTAAGACTGACTGTGTTGATGGAGAAATCAAGTCATTTTCTTTTCTTCCATCTGTGGTGGAAGGAAAGAAAATTGTATAATTAATGGGTTATTTTAATCAACAAATGGTATTTGATGACAAACAAAAGCCATTCATTGGTAAAAAACACAGAGATAAGCAAGGAACCTTTTTCAGTTTAACAACGTTTCTTGCAGAGAGGAGGGGACAATGGTGGCCCAACATTGCACATCCATTGTTTTGAAGCAACAGGAAGTGCATGGATTTATATACAGTAAATCATATTCCCAGTGCACAAAGCAACCAGGGATTTTTTTTTAGCCTTCTCATTTTCTATAGGAAGCTTAAAATTAAAATACACATGTTTAGAGGAAGAGTTTGCAAAAATTGCAATAAGCAACTTTCCTGAGGAATTTTAGTTTGATAAAATTTTGTGTTCCAATATTTCAGTTAAGGATACAGTATATGCTAAACCCAAGACTCTGCATTTACTATATCTGGCCTCCCACAGTAAACAGAACATGGAAATGCAATTATTAGAGTAAATATAAACTGCTAAATACCTTTTCCCATCAGCTGTATATAGCAGTCTTGTGACTTCTATCAGTGTCTGTCCGAGCACTGGTTAAAGCTTGTAGGAGGAGTTTTAATACTCATCTGACTGCCCTAAGAGGCTGCATGACCCCTGACTTTCTGTTTGGACAGTGATGATTGGCCCTGTGCTGATCACATGCTCTCTCCCCCCAAAAAAATCTCTAGCAATACACACCAAACTGAGCATCTGCAGAGTGCCCCCAAGGCTCTGTACTATCAGCAGATGGATTGAGGATGGTAAAGGAAGGGGAGGATCAGAGAAGACAGGATCAAACAGCCTTTTTACACAATGCTGAGGATTAACTCCCATAGGTTCCACAGTGAGTATAACAGGCATGCTTTACTGAATATATAGAGTGATTTTATTGTTGAGAGTTTAGTAACATTTTTTTTTTTTTTTAAATATATTTTTTTTATTGAACATAAGAAACTATTACAAGGCCTGTGTCGCATACAAATAACACATTTCTTTAGAACAGTAAAAATTATGTATGCAGACAGAGAGTTCTTGCATTTTTTTAAACCAAACACTTGTTTCTTACGTTTCTCAGGGTCTTTAGCTTCAAAACTGTACTCTAGTTTCCGCATCTTGAATATCAATAACACTGCAGAACATCATTCTTTCTGTTCAACCAGAAGAGTAATTTTCCTTCACACTATGCTAAATTATTTGTTATGTAAGGCAAATAAATCAATCAGTGACAACCCTCATTAGGACCAGGACAGGTTGGTAAAGTGGGTAGGAGGATTTAGGAATCATACTGGTGGAATCACTAACATGAAGAGAGAGTAAAAAACTTAAAGCTGAGCTCCACCCAAAAGGGGACTCTCCATTTGTTCGCACCCTCCACAGCCACATTTGGCACTTTTTTTTCTGGGGAGGGGGGTGACTGGTTTTGACTGGTACCTGCTCCCACTTCCAGGTAAGATTGCCGATCAGCAATCTAGAACATTTCTGGCCCCTCTTCCTTCCCCCCACTGTCTTATGGGACACACACAGGTCTGGTGGGACCATTCAAAAAGCACAGCGTGACTTGCACATACGTAGTAGGAAATGGGGTGTGAAGCCTGATGGCTCTTCTTCCAGTTTTCCTTACTTACAATGCTGGTGCCTGCACCTGAAGCCGATTGATGAATTGGCTCTGGGTGCCGACATTGTGGGATCCCTGGATAGGTAAGTGTCTTTATAATAAAAGTCATCAGCTACTATATATGTTTTTTTTTTTTTTTTTACAGACTGGAGCTCCTCTTTAACTAACTGGCATCTACATGATCTACATCTTAGCCATGAAAGCTGGTATCTATCAGACAAATGGGAAAAAGCTTGATTTTTTTATGACCCACATGGATGTCAGATACTAGACCTGTAGCATAAGTCTCAGTGTTTTGTGGCTCTCTGGTACATGCACAAAAATGCATTAGACAGAAAGGTAATATGTTTCTTTTAACCACTTGCCTTGCCTACTGCCCCACGCAGATTTACTGCGGCAGGGCAGCTCAGTTGCATATAATCAAGTACATGTACGTGATTATGTGCATGCGGTCTCGGCGGCGCGCACCAAGGTCCCGCTGTGATTAGACACAGTGGGAGCCAGACTGTGAGAGGAGCGGGCTCGATCGCCGCCCCCCTCCCGCGATCTTCGGGTAAACTGACAGGAGAGCTGTCTGCCTATGTAAACAAAGCAGGAGGTTCTCCTGTCAGACAGGCACAGGGAGATTGTGTGTCTCAGCTAAGCTGAAACACCGATCTCTGTGTGCCTTTCACAGAGCCCCCCTCCAGAGTTCCAGTAAGCACAATTAGGCTCACATTTAACCCCTTGATCACCCCCAGTATTAACCCCTTCCCTGCCAGTGTCATTTATACAGTAACAGTGCACTGATCACTGTATTGGTGTCAGAATATAAACTGGCCTTAGATTTTTTAAATGTTTTTATTGGGAATGTTTTACAGCAGAAAGTAAAACAATTGTGTTTTTTTTTTTTCAAAATTCTCACTCTTTTTTTTTTATAGCGCAAAATCTAAGGGAAGTACTGTAGGTCTGGCGGGTCCTTTTGGGGGAATACCATGCTCGGGTACAAGGGAACTCCGACATAAAGCGCCCAAGGTTCCCAGACTGCTTCAAACTTTCGCATTCTATCTTGAAATTTAGCAACAAGTTGTTCCTGGGACATGACCCAGGAGACCTTCCAATTTTGTTGCTGATATTGAGACCGGGGGGCTTGTTCCAGGCTCCGGCTGTAATAATTTTATCTCCCAAAAACATAAAGAAGATCAAGGTCTGAGTATGTTTAGGGGTTTTGTCTACCCTGTGGTTCAAGAGGACTATAGATGTATCCTGAGTAACAACAACCCCAGTTTCTTTCTGTATTAGGTGGAGATATTTGTTCCAATAACCTCTAACACAGAGGCAAGACCACCATTTGTGAAACATTGAGCCAACAAGATTACACCCTCTGAAGCACAGGGGAGAAGCATCTGGGTAGAGCCTGGCTAATCTGTCGGGAACATAATACCATCTAGTGAGTATTTTAACATTCACTTCTATAAGTGATATGTTCATGATACCTTTGTAAGAACATTGGAGTGACTGGAACCACTCGCCCGGGCCCCACTGTATATCCGAATCCGATTCCCAGGACTGAGCTTAGTGTGGTTTATCTGCCTTGTCAGCCAGGGCAGAATAGATAATACAGATACCTCCCCTCTGATCCATTATTTTGGAACACCATTGTTTGTAGGTTGTAAGTTTGGGGGAGTCAGGTTTGTCTAGCCAGATAGAGTGCAGGAAGTTCGAAATCTGGGACAGTCTAAATTTCTCAATGGGAGGCATTTCAAGTTCACTCACAGAGTATCCGAGAGAAATGGGACCCATCAAGTTAAAAAAGTGTCTTATTCTGAAGAGACCTTTTTTGAGCCACCAATGAAAGCCACGGGGGAAAGGAAGGGTTATTAAACAGATAGGAAAGTGGTTTGGTACTAGATATTAAGGAAGCTTGTTTATTTAGAGCATCACACAATGCCAGGGGGTGAGGGGGGCAGGACTGTAGTGTGCAGGGGAACTGCCTGTCTTTCCATAGCAATCCAATCAGGCAGAAGAGTCGTTTTGATAGAGTTGATCCTTCCCAACCAGGATAGATCACCTATTTCCCATTGTTTTATGGGGTGATAATTCACAGAGAACAGTTTGTCAATGTTGTGGGGTAGATTAATTCTCACATAGGGAATAAAGTCAGAGGACCAGGAGAAGGGGAAATGGTGTCTCAACTAGTCTACTAGCTGCAGAGGAACCAAGATGTTCAGTGCTATGGACTTGGAGACATTTACTTTTAGAATTAGCCATGGATCAGAGGTTTGGACAACTCAAAATAGAAAAAAATCTAACCCAGTGAAGACAGGTCCCCCTGTCATGCAATGCATCCACAGCCTTAATTCTGGCTCAATCCTGCAAATCGACGTTAGAGGAGTTCCAGGCAGACCACAGGAAAGGGAGAGGTTAGAGAAAGAAAAAGAAAAGAGGTAGAGAAGGGGAAGCTAATGGATACAAGAAAACAATTAGAGAGACAATGAAACCAAAAACCCAGTAACCCACCCAGGTCAGGAAGGGTCCAGCCACTTCCCACCAAAAAAACCTGAGAATGGCGATATCCCACGAAAGTGGGGAACATCAATCTGCCACTGAGAGTAAAACATTAATGCATCAGTGGCAGATGGAGGCACATTGTATCCACTTCGGTCCACCCATCTAAAGATATAATAACAAACTTCAAATGAACAGAGCACTGTTCCTTAAAACATGGAAAGAGTAAGGCCTGAACAGTTGTCACCAAGCTGCCCCCTTTCCCCTGTCAAGCAATCAGACAACAAAGTTTTCTTTGTTACCCACCGGGAGCATCAAGGAGGCAACTGCACATGGCCAATCATAATATTCTATAGAGCAATGTATCCAGTGAATATAGTTGGTCCAGAGTTCGCCCCACCAAAGGGGAACCCTAGGAGCCACCCTGGATGATAATCAAGTTGTATCATAACATCAAATATACCCAAGTAAAAGTAAGGGAAGGTGTAAGAAAAACCTTGGAAACTTTAAGACAAAATAGACTTTGAACTCCTCAAACATTGGGGAATAGGACTACCAGTCCCCCCTCCCCCCCCTTCCCTTGGAGGAGTCCTCCAGTAAATAAAGAGGCAAGCTCATGCTAAAAGCTAGCCCGAATTGTGGGGAGAGAAAGGCCGTCTGAAAGATCAGTTCCAGAAAGTGCTAAACAGGATCCAGTTGTCCTTAATCCAGATGGCTTCCTCAGGGAGGTTGAGAGTCCCTTGACCTCTTTGGTTGTTTTTGCTGACAAAACGGAGTAAGTGGACTAGGAGGAGAAGGCTTCTTGGCAGATGAGTGTCCTCTGGAGGTGGAAGGAGGAGGGATCTCTTGGGTAATCAGCCCCAGGTGTAGGAGCAAGCGTTGACCTTCTGAGAATGATGAGATGCTGTGGGCCTTGTTCCGATATGAGAAACTCAAGTGAAATGGAAAGGACCATCTCTATGTTATGTCCTTTTGAGCCATAACTTGAAGGAGGGGTTTCAGAGAACAACATCTTTGTACGGTAAAGGGGGAGAGGTCCGCAAAGACCTGGACCCGCTGTCCCTGAATAGTGAGCCCATCTGAATAGTGAGCCCTATAAAAGACCTGCCAAACTTAGATAAAAGTTAGTTAGGCAGAGAGAGTCTTAGGTTAAACAGCTGGCTCAGTGGCGTAGCTGGTATAATAACAGGCTTGCAAGTTAGAGGCCATGGGTTCGGATCCCCTGCCCAGCGGGTGATTAATAGTCTCTTACATTTAAGTCTTTGACCACTTACCGCATATTTACTGCGGCAGTGTGGCTCTCCCAGGCAAACCGCGAGAGAGAGAAAAACGGTAAACACAGCTGACCGTTCTTCTCCCTGGAATGATCATAGAGCCCCTGTGATTCTTCTATATAGGATTACAGGTCTCTATGGTCATTCCACAAGCCACCCCCCCACAGTTAGAAACTCGCCCCTAGATACACATTTAACCCCTTGCTCACCTATACTGTTAACCCCTCCCCTACCAGTGTCATTATTACAGTAACAGTGCATATTTTTAGCACTGATTACTTTAGTAATGTCACTGGTCTCCCAAAAGTGTAAAAGATGTCAGTCAGGGGTCCGATCTGTCCACCGCAATGTCGCAGTCCTGCAGAAAATCGCAGATCGCCGCCATTACTATTATAAAAAAAAAACAATAAAAATGACATAAATCTTTCCTGTAGTTAGTAGACGCAATAACTTTTGCGCAAACCAATCAAAATACGCTTATTGAGATTTTTTTTACCAGAAATATGTAGCAGAAAACAAATTTTTGATTTTATTTTTTGGGAATGTCATATAGCAGAATGTGAAAAATATAGTTTTTTTTTCAGAATTGTCGCTCTTTTTTTGTTTATAGCGCAAAAAATAAAAATCACACAGGTGATCAAATACCACCAAAAGAAAGCTCTATTTGTGAAAAAAAAGGACATAAATTTTGTTTGGGTATAGCATTGCATGACCGTGCAAGTGTCAGTTAAATTCACGCAGTGCCAAGTTGAAAAAAGTGCCCTGGTCATTAAATCCTTCTGGACCTAAAGTGGTCAAAATGAGGACTTGCAATTCTTTGTGTGCGTATGTTCACTAGAACATTTCCCCTGTTCGTGATGTTCTGGTGCAAACCGAACAGGGGGGTGTTCGGCTCATCACTAATTCTGGATACAGATTGATCAGCCTTCTTTTCCATGACTTCCATCCATGATCCCAAATGCTGCAGTTCAGCATGGATGGAGGTGGTGATCTGTGCAGCTGTTTGGGCCAGACTGGACAGCATTGTGGAAAGATCGGCTATCACGGAAGGGAAATCAGTAGGGGTGCTATGTGGATTGTGGACCCCCTGCTCACATGCATCTGGGGTGGCCAGAAAGTCACTCATGGGTGTCAGAATAAGGTCTTCACACGTCCTCTCAATCAGTGATTTAGTAGATGCTGGAAAAGGGGCAGCATGGGGCTGATTACTCACTGTGACATGTATTATAGGAGTCATTGCAGGGCTAGAGGTGTCTTAGTCAGAAATGAAATCTTCTGTATTACCGTCTGTGCCTCGTGTGATAGCAGCCGCCATCTTGGATAAGCCGGCCTGCTGCAGGATGTGATCCAGCTGACTGGACAGATTTCTCCTGGCAGAGCCTCCGAAAATCAGATTATTCCCTGGGTGTTCCCAGGTTGATCGCTGGTGGAGAAGGTCAAGAAGGCTGTGGCAGGGTTTAGAGGACCAGAGCGGTGCGAGCTCCAAGGCTAAGCGGCTATCTTGGAGTCCCCCACACATGTGCCTCCCCTGCATGGAATTTTCATGCTTTGAAATGCTTGTGTGAGTTTCCTCCACACTCCAAAATATGCTGGAGGGTCAGTTTGGTCTTGTCTAAAATTGGCCCCAATGTGGGTATGCATGTAAGCTAAGGATCCTAAACTTTAAGCCCCATGAAGACAGGGGCTGATGTGAATGTACAATATATATAAAGCACTGCATGATCTGTTGACACTATATAAATCCCTGAAATAAATAGCCTTCTATATCTGTAAACCGGTGATCATGTGACATCCCATCTACTTTTTAGAACTGTCTGCTAGCATAGCAAGAATCAGTTTATGTCCCTAGGATTTTGTTTTACTTTTAACTCAGCGTGTTAAAAAACAGTGTTGCTTCCTTATGTCTTTTATATATTATAAACTCATTAAAATAATTGGTCAATACTAAGCAATCAAAGTCTTTCCTCACCACACCTAATTTGGTTTATTTATACACAGTGAATCCAATTAGATCTACAATGTGATGGCTACAAGTCTAGTGGATACTTTACAAGAGTTATAGAAGCAAATTTGCATACTAATTATAGAATTTGTGACTCCTCTAAACTGCTTTACTGACACTCTGTAAGAAAAAATATTAACTATTATGTTGTATTTGCACTCCTTATGTAAGAAAATTGTTGATACTGTAGAAAATAATCATAAACAACTAAATCATTAAACCCATTTCAAACTAGTGAACTGTAAGATTAGTTAGTAAGTGCACATAGTGGTGGTTTTCCTTGCAGAAAGTTGTTGGGTGTACATTTATACATCACAGATTCAGTTGTAAAACAAGTTAAAGTGTCAATAATTTACAATAATTTAGTACCTATTAGGGATGATCGAACGGTTTGGGTCGACCATCGGTTCGACCCGAACATTGACTGTTCGAAATTTGGCCGAATTCCGAACTTTTTGCGGAAAAAGTTTGGAATTCGGCAACCAGAAGCGACCAAAATGCAATGGGACAGAAACTGGGCTTTAAAAGCCTGTGACTGGACCAGAACCATCAGTAAAAGCCAATTGAGGGGGCAGGAGGATGCTAGGAATGTGATTGGAGTGACTACAGGGTCCAGAGGCCAATCAGTATTGAATACGCCCCCCAGTATATAACATAGCCCCACCAAATCTCTAGCACTGTAATACAGGGGCTGTGGAAGAGAGTGGAAGCAGTTCTGTTACTCCTGCTTCAAAAGTGTCATTTAGCAATTATTAGTGTGAGGAAGGGGATATCTAGTGTAGTTAGGGTACTGTATACCACTATAGTTAGATTCAATAATCTAGTTTCTGTAGGGAAAGTGTTAAGTGTCAGGGTGACCGTAGTGTAGTGTAGGGTGAACTGACTCTGACTGCTATGCCAGGGTGACAGAATTCATCCATGTCAGGGTGACCGCCATAAGAAAAAGATGATTTTTCTTAGAATTTTTAGTAGAGCAGGGATGGGGCTCCGCTCCTTGTATGCCAGGGTGACCGAATTCATCCATGTCAGGGTGACCGCTATAGGAAAATGATCGTTTGTCTTAGAATTTTTAGTAGAGCAGGGACGGGGCTCGGCTCCTGTCACACCTAGGCGTTTTTGTTTCAGGCGTTTATTGGGCTTTTTTGTGGACGTCTTTGGAGGCAGGCATGACATCAGAACTTCTGTATAGGGGTATACAGTAATCCCCCGCTCCATCGCGGTTCAGTTTTTGCGGTCCCGGTAATTCATGGTTTTTTTTGTAATGTTATTTTACTATATAAATTATTAAAAATGAAATATTTTTGTGTTTTCCATAGCTCTTGCTCTGTCTCTTAGTATCTTTTATGTGTTTAAATGAGTTTCTATTGTTTTAAAAGTGTGTTTAAAGACCTTAAAATGCTTCTACACGTACAGTGACAGTAAAATAAACATGCCTACAATGCATTTTAATAGGGTTTTTCTATTTCGCGGAATTTCACTTTTCGCGGCTGGGTCCAGAACGTAACCCCCGCAATGGAGGGGGGTTTACTGTATATACACACACACATATATGTATATATATACACATACACACATATAGGTGTGAAAGTAGCGGAACCCCATCCATGCGCTAATTAAATTATTTGCAGGGATGTGGCTCTGCTCCTATCACACCTATATGTGTGTATGTGTATATATACATATATGTGTGTGTGTGTGTGTATATACCCGTAGACAGAAATTCAGATGTTATGCCATGCCCAAAAAAAAGCCTGAATCAAAAACGCCCAGGTGTGTTGTTGCAGGCGTTTTTTTGGGCATTTTTTGTGCGTCTTTGGAGGCAGGCATAACATCTGAACTTCTGTATAGGGGTATATATACACACACACATATATGTATATATACACATACACACATATAGGTGTGATAGGAGTAGAACCACATCCCTGCGCTAATAAAAATTCTAAGCAAAATTATATTTTTTTCTGGTTCTGGACATGCTACAGAGCTGAAACTTCACAGGTACACTTTTTAGACCCCCCAGACACTAAATCCAAAGAAATCTCTTTTTTTTTTTCCAATATTTTTTTTCAATAATTGGCTCTCTATCAAAAACAACAATTTTTAAGAACTTTTTTTGTGTGATTAATAGTCCCTGGGGCATGACCCAGAACCCTAGGCACTTTTTAGGGGCATTTATTGGGTTTTAGGGCTTCAAAATGGTGTTTTTTGATTACCGAAGTTCGGGTCCCATTGATTTCAATGGGGTTCTGGAATCCAGACCCGAACTTTCAGGAAGTTCGGGTGTTCTGGTCGAACCAAACTTTTCAAAAGTTTGATCATCCCTAGTCCCTACCAGATGACTTTGACATACATTATTTGCATTCATTGGCCACCAAAATGCTGATGAGCTTTGATGCCCTAACTAGCCATACAAAGCAAATGTATCAGCTTTTTCATCTTTAGGTCTCCTGAAATAAAATCCGACTATTTAACTTTTCAATGTTAAATCACTAAACCAACAAATACTAAGCAGGTACACAACCACAACCTTCATGGAAGTGGAACCCATTAAAAACCCTCCACTGAGGTACAGTTACCCCCAACAGTATGCTCCATTTAAACCAGCCTTCTGCTGGTGAAGAAAAGGGAGCCACATGGATTCATAAAGAAACAAGTGTTATATGGCATCATTAAATGATATTAGGAAAGCATCATAACAAGGTGGCAATCATTTTTATCTTCAAAAGTCTGTCTAAATTGATTCTGCTTGTATAAAATAACATTGTCATCAAATAAATGAAATAATTAAAAGTGCAAGGTCATAAAGTTAAAGCAGTAATAAACCCAAAAGCAAACATTTATTATATTGCAGCTTACCAATAATTTGATGGCTGTATTTGTTTCATTTTAAGGCTTTCTTTCTTCTATTTTCATTTGGTGATCCAGCCAGTCTAGTAAAGCCCCGTACACACGTACCGATTGTCGGCCGTAAATATTCGGCCGACGACCGATCCGCCGATTGTAGGCTTGTTAGTATGATGCTTCCGACAGCCGACAGCACACTTTCGGCGGAAAAGAATCTGTCGTGTAGACATTAAAATTTTTGTTGGCCAACACCAGAACGGCCGATTGTTCGCCAGTCGGTACAGAATTCGGCCGACAATCAGCAGATTTGCAAGACTGGGCATGCTCAGAAAAGAAAAAACACACGAAAAGTTAACCATCACATGACATCACTTCTGCAGTCGGCTGTTGTTGGCCGACAAAATTCGTGTGCAGTCTTTTGCAGTTTTCAACAGACACGACGGCCCTGGACAAAAGACGGCCGATCGTTCGGCCGACGATCGGTACGTGTGTACGGGGCTTAAGTCTGTTTTTTTTTTCTTTTAACAGAAAAGTTCTCTAGCAGCTACAGAGATGAGATAGATCACTGGCGGGGTGCCTAAAATGATCAGGAATATAACTGTTTGCTGTAACTGCTAATACAGTATTAGCTGGTGTTCAGCTTCAATTTGTTGGTGTATCTAAATTTGCTAGTACATCGAACATTCCCCTTCCCCCAGACTGAGAATACTGATGTCTAAATCTGCCTCCTGTGCTCCTCATACAGAGTGGTATCTAAAAATACAGAGGCTTGTTAATGGCCAAATCACCAGGAGAAGAAAAGAGGGGAAACAGCCTAAAAAGAAGTAAGCAAATGCAGCCACCACATCTATTGATTGGTAAACCTCAATTTACATTTGTGGTTTGGGGTTTAATATGGTTTCACTGTTTTACAGCTTCTGTATGGAGATTGCTAGAAAGATATGACATGAGAGAGGGGGCATTAAACAGTTTATAGCAGCCTCTGTGCACAGGTATTGTTAGGTAGGGTATCCAGAGGAATGACATCAGTCACTCTAAGCGTTATTATTTTGAAATGTGGATGATCTACTTATGTCTCCTAGGAATGAGCTTTGGGTTTGGGTCATTGAAAGTTTGTCCTCAATTCTAGCTGTTAGAGCAACAGTCACACATTATTTATTTGGTGGCAGCTTCACAAAGTAAACAAGTCAGTGGGTATCACTGGTGACGTCATTGACCAAATAGGGATTTACACTGTGGGGCTTAAAAAAAACTAAAATAAAATAAAACACATGGTCATCTGTATTTGTGTGTTTATTTACATTGTACATTTATTTGTCCATGAGTAACCAGGGGGTATTATGTGGAGGGAGGAAGCAGATCTCTTGGGATACCCTTATTTTAGAGGGGCTTTAGGATTCTGATAAGTCTTCCTCCACAAATCCACACATCCACTGGTCCACTTGGCCAGGAATGTAGGGAAGACAGAAGGACAATGTGCTTTGACAGGGTGGACCCTGGTTAAGAAGTTGTGGGGGGGAGGAGTGCATGGGGACTCCAAGCAGTTTTTATTTGCATGTGGGCCACCTTTAAATTTATATGAGAGCATTATCCTGGATAGGGATATGCTATTGAATTTAAGGGAGATTCCCCCAGCCATTATTATATATGCAAAATGCTCTGTTTTAGTTGTGCTCTGTCTTGCCTGGATACAACATTTCAACACTTAGGCTAGGTTCACACTAGCCTGTGCTCTGAAAAGTGATCTGTGGTGGATTGATTTTCAGAGTACAGCTAAGCATCCAATCTTGCCATCTCCTGAATGCTTTTTTTTTTTTTGCCAAACAGCAGTTTATGAATGTCTGAGTTTGACATGTAGTTCCATCTGTCAACCCACCATGCTGAACTAAATTTGCACAGGCTGGAGTCTTAGCATTTAAGGAGCATCCTGTGTTTAGCACTTTAGATGGGCAGCCAGGGGGTGGTAAAGCTATGCTGCCTGAGCTCCCATGTGGAAGAGGACAAAGCTATGTTTACACTTGTGGATGGCAGAAAGGAAGCAATGAATATGAGGTTGAACCATGTTTTTCCAACCCGAAACAGTTCCCCCTTAAACTGCAAATGCAGTAAACAAGGTGTAAATATGCCAAGGCCAAAGCTTGGCAAAAATGATCCCTCCCATCGCATGGGGGGTATGACCCAATCAACTGAATGGGGCAATGCTGAAACCATGGTTGTGCTGCAGTGGTGTGATTTTTTTAGGGGTTAAAACAGGCAGCGAGAGGTGACATAACACCTCCTCACTGCCTGTTAAATGTTCCACCATAGATCGTTCCTCAGAGAGCAAAGCTCATGTAAACAACCCCATACTGTTAGAGTACCACGTAGTGCTGTACACTAACATGGTCTAAGACTTGCCAAACTCAAGAAACATGTGCAGTATGCAAGTCAGAACCTCAGATACATACCCCACATACCATAAAGCAATACATGCATTGTTCACTGGAACCTAATATTTAGCCAAACCCGTGCTATACTCATCTATTGTTTTCACTTTTTCAACCAAGAGCACTGTATAGAGTTAATTTCACTTTGCAAGGGTAGCTGCACTTTGCAAGGTTATTATCCCCAGTGCTTTGTAAATGCTGTTGAAAATTTTCGATTCCTAAAAAATACCAAATTATGTGAAAGGAAAAAAAAATAGCTACACAGGGAATAATGAAAAAAAAAAAAAAAAAAAAACACCACCATCCCCTTGTCACTATGGTTTGGGAGATGTTATAAAACAATCTAAAAGCCCCAAAAGACCTTCCTCATTGCTTAGAAAAACAAAGATGAGTCCAGAGTATAGGAAAAAGGAATATCTTCAGGTGATCAATAGAAAATACACCAAAAATACCTCTTTACGAAGAGACCCTATGGTCTTGCACTTCTTCAATAGAAGCCTATGGTCTATATGGAACCCACTAATACAAATATGGCCCCACTCATTCAAGGATCTCCAAAACAATTCCAAAAATAAAATAGCAAAAAGCATCCAATGTATCGTGGCCCAAGTGGTAAATCCATCATCGACTGCAAGTGCTAATCAAATGCTGGTTCTCCAGCGTGATTATTCAACAGAAGCCAGTCTCTGGACCGGCTTCTGTGGACCAGGGGTACACATGGACCAAAATTTTCAGTCTGTGTATATTACAATATTTCACAGATATATATATATATAAGTCCAGTTACCTTCTTCAGGTAAGAACAAATATGAAGAAGGGCGCAAGCTTTACAGCCCGAAACCATTGTGATATGAACAATATGCAACGTATTTGTATGTGAACCTTTTTCAAATAAATTTTAAGTGCAGCAATCCCTGGACTTCTTTTTCTATATATGGCCTTTGGGATGGCCTGATTTCTTGCATTGAAAGAATGCTGTGTGCTGTTTGCCTCACCTGTGAAAATATATACGATATATATCACTGTCTTGGTGTTGAGTTATTCACTTTAACCACTTAAGCCCCAGAAGATTTTACCCCCTTCCTGACCAGGGCCTATTTTGCGATTCGGCACTGCGTGACTTTAACGGACAATTGCGCGGTCGTGCGACGCTGTACCTAAACTAATTTGGCGTCCTTTTTTTCCCACAAACAGAGCTTTCTGTTGGTGGTATTTGATCACCTGTGCGATTTTTTGATCATGCGCTATAAACAAAAAAAGAGCGTAAATTTTGCAAAAATAACAATATTTTTCACATTTTTTTATATGAAATTCCCCCCAAAAAAATGTAAAAATCAAAATTTTTAACATTTTCGGCCAATTTGTTTTATGCTACATATGTTTGGTAAAAAAAAATCGCAAAAAGTGTATTTTGATTGGTTTGCGCAAAAGTTATCGCGTTTACTAACAAAGGGAAAGATTTTTGTCATTTTTGTTGTTTTTTTTTTTAACGCGTAATGGCGGTGATCTGCGATTTTTTTTGCGGTACTGCGACATTGCGGTGGACAGATCGGAGCCTTGACTGACATTTTTGACACTTTTTGGGTTACCAGTGACATTTCTACAGTAATCAGTGCTATAAATATGCACTGTTACTGTAAAATTACACTGGCAGTGAAGGGGTTAACTTTTTTTAGAGGGAGGGGCTATGTGTGTCCCTAGGGGCGTGATTCTTACTGTGATTGGCTGTGGCTCGAGATGTATGAACAGTGATCAACGGTTCTACATAGTACTATGTAGAACCGTATGATCATCATTCATACACCGGGGAGAATGACAGGCGGCTTGTTTACATTAGCCGCCTGCCTTTTTCCCTCTCCACCGACGATCGCGAGTGACCGGCAGACGATCGGGTCCGCCGGTCACACGCGCGGGGGGGCCCGTGACCACGCGGGAGCGCGACTCCGGCGGCACTCGCTCGCTCCTGAGACCCTCACAGGCTAGCCGCGTACACCTACGTCGCTCTGCCTGTGAGGGGCTGACTGCCGCAGTAAATATACTGTGAGCAGTCGGCAAGTGGTTAAGGTCAACACAGAGAACAAGGGGGCACTCTTTATGTCTAGATGAAAACAGATTTCGTCTCCAAATATGGAAAGGTTTCTTCACTGTAAGAGTTGTGAAAATGTGGACTAGACTCCCTCCAGAGGTGGTTCTGGCCAGCTCACTAGATTGCTTTAAAAAAGGCCTGGATTCTTTCCTAGGTGTACCTAATATAAGTGGGTACTAAAATTTATAGGTAGAGTTGATCCAGGAAATATCAGATTGCCTCTCAGGGATCAGGAAGGATTTTTCTTCCCCTGCTGTAGCAAATTGGATCATGCTTTGCTGGGTTTTTTTCGCCTTGGATTAACTGCATGTATAGGATTGTGTATATGGGATTGTATGGTGTTTTCTTTACTGTTTTTTTTTTTTTTTTTTTATTGGTTGAGCTTGATTGACTTTTAACCTGACTAACTATGTCTTAGAAAATCAAGTGACTTTTAATCGTGTGTGACAGGGTGTTTTTTATTCACTGTCTTTATTATATTTGAAAATATCTTTACAGTCACTGCATGTTAATAGCCACACTATGATCTTGCTTAGCAGTTAAAATGCTGCACTCAAATTCCTCTACCCAGTTTTATATAAATATACATCATTTATGACGCACCACCATGCTTATATTATGCCGTAGCGATGGTTCTTAATATATTATACTGTTTTCTTGATGCCTTTGGAACAAAGCATACAAACAGGCAGTAATGTATAACTGTAAATACTTTAGAAAATCCTTGGCATTCTAGTTCAATCATTTACACTTGGATAACACTAACTTTACAATTCCACAGGGTTGTATAACATGAAGGATAGTACTGGTTACTGCAGAACATAAATTCTGTCAAACAAGCCCCATCAGGATTCCTCAGAAACAGTTCCAAACATTCTTGAATCCTCTTCCCAAACCCACTATGATAAATGAGTAAGAAGCATAACATAGCACTGAGAAAGACTTAGTTGCAGTTATATTTGCGAATGACTGATAAACTAAAATTACTAAATGTCATTTCTTTTTCATCAGCTTGGATTTAAAAATAGACCTTCTCACATAAACTAGATTTTTGAGGTACTGTTGTAAAGTCAAAAGGTATGAAATTATGAACTCAGATTAAACTGCAACAGATAACCGGTTGACGAATGTTCCAATGCGCTCTAATAAGCTTATCTGTAAGCTTAGTATGGCAATGTTTGCTGCCAATTGCTCCCTGATGCATTCTTACAGTTCGCTAACTAAAATCATTAAACAAGTGAAAGAGATCATCCTAGTTAACCCTGGCAATGCATAGCTTACATAAGAGTCTGCCTATTTGGAAATCATAGAAAAACCAGTGTGATGGTAAAGGCTACTTAAGCCGTTTTCCTCTGAATCACAACTTTGCTAATCATGCAGCGTATGATGAATCAGATAGATTAAGCACAACAGGGATGTTTATTGCAGATGATAACACGTTATTCTAATTTCCGAAAACATTGCACTATAAAATTATTTTGAATTATTTTTGTTTGGTAAAATTGTTGGCAAAAAACTGTGCAGGTAGCTTCATCGTACATTTCCATTATGTAGACTGTAGCACTTAAAAAATGTGCCCTCCACCAGATTAACAATCGTGTACTTCACTTGGTTTTTGTATATTTGTGAATATATATATAATTTGCAGCAGTTGTAGCAATTTTAGCTTGTAAATAGATTAGAAGCAATAATATATAAATATGTACAACAGTACATTTAGATGAAACAGTAGATTTATGCCTATTTCTTAACCACTTGCCGACCGCCTGCCGCAGATATACTTACATATGGGTACCGCGGTTCGCGGGAGTGCTCCTGGGGGAGCGCCCGCCACCATTAGGCAGTGGGGAAGCTGATTCACTGGGCCGGCAGGCATGATTGCTGCCGGGCATCCATGATCTCTCCCCATGGAGAAAGAACAATGATCTGCTGTTGTAAACACAGCAGACCATTGTTCTCTCTGGAATGAACACAGAGCTCCTGTGTTCCTCCTATTAAGGATCACAGATCTCTGTGTTGATTCCACAACTCCCTCCCCCATACAGTAAGAAAACACCCCCTAGGCTCACACTTAACCCTTTGATCACCCTTGGGTTAACCCCTTCCCTGCCAGTGTCATTATTACAGTAACAGTGCATATTGTTTAGAGCTGCTTACTGTCGTAATGCCACTGGTCCCCCTATAATTTTCAAAAATGTCAATTAGGCGTCCGATTTTTCCGCTGCAATGTCACAGTCCTGCTAAAAATCGCAGATTGCCACCATTACTATTAACAATTTAAAAAATAAATACTTGTAAAAATTACATACATCTTTCCAATAGTTTGTAGACGTGCTAACGTTTGCTCAAACCAATCAAAATACACTTATTGGGATATTTTTACCAAAAAGATGTAGCAGATTACAAAATTGGCCTAAAAAATTTTGGGGAATGTTATATAGCAGACAGTGAAAAATATTGTTTTTTTTTTCATAATTGTCATAATTTGTATATAGCATAAAAAATAAAATTCACACAGGTGATCAAATACCACCAAAAGAAAGTTCTATTTGTGGCAATCAAAGCACATCAATTTTATTAGGGTAAGGCATCGCGCCACCATGAAATTGTCAGTTAAAGTATTGCAGTGCCGAATTGCAAAAAATGGCCTGGTCATTAAGGGGGCAAAACCTTCCGGTCCATACTTAACCTACTCAAGAGTCCATGTCAACATAGCTGTAAAGTTCTATCCTGACACAAAAGTAATGCCATTAAACACTTACTTGATATTGAATCACTCTACTACTGCAGGCAATGCATCTTTGAGTAGAAAGAAAAAAGGTTAATTCTCAGCTTTCAGACAAGCATATACTGTATGTTTCTTTAGTGTCTTGATGCCTTTGTATTCATGAGATTTAGAGATGAATTCCAGCAACTTCGAATCACTAATTATTGCAAGGTCATATGCATTAGCAAGGTTGTAATTGTGCAATATTGTGCCATATATCTAAGATTTTTTAAAGGTATTTACAGTATATTTCTTCAATGTTCATAGGTGAATTCAATGGGAGTTGAATGTTAGAAAACAGTAATAGCCATTTTATAAGCAAGGGAATGTCCAACAAATGGCACAGAGAGCTGGGCACTGCCCTGGGGGACATGTACCAAAGAAAGAAAACATATTTTAAAAAATTCCATTTGTCCAGGAACAGCAATTTTAAAGAGAAGCTTGGAATAAGAAAAAAAAAAACAAAAATCAATTATACTGTACTTACCTAAATGGATGTAGCATTGACACAATGCTGCATCTGTCCCCTGCCGGCTCTGTAGTCAAAATTGAGCATTAAAACACACCTGATCTCTCAGTTCTCCCCCTTCACTCTGAGCAGAGAGCGATAACTGTTAGTCAATGGCTCTCTGCTCTCCCCTCCAGTGCTCAGTGAAGCCCTGAGCTGTGGGGGTGGAAGGGGCTGGCTTAGACTATCAGCAGATCGCTGAGAGGCAGAGTGAGGAGTCGGTCCAGGCATCTGGGTGGATCCCGATGTGGTCATATGGTATGGTATGGTGGATCCCATATGGTCGGGATCATTCCCAAGCCTGGACTGGCTGAGTGATGTCAGGCGACAGCAGACTTTAGCCCGCACTAAAATGGGTCACTGAAGTGCAGAATGAATTGCACTCCTGTGATCAATTGGGGATGTATGGCCAAAAAAGCTTTGGCTATATTTGTCCTTTATAAAAAGATTAGGAAAAATTACTGCACAAAGTACAACAAAATAATGTAAAAAAAAGAGTAGCAGCACACAAATACAACAACATAAACATTGGCCTTGTTAATATAAACAGATGCAAATAATCATAAAATAAATTATGCTAAAAACAGTCCAAAATTAAACAGAATTCCATGCAAAGATAGGAGATTTGTATCCACCAGTGTGAGGTCCTCTTTAACAATGGGTAGTGCTCTTCAAATCTCATATATGAAACACCCAGACATAGCTATTATTGGGCAATTAAAAAAAGGCTCCATTCTCTATCCATTTGCTTAAGTGGCTGGGGATTCTCTGTCATGTAAGTAAATGGGCTGGGCCACTGTTTCTTTAGCTACCATTGACAGCTAGAAGCTTTCACAGATGAACTGGTTTGGTTCAGACCAAACACTAAGCTCATCCCTATTGCTAGGCTTAGCTGTATCATACTACAATAAAGGCAGCTTGGTAAGTATACAAAATTCAAAACAAAATAAAGAAGGTATTTGATGCTGCGCTGCTGAACTCTATTGATATATACATTAATTTACGTAAAGCAATAAAATCACCAAAAGAAAATAGAGTATGTGTACCGTATCATCTTTACAACACATTAAACATAAACCAGCTTTTACAATAAAGTTTGTCTGTGAACCAAAAAAATCCTATTGAATTTCAATTAGTTGCTTAGTCCATACTGTTCAAAATGTGGTATCAAATATATATGATGCCATGTGCATCTTGTTCGTGAATATGCAACACCAAATAATTCAAAAAAGCATGGTGCCTTTAAACTTACCTCCCAGTTGATGTCATATAGCCTGCATATAATAATCCTCCCAGATTGAGTTAGGATCCTTTCACACGAATAATCCGATCAGATCCACCTGTCATTTTTTTAGGCAGACCTGATCGATATCCTCCATGCATCCCTATGGGGCAGCGGATGTCATTGGAGACATCTCCACTGACACCCGCTGCTATCTGATTCCGATCCTGTCCGTGAAATCCGGATGGATGGAAACCCTATTTTCCATCCATCCAGCGGATCGGATGGGATCAGATGAGAACGGACAGGCGGTCTGTTCTCATTCGATTCCCCCATAGAGGACATCGGGGATCTGACAGCTCCATCTCCACACACAGAGTGGAGACAGAGCTGTCATCCGCCTGCTCAGTGGGGACAGGCGGATTGATCCCCGCTGAGCAGCACGGAGTCCACCGGCAGAGGCGGACTGTGTGAAAGGAGCCTTAGTATTTACCTCTTCCTCCACCTCCACACCTCTGGTGCAGTTCTTATGTTGCTGTCATATTTGTCTTTCCCATGTTAGGGAAAGATACCAAAAAACCTATTATGGTGTAGTATGTTATTAATATGAACATTTATTAAAACAAAATGCACTTACACTTAAAAACAAATAAAATTGCTTCAACAGAAACATTCCTTTACTTCCGCATGACATCACTTCCAGTTTGCGTATGCCCCTGCTCGTGCCCTACGCATTACTTCACGGTCACACGACTTCTTCGGATAAAGGAGGAGGGAAGAGCGCCACTTGAGTCAATTTCATTTGGGTACAGCGTCGCACGACTGCACAATCATCCATTAAAGTCACGCAGTGCCGAATCGCAAAATAGGGCCTGGTCAGGAAGGGGGTAAAATCTTCCGGGGCTTAAGTGGTTAAACATTTAAGTAAGTGTACGTGCATTTTGTTTTAATTGGTTGTCATATTAATAACACGCTACACCATAGGAGGCTTGTTGGTATCTTTCCCTAACATGGGCAAGGCAAATATGGCAGCATAGGAACCTCAATGGTACCACACTTCCCTTAATATTGGAAACTCCAGGAAGCTTAAACGGAAAGCCCTTAAAGGTGTGGAGGTGACGAAGAGGTGAAAACTATCTCAATCTGGGAGGAGTATCATATACAGGCAATATGACATCCACCTGGAAGTGAAAGTTATGTGAGGACAGAGCACAGAGGTGTCACACATTATGCAAAATTTAAAGGCAACATGCTTTTTTCAATTATTGGGTGTTGGGTAATTACAGAACAAGATATACACCACAGTCTTTGTATTTGATACCACATTTTGAACTGTATGGACTAAGCATCTAATTGAAATTTAAAAGGTTTTTCAAACATATGCATATTTATGTGCACATTTCTTCTTGCTTCAACCCTATCTATAGCAACAAATAGGAATCCGCTATTCACTTGGAAGCCACAGCTAGAACAGAGGTTTCACTTCACTTCAGTTCTAGTTTCATCATATCTGCAGGAAGAATCTGCAATATTAATTAACAGCTAAGTTTTATATATACATATATATATATAGATATAAAAGCTTAATATAAGCTTCATTTTAAAATGTAACCAGGATACCAGATGACTTAGAGCCATTTCTCTTTGTTCAAGACACTAGCTCTACGCATTGCAATCACATCAATGCAGAATGTGAAAAATAGAAGAAGTGTTGGTGTCTTGCTGGTTTTATTGTCTGTCATCTGCTGTGTCTGCCATCTCAAACAGAGAATGAAGGACTCAGTGGCTCACTTCCAACTTTGATATAATATTAGTAGCATTTGAGAAACAGTATTCTATAATAATGTTTACCTATATTCTATGATAGTAGCAATCCTTAGCAAGACGGGTAACAACCGCTAAAGTCCTGCAAAGTATACCGAGAGATATTTTGTGTTTGGTAATCAATGTAAAGTAGAACTATAGGCATTTTTTTTCATTTTGTTTAAGGCCCGTACACACGTACCGATCGTCGGCATACAAACGTCGGCGGACGAAAGATCTGCCGATTGTACGCGTGTTAGTATGGTGCCTCCGACAGATGTCTGCGCACAATCCGCGGACAAAAGTCTTTCTTGCAAACATGAAAATTTTTGTCTGCAGACACCAGAACGGACGATTGTTCGCCTGTCAGTACAGAATTCGGCCGACAGACCGCAGATTTGCAAGACTGGGCATGCTCAGAAAATTAAAAACACAGGGAAAGTTAACCATTACATGACATCACTTCTGCAGTCAGCTGAAGTCTGCAGACAAAATTCTTGTGCTGTCCTTGTGCTGTCTTTGCACTTTTCAACAGACACCGACATCCCGGGGAGAAAAGAGGAACATTTGTATGCCGACCATCGGTACGTGTGTACGGGGCTTTAGAGTAAGGGAGGTTTATAACCCCTGTCAGTTTTTTTGTTTTTTTTTACCATCAGTGTCTTGCGAAGATTTCTCTTCACTTCCTGTCCCATAGCCAAACAGGAAGTGAGAGGAAATCTTTGTAAATAAAGAAATTCCATGAGGACCCCCAGGTCACCAGAACTATCGTTCCCATTGGAAGATTTCCCCTCTATTAATTTTCTGGGGACAACCCACATTTTGAGGTTTTTTTTTAGTTTCATTTTCAATGATACTACTTTGTAGTAAACAAGACAAATGGAGAGGGTGCATTTCCTTAACAAGGACACAGACAGCAATAAAAACCTGACAGGTGTTCTAATCCCTCTCCACTTTATCTAAAACTAAAAAAGAAGGATTGCCTTTAGTTATACTTTAATTGTAAAAGTCAAAATGTTGACTTTAGCCAAAACTTTTGATTGTTTTGGATAGAGCAAAAAAGGCTTTGAATAGTTCAGGAAAATGTAAGTGGGAGGCACTAGATCCAAACTGATTTCTGTTCATAGGTATGAAAGTGAGTCTTTATTAGGGACAAGCCAGTGGTTCGATCTGAATTTAGACAGACACTCAAACATTAGCCCATTTGGCCCACTGTTTAGCAGGAGCCATGCATTATACTGTATATAAGCTGTATTTTTACATATGATGTCTTCCCAATGTCACTGGTTCCTTGCACCACGTGTGTCCCTAGGAATCACTGATGTCATGGGGAATTTCCACTCATTTTAAGCCATAATTGGGTGGTAATGTCACTGCTATCCCTGCCCCTTTTTTAACTGCTTGCCGACTATATACAGTATATATACGGTGGCAAGGCTGCTCTCCTGCGCTGGATCACGTACCTAGTATGGGCTAGGGGGTGTGCCTGCGCCGCCCCAGCTGTGCCGTGATTGGCTGCAGCATGAACCAATCAGTGAGTTGGTCACCAGCACCCTACGACTGGCTCTAGAGATTACCAAAGAGAGCCTCTTGTAGGTAAACAAACACAGGGATTTCTTCTGACAGCATCAATGTTCTGTTCTTTTCTTTCTACAAAGCAATGCTTAGTAAGAACAGCACACACAGTACACAGTAAACTGTGCTGGCCACACAGTTAACCCCTTGATCGCCCTAGGTGTTACCCCCTTCCCTGCCAGTGTCATTAGTACAGTGACAGTGCACATTTTTAGCATGGATCACTGTATTGGTGTCACTAGTTCCCAAAAAAGTTCCAAAAGTGTTATGTATCTGATTTCTCCGCCTCAATATTGCAGCCCAGTTATAAGTCGCTGATCGCCGCCATTACTTGTAAAAATAGAAAAAGATTACATTAATATCCTTTAAAGTTTTATGACACTATAACTTTTGCGCAAACCAATCAATATACGCTTATTGGGAATTTTTTTTTACCAAAAATATGTACCAAAATACATTTTCGCCTTCACTGGTGAAGAAATTAGTTAAATTTTTTTATTGGATGTGTTTCATAGAAGAAAGTAAAAAATATTGTGTTTTCTTTTCAAAATTGTTGGTCTTTTTTGTTTATAGCACAAACAAAAAAAAAGAGGTGATCAAATACCACCTGAAGAAAGCTCAATTTTTGCGGAAAAAAGGCATACATTTTATTTGGGTACAGTGTCCGCACGACCACGCAATTGTCAATTAAAGTAACGCAATGCCATTTCACAAAAAATGGCCTGGTCATGAAGGGGTAAAACCTTCCGGAGGTCAGGTGGTTAAAAGAAGCCGGGATTCCGTCACATCACTGGTTTCTAAGGAAGAAGCAGCTTCTTGCTGGCATAGCTGAGTAAGGCTTAATTTATCATTTTGTTCTTAATTTATACCAGCAGTTAGTGGTTGAATTGTGTTTTTCCCATCCCCTCTCCTTAAGCTGTAAAGGCAGTCAGGTGGGGGTGTTCACATGCCACAGATGCAAAACTTGCTTCACAAAATTGCAAAAATGAATCCCCCTGTCACTTTTAGTGGTGGTACTGCCCCCATTCATTTTCAAGTGAATAGGGGATGCTCTACAACCACAAGCAAAATGTAATTCCTATTCAAAAAGGCCTTTCAGCTGCAAAACCCTCCAGATATTTAGGAAGGGGCAGCATTGCCTCCTAAACGCCTGCCAGCCACGCCTGCACTGCTCAGTGAAAAGTTATCCATCATTAATAGCTCTTCAAAGAGCAATGCAGGTGTAAGTGCCGGTTCACACTAGTGTGATGCCAGACATTGCATGTGATTCACACCACATTGCTGTGCAGATCACATGTGATGTCTGTGCGATGCAATTTCAGCCCTAGAAGTCTCCTCACACTTGTACCACAATGGTGCAGGATCCTTTTTTTGGTTCACACTGGAATCAGATCGTATGGGTATTTACTAGGGTTGAGCGAACCCAGACTGAATTGTTTGGGATCGTACCGGACTTTTGGGTATTCGGTACCCGGACACAGACCTGAACATTTCACTGTATGTTCGGGATACTGTCTGTTGTTCGGTAATGTTATTTGATGTTTTGGCGCGGTTTTAATGGCACGGTTTCAACAGGCGCAAGGCAGCCAATCAGCAAGCGTTTAACTAGTGTGCCCTTAGAAGCCATCACAGCCATGCCTACTAATGGCATGGCTGTGATTGGCCAGTGCAGCATGTGACCCAGAGTCTATATAAGCTGGAGTCACATAGCACCACGCGTCACTCTGCTCAAACTATACTAGGGAGAGGTTCCTGATGCTGCTGCTGAGGGAGAGATAGGAGAATATTGTAGGGTCCGGCTGGAGATTGCTTTGAGGGAAAGAATAGGAAGAATCTTCTTTAATCAGACAGTGATCTACATTGATTGTATTGTGTTGGGGTGCAGTGCACAATCTTTATGCCCTGACCTGAGCCCAGTGAGGAGGAGGAGGGAGAAAAAAAAAAACTTTTATCAGTCTGTTAGGTGGGCGGCCAATTCATGCTAGCTCAGTGCAAATGTGTCTGCTTAATCTGCATTAAAAAAGAAAAAAAACTTTTTTCCTTCATATTTTACTTTTCTGCTTTTCTAACCTGCTCTTCAAAAAACACCAATGTAAGGGGAAAATAGTTATTTTTCAGTATTTAGGGAAAAAAAAATATTTTTCAGTTTTTCATTCAAATGTTTTTTTTTTTTTTTTATTCAATAGCGGAATAGAACAACAACAGTATCCAACCTGTTAGGAGTGTGGTGTGTAGCAGCCATTTAATGCAAGCTCAGTGCATATGTGTCTGCTTAATCTGCATTTAAAAAAAGAAAAACACTTTTTTCCTTCATATTTTACTGTGACTTACAGTGCTTAGATATTGCAGTTAAAATCTGCTATTCAACAAGCACCAATTAAGGGGACAATTATTTTTCCACTTTGCAATAAAAACCCATTTAGGGGAGAAAATGTAATTGCAGCCTAGACTGCATATGTTACAGTAAGATACACCCATTGGATATTGTTGTTGTATTCGGCTTTGCAATAAAAACCCATTTAGGGGAAAAAAAATAAATTGCAGCCTAGTCTGCATATGTTACAGTGAGATACACCCATTGCATACTGTTGTATTCGGCTTTGCAATAAAAACCCATTTAGGGGATAAAAAGTTAATTGCGACCTAGTCTGCATATGGTACAGTGAGATACACCCAATGCATACTGTTGTATTCCGCTTCGCAATAAAAACCCATTTAGGGGATAAAAAGCTAATTGCGGCCTAGTCTGCATATTTTACTGTGAGATGCACCCTTTGTATACTGTTGTTCTATACCGCTATTCAATAAACACCCATTTAGGGAAAAAATATTAAATTGCGGCCTAGTCTGTATCTGTACGTGTGAGATACACCCTTTAGATACTGTTGTTCTATTCTGCTATTCAATATACACCCATTTAGGGAAAAAATATTAAATTGCGGCCTAGTCTGCATATGTTACAGTGAGATACACCCATTGGATACTGTTGTTCTATTCTGCTATTCAATAATCTGCATCCAACCTGTTGGGAGACAATGTGAAGGAACTGGAAGCATGAGATACACCTATTGGATACTGTTGTTCTATTCCGCTATTCAATAAACACCCATTTAGGGAAAAAATATTAAATTTCGGCCTAGTTTGCATATGTTACAGTGAGATACACCCATTGGATACTGTTGTTCTATTCCGCTATTCAATAAACACCCATTTAGAGAAAAAATATTCAATTGGGGCCTAGTTTGCATATGTTACAGTGAGATACACCTATTGGATACTGTTGTTCTATTCTGCTATTCAATAAACACCCATTTAGGGAAAAAATATTAAATTGTGGCCTAGTCTGCATGTGTTACAGTGAGATACACCCATTGGATACTGTTGTTCTATTCCGCTATTCAATAAACACCCATTTAGGGAAAAAATATTAAATTGCAGCCTAGTCTGCATATGTTACAGCGCAAAAAGGCACACAGGTCTCGAATGGAGGCCCAGTTATTGGTGGTGAAGTGGTGCTGTTCCGCAGAGCGACTCATGCGTGCATGCTGCAGCTGAAACTCCACTATGGCCTGCTGCTGCTCGCACAGTCTGGCCAGCATGTGCAAGGTGGAGTTCCACCTTGTGGGTACGTCACATATGAGGCGGTGAGCGGGAAGGCCGAAGTTACGCTGCAGCGCTGACAGACGAGCAGCAGCAGGGTGAGAACGCCGAAAGTGCGCACAGACGGCCCACACTTTCTGCAGCAGCTCTGACATATTGGGGTAATTTCTAAGGAACCTCAACACCACCAAATTCAGCACATGCGCCAGGCAAGGGATGTGTGTCAAATCGGCTAGGCCCGGAGCTGCTATGAGATTTCGCCCATTATTGCACACCACCAGGCCGGGCTTGAGGCTCACTGGCACCAACCACTCATTGGTCTGCTGTTCAATGCCCCTCCACAACTCCTGCGCGGTGTGTGTTTTTTCCCCCAAACAGGCAAGTTTTAAAACTGCCTGCTGTCGATTACCCCTGGCTGTGCTGAAGTTGGCGGTGAAGGTGTTACGTTTTGCTGACCGGATGAGGAGGCGGTAGAGGATGAGGAAGCGGAGTAGGAGGAGTTAGAAACAGGAGGCAAACTGAAGCGCACTGCAATCCTTGGTGGTGGAAGGACATGCGCCAAACTACTATCCACCTCAGGCCCAGCCGCCACTGCATTTACCCAGTGTGCTGTTAGGGAGATATAACGTCCCTGACCGTGCTTACTGGTCCACATATCCATAGTTAGGTGGACCTTGCCACAGATGGCGTTGCGCAGTGCACACCTGATTTTGTCACCCACTTGGTTGTGCAGGGAAGGGATGGCTTGCCTGGAAAAGTAGTGGCGGCTGGGCACGACATGCTGTGAGACAGTCACCGCCATAAGGTTTTTAAAACTCTGCATCTCCACCAAACGGAATGACAGCATTTCAAAGGCCAGGAATTTTGAAATGCTGGCATTCAGGTCCAGGTATGGCAGGTGGGTAGGGGGGGTACTTCCTCTTCTGCTCCAGTTTTTGGGAGATAGAAAGCTGAACGCTTCCACGGGACATTGTGGAGATGGTTTTTGGTGACCCAGGTGGTGGTGTTGCTGGCAGATCCTATGTTTGCGGGGTGGCAGGTGCCAGTCTCACTACAGAGGTGGATGAAGAGGCCGAGACTGCAGCAGAAGAGGAAGCAGGAGGAGCCAGAGACCTTTCTTGGCTTTTGAGGTGTCTACTCCACTGCAGCTCATGCTTTGCACTTAGATGCCTGGTCATGCAGGTTGTGCTCAGGTTGAGAAGGTTTATGCCTCGCTTCAGGCTCTGATTGCACGGCGTGCAAACCACTCGTGTCCTGTCATCATCACATTGTCTGAAGAACTGCCACACTAGGGAACTCCTTAGAGCTGGCTTTGGTGTGCTCGGTCCCTTGCTGCGTTGGGCAGTAGCAGGCATAGTGTCTAGGGCACGGCCGCTCCGCTTTTGCACCCTGCTCCCTCTTCTGCTGTGCTGGTGACTCTGTGCCTCCAAACTACTCAGGTCATCTGCATGACGTTAATTCCATGTGGGGTCGAGGACCTCATCGCCCTCCACATCATCTTCCACCGCAACCCTTGTCGGTGTCCACAATTTGGAATTCTGCAGCAGTTGTCACCTGTGTTTCATCATCATCCGAGACGTGCTGCGATGGTCCTCCCATGTACTCATCTTGAAACATAAGTGGTTGGGCATCGGTGCACTCAATCTCTTCCACTTCTGGGGCAGGGCTAGGTGGATGGCCCTGGAAAACCATGCTAACAGAGTCATCAAAAAGAAGAAGAGACTGCTGCATGAATTGGGGCTCAGACTGCTTGACTGATTTGCAAGGGGGTGAGGTGAAAGATTGATGGACATCGGCTGCAGGTGCCAACTCTGACCTTTCAGCAGAAGACTGGGTGGGAGACAATGTGAAGGAACTGGAAGCATGGTCAGCAACCCAATCTACTATTGCCTGTACTTGTTCTGGCCTCAACATTTGTAGAGGCGCATTATGCCCTGCCAAATACTGCTGTAAGGTTCTGTCACCTACTCGCAGCTGAGAAAGGTGTTTCACTTGTGCCTGTAGCTGGCACAGATCAACCACGTCCTCTTCTTGCAACAGGAGCTCCACCAGCGGCACCACCACCCAGCACTAACATGGTGGAGCAGTATGTGTGCACACGCCTAGACGTACTGAATGACAGGTCTGCCCCCTTCAACTTCTGGGTCTCCAAATTGGGCACATGGCCTGAGCTTGCCCTTTACGCCTTGGAGGTGCTGGCCTGCCCTGCAGCCAGTATATTATCTGAACGTGTATTTAGCACAGCTGGGGGTGTTATCACAGACAATCGCAGCCGCCTGTCCAGAGCCAATGTGGACAAGCTCACATTCATTAAAATGAACCAGGCATGGATCCCACAGGACTTGTCCGTACTGTGAGGGATTAGCTCGGTGGCGGGTGTGGATGACCCCTTTGGGGGGTTCGTTACACAGGGAGATAGCCGAGAAGTGGTTGAAAACAGTGTAAGGTTTATTCTTGCAATTTTCTTCACACAAGTGCAAGCCTCAAAAACATCAAAATAAAAATAAAACACAAAATAAATCCTTGCCACTGTGGGCGGCTACCTTCTCACATACAGGAACCTACCTACGGAGTCTGTCTCCAACCTACTGTTGGACAGACTTTGCTGATCCTACAGCAGACACTCAATAGTCCATTTATTTTCTCTTCACACAACAAATGTCCATTGAACATGTCCCTTTTCCTCTTCACATTGAACATGTCCCTTTGCTTGTCTCTTCACATAGCAAACAGTTCATTTATTTCTTCCACATAGAAATAGTTCATTTTCTCACCTTGAGAAGTCTTCACACTTTTTACCCTCCTCAGTGCACATCGCTCCAGGAGGTCTTCTCCCATGCTCACACAGCGTCGGGAGGCACACATCTGACTGCCCTCCTCTCCCCAGCTTCACACAGCGTCAGGAGGCAGCAGTCCTTCTCCTAGGCTTCACACAGCGTCGGGAGGCACACATCTGACTGTCCTCCTCTCCCCAGCTCACACAGCGTCAGGAGGCAGCAATCAATAGACTTCCTTTGGACAAATTATAGAGGCCTTAACTTCCTCATTCCGAACAGCTGAAGGCCTTTCAACTTCCTTAAGCCGTCCTGGCTACCTTTTCAGCCGACACCCTATAGTAATTGGTGAACTTTCCAAACCAGGTGGAAATGTATCTCCTGTCTGTGACTACATCCACAGATTTACCTGACTTCCTGTCACAGTACCTTGTGCAGAATAGACATGTATACCGGCCTTACCCAGCCATTGTTGTATTTGATCTTTCTAACTCTTTTGGGGTGTACCCTAATTTAAACAGAAATAAAATTAAAAACAAAAACCAGTGTTGGCTACCTCATCCTCCTCCACCCCCGCTTCCACCTACACCGCCACATCCACCGCCACCTCAACCTCCTACTCCATATGGGCCTCGTCCTCCTCCTCCACCGCCGCCGCCACTTCCACCTACACCGCCATATCCACCGCCACCTCAACCTCCTACTCCATATGGGTCTCCTCCTCCTCCTACATCATTCAAGATCATTATTTTTTATTTTTCTGTTTTTCTCTGTTATTTTAAGTTATTTTTTCTCTATCCACATTTGTTTTCTGAGCACTTGCCATGCTCTTAAGATGATGTTGCTGCCATTTGCAGCCCTCTAGCCCTTTCCATGTTTGTTTTAGAGCCATGTTAGTGCTCAAAAGTTTGGGTCACCATTGACTTCAATGGGTTTCGGGATCGAGGTAAAGTTCGGGTTAAGTCCGGGTCACGAACCCAGACTTTTTATCAAGTTCGGCCGGACCCGCCGAACCCGGACATCCAGGTGTTCACTCAACTCTAGTCTTCACACCTATGTGATCCAAATCCTGCACCATTACACAGTTCGCACAGCGATCTGCGAACCAAACTGGGGGTGTCATTAACTTTTCATTGACACCCCCAGCGATTAGCAGATCCCAGTGTGAACCACTGTGTGATTCTAGTGCGATGTGGGAACCAGCACTGATTTGCAGGATTTTATACATTGCACCAGTGTGAACCCGGGACTGAACGAGCTCTAACAGCCATTCTCTTCACAGATGTCCATATGGCTTTGTATTGTACAAGAAGAGATAAAACAGGTATGTTATTCAGTGCTGATTACTGAGATCACCTGGTCTAAAGCCTCGTACACACAATCAGATTATCAGATGAATTTGCGTCCGTTATTTTGTTGCATGCTAGTCTCATATCGTAAGTGAAGAGGTTCATTTTATCCAAAAATTATCATATGACAGAATTTAACTTCGGAACTGATGTCATGTGTTGAATTGTTTTGTATGTATGTATTTCCGAGCATGCGTAGTCTTGCTCTTACAACTTTTTTCAGACGAAAATTGTATTAATTAAAATGAAAATCAGGCGTTTTGTTCGCGTACAATAAAAATTTTATAGCCTGCACATTCAGCTTTTGTCATACGAAAATTCATAAATCGGCTGCCGAAAGTACTATACTAACGATCCGAAAATCGGCAGATCGTTTGTTGGACATTGCTGCACAATATTTCTGTCAAAGACCCATCCAACTTTGCACCTCGAATAACACTCTTCATAGATGACTCTTAACCCTCCTGGCAGTATTCCCAAGTGTCGTTCGGGGTTAACTTTCCATACCAAAAGCGGTAACCCCGAGCCACACTCGGAATTACCCCAGAATGTCACTCACCTTCCCTGCGATACCCCACCATCCTCTCTGCCATCCTCACACTCTCTCCCCGCTCTGTGGACAGTCGATTGCTGGCACTTTCTTTCCAGTTCCCTTCCCTGCGAGCGTTGTGACGCAGGGGGGTGGTACTGGCGGCAAATTCAAAAGTGTAAATATACTAAATGACATGATACAAAGCTGTGATTACTCACAGATTTTGAATGACCATGGCGTCCAAAAAGTGTTCTTTTTGTGCAAAAGTGATTTTAGACAAACTGGAAAACAGCGACAGCAAAACGAAGTTACTTGAAGAACTGAGCGATAGCGATTTGTGGGAAAATTCGTCATCAGGTACGGAAAGTGACGACAGCGATGATTCTGATGTCTCTTTCTGGGACATAGCTTGTGGAATTTGGTAAGTATATCAAATGTACGGAGCTATGTGCCAGAAAGAGACATCAGAATTGTCGCTGTCGTCACTTTCCGTACCTGATGACGGATTTTCCCACAAATCGCTATCGCTCAGTTCTTCAATTAACTCCGTTTCACTGTCACTGTTTTCCAGTTCGTCTAAAAGCGTTTTTGCGCAAAAAGAACACTTTTGGGACGCCATGGTCGTTCTCAATTTTCCAGGCACAAAGAACTGGAAAAGCACAGGCAGGGCACTGGAAAAGTCACCAGGTGCAATCATGTGGTGAAATGGCATGATACAGTGCAATCCGTTAGGATCACAGCTTTGTATCATGTCATTTAGTGTACTTACATTTTTTTAATTGCCGCCGGTTCCACCCCCCCCGCGTCGCAACGCTCGCAGGGAAGGGAAGCTGAAGACAGGTGCTGGCATCAGCTGAGCACACAGCGGGAAGAGGCGGGGGAGGAGGGCGGGGAATGGTGAGTTTTAAAATGTAAAACAACAGATTTCCATGCAAAATAATGTACCGCTTTTAGTTCAGAAATCTGGACATAATCAGACTGCCAGGGAGGTTAACTCTGAAGCCTAGTGGACTACACCGGTCATATTCAGACACACTGCACAATGGTTATAAAGAGAGAGTAGAGGTAATTGTATGAAAATTAGGATTGAGATTCGGATTTAATATTATGTGCACATGACATCATGAGTTTTATTGGGCTTTTTAAGTAGAACACACAGACTATGAAAATATCATGACATATTAAACCTAACATGCATTATGCATTGGTATATTGAGCCCGTATTCAGCTGCCCAATATGTGAGACTTTCTAACCTCTTTTGCCCTAATACCTGGAATCTTTTAACATCCATTTAGGGCATGATCTCTGTCAAGGCTGTGTAATGGTTTACATATTTTACAATGGAGGAAAGCGATATAGTATGCTAGATCTTATTTCAGTAGAATTCTGAAGAGAAATTTAAAATGTTTTTGGATTGGTTTGGAGTATGCCCTTTTTCAAATTTCACATCATGGTTCTGAGATTTTAGTTATAAAAATCTCAAGTAAAATGAATGCAGTGATTCATCTTTCTTCACAAAATAAACAGTGTCTTCTCTTCAAAAATTAATTTCCTAATCTCTTGTCTGAAGCATTTTCATGTCTCATTTGTACCGTTCAACCAATAGAAAAAAGATACATTTCTTTTATAGTATCCATACCCATAAAGTCTTGTCACATCTTGTACCAAAAAAAACACACTTTTAGGCAGGCACAATCATTTCTTTATGCCACCATGCGTCAAGATAATTTAACATTGGCATCCTGTATGGGATTGCTGTGTCTGAAGTTTGTGTTCTTGTGTCAGCTCCAAATTGTTTTATTTATACTTTTAGTGTGGATCATTATTTCACTCACACACCAATAAATCAAAGAGTAGTAAACAGAAAAGTAGTAAATGTCCAGACTGAGCAGCCTTTCTTAGTATCAAACTAAGTACATATGAATTTGCTGCAGTAATATCGTAGATCGTAACATATTGTTAGATATATGACAGATTTGTGGAAAATGTGACAAATGAATGAAAATAAATATATCATCCAAACTTCAAAATGACTCAAAGTGTACAGTGTGCAAAATAGTGCAAAAGTCAATTAGAGTCTAGAAACCCTTGTGCAAGTTATAATCAAAAAGTGCTCTCAATGCAGGACCTTCACCTCCCCTTCAGAGTGAACATCCACCTTCAATATTGGACCCCCAACACAAAAATTAGACTATACGTGTCTTGCCGGCCACCCGCTGCAGATTTACTGTGGCAAGGTGGCTCGATGTACCTCTATGTAGGGAGCGCATGCACGCGCCCACTGACCTGTCGGTGATTGGATGTGTTCCAGAACCGATTACTCCTCAGTGATTTATGGCCTAGACCTGCTGATCGGATCTGGCTAATCATAGAATGCCCTGTGCCTGTGTAATGTAAACACAGGCACAGGAAATTATGCAATCCCCCCTCCTGGAGCCCTTTTCAGTTCCAGTGAGGAGAGAGCATCTACTGTGAGTACACAAGCACTACACTGACACCAGTACACATAGGCACATATTTCACCCCCTGATCACCCCCCCAGTTAACCCTGTCACTCCTTGTCACAGTATCACTATATACAGTGTACAGGTATTTTACTGATCACTGTATTACTGTCACTGGTGACGTCAGTTAGTGTGAGCAGCAGTTAATGGTAGTTAGTGTCAGTCCCAGATAGGTTTAGGTAATCTGCCATATATTCCCTAATAAAGTTTCAACCCCCTGATCACCTCCAGTTAACTCCTTCACTGCCCTGCCACAGTGTCATCATCACAGTGTACAGATATTTTTTCTGATCACTGTATTAGTGTCATGGGTGACGTTAGTTAGCGTCAGATTACCCATCACATATTCAGTAATAAATTTTAACCCTTTGATTGCCAGTGAGACACACACACTAAACACCTCCATTACTAGTATAGTATCTGAATGGATCAATATATTTGATCAGATCAGAACTATACTAGCATCCCCAATAGTATAGTTTAGTGTTCCCAAAATGCAGAGTTACCAGGATCAGCCCCAACACCTGCCAGCACCTGCATTTAGCCCCTCCGCCCAGCACCCAAGAAGTGCAGTATCAGTAGAACACTGTCATTTCCGATACACAGCACACAAACCGCAGCATTAGCAGAGTCAGGCCTGATCTCGGCTAGTGCTGGCAGTTGATTTTTTGGGTAGCGGTTCAAACAGTCCTTGACAACCAGGTGCTTTTTTACCTGTGAGTCTCACTAGATACCTATAAATTTATTGGCCAAAATGTCCAAATAGAGGTACACTAGTGAAGAGGCCCACAGATGAGAGTGATGGGGAAGCCTCACTGTCAGAATCAGGCTCAGTATTCTAATCTGTAGAGAGCAGTGGCGCCCTGACAGATAGCTCTGACAATGGAGTAGCGGTCCCTGCTAAGGCCAGGCGTACCTGACCCTGTTCCCAGGTTGCTGAGGTGCAACAATCACATGGTTCTCCTATGCAGCAGAGTGTCAGTACTAATGCCGCTCACCCTTCCAGTGAACTGGCAAGCACAAGTGGCCTAGTACATCCTGGTCATAGACAAACCAGCACTACAGTAACACTTAGTGATGTGGCGAGTCCCATATGTACAGTTCAAGCTGGTGCGGTGGCTAGCACAAGTAGTGTCCTGCAGCCACCAAGAATTCAAAGACAGGCCCATAGAGCCCATAGTGTCCTTCATGATACGCTTGCAAATCCTAATTGGGAGCCCACCACTTCTGCAGTGCCCGTACTTCCCCCCCCCCCCCCCCCCCATTCACTGGCTAATCCGGAATTCTGGTGGAAACAGCCGATTTTATTCCCCTTGGTTTTTATGAGCTGTTTTTCACAGAAGATCTGCCTTCCTCCAATCATCTCTATGGCTTAAGAAACTGGAAGCTACAAGCATTTTATCACTTCAGTTTTGCCAAATTTAAACAGCGCCATATTTAAATTGAAAATGCTTTTAGTATATTTTTAGTGAAAATATTGTCTTGATAAATTCGGGGGGGGGGGGGGGGGGCTTGCCAGGTAGGCTGTATAGGGCACCATGATTTCTAACAGCAGCCCTGAGTGTATATGAATCCACTCTAGAATGGGATCCCAATATGTAATCTGAGTGTAAAGTAGTGCTCAATTCTGTATTTATTCATTAAAATCTTAAAAAAAAACTGTTGTGCTTACATTCTCATTAAAACAAAAGACACTGGAGGAAAGACAGAACATAGAACTGCTGGGAATGCTCTATGTTTCACTCTGCATATGAAATAGACAGCACTTTCTGAATATAACTTGCGCTAGGGTTTCTGAACTATGGTTGGACTTTTTACACTGAGTCAAGTAGAAGTTGTGATATTAAAATAAAAAAAAAGGAAACCATATTATGACTTACACAAAACTTAGGTGAGCCTAAAGTGATTGTAAAGTCTAATTTTTTTTTCTGTGGAGTTGGTTTTCCACAGAGCAGCTCAGATCCTCCTCTTCTTGGGTGCCTCTTCGGTGCTTCTGGCCTTTGAGTGCCCCCACAGCAAGCAGCTTGCTATTGGGGCACCCGAGTCGAGGCACAGCTCCATGCATCCATTCAGACAGGGAGCTGTGGTTCGGCTCCGTCCTCTCTCTCTCCTCATTGGCTAACTGACTTTGATTGACAGCAGTGGAAGCCAATGGAAGGGGGAGTACCAGGGTTACATCTGCCTTGGTACACTTTTCACATTTATGTATTAAGTTAGTATGTACTTGGCACTATTTTTTATGCTGTTCTAGCCCCTGATGGTAGTGATGGTAGCAATTTCCGGAGAGCTGCTGACTTTGCTTACAGTAAATTTTGGCTCTGCTCTCTGCTTAGAATTTGGACGGAGTTAGATTCCATTGTAAGTGCTTTAACTTTATCGCACAGTATGATTTTCATAAACACAACACTACTACAGGGAACAGCTAATATAAGAAAAAGTGTCAGATTCTACTTTGAGCTGAATTACCAATGAAATAATAATAGCCTATGGTGTGTTCATTACCGTCAGGTCTAAGAAGTCATATATTTACCCAGATTAATGTCATTAATGTCATTTATTCAACTAGCTTGAATTAACCTTTTACATGTGGTAGCGTCATTACTCACAATGAACTGTATTAAATAAATAAAATGTAAACATTTGTAGCTCCTAGGGGTTATTTCACATATATGTGGTGCTGGAAACGCAGTAAATCCTGTGCATTTCCCACAACTCATTGAAATCACACAGCGTTCATGCGAACCACAGGGAGTACCGAAAGGTTGGCTCCAATGGTGCGGCTTGCCATTATGTGGACCCACGGCCATTTTCGGTGACCACCCCCACGACATTAATTATAAATTAGGTACTTAATTGATGACCCTATTCTGGGAGGTTTTTCTTTGCTGCCATATGCCTCTCTGCCAGGAACACGGAAGTTGCGGTAGTGTTGTGTGATCTGATAGCATACCACATTTTTCCTTTTCTGGACATATTATGAGGGTACATTTTTGTTCTTTTTAGATTTTGATGATTTTTTTATCACCTTTTGTCTTTTTTTTTAATAATCACAATCATTTCGGGCATCTTAAAACATTATTTTTATTTTTTAGGCTGTATTTCTATCCCCATTTTGTGAAGTCCAATGGTGGTACCTTCCCTGTCTTCTGCTATTCAATATTCTCACATTCCGGGTCAGATTGATATATTTGGTTTTGTTTTTTTGTGATTTTTTGTCTACTTATATTCATCTTAGACTGGTACCTGATATATTCTTCCCTTTTTTGTACAGATTTTGCCATAAGTGGTTTCTTGCCCTAACAGACCATGGGAAGCTATCCTGGTCTCCTGTGGGCTCTGATGTTGGGCCTATGGGCCTATGGGCTTCTGGGACTTTCACGGTAAATACTGAATAACTTTCATTGTTTCTCTGGGCATTGTGTAAGTTGTTGACATGTGTATGCAGTAAACAATTGACAACATCATATTTTTTGTTAGTACAGTATGTCCATCTTCTTCTCTTATGCAGGTACCCCTATTACCCCAACAAAAATTGTATACACCCATTGTATACACCCATTAAAACACGTTAAGGAGTTGTGGCAAAGAGAGTTTTTCAGAATGCCTTATGTGTATTGATTTGTTATTTGCCTAGAATCTAGGGGTATACACTTTATGCAAGTAAGGGTTCATTTTACATATGGAGTCCAGAGAGAGATAAAACAAGTTTTTCAGGTTTCTGTCCACTTCCTCCACCATCACAGCCTGTCCTTAAAGAGAAACTAAGCTTAGCTTTGCTTCATTGTTCATCCCTTCACAGCACTAGCATCTTCTCCTGGTCTTTGGCCATCTGCATTGGCTGGCATGTGCAGGAGTCAGTCATCCTGGCATACAAAGATAGTGATGACTATCATTCCCTTTGAAGGTACACAAATGCTGGTAGAGGGATGTGGGCCCTTTGATTGAAGATCAGTGGGAAGATGCCTTGCAGACAGTGCCTCAATATTCACTTAACGTGTCTCAGACAGTCATGTAATTGTACATACTCGTAAGAGTTCATTTTACCCCTGTCAGGCTGCATTAAATGGGTATTTTGGATTCCTCTACAAGTGGTAAATGCCTTAGGGGCAATGGTGACTTGATTCACTTAATCTGGAGATGCCCATAACTGCATCATTATTGGGTGGAGGTGTTGGGGCACCATAAACAGGGTGTTCCAGATTTCCCTAACATTGGACCCTAGAGCCTGCCTTTTGGGCATCTTGGATAACCTTCAGTTGCAGGCTCATATGAGAGAAGCAGTTGCTAGAGCTCTTTTCCAGGCCCGTAGGGTTCTACTCAGACACTGGAAGTCCATTAATCCCACTACCAATTAAGAATGGTTATTGTATGGTATGGGAGTGGTATGGTATGGTATGGTATGGGAGAAACTCTGAGACTGGAGAAGTATATCTACCAGCACAGGGGCAGACCCCAAAAATGTGATAGCTTGTGGGGCCTAAGGCTAGATACACCAGGTTTGAGCCCATTGGAGTTGGTGTTTGATAGATTACTAATAGGCCAAGGATAACTCACCTACCTAACACTTTTTGGAAGTGGATTTTTTGTTTTTTAAACCACACTGAGTGCTTCAATTGTTTTTAAGGTGACAGCAGAGATATGACTCCCTTTGCTTTTATGTACAAGCATTATGGCTTTTTGTTCATGACATATGTGATGTTATTTGCTGATGTTTTTGGTTATTGTGAATGGCGTCTTGGAAATGTTGTGCCTATACTACTGTTATGTTTCCTGTTTTTATTTTCTGAATATAAAATCTTTTCTGATTAAAAAGATAGTGATAGCTGTGAAAGCTGAGCTGCACATGCACAGGAGCTGCTCAGTTTACATTCTGGAGAAAACAGTGAGCAGGTTAGGTATATCTTATTGCAGAAGAGAAGCTGCATTTCTCTTCTTTAATAAAATCCAGCCCATTCACTGTTTGTGACATCAGACCTTTAGTTCCCCTTTAAAAACATCATGTTATGCTGTGTACAATATTACAGGGCGCTGCAATGCCACATCAAAAAGGAACATATTTTGAGGATTAGTTTTTGCAAAAGAAAAAGGCCCCTTTCTCATGGGCATTTGAAATCAGGTGGACCTGTCAGTTTTTCATGTGCACTTGATCAGAAAATCCATGGAGCCCTATTAACAAGAAGATGAAAACAAACTTGTATGCTTTCACACCCGCATACTCTGGGTCCATCCAGGTCCTTTTCCATTTTTGCTGACTGAAATAGAGGTAGCTTAATGTAATGTAGAGTCCTTTTAAACCCAGCTGCCCACAGAGCTGACAAGGGCCCTCTGGGTAGAAACCAAATGGGCACGGATGGGGCATCCATCCTGTTCAGCTTTGATCAGCAAGGAATCTACTCACAGGTCCCCTGCTGATTGAGTAGGCTCTACCCATGTGCAAAGATCCAAAGAGTGGCTTTCCTTAATTTCAAGCTGGACACCAAGCAGGCAAACAGCTAAATACAGGGATGGAACACATACACGAAATTGCCAAAAGTATTGGGATGCCTGCCTTTACACACACATGAACTTTAATGGCATCCCAGTCTTAGTCCGTAGGGTTCAATATTGAGTTGGTCCACCCTTTGCAGATATAAAAGCTTCAACTGTTCTGGGAAGGTGTCTACAAGAGTTAGGAGTGTGTCTTTTGGAATGTTTGACCATTCTTCAGAAGCATATTTGTGAGGTCAGGCACTGATGTGGACAAGAAGGCCTGGCTCGCAGTCTCTGCTCTAATTCATCTCAAAGTTGTTCTTTCGGGTTGATGTCAGAACTCCACACCATAATCCCCTTTCCACCAAATGATTTGGACCAGTGCGTTAAGCAAGGTCCATAAATACATGGATGAGCCAGTAAGGGATGGAGGAACTTGATTGGCCTGCAACCTGACATCAACCCGATAGAACACTTTTGGAATGAATTCGAGCGGAGACTTCAAACAAGGCCTTCTCGTCCACATCAGTCCCTGACCTCACAAATGAGCTTCTGGAAGAATGGTCAAACATCCCCATAGACACACTACTAAACCTTATGGACAGCCTTCTCAGAAGAGTTGAAGCTGTTATACCTGCAAAGGGTGGGCCAACTCAATATTGAACCCTACGGACTAAGGCCGGGATGCCATTAACGTTTATGTGCGTGTAAAGGCAAGCTTACCAATACTTTTGGTAATATAGTGTTTATGCAATCTATTTCAAATGAAATAGGATTTGTAGTTCTGTCCATCAAGTTCTGCTATACACAGAACTTTGCCACATAGCACAACCTTTTCAGATTTTTCTCTGATGTTTTTTTATGTAACACTTACAAGTGTTGTCTGTCCTTCAGCCTGTGTTGGATGAGCTCATCACTTGCCATGTACATGCAGAAAAGAGCTGCTAGAGACAGCATAACAATATAAGTTGACTTACTTAACCCTTCATGACAAAGTAACACATATAAGCAAGAGGTAGGCTTTAATCCTGAGGGCCACATATACTGTATGCGTTCTTGTGTTTGTGCTGTGAGAGCCTACTAATGATCGGGAACCCAGGTTCTGATCACTTGATCTCTGTGAAAACCTCTGATTGGCTTACAGTAACACTGACAAAAAAGAGAAAAAAAATATCTGATGAATCAAAAGCAAGATGCCTACAATACAATAGAAAATACATGGGTCATGGGACTTTAAATGAGGCAACACACAAAATAAACATATTAGTACTTTTATTACATGGTAAAAAAAAAAATAAAAAATGATTTAATGGTACAATCAAAGAACAGACATAAACGTATTATATATAATGAGCTAATCCACAATCAATACATTGGTATAAAAATATAATTTCACATTCATCACAGTATAGGCATTAATGTTATTGCATTGTATAAAATCGCTTGTCATCCTAACACTCTATGTGTTTCATGGAGCTGGTACACTCATCAGGACTAGATTCAAGAAATATATAAATCAGCTCAAAAAGTATAAAAAACTGAAGAAAAAAAATTATAAAATCAGCAGCTTTGGAGCAGGGGATCAAGGAAAAACGCCTATCCCGGGGACTTTGGCAGAGTAACCCAACCGGACTCCCTGAAGGCGCTACCGCACATTCTCATACTTTGGATCCTTGCTACCTGGCCTGCCCTCTGTTTGCCTGGGAGTCCGGTTGGGTTACTCCACCACAGTCCTCGGGATAGGCATTTTTCCTTGATCCCTGGCTCCAAGGCTGCTGTTTTTTTTTTTTTGTCTTCAGTTTTTTATTCTTTTTGAGCTGATCTATAAATTTCTTGCATCTACTCCTGATGAGTGGACCAGCTCCACGAAACGCGTAGGGTGTTAGGATGACAAGCGATTTTATACAATGTGATAACAGCAATGCCTATACTGCAATGAAAGTGAAATTATATTTGTATACCTATTTATTGATTGTGGAATAGCTCATTATATATAATAATTTTATGTCTGTTCTTTGATTGTACCATTAAATCTTTTTTTTTTTTTACCATGTAATAGAAGTACTAATATGTTTATTTTGTGTGTTGCCTCATTTAAAGTCCCATGACCCATGTATTTTCTATTGTACAGTAACACTAAGCACACCCTTTAATTTACATTAACCCTTCTCTTTCTGTATGTGGATGATGGCACTGTAATTATTTTAATAATAAAAAAATAAAGGAAACAAAGTATCTTTTTTTACTATTCAACATACAGCTGTCACATGACCCAGCTTTTTTCCTAGCCAATCTCTAAGGAAGGAGTGGCAGGGGGAGCTTCTTGTCCTCTGCTACTGGTCACATGTTCAAAATGTAAAAATAAACAGCCGTTGGTATACAGAGTAAAAATAAATCATTAATATCAATAAACTGTTTTAAATTGCCATACAAATATATATTTTTAATCCAATTGTTATTTTTTGGCAATAAGATGATGTGGGTGTATTTCTGCCAGTCAGGGTCTGTGTCAATCCCCACCAGCCTGTGCCTTAGAATAACAGGGAGGTGAAGCCTCCATCAATCCATTGGCATTGTGAATAAGCCTGTTCTGCGAAACCCTCTAAGCCCCTATAAGCACTTTTCCAAAAATGTGTTTTTTAGGACTACTTTTGTTGAACAAAGTCTTCTTTCTGTGTGCAATTTTGGCTGAGTCTGCAGAACAGCCTATTACAGTATATTGTGTATCCACTTTGGGTGATGGCAACTGATATAATAAATGTAGGAATTTCCCACCATGGGCTTATAATGGCTTTTTGCAATGATGTAATGTCCATAAGAGTGAAATTCTAAATTCAAGAATACCAATGGTAAGTCATCACACACATAAATGACAATGGCAATGACAATATCATCCATGTAACAACCATAATAGATGATATGTCGTGCAAAGTGATTTGTACATCAAATGTGTTGGTGCTTGCATTAACCCATTGTGATGTTGAGTAGCAGTGTTCATATGGCTGTGCCAGAAAATTCTACAATGCTAGAAATTTCCATTGACCTGAAAGTAATTGTGTTACAGACAGAATTGTGTAACCCTTAGAATAAAGTTGGATTGTTGGTCATTGAGATCAGAACAAGACAGGTAGTAATTCAGTGAGGTAAGTTACATATTCAGGAAAAAAAACAGTGTTATTTTGGAAATGAAGATACAGAATGGTACTTCATGTCATTCATATTTGTTTTTCAACCACTGTATGCAAAATGTACTGTGAACCATCAAAAGAAAATCGATGACGTGAAAATGCTTTGAAGTGCATTTTTGGCCTACAGGATTTGTGTAATATAATATTACCATTTTTAAATGGTGACAAATCTGGAGTGCTTCCAGGCATCTAGTTTAAAAGACTGAAGGCGCTGGCTCCAAGGTATACAGACTTGCAAAGAAGGAAGGGTAAAAATGAACTCCCTCTTAAAATCTTCTGCTAATTTGAAACAATTCAATCTTGATTTCAGGGGCTAAAAATACTTCCTGAATGAAAAATAGCTTTTTAAACATTGAATTTGGATTTAGAGTGATATCATTTATTGGCTAACCAAATAGCCTTCAAAGCAGACTAAGCTTTGATAGCTTTCACTAGAATCTTTTTAGATAGCCAGTATATGGCATCACCCTAAATAAAAACTTCTACTTTTTTTGATGGCTAACATGGTACAACAACACTGCATGGTACAACAATAAATAAGTCATGAAGAGTACCAAAATTATTTACAGTGCAACATAAAACATAGCTATATCTTCATAAAAAATGTATTCCATTTTTACACAAGCCATTTAGTAAGTTACTGTTAAAGTGTTATCCCCAAACCGATTTTTCTAGTTTTGCATTGATTGTGGAAGGGATGAAACCCCTGTTTTTGGTTTATTGTTGTCTGTGTCCCCCCCCGGGGAGAACTGCCCTCTTCATTTATTTCATTGTCACTGAGACAGACAGGACCAGTGCTAGACTATTTTGTGCCCTAGGCAAAACCAGCTACTTGCACCCCCCCATAATAAGGAAGGTGAGGGGTGGGTGAGTGAGGGCGGTATGAAGGGTGTGGGTGACATGGTACGATGGGTGGGTGAGGCAGTATGAGGGGTAGGTGAGGCAGTATAAAGGGTGGGTGGGGCAATATGGGGGTGGGTGAGGCAGTATGAGGATAGGTGAGGCAGTTTGTGGGGTAGGTGAGATGTCACTCCCTGGCCAGGTAAGTCTGATGGAGGACATTCCATACTTGCCCTCCTCCTTCTCTGGGTGGGTGAAGCAGTATGGGGGAGTAGGTGAGGCAGTATGAGTGGTATGTAAGGCAGTATGAGGGGTGGGTGAGGCAATATCGGTGGTAAGTGAGGCAGTATGAGGGGTAGGTAAAGCAGTATGAGGAGTAAGTGAGGCAGTATGGGGGTGTAGGTGAGTTGGTATAAGGTGAGAGTAAGACTTGGAGGAAGAGGGGCTCTGGGGAAGGAGGGGAGTAAGTGAATTGATAACTGTATAAAAGTGCAGTTATCCTTAAGTTACATTCATTATTAAAATTTCAATTACAGGATGTTGTTGTAAAACCCACTCGATTTTTATGTCCCTTTTAAACACTGCATTGGTATGACTTTTCACCAATGGTCTACGTCTCAACTACTTATAAAAAAAGGTTTTGTAGCAACTGCAGCAGTTGGTTGAAGCTGGGAATTATGGTGAGAATATCTACACTGGTGGAGTCCTTGGGAGATAAAAAGGCAGAAACCAGTATGTGATTCAACTTGTCAGGAAACATATTGTACATGTAAAATATTGAATTTGTGTGACCTTCAATCTTCAAGCTGGCCACAGAAATGTTGTCTACCAAACTTAAAGTGAGAACTTAGTTCTAGTTTTAAAAAGATTTGGCCATTTAGAGGCAAAACTAAAACCACAGCCCACCAACACCTACATAGGCAGGGCAAAAACATTATGAATAGATTTATGAACCATATATAAGAGTGATAGTCAATTGTCAAGAAACATTTGGCCTTGTAATGTACTGCATATGTAAAAGAGATCAGCTTAACATAAATAATCTTATCAATATGTATATGGGCAGTCATATTCACATTTTTTTATTTTATTTTTTTAATTCAGGCTCTCGTTTCTAGTTTTTGTAATCTTTGAATGCAGTACACTCACTATGCATCTATTAAAGTATTACATAAGAGCTGTTACACAGAAGAATTGCATTTTGCCACTCAGAACTCTATCTAGTGACTAAAAATCTTGGGAAGTACTGTATACTTAATCTTCTCTGTATCTTCTGTAAAAATAGATCAGTATGTAATCACAGCCGGTGAGCCAATGAGGAAAAAGCAGGGGGCGGGGCCGAGCCGCAGCTTTATGTGCCTTATGGAGAGCTGGCTTGGGAGCGAGTGCAGCGAACGGCTTTCTCTGGGGGTATTGCTTAAGGGGGAGGAGCAAGGAGTGCCAGTGGGGAATCCAAAAATAAGAGGATTGAAGCTGCTCTGTGCAAAAGTGAGTACACCCCTCACATTTTTGTAAATATTTTATTCTATCTTTTCATGTGACAACACTGAAGAAATTACACTTTGCTACAATGTAAAGTAGTGAGTGTACAGCTTGTATAACCGTGTAAATTTGCTGTCCCCTCAAAATAAATCAACACACAGCCATTAATGTCTAAACCGCTGGTCACAAAAGTGAGTACAATCCTAAGGGAAAACATCTAAATTGGGCCCAAAGTGTCAATATTTTGTGTGGCCACTATTTTTTTCCAGCACTACCTTAACCCTCTTGGGCATGGAGTTTGCCAGAGCTTCACAGGTTGCCACTGGAGTCCTCTTCCACTCTTTTATGATGACATCACGGAGTTGGTGGATGTTAGAGATCTTGCGCTCCTCCGCCTTCCAGTTGAGGATGCCCCACAGATGCTCAATAGGGTTTAGGTCTGGAGACATGCTTGGCCAGTCCATCACCTTTACCCTCAGCATATATAGCAAGGCAGAGGTCGTCTTGGAGGTGTGTTTGGGGTCGTTATCATGTTGAAATACTGCCCTGCAGCCCAGTATCTGAAGGGAGGGAATCATGCTCTGCTTCAGTATGTCACAGTACATGTTGGCATTCATTATTCCTTCAATGAACTGTAGCTCCCCGGTGCCAGCAGCACTCATACATCCCAAGACCATGACACTCCCACCACCATTCTTGACTGTAGGCAAGACACACTTGTCTTTGTACTCCTCACCTGGTTGCCCCCACACACACTTGACACCATCTGAACCAAATAGGTTTATTTTGGTCTCATCAGACCACAGGACATGGTTCCAGTAATCCATGTCCTTAGCCTGCTTGTCTTCAGCAAATGGTTTGCGGGCTTTCTTGTGCATCATCTTTAGGAGAGGCTTCCTTCTGGGACGACAGCCATACAGACCAATTTGCTACAGTGTTCAGCGTATGGTCTGAGCACTGACAGGCTGACCCCCCATACCTTCAACCTCTGCAGCAATGCTGGCGGCACTTATACGTCTATTTCCCGAAGACATCCTCTGGATATGACGCTGAGCCCGTGCACTTAACTTCTTTGGTCGACCATGACGAGGCCTGTTCTGAATGGAAACTGTCCTGTTAAACCGCTGTATGGTCTTGGCCACCGTGCTGCAGCTCAGTTTCAGGGTCTTGGCAATCCTCTTATAGCCTAGGCCATCTTTATGTAGAGCAACAATTCTTTTTTCAGACCCTCAGAGAGTTCTTTGCCATGAGGTGCCATGTTGAACTTCCAGTGACCAGCATGAGAGTGAGAACGATAAAACCAAATTTAACACACCTGCTCCCCATTCCCATCTGAGACCTTGTAACACTAATGAGTCACATGACACCGGGGAGGGAAAATGGCTAATTGGGCCCAATTTGGACATTTTCACTTAGGGGTGTACTCAATTTTTTTGCCAGCGGTTTAGACATTATTTGTTGTGTGTTGGGTTATTTTGAGGGGACGGCAAATTTACTCTGTTATACAAGCTGTATACTCACTACTTTACATTGTAGCAAAGTGTCATTTCTTCAGTATTATCACATGAAAAAATATTTACAAAAATGTGAGGGGTGTACTCACTTTTGTGAGATACTGTAAGTATAGCATGCTTATTATTTAAAAAAAAAAAAAAAAAACAAGCTTTAACACCACTTTAAACCCTTATTTCAACAACAAAGTAACAGTGCAAGGGATCATATGTTGTTTATAGCATGTGGATAAAATCCCTGTGTGTTTGCTCATGCTAGATCCTGAATCAGAACACTTAATTTGAAATTCCTTTTAGAGTTTCCGATTTTTCATTAATATAAAATACTGATACTCTGACACAGTGTGTACCCATTATGTTAGTTTTGCTATTATTTTTTGAAATTCATTACATTATTTTAAATATGATCATGAACTGGCACGCAACACAAAACTCCTTCATGAAACAAAAATGAAATTAAAAGTTAAGAGGCCAAAAATGCTTGAAAGTTGAATTGCTGTGAAATGAAAATTAAATATAATACATGCAAAATAATAAACAGGTATATCTCTTGTTTATTTGTTATTACTGTGTCCAGTGAAGAATTATTTGATTTACCAAAACCCATAGACTTCCCTGGAACTGAACTTATGCAAATTGTAAATGCAATACGGGAGCCTGAAGCCTTAACATTTTAATGCAGTTGGTGAGTTGCAAATCACTTGCTAATTTGCCAGTCACCAGCTTGTTCTTGGTTCACTACAGAATATTGAAGTTTTGTTAATTTATAAAGTGTCTGAAACTCAAGCTTTTAAAAGTCTTTTCAGTGATAGCATAAACGCTACAAAAATGACATGTCTCAATCTCCACTTAAGGGAAAGATGATTGAGAAAGACGACAAACAGAGGGGGATGCTATTTAAGTAAAATGGTGCAGAAAAATGACAGCACTAGCAGTAAGAAGCAGTATGAGGGCATTGGAGGCAGATCTGGGGAGAAATTCAGGGAGATTCTGCACCCAGATGAGTGGATCAATATTGAGAGACGCTATAGTTTGATGAGAAAGATTCTGAAGCTTAAAAAGAAAGCAATACATAGGGGTACTGGAGACACAGAAGAGCAGCACAGAGAGCCACAGCAAGCATGTGAAAGGAGCAGTACAGAGATCAATACCAGTACGGTGGTTATCAGACATAAGAGGCAGTATAGAGAAGAGTGCTACTGAAGGCAGAAAAGTGGAGAAGTATGGGAGGGCCTGAAAGTGAAAGAAGGGGAACCATAGATTGGGCTGCCGGAGCTGGGTAAATGCAGACCAGGGGGAACACTGGCAGTACGGTGGGGTGAGGCTGTAGGTGCCTGAGATAAACATTTTTGGGGGCTGGAGGTGAAAGAGAGGGGTACATGAGAGAGCACCCCACCCACGTTGCTGTGTTCAAACAATCATATCTTGCAAAAAAAAAAATTCTCTCTGATAGGAACTTTTGAAGAGGAGAGAACTGTGATAATCCAAACACAGAGGTTTCCAGAGGGTTTCACAGCAGTTATCATTACAGTGAAGTTCAAACAGAACTATGCTATGTACCAGGTGGTACACAAACCAGTAGGAGCAGAGCCTGACCCAGAGAGCAGTTCCTTTTATTTGTCCAGTCTGTCTCACAGGGTGGCAGACCAATTGGAATTGTCCCCTCTATTCCATCTTTAACCACCTCAAGACCGGACCCTTACACCCCCTTCCTGCCCAGGCCAGATTTAGTTGTCAGTGCTGTTATACTCTAAAAAAACAATTACGCGGGCATGAAATATTGTGCCCAAATTACATTTTTATCAATTTTTTTTTTTAGACAGATAGGTTTCTTTTGGTGGTATTTAATAACCACTGGGTTTTTCATTTTTTTGCTATAAAAAAAAAAAAACACAAATTTTGAAAAAAAAAAACCTAATTTTTCTTTCTATTTGCAAAAAAATACCCTTTTTTTCATACATTTAGAATTTTGCTTCATTTCTTTGGTAAATATTGGCAAATGATTTAGTCTGTGCAAACGTTATAGAGTCTACAAACTATAATATATATACTGCTCAAAAAATTGAAGGAACACTTTTTAATCAGAGTACAGCATCAAGTCAATTAAACTCCTGGGATATTGCTCTGGTCAGTTAAGTAGCGGAGGGGGTTGTTAAGCAGTTTCAGTTGCTTTGATGTTAATGGAATCAACAACAGGTGCACTAGATGGGAGACAATGAGACAACCCTAAAACAGGAATGGTTTTACAGGTGGAGGCCACTGAAATTTCTTTGCCTACTCAATTTTTCTGACTGTTTTTTGTATTTGGCTAGGGTCAGTGTCACTACTGATAGCATGAGGCGATACCTGGACCCTATAGAGGTTTCACAGGCAGTCCAACTCCTCTAGGATGGCATATCAATATGTGCCATTGCCAGAAGGTTTACTGTGTCTCCCACCATGTTCTCAAGATGGAGGAGATTCAAGGAGACAGGCAGTTACACTAGGAGAGCTGGACAGGGCCGTAGAAGGTCCTTAAACCATAAGCAGGACTGATATCTGTTTGTTTGTTCATGAAGGAACAGGGTGAGCACTGCCAGAGCCCTACAAAATGACCTCCAGCGGGCCACTAGTGTGAATGTCTCTGACCAAACAATAAGAAACAGACTTCATGAGGGTGGCCTGAAGGCCTGATGTCCTCTAGTGGACCCTGTGCTCAATGCCTGCCACCCTGGAGCTCAATTGGCATTTGCCACTGAACACCAGATTTGGCAGATACGCCACTGGCACCCTGTTCTTTTAACAGATGAGAGAAGGTTCACCCTGCTGCCTGTAACATTGTTCAGCACGACCAGTTTGGTGGTGGATCAGTGATGGTCTGTGGAGGCATATCCATAAAGGACACACAGACCTCTACAGGCTAGACAATGGCACCCTGACTGCCATTAGGTATCAGGATGAAATCCTTGGGCTCATTGTCAAACCCTACGCTGGTGCAGTGTTTCCTGGATTCCTCTAGGTCCACGACAATGCCCGGCCTGATGTGGCGAGAGTGTACAGCCAGTTCCTGGAGAATGAAGGAATTGATACCACTGAATGGCTCCCATGCTCACCTGACCTAAATCCAATAGAACACCTCTGGGACATTATGTTTTGGTCCATCCGAAGCCACCAGGCTGCACCTCTGTCTGTTTAGAAGCTCAGTGATGCCCAGATCTGGGAGGAAATACCCCAGGACACCATCCGCCGTCTTATTAGGAGCATACCTCAACGTTGTCAGGGATGCATACAAGCATGTGGAGACCATACAAACTCCTGAGTACCATTTTGAGTTGCTGCAATGAAATTTCAGCAAAATGTACTAGCCTGCTGCATCATTTTTTCACTTTGATTGATTTTTGGGGGTGACTTTGAGTTCTGCCCTCTGTAGGTTGATCATTTTCATTTCCATCAAAGGATGTGGCATCCTTTCATTCCTAAAACATTACCCAGTCCATATCAGTATAGATAGATACCCAGCATGATATTTTTCCCCATTGAGATCTGATGCATTCCTCTAATTTTGAGCAGTGTATATTTAAAAATTGATCAATCCTGATGCACTAACTGCCTATCTAATTTCTTGAGGCCCTAAAATGCCGGTACAATATATAAAATACATATTTTTGGAAAACAGACAGCCTAAGGTATTCAGTAGGAGGCAATTAATTTTCAAAAAAAAGTTTTTACACAAACTTGTCAATTAATATGATATTCTTTAACACACATCATAGGAATATTTAGAATTACACCCCAAAACACATTCTTCTACTCCTCCTGAGTATGGCAATGCATAAAGGGTCCCAAAATCCAAGCAGCATCTTTGGGCTTTCAAGGAGCATAAATTATGCATCTAATTTTCTGACCACCTATCACATTTTTGGAGGCCCTGGAGCACTTGGACAGTAGAAACACTCACAAAATTACCACAAACGACTGGTATGGCAGAGATCAGGAGCACTGTAACTCCTGTGGTGGTGGTGATTAGGGACACTGACTGGCAGCACTGGCCAGGTGTATTGGGGATCAAAGACAATGACTGGATGTACCAACATACAGTGATATCAGACCAACCAGCCATTGTACATGATCACCATCACATCCGTACAATGCCACCATAGAGATACTTTACCTGCTCTGGTGACAATAAAAAAAATATATATATATTTTAATTAGTGCAGTAGTGCAGTACCACCATAGTTGCACTTTACTGATGGAAGGTGGGGTTCTTTCTTTTACACTGCGAAGGCTTAGTACAGTGACAATAATTGTCTACTACTGTATTAGCTGTGATTGGCCACAGGTATCATATGGTACAGGGCCACTGTGATTGGCCCTGTGCCATGTGATCGCTGTGATTGATCACAGTAGTAACCAGTGGCATCATGAATGACAGCCATTGTTTACTATTTTCATGTGATCACTTTGATCACAGGATACCAGGACTGCTGACTGTGGCCCAGTACACCGATCTGTGATCCACTGTACAAAAAGAAACTACCAGTGTACGGGCAGCTTAAAGTTAACTAAAGTCTTGTTTTTTTTTTTTCTTTAAAAATAACAAACATGTTATACTTACCTGCTCTGTGCAGTGGTTTTGCACAGAACAGCCCTGGTCCCTCCCTCCTGTTGAGTGCCTCCTCAGCAAGCAGCTTGCTATGGGGAAGTGATGGCAAACCTTGGCACCCCAGGTGTTTTGGAACTATATTTCCCTTGATGCTCATGCACTATAGCTGAGCATAATGGGAAATATAATTCCAAAACATCTGGGTGCAAAAGGTTTGCCATCACTGCTATAGGGGCACCCGAGCTGCGCTGCAGCTCTGTGTGTCCATTCAGACAGGGAGCTGTGGTTTGAGCCCACCCCCTCTCTCTCTCCTCATTGGCTAACTGACTTTGATTGAAAGTAGCAGGAGCAAATGGCACCACTGCTATGTCTCAGCCAATTAGGAGGGAGAGTCCTGGACAGTCAAGGCACTTGTGCACAACGCTGGATCGAGATGGGGCTCAGGTAAGTATTAGGAGGGCTGAGGGGGGCTGCTGCACACTGAAGGTTTTTTATCCTAATTCATAGAATGCATTAAGATAAAAAAAAAAAAAAAAACCTTCTGCCTTTAGAACCACTTTAAGTGTTGTTAAGGATTAAACAAGGCTTCGTTTACATGTGTCAAACTTGTGTTTCTATGATTTTATATGCCATTAGAGGCCATTTCCAAATGCATAAAATGATTTTCAGTGGTACCATTTAAACAGAGCATTTATTTTAATTTAGTTATCTTCATTTTAGATGCATTTCGAGAAAATACAATTCTAAACAAGGCTAAAACTGCTTTAAAGCAGGAACATATAAACATAGGAACAAAAGATCTGGGAATCACAAAAGTTGTTTATACTTCCCAGATAACAGGTTGTGGGATTCTCCGTCAAAAGATTAATACAGCAGTGCTAGTGTGAATAAGACCTAATTTTGGGGGTTTGGTTAGAGCCTCCTTCCCACAGGTGTGGTGACCCATACAGCATGAATGAGCACATGGTTTATGTAGCTAAGGCTACTTGCTGTACATCCAGCCTATGTTTCTCTATGGGGCATAGCACCATACCAATGAGAACTAAGCTTTACAGTTTAGGTAGAAGTATTAGGGTCAGCCTCAGGGTTTAGGTTGAGATTTGGGGTCAGTACATGGGAGCTGCACTTTTTAACTTTTTTTTTTAACTACTGTTTGAGGCTACATTCACACCTGAGCGTAGGGTTTTCGCGCGTTTTTTACCGCGATTTTACCGCGATTTACAGGCATTTTTACAGGCGTTTTTTGTGCAGGCGTTTTTAGATTGAATAGAGACCAATGGAAAACGCCTGTAATCTGCCCAAAAAGAAGCTCATGTACTTTTTTGAGCGTTGGGCGTTTTGCTCACAGCGTCAAAACGCTCAGATGTGAACAGGGGCCATTGAAATGAATAGGATTTGTCTTGTTGGGCGTTTTGAGAGCTGATCCTAGAGCAGAAAAACTCCCCAAAAACGCCCCAAAACGCCTACATGTGAACGGAGCCTTAAAGACTGTATATCAAAACAAAAAGAAGTGGCACAGAAAACAAGGTACCTGCACTTTTTCCTTGACCGTAGCATATCAGTAGCCAACAAACTTTTTTTTTTTTTACTAATAGCTACTTGTTGTGTAAAAGAAAAAAAACAACACAAACAAACAAACTGAGAGGTATTTCAAATAAAATGAAAATAATGCATCTGAAATGACATTGTCCTTTGATGAACAACATCACAATAAATAGCATGCTTGGGAGATTTGAACCGGAATTCTCTATTGCAATGGTTGTTTGCTTTCTTAAACATTCACTTTTTACTACAGAAGCTGAACAGACATGAACAGACATTAACCACTTCAACACCGGGCACTTTTCTCCCTTCCTGCCCAGGCCAATTTATAGCTTTTAGCGCTGTTGAATTTTGAATGACAATTGAACGGTCTGGAACACTGTAACTAAACCAAATTTATGTAATTTTTTCCCACAAATAGAGCTTTCTTTTGGTGGTATTTAATCACCACAAGGTTTTTTCTTTTTTGCTAAACAAATAAAAAAAGACCGAAAAGTTTGAAAAAAAAAACTTTTTTTGTTTATGTTGTAAAATGTTGTAAATAGATATGTTTTTTCCTGCACTGATGAGGAGGCACTGATGGGGTGGCACTAATAGGCAGCACTGATAGGCGGCACTGATATGCAGTACTGATGGGCACTGATATGTGGCACTGATAGGTAGCACTGATATGCAGCATTGGTGGCCACTGATAGGCGGGACTGATGGGCACTGATAGGCAGCATTGATGGGCACTGATAGGCGGCACTGATGGGCACTGGTAGGCGACACTGGTGGACGCTGATTGGCAAAGATGGGCAGCACTGATGGGCACTGATAGGCGGCACTGGTGGGCAATAATGGGCACTGATGGGCAGCACTGGTAGATGGCAATGATGGGCACTGTTGGGCAGCACTGATGGGGAGGGCACTGGCAGGCAGCACTGATGTGGAGGGCACTGGCGGGCTCCCTGAGCCCTGATTGCCATCCCTGGTGGCCATCCCCGAGATCATGGGTGGGCACCCCTGGTGGCTCTAGTGGCACCCCCCCCAAGGGTCTGCACTGGTAATCAATGCTCTGATTACCAGTGCAGATCCCCCCTGTCAGGAGAGCCGCAGATTGGCTCTCTACTCGTGCCTATTAGGCACAGACTGAGGAAACTCTTCCTATTTACTATGTGACCAGCTGTGATTGGACACAGCTGGTCACATGGTAAAGAGCCTACGTCAGTAGGCTCTTTACCGAGATCGGAGATGCAGTGTGTCAGAGTGACACACCGCACCACCGTTCGCCGCTGGGGCACGCAGAACACATTATCCTGCCGCCGTCATATGACATCCGGTCAGGATAATGTAACCATCTTCCTGCCATCAATTCCCTATTGGGCGGGCGGGAAGTGGTTAAAAAGCAATATTTTATTTTTTTGTGTTGTTTTTTTGTTTTGTGATATTTGCATTTGTATTGTTTAAAAGTCAATAAACATCAATCTCTAAACCAAAAGGTATCTGTTTAGTAAAAAACAAAAAACAAGCAAAGGATCTGAAAAATTCAAGACTGCTTAACCACTTCTGCCCCGCCCACCGCGCATTTACTGCATTTACTGCTCGCTCAGGAGACTGTAGGGGCGAGTGCGTGCCGCTGGCGGCACGCTCCCGCCCCTGCTCGTTACCTGGTGAGCTAGCGCATGTGACCGTGATCTCCCGCAGTAGTGAGAGAAGGACAGGCGGCTGATGTAAACACAGCCATCTGTCATTCTCACTGAAGTGATCACAGAGGCTATGTGATCCTGCTATATAGGATCGCATGTCTTTGTGATTACTTCACAAGCCACGCCCCTCTACAGTTAGAATCACACCCCTAGGGTCACACTTAACCCCTTGATCACCAGTCATGTTAACCCCTTCCTTGCCAGTGTCATTTTTACAGTAACAGTGCATATTTATAGCACTGATTACTGTAGTAATGTCTCTGGTACCCCCAAAAGTGTCAGTTAGGGGTCCAATCTGTCTGCCCCAATGTCGCAGTCCTGCAAAAAAAATCGCAGATCCCCGCCATTACTAGTAAACAAAAAAAACAATAAAAATCACATACATCTTTCCCGTAGTTAGCAAACGCAATAACTTTTGCGCAAACCAATCAAAATATGCTTATTGCAATTTTTTTTACCAAAAATATGTAGCAGAAAGCAAATTGACCTAAAATGTAAAAAAAATTATTTGATTTTTACTTTTTTTTTTGAGAATTTCATATAAAAAAAATGTGAAAAATATTGTTATTTTTTCAAAAATTATTTATAGCGCAAAAAATAAAAGTCGCACAGGTGATCAAATATCACCAAAAAAAAAAAAACTCTATTTGTGGGAAAAAAGGACATAAGTTTTATTTGGGTACAGCGTCGCAGGACCGCGCAATTGTTTGTTAAATTAATGCAGTGCCGAATCGCAAAATATGGCCTGGTCAGGAAGGGGGCAAATCCTTCCAGTCTTAAAGTGGTTAAACCTTTTTTCATTTGTTTGTAACTAGCAACTGTGTCAGTAACACGCTTTCTGTCCTAGGTTGATAACTCTCACTCACTGTATTGTACCTATAGAGGAGCAATGTTGTCTCCCTAGGCTGCTCTCTTGATTGGGACTATAAACCCGTCACCCTGTTCTCATCACCTTTATATAAGGAGCTGAAGTTTTATAGTTAAAAGAAAAAGCCTAGAAAAATGATTTCAAATTTAGTTCAGTACACAAGGATTCCAGATTTTCATCAAAAAACATTTTTGTGTACTTGCAGACAATTTACTTAGCCTGAAAAAAAGAAAATAAATGCAGCAATCACATCAAAGGACAGGTAAACTGCAATACATTAAATGTTTGTTATTGGGTTTAGAAACACTTCCAACTAGGTGGTACTGTGCTCTATAAAAGGTAATAAAGTAAAAGGAATTAACAAATGGAATGTAAAGGCATTACACCAGTCAATATAATACAGACAAAATAGTTGTACTAATGGGCAACAGACTTGTGAAGTAAAGGTTAGACATTCCATTATTACAATCAATGGGCATAATTTAGCCTAATTTGTAAGTTTAGAGTTCTGTTCAATTTTAATCTCCTTTCCCTTGTGGCCTTAAAATTTAAATCTGCATGACATTTCTTCATCATGAGCTTAATTAATCCTCTTGTGTCAGCAGTGATTTGTGTGTAATTGTGTATTTAAAGAGAATGCAAAATGTGGTATGTATTTTCTTAATGTTCAATACAAAAATATTTTTTATTTGTAATCTATTTAAGACAGAAAAGTCAAATTTCACGATTTTCACATTTGACAAATTTATGACAAAAGCTCGGACAAATAAAGACCTAGATAAACACACACATACAGTATATATTTTTTTATAGGAATATTTTGTGAAAATTGGAAGTAGTTGCTTTTTTCAAGGTGGTCCTACAATGGAGTGTTGACGAAGAGTTCTAGTATGTGTTTCTGTTAACCATATAAGTCATTGTAGAGGGATTTCACAAGCATTCCCGATCAATTGCCATCCATTGTTTGTGATAAGTGTTATAGTCCTAAATAAGTGTGTCGTAGGATAGTGTTTGGTGGGCTCCAGCATGCCATTGCCTCTGCATAATTTGGAGTATGAGAGGTGATGATAGTCAATTCTTAGTTGTTTATTAAAAATGTCATAAATTCTTATCAAGGAATCAATATCAAGGAATTGATGTGTTCTGCTGCTTCTTTCCTTTGGGTACCAGGTTAAAGGGTGTCTCTGCTGTCATAAGTGTGGAAATCTGCATATCCTCAAGTTGCTTTTGCCTAGCCATGTATCCAAAAATATTTCTTAAATAAATGAAAAAAGTAAAAAAAAAAAAAAAAAATCATATGAATGCTATACATTTATGATTTCTAGCCATTAGGTAGAGTTCTAGACTCCTTTTTACATTTTTGCAAGGCAAATCTTAACTGTGTTGGAATAAACTCTGATGTTAAAGCTGACCACTGATTGCACCATTTTTTCTTTTTATTCAACCAGCAGGTTGAAAAAAAAAAAAAAAAAAACTGACCCGATTCCCGCAGCCACACATTTGAGGTCAATGGGGGAAGCGTCCTCACTGCGTTATTGTATTCTGATCAGTGCTGAAGCCTATGCCTGCTTTTATCAGAAAGGGCGGTTGAACAGCAGTTAATAGATTGACTGTTGTTTGATCATGGTGGCCACAAATGGATCGAAATTCAGCCAGTCCCTTCTGAAGCTGCCAAATTTCTATCCATGACTTACCAGCTTTACAGAGTGTTGCCAACCAACCTGAAATGCTTACGCTCCCTGCTCTATGTAGACTTTAAATAACGAGAGACAGTTGGAAATGAAACAGCCACTGCTGTACCCTTTTGGAAAGCCAAAATGCTCTTCAAATCCCATTTCATGGGTACATCCTGTATTATATGCTTATTTGTGAACTAAACAGCGTATATATTAATAGTAACGAAATTATATAAAGCAAAAGTATATAGATGTATAATCTTTAAACAAAAATCGAAATTGACTTAAAGTGATAATGGTTTCCCTTTAGTACATATATCTTAACAATTAAAAACAACACCAACTTTAGCTTTAAGGCCACCTTTTTATATAGCTTGGTTGGCAAACTCCACTGTTTAGGACATAAGAGTTTTAATAAAGTGGAGGAGCTGCAATATCAGATTTTGCCATCAGCTGGTAAATTGTGGAGTTGAAGTTTTTAGATCCCACTAAAACCATAATCTATGGGAAAAAGGTCTTCTGACAGATAGATTTCAAACAAACATGTGTACCAATAATTACGTATGACACACACTAACGTTACATGATACATTTAGTATGATTTACATTATATATTTTTGCTCTACTGGTACCTAGGAGAGGTGGGGACAATAGGAGCTTGTTTCATCTGTACATAAGTTCTGAATTTTAAATAGGAAGTCTGATGCAGCATAAAGGTAATGCCAGATTGTTGTTCATAGAAAAGTACAGCTACTATCTAAAGGACAACTTTAGATATTTTGAGAGCATAAATATTGTTGGTTATTTTTACAGTGCTTGTAGTTTTTTTTTTTTTTTTAATGATTACATTTCCATTTATTTGCTACTGTATTTAGGATAGCTGTTTTTTTTTTTTTTTTTTTTAGCATAGCCTGTAAAAAAATCTCTCAGCGGCTTATTGGGATTACTTTGTTTCTGTTTAACAATTGTTGAGATAGGACACTAGCCACTCATGAGTGCACTATTCTCAATGAGTTGACCCAGAAGTTCCAAAACAAATTAACAATTACCATTTTCCTAAATGAAAAAAGGGCTTGTCCCCACCTACTCCCACTTCCTATGCCTAATATATACAGTATATACCAGTGATGGTGAACCTTGGCACCCCAGATGTTTTGGAACTACATTTCCCATGATGATTATGCACTTTGCAGTGTAGTTGAGCATCATGGGAAATGTAGTTCCAAAAATCTGGGGTACCAAGGTTTGTCATCACTAGTATATACAGTTATATTGGTTGTATGTGATCATGAAATATTCTAGCATGTGTTTAAATATAACACAAGTTTTATGTGAGACCAAAAGTTCTTGTAGACCATGAATGATGTAATATTGTAACTGATCAGACAGATCACACACAGAATAGAACACTGGTCAACAAAAAGACATTTTGGAAGAAAAAAAGGGACACCAGAAAAAGCATAATATATGCACTCTGATGTACTTATACCTGAAGAGAAATTATCCAGAACAGTATAACAATTTTAATCAACATTGGGAAAATGCATATTAGTAATGCAAAAATGGTGTTAGAGTCAATTTAAAGCTATGATAGCCCATAATCATGCAGATGATCATACATACTCATGACTGAATGCTTTGTAAGCACATACATTTTTGATAAGTAATGCTTTTACCACTCCGAAATGGAAGACCATGCAATCCAGTAGAAGTATGTATTACAGACTGACCTTAGACCATACAGCACGGTACCATCAGGATGCAAGCGAATCATTCTGTTCTTGACTGTAACACCGTGAACAAAAGACTTCTTGTCATTTAGAAAGTATGTATCAGGAACCCACAGCTGATCTGCCACTCTATTGTCCAAGGTCAAATTTAAAGGAATCACAGAATATGAAAGCCTTTTATCCCTCCATGCCTGCTGAAAGTACATTGTCAGTGTATAGTCCTGAAAGAAGGGGAGAGAAAAACGGACAATGAGTAATTTCAATAAAATGGATCTATTGAGCATCTGAATACATCGTTTTCAGTATTATTTCACAGCTAGAATCACACTTTATAATTTATTACAACGCACAAATGACTGGACAAATTATCTGGATTATAAAATATTTTAGCTTTTTTTTTTTTAATAAAGTGAATCTGTCTGTGAACATTTGGGAGATAACTCAGGGGGAGCTGACAGTAATAAATTCTGTTTTTACAATCATGTTTTAATTATCACATTAATAATTACTGTAACAGGCACAAATTTTAATACACAGAGAAATGAATAATCATCCTATTCTACCTGCCTATCAATAAATGCAGAATGAATTTGCATATAACCTTAGCAATAAGGAAACCTCATATTACCAGGCAAAGTGGGAAGTAAAATAAAAGATATATATTGGGACGCATGCACAGCTTCTAATGATGGCGGACGTGTAATCGGCAAGCTCCTGTCCCCGCCGTCCTTCCGAGACTTCCGCCGCACGATCTGCAGTCGCTACAGCCACAGGAGTCATTGCCTTACTTCACCGATACTGCTGGGCATCCCATAGTGAAAATCAGACGACAAATGCCGGCCTCTCCACCCACCACAGAGCTGCAGCCTTCCCAGACCCAGGATCACTTCCTGTGTAGGCCTGCATCCCCGGCCTCGAGTATGCAGGACGACCCGCCAGATCCGCTCGCGGCTGATGGAAGCGCTCTCCTTGCCATCTCCTCCACTCCTTCGGCTGGGATGACCACCCCTCTGACAGTGGAGGTCCTGGATGTCAAATTACAGACCCTCTTGCAAAACTCAACACATAATATCACCCAAGAAATGGGGAAAATTGCCCAGGAACTGCGAGGAGAGATTACTCAACTGGGTGAACATACTGACAACCTTATAAAGTATGTACATGTATTGGAGGAGGATAACGCAGCTTTAAAACATACGGTCTCCCAATTTTAAATGCATCAAGAAGACCTAGAAAATAGGGAACGCCATCAAAATCTGAGGATCCGAGGAGTACCCGAATCAGTTGGAGACCATGAGAATCGCCCCTACCTTCTGAGCCTTTTCAACACTATAGCCCCTCTTATTCCTGATATTGACTGTTGCTTAGACTGAGCCCACAGATCTTTGGCTCCTAAACCCCCTAGCAGGAGCCAACCCCAGAGATACCACAGTACGATTCCATTACTATGACAGTAAAGAAGCTCTCACAATGGCCACTCGCAACAAAACCAGGCTGGAATTTAAGGGAACCAAGATACAAATCTTCAACAATTTATCGCCTATATCAACACTTGCTAAACTCTAAAGTTTCCATCCAATAACCTCCCATTTACAGAATCACCAGCTTACTTATAGCTGGGGCTTTCCCTTTCGCCTATCTGCATCTCAAAATGGTATCCAACATTCCATGCGGGACCTTCAGGAATGCAAAGCCTTCCTTGGTAACCTGGGTTTTCCACCTCTCCCAGAAGAAGACCCCGACTCGGAAAAGGCAGCAGAAGTCCTTTTCTATACCTCACCATCCTTCCTCTTATTTTCTACACCCCACCCAAAGATACCTCCTGGACCTGCTCATCTCTCCTTGTCCTTGGCCACTTGGCGCCGACACCACGTTATGATTTCCCTACTAACAAAAGTCTTCCCACAATCCTAGGATGATTTTATAACTTTCGTTCCAGTTCACTGTTAAATTTTTTTATTGCTGATCCTTTTTGGCGGAAGACGGTGGAGACCCTCCCTGCCAGATTTGGAGGTCTCCATACTTCCCTTCCTAATCCTCGGCTTTGTCCTTGGATTTCTGTGTGGTTCCACCTCACAGGTTATTATCTTTTGTTCTTGTTTTTCAGCCAGGTCTCTTTTTGACCTGAACTTCCCTTTTTGTCTGAACTACTTGGACACATTGGCAATAATGTCCTTTATTGCTGCTGTTTCTTTTTTTTTTTTTCTCCCTTTTTTACACACCATGGGCCTTTTCGGCCTCTTTATACATTCTGTGCTAGATACGTTGTATTAATATTGTTCTGTAATGGCTTTAAGTATTCTTACCTGTAATGTAAAGGGTTTAAACTCTTTTCAAAAGAGATGGTTAGCACTGAAAGAAATAAAATCTTCTGCAACTGATATAATCTTAGTCCAGGAGACTCATTTCTGTGCAGGGGGCTCCTTTAAATTTGCAGCTAAACATTTTCCCACTTCTTTTACTGCCCCAGACCCCTAGGGGAAGGCAGGAGTAGCAATTTTGATTAAATGCTCTTGTCCCTTACAAATTGAATCCTCTTATGCGGACCCCCATGGCAGATTTGTTTTTCTGGACTTGGATTTTTTGATGTGCTCATTTACTTTAATTATTGTTTATGCTCCTAATTCAGGTTAAATTCAATTTCTCACAGATGTGTTGGAGAGCTTAGGGAAATTTTCCCAACCTTTCATGATTATAGGAGGGGACTTCAATCTGACCATGTCCCCTAGAAAAACAGATGTTTGCTATTTCCATCTACCCCCTCAGTCAAAGTTAAGCGTTTGTCAGCTTCTTTTCATAAACTTATTAGAGCACATAATCTTTTAGACATATGAAGTATTAAACACCCTACCCACAAACAATTCACATTTTATTCCCCCCCCCCCCACACAAATTATACTCTAGACTGGATCATTTCTTTGTGACATCTCCACCATTGCCATCTATTCCTAAATCGGAGATCAACCTCATTACCTGGTTTGATCATTCCCCCATCCAATTCGATATTGTCCTTTTTTTACCCCTTCTACTAAGACATGTCACTGGCACCTTAATGATTCCCTCCTTCAAAATCCTACTATTAGAGACAAACTTTCTTAAGATCTTTCTGAGTTTTTCCAGTTGAATGAGAACACTGTAATGGCGGTCTCCACCCTATGTGAAGAGCACAAGGAGTACTTAAGAGACCAGTGTATTTCTGCTGGCTCTCGTCTGAAAAAAGACACTGCTCTCCAGCGGTCCCATCTTCTTTCCGAAAAAAGGAAAGTTTACTACTCATTTCCTCTACGGTGGCTCGCCTGCACATGGTCACTTCTCTGCGGAACTGTTTAAAAACTCTTGACATGAATAAAATTGCTAAGTCTCTCCTATGGGCTAAGCAGAAATGTTATGAATACCCTAATAAGCCCCATAGGATGCTGGTAAATAGACTCAAACCTTGCCCATTCCACTCCTTCCCTGACTTGCTTATGCAACCTGATGGATCTCCTACCTACTGCCCACAAAATATGACAAAAGTATTTGGGGAATTCTACCATAAATTATACAATTGTTTTAACTGACCCCAAATACCTTTTTTTTCACAAGCTTAATGTGATTCTTTCTTTGACTCTTTACAGCTACCTAAGCTATCTCAAAACCACCTTTCCACATTAAATGCTCCCATCACCCTAGAAGAAATAACTGCCGTTGGTAAAGACTTACCCTCTCACAAATCTCCTAGCCCAGATGGACTACCATATTCCTACTACAAAACGGTCCTCCCGATTCTAGGTCCTTATCTAATACGCGTATTTACCTCCTTGATGAAAGGTAATGTCCCTCATCCCCAGTCTTCACATGCTCATATTACAGTTATCCCGAAGCCTGGAAAAATGCCATCCCTTCCTGGCAATTACAGACTCATAGACCTTCTTAACTCTGATTACAAAATATTTACCAAAATTTTAGCTAATAGACTTACCCACATGCTCCCTAAACTTAAACATTAAGACCAGGTGGGTTTTGTACCTACCAGACATTCCAGAGATAACACGAGAAGCACCGTTGACCTTATAGATATGCTTAACAGGACCACTCGCCCAGCCCTTATCCTGAGTTTAGATGCTCAGAAAGCCTTCAACAGGCTCAGTTGGCCTTACATGTTTGCCACCCTTTCACATTACAGATTTAGTGGTCCATTTATCAAAGCCCTTCATGCTCTACACTCCCATCCCACTTCTAGGGTTCAGTTGTCCTCTTTTCTGTCACCATCATTCTCCCTAAGCAATGGTACCAGACATGGTTGTCCCCTGTCTCCTTTGCTTTTCATCTTATGTCTAGAACCTTTAGCCAAGGCTATTCACTCACATTCGGACATCAAGGGTTTTTATTTGTTACGGCAGAGGAAGTATAAACTGTCCCTCTTTGTGGACGATATCCTTTAAACTCTGACTAGTCCCCACACTTCCCTCCCAATTCTTCATGACTTATTGAGGACCTTTGGTTTACTTTCAGGCTACAAGACCAACACAGCCAAGACAGAAGCCATACCCATAAATATTTCCCCCTCACTTCTTGCCACTCTACAGAAAATCTTCCATTACCACTCGTGCCTTTTCTCTCTCAAATACCTAGGAATACACTTAACCGCCTCCTACCCTATTCTTTATAAAGCCAACTACCCTCCCTATTTAAGGAAATTATTCATCTTCTGCAGCAATGGGATATCTATCCCTTGTCTCTCCTGGGGAGGATTAATTTTCTTAAGATATTGATACTTCCAAAACTTTTATAATATTTTGAAACTCTTCCTGTCAATATCCCAATGATGCAGCTTAAACACCTTCAAAGATCCTTTTTAAAATTTATTTGGCATAACAAGTCTCATTGCTTTGCGAGCTCTATAGTATTTGCCCCCCAAATCCCAAAGAGGGCTGGATGCCCCAGACATCATTAAATACTACTATGCCACACACCTCAGAGCAGTTACAGCTTGGTCAATTTGCTTTGTGTCCAGTGGATGGTCAGAGATAGAACTAAGTATTACCGGCCCTGTACATCCCTGGGCTATGCTTTGGTCAGATTTGAGTTCATCTATGACACAACTAAAAAGCTTATGCCTGGGTCCAATGTTATTTACTCTCTCTCTATGGAAGAAATGTTCTCAGAGGTTCTCTCTCTCTTCTCCATGTCCACCTCTACTGAACATGCTATTCAGTTCTGATATTCCAGACAGTCTATCCTATAGCAGTATCTTCGCAATATGATACATCCTCTAACCCTCAAACAACTATCGTTTGCTGAACTCCATCATAAATATCAGATCCCTAAACATCTTTTTTTTTTCTTTTTCTCCAAATTAAGCATATCTTCTTTTCCAAATCCACATCCCTCACTTTGAATAAACCTACCACATTTGAATTTCCCCTAGATCCTGTCCACGTTTTGTTAGGTCTCCCTGATTCGGGTATCCCCAAGTATGCCAACAAATTGGTTGCATTTATCTTATTAGCTGCGAAGAGGGTTATAATTCATTGTTGGTTGTCCCCTAAACCTCCCACACACTCCCAATTGTTACAAACCATAGCCCAGATATATAGAATGGAACGCCTGACAGCAATTGTACACGACTCTCTACCCCAATTTTTGAAAGTTTGGAATTTATGGGTTGATTCTCAGTTTAATTTGGAATCAACCTCTCAATCCTCGAGTTAGCCAATTTTCCTCTCTAACCTTTACTGTTTTTGGTTGCCTATACACTTATGTGTTACACCCCCCTCTATACCCTGGTGTGTCTTCCCTGGTGTGTCCTATTTGCTTTAGTCTATTTAAAGTAAACCTGTCAAGAAAAAAAAACATCTAAATAAACATATTCATACTGTGAAGACCTGTCTCCAGTACTTTCTGACAGCCTATCCCAGTGCAATGACAGGCCCTTGGGAAAATGTGGGAGAGCAGTTGGAAGTCCTTTAGAGCAATCTAAAAAGTGTTAAATATCACAGTGTAGAACGAAAAGCTACTGGGTGGAGGAAGCACATCATACTTGCACATTATGGTACAATTACCTTACAAGTGTGTCCTCCCCCAGTATTGACTGATTCATGCTGTCACTGATCTGCAACCCCCCAGCCACCAGTTCCTCCTATGCTGCTTCCTTTGGGTCCCTTGTTATCCTTTGTATATTTGGCAGCACCTTAAGTGTATCTCCCACACATATGCATAGGAGTTTCATTGTACCTAGCACCCAGCTCTATTTGGGAAAGAGCCAGGAGTATACACTACATTAAACTATATGTGCTGTAAAGTGTACATAGAAAATAAAAACATTTCTAGGGATAAAAGCAGACATTTTCATCTGAAGATACTTTTCTTCTGCTAAAAACACCCTACGTTGTAGCAATGTTTTATATTAAGAGTTAGCTCCACTATTTACTATATTCTTATGATCGCTGTGTATAGAATACAGTGGAATGCTAGACAACAGTAGGGAAAACCTTCTTAACACAGAACACAGTAGTACAAATGCTGAGTTTTTTTTTTAGCTCTGCCCCTAGATACTAAACTTCAAATATCAGCATCATATCATCTATTTATCCACTTCCATACAGTTTTCAACTCCTGATAAAAAGGGAATGGCAAACACCTCCCTAAGATCTCATCTTTTTATTTTGACATGATATCAAATAACTAAACACCTATCTGGTGTCTAGGATGGTTATTATGGTGCTTTAATTGCATCTTTAATGAGTAACAAAAACCTAGTAGAGTTGCAATGCTTTTCCAAACTAAAAGGGTACTATGCTTCATTATATGTGTGCCCCAATTTAAGAGATTTTTGGATTAACTTGCTGTTATACAAAAATTCAAACTTCCTTCTGAAAGATGTATCCGTAATCTGTTTATCTGTATCCATAAATTATTTTTAGAGACACTGGAATCAGACACAAAAATACCCTATTAGAGAAGCTATTTTTTTCTTTTGCATTCATACTGGATACTAGCATTTATAGGTACAGTTGATACAGGGAATATCCTCCTGGGGGATCAGGAAGAAATTATTTCCTCCGCTGGAGCAAATAAAACATGCTTTGCTAGGTTTTTTTGTCTTCTTCTGGATCAACTTTGGGTATAGGATTGTGTATATAAGTTTGTATAATTTTTTCCCCCTTTTATTGGTTGAACTAGATGGACTTGTGTCCTTTTTCAACCAGACTAACTATGTATGCATTCATACTTCTAATGTGACAAACCCAACACGCATTATGCAATCGTTCAACAACCAGGAAAATACCACTTTGTCTAGACCTCACTCCTACATAGGGATGGGCGAACAGTGCGGGCCGAGCGTGAGTTCGGGCTGAACATTTGCTTGTTTGGCCATTCACCGAACACCTGAATTTGCAAGGTGTTCGCACAACGAACACCCTGCATTGCTGCGCCCTAATTGAGCAAAGTTCTGTCAGAACTTAGCTTTTTACCTAGATGCAGAACCAAATGGTAAAGAAAAGTAAGAGCGAGCAGTGAAAACCATCTTATGTACAGTATATAAAGCTTTTTGTACAGCTGAGATGAGTAATGAGGTCTGGTTACCAGGTAGGGTGTGGACCTTAGAATGGACAACAGGACTTATTAAGATTCTGAGAAAACAGAAAGTTTGTGTGCTCCATATCAATCATCAACCCTGGAGCCCCTCAACATGTTTAGGTAAGAAACCTAGGTAACACATATACACCATCCAACATCCTACCAGCCCCCAAAAATGGCAATTGGTCAGTTTGAGCCTATCTTATGTTTATGCTCATGTGAGATTGTGTCCTGAAACTTCAAACTAGAAATGCTTAGACTTTTCAGACTGCACTTCGAGAAATGTGCTTCAAACATAGTTTTTCCTAACAATGAAAACATATCCCAAATATGTGTTTGACTAGCACATTATCTCCAAAGCATATTGATAATTAGTTCACCTTTAATAGTGAGCAACCTGAACCTTCCTAGAATTATAAATTATGCCAGAATATTCTTGGTTAAACTCACTTAAGATTTTGCACAATTAGGAATGCGCAGGATTCTCCAACATGCTTGCTATTTAAGATTGATAAAAGAAAATATTAAATAAAATTATTCACAGCATGACAAACTCATTGCCAATGGGCTTCAGCTCGTGTAATCTGAAGGGCTGTCACAAATTAATTACTCCAGTGAAACAATATGTGGTTTATTTTAGTTTAGCAGACTACTTGAAATCAAATTACCATGGAAGAAAAAAATAGCTTGGCACTTTATAAACATTGTTGTACTCCCTTATACAAAGGCAGCTGAAGCTTAAAGTAATTCTGAAATGTACAGAGGGTACAGAAGGGTCCATGATATCACAATTTCCATATGCGCTACATACCTTTATTTAGTAGCTCTATGTTCATGCTATAATTTATACAAGGTGCGTAGCTTAGCCCCCAACGCTCCTTCATAATAACAAGCAGTGCAGAGGTTTGATTGCACTCAAGCCCAAGGGCTTTCAAGCATATGATGTGATGATACTGCAAACTGGCCACCCAAAAAACAATGTCAAAAGACAAAGGGCAGTCATATTGTTTAAAATTTATAATTCAGGAATGACATTTTTAGAATAGCAGTGATCCCTTTTCTGTCCTTGGCTATAATCCTAGGAGTGTATCTTCATTAACAAACTTTTAGCTGCATTCAAAAACATATTATCATATTATCAGTACATTGATGGGACACAGCAGAACCAAATTAACCAAAATAAAAACAAAAGCATGACAAACAGAAAATCTTTTGATTGAGCCCATATTAAACCCAATTAGCAGGACAATACACACCCCAGTCTGTTATTAGCCATCAGAAAACCTTTAAGTTTACCGGCTTAGGTAATTAGAACCTTAAGCTGCTATTCGTCCTAGCTAATAGTAATAGTATCTGACTTATTACCTCTCAAAAATAGTTTAGCTGGAATGGTTTAGGGTTCAGTAACCCTAATCGGGATTGGCTGTTACTGACGACATCAGGCTTGCTTAGCCGTTACTCAAACGTTACTTGGCGTTCCTTTCTCGTGAGCTGATAGTCTGCTGGTTTTTGACATGTTTGTGTCTTTTTACAACTCATCAAAGGTACTTCTTACATATTTTAAATAAAAGGACTTAAATGTTAGCAGGCTTCACTATGCTTGTTCATTTTTTATATTCCCAATCCATTTGGAGCTGCTGCAGAGGCACCACCGCCTATTTCGGGTGCTGGGTTATTTTGTCCTTTTTTTTGACCATTATAATTTATGGTCCATGCTATCTGGTAAAAAGCGTATGCTAAGTGTTGGTGCTTGGTTGTGGATTTCATCAATCAATGTTATATATACACTTTTTTGCACTTTATGGACACTCTTGTTTAATATTGAAAAGGACTTTTCAGTGAAAGGACTTTTTTATGTTCATCTTATACTGGATTTTTCACAGATTTCATTATATCACTTTCATATGATTGATTTTTTTTTTAAATTATATATTTTGCTCATAACTTATTCACTGCACTAATTAGAATTGTAGTGCTAAAGGTAAACCTAGGTTTTAAAAGTAGTTTTTTTGTTTGCATCATAAACCTTTACCCCTTTCACTGCCGAAACTGTTTTTGTGTTTTTTGCACATGTACAAAAAATAATTTGAGGCCTAAAGATTAGTTGAGCCCCCCTAAACATTATATGTTTTCTTAAAGCAGACATCCTGGAGAAAAACATAGTGGTATTATTTTTTAGGTCATGTACAGTATGTGTTGCATAGCAACATAGAAATGTTAAGGCAGAAAAAAAGAACAAATAGTCCATAGAGTCTGCCGTTGTTGCTGAAAATCATTCACCCCCTTGGTGTATTTAAAGGTGTCAATCTTGTCTCCTCTTTCCCTTCCTTCCTACAGATTGTACATAATAAGTTCCTGAAGTTGCTTTTGATATGTTTTATCGCTTAGACCATTTGCCATTTTTGTTACCCTTCTCTAGACTCATTCTATCCTATCAATATCTTGGTGTGAGGTCTCCAGAACTGAACACAGTATTCTAAATATAGTCTCACTAAAGATCTACTTCCTCCTGCTGATGATCCCTCTAGTGATGCATCCTAGAATTCTATTTGCTTTTCCCACTGCCTGGTCAAACTGCTTGCTCATTTTGCAATCATCTAAAATAAGTACTCCCATTTGTGCAACAGTTTATCAGCACACATTTTCAGTAAACAATATACTAAAGCCAATTTTAACCACTTTACCACCGGAGGATTTTGCTGTCTTACGTCCAGGCCACTTTTTGCGATTCGGCACTGTGCAAATTTACCTGACAATTGCGCGGTCATGCAGCACCGTACATAAACAAAATGTACGTCCTTTTTTCCCCACAAACAGAGCTTTCTTTTGGTGGTATTTGATCACCTGTGCAATTTTTACTTTTTGCTCTATAAACAAAAAAAGAGCGACAATTTTGAAAAAAAATAACAATATTTTTCACATTTTTTTATATGAAATTCCCCCCCCCCCCAAAAAAAAAATGTAAAAATCAAAATGTTTTATCATTTTAGGCCAATTTGTTTTCTGCTACATATTTTTGGTAAAAAAAATCGCAATAAGCGTATTTTGATTGGTTTGCGCAAAAGTTATTGCGTTTACTAACTAAGGGAAAGATTTCTGTCATTTTTGGTGTTTTTTTTTAATGAGTAATGGCGGCAATCTGCGATTTTTTTTGCGGGACTCCGACATTGCGGCGGACAGATCGGACCCTTGACTGACATTTTTTACACTTTTGGGGGTACCAGTGACATTACTACAGTAATCAGTGCTATAAATATGCACTGTTACTGTAAAAATGACACTGGCAGGGAAGGGGTTAATTTTTATTGGTGATCAAGGGGTTAATGTATGCCTGGTGCTTACTAACGTGTGTGGGGGGAGATGACTGAGTGACACAGGGACAGATCACAGGTTCAGCTATGCTGAACCCTGCAATCTGACCCTGTCTGTTACTTAGGAGATCCGCCCGCTTTGCCTACACAAGCGGGCGGATCTCCAGACTCGATTCCCCGACGATCGGGGAAGAGCGGCGGTGATCACCGCCACTCTTCCCCTGGCCCGACTCCCGCTGTGACTGAATACAGCGGGAGCGAGCCTCCGGCGGTGCGCGCATGCCACCCACAAGGGGAGGAGTCCAGCGACGTAGGTCTACGTCGCTGGATGGGAACGAGCCACTTTGCCGCAGTACAGTCAACATGACTGGTCGGCAAGTGGTTAAGGCACACAAACACAACATATTGCACATTTTTTTGGTAATTATAAAATATGACGTTATGCCGAGTAAGAAGATATACAACTTGTCAAGCTTTAATATTGTGTGTTCCCCAACATAACAATCTCTTTTGGTACCCTATATTTTCCATAGGCAACATTTTAAAAATCCCTACAGTCACTTTAGAGTTAACTGGGAATATTGGCACTAGAACTGTTGTTCTCACTCCAACATGTGTGGTAATATGTAACATGTAGCACAAGCAACATTTTATTACGTAGGCACCCCGATGTGTTTTTTTTTTTTTTTTACACTTTTATCATTAAACTTTATTTATATTACATAGGAGAGAAAAGGCCCCATAAATGATGCAAACACTCTGTGAAAGGTCCTCTTTAATGAGACATCAGTGGTCTTTGAGACAAGATTACAAATTCTCCTCTGTTCATCCCTTTGATTTTATTTAGATTTATAAGAACTGCCTTTGTTCAGAAGCTCCCTGTGGTAAGACCAGTGACTTCTGCTCTCTCTCCTTGTGCAGGGTAAGTAATCTTATATATACCCCCTTTTGTATTTTCTTTTGTTGGCAGCCTGTAATGAGTAGACCTGCTGGGTCTCTCTCTCACAGCTCTCCAGACTACCCTCTCTTCACTAAGAAATCATTTTCCTTTCCCTGGTATGGTTTGTCTTATGAACAGGAACAATATAATCAAAGTAATTGGTGTATTCCAAGGCATTATTCCCTCTTTGTCCTGTAAATGGATAAGGAGACAGTCTTTGACAAGGTCTACTGGGATTACTTCGCAGGTACTTTGTAAGGACTTTTCCTGTCCAACAGCATATGTGGCTTGATACTCCCTTTTAATTTCAATCTGAATACAAGAGTTAAGGTGAATGTCTTTTTTTCTGACTTTGTCTTTTGACAAAAATGGAACCCATCAAATGTCTTTCTCACCACCTATGCGGGCCCTTAAACTTTTGTCAATCATTGATTAAAACCTTAACATTTAAATGGCAAAATTGTGCATTCCTGAATACAAAATGTCAGCATTTGCCAAAGACATATTATTTTTTATAACTCAATCACACATCACTGTCCTAAATGTGGTATAAGAGTGTTTTAGCTTTATTGAACTTTCTGATTATATTTAAGGCATGAATCCCTCAAGTCTTCTTTAAAAAGTGTAAAATGAAAATGATATTCACTTTTCAGATACATTGGATTAAATATTTAGAGAAATAGAAAAATCTTTTGACCTCTTAATTTGGAGAATCTGCTGTACCAATCGAAATTCTTCCCAGAGTTTTTGCGAAACTTCACCAGGCCCCCTTCAGAATTTCCCTTGCCACACTGCAGTGTTAATTCAACAAATACTGTATATCTGGGACTCTAAATCCAGAGAAATTCAACTCTTTACATCTTACAATAATGTGAAATGATAAAGCACCAGTCAATACAATAAAAACATAAATAAATAAACAATGGTTAATATAAACATTGTTCAAATGTGAAGTCTCTCTTAAGGCTACATTCACACCTGAGCGTAGCGTTTTTGTGCGTTTTTTACCGCGATTTTTACCGCGATTTACAGGCGTTTTTACAGGCGTTTTTTGTGCAGGCGTTTTTAGATTGAATAGAGACCAATGGAAAACGCCTGTAATCTGCCCAAAAAGAAGCTCATGTACTTTTTTGAGCGTTGGGCGTTTTGCTCACAGCGTCAAAACGCTCAGATGTGAACAGGGGCCATTGAAATGAATAGGATTTGTCTTGTTGGGCGTTTTGAGAGCTGATCCTAGAGCAGAAAAACTCCCCAAAAACGCCCCAAAACGCCTAGATGTGAACGGAGCCTAAATCAAAGTCCATATATATTCAGATAGAAATGATCTTCTACCATCCAGTAGATCCTTGTAGTATAATGAAAACACTGATTGCCACCACCTTAACCACTTAAGCCCCGGAAGATTTTACCCCCTTCCTGACCAGGGGGTATTTTGCGATTCGGCACTGCGTGACTTTAACGGACAATTGCACGGTCGTGCGATGCTGTACCTAAACAAATTTGTCGTCCTTTTTTTCCCACAAACAGACCTTTCTTTTGGTGGTATTTGATCACCTGTGCGATTTCTTGATCATGCGCTATAAACAAAAAAGGAGCGTCAATTTTGCAAAAATAACAATATTTTTCACATTTTTTTATATGAAATTCCCCCAAAAAAATGTAAAATTCAAAATTGTTTAACATTTTCAGCCAATTTGTTTTATGCTACATATGTTTGGTAAAAAAATCGCAAAAAGCCTATTTTGATTGGTTTGCGCAAAAGTTATCGCGTTTACTAACAAAGGGAAAGATTTTTGTCATTTTTGTTGTTTTTTTTAACGCGTAATGGCGGCGATCTGCGATTTTTTTGTGGGACTGCGACATTGGGGCGGACAGATCGGACCCTTGACTGACATTTTTTACACTTTTGGGGCTACCAGTGACATCACTGCAGTAATCAGTGCTATACATATGCACTGTTACTGTAAAATTACACTGGTAGTGAATGGGTTAACTTTATTTGAGAGGGAGGGGCTGTGTGTGTCCCTAGGGGCATGATTCTAACTGTGACTGGCTGTGGCTTGAGGTGTAGGAACAATGATCAACGGTCCTACATAGTAGAACCATATGATCACTGTTTCTACACAGGGGAGAATGACAGGTGGCTTGTTTACACTAGCCGCCTGCCTTTCTCCCGCTGTCACGTACGATCATAAGTGACATCGGGTCCGCCGCTCACACGCACGGGGGGGGGTCCGTGACTGCGCGGGAGCACGCCTTTGCCGGTACGTCACTTTGCCTGTGAGGGGCTGACCGCCGCAGTATATGTACTTGCGGCGGTCGGCAAGTGGTTAATCAAATGCACTCTCACCAAACCATAAGCTGTTACAGGTACAGCAGACACAGCATTGTTTCCCAGGCACAGATCTTCCCCAGATTTATGCACTTACACTCTGGAATCACCAGAGTTGTATAAAGTACTCGAAACCCATACTTGAGTAAAAGTAAAAGTGTTTAATCAAAAAGTGACTTGAGTAGAAGTGGAAGTGCTCGATCAAAAAGTGACTTGAGTAGAAGTACTAAAGTATTCAACATTTTTTGTTCTTAAGTATTGCAAGTAGTTTTTTTTTAAATTTTGCTACTCAAGTACTGAAAGTAAAAGTACAAGTACTGTGTTATGTAGTTATTAAAGAAAGAAGTCAAAAGTTTGAACAGCATATTGTTTTTTATTATTTCAAATGCAGCTTTTATTTATACATACAGTAGCATTTATTTTCTTATGCGCTGATAATACACATGTTTTGAGCTTCATGAAACCTGCCATCTACTGTTCTGGCAGTGGTAATTTTTATAATAGTAACGAGTAACTATGCAGCACAAAAAAAAAATATTGGAGTAGAAGTATTGAAATCATCGAAAAAATGTAGTGAAGTAAAAGTGGAAGTAGGAGAAAAAAATTCTACTCTAGGAAAGTACAGATACCGCCTTTCGGTACTTAAGTACAGTAATGAAGTAGTTCTACTTAGTTACTATACATCTCTGGGAATCACTCATCTTATGCAGCAGTAACAGGCAACTACTACTGGAACAGATAGAATTCACCAAGAAGCCAACAGAAGTCCAGTGATAGTGTAGTAGTTTAAATAAAGGGTTATTCTAGAACAGTCATCCAATTAGAACAATGTGACAGCAAAAGAAAAATGTAAAAACTCACTGAGAGAGCTGCTGCTGACCCAGGATCATGCAGCGATGTTAGCACTGAGATCCCGCCCTGACTAGTTTTGTCCAAACAAACGTTCTCAAGGGGTCCTCCATTGTCTGATGATAGAGGGATATATGTAAATGCATGATTCTTTACATATACATATACACATATACAGTATCTCAAAAAATGAGTACACCCCTCATGCTTTCGCAAATATTTTATTATATCTTTTTATGTGACAACACTGAAGAAATGACACTTTGCTACAATGTAAAGTAATGAATGAACAGCTTGGCAATCTTCTTATAGCCTAGGCCATCTTTATGTAGAGCAACAATTCTTTTTTCCTCAGAGAGTTCTTTGCCATGAGGTGCCATGTTGAACTTCCAGTGACCAGTATGAAAGAGTGAGAGCAATAACACCAAATTTAACACAGCTGCTCCCCATTCACACCTGAGACCTTGTAACACTAACGAGTCACATGACACTGGGGAGGGAAAATGGCTAAATGAGCCCAATTTGGACATTTTCACTTAGGGGTTTACTCGCTTTTGTTGCCAGCAGTTAAGACATTAATGATTGTGTGTTGAGTTATTTTGAGAGGACAGCAAATTTACACTGTTATACAAGCTGTACACTCACTACTTTACATTTTAGCAAAGTGTCATTTCTTCAGTGTTGTCACATGAAAAGATATAATAAAATATTTACAAAAAATGTGAGGGGTGTATTCACTTTTGTGAGATACTGTACATGTATCCCAATCTTAAGAATCAAAAGGGTGGATTATAGATCTGATACAGTTATAGCAGGGCATGCGTTAATACCGTTACCATGCATTTTATGGTATATTTTTGCTGTCATGCATTTTACCCTATTGTTTTCCTTTTTTGTATATGCTTTTATATAATAATATATGATCTGATGTATTTTATACTGAATATTTGATGTTTTTTTTTTTTTTTAATAATGTATGTGAAGAAATCTACTTAAGGCTGCTCATGTAGGAATATTGGTGACATCAGAAAATGATTTAATTTGCATATTTTTATAGATTGACCTCCAAAATGTATGAGTTGGTTTTCCTTTACCATGGTTATCAAAGCTGAACTGTAAGTAATTATATGGCCCTTTCTTTATCTGGAGAGGTTCCAGACCTATTGGTTTTTTATTATCCAATCTGAATATATCTGGAATGTCCCTGTGACAATCCAGCCCTATAGCAACATGGCTAAGCAGCCTTTAACCTTCTGCAGGTGGGGTAAACTGGACTACATAAAGATGGCCAAAGTCAGACATTGGAGAACCCCTTGAGAATGTCCAAGATAGAGCACTTGATTAGTATAGCCTGAGACACCCCATCAAATTTTTGACCAAATGGGCCTGTTGGACCCACTTCCAAACAATCGTATAATTCAGCAGCCTACGTAACCCATCATACCAGCCCCCAAATGGGACCTCAGAGTGATCTGACGCCAACGAATAACTATACAGCACTTGTGGCTAAAAGACATTTAATTCCCGTAAGCACCTAACCCATCACAGCCTCTCTCCATATATAATCCATTGGAGGGAGTGAGAGATTGTCCCCCATCCCCCTCCTTATCCCCCCTCCCTTTCTTCACCACCCCACTCCTCTCCATCCCTTCTTTTCTACCTTTCCTCCAATATCCTTATTTATGCCTCTTCATTCTCTTTATACCTTTTTCTTATCTAATATCCCCTCTGACATACAATGACCAAACTATAAACACTGAGTACATTATCTCACATGAATGCTCACTGTTTCCTTCTACCACGTTTCAGGTCCCCTTGCTCCTGTTGCCATACTCCAGCCCCCGTCCTAAATATCAGCACCAACTTGCTCACTATAAAAACCAAGGTATACCTATTAGTCCCTTAACATCCAGATATATTTTGCTTGTCGATGGAAACAGTTCTCTAAGACAGTACTTAAAGCCCACCCCAAAGCCGTGGGCTACAGGGTCTGCTCATTATGTATCCTCATCCACTATCAAGAGACACTTATGAAAATCTGTGTCATCCTTATATGACTCTTCCAATTGATTAAAATTCATGTAACTATCTAGATCAGTGTTTCTCAACTCCGGTCCTCAGGGCACACTAACAGCCCAGGTTTGCAAGAAAACTGAAACCCATCACAGGTGATATAATTTGCTGCTTAGTGATTGCAGTATTCTAGTCTGCATCTCCCCAAGGTAATACTTAAAATCTGGCCTGTTAGTGTGCCCTGAGGACTGGGGTTGAGAAACACTGATCTAGATAATGATGGACCGGCTGGTCATTCTTGATAAGACTCACAGCCAAATGTTTTATATATTTATGTACTTATGTTATCTTCAACACTGTATGTAGAGGTTATAATACATGTTTTGGTCTATGAATTGCCTGTATCTGTTGTAAAAGATAATTGCTTCTTTTATTCCTATTAAAACTTTTATGAGAAAAAAAAGAATGCCCATTTGGACAAAACTAGTTTTAGAGGAACCTCTGGGCTGATGTCTTGCTGCTCTGCAATCCAGAGTCATCAGTGGCTCTCTCAGTAAGTTTTTACCTGTTTTTTCATTGTCACCTTGTCCTAATTGGATGCCTGGCTCTGTTACACAATAAACCTTTATTTAAACTACTACACTATGACTAGATTTCTATTGGCTCCCTGTTAAACCCAATATGTTCCAGTGGCAGTTGCCTTTGGCTGCTGCCTACAAAGTGTATTGATGGTAAATGTAGAACCGTCTCAGATGATTTTCAGTGTAGCCAAATGCTTCCATTGATATCCAATGTCATGATTCTTTGGAGCTTTAGTAATGGATATCAGATTTTTGCGATTCTCAAAGGTGTGAGCAGAGAGATCACGAAGCACTTGAATTATTGCAGCTCGCTCAGGGAGGTGATCTTTTTTGCTTGATAGTAGTGCATCCACAAAAGGACATCTCTGTGCACCTCTGGAGGAAGATATTAAGGTTTTCAAATTCTGTGGATACGATCCATTGTGAGATCTTCTGATGACAAAGAGGGTGCTGCAGCTTGAAACAGGTCACAGACATAGGAAGCTTGGAGGGTTGCATAGATTGTGGAATGCCCCTTAGTTTTAAGTTGTTGCACCTGGAGAGAACCTTCAGGTCTGCAACTTTTGATTTCAGCCACGTAACGTCCTCAGAATGGGGTTACATGCGCCTCCACCGTGTCATTGTATGATTCCATACATGTGCCCATCGAGTCTTCTAGATAGCTTACTCTCTCTCCCAAATCTTGAATCTCTGCGTTGCAATTCTTGAAACATGTAAACTTGTCCACTTGGAGAGATGAGCAGAGGGATAATAGCATGTCTTTCATGACTGTGTCCAACATGGGCTGTCCCACTGTGGTTAAAGATGCTATTGAGTCAGTGGGCTGGATGTGTTCTGGTGAGGAGGGGACTCACTCCATGGGCGCATTTGACTGGGCTCATGGAGCTAGGAGAGGTAGGTGGTGATCCATTGTCATTTTCTGTGGGATCCACTGCGTCTGCAGCCTTCTGGGGAAAGACAAGGTTGCTGCTGCTAGAGGTCCATCACTGGGAGGGATGAAGTGTTTCCCGCCGCCATTCTGTTGGAGCCCACTACAGACCAGAGTAAAGAAACCAGATAATTTCTTCAGTTGTGGTTCCTTTCGGCATCGGCGAGACATCCCACAGTCGCCATGCCCCCCCCCAAGCATGCTAATTGATTAAGGGCTCTTGAGACTTTGCTCAGCCATATTCCACATGCTTTATAAAGCCAAGTACACACTTACAAAAAACTGACAGCTCCCATAGGTGCTGCTGTACTAACCATGCTAGGTTTAGTTCAGTGATCCCCCCTGAGCTGTTGTGTTCCGATAAGGGGTCCCCCTCCCCCGAACTCCTCGATCAGCGCTCTCTGCCATTGGCTGAGAGCGCTGGTTGGGAGTTGGTCGGATGCTGGTTTTCCAGCATGCACATCCAGCATACACACAGGCCGAATGTCGGATGTTTTTTTTTTTTTGATTCAAGCAAATGTCTCACAACATTCGGCCGTGTGTGTGGGGGCTTAAGGCTGTTAGAAGCTAGTACTTGCAACTGAGAAATATTTAAATTAATTTAAAGTTTAAATAAGATCAAAACCCTATAGATTTTGAAGGAAGGACAAGACATCAGATAAGTAATAAATAAACAAACTTCTTTAAAATCACGATGCACATGAAGCACATTCCAAATCGTTTTTTCCAATGAAAAAGTGTGAATTTATTGATGCAGTGCTTTTTAGAACATTTACAGTATTTTTAAAATTGCTTTTCATATACTGTATTTGTACAATTACACTTTGTCGATAGTTTCCTTTTAAAAAGTAATATAACAAAGTCATCCTGACAAGAAAGAGCTAAAGAAAGAATACTTCACAGCTGCAGATTTCTACCACAACTGTGTCATATCTCTGGAACAATCATTAGCTCCTTACTTAACCAAGTCGGGCTGAGCGTGGAGATGTAACAGTCCCAGTAGGATTACAATTTTGTCTGTATCAAAGGTTCTGCTATGGATGCTTCAGCAGGACTCGTTAGGTGAATCTTTTATTTAGTTCCTTGGTTTGAGCTAGTAAATAGCACAGAAACGAATGTAAAGATGTATAGCAAAACTGACCAAGATTCTGAATATACTGTGAATACCATATTTATAACACTCTAAAAAAAAAAACATTTTTTAACTACCGTGCAAACTCTAATAAAATGGATAAAATAAAAGCAGAACAAAAGTGTATTTGTTGGCAATTGCAATCTTTCTGGTCTAACTTTAATTATATAAAAAACTGAACCATCAATAACTCAGTTTCTGATCTCATTTTTAGTTTTCCAGTTTTAATGAATCAGCCCCTGTCAGTTATTAAATAGATTGTAAAGGCAGAAGGTTTTTTTTTTTTTATCTTTATCTTATCTCATGTTAGGATAAACAATCCTTCTGTGTGTAGCAGCCCCCCCGCCCCCCCTAATACTTACCGGTGCCCATCTTTATATAGAGATGTTGCAGGAGTTTCTCAGATGCCCAGAACTCCCCTCCTTATTGGCTGAGACAACAGCGTGGCGCTACTGGCTCCAACCTTTGTCAAGCAGTCAGTCAGCCAATCCGGAGAGACAGGGGACAGGTCACGGCTCCGTGTCTGAATGTATACAGGGAGCTGTGAGTTGGCTCAGGTACCCCCACAACAAGCTGCTTGAGGGGAGGGGCCAGGAGCACACAATAGGAACCTAAGAAGAGGAAGAGCATCCGGGCCACTCTGTGCAAAACCACTGCACAGAGCAGGTAAGTATAATATGGTATAATACAGAGATGTATAGTAACTAAGTAGAACTACTTCACTACTGTACTTAAGTACCGAAAGGCGGTATCTGTACTTTCCTGGAGTAGAATTTTTCTCTCCTACTTCCACTTTTACTTCACTCCATTTTTTCGATAATTTCAATACTTCTACTCCGATATATTTTTTTTGTGCTGCATAGTTACTCGTTACTATTATAAAAATTACCACTGCCAGAACAGTAGATGGCAGGTTTCATGAAGCTCAAAACATGTGTATTATCAGCGCATACGAAAATAAATGCTACTGTATGTATAAATAAAAGCTGCATTTGAAATAATAAAAAACAATATGATGTTCAAACTTTTGACTTCTTTCTTTAATAACTACATAACACGGTACTTGTACTTTTACTTTCAGTACTTGAGTAGCAATTTGTTTTTCAAAACTACTGGTACTTTTACTTTCAGTACTTGAGTAGCAAAATTAAAAAAAAAAAAAACTACTTGCAATACTTAAGTACAAAAAATGTTGAATACTTTAGTACTTCTACTCAAGTCACTTTTTGATCGAGCACTTTCACTTCTACTCAAGTCACTTTTTGATCGAGCACTTGTACTTTTACTCAAGTATGGGTTTCGAGTACTTTATACAACTCGGGTATAATATGACTTTACAATCACTTTTAATAAAAATGCTTTTTGAACTCATTCCAATTTTATTGAGGAATATAAGCTGTTACTTGAAACCTAAAGCACCTAGGTCTTGACACATCAAATAATATACAGTTTTCCCTCTGTGCTTTATGTAAAAAATTGCTATGCAGAAATGTAAGTTATGAAATAAAAGCAGATTTGTTGATTTTTTTTTTTTTTACATTTTCTACCTTTTCTGTAAGAGAAAAGATCCAGATATTAAAGGAGGCAATAAATTTAGCTTTTCAAGTTTTGGGGATTAGGTGTGGTAATAAAGTGATTGTAAATCCTCACCATGAAAAACAACCCATCTCGTTTAAAACAGAAAAAAGGCAAAACATGTGTGTGTATAGATAATATAGATATATATATAAAAAAAATAAAAATAAAAATTTCCCCCTTTTTATAAGTGATCACATAATCTCTGTACTCAATTGCATGAAAGTTGGGGGAGAAGTAACAGCAGAGCACTGATCTTACCTGTGAATGGGTGAGTGCATATGGGGGGGGGGGGGTGTCAGGATAAGTCTAATCATTTCAGGAGAGTGGGCTGAGTTCCCTGCAGAGCTAGAGAACTGACCATGGTGTGTTCTCCTGCCTAGTGTGGTAAGTTTTTATTAAGAAAGCAGAGTGACTGACAGGAACACCAGGGATTTTACACAAAGAAAGCAATACAAAGAGTACAGGATAATTTTTAAACAGGTACAGCAGTCACATATACGATTGCCTCTCGGGAGATCAGGAAGGAATTCTTCCCCCTGCTAGAGCAAATTGGATTATGCTTTGCTGGGGTTTTCCACCTTCCTCTGGATTAACTTTGGGTATGGGATTGTAGGGTTGTTGTTGTTGTTTTTTTTTTTTTTTTTTTAACTAGATGGACTTGTGTCTTTTTTCAACCTGACTAATTATGTAACTATATCAGGATTATGAAATGTTGGAATTACATATTCTTTAAGGCTTTGGTAATAGAGCAGACACTATTCTATATATTTGGGAGCTCAATCAATGATGTTGGTTGGACAAAGGTGAATATTTTTGTTAGGTACCTATTATTACAAAAACAGCTCGTCAGCTCCAGTCAAGTGAATCAGAAAAAATCCCTATAATTTTTTAGGGAAGTGGGCTTTGTCCTGCAAAATGCATAGAACATTCCTACATGTTAAAATCCTTGATGGAATGTTAGGGGCCATAGTTGCTCTTCTATGCTGTATCATTGCTATACTATGTCCGTGTAATAACCTGCAATATGACAAATAAGGAGCATACCTTGACCCACTTCTGCTGTTTTGCATCTCTATACAAATTTGTTTTTAGCAAACATTTTTTATGCAAAATTCTGAATAAAATGTATTTATTTTATATTTCCTTTTTGTGTGGTACCTACAGTATGAAATCCTATATTAGTTATTGTTGGTTTAGGGATTTTTCTGCAATACTAGTGTTATAAAGGATGCTGTACCTGTAAATCCTCTAGATGGGCGAGGGAGACTTACTCTTTTTTTTCTCCTTCTCTCCCAAACCTTCTTCTATGCTTCAGGCAAGTTACTTTAAAGTTATTAATCTACTGCACTCAGGGGGAAGTACTTCCTCAATCACTTTTCTCCCACTTACCAGAATACAGTGTTAGACATTTGGAGGAGGGGCAGCATGTGACTCACTTCCATTTCTTCCACATAAACCGGGAGAGAGTCTTTTGCCCAGCATTGGCAAAGCACAGCTTTACGTTACAGGTTAGGTTTAACCACTTGTCTTTTTAATTACTGTAGCTTCCCAGACTCTTCCTAACACAGAGAGCTATCATTTTATCCCAGTTGGAAGTGAGAATCTAAAATAGGTGTGCTTACATTTTTAAATATTTTCTTTAAGTTATGCTATATGTATGGGAATATATAACACATTTAACCACATCAATACACATCCTGCCCAGGCCAATTTTCAGCTTTTAACACTGTTGCATTTTGAATGACAATTGGGCGGTCATGCAACACTGTACCTAAACCAAATTTATGTCATTTTTTTCTCACAAATAGAGCTTTCTTTTGGTGGTATTTGATCACCGCAAGGATTCTTCTTTTTTGCTAAACAAATAAAAAAGAACCAAAAAGGGGGTTTTTGTTTATGTTATAAAATTTTGTAAATAAATATGTTTTTTTTCCTGCACTAACAAGCACTGATGAGGCCACACTGACAGGCACTGATGGGGGTGGCACTTATGGGGTGGCACTGATGGGGTGGCACTAATATGCAGCACTGATGGGAACTGACAGGTGGCACTGATATGCAGCACTGATGGGCACTGACATGTGACACTGATAGATAGAACTGGTGGGCAATGATAGGCGGCACTGATGGGCACTGATAGGTGGCACTGACTGGCACTGATAGGCGGCACTGATGGGCACTGATAGGCAGCACTGATGGACACTAATAGGCGACACTGATGGGCACTGATAAGCAGCACTGATGGGCACTGATAGGTGGCAATGATGGGCACTGGTGGGTGGCACTGATAGATGGCAATGATGGGCAGCACTGATGAGGATGGCACTGACAGGCTCTCTGAGCACTGATTGGCATCCTTGGTGGCATGGGTGGGCATCCCTGGGGGCCATGGGTGGACAATCCCTGGTGGCTCTAGTAGCACCCCCAAGGGTCTACACTGGTAATCAATGCTCTGATTACCAGCACAGACCCCCCCCCCCCCGTCAGTAGAGCCGCCAATCGGCTCTCCTCTACTCACGCCTGTTAGGCGCGAACTGAAGAAAGCCAATCAACGGCACTTCATATTTACTTTGTGACCAGTTGTGATTGGACACATCTGACCACATGGTAAAGAGCCTACATCATAGGCTCTTTACCGGGATCAGAGATGCGGTGTGTGTCAGAGTGACACACCGCACCACCGATCGCAGCTCTGTGTGCCCCCAGCAGCCTATCTTGCTGGATGTCATATGACGCCCAGTCAGGATGGGGCAACCACATTTCGGCCATAATTTTGCTATATGACGGGCAGGAAGTGGTTAAAATAGGTATTATCCCAATTTCACTGAAAAATTGGAAATTCCCCTGAAATTTTGTATGCCTGTAAACTGGTAAAAAACGACAGTACCCAAAGTTGTATACACATGCATACATGTGTGTATTTGCATGTGGGTGTGCACAGACAACATATGTGCTTTTAATTTTGTTTAAATATCTTCATATTTTAATTTTGTTTAAAGTGAAACAATACAAATTAAAATTTCCTTTAAATATAGTGACTTGGGGGTCCCCTTAGTCTGCCTGTAAAGTGGCACATGTGTGAGATCTGTGGGCTTCCAGACCACCACAACCACAGCCCAGGGTTGTGGGGAAGGAGCCCTTGTCCCCAAAAACATGGGAACAAAGGTGATTTGGGGTGGGGGGTCTGGTATGGATTTTGGGGGGACCTCATGAATTTTTTATTTTACCATTTTGGCATGATGTTCCCCTTAAAATCCATACCAGGCCCTTTCTATTGCTGGCAGTGTTTTTTTTTTCATTCACCTGTCAGCAGGGAAGTCTGTTGACAGCTGATGACTTATCTGTTGTTAAGGACCCCATGGCCAGTCCGCTCCTTAACAATCAGCTATTCACTGTGCCCTGATTGGGCAAAGATTAGAATGCACTGTGCAGCGTGCAGTACATTGTGGGTCCCTCGTCGGGCGAACATCCCACCGAGCGACCAGCAAATTCGGGTGTTTGCCGAATGGGCGAACAGGCAATGTTTGGGACAAACTTTTGCTCGGCTCTAACCATTCGTCAATCTCTATTTGGGAGTTTATTTAATTAATTTGCCAGAATTTGAATTGATTCTGACCATTGAAATAAACAAGTGCTGAAGTGCTAAATGTGCCTAAAGTTTATGAGCGTTTAAAGAGGAAGTAAACCCTCCTCTGTAACTTGCACCTATAGGTAAGCCTATGATAAGGCTTACCTATAGGTACTGTAAATATCTCCTAAACATGCACCGTTTAGGAGATATTTACCTTACATGCAGCCAGTGACGTCACTGACGCATGCGCTCTGAAGGAACGGCTGCTCGTGCCGTTCCTTCAGAGCTCCGTGCCGTGACCGTCGGCTACCGCGTGCGTGCGCGGGAGTGACGTCACTGCGGCTCCGGCCAATCAGATGGCCGGATGCCGCGATCCCGGAAGATGGGCGATTGGACATGTCGCCTGTCATACAGGTAAGCGGACGGCACGGCGGGGGCTCGTTCTAAGGTAAGTATTTCATAATGAGCTAGTATGCGATGCATACTAGCTCATTATGTGTTTCTCTTGCAGGTTGCAAAAAGAAAAAAACATTTTTTTGGGGGTTTACAACCTCTTTAACAGCATTCAGTGGTCAGAATTCCCACTCCTGAATGCAATTTTAGGACGTTCATAAAACAGCCTATAAACTAAAACTCCTCTGCTGATAAACTGCTAAAAACATGCATGTGTGCATGGACACATAGGATAACAGAGGGGAGTTTGAAGTGGAGTTCCGGCCTCAAAACGAAAATTTGACATCCGCTTGCTCTAAGTAACCTGAAAAAGAATGGGATAATCATGATTTTATTTTTTGCTTTACTTACCTTGTTTTTGAAGAAAATATACTTACCTTCCTTCGCTCCCAGGAGTCAATGCGCCTGCACCAGTCCTGCTAGTCACTTCCGGTGCAGGCGCGTCATTCCCTGCTAAACAGATTTTGGGCATGCCCAGAAGCTGTGCAGGGATGACGCGCCTGCACCGGAAGTGACAAGCAGGGCCGGTGCAGGCGCATTGACTCCTGGGAGCGATGACATTCAGCTCCCAGGAGTCAATGCAAGCAGGAAGAGCCGGTGCAGGGCATTCTGGGACTCCGACGTCACCGAAGAGGACACCGAAGAGGACGCTCTGCCTTCAGCTGCCCACACCTGAGATGGCAGCGCTGGACAAGACATTTTCAAGGTAAGTACTTCTTCTAAAAGGTAAGTGAACCCTGGGACAGTTCAGAGGCTATCATTGCTGAAATGCACTAGCCCTGACTGTCCCGGGGGTATTTTTATCGGAAAAAAATTTTTGAGGCCGGAATTTCGCTTTAAGGGCAGAAAAAAAAAGGCATCAATCATGAGCCTTTTTTAGGGTATGTTAATAAACATACCTTGGTAGACAAAGGTTAAAGTGTATTTTAATTCTTACAGCATAATTAGGATATCACCACGTTTGAATTTGTTACATGTATTTATTCACATAGCATAGTTAAAATAAATAAATATGAATTGCAGCAAACCTTTTTAGAAGTCCAGTTCTGGAAACTCAAGCACTGTAAAATCCTACCTGTTTTCTTTATGAGGGAGCTGGGCAGCTGTGTTTGCTATAATCAACCCTGTCAGTGCTGTTTTGGAAGATCTTAATTATTAGTTGTAAACCACATTTGAACATTGGGTTAAAGGTTTAGAAGCTAGGCTTCTCCACTCTATCTGCTGTAATGAGAGGAGACTCAGCCGGCCCTTAGGGCAGGCTCACTCTGACATTATTCAAAAGGCCGTGAAGTCAGCCATGAGGTCCTCTTCTAAATGGTAAGACATGTTAAAAAAAAAAATGTTTCTATGTGTACTGTGTGAATAGAAACACTGAACTAACATATAGTGGGGTTTTCTCAAAATATTGTTTAAGTTAAGTGTAATGGGTAAAAGTGACCCAGTCAACACAAGGTCACTTCTATCCAAAAGCATTTTCAGCGTGCACCAGGAGAACACTGGTGTTTGACCCATCAGACAAATGGACTACTTGCAGGGGCAGGGGCAGGGGAACAGTGAAGCAGCCACATTTTAAGAAATGGGTCACCAGAAAGATAAGTATATATTCTTTTATCAGAAATGCATTTGGATACAAATGACCCTGTGCTGACAGGATCACTTTACATTTAGAGATTAAAGGCTATGAATATGTTTAAAGATGAGCAAAGGTAGGAACCAGAAGAATTTTGGTACAGGTGTACCACTGTCTGTTTAACAGAAGCTGGTCTGACTATTGACTTCTGTCGAAGGGTATGCTGGAAAACCAGCATTCGATCAGCACTTGCAGCCAATGGCTTTAGTAATGATGTGTGGGGAGCCCCTGCTGTCAGAATATAATAGCGCAGTGGGAGAGATTAACCTACTGGCTGAAAAAAAATTATGAGTGTATACCCTGCTTAAGCCTGAGCATATGCCTGGTGATTCTAAAGCACTTTTTTTTCCAGGTGTTTTTTTATGCATATTACAAGAATTTTACAAGCATTAAAAAAGTGTTAAAAGTTTTAGGAGTTTGTTTTTTACACTTGGAAAGGGGAAGAGAGCAGACCTATAGAGGGAGCAGAGCTCTTCAGATGTATTGCGCTTTTCCAGGAATTCTTATTGAAGTCTACGGGACCAAAAATACCTGAATATGCTCAAGTAGTTTTTTGAACATAGGGCATCTGAGCATACAAGTGTAAATAAAGACAATTAAAAAGACAGGGATTCTGCATGTTGAGCATAGTCAGATATAGGGAAACAAGCAGAAAAACGCTCAAGTGTAAATTTTTATATATTAGATTTAAGGCTTCATTGGAGATGACATTTCCAAAATATACTCCTAATTGTTAACACCAAAAAATAATTTATCAACTTTGTACTCATTCTGTTTGTAACTTCTTCTGGTGTGTAGACAAACCAAAAATGTACCACTCTAATGCTCCTATCACTGATGATAGACAACATGACATTTAATGAACTGGTGGTGACCAGGCTACAATATACTAAAGAAAATGGCAACAAATCACACACAGAACGCTGACTTGCTGTGACCAAAACTAAACCAGGTACTGTAAGATGGCTTTAGCGCTGTTCTCTAGTCTCTACCCACAATAGAGTTCCTTCAGATGACTTCTAATATCCAATTATGCATAAGCAAAATGCCTTTTTTGCTTTTTATTTTGCTTGCATGTGATTGAGTATTTTTCGTGAAGCTTTATCTAATTTACTAAGCTCTGGAGCAATTGCATTTGCAAAATGCACGGTCTATTAGCCTTTTATAAATCCACTCCAATTACAGTAAACCCCCGCTCCATCGCGGTTCAGTTTTTGCGGTCCCGGTATATTGGATTTTTTTTGTAATGTTATTTTACTATATAAATAATTAAAAATGAAATATTTTTGTGTTTTCCATAGCTCTTGCTATGTCTCTCAGTATCTTTTATGTGTTTAAATGAGTTTCTATTGTTTTAAAAGTGTGTTTAAAGACCTTAAAATGCTTTTACACGTACAGTGACAGTAAAAAAAACATGCCTACAATGCATTTTAAAAGGGTTTTTCTATTTCGCGGATTTTCACTTTTCGCGGCTGGGTTCCGGGAAGGTAACCCCCGCAATGGAGGGGGGTTTACTGTATTTTAGATTTCAGCAGGAAACTGAGGTATCTGATGGAAACTCTTACAAACACCATGAAAACCTTAAGCTGATATCAAAGCCAGGGTTTCTTGCTCTAAGGCTACCATAGAGCTACAATTTGAAAAGTTTAGTTTACGTATATTTACTATTTGGCTCTGCAAGTTGTTGAATTAATTTTTTATTTTTTTTTGCTTTCTTAAAAAAAAAAGTTATTAGACTTATGTAGTAAGTCACCACCAGTAATTTATATGCCACAATCTTAATTAAACAACCAAAGTGTACTGCAAAAATTATATATTACATGAATATACAGTAAATATATTCATCACAGCAAAAAAAAAAAACACATTTCTAATGACACAGTAATGGTTACAATAGTTTGCTTGCAATCATTTTGCCTAGTGTTGCACTACAAAAAAAAAAACCACTTGTAATTTTTTTATTTTTTATTTTTTGGTGTCACAAAGTAAAGATACACTCTGAAAAAATGTCTTTAAATTAAAACTGTTCAAGGTATTCATATGCCTTCAGGTTCATAGTGTCTATGCAGCCTCTGCAGGAAGAAAGAGCCACATCTTATCTTCCTGCTGCAGCACAAATTAACTGCCTACCTACAAAAATTAACAAGCAAGCAGGTTTAGCACACATTAAATGAATTACTATGTTGGTGGCAGCCTGAAGGAAGCATTTTAGCTTTCAGATCACTAACATCTTATTAAATCATTTACTGGAAGCACTAATTTTTTTTTTTTTTCTGACAGATTTAGTCACTAAAGTATTGCAAAACAGCAAACATAATGTGCATAATGCAGTACAATATAAAACATGTCAACTGATCAAATTACAATATACTTAAATAAAACCAAAAAGATACTAATTCTGATTGGTTGCTATAGAAGATTGCACTTTGCATAATGTTCTTTGGCTTTTCATAGATACAATGGAAAAAAAAAAAAAAAAAAACTGTTTATGCAGCACTTGCACACGCTGCATTTATGTGCTTTGCATGTTAGACTATTCTTGTATATTATAGCAGTCCTTTGCACCACCAGTGAATGAACGAAGAACAGGAGTTGGCATAAACCATACCATAGTCATTCCTTGTACACTTCATTTTTTAGTGCAGGATGATGAGTACATTGCATATGCCCCTAGGACCCAAATCAAGCAAAGCTGCAACTTTGCAATTATTGTCACCTGATAGCCAAATATTCTGCCAATTATACTGACATGGTCGAACAAATATAAAGGAAACATTGTTTTTGTAATGTTTAGGAGATTTCAGTTAACTAAAGATTTTAAATCTAAAGCATGAAATGTTTTTTTTTTTTGTTTTTTTTTTCCACTGCCATTTGTTGCTTTATGTTTTGTTTTATACATACTAAAAGTAAACTTAATCAATATAATTTCCTAGTTAGGATTGTATATAAAACCATAATAATGTAATCTCTGCTTTGTCATTGGTCCACTTATTTCAATGAGGCAGAAAAAAATGTGGGGATTAGCACATTCTATAGAGTAATAGTTATTTAATTTGTTTATACAATGCTGACATTCAGTGATTATCAAAATATCAACTATGTAATGAACTTGTGCTGCCCCCAGCTCCCTGTGCAATTTTACTTCCCACTGCAAACAACCTTAATGACCAGTTTAACTTCCTATCATCATTATACTCATCATCATTGATTTGGCTGACATGATATATGTACTACTGTATATATATATATATATATATATATATATATATATATATATATATATATATATATATATATATGTATATAGGATCTCAGAAATGTGTGACAACACTGAAGAAATGACACTTTGCTACACTGTTATACAGGCTGTACACTCACTATTTTACATCAAGTGTCATTTCTTCAGTGTTGTCACGTGAAAAGCTGGGGGTACTCACTTCTGTGATATACTGTATATATATATATATATATATATATATATATATAAATAAACTTTGCACTTGGCAACCAATTAGATCCTAACTGCCCATTGGCACTTTAATTCAGAAGATGAATTGGCTGCAATGTAATTCTTCATTTTCAACTTTTTGGGCCATATAACATGCAGTCCATTACCATAACTGTATATCTTCACTGTCAAATGTCTTGAACAGCTGAGATACAGTATACATACACACACACGATAGATATACTACATGTAAAAATTTTAAATGAAATAGAAACATTGCACTTGGCAACCAGTCAGATTCTAACTGCCCATTGCCACTTTTATTTAGAAGATAAATAGGCTGCACTGAAATTCTTTGTTTTGACCTTTGTATATCAAATGTCTGGAACAACTAGTGAAAGTAGGTAAGTAAGGAACAGAATAAGTAATTTATCAGATGCCTTTCTGGAATCTAGTAGAAACCCTAATGCCTCGTTTCCACTGAGCGGTACAGTTCGGTTTGGTACAGTTCAGTACGGTTTGGAACTGTACACAGGCTTGCGTTTCCATCGCCAACAGTACCTCAGCTCAACAGTACCTCAACAGTGTAGCTCCACCCTGTTGGTACGGTACTAATGTGCTTGGTACTCCAACCAAAGGGTCTCAAAAAAGTGGTACGGTACGGTTCGGAATTAGGGTACCATTCACAACTTTTGACAATGGAAACGGCAAAAATAGTGTACCGTACCAAACCGTACCGCTCAGTGGAAACGAGGCATAAGTCTCCAACTCCATTTGCTGTTGCATAAGAAACACCAGTAAGCTAATGCCAAATCAAATTCTGGTACTTATACTAGTTACATTTTAAACACATTTTTAATGAATACATAACTGTGATTCATTGTTTTACATCTACTTTTAGTAGATAAGAGAAAAGAGGTTTTATCTGACTGTTACTGATTGGTGCGGCCCAGGAGGGGAACACTTCCCATTGTCATTCTTAATCAGAGATAAGAGAGGAGTTGGAGGATCGCCACATACAGGCTGTGGACACTACGCTGACCATATATACCATATGCTCATCTGACCACTCATTCATTTGGGGGTCCACTCACTCTGGTAAGGGTTGTGTCTGTGTGGAGCACAGCAGTGGAATTTAGATCTGATCCTGGGAGTGGGACCTCTCCTTGCAAGTTAAATAGAGGATGGCTTCTACAAATGGATAATGATCCTAAACACACCTCGAAATCCACAAGGGATTACATCAAGAGGCGTAAACTGAAGGTTTTGCCATGGCCTTCACAATCTCCTGACCTCAACATAATTGAAAATCTATGGATAGACCTTAAAAGAGCAGTACGTGACAGCCCAGAAATCTCAAAGAACTGGAAGACTTTTGTAAGGAAGAATGGGCAGATACCTCAAACAAGAATTGAAAGACTCTTGGCTGGCTACAAAAAGCATTTACAAGCTGTGATACTTGCCAAAGGGGAAGTACAAGATATTAACTCTGAAGGGTGCCCAAACTTTTGCAGACACCATGTTTTTGTTTTCTGTTATTTTGAAAGTGTAAATGATGGAAATAAAATCTAACTTTTGTTGACATATTATAAGAATGTCTAATCTGTAATTTGATGCCTTTTGGAGATTTTTCCATCTTTCCTTGGCTTCTTTACGCCCATTAATACAAATTTTTACCTGAGGTGCCCAAACTTTCGATCCCCACTGTATACATCCCTGGTTAGTTCTTTTGGTTCACCCGATTTACAAACCTGTCCATGATATTAGGAGAGAGGGGAGATTTCCCTGTCTGTTTTGGATAGTAATCAAGAGGAGATCAAACCTTGTTCCACCAAAACTGAAAAATTTATTTTGATGGATTTACATACCGGGTGGTTATTGTTCCCAAGGCAGCTCTCTGTTTTTTAACTTAAAGCACTGCTAGGGAATGGAACAAATGGAAAGCGTTAGTCACGTTGCCTGTTGCATGCTGAGTGGTTTATGAATCCTAATAGGTTATTACAAACTCCACTGATGCATAAACCTGGAATCTATTATTTTGTAAATCAATAGTCAAAAAGGTATTGTTACCAGTGATTTCCTTTATCTGTCTATGGCAGATTCTGTCTGGGTCATTTACTGGAATTACTGTAACAACGCTGATATTCAGCAACTGACAACATTTAATGAATATGATTAATGTTTTCCTCCATTTCTGCAATTGTAGCGTAAATGCCTAACAGACAGTTGTTTAGTTCCATTGTGTTTAATGTGTTTTCAGCCCACTATGGGGTAATCACTGCTACTTCGCTGAGCTTATAATAATCAAAGCACTCATATGATTTATTTTTTTAAATATAGAAGCATTTTATATGTAAATAAAGAAAATTGGTAAAGTGGCCTGTTAGCAAAGAGTGGTGGTTCCTGCCAAAATAATAGAGCAGCTTCAGCATTCCATAGATGTAATCTAACGTAATTACCAAAACCTGGGTAGTATCAAATGATAAAATCTGCTGTCTATAGGATTGCCTTGTCTTTTTTTATGAATGAGAATACACCCTCTTTAAAAAACCGCAGAATACTTTATTCTCAGGGCAGAGCTTATTATTCAAAGTTCATATAGGAGACCTACAATTCTAAGTATTTTCATAGATCATGCAATATTGCAGTAAGGCAGATTGAATATGCAGCAATTTACTGCATGCGTATTGTATGCTATCAGCAAAAAAATGGTTCTCATTAATAATATTTTCCTAGATACTGTGGCCTTCCCATTTACTCTCCAATTCAGTACAGTAAATGCCCCAGATACTTGTCACCAAAATTAGGATGGCAACTTTAACCTGGGCAAGATACAATCTAGGTCATAATGCAATGCAATCGTTGCTATAGAGAATTTCCAACATTAATGATAGTACTTAGAAAATCCAAATCCCACAAAAACTACCTAGGGCATGTTGGGCCCAATAACACATTTTAAGGTTGCCACTTTTGCAGACAACCCTGAAACATGCCACCATTCCATTGATTACCCTGTCGTATTTCCCCACTCAATCAGTGCTGATCAGTGCATTCTGATGGTAGGGAAGTCTCCCTGCTACCAGAATATAATAGCTCGGCAGAGAGGATTCCCCCATCCAATTCAAGTGTGTGGATGGGGCAATTAAGTCAGGTATTTTTTTGTTCAACCTGCTCATTGAATGAAAAAAACTGACCCATCAATGGCCAGCTACAAAAAGTTGATATTGCTTATCAAACAATAAACAGTGCAGCGATGAAAAAGTATATAGCTAAAATCCATGACATATAGTAAAGCGCTGATGAAGTCCCACCCATGGGGACGTAACGCTTACAGAGGGGGAGGAGCAGGTGATGTCACCCGCCATCTATCGCGAGGAGTGCGCTTCAAATACAGTTGTGACCATGCACTGTGTTCAGTGCCTGCTAAGGTAATTGTACTGCTTATGCTTTGTAATAAAGTTGGTTTTAAAGAGGTTATGCAATATGTCCAGTCCTCTTGTTTATTCCATGTGAATTAATGTTTATCCTGGTGTGGAGTCTCTGGATTCATGGAAATTCCTTATCATCACTGAGAGTGATCCCTCATCATAAGACACCTGGTCCTTGCAAGAGTGTCATCTACTTCTGGTTCTTGTGATACCCTTGAAAGTGTGTGCCTGTCTAGCCCGTCTGGAGGTGAGAAGACAGTGTGGCCGGTGGTGGACACTCAGGAGTGGAGCACTTTGTTTATCACCCGTATGTGCATACTCACTTTGTTTCCACATTGGGACTCTTTACTATATGTCATTGATTTTAGCTATATACTTGTTTCAGCGCTGCACTGTTTATTGTTTGTATACTTGATTTGGGATTTGATTTATTGGCCCTTAGTGTTTAGCAGCTTCTCTTATTCCTATTTTTATTGGGGTGCGCTGATTTTATTTCTTTCAGATATTGCTTATCAGCCTAAAATCAGCATACATAAATAGAAGAACGAGTACTAGTTCTAAAAATTTCCAAGAACATTCCCTTATTCCTACAAGCTCTACAATGGCACAGTCAGATCAACTCCTCTCCATATCCCATATCCCATACTATGCTGTTATCAATGAATTGGGTATTGTTTTTCCAGATTCCCATACCTACAACAGTATTTGCTGTACACTGATGTGCAGACCTTTGATGACATCCAGTTTGCTGCGAACTGATCTCTTTCCATCAGGTAGTAAAACAAAGGTTGATAGCTGACCATGAAAGTCAAAGTCAGAACAGAACTGTGGGTGCAGACCATTGATGAAGGCCCCTTTCATGTACACAACTGTAGAGAAAGCTTTCTATTGTTGCTTATAATGGGAGGAGGAGGTTGGCTCATTTCTAAACAAAAAAGTGTATAAGAGGACAAATCCTGATTTATTTTTCCTTTTAAGAGGAATATTTTCAGGCCATTTTTATTTGAACTTACATTTGCATGGAAAGCTCAATAAATCGATGTCATAAATCTATGCGTTGTGATTAAGCTTTCCCATTTCTAAAAAAAAGAGCTATTTTGTCTCAATGTAGACAATTAAAATAGCACCGGTTGCCAACTGTGCACAGTATATTTACTGTGGCAGTCAGCCCCGGCCAGGCAGAGTGACGTAGATCTACGTCGCTCGCCTGTCACTAGGATTTGAGCCAATAGCGGGCAAGCGCGCGCCCGCTAAGGCGCGCGCTCGCCTCGGCTCGTTCAGGGAGGAGTGCGGGCATGTGACCGGCGGACCCGATGTCCGCCGGTCACACTACGATCGTCGGTACAGCGGGAGAAAGGCAGAGCGGCTTATGTAAACAAGCCGCGTGTCATTCTCCCCTGTGTAAAAATGCAGATCAGACGGTTCTACTATGTAGGACCGTTGATCTCTGTTTTTACACTAGTAGCCATGTCCCACTACAGTTAGAATCACGCCCCTAGGACACACTTAACCCCTCCCTGTCCAATACAGTTAACCCCTTCCCTGCCAGTGTCATTTTTACAGTAACAGTGCATATGTATAGCACTGATTACTGTAGTAATGTCACTGGTAACCCCAAAAGTGTCAAAAATGTCAGTCAAGGGTCCGATCTGTCCGCCGCAATGTCGCAGTACCGCAAAAAAAAATCGCAGATCGCCGCCATTACTCGTTAAAAAAAAAACACCAAAAATGACAAAAATCTTTCCCTTTGTTAGTAAACGCGATAACTTTTGCGCAAACCAATCAAAATACGTTTTTTGCGATTTTTTTTACCAAAATTATGTAGCATAAAACAATTTGGCCGAAAATGTTAAAAAATTTTGATTTTTACATTTTTTTGGGGGGGAATTTCATATAAAAAAAAGTGAAAAATATTGTTATTTTTGCAAAAATTTCGCTCTTTTTTTGTTTATAGCGCATGATCAAAAAATCGCACAGGTGATCAAATACCACCAAAAGAAAGCTCTCTTTGTGGGAAAAAAAGGACGTGAAATTAGTTTAGGTACAGCGTCGCATGACCGCGCAATTGTCCGTTAAAGTCACGCAGTAAAAAATCGCAAAAAACCCCCTGGTCAGGAAGGGGGTAAAATCTTCCGGGGCTTAAGTGGTTAAACCCAAAAGCAAACATTTATTATATTGCAGCTTACCAATTCTTAGATGTGGTAGAGGCATTATTTTCTTCTTTAGGCTTTCTTTCTTCTAATTTCATCTGATCCAGCAGCCAGTAGATTTGTTATTTTTCAAAAGAACAAGCTGTCTTGCAGATATAGCAGCCACAGGATTGAGACAACCCATTTAACACTGGTAGGGGTGCTTACAATGATCAGCTTTTATTTATTTGTGTAAAACCTTTATCCCGAAAGGAAAAAAAAAAAACAGTTTGCTGTAACTGCTTATAAAATATAAGATGGCATATGACTTCAACGTGTTAGTGAACTTAAATCTGCTAGTACATCTAATACTCCCCTCCCCCAACATTAACAATGTTCCAAAGTTCCACTTGTGCTCATACATCATGGGGGGCACTCTACTACAAGAGGTGTGTTACTGACCAAACTACCAGGTTAACCACTTCTGGTTTTACCCCCTTAATGACCAGGCCATTTTATGCAATTTGGCTCTGCAATAATTTAAAGGACAATTGCGCAATTGTGCGACACTGTACCAAAATAAAATTGATGTGTTTTTTTTTCCCACAAATAGAGCTTTCTTTTGGTAGTATTTGATCACTGTTTGATTTTTATTCTTCGCGCTATAAACAAATAAAGAGCCACAATTCTGAAAAAAAAAATAATATTTTTCACTTTTCTATAACATCCCCCCCCCCCCCCCAAAAAAAAAAACATTTTTTTTCATCATTTTAGGCCAATTTGTATGCTGTTACATATTTTTGGTAAAAAAAATCCCAATAAGCGCTTTTTGATTAGTTTGCACAAAAGTTATCGTGTCTACACACTAGGGGAAAGATTTATGTCATTTTTTTTTTTTTACTAGTAATGGCGGCGATCAGCGATTTTTAGTGGGACTGCGACATTGCGGCAGACAGATCGGACCCCTAACTGACATTTTTACACTTTTGGGGGGACCAGTGACATTACAACAGTAATCAGTGCTAAAAATATGCACTGTTACTGTAATAATGACACTGGCAGGGAAGTACTTAACCCAGGGGCGATCAAAGGGTTAAATGTGAGCCTAGGAGGCGTTTTCAAACTGTGAGGCGGATGGGCTTATTGGATCAACGCAGTGACCTGTGTTACTAAATAAGAGGAACGCAGGAGTCCTGTGATGATAACTGACAGAACAACGGTCTGCCGTGTTTACAACAGCAGACCACCGTTCTGTCTTCTCGGGGAGTAATCACGGTGTCCCACGGCAGTCGCGGACGCCAGCCCCACAGATTAGCTTCCTTTCTCGTGAATTGGAGCGCATACGCCCCCCTATTCTTGCTCCCGAGGAGCGACGTATGGGTACGGCGATTCGTGCAGCCGAGCCAGCCTGCCTCAGTATATTTGCAGTGGGCGGTCGGCAAGTGGTTAAAACAGAGGGGGGGGGGGGGGAAGCCTAAAAATTTTAAAACAAATGCGGCCACCACATCTGATGATTGATAAGCTGCGATGTATTACATTTTTATTTTTGGGTTTGATGCCACTTTAAATGTATGTTCAAATAACTGGTCTTAACGCAGAGGTTATGTTGTCTGATGACAATGTATGTCTTCCTGTAATAAATTACACACATTGGCTGCTGTAAAATTGCCCATAGGTCTTATATAGTGAAACCTGTAAAGCTAATTTGACTGTGACTGTCTCTTTAGATCTGAGGGCATTTTTAGACAATTCTGTCATTACCTGGACATGCAAAAAAGCCATATGCCTACTGGTTCTTTATTAACAGGCTTATAACTTGCCGAGTCCATTCATCTTAGGATATCAATAGGACACATTCTTCACCTGCAAGCATTTTAGTTATACTGCAACTGCTTACTGCATATCTTTGTCCTGTCACTAGGCATACCAAATTGTGCTCTCTGAGCTAATGATTTTTACATTTAATCCTCACATAACTGTTTCTGTTCATTTTTTTGAAGCTCCATCCTTGTAGCACTCTATCTATGTTATAAAACTTAATATTAGACAGACAGACGGACAGACGGATAGACAGATAGACAGATAGACGGATAGACAGATAGACAGACAGATAGACAGACAGACAGACAGACAGATAGACAGACAGATAGACAGATAGACAGATAGACAGATAGACAGACAGATAGACAGAAAGACAGATAGATAGATAGATAGATAGATAGATAGATAGATAGATAGATAGATAGATAGATAGATAGATAGATAGATAGATAGATAGATAGATAGATAGATAGATAGATAGATAGATAGATAGATAGATAGATAGATAGATAGATAGATAGATAGATAGATAGATAGATAGATAGATAGATAGATAGATGGAAAAGCACCTGGTACAAAAGTTCATCTCACTTAAAGGACTTTTTTAAAGATTTAATGGTTAAGAACATCAGATATAGCAATGTTAAGGGGAAAAAGCTGTCCCTTCTTTAGGTCTTTAAGGGCCCTTTCACACGGGCGCTCCGTATGTCCGCAAATCATCCTATTTTTTTGCGGATGATTTGCGGACATAATGTAAGTCTATGGCATTGCGGATGTCAGCGGAATACCATCCGCTGACATCCAATTTTCCTCCTGTCAGTTCTGTTCCGTTTTTTGGAACTGAAAAAATCCTATTTTTGTTCCGTTCAAAAAACGGAAAGGAAGGAAAATCGGATGTCAGCGGTGTCATCCGCTGACATTCGCAATCCCCATAGACTTACATGAGGTCCGCATATCATCCGCAAACGGATGGGATGATATGCGGACCTACGGAGCGGATGACAGAAATGTCATCCGCTTCGTGAAAAAAAAAAAAAAAAAGTCCCGCAGCGGACCTTTCACACGGAAAGCCCGTGTGTAAGAGCCCTAACAGTTGTTGCTAATAAAATCACAGCATAATGCACTAATAGACCTGTGTTAAAGGTAACTATAAGCAAAACGATTTTTTTTATAGACTAAGGAAGGGTTAAAACTTATCAGTTTTTTTTTCTTTTTTCCCCCCACCTGTGTCCCATTGGGGAGATTGCTCTTCACTTCCTGACCAATAAACAAAAACAGGAAGTGTGAGGAAATTCCTACAAAGTGAGGGAACCTCAGTGTCTCACCAGGGTTACCAGAACTAGTGTCTCTTTTGGAAGATTTCACCTCTATTAGTGTTCTGATGTCAACTTAAAATTTAGAATTTTCTTTCTCTTTGATGATAATGGCAAACAAAGAGGGTGAATCTCCCTAACAGAGGTACGGACAGCAATAAAAACTGACAGGTGTTCTAACCCCTCTCAACTCTACAAAACAAAAAAAAAAAAAGTTTTGCCTTTAGCTATACTTTAAGGCTTGATGAAAACTAGGATCACTTGATGACACTGCAGGCAGCTGGCTATGTCTCTGGTATAGGCAGCCATCTTTGCGGACGAGAGGATCTTTGCTTCCTTATGTCAGAGCTGCCCCACTAATAACTGGTGATCAAATGTTGGGTAAGGTAATACTTAAGAAGTAGCTTGAGCTAGAAAAAGCACAAATCCTTAGAATAAATCCAGCAAAAGTAGGAATATCCTTGCACTGCAAATTCTCAGATACAGCTTTCTTTCAAGTAAACAGTGGGCAGCACAGCAGTGGAATCACTTCAAATCTTGTAAGTCTAGCAGTCACAAACATACATTGTCCTATGGTGGCCATACACTTTAATAAATTATTTATTTCTTTTTTGATCAATCTCTTCTGACAAGAAAAGTTGATCTATAGTCCACAACCCATTTGATTGATATGTCACACACGAGGAAGTGGATACAATTTAGACTTAGGATCCAAAGTTAACGATCACTTCTCTGTTTCCACCATAACATCTCATAAGAGTCCCCAGACACGGGAGTGCCTAGGCGTGGAAAATGCACTTCAGGAGAAATTAAAGACAAACATGTAAATCTTTAGGGTATTGTTAAGCAGAATTAACATGTCTACATATTCCCTATATCATAGCAAATCTTCGTGCTGAAGACCAACCTTCCTACACTATTTTGGATGATTCGATCTCTATTATCCTATCAGGAGTAGGGGCTTTTGCCGTCATCCCTGAATAATTTGTGTGTGTGGGTTGGTACCTCATGCCAAGTTGGGTGGGACTTTTTAGGCAGGTAAAATTAGTGAGGGTAGTACACAATTTATATAAAAACGAGAAAATGTAATAACTCTGATTAAAGCAGTGTACAAGGTAAGTACATAAATAATAGTGATGGGTTATAGACCTGGAAATTCTGATCAGAGAGTTTCTCCTGCGTTTCCTACACGTTTCGGCTACATAGTGAGCCTTTTTCAAGGGTAATGGTCACCAGTTATATGTTTTTTTGTTCCTTGTGTGATTTTATTGCTTCCTGTTGAACAGCGAGAACCTATGCTGCATCATGTTATATAGAAAAAGCGAGTATGCAATTTCTACAGATGTTGCCGTTTGGCTCATTCACTGTGTGTTTTCCCCAGGTCTAATCCTCTCCGAGGATATGTGTACCTTCTTTTGGCATATATCTTTGAGTGTGCGTCTTCTTGTATCAGCACTGATCTGCTTTAGGGTGATCTGGGAAGGTCCCCTGGGTCCGGGTAAAGACCCAAACGGCAACATCCGTAGAAATTGCATACTCGCTTTTTCTATATAACATTATGCAGCATAGTTTCTCACTGTTCAACAGGAAGCGATAAAATCACACAAGGAACAAAAAAACATATAACTGGTGACCATTACCCTTGAAAAAGGCTCACTTTGTAGCTGAAACGCGTAGGAAACGCAGGAGAAACTCTCTGATCAGAATTTCCAGGCTATACAGCGTGGAAAGACAGAGACCTATCCTTAAAGTCACCATAAAACACATGTCACGAAAACTTCCAACTTCTTACACCTCTTCACTTGGGTCTATAACCCCTCCCTATTATTTATGTTCTTACCTTGTACACTGCTTTAATCAGAGTTATTAAATTTTCTCGTTTTTATATAAATTGTGTACTACCCTCACTAATTTTACCTGCCTAAAAAGTGTCCCACCCAACTTGGCATGAGGTACCAACCCACACACAAACCTTCCTACAATAAGCTCCAGTGATCGAATCTCCAGCTTCAACTTTAACCTAGGTCTAGACCTCATTGGTATGTTAAGTTTGCACATTTTAACTGTGAGACAAAAATAATGGTGGTCTAGGGAGCGCTTAATTGAAATTCCCATTGATTTCCTTTTAAGCAAACTATAACCTTTATTAGAAAGAGTGTTTTGATGCCTTCTCTTGCAGAGAAAATAACAATTTATTCATTTCGAGAAACAAGAAATGAGTGGCACCCCACCTTGTAGGAACAGAATCAATGTCAATGTTTACTTACACAGCGCTCTGTGAGCTTAAAATATGAATACATATTAGTAATCAGCATAGTATACTCATACAGCCATACAGTAAATCCTTCTGACAACTTTGCAATATAATGGAGGTGGCCTGGAGACTCCTTTGATATAGTATGAAGAGCAATCATATTGAATACTCCATGGCAACCAGAAATCCGCTTTCATTAGTGCCACCTACCAGAAATCAAATTTCATTAACCTTGCAATTTAAAACTACTGAAAGCAAATTTTGTGACTACAGTATGACAGTATTTATTGAATTTAAACAAAACACTTTCCTAAAAGAAAATAGAGGTCTGCTATTGAAGAGGGTCTCTCATTTCTGAAAATTCAAGGTTCCTGGCTGTAATATTAATATTGACTTCAATCATTTCTAAGTATCTGGCACAGATCAAATAGGCTAATCAGAATCAAATTCATCAGTTCTTATCTGCATACTTGTTTTAGGATAGTGAACTTAAGAGTTTAATCAAGAACAGGATGAGTTACTTTAGATTGTATATACTAACCATACCTTTATTTTTAAAATTCCAGTATACCTTCATTATAAATATTGTTGTTTCCCACATTTGATGCACATGGGGATAAATATTAAAAGGAAATAAGTGGAAATCTAGGCCAAAGAGGTGGGGAAATTGCCTCTAAACTAAATTGGCTTAGGGTACACTTGCAGCTGGGGGCAATAAAATAGGATGTTGAGCCATAAGTTGTACCACTGCGGATTCCCCCTTAATCCTACACCACAGCTAGAGGGGGTTGTACGCATGGCACGATACTTTGCTTCACAGCTTCATTAAAAATACTATCCTCTTTTGCATTCCGTAGACAGAGAAGTAGCAAATGTAAAAAAAGCCCTTGGACAGCTTTTACCTGGAGAGGTATTTCTAAATATTTTCCTTAAGCTGGCCATAGATGGATCAAAATGTGGCCCATTCAACAGGGACCAGCCAAATTTAGATCCATGTGTGGGCTGCTCCAATTTGATAGGAGTAGAACTAATGACTGAATTCTGTCAAAAGGGAATGTTGAAAATGTTTTCTTAGACCCCGTTCACACTGGGGCGACCTGTCAGGCGACCTGGACGCCTGACAGGTCGCCGTAGGTCGCCTGCCATAGAGAAGCTGTGGACCCGTTCTAATAGGAGCGACACAAGTCGCTCCGACTTAGAAAAAGGGTCCGGAGCTTCTTTGGGGTGACCTGGAGCGACCTGCATTGACTTCAATGTTATGAAGTCCGTGCCGGCCGCTCCGAGGTAGCGGTGTGAGCTGCGCGCCGCGACCTGTGAGGTCGCCCAGGCAAGTCGGATCGCCCCAGTGTGAATGGGGTCTTAATCTGTAGCTGCAGCCACTGATTAGTGTATTTACACAAAAATACTAATATTTACAAGTCCAACACTTCCTACAAAACAACAAAAAGATGACCTTAGCTCTACCTTGGCACATTGCCCAGTTCCTCAAGGTGAATGGCAGTAAAACATAAGGAATATCCATATTTTACAACACATTTAACCATAAAGATCACTTTATTAAAACCACTCCATATAAACAATGGGAGCAGGACTTGGGGATGACTTACCAACCTTCTGAGTGGCAAAAAGCTCTATCTACCACATATGCAACAACCAGAAGTGCCAACCTCTGGGAATTAACCCAGAAAACTGAACCTGAGGTGGTATTTAATACCTCAATGCATATACAAATTCTCATCACATTCTTCACCTGAGTGTTGGAGGAAGTGCGGGGAGGAGGGTATAGTGGCGATGCTCTACCCTTTCTTAATTTTGGTCTGACATTTCAGTGATTACCTCTCAAATACTAGGGATCAAAATCACAATGTCCCCGGGCTTGGCACTATGCTCTCTGGGGATAGAGAGCGTTCCAGGCCAGATGAGAAAAGTACTGGTTCATATTCTACTAGCGACCCGTCTGACAATAGTTAGGCACTGGAAAGAACATAAACCTCCTTCTGTAGAAGTTATTCAAACCATTTAAACCCATGCGATCTATGAATTAATGGTTGCCTTGACCAATGGCAACTTTTAAAAAGCGTCTACAGAATGGGAAGCATGGGTAAATTGGTATACTGAATCTAAACCCACTTAGATTTAGATACTATCCTACATTAAATCCTACACAGATGCGAGTTGTTCAATGCAGTGACTTCTCTCACACTAACCATTGCAAATTTTCTTTGGACTGTGACATGCCAAATTATTCAATTAACTACCGAAAGTTCATCCTCGGTACATACCCAGAATGTTGACTTTTTATATGCTCATTCTATTGATCTCCTATTTTGAAATGACTTCATAATGTACCTTTCACCTGATTTTGTACCTTGTTTTTGAATCAAGAATTGTTTTTCAAATTGCCCTTTGGGCATACTGCTTCCTTCTCTGTTGTTAATTTGCTTTAAAAATTCAATAAAAGCATATTGAAATTAAAATAGTAGTCACGTGGTCAAAGTAATAAAGGGGGAGGGCAGTATAAAACACCAAGAAGTGGAAATCCTGCACACATTTTTATTAAATCTATATTTTATTTACACAAAATACATTTTACTATGTTATTAATTATTGAACATATTTTGTAGCACTCACATAAACCCAAAAAAAAAAAAAAAGAAAAAATGAATTTAAGTGCCGATTCACACTAGTACGACTTGTCAGGCGACTTGTCAGCCTGACAAGTCGCGGTCGGTCGCGGTCCATTGTGTAGTACAGGAACAGTTCTAATAGGAGCGACACAAGTCGCTCCGACTTAGAAAAAGGGTCCTGTACTACTTCGGGGGGGGGGGCACCTGGAGCGACTTGCATAGACATTCGTTTTATGAAGTCCGTGCAAGTCGCGCTGAAGTCGCGGTGCACGCGACTTCACAGGCCGCCCCCGAAGTTGTGCCGCTGCAGTGTGAACCGGCACTAAAGCATGACATTGCTATCTTTATAGTAATCACTGAAAACATATCATAAATAAATACAAGCTGTGCTATATATATATATATATATATATATATATATATATGTTTAAAATGTTTTTTAAACATCAAAAACCCACAACACAATTTTCCATTAAACACTTGACCCCAGGCCTCAGGCCAATTCTGACACGTATACTTTAAGTAAAAATGAGCATTTCTTTTCTAGAAAACTACTTAGAATCCCCTAATATATTTATTGAAAGCTGAGACCCTAGAGAATAAAATAGTAATTTTTGCAAATTTTACATTGCACAATTTTTGTGCAACCATTTTTTGAATTGCAAATGTTTAGGAATAAATACTCTTGAATGAATCTTAGTGTACATAATGCAGTATAATACCCAAGGCAGTGATTTAAAAGCCTATACATATTACTGGTTTAAAGCTACACAGGAGGTCTGGTGCTAGAATTATTGCTCATGCTCTGTCATTTGTAGCAATATCTCACGTGTGTGGTGCAATCACTGTTTGCATATGCATGTGGGACTTACATATGTGGTCACATTTGCACATGAGCATGGAAGGATCAAAGTGTTTTATTTTTTAATTTTCTTTTTATTATTTATTTTATTAAAAAAAAATGACACTGTCCCTTTTATTTATTTATTTTCTTTTTGATCAACATCTCTTCCTTTAGCAATAAGCACAACAGGTCCTCTTTTTTGAGAGATCTGAGGTCTATTGGACCACAGATCTCTCCTTTGCCCTGCAAGCATCTGATCAAACTGAGATGAGTTTGATCAGATGTTTTACAAGCCAATAACGACTTGTAAACATCAAACAAAATCCTTGTTGCTTCCAGTTTCTTACATCACAGAGGGGAAACAGGTATGGAAGTACTTTTCTCCCCTCTCAGAGCACAAGTGAGGTAAAGGGGGTAGGCAGCAACAGGAAAGGTGGCCCCCTCTCACACCCTGTATGGCCGTTCAGATCACTTCTACAGTAAAGCCTATTGCCAGCTGAACATTTTGATACAGGGGTGATTACTCTTTCTAACTAATACAGCAAGAAAATGCAGTGCTTCCAAAATGAGTCCAAATTTCAAATGATTCCACCTTACCTAAATCTGAAAGATACCCACCAATAATGAAGATCTCCAAAACACTGAAAGTCATTGGGTCCTACACATATACACTAATAAAGTGCCAACCTTTACCCTTTAAAGTTGACCTTTCCTTATAAAATGGTCAATATGTGTTTGAACGGGAGAATGATCACTGCTCTATGTAGCCATCTCCAACAGGTAAGGAAAGTAAGGTAGTTAAAGTCAGAAAGAAAAATATGGTACCAACATTGTATTCATGCGTAGGTTTTTAGACCAAAACAGGCGTTAAAATACCCACAAATACCCCTCAAATGGTGTTACATCTCCAGAGCTCTAACCAATACATTTCACCCCTTCAGGGTGTTACATGACCAATGCATGTGACTCCTTTATATGAATGCTATTTGTATGTTATCACCTTTGTTGGTTTTAACATGTTAGAATAATAGTAACATGTTGCATTATGTCTAAAACTGTATTTATTTTGTATGCCAGATACCAGTCTTACCTGTCAGATACTTTTTTTACATTCTGAATTTGTTTAGAATTGTTTGTTTTTTTCCAAAAAAACAATGAATAAAAATTGCAATTAATTTCAAAATTAAGAGAATTACATATAAGCCCATTGGGTGAAATGACGACAAGACCTCAAGTGAGAATAAGGCACGTAATAATATTGGATACAAATCTGAAAAAAATAATAGCAATAGTGTCTATAATTGCAATCAAAATACGGTAAATTTGTCGGACATCCTTTGATCCTGAGTAGGCTACTGGTACCAAAACCTTGCAAATAAAAGCAAGGAAAAAAAAACATGGAGGGGGCAGTTAGAGAGAGGAAGCTCCACTCCTCTACCATTCACTCAGCATGCGAAATACCAGAAAGTTCACTATTCCAGCCTCAGCAAGAATGGTTTATGCTCAAACAGGTGATGAGCAAAACTTCAGGATTAACTGATTGCGTCATGGAACCTTGTAGTAAATTTCAAAGGTGGTCAACTGGTTAAAATTTGCTTGAATTCCATAGTACAGGAATATGCAGTCTAATAAAATGTTTAAGGTCAACATTTAGTAAGTTTACAGTATATGTCTAAGAGGTTTGGGGTGTCTAAGTGTATTGAAGCCTTCAATGAAATGCACCTGTCAGATACTTAAGTAATGGCAATCCACTGTATAATTTAAAAGCCAAATACACATGGCACATAATATTAAATAAATAACACAAAATGCATGACCTTATTTGCTTGGGAGAACTTTGTTGATAGCGAGTGCCTTTCTGATTTATGCAAGATGGAATTGTTTGATGCTTTAAAAATGAATAGATGCACTGTATTTTCTTGCAAAGTTATCTTTCCATAGAGCACTGGGTCTTTATCTTGATTCTCCTATGGCCACTATATGCATGCAGTTAAATGTTCTCCATTTGTTTTCATAAGTGTGGCTATAATATTATAGTATCCAGAAAAGATGATTGCCTTTTGAATCAACGTGCCCTAGTGCATGTGTGAATCTGTTTGCCTGTGATATGTACATGAAATTGTAAATTCATTCAGCTATGACTGATGTACATAATCTATGTACTCTCTAAAGAGCTGCCAAGGTGTGGGTGCTACATAAATGAACATGATGATAGTAACAATCATGCTACACAAAGTGGTTAGGCTGCAGGTGTTATCTGTATTTTATCAGAAGTAATGAAAAAGCCAAAGCATACCAATGTTCTTTCCAGTCACTGTGCCTGCAAGTTCTAACCTTGATAAATTATTATTTTTTTTTTTTTGGCACTATTTTGTAGTACTTTTTATTCCAAGAACTTATTCTACAAACATAATAGGCAAACCACAACTTATAAATATACACAATAGGGAGCACGCTCGGCAGGACATTCAATGCGCAACTAAGTGGTATTAGAAGGCGCAAGTTCAGAACCTTTTTTCTCTGTTAGGCTATACTCTAGCTGAACAATGTCAATCATTGGGTTTATTGTAGAAAATAAACAATAAATGTAGCTTACTGTTAAATGTACAAGGCAGACACACGCATATATATATATATATATATATATATATATATTGTAAGGGATTAGCTCGGTGGCGGGTGTGGATGACCCCTTGGGGGGTGCGTTTTCCCAGAGAGGTAGCCGACAAGTGCTTGCAAACAAACAGTGTGGTTTATTAAATGGTGTTTTCTTCACCAGGCTGTATGCAGCAAAACATCCAAAATAAAATAAAACAGAAAATAAATCCTTGCCTCTGTGGGCGGCTACCTTCTCACAACTGGAACCTGCCTAAGTGTCTGTCTCCAACCTACCGTCGGGCAGACTTCCTTGTCCTACAGCGGACACTCAATAGTCCTTTTATAATAGCTTCACAGGGCAACACAGTCCTTTGTTTCTTTCACATCAACAGTTCGTCTTCTCACCTTTGAGACGTATTCACCCTTGGTTACCGTCCCGGGCACACATCACTCCGGGGGGTCTTCTCCCAGGCCCACACATCCTGTCGGGAGGCACACGCTGACTGTCCTCCTGCTCCCAGCCCACATGGCTTCAGGACACAGCTTCTGGAGGCAGCAAACAATAGGAATTTCTCTGAACAAATTATAGAGCCTTAACTCCCTCATTCTGAACAGGTGAAGGCCTTTCAACTTCCTGCTGGCTAGCTCTGTAGCCAACACCCTAAATTAATTAATGGACTTTCTAAATCAGGTGGAAATGTATCTCCTTCCTGTGACTACATTCCCAGATTTAGCTGACTTCCTGTTACATACCCCCCCCTCTTGTTTCAACCCTAGGGTTGGGACACAGATTTCCAGGCACGCATGTGTCAAGCACTGCTGACTCACTGATAAGCCTCCTATTATCCTCAAGCTTCCGGATGAAACTGTTTTGTCATCTTCATTGACGGATTTCTCATAAATGCCACACAGTTTGTCTCTCATCTCATATACACATTCTTCAACTGCATTTTTGGCATCATTTCGCTCCTTCTCGTTTCTGTCATCTTCATTGACAGCTTTCTCATAAATGTCAGACAGCTTGTCCCTCATAACCGTCTGTCCAATCCACCATGGAGGACCGTGATCCATAGGCAACTCAATTGGGCTAGTCTTAATGTCTTCAACATTCTTAAGACGCCTCTCTCTGCAATCCATAAATGTTTTCCACAAAACTTTGAGAACCTTTGCTTCACTAAGCTTTGTTCCAAGTAGGGACTCTTGACATCCCTCTGTGACTTGAGTTGCCTCTCCATACAGCTGTACACAATCATTGACTTTTTGTTGTAAAAGGGAATGATCTTCCTTCTTGAGCTTTGCTTGCTCTAAGATGCTGTGCAGAGGATTTTCCAATTGAGACAACAGGCTGTCACACATTTCTTCAAAGTGACCCCTGTTCCTTTTCCCAGAGATATCAATATCATTCAAACATTTCATATTCATAGGCAGATCTGAAGCATTTGCACTCATCAACTTCTTAAACTTTTCGCCCTCCTGAGCGAGTCGCAGTAAAGGCCTACTACTTGATTTGATATTCAGTTTATATTTCTTGCCAAACTCTTCACAGAAGTAGCCAACCAGAACATCATCAACTTTCCTCCCACCAACATAGGGGTCAAAGGCAACAACACAGTTGAACCCAGCGATCTGGGTGGTATCCATTATAGACCTCCTCTCTGCATCAGTGAAGAAGCATGGAACTGCAACACATTCTTTTACAGGTTTCTTCAATGCACTTTCTGCTGAACTATTTGACCGCTCAAGGTCACCTAGTTCTTTTTCTCTATCTGAATTCCACATGGAATGCATCTCAAGATCACGATCAAACTTCTGCCACCCGTCTTTCACCAGTTCCATTTTGGAAACACTCCCTGAAAGGCACTTATTCATTTGCTTCACGTTTTCACCAACAGCCTTAGTTTTCTCCACTAGGTTTTCAGCCTGAACTGAGAAATCACCACATTTCTTACTCAGCTCCTTTGTTTGCTGAAGTTCTAATGATACATTTTCCAATGCTTGAAGTTTTTGAAGGAACGGTTTATTCCAAAGGGGTGATTCAAGCCACATGTCGTCACATTTCTGAGGCTCACTCAGGACAGACCCCAAAACACTGATCCTTTTAAAAACTGCATCAGGCACACTATCCCCTCTTTGGGACAGATCCTATGTTGCCTGGAATTCCTCTTCCAGTTCCTGCAACGGAATCTTCATCTCTTCTACTTGCTGTTCTAAGGCTCGCTTAGACTTTTCTAGCTCCTGAACGCTTTTCACAACATCATCCTTGGAGCTGACCAATTCTTCCATTTCTGTACGCAGCTGTTTAACACTTTCTAGTTCAGCCTTACACTCTAGAGCTTCCTCCAAAGAGCGAGCCAAGAACAGGGCTTTGCTCTCGTTATCACGCACCTCCGTTTCTGCACGTGCGCGTTCTTCTGCATATTTTGCAGACACAGTCTTCTCTTCACCAAGCATCTGATCAAACTTCTTTTTCACATCTTCAACACACTGTAATGAACCAACGCTTTCTTCCATGCGTTTTTTCATATCCGCTATCTGAGCTTGCAATGTTGCGACTTGCTCTGATAGGTTTTTCTTTGCTTCCGCCTCCTCTTTTAATTGTTCCAGGAAGCCATTTTTCTCATCTTCCATTTGTTTGAGCTTTGTGCTAAAACTCAGCCTTTGACACCTCTCTTCCTGTAAGAGTTCCTGCGTGTCTTGCAGCTGCGATTCCAAGATAGAAAAATCTTCCGCAATTTCTCTAGATTTGCTGTCTGCTTGAGAAAGCTGATTTGTAACATTGTCCAACTCAACCTGCAGTCGGTTTGCCTTCTCTGACAGCTTAGCACACAATCGGTCACCTTCTGACACCTTGACTTGCGATTCCAGAAGCTGTGCCTCTACTTTTTCCCTCTTATGTTCACAATCTCCTTTTCCCTGCATAAGAGCCTTCACCTCATTGGCTAGCATCTGGGAATAAGAATGTAATTCTGCCACACAGGCTTCTTTCTCCTTTAACTGCTGCTGGACACGTTGGGCTTCCCCTTTCCAACTTTCACAGTCCGCACGCCATTCATTTACCACATTGCTCAAAGTAGTGAGCTCATACACAGTACTCAGTAATTTAGCCTCTCTTTCACTTTTCTCGTTGTCGCTGAGAGACAATGTCGTTTTCAGAGCGACATTCTGTTCCTGCGACTCCTGCAGGTCTATTTTTGTAGCTCCCAAAGACTGAAGACTTTTTTCCAGCTGATTACGCAACTCCAACATATCAGCCATACTTTGCTTCTGCAAAGTCTGAATTTCACTTTCCTTTTCCATGAGGATGGTATCTTTCTCCATTATAGTCTCTCTGCGTTTTTTGCAACTCGACCAAAAGAAGAGCAGTGGATTCTTCCCACTGTAACACATGAGACTTGAGTAGTTCATTCATTTCCTGCAAGTTTCTATGCTCCATTTTAAGCAATTCCAAGGCTTGTTCCTTTTCTTCCATTTTCCGTTGCAAGGCATCCAACTCAGCCCTGCACACATACTCGGTTTCCTCCAAACCGATGGCCTCCATTGGCTGCTGGCGTCTCTGTTTCCAGCCTGCCATGCTCTCTTGATGAGCCTTTTGTTGAGCTGCAAAGCTCTGCTGAAAATCCGCATTTGCCTGCTGTTGAGCTGCATTTGCTTGCTGTTGAGCTGCATTTGATATAATCAGATGTTTCAACATCTCCTCCATTTTGAGTTTACTTTTCATCTGAGCACACTGCGTCTCCATAGCGGTTTCATCAGTGTTGCTAGGGACAACAACCTTCCTCTTTAGTAGACTCTCTTTAGGCATGGATGGGGCTGGTTCAGACGGCAACATCCCCTCCATCCATAGAATCCGGTCTCTCATTTCATCTATCTTTGCATTCTTCAGGCGTTTTGAACGCCCCATCTTCAATAACTCCACAAACAAATTTTTCACAGTCCAGCAAACAATTTTCAGACCACTGTCTCTTCAACACATGTAGTTTTTCTCTCTCTTGCAGGATCTCTTTTCCTGCGCACACAGTTTTTGCAGTCACTTGCACCAGACACAACAAGGTTCATCAAATAATTTTGAGACCGCTGTCTCTTTAAAACACTTTTTTTTTTTTTCTGTCAGGATCTTCTCTCCTGCACACATAGATTGTGCAATCTCATGCACCAGACAAAGTTCATCAAACATTTGCACTTCCTTGCAGGGATCTCTGCTTATGCCCGCATCCTCCACCATATGTAAGGGATTAGCTCGGTGGCGGGTGTGGATGACCCCTTGGGGGGTGCGTTTTCCCAGAGAGGTAGCCGACAAGTGCTTGCAAACAAACAGTGTGGTTTATTAAATGGTGTTTTCTTCACCAGGCTGTATGCAGCAAAACATCCAAAATAAAATAAAACAGAAAATAAATCCTTGCCTCTGTGGGCGGCTACCTTCTCACAACTGGAACCTGCCTAAGTGTCTGTCTCCAACCTACCGTCGGGCAGACTTCCTTGTCCTACAGCGGACACTCAATAGTCCTTTTATAATAGCTTCACAGGGCAACACAGTCCTTTGTTTCTTTCACATCAACAGTTCGTCTTCTCACCTTTGAGACGTATTCACCCTTGGTTACCGTCCCGGGCACACATCACTCCGGGGGGTCTTCTCCCAGGCCCACACATCCTGTCGGGAGGCACACGCTGACTGTCCTCCTGCTCCCAGCCCACATGGCTTCAGGACACAGCTTCTGGAGGCAGCAAACAATAGGAATTTCTCTGAACAAATTATAGAGCCTTAACTCCCTCATTCTGAACAGGTGAAGGCCTTTCAACTTCCTGCTGGCTAGCTCTGTAGCCAACACCCTAAATTAATTAATGGACTTTCTAAATCAGGTGGAAATGTATCTCCTTCCTGTGACTACATTCCCAGATTTAGCTGACTTCCTGTTACAATATATATATATATATATATATATATATATATATATATATATATATATATATATATACATATAAATATATATATATATATATATATATATATATATATATATATATATATATATATATATATATATATATATATATATATATATATACATACATAGATAGATATATACTGTGTGTATTTAAGGGCACTGTCACACTGATTCCACATTTTTATTATTATGTCTGTGGTGTTTTTCACAAGACATGTGATTCAAAATGATGCATGAAAACCCATGGGTGCATTTTATATGCAATTTTGCTGCGTTTTCTATTGATTTCAATGGGGAGGTGCGTTTTTGGTGTATTTTTGTTATTGCACCATGCCTGCACCAAAAATGCAGCAAAGCAGGATTTTATTAAATATAGCGGACCCACAATGGATCAGTGTAAAGAGCCCCATAGGATTACATGGTCACAAGTTTTTCTTATGTTTTTTTAAACAGAAAACCAGAAGAAAAACTGATCAGTGTGAAATCATGCTGCATGTTTGGTGTTTGTTCAGTCAGGTAAAAAACTGTACCAAAAACTCACCGCCCCATTGAAATAAATGCAAACTATTAAAAATGCAACACACCTCTGATAAGGTTTTTGTGATGTAAAAGGGGGAGCAAGGAAAATGCATTAAAAAGAGATAAAAAATGCACCATGCGTTGTGATAAATTTAAGTCAACACACCAAAAACTTGACAATAACTAATATGCTTTTTCCATGCAGTTTGATCTGTGCTGTTTGCAATTAGTTAGTCCGGTAGACTATCATTTCTGGTTGGGGCCTCTACCAATTGACACACAAAACTATTTTGCAATGTTATTCGTGGTGACCTCCGAGTAACATGGCCGCCTAACTTCACGGCTCCGCTCTACACTGGGGAACCCGCAGCAAGATCACAGCCCAGGGCCTCTCTAGCAGCTCACCTCCCGTCTTCCTGAAATCCACAATCCCAGCTGTGTCACCAGCTATGTGGAGGCATTGTCAAAACCCGCCACCAGTACAGAAACTGTCAGATTTCTTTCTGACTATGCAGCGTGGTCTTCTGCAAAATGGCGGTGGGAGTTAATATGTACCATCGGCCACTAGACCTCTAGAGCCTGCCTCCAAGTACCAAATGATCACAGGCTCCAGCAACACAGCTACAGCCGGTGAGCAGTTCACATCCTAAGAATCAAATCCATCCTCTCCCACCACAAGAAGCCGAGTAAAGTCCAGGCAACAAGTAGACTCTGGGGACCCAGAAGTCTTTTCCTCATCCATGGAGACGAATGCGCCCCCACTGCACTCTCCTCCTGCACCTCTTCCTGACTGAATTGCCCAATTTTCTACCATGGGTCAGCCCATCTCCAATATTATTATGAAAGACATGCTTATGTCACTGAGGGCATCCATACAAGCTGACATGGTCATGTGCATACAGCAGTGCAGGGTGGAAGTTCATGATTTAGGCAAGAGAGTGCATCAGGTGGAAAACAAGATGTGTGATTTTATATCTTCCTTTAACACACTAGTGGACTCCCATACTGCCCATCCCTAGACTATATCCAGTTTGCAAGCGAAATTGGCTGACCTCGAGGATCGTTCCTGCAGGAACAACCTAAACATCCACGGGATCCCAGAAACCATCCAATCGCAACAACTCCCTCATTATGTCAGAGATCTCTTTCTGGCAGTTATTCCATCACTGTCATCCACAGATCTCACTATTGACAGAATTCATAGGGGTCCCCAAGCCCTCATTTCTTCCATCTGAGGTCCCTCGTGAGTCGTGATGTACTGTTGAGAGTCGATTTTTTTCCAGGTGAAGGAAAATATCCTGGAGGCTTTCTGCCACCCCGATAGTTTACCTGCCCAGGCTGCAAACCTTCAAGTACTCCCAGACTTCTCACAGTATACGCTTCAAAGATGCCAGAATTAATCGTCTCTCACTAAGGTGCTGAGGAACAACAAGATTATCTACAGGTGGAAATACTCGGCCAAACTGGATATCACATATAAAGGCTCCAATTACCTCATTATGTCTCTAGATGATGGCCTCTGTCTCCTATGATCCTGGAATATTCTACCTGATGAGCAAGGACCGCACCACAATGCACATCACTCACCTCCAACTCATCTACAGCAAGATTGGCACAAAGTCAACCAGCGTAAATCCACCAAACAAAATCCTGAGGCAAAGTTTTCACACCTTATGTTTTTTAAGATCTGTTCCCTGAGTGTTGGAGGATACCTTTCACTGTACCCAAACCCCCACTGATCTGGCAGTAACCGGGCTATCTTTCTTAAAGTTTCGGCTGCAGCCCTGCTTACAGCTCTAGTTTTCATTTTCAAATTTTCAGAACGATCTTAGCCCACAGATTTCATTATGATCTCCTTTTTCTTTTTCTTTTTGGTTACAAGGTGCCTACATGGTCAGTTCTGCATGTCCTTACAGCCATACCAATGGTTTCTCTTACCAACCTTCCCGAGCCATATGAACCTTACCGTTGCATGCTCATTTGCATCCCAAAAGTCTAATCACCATCACCTACTCCCTTCTCTTCAACCCATCCCAGTGACTGCCCATATCATATGGACGTTCCACCATGGGGAATAAACTTCTTTCCAGAAATGCCCGAGAGCTTAATAACTCAGCATAACGGCGCTCCCTCTGACAAAAAGCTCTAAAACACAAGGCTGATATCCTTGCAGTACAGGAAATGCATTTCAACCTGCACACTACCCCTAAATGCTCCCATCCAAATTACCCCCATATCTTCACATCATCTGTTCTGGTGAAGAAAAGAGGAGTCCTTATTAGGGATGATCGAACGGTTCGGTTTGACCATCGGTTCGGCCCGAACATTGGGTGTTCGAGGTTCAGCCGAATTTAGAACTTTTTGCCCAAAAAGTTCGGAATTCGGCAACCAGAACCGACCAAAATGCAATGGTTCAGGAAATGGGCTTTAAAAGCCTGTGATTGGACCAGAACCATTAGCAAAAGCCAATTGAGGGGGCAGGAGAATGCTAGGAATGGGATTGGAGTGACTAGGGGGTCCCTAGGCCAATCATTAGTGAATACGCCCCCCAGTATATAAGATAGCCCCCGCCAAATTCCTAGCATTGTTATACAGGACATGGAAGAGAGTGGAAGCAGTTCTGTTAATTTTACTTTAAAAGTGTCATTTAGCATTTATTAGTGTGAGGAAAGGGATATCTAGTGTAGTTAGAGTGCTCCTTTACACTTTAGTTAGCTTCAAAAATTTAGTTTCTGTAGGGAAAGTGTGAAGTGTCAGGGTGACTGTAATGTAGTGTAGGGTTAACTGACTGCTATGGCAGGGTGACTGAACCCTTCCATTTCAGGGTGACCATAATGTAGTGTAGGGTGAACTGACATTGACTGCTATGGCAGGGTGACCAAACCCTTCCATAGCAGGGTGACCGCTATAGAGAAAAGCTAGTTTCTCTCAAGTCACTTTCGCTTCTGTAATATGGCTTCGCCGCCGCCAGCATTCTTTTTGGCTGCAGGCGTTGCTAGTGCTTTTTTGAGCACATGTTTGGAGTCAGGCATGACATCTAAACATGTGTATAGGGGGTATATATACACACCAATGTCTGTATATATACACCTAGACATATATAGGTGTGAAAGAGCAGAAAAAACGATTTGCGCTAATGAAATAATTAACACCAATATAGTTACGCTCCTATCACACCTATATATGTCTAGGTGTGTATATACATATAAGTATGTGTGTATATACACCACTATACACAAGTTCAGATGTTTTGCCTGCCTCCAAAGAACCCAAAAAAATGCCCAAAAAAACGCTAGCGTCAAAAAAAAAAAACGCCCAGGTGTGTTGTTGCAGGCATTTTTGGGGGTTTTTGGAGGCAGGCAAAACATCTGAACTTTTGTATACAGGTATATATACCACTATACACAAGTTCATATGTTTTGCCTGCCTCTAAAGAACCCAAAAAAATGCCCAAAAAAACGCTTGCTACTAAACCAGCAAGGTGTGAAAAGAGCGAAGCACTAATACAAATGATCTTTTTTTATGGTTATGGACATGCTGTAGAGCTGAAACTTCACAGGTACACCCTTTAGACCCCCCAGACACAAAATCACACAAAAAAAAGAGCCAATTATTGAAAAAATTGAAAAAAAAAAAATACTTTGGATTTAGTGTCTTGGGGGTCTAAAAAGTGTACCTGTGAAGTTTCAGCTCTGTAGCATGTCCAGAACCACAAAAAAAGATAATTTTTCAGTAGAGCAGGGATGGTGGGACCCTCCTTTTACACCTATATGATCTTTTTTTTGGGGTTCTGGACATGCTACAGAGCTGAAACTTCACAGGTACACCTTTTAGACCCCCCAGATACAAAATCACACAAAAAGTTCTTCAAAATTGTCATTTTTGATAGATTTTTGATAGAGAGCCAATTATTGAAAAAAAAAATTAAAAAAATTAAAATTCTTTGGATTTAGTGTCTGGGGGGTCTAAAAAGTGTACCTGTGAAGTTTCAGCTCTGTAGCATGTCCAGAACCATAAAAAAAGATTGTTTGTATTAGTGCATTTATAGATCTGTAATATGGCTTTGCTCTTTTCACACCTTGCCGGTTTAGTAGCAAGCGTTTTTTTGGGCATTTTTTTTGGGTTCTTTGGAGTCAGGAAAAACATCTGAACTTGTGTATAGTGGTATATATACCACTATACACAAGTTCCCAGGTACACTTTTTAGACCTCCCAGATACTAAATCCAAAGAAAATTTTTTTTTTTTTCATTTTTTCAATAATTGGCTCTCTATCAAAAATCTAAAATTACAATTTTTAAGAACTTTTTTTGTGTGATTTTGTGTCTGGGGGGGGGGGGGGGTCTAAAAGGTGTACCTGTGAAGTTTCAGCTCTGTAGCATGTCCAGAACCATAAAAAAAAGATCATTTGTATTAGTGCAATTATAGAACTGTAATTTGGCTTCGCTCTTTTCACACCTTGCTGATTTAGTAGCAGGCGTTTTTTTGGGCATTTTTTTGGGTTCTTTAGAGGCAGGCAAAACATCTGGACTTATGTATAGTGGTATATATACCCGTATACACAAGTTCAGATGTTTTTCCTGCCTCAAAAGAACCCAAAAAATGCCCAAAAAAACGACTGCTATAAAACCGGCAAGGTGTGAAAAGCGGGAAGCCACTATCCTGTGCTGTAAGTGTTCTAATACAAACAATCTTTTTTTTATGGTTCTGGACATGCTACAGAGCTGAAACTTCACAGGTACACTTTTTAGACCCCCCCCAAATACTAAATCCAAAGTCAAAATAAAAAAATCTCTTTTTTTTTTTTTTTCAATAATAGGCTCTCTATCAAAAATGACAATTTTTAAGAACTTTTTTTTTTGTGTGATTAATAGTCCCTGGGGCATGACCCAGAACCCTAGGCACTTTTTAGGGGCATTTATTGGGTTTTGGGGCTTCAAAATGGTGTTTTTTGATTACCAAAGTTTGGGTCCCATTGATTTCAATGGGGTTCTGAAATCCGGGCCGAACTTTCGGGAAGTTCGGTTGTTCTGGCCGGACCGAACTTTTGAAAAGTTCAATCATCCCTAGTCCTTATTGCAATATGACACTCTGTGTCTTTTGAACTTAAAGACTCTGTCATCGATCCTGAGGGTCAGTATATCATATTACTATGTGTTATTAATAATCTGCCTTTAATCCTAGTACCCGTTTAGGCACCTAACTCACACCAGCGGAGATTTCTTCTCAAGGTTTTCAGGAAAATATCACAAGTCTGAACAGGCAATGCGCTTACATGTGGGGACTTTAACACTATTGTGGATCCCAGTCTCGACACCTCCTCCCCTCTTAGCGGTCACCCTACTTTCTTATGTGACCTTCTTAGCGGCGAGGAACTGTATGATGCTTGGCGCTGCCACCATGCTACTGAAAGAACCTATACTTACCATTCTCCTAGGCACACCTCTTACTCATGTTTGGACTTCTTTCTTCTAGATAGGCTGTTGCTGCAGAGAGTGTCTATCCAGCATATCACATGGTCCGACCATGCACCTATCACACTACAAATAGAGGAGGGAAATGCCTGTGCACCAACACGTTTGTGGAGATGCAACAACTCGGTAATACAAAACCCTGAAAACCAGAAAGAAACAACCCAACTCCTGAAAGAGTTTTTTCAATTTAATCTTCCTGAAACCACAAATCTATTCACCAATTGGAATGCTCATAAAGCTTTCATGAGAGGCGTGATTCTCAAACTCAGCTCCAGAATGCAGAAAGTTTGTACGGCCAAACTGGTTATCTTGTTAGCCAAGATCCGTATCCTAGATGCAAAATCAATCCACCCCTCAAATTTTTTAGCAGGGAAACTGTCCAAACTCTGCCACAACTTCCAAGAGCTACTTTGCTCCCAAAATTACTTCTACATATGTAGGCTCAAACGAAATTATAATGTCATCAATAACAAAGCAGGCAAGTTTTTAGCCAACAGACCCAAGACTCAGAAGGTTAAGGCTAAAATCCCACATTCATCCCACTACACAAGTTAAACTTACTAACCTACAGGCAATAGCAGACTCCTTCACTGATTACGACGGCTCACTATATAATCTGAAAAATTACTTGATTACCCCACAACCCTCTGAATCAGCTATTAGGGACTTCTTAACTACACTAAATCTTCCATCCTTATCTCTTTACCAGCTAGAGTCTCCGAATGCTACAATCACTAAAGATTAAGTTGAATGCATTATACTATCCCTCCCTAATGGTAAATCCCTAGGCCCAGTTGGACTCTCAAATAACTATTTCAAACTTTTCAAACATATCCTAACCCCACATCTCCTACTAGTGTTCCAGGAAGCTGCCTTAAAAGGCTCCTTCCCGGTGGAAATGCTTAAAGCACATACTGTATTACCTAAACCAGGTAAACCCCCTACCACACCATCTAATTTCCATCCAATCTCCCTATTAAATGTGGACATAAAAGTCTATGCCAAACTGCTGGACAAGAGACTACTCAATATTCTTCCATCCTTAGTGAAGCCTGATCAATTAGGCTTTAAAAAGGGCCGCCAAACATCTGATGCCACCAGACGCATCATAAATATCATTCATTATGCAGAAACTCACCTTACGCCTTCCCTGCTTCTCTCCATCGAAACAGGGAAGACATTTAATAGAGTTCTTTGGGATTACATGTCTGCTGTTCTCCAGAAATGTGGATTTTAAGGGCAAATCCTCTCAGCTATTTTGGCCTTATACTCCAAACCTTTTGCCCAAGTATTTACTGGAGGTCTGTTGTCCAAAACCTTCAACATTTCTAATGGAACTCAGCAGGGATGCCCCCTCTCCCTGTCTATTTTCAATCTATTATTAGATCCATTAATGGAATCCATTTGGGCCCACCCACACACATCAGGTTTTAGACTCCACCAAAAATCACACATTATTAACTTATTTGCAGGCGATATAATACTTCTCCTAACCAATACAAGCATCTCACTCCCATTTACTCATGAAGTTCTTAACCATTTCAGCACCTTATCTTACTATAAAATCAATTTCACCAAAGCCTTAATTTTAGATCTAGGGGTCAGTTCCCATACGCGAGCCCATTTAGAATCACTTTTCCCATATACTTGGACAGATCACTCCTTTCCATATCTAGGGCTCACCCTAGCTGCCAAAACATCACAATTAGCTAATACCAGCGTCAAACCACTTTTAAACCACATCTGACAGGACCTGTTGCACATTGCAAAATTTGAATTATCCTGGGTAGGGAAAATTGCCTTCTTTAAAATGATGGTCCTTCTGAATATACTGTAACTATTTTGTACACTCCCGGTTCCGTTAAAACCATCCCACCTGGCAGACATTAATGGTTGTCTTAGGCAATTCCTATTGCAAGGAAAAAGAGCATACTGCTCACACAAACACCTTATACAGCATATAAAGTCAGGGGGCATAGGTCTACCTGACATTAGAGATTACCAAACAGCTACATTGTTAGCACAACTTAAACACTGGTTTTGAAACTCATGGGAAATGCTGTGGGTTAATATAAAAGCCACTTGTTCACAAACAACCAACCTGATTTTCCTATTACTAGCAGACTCATGGAAACCACTCTCAATATTGAGCTCACCCCCCAACTACTCAGGTCTCAATCATAGCCTGGAGAACTATTCTTCGTCAGTCACAACAAGATTCAATACACACTAGACTTAAACTACTAGTAGAAATACTGGAAAAATTAATTTCATGCCTCTCAGTTAGATAATGGTTGGTTAATGGTATATCTTGGATAGATGACTTAATGTTGAATAGTATACCTAAATCATTTTCAATATTGGCATCACAATACAACCTTCCTAAAACATTCCAATTTACTTACACATGCATTGTTACCTTCCTGACTAAACATTCCCCCCCCCCCCACAATTTATATAAATTCTCAAGTGAGGAACTACTTTACCAACACTTCAACTTCAAACAAAAGCATATCCTTACCGTACAACACCCTGCAACAAAACGACAATTGGTTAAATCTCCCCCCATGCTAGCATGGGAATTAGACTTAAAGATGGAATTCTCACTCCAGCAATGGTCCTTAGCCTTTAGATATAGCTACACATCCTCCCACTGTATCAACCACTTGGAACTATGCCAGAAATTAGAAGCTCAGTGGTATAGAACACCATCCCAACTGGCCAAATACTACCCCTCCCAATCCTCACTATGTTGGAGAGAGTGTGGTCACCCGGGTACCCTTCTTCATATTTTCTGGGTCTGTAAAAGCCTCACTAGCTATTGGAATAAGTCATTAAGTATTATCGCAGAATTTACTGGGATACTAATCCAGCCAGAACCTGCTTTAGCAACTTTACTAATAGGTATAGAGAATTACCCCCCTGAATACAGGATAGTGGTTTCACATATCCTAATATCAGCCAAGCTGGTCATTGCAAGACATTGGAGAAGTAACCTTACTCCAAACCCTTCAGAGGTTCTGGCCCAAGTAAATCTCAATTACCAATATGAAAAACTCCTAGTTATTAGATCATCCTCTTATGCTTCCTTTGACCGAAATTTAAAGCCATGGGTCGAATGGTACCAGTAAGTGGAATCTGTAGACATGATATCAAACCCTTATGTGGTTCTTGTGGTGGATTCCCGGATTTTTTTTTATTTTCTTTAATTTTTTTATATTTCTTTTTTAAAATAGTTTGTTTTGTTTGTTATTACAATGAAGATCATTGTAAGAGCAACATTTTCAACTGTCATGAACGGATTACCCATTCATGACAGCTGTGGTCACTAGTGATCTGTGATTGGCTACAGGTAATCACATGGTACATGGTTCTGTGATTGGCCCAGGCACCATGTGATAGCTGTGGGCTAATCCCTGCTTAGACAACACAGCTGTTATAAATAAATTCATTCATAACATCTTTGTTGACATTTTGATAATGTAATTGCATGGCAATCACAGAACCTCACCAGGTTCTGAGTACCAGGATCCACAAACCACTGGGTCAAGCAGACACATCGGTCACATGGTGGGGGGGTGTGCAGCATGCTCCTAAACACAGTGCAGGCATATGACGTACATGTACATGTACATGATATGTACTGTGGTGGGTCAGCAAGTGGATAAAGGGTACCATAGATATAAATAAAATTCATATTTCAACCAACCATGGTGCAACATTTTGTGATGAGCCAAGAAAAATGGGATTTGTTGAAACAATCACCAACTTCTTCAGGAGTGCAGAGATTGTACACGATTTCAAATACATACAATAAGGTAAGCTATACTATTTAAAGAGAAGTTCACTCATAAGTGAAAGTGCTGATATTCCTCCTCCCTACTCTTGCCCTTAACACTATTTTTTTTTTTTTTTGTTATAGGGAGCCGGTACCTTTTTTGACAGGTACCTGCTTCCATTTCCTCAATTCTCAACTAGGCAAGAATGGCGTGTACCTAGACACACCCCTGTCCAAACTCCTGCATGCAGCCTCCTCGGATACATCATAAGGGCAAAGGAAACATGATTCCTTGTAGAGGAGCTGTGCCCTCACTGCAAGGGTTACTTGCTTGTTTATGATAGAGGAACGACAAAACATTTCCTTACCCAATCTTCCCTGCAGCTAGACTGGTCCCCAAAGCTTCTGCACACCATACTCTATGATAAAGACTAGAGCAGGGTTCATAGCCCTGCTTTGGATAGGAAGATGCCAAGGTAAAGTCCATCATGAAATCATGAAATCATGGGGTAGCATCAAGCATCAAGTAAATCAAAACTGTTTCTCTTCTCCCCGAGACAAAATAAGCTGTTAATCCCTGAAGTGCACAGTCCCACTGCACGGGATATTTTTTTTTATCTGACAAAGATAAAGTTGTACATAAAAACACCAATAATAATGTTATTGCTTACAAAAAACAAAAGTGTGCTGCCTCATTATTATTATTACTAATTGTGCATAGACATTCACCAGAGACAGCAGAAAAACTGCAAATAATCTCTATAAATTGATAGTAACAAAAATATCAAGCTGAGTTTGTAACTTGAGAATTCATGTACCAATATTACTATATTGCTATATTACTTCCTACATCAATTACCTATCAGAGGAGTTTATATGAAGTTCACTAAGCAGCATACAGTCCAGGGGTTTTCTACATATAATATTCTTAGTTTCAATGTTTTTTTATTGAATTTTTAGATAACAACATACATAGAAAAAACACAACAGTAATAGCAATAACATTGACTAAGAAGATTCTGCGTGTGAGGGTAAATAATCAATAACAGAGACAGGGCCGCAAGTGAGACTTTCTTCAACATCTGAAAAAAATCAGGTGAGAGGTACATCAACTCCAGATGTTGCTTAGGGTGATATCCCTGTCCCAGGCACCCCACTGGGAACAAACTGTGTCCTGGGGGGGGGTGACACTCTGACACCCTACCATTAGCACAGACAAATAAGCAATAACATAAATTATAATATAATGAACCATCACGCAGAGGGTACTCAGACCCACTAAAACAGTAAGGGAAGGAGAGTAGAAGAAAGAAGAGAGGGGTACATATAATATTCTTAAAGTGACAACTTTATTTGGAGAGAGAGGAGAAGGAGATAATTCTGCCCAAAGTCCTTTTATTAGCTATAACCTCAAATCTAGTCATCCTTGACCAATGCAGGGATTAAAGGGAGATGATACCTCATCTGCCTGGGTAGGGCAAGGAGAAGCCTGTTGCATGTTCTCATATCTAGAAGGTATGTCTGTTCTTGGACCTAATCCCTGTATGCAATATAAGTTCTGTTTTACAATTATCCTTACTTTGGGCCCTTATGCATGATTTGAAGAAATTAGACTCCTGGTGTTCAACAGTGATTTAACCACTTCCCGCTAGGAGAAGATCCATGGACGTCCTCGGGTTTCAGTGGTTGTACCGGGATGATGCCTGCTCCTATAAGCATGATCCCAGTATGAATCTTTTTTTTTATATCAATAATTTTTATTGATTTTAACAAGTTGTAACATAGAATTACAAAATTACAGTAGGGTGTAAGTATAATGCCGAAAAAGAGGCTAATACAATAGGATGTTCTATATATAAATGACCAAGAACGTAAAACAAAGAGCATACAAAGAAATAGTAAAATAATTCAAAAGACATTGGTATAATATTTGCTATCTATCCTTGGTTCCCATTCATTTTCAAACAGCGCACGTGAGAAGTTCTTATGCGAATACATTCTTTAATAAGAGAATTGCATATTGATTAGATTTATGGTTTTAGAAGGGTTGGGTGCCATATTTTTCTTCCAGTGCCAGGCTATCACTGTTTTAGCAGCCACTAGTGAATACAAGACTACTGTTCTTAAGTTGCAAGGGAACCTCACTATGCCTAAATGGAGTATAGCTAGGGCAGGGTCAGGTTGTGTCAGGATCCCTGTAATTTCCGAGATAATGAAAGAGAATTTTTTTCCAACAGCTTGTGAGGCTTTTGCAGATCCAAAATATATGGAGGAGGTTGCCTATTTTTCTCTCCAGCAAAGAGGGGATTGGGTCTTGAAAAATTTAGAAAGTTGTAAGGCTTTAAGTATCAATGGGAAAGGAGTTTTTGCATTTGTTCCCAATACGATATACAGTGGGACACTGAGTAATTGCAATGAATGGCCATCTTCCATTGAGTATCGGAGAAGGATATATGGAGGTCTTCCTCCCACTTTAGCATTGGGGTTTTTTTAACAAAAATGTTTTGTTTTGTAGGGTGTTATAAAACAGAGATATTCCTTTGTGGGTAGAATTTGGGGAGGTTAAAAAATTCCAAACGTGGTCAGGGAGTTGTATTCGAGGAGGAGGGTGTTTGGCTATGAAGGTGGAAATCCTGTTATACGTAAAGAAGACAGGTTTAAGTAGGTTGAATTCGGTCAGAAGAGATTCCAAGGGTTTAGGGATATTGTCGTAAAAAAGTTGATCTACCCAGAGGATAACTGCTTCTTCCCATTGTTTAAGGGAAATACAAGAGATGAGAAATTCTAACAGCCTTAAAAGGTAATGTACAGGGTGTTGATTTTAGCCCTGAAGTAATTGGGTTGTGAGTTTGCTCCATGCTATAATGGAGGCGCATGTGTATATGGGAAAGCTATTGAGATTCAACAGGGCCCATGAGTCTGCTAGCAGAAGGTGGTATAATTTAGCCGAACGTGTAAGTGTAGGCTCAACGTCTAACCAAGGAATGTCTTGGAAAATGCAGAACCAGTGGCAAAGGGGAGAAAGTTGGGCGGTTCCCCTTGCTGAAGAAGTCAATTGCCCTGAGCGCTGACGTAACGCGTACAGGGGGGGCGGAGCCGTGCTGCAGACGTCACACCCTTCCATGGAAACATTGCTGTTTATCGAGCTTGTTTATTACAGCGTTTTGTGAGTACCCTCATTAAACTTCTGCCTGAATAGTTCATACAGAGAGCACTAGATTTTCTTTGCTTTGTTCCCCTTTTACTTATGGACCTGTGATATGGATGGATGAGCAGTGCTGATCCTGGACTCTCCTGCATACATCCTTTTTGCTGGTATTTGATTACCCCTGTTAGGGGACTGCTGTGTCTGATCCTGGGTCAGACATTAAGGTGAGAGGCTTGCACTTCTGGTGGTGGATTTTTTCACAGTCACAGAGAAGTTTTTGTCACATTTTTGTTGGAGAAGTTTTGTATCTAGAGATCACAGCACTGTATATTCACAGGGTTTCTGTATATGCTATTCCTGCAAGGACTTATTAATTATTCATGTCACTTATTTAAACCACACAGACTTTTGTTGCACAATTTTTACATTGAGTATCTTGATTGTTTTTCATGTGCACTTTTATGATTTAGCGCAGCACATTTATTCTATTGAGCTTTGTTTAGGGAGTCTAAGGAACAGGTTGAATATAAGAGCATCGATCTTGGCAGAGTTTTTGTTTTTAGCCTTACATCCCAATTTTTTTAGCAGACCTCTCACAATGTATTTGTGCATATTCAATAGGATATACGGATCTGTGTCTGGAAGTTTATTCAGCGAGAAAAAATCTTGTAGATGGTTAGTGATTGTTTTTTAGAACTCAGGGTTTTTGATTAAAGAGTTATTGCAACGCCACACAAATACTGGTTGATTAGTGTCTGTATCTAACAGAGACATAAAAATAGTGGCATGGTCGGACCATGTGATATCAGCAATGGTAGATATAGACACCTTCTGCAGTAGCAGTTTGTCAGCAAAAAACATGTTGATTTGTGTGAAGGAATTGTATCGTGTGGAGAAATAAGTATAGTCAGTATAGTATAGTCACGCTCGGATGCATGGTAGCAGCGCCACACATCATGCACTTCCGCTTAAGGAAAGTGAGTGTCTATTCGATGGTGAGGTGTTGTCCATGATGGGGTCTGCCGCCATATTGAAATCTCCACACACAATCAGGGATCCTCGCTGTACCTTTGAAATATTGGTAAATAATTTGCGTAGAAATTTCAGTTGGTGCGAGTTGGGTGCATATACAATAATTACAGTATATAAGCAATTTTTAGTACAAATGAGAATAATGTATCTACCTTCTGGGTCTAAAAAATGATTTCTGATTAATAAAAGGGGACCGAGTTCTTGATTGCCATTATGACCCCCCTCTTCTTGGCATGGAATTAAGCTAAGAAAAGGTGGGGAAAGTTTTTGTGTGGGAAGGCAGGCATAGAGTCTTTGTTGAAGGGAGTCTCTTGTATAGCAAACACATCAGCTTTGCTAGAGAGTGCTTCCTTCCACAGCGAGTGATGTTTTGACGGGTGATTTAGGCCATGGACATTTAATGACATAAATTTAAGTCCCATCTTCTAGATTTAGACTGATGTAGAGATTGGGGAGTGATGAGAGAAGGTTTGACCAAAGTGCAGGAAACCATGGGCGGAATGATAAGGGTTCCTGCAGCACAGAAATTCATGGATTTGCTCCTTATATGTATTATTGGCGTGCGCAGCATTATAGGAGGCAGTGTCAGTTTTGTATAGCCAGAGTGGAAAACAAAGACAATAGGGTAACTTGGAAATAGCTCTAAAAAGATAAATTATTAAGAATGACTGGAACATGACAGGCAGGGATAATGAGTGGAACTGTGATGACATCGGTGGTAACCATCAACTGAGAGTATGTGAAGAGACCTGCCGAAGACAAGAGGAATAGAAAAACTGGTAAAAAGAAAGGAACCATCTAGAACTGTAAGCGCAGTAAACACTGCTAAATCAGCGGGGTACAGGGTACGGTGGAAGGTACTCCTTCTGACTCCAGTTTTCTCCATCGGGGACTGGGCTTGGTAACAATAAGGTAGCCTTAGGTGATCCGCGAGGAAGAGGATGAGGATTTCCTGGATATGACTTGCCAGTCAGAATGGACATGTTTGGGCAGTTGAAGAGAGGAACTAGTAGGAGATGATTGTACATTAGGAATAATTCCCCAGTTTTAGAGAAGTTTGAGGCCTTTGTCTAGTGATGATATTAGATACAATTTCCCATTATAGGTGACACTCAGTTTTGCTGGGTATTCCCATTTATAAACAAGTTTGTTGTTCCGCAGGGTTTTAGTAATGGAGTTCAGATTGCGTCTAAGCTGAAGTGCATACTGGGAAAAGTCTGGAAGGACTTGGATATTTGCTGCTTGCATTGGAAGTTGGTCAGTGTGACTAAATGCTTCTAGTATTTTTTCTTTAGCCTGGAAAAAATACATGTGTAGCAGGACATAACGGGGTACTTCTGGTAGAAGGAAGGACGGTTTTGGGATACAGTGGATCCTATCAATAGTTAGGTCAGCGGAGGTGATGTTAGGTATCACTTCTTTAAATACATTCTGGACAAAATTAGGTAATTGGGGGGGTTTGTACAGATCCCAGGAGGCCCGTGATTTTTAATTTGTTGCGGCCTGACCTATCTTCAAGGTCAGCCACTTTCTCTTTTAAGGAGGCTAGTTCTTCTTGGTGGTCTGTATGTGAGTCTACTAGGGTGTTTAAAGAGGTAGTGACCTCACAAATTTAATCTTCCATGTTACCCACTCTGCCCCCTATTTCCTGTTGTTCAAGTTTGCAGTGGGATAGAGAGGACAGTACGTCAGATTGTAGGGAAGCATTTCTTTCAGTGTTGTGTCTGATACTGGCTGTCCTGTGGTAGGAAAGGTAGCAAAAGGGTCAGACCTCAGAGTGTCATGGTGGGATTTATTAGGGTCAGTACTCACATCCATGGACTGTCCTGAGCTTGGATTGACTGCAGGGTGTTCTACATTCTGGCTCTCATCTTGCTGAATCCCAGCTGAATCGGCCACTAAAGGTCTGGGGCCACCACCGGAGTTGTGATCTCTGACGCCATCTTGGCGAAGCCCAGAATGAGTGGATGGGAAGAAGCTGGACAGTTTTTTCACTGATATAGTGTCCTTACAACGCTGACACATCCGGATCACAGCTGCAGGGGTTCGGCTGCATGGTAAGAGCTGGGAGGTGGCAAAAGGAGGATCACAGGCTGTAGTTGATGTAGAAAAGCCCAGGAGCCTGACGGAGCTCTATAGTCACGCGGCCATCTTGCCAAGCGGTCGCCACGCCCCCCCAGTATGGATCTTTTCAACCAGTGATTCTATTAAGGCAGAAGGGATCCAAGTGGCTTGTTATCCACTTGATCACTTTTGCGGGTGGAGGAAGGGGGTCCAATCCGCCTTCTGCAGGGCCCGCCGCCTGAAGTGCCCCTGTCCCACAAATGCGAACGCACACCTTACTCCTGCACACATGTGTAAACACTGATCGCACCACACATGTGAGGTATTGTCCCAAACATCAGTGCGAGAGCAATAATTCTAGCACCAGACCTCCTTTGCAACACTAAACTGGTAACCTGTAAAGGTGTTTAAAGCATCACCTATGGAGAATTTTAAGCATCGTAGTTTGCCGCCATTCCAGGGGCAGACGCAATATTACATGTTAGGTATCTGTTTACTCGGTGTAACATCATCTTTCACATTATATAAAAAGGTTCGGCTAACTTTAGTGTTTTTTTTTTGTTTTTTTTTTTTTAATTCATTAAAGTGGTTTTTTTCCCCCAAAAAATTGTCTTTGAAAAACTGCTGCACAAATATCGTGTGACATAAGAATTTGCATCACCCACCAATTTCTTCTATAGTAGGGTCTCTGCTAAAAATAAATATATATATATATATATATATATATATATATATATATATATATATATATATATATATATACAGTGGGTACGGAAAGTATTCAGACCCCCTTAAATTTTTCACTCTTTGTTATATTGCAGCCATTTGCTAAAATCATTTAAGTTCATTCTTCTTCCTCATGAATGTACACATAGCACCCCATACTGACAGAAAAACACAGAATTGTTGCAGATTTATTAAAAAAGAAAAACTGAAATATCACATGGTCCTAAGTATTCAGACCCTTTGCTCAGTATTTAGTAGAAGCCCCCTTTTGATCTAATACAGCCAGGAGTCTTTTTGGGAAAGATGCAACAAGTCTTTCACACCTGGATTTGGGGATCCTCTGCCATTCCTCCTTGCAGATCCTCTCCAGTTCTGTCAGGTTGGATGGTAAACGTTGGTGGACAGCCATTTTTAGGTCTCTCCAGAGATGCTCAATTGGGTTTAAGTCAGGGCTCTGGCTGGGCCATTCAAGAACAGTCACGGAGTTGTTGTGAAGCCACTCCTTCGTTATTTTAGCTGTGTGCTTAGGGTCATTACCTTGTTGGAAGGTAAACCTCCGGCCCAGTCTGAGGTCCAGAGTACTCTGGAGAAGGTTTTTGTCCAGGATATCCCTGTACTTGGCCGCATTCATCTTTCCCTCGATTGCAACCAGTCGTCCTGTCCCTGCAGCTGAAAAACACCCCCACAGCATGATGCTGCCACCACCATGCTTCACTGTTGGGACTGTATTGGACAGGTGATGAGCAGTGCCTGGTTTTCTCCACACATACCGCTTAGAATTAAGGCCAAAAAGTTCTATTTTGGTCTCATCAGACCAGAGAATCTTATTTCTCACCATCTTGGAGTCCTTCAGGTGTTTTTTAGCAAACTCCATGCGGGCTTTCATGTGTCTTACACCGAGGAGAGGCTCCCGTCGGGCTACTCTGCCATAAAGCCCCGACTGGTGGAGGGCTGCAGTGATGGTTGACTTTCTACAACTTTTTCCCATCTCCTGACTGCATCTCTGGAGCTCAGCCACAGTGATCTTTGGGTTATTCTTTACCTCTCTCACCAAGGCTCTTCTCCCCCGATAGCTCAGTTTGGCCGGACGGCCAGCTCTAGGAAGGGTTCTGGTCGTCCCAAACGTCTTCCATTTGAGGATTATGGAGGCCACTGTGCTCTTAGGAACCTTAAGTGCAGCAGAAATCTTTTTGTAACCTTGGCCAGATCTGTGCCTTGCCACAATTCTGTCTCTGAGCTCTTCAGGCAGTTCCTTTGACCTCATGATTCTCATTTGCTCTGACATGCATTGTGATCTGGAAGGTCTTATATAGACAGGTGTGTGGCTTTCCTAATCAAGTCCAATCAGTATAATCAAACACAGCTGGACTCAAATGAAGGTGTAGAACCATCTCAAGGATGATCAGAAGAAATGGAAAGCACCTGAGTTAAATATATGAGTGTCACAGCAAAGGGTCTGAATACTTAGGACCATGTGATATTTCAGTTTTTCTTTTTTAATAAATCTGCAACAATGTCAACAATTCTGTGTTTTTATGTCAGTATGGGGAGCTGTGTGTACATTCATGAGGAAGAAGAATGAACTTAAATGATTTTAGCAAATGGCTGCAAAATAACAAAGAGTGAAAAATTTAAGGGGGTCTAAATACTTTCCGTACCCACTGTATATATATATGTCTGGGAGTTCTAAGCAATTTTCTAGCACAAAAAGTTAAATTTTACATGTAGGAGTGAAGTGTCAGAATTAGACAATTGGGCAATTGGGCAAAACCCTATTGGAGAATGAGTGGCATATTTTAAGCACTGTAGTTTGCCGCCATTCCAGGGGCAGACGCAATATTAAACCATGACATGTTAGGTATCTGTTTACTCGGTGTAACATCATCTTTCACATTATATAAAAAAGTTGGGCTAACTTTAGTGTTTTTTTTTTTGTTTTTTTCAATTCATGAAAGTGTTTTTTTCCCCAAAAAATTGTGTTTGAAAAACCACTGCACAAATATATTTATTTATATATATTTATTATATATTTATATATATATTTATATCTATATATATAATGTCTGGGAGTTCTAAGCAATTTTCTAGCAAAAAAAAGTTAATTTTTACATGTAGGAGTGAAGTGTCAGAATTGGCCTATTGGGACCAAAATCCCTATTGGGGAATGAGTGGCATATTTTAATGTAGAATCCCCTTTTATATACGGGCGCTGTGTTTGTTTTGGAATCTTTTAATTTTTATTTCAGATACTCCCTTATACTTGTGTGGATTCTAAATGTAGGTCTATATGCATGTTTCATACAAAGATTTAAACCCCACTGGGGAGATCAATGGTTTACCTAATGAGTTTGGACTCCTCTTTAACGATTAAATCAGCGATGGGGAATCTTGGCACCCCAGATGTTTTGGAACTACATTTCCCATGATGCTCATGCACTGTGCAGTGTAGTTTAGCATCATGGGAAAAGTAGTGCCAAAACATCTGGGGTGCCAAGGTTCACCATCACCGGATTAAAGATATGTCTTTTCTTTGTGAACTACACTCCCAAATGTTGGGATAGGTATAGACCTTTAATATATCTAGCTGCTCACTTTCTGTGTGTAGATCCTATTGGGTCCCTCAGCTCACCACAAAAAAGGCTTATCATGGTAGTCAGCTGATTATATATTTTGATGTGTAATAAATAATGTACCAACGATATTATTATGGTTTAGTACCTACAATGTAAAGTTTATTACAACTTGTTGCTTGAGCTAAGAGGCAACTTTACTTTTTGTCTCATGCACACAGGGCGCTTTTCCTGCTGCTTTTAGAATCGTCAGGCATTTTTTTCATAGCTTAAAAACGCCTCTCCATGTTATTCTATGTGTCCATGCACATATAAGCTTTTAGGAGCTGGAAGAGACACAGGCATTTTCAAGCTACAAAAAAAACCCCAGCTGTAAAAACGCCTGACGCGGCTAAACGTGTGTTAACGCCGTATACAGCGTTAAGCCATGTCAAGTGTTTTTAAGCTCTAGTTATTAGATTTGGAAGTGGAAAATAGAAGAAGGCAGAGAAACGCTGCTAAACACTAACGTGGCCAAACGCGCATTGAAGCCAAAGCAAAACACTTTTAAAAGTGCGTTTTTACAGCTGCTTTTTCCTGGCATCAGTACTGACTTTGCAACTTGTTTTTTTTTAATGCCCTGTATGCACGAGGTCAAATTATTTATGTTATTATACATAAAAAGATATACTTTTCAGTCTAATATAAATTAAGCTTTTTAGTATTGCTATTATTATGAGTAGTGTGTCAGTACATACTATATTGATGATACCTTTTAAGTCTGGTGTAAATATGCATGGAATGCAATGTTTATACAATTTTAGGTAGTTCAGGTTATCTCCCATAAATTACATCAATGGTCCATAATTAAAAAAAAAAAAAAAAAAAAAAGCAATGACATTGTTGGTGAGAGGTTGAGTGCTTGAGACATGGAGACATGTTGCTGTGTGATAAAGACCATCAGGAAGATGCTCTTGATGTTATAAGTAAATCAAAACACAAAAAAAAAGAAATCATAAATCACATGTTACCTGATGCAGCCTACAGTATGTGGACACCTGAACATAGCACAAAAGGTATTTTAGCATCTAGTACCTGACATGTTAAATAATTACATAGAATCATTTTTACTTCTGTCTCAGTAGCTATGAAATTAACAACTTTAAAAACATTTAGGTTTTAGCTAGAATCTAAAAAGTCTAAATTTAAAATCTGAAAATACCTAGTAAGTGACAATACAAAAAGAAAATTATCCAAAAATACTTTCAGGGTATTTAAAATGACAGCTCACCAAAAACAGATGGTAATTTCATTTTACAGATGGAAATGTGTTTGTTGCTTATACTTCCCCAGCTGTTATAATCTTTTAATGTATATTATACATCTTACATAGGGACATGCAGCTCGTTTGTTACAGGTATTATAGCTATATTCAGTAGTAGTATGGAAACTTATTTAAGTGCATAAGCTGATAAGAAAAGTTGTAATCGTCCTTAAATGACATTTTTAAATTGCATAAGAACAAATGAACCTTGTTCAATACATTTGCTAAAACCATTAAATAGTCTTTAAATGTAATCCTCTGCAGCTTGCTGATTCATGGGACGTTCACCTAAATGGTCCATTAATTTGTTAGTGACAAACTGATGACTTCAAAGCGCTAATGTGCTTTATACAGTAAAGTAGAAATCCCCCACAGACACATTGTTACACATTCTGTAAATACTGTTTTTGTAGTCTAATAAAAATAAAGTTTGGTGACCTACATCTCCACAATTGGCCAAAGAAATGAAATGACTGTTGTCTGATCCATCTGATTAAGCTCATCAGGAAACAACTCTATGTCACTAGGGAATCTGTAACGCTGCAGATATTTCCAGGTAGACTTGTTGGAAGAACCTATCAACAGGTTACATTTATAATAACTGTGGTTCTTGAAAGTGAAGGTTGGCACCAGACTTCATGTTGCTGATACAATACCCAATGGTTTACAGTAGTTAGATATTCTAATAATCATTTTGAATGTATGAGAAGGCAAAAGTAAATCTCTTACTGGAAACAAGAGGTTGTAAAACAAATACCCATGCCTACTGAAATAGATTAGAACTGTGAACAACCTTATTCCATCTTTTTTACTTGTGTGGTTGAATGGATGCATGTGCAGAGAAAGTTTAGTTCCTTTTCTGTAGAAAATAAGGAATCATCACTAATTATTTGCCCAGCATGTTGAAAATGTTACGCATGTGATTATGAGAATTCATTACACTGAAAAGTGTCTGTTGTACCTCTTGCAAATGATTTTCAAAATCTGTTACTGCCAGGACCTGGCTCACCTGCTGGTGGCACTGTGTTTCTCTGGGCTGAAAGCTGTAGTTCCAGTGACCGTCAATGACTGTCTCCCAGCAGGTTCCTGCAATCAGTTCCACCTGGTTCCGGCTGCTGGGAGGGTACTTAAGTCCCACTTCTGCTATTGCAATTTGCGTCAATGTTTTGATTGCCTTGCTTGTTGCCAGATTCATCCTGCTCATATGAGCTATCCTTGCATCATGTTCCCTTACTGCTGCTTGACTTGTTCCTGTACCTAGTCCTAAATCCCCATCTTTCTTGCATTGCCCTTGTTACCCTTGCTTCCCATATTGTATATAGTATATACTGCATTTGTAAATATTGTATATAGTTAGTTTGCTAGGTTTTTTACTAAGGCATTTTTGGTTATGGGTCACTTGTTGTTTATGTTCACTATTTGCTGGTGTATGCATGTCTTTCTGCTTCTTGCTTGCTGTTAATCAATGCATTTCATTATACATTGTTTGGTCCTAGCTTCCTACATACTGTATATCTGGTTATCCCAGCTGCTGACTCCTGACAGTTACATTGTTTTTTGATAGGGGTGTAACTATTAATATTATTATTGTTATACAGGATGTATATAGTGCCAACAGTTTGCACAGCGCTTTAAAACAGACAGTACAGTTACAATACAATTCAATACAGGAGGAATCAGAGGGCCCTTCTCATTAGAGCTTACAATCTAGATGGGAGGGTCAAGTAAAACAAAAGGCAATAACTGTGGGGGATGAGCTGAAGGAGAAAATGAACTACCATAGAGGAAGATGGAACAATTGGTCCTAGGCCCTGGGGCATCTGAGGTAACAATTTTGTTTTCTTCTACCTGTGCCCTTCCATTACATTCTACACAGATTAAAGTTGCCTTTCTTTAACCCTAAAGCCTAGTACACACTAGTAGTTTTTTTTGTTCAAACCCAGCAGGACTGAAAAAAAAAACGGTCAGCTCAGGAGGAGCCGCTGTACTAACTATCTGATGTTAGTACAGTGATCTCCCTATGCTGTGCTATTGTGTTCTGACAGGGGGACGGCCCCTCTGCCTGAACACTCTGGTCAGCGCTCTCAACCTTTGACTGAGAGCACTAATTGAGAGCGATTGGTAGACCTTTTTTGGCCACGCCCCATCAACATTACCCGGGCCAAATGGCTGGCTTTTGTCAGACCAGCTGCAGTACACACGGGCCAAATGTCACCCGGTTTCTATTGAACTGGCCTATACCACCCGACATTTGGCCTGTGTGTACCAGGCTTAATAATATTTTTTTTTTCAAGTAGCTTCTGCTAAATCCCACAGCAGGTTTATCAAAATTAAAAAAGTGAGACATTAACCTAATATTTTTTTTAAAAACAAATAATCAATCTTTTTTTTTTTTTTTTTTAGCAAAGATCTATCTTGTTTCATTAAAGTGTGGTTTTCAGTAATATTTTTGTATTGATGAAAAAGATAATTTTTAAATTTTAGGGCTTCCCAATGCCCTCACATCGTTTAATGTCTTTGTCCCAATTTTTTAGCAAAGTAAATAAAATGCAAGAGCTATTCCTGTAATCTTAACCACTTTTAGCATGAAAAACATAATAAATAGCCAAAAGATAACCGTTCGGCATGGTAATTGTTGTATGTGCCACGTTGTCACGTAACTTCTTTCCTTATCTTCACTTTGCTCATTACAGATCATCTGCCATTTCTCACTGCAGCTACACAAAGATTCTTCCACCTTAGTCTTAGACCCTCTTGAGCCATCTTTTTTTTTTCCACAAAACCATTTGATTAAATATGCCATTAACATCACCAGCTCCCTTGCTCCTTCTACTGTGAACACCAGCACTGACTGTTGTCTATACCATCTCTGCCTGCAGGTAACATTTGCAGGTCCCATTTAATTTGGGTTATTGAGATCTGATGTGTTTCATTGGATTTGGAACAACTGGTTCTAATGTGTACACATATCTCTCTATTTACTTTCCCACAGCAATAATGAATCTGTACTGTCTAGTCTAGCTAAGATTCTGCCATTCATCTTAGGGGTGTCTGATTTTTCAAAAGTATCCCCACTTCCCTTTATGCTTTCTATAAAAGTATAAGTAGTTTCACTGTACAGGGTTAGCTTTATGTCAAATCCATTTTTAATAATGGTCATTTTGTATGGGTTAGTGTTTGCCTCACTGCAAGCAACTGCATTTTTAGTAGTGCACACATTTGTATCTTTTGGGCAAATTGCATCCAACCAGAAGGTTACATATTGTTTTCTTTTTTGATAAACATAAACATAAGATAAGCATCTCTTATCTTGTGTCTCTCAAGGAAGCCAGCTGTATCTTTGATTGACCATTTTCTGTGTATACATACAGTTTAATCTGTGTTAAATATGTCTTTTTTTTGTAAACATTCAAACTGTATTGCACTCTGACTTTGAGAATATGTGTGTTTTTCCTCTCAATGGACACATTATATATTATTAGTTTATTTTTATTTTATAGATGTGTATTTTTAGTACTAATTCATCTTCAGCATAATTTTATGTGTGTGTTTTTTTAAACTTTTCCTCCAGCCCTGATGTAAAGGGATTCTGTTACCACTGAAACACATTGACCCTGCTTTTTGTAACCAGTAGAACAATAAAGAATTTGAGCCGAGAAGCCAGAGATAATACAACCAAGGCTATCAATGTCCATCGCTGGATGTCCTCTTCGGGATTTGAGGGCTTCATGCTTTCACTCGACGCTGAGAAGGCGTTTGACAGGCTTGACTGGACCTATATGGCTAAAGTCCTTCGACATCTGGGTAATCCAGATAGAATGATTACCCCATAATGTCCCTGTATTCCACTCCCACAGCAAAAGTAAGGGTCAACGGTCACCTGTTGGACGCCTTCTCCATTAGTAACGGGACTAGACAGGGTTGCCCTTTGTCCCCTATCCTTTTTGTTCTCACTTTAGAACCCTTCTTACGTTTTCTAGCGTCCAACCAAGATATTCATGGTGTTATTATAGGATCCCGCACCTACAAGATAGCGGCATTCACCGACGATATTTTGCTCTTCCTCGGCAAACCACTTCTGTCTATTCCCACTCTTCTACGTGAGTTTAAGCTCTTCCAAACTATCTCTAACTTCAAAATTAACTTTCTAAGTCCCATGCCCTTAATATTTCCCTACCCCCAGAATTGGTTACCCAATGTAAAACCAACTTCCCATTTCAATGGCAACGAGATTCTATAAAATACCTAGGCATACATCTCCCAACTAATTTGGGTGACCTCTTCTCCAAAAATTTCTTACCAGTCCTCAAGAATATTAGGGACGATATGAAAAAATGGAACAAACCCCACTTTTCTTGGTTCGGTAGAGCAGCCATCATAACAATGAATATCCTTCCCCGTCTCCTGTATCTACTCCAAACGATTCCAATCAAAATCCCCTCCACCTTCTTTCAATCCTTCAAAAGTCTTTGCTCAAAATTTCTTTGGAACCAAGGCAGACCTAGATTCTCATTCAATCTATTGACCAAGCCGAAACTTCTGGGAGAAATAGGCCTACCTGACCTCAAAAAATACTACTGGGCCTGTCACCTCACAAGAATCCTGGACTGGTTCCTCCATAAGAAAAACAGAGATTGGATCTCCTTGGAAAACTCGCTCAATATTATTCTACTACAATCCCTACCATGGATTGCTCCCAAAAGCATCCCACACAACCTTAGGTCTCATCCTTCAATTGGAGCAACCCTGTCTATTTTTAAAGATATATATAAAAACACTCGCCTATATCATCTACACCGGGCCCCCTCACAACGATAAAATTTAATCCTGAATTTACTCCGGGAATGTCTTCGTCCTTCCTATGTAACCACTGGAATTCAGACACAATTCGAGCACACCACTTCTATAATGCAGGCTCCTTAATTGATCGCATTCACCTTCCTACTAACCCAGACTGTCTTCCCATACCGCAGTGGTCATATTTCCAAATACGTCATTTTCTCAACACCCTAAATTGTTCAGGGGCCATCACCAGATACTTGACACAATTCGAACATCTTTGTTTGGGTAATTCACCTCAATGCCACTTCATTTCCACTACGTATAACTAACTTTTCTCAGATTCCCCTCTCCTTACACCTAAAACCCTAAAGGTTTGGGAAACGGATCTAGCTCTTTCCCTCTCTGAACGTGATTGGGAAATATATGCTTTATCTCACATAAAAGCTCCCTCAATGTTTTGACGCAGGAAAGTTCCTATAAACTCCTAATCCATTGGTACAGGAACCCAGTGATCTTGCACAAATTCTTCCCCAATTCCTCCGCGGAATGCTGGAGATGTCACAAAAGTCCTGGCACTCTCTTCCATTTATTCTGGTCCTGTCCCCGAATCCAACCTTTCTGGACACTAGTACATGAAATTATTTCAAAACACTTAAATATAGCTTTGACGTTCTCCCCAGCGCAATACTTGCTCCACCATTCTGAGATCCCCCCACACCGATACTGCAAAACACTGACTCCACACTTGATTAACGCCGCTAAAGCATGCATACCTGCACTCTGGAAGTCAGATTCACCACCTACCATAAAGAATTAGTTACTAAGAATTGACAAAATTGCAAAATTGGAAGAATTAATCTTATTGCATAAGATTTGACAGACAAATACACCCGTATATGGGATCCTTGGACCTCGTTTACTTCCTCTCCAATTTACTCATTGTTCTTGGTACCACCCTGCGCTGCAGACGTACCCACCTCTAGTGACTAGCAGTCCTATGACTCTTTCCCAAATATCTCCCCTACCACACTCTTTCCTTACTCCACTCCACATAATTCGATTAATCAGTTGATATCTCCAACTTATCCACATCCCACTACCGGTTGCTCCCACCCCTAAACAAGGGATGAAGGTGGGAGACAACCTTGTTTGGTTTTTCACTCCCCATGGGGTTACTCATCCTCCCCCTACCATATAAGACCTTCACTAGCGTCATATCTGATAATCCGCTTTGATGGAAGCCATTGGGACAGAGACTGGGCTGGACACCCCTCCCTTCCTTTCCCCCTCCTGACTACCCCCCTAGACTGAGGAAGAGACCTGGACCCTTATGCGGATCTAGGACTTTCCTTTATCACCTCATGCCTCCTCATACAGCCACTTAAACTCCTCAGACTTTGACGAACCTTGTAAATGACCTGCAATCCATATGGCTACTGTTTAGATAAGTACAATTACATGCACAATCCATGTCAGAGCTCAAATACTACCATACCACTTCCTTTACACTTTTGCTAACTTGCATACCATGTACAGTCTCTTTATCTGACCCCATACCTATCCTCTACCCAAATTTGGGCTTCCGTTTATGCCATACAAGCTGTTGTTATTCCCGTACAAGCTGTTGTTATTCTTTATTGGACAATTTTCTTTCATTTTTTCTTTCGATCTTATATCTATTCCTTGATCAATGCTCCTTATATTGTTCTACCTATCTTTTGTCCTCCCTGACATGTCAGGTTTCCATGTTCAAATGTTTATTTGACTGCTATGTTATTTGTTGATTGTTCATTTTGCCTCGCTGTATGAATCTTATTATGTTTTTCAATAAAATATTTTGGAAAAAAAAAAAAAGAATTTGAACTCCAAAAGATTTTTCTCGTAGAATAGTTTTTTTGAAGAGAGATCAACAGAAAGCATAACATGTACATTATACAAGAGAAAACCATTATGATGAAGTAGGTATAAGTCAGGCACAGAAAATAATTCTAGCTGAACACAGGCAATCTATTAGCATGTGTAGAAAAAATATACAAAGTATATTCCACGCGCCAAAGATAAGGTATATAGTTGGTATGTTTATAGAGGAATCTAATGAAAAATAAATTAAAGTATAGCAGCTGCTGTACAGTAAAAAGTAAACTTGTCAAAAGAATTGTCTTTAAAAAAGGCCAGATACAGCGCTTGCTAATTAGATAGCATTATCCATGCCAATATCTATAATAAGGTAAATAAAAATATATATATGTAGAGATTCCCAATATTTGATTAAACCTGTGTTATAAAGTGCATGTGTGACTTAGTACATGACATATAAATATCAGGTATAAAATTCACAATAAAAAGAACAATAAAAAGTGAACAGTGATTATGCGCTCAAGTTATAGTCCTTTGTGCATAAGTGACTATGATATAAAAAATCCAAGCATAAATATCAAGCAATAAACGATTTTGCAATCAGCAATAAAGACTTCAGCAATAAAATTCAGCAATAAAAACAGTCCAATAATAAACGGTGACTTTGTGCTCAAGATATTGTCCTTATTGAAAGTGATTATTCCCAATTGGAAGGTGCAAGTGCTCTGGCTTGATAGGCTAAGATATTTATTCCTTGTCCCGAGAGAGTGAGTAAATTGGGTCACTTACCAGATATCGTGGGTGTGACGTTACGCACCGTCACTGACAGTGATAAAAATATGTGACAGATAAATTGATGGTTTGGACTGCTTCAGTTGGTCAGACTTGTAACAGATGCATGTCATCAGCTCAAACATCTGTCTTCCACGCATTGTAAATTATGCTGATTTGCTCACCTATTGTTTACTGTGGGTTCTCAGTATTTACACTATAATAATGTATATTATATCTTGTTTTACCTTTGGTGCCGGCAGTCTGGGCTTCCAGGCTGACTTAAGTATGCTGAGCTAATTAGCATGTGAATAATAACCTTGTCTAGATGGGATTAGCCATGAGTCAGCTGTACCTCGTTAGCTATTCATTGCGTTATGTTTTGGGTAAATATTCATGTAGTGACCGACCTACTTCTAAAGTGTATAAAAGTCTGTTTGTTTTAATAAAGGAGGTAGTTGTTTCCAGTATACAAGCTAAGTGTCAGGCTAGTTTTGTATGACAGCGGCTGGGATTTGATATCTATGTTCATGACTGCAAAGAAGCCGTATACTGAAGGAAGACCACACACAAGTACAGTGTGGGTCTGAGGTTCCGTTACATTGGTGGCAAGCGGTGGGATGCTTCCTGCAGTCTGGGACATCCAAACCTCCACCGGGATCCAAGGTCCGGGGAGCAGAAGAGGAGAGGTACAGATACCAGCCGCCATGGAAGAGGAATTTGGAAGGATGTTGCGAGAGATGCAAATACAGCACAGGGGACCAGTTTCAAAGAAGGTCCTGCTGGGATGGCACGATTCAATCCGATTGGAACTCTGGGAGGAAGCGCTAGCTCGTGAGCAGCGACACCAGGGAAAAATCCTCCCCTCCTTCCAGGAAAGGTACTGGTCGCAGTACGAAGTGCGAATGGTGTTTTTGGGGAGACAACCGCATAATGAATGGAAAGCTGAGTTAAGCAGGCTGGTCCAGGTGGAGATGCGGTTGCATGAGAGCTATAGAGCCCTCCGCTGGTAGGTAACCCAAGTGTGCCCATGGACAGCAGACGACAGCCCAACGGAAGGCTTTTGCTACGGCGGCCTGGGGCTGTTATTAGAGAGGCTGTCTGAGGACCCCGACTTTGGGAGCGATTTGGAGTGGCACTTGGAGGAAATCTTGGAATACAGAGAACAGATGCTGAATGTTTTGGAAGTGCACTGGGCACTGGAAGAGTTGGAATTTCTGGCCAATCAGGAATGGGAGCTGGAGATCGCCTACAGACAGCTGCTAGACTCTGCTCAGCGCCGGGCCTGGGCTCCCCTTGCCTGGGAATATCCAGAAGTACCAACTGACAGTCCAGAAATCCTGACTGAAGAATTGACAATGTGGCACAGTAATAGTGTGCTTTGCTCACCTACACCCACGGTTTTGGATGCGGAGGTCTTATGGCGGATGCAGCAAGTGCTGACTCACCTTGACGAACCTGTTTCTGCACAGGTTGAGCTTGGATGGAGGAATGCATCTGATCAGCCGCTGGATAAAGGTATGAGAGAAGAGGAAGCCATCTTTATTCCCCAAACACAGATCACAGATTTAATTAACTTTCCATCGGAGGATGATATGGAAGATAAATCACCCGCCAAAGTGTTGGCACTGGGCCCAAGTGCCACCAGCCCCTGCCCTGAACTTTCAGCAATTCAAGAGGCTGGGAATTTAATAGACTTTTCTGTTGAGGAGGAACCTCCCAGTGAGTCCACAGCAGAAGAAAGGGCATCAAGGCATAGCAATGCTGACCTCTGCCTGCAACAATTGGTGACTCAGGAAGATGTGTGCAAGGTCACTGACTTTACCGTTTACTTTCATGCAGAACAGCGGGCATCAGGGCCTAACATCACTGAGCTCTGCCCAACACCAACAGCAGCTTCAGCCTCCCTGAGAGAAGAGGCAGCTGACATTTCTGCTACACCACTGACAGGGACATGCGATTTCCTGCCAGCAGCATCTGTGGAGTTACAAGAAACTTCTACAGCAGAAGCGCTGACAACTGGACAGAGGGTCCAAGACCTCTGCCCTACACCTGTGGTAGTTCTGGAGGCCCTGGGTGAAAAGGTGGCGGTCCCTTCCCAGCAGCAGAGTGTATCCCAGAATGATGACACCAACCCAGCAGAAGGTCTGGCAACAGAGCAGAGTGCTGCTGGCCTCTGCCCTCAACTTACAAAGGATGGATTTCCTGAGCAGGTGGATGAGACTACAATCTCCACCTGTATACCCCAGGGATGCTGGGCAGTCGGCCCAGATCCCCAACAGCATGAGGGAGTGAACCCAGCCACCCTGTCTTCTCTCCAGCAGATGACAGGACTCCAGGGAGAAGGGCCAGTCCATGCTTCTTCCCTACAGCGGGTATGTTCTACGAGAGAGGCAGAGGTTGGCTGGGTGAGTATTGCTCCCTTTGGGACAATTTGCTTGGGGTACTGTGTGGGTATAGACATTGGGGGGCTGGAACTACAGATTACCTTCAAAGTCAACCCGTTTGGGGTCCCCTCCTGTGTTAGTCTACTTTCGGAAGGGGAGAGATGTGACGGGAGTCACTTTGGTTGGGGGGCCCGTGGAACACAGCTTACCTTAGAGAGGTTGGGAAATACCTCTCTTAACCCCCTAGGCACTTCTTATGTGTAAGTCACCCTGTGTCTTTTGTGGACACAGGGTGACCAAAAAGCCCAGTCTGGCCTGCCCAAACCAGACTTCCACAGACTGAATGGCTACGAGAGCTCCATGCGCCTTGCCAGGACAAACTTATAAGCTATGTGGAACTTTGTCAAGGAAGCTGCCATGATGGATTGACTCTTTGGGACTTGTTACCCGACGAACTCAGGCACAGACCAGTTGGGGGTCTGGTACCTGATTTGTCAACCTTTGGGGGTAAGATATGTGACTGTACGCACCGTCACTGACAGTGAAAAAACTATGTGACAGATAAATTGATGGTTTGGACTGCTTCAGTTGGTCAGACTTGTAACAGATGCATGTCATCAGCTCAAACATCTGTCTTCCACGATTGTAAATTATGCTGATTTGCTCACCTATTGTTTACTGTGGGTTCTCAGTATTTACACTATAATAATGTATATTATATCTTGTTTTACCTTTGGTGCCGGTGTTCCGTGAAAAAACCATACCCGTGAGAAAACCATACCCTCGTCACTTCCGGTGCACCTACGGAGAGTTTGGATTTCTCACGCTAGTTACACTTGCGGCGGTTACATTAAAACTCCTCTGCAACATGGCTCATCTCCGCTCCTTCCCCTGTCACTTCCCTGCTCTCAGGTAATAAATATAAAAGCGGATCACGGAGCCGCGATCGCCGTCATTTACATCTCATACACCCGCCACCGCTTTTATATTTATTAGGCGAGATCAGGCAAGTCACAGGGATAGGAGAGGAGATGATTGATGTTTCTGCCGAACTGTTTTAATGTTACCGCCGCAAGTATAACATTACACACAGTGCCGTGATAATTTCCTACCCTCCGAGCATGCGCACTTGTCAAATTCTTTGCTGTTCAATTACGTATCCGGGGCTCTGAGCATGCGCACTGCTGCGCTGCTCAGCTGTTTGAGACAGGAAGTGACGAGGGTATGGAAATCTAACGAGGTATGGAAATCTAACGTTACACCGGCAGTCTGGGCTTCCAGGCTGACTTAAGTACGCTGAGCTAATTAGCATGTGAATAATAACCTTGTCTAGATGGGATTAGCCATGAGTCAGCTGTACCTCGTTAGCTATTCATTGCGTTATGTTTTGGGTAAATATTCATGTAGTGACCGACCTACTTCTAAAGTGTATAAAAGTCTGTTTGTTTTAATAAAGGAGGTAGTTGTTTCCAGTATACAAGCTAAGTGTCAGGCTAAGTTTGTATGACAGCGGCTGGGATTTGATATCTATGTTCATGACTGCAAAGAAGCCGTATACTGACGGAAGACCACAAGTACAGTGTGGGTCTGAGGTTCCGTTACAGTGGGTCTTATATGCCATATGACATTAAGACCATTCAAGCTTTAATGGCCCCCTGGGCCAAATGGGTTTCCCTTTTGGTGGTCCTATGAGCTGGTAATGGCTCCTCTGGACTCCATGGTGTGACGACCCAGTGTAATAGGGAAGGAGAAAAGAAGGCTCCAAATAGCGTAATATTGTCAGGTTTAAAGAGTTTATTACCCATGCATTGGGTTCAGAATTATAGAAACAGAGTGAAACACTATCCCTGGTGGTCAGCGGTGCGGGCTGCGCGTCCTCCTTGCGGAATCACGGGCTCACTTCCGGCTTGAATTCCACCTAGGGTAACGTGAAAACTTATGCGTTTCCTCACTTCTGGTGACGTCTTCAGAGTCTATTAGCATACATCAAATAAATAATCTAGAGTAGGAAGACTCTGGCTTATCACATTGTAAAATGAGGGGGCCAGCTGGGGTTTACAAACTCAGTCTGAACACACTTAACATCCGACAGTCAATGAAAAGTGTAAAACCCTTGTCATCCAACTGTTGTGTTGCAACCTAGTTACATCATTAACCACTTTAACCCCGGAGGATTTAGCTGCTCAATGACCAGGCCCTATTTTGCGAATCGGCACTGTTCGAATTTAAAGGACAATTGTGCGGTCGTGCGATGCTGCACCCAAATGAAATTGATGTCCTTTGTTTCCCACAAATAGAGCTTTCTTTTGGTGGTATTTGATCACCTGTGCGATTTTTATTTTGCGCTATAAACAAAAATAGCAACAATTTTGAAAAAATTACAATATTTTTCACATTCTTTTATATGAAATTCTCAAAAAAAAAATGTAAAAATCTTTAATTTCTTAACATTTTAGGCCACTTTGTTTCTGCTACATATTTTTGGTAAAAAAAATGTCAAAAAGCGTATTTTGATTGGTTTGCGCAAAAGTTATTGCGTTTAATAACTACGGGAAAGATTTATGTAATTTTTATTTTTATTTATTTTTTTTACTAGCATTAGCGGCGATCTGCAAATTTTTTTGAGGGACTGCGACATTGCGGCGGACAGATCAGACCCCTAACTGACATTTTTTACACTTTTGGTGGTACCAGTGACATTACTAATCAGTGCTAAAAATATGCACTGTTACTGTAAAAATGACACTGGCAGGGAATGGCTTAACAGCCATGATATCCATATATTTTTTTGTGTTTATATACCTTGTAACACCATTCACATTTGCCCTTCACTTTACACTACCATACCAAGTTACGGCTTATTCACTTGAATGTTTTCACTATTAATTTAATTGTTATTAGATTACATATAGGTCCCATACAGGACTACAGAGCACTTTATAACATTATTTAATTCATCTTTATTTTTTATCCCCACTATTAGGTTATTCACCATTTTATCCATTACTTATTTATTTCACTTTCACTATTAATTTAAATTCTTTAAGGAATTATACAATATTTATTTGCACTGCTGCACTTTAGTGAAGTTTCTTTAACCAACTATTAAGTAATTTACAGGCAGCGCCATATACCTCCCTTCTGTCTTCTAATTCGCACTATATATCTTAGTAATATAGTTACAGAGGTAGGCTGCAGCCAGTCATATTAGGACTCTAATATATCCTAAGCGCGGATTCTTTATATATTTAACAGTGCTGGTGATCAAGGGGTTAAATGTGCCCCTAGGGGCGTGGCTTGTGAAGTAATCTAACTGTAAGGGGGCGTGGCTTGTGAAGTAATCACAGAGACATGCGATCCTATATAGCAGGATCACATAGCCTCTGTGATCACTTCAGGGAGAATGACAGACGGCTGTGATTACATCAGCCGTCTGTCCTTCTCTCTCAGCTGCGGGAGATCGAGAGTGGCCGGTGGCCATCGGAGCCGCCGGTCACATGCACTGGCTCCCCAGTTAACGAGTGCTTGCCCCCTAGAGTCTCCTGAGCGAGCGACATTGTATAACGTTGATTTGCCCAGGAGCGGCTGCCTGCCGCAATAAAACTGCGGTGGACGGTCGTTATGTGGTTAAAGATAGGCTGTACTATCCAAACACAATGCAGGCTACATGAGGTAAGAAGTAACAAGGGCAAAGGGGAGAGAGAAGTAGTGAAGGGAGAAAGGGTAAATAAGAAGTCAAAGAAGGAGAAGAAGAGAGATTCCCTGAATGTAGAGCTTTATCTGATGGGGAGTCGAATAGAATACAAAGCTGTGTTCCTTTAACAATGGCAGAAGTACCGATTCTTCAAAATCTGTCAGTAGACAGTGTTTACTTCATGGCCATCATCATTTTTCGAATTTGCTAAAGTGGTCATTTTCAAGGGCTGCCATCTTTTTTCCATCTTTTTCCATGCAGCAGAGTGGGATTCATTCTGTGTTTAGTCAGGGCCACAGTCAAGGTGGGAGCTTTCCATGCCTTAGCTATTATGAGTTTTTGGCTCAAGAGTTGAGTGAATAGTTTGAATTGTTTATGCATTTAAGATTCCGGCCTCAGCTTTAGAAGGGTAGTTGCCAGATCTGGTGTGAGAGTGAGTTCAAATATCTCAGAGGCAAGTGTGAAAATGGCTTTCCAAAAATATTGCACCGCTGGGCAACTCCACCATATGTGCAGGTGTGTACCAAGTTCAGAACAGCAACGGAAGCAGAGGGTCAAGTGATCAGGAGCCAAGTTTCAGACCATTCTGCTGTTTCATAGATGCGGTCTATGTTTCTTTCCTACTTAGCAACAAATGAGAGGGGCTTGTCTAGCAAATGAGAATAGAGAGTCAATATTGGTCGTCTAATATGTGGGTTCCGTATGCCAATATGTTCAAGCTGTAAAAATGGGTTCAGTGAATTGTCAGTTATCGTGTACAGTAAACCCCCCTCCATTGCGGGGGTTATGTTCCGGACCCAGCCGCGAAAAGTGAAATTCCGCGAAATAGAAAAACCCTATTAAAATGCATTGTAGGCATGTTTATTTTACTGTCACTGTATGTGTAGAAGCATTTTAAGGTCTTTAAACACACTTTTAAAACAATAGAAACTTATTTAAACACATAAAAGATACTAAGAGACATAGCAAGAGCTATGGAAAACCCAAAAATATTTCATTTTTAATGATTTATATAGTAAAATAACATTACAAAAAAAAACGCGAATTACCGGGACCGCAAAAACTGAACCGTGATGGAGCGGGGGATTACTGTATGGGGTAAAAAAAAAAATGTTGATTTGTAAGAAGCAAAATTTTTCTGATTGGGGGAGCCCAGATGACTCACAGCTGGAAAGGGCAGTAATGATGTCGCTGAGACCATGTTCTGTAGGTGGATGAGACCAGCCATGGAACAAGCCCAAAACACAGCAGAAGATTCCCAGGCTGGATAAAAGGCAGGGTTTTTTTTAAAAAAAGAGGAGTGGGTTGTGCACACAATGCAAGCCATATGTTTTGAGCCTATCTCACAGTGAGATAGAGTGCTTTGTGACTGGGTTATTTAATGATGCATGATCTGCTAGGCATGGTGGTAGTAGGTTAGACACCAATAAAGTGTCACAATCCCTTTGTTTCTATAGCGAACGACAAGGGAGTTTCCTTGACTGCAAGATACTTAGGCAGATGCGCTAGTTGAGCTGCTTTGTAATACGCTGCATAATTAGGAAAGTCTAAGCCTCCAAGCAATTTGGGAAAATAAAGAGTGGATTTGGGCAATCTCAACCTAATCATATCCCAGGTAAACGACCTAACTCTCCTTTGTATAATCCACAGGAAGTGCGCTGGTGCAGGGATCGGTAGGACTCTGAACAAATGTAAAAATTTTCGGAGCATAGACATTTTGATTACGTTGTTTTTATTGAGCCAGAAAAGAGGGAGTGATGACCATTGTGTCAATAGGTCTGTCACCTGTTTAATAGAGGTGGATAATTAGCTGTAAATAGATTAGTGACATTGGCAGTGAGGAGAGGCAATGCATTGCCCAAGTAGAGGGTAGCGCTGCTTGAGCCTAGCTTAAACGTAGTTCAGCCTCGGTTAGTGAAATATTCAATGCCGTGGATTTCTGTATATTAACGGCTAGGCCTAAAATAGAGGCAAACTTATGGAGGGTGGCCAGGAGGTTAGGAGCAGATATGTGAAGGAATGATAGAAATAGGAGAATATCATCTACAAATAAGCAAATGTTATGTTGATATCCACTGAGTCATTTACTGGTAATAGAAGGGTCCGTTCTAAAATGTTGTGCTAAGGATTCAATAGGAAGAAGGACAAATAGGTGGGGGGGGGGAGTGGGCATCCTTGACATGTGCTCCTGTCTATATTAAACAGGTCCATATCTAATGTCCAAATTTAGAAGTGAGATTGGGCAGTAGTTTGTCCAAGTAGTGTCATTGGCATGAGGTTTGGAAATGCCGATGACACTATCATGCAAATGATAGCAGTCAGAGTTTCCTGCCTAAGGGCATTGGCCAAAATAGGGGACAGGGTTTTAGAAAATGTTTGATAGTATTGGGCAGAGAACCCATTTAGGCCAGGTTGTTTATTTAATTGAAATGCTTTAATGGCACTGGACACTCCGTCGGCTGAAATAACACCCTCTAGCCTTTCGCACTGCGTTTGAGATAGCGTCGGGTGAGAAATGCGTGAGAAGAAGTCTTCAACTATAGATGTATTCAGTTCGCTCTCAGACGAGTACAAGGCTGCAAGATGTGGCCTAAACTTGAAGTATTATTATGAAGTAGTACTATGAAGTATTTTAACTGGGTTGCTAGAATAGTTATCTCTGGACATTTTGAAGCCTATGGATTTAGAGGGTTTGTGAAGTGACTTTAGGGTACGTGCCAATAGAGTATCTGCTTTGTTGGATTTAATATAATAGTTGTGACGGGATCTGTGAAGTGTTTTGTCTGCTGACTTTGTGAGGAACATGTCAAATTCCAGCCAAGTTTTGTCTAGTTTAGGTTTCAAAGTCAGGAAAGGCTCATTTTGAAATGCCACATAGCATGCGTTTAAATCCAACTCTAATTTGTGACAAACAGCTTTGCATTTATGATTGAGTCAAGAGTGACGCTTGTTGTAAGCAAGCACCACAGAGCACTGTTTTGTTTTCTATCCCACAGGGTGAGCAGAGATACATCAGGTGTGGTGTTATGTGTTAAGTATTCTTTAAGGGCCAGCTCAATATCTAGCCGGTGGGATGGGTTCTTTAATAGAGTCATTTAGACACCAGATAGGGTCGTGGGCTTTAGGAATAGGAGATGCTATGCATACTGCACTATGGTCAGACCAGGTAACGGGTATGATTGTCGACGCAAAAATTTCAGGTACCATACCAATGGTCAAAAACACATGGTCAATCCATAAGAACAAATTGCGAGTTTGTGAATAATACAGTATATATAATGTCAATTAACTGGGTTCATTTCCTGCCAGGAGTCTACCACATGATTGCAGACTAATTGGGGTTTAGGGTTGATGTGAACACTCTTTAAAGTAAGGGTCATATGGAGTATTGAGTGCCCAGGCTGGAATACTGGCCAGAGCTTTTCAAAGCACATGCTGGAGCTTGCCCTGCAGTCAGTGTGCTACTTGAGAGTGCCTTCAGCACAGCAGGCAATTGATCCAAATGTGAATTAGCAATGCTTCAAAAATTCCTGCAGCTGATGCTACCCATAAATTATTCTTTATATGGCCAAAAAAAGTTCCTTCCACTATTACCACCTTTGATTGCCTGGAACAATTACCAGCTCCTGCTACCTCTCCTGGTCTGCCACCATTACAAGCTCCAGTCATCCCTACTGGCCTGCCATCTCTCTTGGCTTATCATCATCACCATTACCAGCTCCTGCCACCTCTGCTGGCTTGCAACCATTTCCTGCTCATGTCACTTTCCCTGGCTTGCCACTATTACCAGTTCCTGCCACCACTACTGGCCTGTCAATATTACCAGCTCTTGCCACTCCTGCTGGCCTGCCACCATTACCAGCTCCTCTCACAGCCTCCTGACTTGCCACCACTACCAGATCCTGCCACCAATGCTGGCCTATTACAGTGCTCCAGTAAGGTAGAGTTGACAAACATGATGTCTGAGCAGGCACAGCAAAATGTATAATGTTTGATGCAGGGTAAATACTGCATCTCAGCCCAAGGTTTTCAGTCTCTGTCAGTACTATGACTCTGTAAAGGTACACGCATGATGTTTCCAAAGCTGGACCTCAAAAGAAAAGTTACAATGTTTTCTGCAGGTTAATCCTGCTTTACACCTCCAAGTTTGTACCCCATTCTGGGGTCCAGGCACAATAGAAGTGCACACATAATGTTTCCACAGCTGGTCCTTAGCTGCAAAATTTGCAATGTTTGCTGTAGGGTAAATCACAAAAAAATCGGCATTGTCTTTTCCTTTTATATTTTGACCTAACCAAGCTGCTTACATACTGGACAGTGACTGTAACATATTTGTGGCTATTTTCTCAGAAATAAAACACTTACATTTTTTTTTTTTAATAAAATCTATCTTTTTTCTTCCTCCTTTATTGTGGTCTTACAAAAATGCTTACATACTCTCCAGCCACTGTTTATTATGTGTGGCTGCTGTTTCTGAATCAATACACTCAAATGCATATTTGAAGATAAAACCTGCCTCATCTTTCTCTTTTATATTGCAGTCTAACTAAGCTGCTTACATACTGTCTAGCCACTTAACAATATCTATGGATATTATCTCTCAGATAACACACTCTTTTAATTTTTTTTTTTTTTTTTTGCATATCAAAACTAGCTGTGTCTTTTTTCTTCTGATAGCTGTCAACTTGATGCATGAGTATGATGGGTAAAGTGCTTAGGGGGAGTGTGTAAAAAAAATATTTGTTTAAAACCAACAGCTTGCTGTCTTTCTTGCAAAGCCTTAAAACTTAACATTTTCTCATTTCATCACCACGACTTCTGGGAAGAGGTGTTGATCTGTACACAAAGAATGTTTATAATTATAAGTAAGGTAGGAGCTCTGGTTTAATTTTAGCTTATATTAGCTACACATTCTGAGTTTCAGGATCCTAGTACTTACCTTCATATTCTGACATTTACTGAGGATATCCATTTATGCTGAATGTCCCTGAAATACTGCACATATGCGTTGCTACAAGGTTATACTTTCCATTACAATTTCCTGTTGTAATGGAAGGAATATCCTACATTTGGAAGAGAGATCTCAGGGTTCTGGAAGTTCCAAAATAGAGCTTATAAATAGTTTGAGGATTATTCCTATGTATACCAAATATCTGTACAATAGTTAAATTTGAAAATCCCTTTAGCTATGATAACTTTGACAGGCACTGACCATGTACACAGACAATGTGCAGAGTAATAGGTGCATGGTGCTTAACATGGATATCATGACCAAACTCAAGGCATTATCTGCAGAAAAAATGTTAATATTAAAATATGGAATTTAAAGCCACTAATGAAAGTGAACATTGATTAAACCTAAGGGAAGTAGCATATTCATTAATTGAATGCTCCATTAGGGCTCTATAATATCCACTCTGTGGAAAACAAAAGCAATAACATTTACAGTACTGTCATAAATAATCAAATCTGCTACATGGGAGACATCATTCTGTGATAGAAAATGTGTCTTTTTTTCAAACTGAGCCAATACCATGAAAACATAATACCATACACTATTGATTTAAAAATATATACATAATTACCATTTTGGACACCTACTTCTTCTTGCAAAGTAATACAAATTAAAAACATTGATTATTTGATACCTATGAGGCTGATTAAAGGTTTACAAACCAAGAAAAACCCTATGTCTCCTAAAATAATCACTGAGATGGTAAGACTATAAATATTTTCTATTTTCTCTCCAAAAGGAAAGCACCACTTTTGTTCAGGCATCCAGGGTTAGCATCTACTTTCTAACTGAGATGCCAGCTCAAGAGATTTGTAAACTTGGTGCCCATAAAGTGACAGAGGTCAGCCCCTATTGCAGTTTTATGATTTACTACAAAGTTACAATGTTACAGTCTGATCAAAGGGGAGAGGAAATTAAGGAAATAGTTCCTTCTGCATGCGCCATTTTCGCCTAGGCAAAGGTGGTGGACTGGAGCTTAAAGCTGAACGCCAACTTTCTTTTCACTAAAACTGAATGGAATGATCAATCCCAGCATAGATCATACCTCTGTAATATGTTGCTCTGTTGTCTGCAGATCCCCTGATTTCTGGGTTTAGTTGTGGCTTTGTATCATGTGACACTCTGTATATCCTACTGATAGACTCTGTCCCTTCCACAACCACTTCCTGCAGAAGCTAGAGTCTGTAACACTCCCCTTTGTAGTCTTACAGACTCTGTAAATTATGTTACTTTCCTCACAGCTCTGATGGTGGGGGGAATTGAATACATCCTTATTAGCATTCAATCTCACACAGTCACAACTACAGGAAGAGTCAAAACCTCCTAAGTCCCGCCTCATAGATCACAGCATTATTCAAGAAGGAAACACCTTTATGCACAGCCTCTTCTGAAAAAGATATATATCTTCTGAAAGATATTGGTGCTGCTGCTGGGCAGGATTAAATAGATCACAATTAGAATTCAATCCTGCCCAGTTAAATATACTGACCAATTTGAACAGGGAGAATTCCACCAGAGAAGATCCAGCCCTCTCTTAGCCCTGTTTTGTGCAGTGATTAATTTACATACGAAAGAAACACCTTCATAATACCCTTCCATTGCACTTCCTCTGTAGTCTTGCAGTAAGCCATTATTCTTTGACATGATGCAAGATAGGACTGACAGAGGAGGAAGTATGACACATTTACACCTTTCACCACCCACATGAAGGCCTAGAAACACCCACAGTAACCCTAGGACCCTTTCGCGTCAACTTCCAAAACTGGTACAGGGGACCCCCATAGCCTGCCCTGAAGCGGCAGAGGTTCAAAAGATCATGGGAGACAGCCAGGAAGAGGAGTTACATCACAGACACACAAACTTGCTGTACACAGCTAAAGGAGGTAAGTTACACATAAACTGACAGTGGGGTTGGGATTTGTACATCATGTGCATTTATTTATTTATTATTTGCACAGGGACTAGCAAAGCACCTACAATCAGTGGATTACTGGTGCAATGCCCGGCTCCTGCAGCATGTTCCCCCAGCTTTATGTATGTACCAAAGCACTTGACAATTAAATGTTCTGATTACTTGGATGAACAGAATACTGAATTCTAAGGCACCAAGTTAGAGGTTAGCCATTATATAAGAGTCCATTTACATTTGTGTTGTGTGTTGGCATGCATTGCTTTAAGGCAGCCCATTAAAATCAATGGGCTACCGATGTCCCCAAAATTGGAGGTACCACAATATTTTTAACACAGCACACTATGGTGCATTGCTGAGTGCTGTGGCATTTAAAATGAACTGCACACTCCCACAGTGCATATTTGTAAATGAGCCTTAAAGGATTTTTCTATCCTTTGGCAGTAATAGAGCGACAAACACCCAAAAACAAGTACTGTAGAACATTAGTGTCCTGTGCTACAGCATATACCTTAATAAGTGTTTTTTCTCTCTGATGTGTCAGACATAGTGAAGGGAGCTAAAAGCAATAAAGTGAAAAGACAATTTTAACTAACTACACACCATTGCTTTCATGCTGGCTTCCAGGCTGTTGAAACTGATAGGAAGCCTAATTGTTTTTTGAAGAGGAGAAATACTTACTACAAACACTAGCAAGAGATTACTTAGGGGCATATTTATAAATCAGGGAATCTGACATTCACCAAACATTGACTGTAAGTGTATTTGCCAAGTACATGTGTTTTAAAAGACGATAATTGATTAATCACCAGTGAATTCTTGGTGAAAGGTGATATGGTCTGAGATGTAAAATATGAAAACTAAATGCACATTATTATCTTTTTTTTTCCTCTAAAGTAGCATAAAGGACAAAATCTTCCAGTAGATATTTTTTTTTCAAATGTTTTATTTATCAGCTAGCATACAGTCAAAGAATGAGTATAGATTGTGCAGCAATGCATGAGAACAATGTTGTTTGCTATGATATAATATAAATGTACACAGTAGATAAGAGAACCAGATTTTCTGACAGAATGTGTCATAGGTAAGTGTCAGTATTTGCTTGGTCAAGCTGGCCAGTGTATGATCTGGATTATTTTCTCTCTGACTGTAGGGCTGTGGAATTGTTGTAATCAATATGAGGTTAGAATAGGAAGAGAGGGGAAAGGTAGTCATGGTGGGTCCTTTGAGTAGTAATCTATAGGTAAGGACGGTTCCATAGAAGTGTCCCAGTTGATATTTTTGCCTGTTTATACAGTAAGTGAACTTATAAATCCTTTAACCACTTAAGCCCCGGAAGATTTTACCCCCTTCCTGACCAGGCGGTATTTTGCGATTCGGCACTGCGTGACTTTAACGGACAATTGCGCGGTCATGCAACGCTGTACCTAAACGAATTTGACGTCCTTTTTTTTCACAAACAGAGCTTTCTTTTGGTGGTATTTGATCACCTGTGCGATTTTTTGATCATGCGCTATAAACAAAAAAAGAGAGTAAATTTTGCAAAAATAACAATATTTTTCACATTTTTTTATATGAAATTCCCCCCAAAAAAATGTAACAATCAAAATTTTTTAACATTTTAGGCCAATTTTTTTTTTTTACCATATGTTTGGTAAAAAAAAATCGCAAAAAGCGTATTTTGATTGGTTTGCGCAAAAGTTATTGCGTTTACTAACAAAGGGAAAGATTTTTGTCATTTTTGTTGTTTTTTTTTTAGCGCGTAATGGCGGCAATCTGCAATTTTTTTTGCGGGACTGCGACATTGAGGCGGACAGATCGGACCCTTGACTGACATTTTTGACACTTTTGGGGGTTACCAGTGACATTACTACAGTAATCAGTGCTATATATATATATGCACTGTTACTGTAAAAATGACACTGGCAGTGAGGGAGTTAACTGTATTGGAGAGGGAGGGGTTAAGTGTGTCCTAGGGGCGTGCTTCTAACTGTGATTGGCTGTGGCTTGATGAGTAAGAACAATGATCAACGGTCCTACCTAGAACCGTTTGATCATCACTCTTACACAGGGAGAACTGACAGGCGGCTTTGTTTACACTAGCCGCCAGCCTTTCTCCCACTGTCACGGACGATCGCGAGTGCCCGGCGGACATCGGGTCCGCCGGGCACACGCGCGGGGGGGTCCGTGACCGCACGGGAGCGCGCCTCCGGCAGCGTGCGGGAGCTCCCAAAACCCTCACAGGCTAGCGACGTAGCCCTACGTTACTCTGCCTGTGAGGGGCTGACTGCCGACGTAAATAGTCGTGCGGCAGTCGGCAAGTGGTTAAAGGTACATAATCTATTTTACTTTTTATCTTTTAAGCTTTTCTAACAATTTAATAGATAAACAACTTAACGAATTATTACTTATGATTCTTTACTCTAAAACTATATTACAAATTGTTTTTGTTTAGCACAATCCTACGCCTTTATGTTTTGCAAAAGAAATTGGGTCTACAGATAAGTCCCATGCCATACACTCTACACATGTACTGTATATACTCCTGGACTGTTATCACACTGTGTATATATATATATATATATATATATATATATATATTTATATCTTCATGCAAACTTTAGATGCATCTATTGCTATGTATTTAACCCATGCACACATTCACATGTAACAACACTGTAAACAAACTGCCAAGCTATTTCTACATATGCATGTGTCATATTGTTACGGCCGAGACATTTGTTTCCAAAAGGTATAGAAAATAATGCTTCCAACAGCAAGATAAAATAAATGTCTCTTCTTTAACACAGCAGCAAAAATAAAACCAGCTTGTCTTCAGTACAAAAAAAAAGATATAACATAGAGTCCCACTGACACATGGATTTTACCTGCAGAAGGGGTATCAAAGTCCAAAGAACTCCTGGGTCTTCCTCAGCAGAGATTGAGCTCTTAGCAATGCTCAAATCATTTTCCCAGACACCTGACACAATCAAATCTTACTAACTCATATGAGCTCACAGGAGTTTCTAAGTACAAACCCCTACCACAGATAAATAAATCCTCTTATGGCCCTTAACTCTTTCACTGCCACCAACATAAGGCTTATACAGGAAGTGGCATTTACACATACTCCCAAAAGTATAGAAGAAACAGCCAACCATAGAAAAACAGGTTCTCCACTTGGGATATGTAGCACACTAAGCGAGAAATTATAAATATGGCCCAGCCGCCTGGTCATATTTCTAATTTTGAATGTCAAAGTAACCCCCATTTGTGTAAGACTACAGCAGGGGGACATTACAAAAACAAAAACGAGAAAAGAAAAAACAAAGAGAATGAGCCTGCAAACACATTGGGCCACAACAAAAACAGTCTCTTCCACCTGCACCTACTCCAAAATCATCCACAACATAAATGGCAATATTCCAGGCAGCTTGCTCAAACATCGTCTCAGAACTCTTAATACTGAATATGACAGTCGCATAATGGCACCCATGTCTGAGGCTTCATGTGGAGGCAATGGCGAGGCAGTGGGTGGGTATGCCTCCGAGCATGCACAGTGCAATCTATAAACAAGAAGACCCTTTTAGAAAAGGATTCACAATCATGTTAATTTGATTAAGAATAGCCAAAGATTCACAACAGTGAGCAGACAAGTAGGACTGTATCACAAATTTGATCCATCTGTTATAAGATTTGCTGCTCTGGAGCATGTGGTCAGATCAGAGCACTTATAAAATATAGGCCCTGTTTATTGAAATTAGAAACTAAATGGATTGTTACATTGGCAGGCACCAAAGCTCCAGGTTTAAGTAAGCATATTAGTTACAAACCATTTCTCTAATCTGCCTCTCTCTCTTTTTTTTTTTTACCTAAGACATACAGTATGTACGGGTGTATATGCGAATGTATGGGGGTGAATACATGCATATACATATGCAAATATTTTTATGTTTTTTGTATAAAAATTATTTGATTACATATTGTATATATTTTAAAATTATGTGCAAGACTTTTACATCATAGTTTTGAACATGTACATGCCTGTGGTGTTACATCTAAGCAGAGAAGCCATTTTCCACTTAGTAAAAAGCTTGCATTATTGACTTGATATTGAGGTTGATTTTTTTTTTTTTTTTGTGTGCTGGCCTTCTGGGTATGCGAGTCCCTGCCTCTGCCAGCCTCTGTGTTTGTTCTCCATTTTTGCCTTTGTCCCTCTGCAGGATGGTGTTTGAGGTATGGAGGTTCTCTTGCTGAGAGTGGAAGGTTCAGGCCCTTGGTGGGGTGGGGGTTTTATGATTTTAAGCCCAGCATTGTTTTCCCATACTGTGTGGCAGTTGCTAGGCAACAAAAACACAGCGCAAATAGGTATTAAACATAAATAAATAAATAGTAATTCCTATAATAAAATGACTCCTAAAGTGCACCGTGCAAATGCTAGTGTAAATAATTGTGCATGTGCAAAAAAACTTATGTGCAAAAGCATACAATACCCCCCTCCTTGGGTTGGGTATAGTACATCAAAGGAAGGATGTGAATAAAGGAAAGCCATTGAAGGTACAGACACCTTGATCTGAAGGATTGCTGCAACGGGTTCCTTACTGGGACACAAGCTCTGTTGACCCTTTTTAAGCTATATACGGCTTAGGGGTCATCTTTGTCCGGTAAGTGGATACCCAAAGGGGGAGGATCGGCACCATTCACTGCACTGGAATGATAGCATGATTTTGCACTTTTCTCTTGGCACTGCAGCACTTTTTTGAGACTTATTTGGACTCTCTTTTTGATATTAATATTTATTCGATGAGTTATATTGCACTGATTGTATTTTGATTGGCAATATTTATTCACATCCTTCCTTTGATGTACTATACCCAACCCAAGGAGGGGGGTATTGTATGCTTTTGCACATAAGTTTTTTTGCACATGCAGAATTATTTACACTAGCATTTGCACGGTGCACTTTAGGAGTCATTTTATTATAGGAATTACTATTTATTTATTTATGTTTAATACCTATTTGCGCTGTGTTTTTGTTTTTGCATTTGGGAAATTTGGTCATTACCACAATTTTTTGAACAGCTGCATTTTGGTTTAGCACTATTTTGTATACCCATAGCGTGGTACACTTGCACTTTTACTAAGTTGCTAGGCAACGTGACATTGTTTCCTTCACTTTCTGCTTGGGAACCTCCCAGGAGGTTGGGCGGCTTAGGTCTTAGCCCTGCCCCGAACACCTCCGAGCATGCACAGTAACCATGAAGTTTTGTGTGCTTGGAGGCATACCCACCCACTGCCCATCCATTGCCGCCACGTAGCAAACGTCAGTAGGCGTGGGGGAAGAGCCTTAGACATGAGTGCCAGTTTGCGACTGCCCTATGTATAGAAGTTCTGAGACGATGTTTGAGCAAGCTGCCTGGAACATTGCCATTTATGTTGTGGATAATTTTTGGAGGGGGTGCAGGTGGACAGGACTGTTTTGGTTGTGGCCCAATGTGTTTTCAGGTTTGTTGACTGGCCCATATTTCCAATCTGTCTTGTAGTGTGCTACCATATCCCAAGTGGAGAACCTGTTTTTCTATAGTTGGCTGTTTTTCTATACTCTCAAGCCCATGTAAGTTCCTCTTTACAAATTATTCTAACGTATAGACCCACAAGTATTTTTAGTGAGCAATTTTCCTCCCAAAATTCTTTTTTGTTATTGATACTAGGTTCTGGGTTCCTTTTTGAGAGGCTTCATTTGGCCATACACAACATTTCCAGTATTGCTCTAATCCTGAGGATTGCTCTTAGGCAATTATATATTCATTATTGGAATTAATTGGGCTATTCCCTGGATGTGATGCCACACGCACATTGAAATATTCTAATGTATGTGAGTAGGTAACCCTACTATTTTTCTAGTGTTTTAAAGATGTATGGAAGTACTATACTAATTGTATCCTATTCCCTGCTGCAATAAGTGTCCTGAAGAAACAATAAGCATTTGCGAAATGCATTGAGACCTACTACAAAGTTTCTGCACAGACCGTATTTGTTTGTATGATGATCATGTAATGATTTTGTATGTACAATTATAATGAGTTCTATCATGAACTGGTGTCTGTTCCAGGGATGGGTGGGAGATTCTTTTTATATTAAATATGTTTTTAACGTATGCATTATTAAAGCATTTGTAATATCTTATATTGGATATATATTCTTTGTCTGTTCCTTGGGTTTCTACTTGGTGCACCATTAAAGTCCCTTCTTCCTTTTGAGGTTAGTACAGTTAAACAATAGTGATTAATATTTTAAGGGAATTTTTTGCACATAACTTGCAATTTTCTTTTACTTTTACTTTCAATGACAGTGGTAAACAGGACATATAAAGAGAGTAAATCTCACTAACGGCGGCACAGACAGCAATAAAAGCTTAATAGGTGTTCTAATTCATCTCCACTTTAAGGATTTTTCCATCATTCACTGTATACATGGACCTAATACAGCTGTACCAACATTAAGGTCTGTGTGTTGAGGCATATCAAAGGCAACATATTAATTAAGGGCAGGGCTATTTTGAATTTTTCCTTTATTTGGGGGACATTCATATCAAAGCGTAAGCAGCATTATATGATTAAAATGATTAAATGAAGCTTAAAATGAGTTCTATGGGCACAGCATACACTTTCATTTTAAAACATCAGCATTTTAATAGCAATAAAAACAATAATTATATTTGGCAATCCAATATAAGCTTACATGAAAAATATCCTTTAAAGCAGAACTTTACCCATAACAACTTGATAAAAAAGAATGTTCTTTAGCAAGGACCATACATTCTACATTAACCTGTTCCCGACCGCCCGCCGCAGTTATACGATGGCAGGCAGCCGCTCCCAGGCAAATCACCGTACATGTACATCGCTCACGAGCACAAGGCTAGAGGGCGAGCATGCACCACCATTGGTGCATTCCCACCCCTGCTTGTCAGCGGAGAAGCTGATGCAGCGGGCAGGCGGCTTTGACCGTTCCCCGCTGAGAGAGAAGAACGGTCAGCTGTTGTAAAATCACCTGACCGTTCTTCTCTCTGGAATGATCATAGAGCCCATGTGATCCTTCTAATATAGGATCACATGTCTCTACGGTCATTTCAGAAGCCATGCCCCCCCCCCCCCACAGTTAGAATCACTCTCCTAGGCTCACATTTAACCCCTTGATCACTCACAATGTTAACCCCTTTCCTGCCAGTGTCATTATTACAGTAACAGTGCATATTTTTAGCACTGATTACTGTAGTAATGTCACTGGTCCCCCCAAAAGTGTCAAAAATGTCAGTCAGGGGTCCGATCTGTCCACCGCAATGTCACAGTCCCGCAAAAAAATCGCAGATCGCTGCCATTAATAGTAAAAAAAAAACAATAAAAAATGACATAAATCTTTCCTGTAGTTAGTTGACGCAATAACTTTTGCGCAAACCAATCAAAACACGCTTATTGCCATTTTGCAAAATATGTAGCAGAAAACAAATTGGCCTAAAATGTTAAAAAAAGATTGATTTTTAATTTTTTTTTTTTTTGAAAATGTCATATAGCAGAATGTGAAAAATATAGTTTTTTTTTTTTTTTTTCAAAATTGTCGCTCCTTTTTTTGTTTATAGCACAAAAAATAAAAATCGCACAGGTGATCAAATGCCACCAAAAGAAAGCTCTATTTGTGGGAAAAAAAAGGACATCAATTTTATTTAGGTACAGCATTGCACGGCCGCACAATTGTCCGTTAAAGTAATGCAGTGCCGAATCGCAAAATAGGGCCTGGTCAGGAAGGGGGCAAATCCTTCCGGTCTTAAAGTGGTTAATAATTGTGCTACTAAAATTAGTGTGTGCTGTAAATTGCCTCCAGAATTGCTCCTGTTTCTTCTTGCTGGAAGCTGCCATTTTGCTGAAGCCCAAAGCCCAAGCAGTAACTCATAAGGCGGAACTAAAACAATCAATTTAACTGTTTCAAAAAACAGTTACTTTCCTGGAATGCTGGAAATGCAAACGGTCACATTTGAGTGTATCCCCAACCAAACTTTCAAACCATTTAAAGGCTGGTGTCATGACTGATCAAATGTGCAGCACCATGGCAGTTGTAGTTCAAACAGAAGAAGCTTCCTTGGCTGTAAAGGATAGGAGGGTATAAGTCCACTTTAAGGTTGTCAGCAGATCCGCCTCTACCAAGTCAGCAGTTGGTAAAAATGCTTAAAAATGGAGAGCAACTGAGCATGTGCAGAGCAGGATGAGATAGTATATTACTGGATTTTAAACAGTATAAACACTTACATTAATGTTTTGAATAGCTATACCTGCAAAGTAACCAGCCTAAAGTTATGTAGCAGGACTGGACTAAAGTTCCACTTTATTGTTGTGAATGGTGCCTGTCTGTGGGCCATCTCTTTTCACAACTTCCTGAATCTTCTGCATGCCTGGTAGCTTCTCCTCTGCTGTTTATTCTCAATTCCTATGGACTTCATATGTATGTTACCTAGCTATCTGCAAGCAGTGATTCCTGTATTGATTCCACCTCCTGAAACTCCTCTTCTCAGGAGCTCTGGAGTTCAGAAGGCAGGATCTGTGAAATCTGTGACATAGCAGTGCCTACATAACCACTTGCCAACCATGCTGAAGCCAAATGATGGTTGTATCCAAATACTGATTGTATTCACTGTTTTCCCAATGCAGCATGGCAAACCTCATAATTGTGAGATTAAATGTTATTACCGTTACTACTATTATTACTACTTGCATAAACAACAAAACATTTAATAACATAAAACAATCAATGATGGTTGATTGACGTATGTTTGAGACTGTACTCAAAATCATTTTATCTGGTAAAGTAAACCTTTAACCACTTTAATACTGTGCACTTTTACCCCCTCCCTGCCTAGGTCAATTTTCAGCTTTTAGCGCTGTCACTTTGAATGACAATTATGCGGTCAAGCAACATGACCCATGACTCTGTACCCATGAGAAAGTTTTATCATTTTTTTCCACACAAATATAAATTTCTTTTGTTGGTACTTTTAATACAAACGTTTTTATTGGGTTTTAGAAACAGACAAAACCAAAGTCAAAACCAAAGTATGACATAATAGAAAAGTACAGTTACATAGTATCTCAAACAGGTGTGAGTGGGAGCAATCGAAATGGAAAAAAACAAAAAGGACTTGTATGACGGCATCGTGGATATCAAAAAATTAAAAAAAAGAGATCAGTATGGTATTCAATACAACAAGCATGCAACCAAGGGATCGCAGAGGAAATAGAGTAAATCAGTGCAAAATCCTAACTGCAAAGTAAGGCTTGCATATTGGCAGTGCGTCTATGATATCATAGTATTGTAGAATCCAGTGTAGATTGATACTACATCAGAAAAAGGCATACTTCGGAAAACAAACAATAACAGTAATATCTATACATTCCTGAGAAATGAGGTAAAACCATGTGGTTAAAACAACCAGGTAGACCACCGAGTGCTGAGGCAGGGCAAGAAAACCAAAGACCCAATCAGCCCGTAGACCAATTCTCCAATTTTTTATGAAAAACATGCATAGTATCATACAGAGTGTAATAAACCCTTTCCATACTTCTGATCGCCTCCATTCTCGATAGTACCTGGGTCCAATGGACCGTCTCCAATCGCCGGTTAAGGGCTATAGTCCACAACACCGAGCAACAGAGCGTGTGTGCCAGTCTCTGGGTGGATGCAGGAGCACCTGGGATCTTAGCAAATAATAAGCACATTTGGGGGGTAAGAGAGATTCTCGAGTCGAGCATTCGAGAAATCACATCCGATACCCTGTCCCACACTCTTTTGTTGGTATTTAATCACCACTGGGTTTTTATTTTTTGCAAAAAAAATAAAAAACAAACAAAACAAAAAAAGACCGAAAATTTTGAAAAATAAGACGCGTTTGAAAAAAAAATAATCTTTTTCCATAAATTTAGGTAAAAATGTATTCTGCTACATTTCTTTGCTGAAAATAACCCAAATCAGTGTTTATTATTTAGTTTGTAGGAAAGTTATAGAGTCCACAACCTATGGTACTGTATATACAGTAGGTAAAATAAGAATTGAACACGTCACCATTTTTCTAGGTAAATACATTTCTAAAGGTGCTATTGACATGAATATTTCACAATATGTTGGTAACAACCCATGCATTTGATACATACAAAGAAACTGTAACAAATACATTCAGAAATGAAGTTGTGTAATAAAACAGAATGCCACAGGGAAAAAGTATTGAACACACGAAGAAAGGGAGGTGAAAAAAGGAATGGAAAGCCAAGACACCAGCTGAAATCTATCAGTAATTAGAAAGCGATCCTGCCCCTTTGTCAGTGCAAAATAATATCAGCTAGTTCATTCTCAACTGATGGCCTATAAAAAGGTGTCACTCAAGGAACATCTCATAATGAGTAAAAGAGCTCTCTCAGGACCTTCACAACCTTATTGTTGCAAAACATACTGATGGCATTGGTTACAGAGGGATTTCTAAACTTCTGAATGTTCCAGGGAGTACTGTTGAGACCATAATCCAGAAGTGGAAATAACATAAACCGGCCATTACCAGGTGCTCCTCACAAGATTTCTGACAGAGGAGTGAAATGAATTATCAGAAGAGTTGTTCAAGAGTCAAAGACCACTTGTGGAGAGCTTCAGAAAGACCTGCAATTGTTTCAAACAATAAGTAATAAAGTCAACTGCAATGGCCTGAAAGCATGCTCCCCACGCAAGACTCAATTTCTGAAGAAAAAGCTTGTTTAAAGTTTGCTGCACAACATTTAAACAAGACTGTGAAAAACTGGGAGAATATAGTATGGTCAGATGAGACCAACATTTAACTCTTTGGATGCCATAATACACATTATGAACAAAAAGTGTGTCTGGACAGCCACACTCCAATGCAAATATTTATTGAGAAGAGAATAAAATGCCATAGCATACAGAGGTACTGATCAAAGACAGCTGATGCGTTTCACACTAATAACAGTGCTTAACCGCTTGACTATTTACTGCGGCGGTCAGCCCCTCACAGGCAGAGTGACGTAGTACTACGTCGCTAGCCTGTGAGGGTCTAGGGAGCAAGCGCGCGCCCCGGAGGCGCGCTCCCGCGCCCCGGAGGCGCGCTCCCGCACAGTCATGGACCCCCCCGCGCGTGTGACCGACGGACCCGATGTCCGCCGGTCACTCGGCAATTGTCGGTGCAGAGGGAGAAAGGCAGGCGGCAGATGTAAACAAGCCGCCTGTCATTCTCCCATGTGTAGAAACAGTGATCATACGGTTCTACTATGTAGGACCGTTGATCACTGTTCCTACACTTCAAGCCACAGACAATCACAGTTAGAATCACGCCCCTAGGGACACACAAAACCCCTCCCTTTTAAAAAAGTTAACCCCTTCACTGCCAGTGTAATTTTACAGTAACAGTGCATATGTATAGCACTGATTACTGTAAAAAATGTCACTGGTAACCCCAAAAGTGTCAAAAATGTCAGTCAAGGATCCGATCTGTCCGCCGCAATGTCGCAGTACCGCAAAAGAAAACGCAGATCGCCGCCATTACGCGTTAAAAAAAACAACAAAAATGACAAAAAAATTTCCCTTTGTTAGTAAACGCGATAACTTTTGCACAAACTAATCAAAATAAGCTTTTTGCATTTTTTTTTACCAAACATATGTAGCATAAAACAAATTGGCCAAAAATGTTAAAAAATTTTGATTTTTACATTTTTTTTTTCATATAAAAAAATGTGAAAAATATTGTTATTTTTGCAAAATTGACGCTCTTTTTTTGTTTATAGCGCATAATCAAAAAATCGCACAGGTGATCAAATACCACCAAAAGAAAGCTCTGTTTGTGGGAAAAAAAGGACGTCAAATTTGTTTAGGTACAGCGTCGCACGACCGCGCAATTGTCCGTTAAAGTCACGCAGTGCCGAATCTCAAAATAGGCCCTGGTCAGGAAGGGGGTAAAATCTTCTGGGGCTTAAGTGGTTAAACATAGCCATGGGTTGTTACCGACATATGTTGAACATGTCATTAGCACTTTTAGAAACGTAATTACCTAGCAAAAACGATTAGGTTCCCAATACTTATTTTAACCGCTGTATATCAGCAAATTGATCAATCCAGATGTACTGAAAGCCAATCTCATTTCTTGAGGCCTGAAAATGCCAGGACAGTACAAATACCCCTCCCCCTCCAAAACAGTCCAAGGTATTTAGTATGAGGCATGGCAAGTTTTTTTGAAGTTGTAATTTTCTTCATTTTTTTCTAGAAAATTAAAAAAAGTTCCCAATTATTCAATTTTTTTACATACTGTCACCAATACAGTACAGCCTTAGCTTAAAACTGGCATGACAGTGATCAGGAACACTGACTGGTAACAGTATGTAAAAAAATATATATTATATATATATATATATATATATATATATATATATATATATATATATATATATTATTTTTTTTCTTTTACACACTGTGACCAGAGCATTTCAGTGTTACTGTACTTGTCACGATCTGGGGTCAGGCTCAAAGACCAGTTGCTATAGCAGTGGAAGCTCACACAGGAACCAGCAGGATAGGAACACAGGCAGGTCACCCTGGCAGATGACGCAGGCTCACCTGAGGTGCGGAATTTAGGTACTAACCAGTGTTTACCAGAGCTCCTGATGGAGGAGATGGATTTTGCTGCATATTAGCACCAGGTTGAGGTCCTCAGGATTGCCCCACCAGGAAGTGAGCAAGCCAGGGTCCAGTAGCAGGTAGGGATCAAGCAGAAACGTAGTTGAGAAACCAGCCAAAGTTCGGTAACAAATAGTAGCAGGTTGGGATTAAGCAGAAGCGTAGTCGAGGAGCAAGCAAAATGTCTGTAACGAATGGTAGCGAAGATATTATTATTATTATTATTATACAGGATTTATATAGCGCCAACAGTTTGCGCAGCGCTTTACAATGTGAAGGAAGACAATACAGTTACAATACAGTTCAAAACAGGAGGAACTAGAGGGCCCTGCTCGTTAGAGCTTACAATCTAGAAGGGAGGGTCAAGTGAAACAAAAGGCAATAACTGTGGGGGATGGGTTGATGGAGAAAAGGAGGTACATTTGTTAAGGGTTGGTAGGATAGGCTTCTCTGAAGAGGAGGGTTTTCAGAGATCGCCTAAAAGCTAATAGAGTGGGGGATAATCGGACAGATAAGGGTAAGGAGTTCCATAGGATTGGAGAGGCTCTGGAAAAGTCCTGGAGGCGAGCATGGGAGGAGGTGATGAGTGAGCTAGAGAGCAGGAGGTTTTGAGAAGAACGAAGAGAGCGATTAGGTTGGTATTTTGAGATGAGGCTGGTGATGTAGCTGGGGGCTAGGCTGTGGATTGCTTTGTAAGATGTTGTAAGTATTTTGAATTTAATTCGTTGGGTGAGCGGAAGCCAGTGGAGGGCTTGACAGAGAGGGCGGACACTGAGCGATTGGTGAGGTGGACGAGTCTGGCGGCAGCATTCATGATGGATTGAAGGGGGGATAGCCTGTGTAGAGGTAAGCCAATGAGAAGGGAATTGCAGTAGTCGAGGCGCGAGATGACCAGGGAGTGAACTAGGAGTTTTGTTGTGTCTTTGGTTAGAAAGGGGCGTATTTTGGAGATGTTGCGGAGGCTGAGGCGGCAAGATTTGGACAGCGATTGGATGTGGGGTTTGAAGGAGAGTTCAGAGTCCAGGACAACACCCAAGACCTTGGCATGTGGGAATGGGCTGATGGTAATGCCATTGATATTGACGGAGAAATCAGGGGAAGGGGCACACGGTGGAGGAAAAATTATAAGTTCGGTTTTGGATGGATTTAGTTTGAGGAAGTGGTGAGACATCCAGACCAATATATCTGATAGTAAATTAGTGATGCGTGAGGAGACTGAGGGAGAGAGCTGAGGAGTGGATAGGTAGATTTGGGTATCGTCAGCGTAGAGGTGGTATTGGAAGCCGTGGGAGGCTATCAACTGACCTAGAGAGGAGGTGTAGATTGAAAATAGGAGGGGTCCAAGAACAGAGCCTTGGGGGACTCCAACAGAGAAGGGAAGAGGAGAGGAGGAAGTAGAATTGTAAGAAACGCTAAAGGTGCGGTTGGATAAGTAAGAAGATAACCAGTGAAGAGTACAGTCACGGAGACCAAAGGCATGGAGTTTTTTGAGGAGGAGGTGATGGTCAACCGTATCAAAGGCAGCAGAAAGGTCCAGAAGTAGGAGTACAGAATAGTGTCCATTGGTTAGATACAGACAAAAGCACGTTATTGGCTGGAGAAGGCACAATATTCTGGCAACCAGGAAGTTCAGAGACATGGCCGAAATCAGGAAGTTCATGGGGGGAGCAAAGAGTTCAAGGTTCAAGGCAAATAAGATTCATGGCAGGATCATTCAAGGAATTGTCTAAAGATCTGTCCAGCATTCCACATGGCTCAGCAAGTAGAGATGTTGCCACTGCCAGACACAGCAGAGATCTTGGGTTCAAGTCCAGGTCCTGACAGTACTACTCTGGAGAAGTAATCAGTTTTTTTTTTTTACACATTATAATTGCTTAAACCAATGAATTAGTAAAAGTAACTGACTGGAACAGATTAATTCAGCGTCTTTTGTTGCGATTAACTGTGATCGGCCAAAGCTAATCACTTGGTACAAATGGTCTGTTATTGGTCCTGTTTGTACCATGTGATCACTGTGGCAAATCACAGCTAGCAACACAATTGAATACAATTGATGGCATGAAAGAAAGCCATCCATTGTTTATAATTGTCTTGTGATCTGCTTGGGTCGCTCAGTCATGTCTTTATGGACCTTGCTTTGTGCACTGGTGTGCAGTCATGTTAAAACAGGAAGGGGCCATCCCCAAACTGTTCACACAAAGTTGGGAGCATGACATTGTCCAAAATAACTTGATTTGCTGATGCCTTAAAAGTTCCCTTCACTGGAACTAAGAGGCTAAGCCCAACCCCTGAAAAACAACCCCACACTATAATCCCTCCTCCACCAAATGATTTGGACCAGTGCACAAAGCAAGGTCCATAAAGACATGAATGAGTGAGTTTGGGATGGAGGGACATGACTGGCTTGCACAGAGTCCTGACCTCAAACTGATAGAACACCTTTGGGATGCTTTAGGGCAGAGACTGTGAGCCAGACCTTCTCATCCAACATCAGTGCCTGACCTCACAAATGTGCTTCTGGAAGAAGGGTCAAACATTCCCATAGAAACACCCCTAAACCTTGTGGACACCCCTCCCAGAAGAGTTGAAGCTGTTATAGCTGCAAAGGGTGGGCCAACCCAATATTGAACCCTGAGGACTAAGACCAGGATGACATTAAAGTTCATGTACGTGTAAGGGCGGTTGCCCAATACTTTTAAAAATATAGTGTGTTTGTATATATATATATATATATATATATATATATAGTTAGATATAAATATATATATATATATATATATATATATATATATATATATATATATATATATATACTGTATATCTTTTTTTGCTCCTAGTTACACCTTACTGATTGCTTGAGGTCATTGTAGCCATATTAGTGCACTTGCGACAGAGACAATTGAACAGCATACAACATAAGCCATACAGATATTATCGCTATATTGATGATATTTTCATCATATGGACAGAAGGTGAGGAAAATCTCAAACAATTTTTTTCATTGATCAACACCTTTCACCCATCTATCAAACTTAAAATTGATTATTCTAACAGGCATGTCAACTTCCTAGACACCATAGTATACATCAGGGATGACAAGCTTCATACTTCGATATACAGGAAACCAACTGACCGATGCAGCTATCTCCACAGTTCCAGTTTTCACCCCCAACACACTAAATGGGCCATCATATACAGCCAGGCCATCCACCGAATATGTTCAGACCCAGAAGAACTAGCAAACTCCTTCCGTAAGAAAGGTTACAAAAACAAAACCATCAACACCAGCATAAACACAGCCTTGAAAACCCAAAGGGAAAATCTTCTCCAATACAAAGAGAAAAAAACAAATAACTGTGTACCTCTAGTCACCACAATACAATCCAGCACTAGAAGGGATAAGAAAGATAATCAAAGATTTACAACCAACAAATACAAATAACAGAAGATTAAACTCTGAAAGGAATATTCCAACAACCTCCAATACTGGCTTTCAGACAACCACCCAACCTCAGACATAAACTAATCAGCAGAAAACTTAATTCTGATTATGAAGTCACAAATAATGGGAGCAAACCTTGCCATAAAAAACGCTGCAAACTGTGCAACCAGATCAATCTGTCTAAAAGTGTCACACACACAAATGGGACCTTCAATATAACAGGATCATACAACTGCACCTCCAGAAATGTTGTGTACCTCATCCAATGCAAAAGATGTAGCAAAGGATCTTATGTAGGTGAAACAGGACAGAAGTTGCAAGCTAGGATGAATTTGCACAGACATACCATCAAGGAACATAAAGAAGATCGTTCTGCACACCTGTGGGACATCATTTTTCACAACCGGACCACACTATAGAAGACCTCAATGTTTTAGTCCTTAAAGGGAATTTCAGAACTATCCAGGAAAGGAAAACTTTTGAATTAAGAATGATACTTCTTTTTGACACAAAAAATAACGGCTTAAATTTAGATATGGGTTTCCTTACTCAATATCCTACAGTTTTACGACCCCCTCTGTGACTATCCCCCCCCCCCACCTTCCCCCCTGTCTTCAGCTCTCCCTCTGTCTTATCTCACTAACTATGCTAGTTGTATTACCATTGCCAGTTAAATTTGTTTATGTTTGTTTGGTTTTCTCTTTTTTTTCCTTTGGCTTAGAGATTTTGTGTTTTTTTTTTTTTTTACCATTCTGCTAAACATTTTGTGAATCAGTACTGCTTGGATCTTGAAGAAGGGGACATACCCCAAAAGCATGTCCTGAAAAATTGTATGTTAGTGCAAATAAAAAAAGTATCACGGACAGTACTCAATTGTCTCCACCTTACTTATTCACAGTGTAAACATATTTAGGTAGGTTGGCCAGTGTAAAGTCAAAAGTTTTTGTCTGCGTATTAATTCTCAGATTATTGAAACAAGTGGAATGAAACAAACTTGTTCAAAAATAAAGGTAAGCAGAGAGAAATGTTCACCTTCATGTTTCATTCATGACAGGTTTTCCTTAAATATATACAGAAAGTTATTTTTTAAATCTGCATATATGTGTAACAACAATTGTTGTAAAATTGTAATAGTAATCTATTTAACACATTGCAGAAATCCATAAAGTTTCCCTTATTCAACTTCTTCAAAAATGCCTTCTTATCTGCTCTGAACCACAGTGCTTTGAATTAGTATACAGATGGGATGTAGGAAAACAATAAACTTTACATACAGAAGACACAGTAAAAATGAAAATAGCAATGTGTGGCTGTCAGTATCATAATTGGATATTTTCAGAACTGGTTATTCATACAATAAAGACAGTGTAAATGCTCACAAATATATGTTTTCAATTATTTGGAATGAAGTTACTGTGGTAAATGGGGGAAGGCAAAGTATTATTTTATAAAAAAGCATAGATAGTAACACGGTGTAAAATTTATGCCAACCAATGATACAAAAAATACTCTAACCTTTGGCAACCTAGTGACGTGATGAATGAGAGATCTGAGAAGTCTCATTTTGTGCTTGTCTGGCAAGATCTTCCAGTGTCATCCCCACAGCTGTAGTCAATATGTCCAACCATCCAATAGTCTGTCTCCCACTTCGCCTGGTTCCTTCATCCTCCTTCTTCAGTATTCTCTCTCTTCTGACAGTGTGACCAAAGTAGGACAGTTGGTACTTCATCATTTGGTCTGCTAATGACAGTTTGATCTCTTCCAAAATTGATCTGTCCACAGCATGTATAAAATCCTTCTTCAGCACCGAGGCTCAAATGAGTTGATCTTCTTTCTGTCCAGCTTCCATTGTGTCCAGCTCCCTTAGCCGTAATTACCAACTGAGAAAAAGAGTGCATAGACAGTTCTAATTTTGGTTTTAAAGCGGAGTTCCACCCAAAAGTGGAACTTCCGCTTTAGGGAGTCCTGACCCCCCGACATGCCACATTTGGCATGTCATTTTTTTTGGGGGGGAGCGGGTACCGAGTTTTGAGAGGTACCCGCTCCCACTTCCGCTCGGAGCGCCGCGGCGCCCTGAACGGAAGTTCTCCTCTCTCCCTCCCTCCCTGCAATCTTCTGGGACACGTCAGAGGTCCCAGAAGATTGCCGGCCAATCACGGCGCGCAGCGCGACTCGCGCATGCGCAGTGGGTACCCGGCTGTGAAGCCACAAACTGTGACAGCCGGGTGCCCACAGCAGTGATGCCGGCGCCGAGGGAGAGGATCGAGGCTTCGGGCGGCCGCATCGCTGGACCGTTGGACAGGTGAGTAAATGGCTGGAACTCCGCTTTAAGTGTCATTTCTTTAGCTTTGAATACTTTGTTCAGAGTCTTCATTGTGTAGCTACCAAGTGCTATTCTGCAGAGTATTTTGTCACAATTAGTTGCTTTCCTATTTATGAAAGACCTCAGTAGATTAAAATGCTTTACAATTTCTATTCTATCTCTGTCAAGCTCACAATCGTCATCATTTTCTGTGTTCATGATATTTGCCTTGTTTATATTCAAACTGTAATAATATACTGCGCCAACCTCAACACAACAATAAACATGCACACACAAGCAGCTGAGATCTTTGAATATCAGATCAGATAAAGCAGTAGAAATTGGTGCAGCGCTAAAATGGATCTGGTAAGAGGCTTGGCTTGTTTTGGTGCCGGTGGTGGTCTCTTTACCCTCTGAAGTGAACATGAATTATTGGACACTCATTGCCTGAATATTTGTCTTTCCTTGGTGGATATGGACATTAATTGCAAATCTATATGCACTTAGCGCTACACCAATTCCTACTTGTTTATATTCAGTTCTAATCCCATGTTACAACTTTGACTTTTTTTTCTCAGTAAACACAGCTTATCTTCTTTGCTGTTGGTTACGAGCATTTATGTCACCTGCATAGAGCAGGTTGTTTATGTTTCAGTCCCCAGCTTTGATATTGGCAGACTCTTCTTCAAAGTTTTCATTTTTGAAGATGGCCTTATTGTATAGGTTGAACAGGTAAGGTGACAAAATGCCTAACGCCATGTGTTATGGAAACTAGTCAGCGTTTCCTGTATTCAGTTCTCATTGCAGCTTCTTGATTTTTGTAGATTCTCTTTATCAAATGAGTTATGTGTTTAGGTATTCACATTTGCAACAGAGTTCTCCATAATTTATCATGATCCACCCAATCAAATGCTTTGCTTTGCTCCATTGTTTGCGCTTCTCTAGTATGCATCTAACATTGACCATAATATCTCTTGTTCCTGGACCTTCCCTGAAACCTGCCTGAGCTTCAGGCAGTTCTCTTAATGCAATTGTTCTGTAACTTTTACACAACACAGTGATCTTCTCCAGTCAGTTGGCCATGGTTCTTTCCTTCCAGATGTGGCGATACGGTTAAGTAAGGGCCATGATAGGACCTTCAGACTCTCTGATTCACTTCATTGGAATACCACTGATACCTGAAGACTTATTGTCCGTTAATGCTTTAATTGCTGCTATGACGTCTTCCTTTGGAATATCTGGGTAATCTTTAGCATCACTTTCCAATTTCGTTTCTACAATGTTATCCACATTGCTTTTATTTTTATACATTTTCAGTATAATCTTTCCATCTCTTTTTAAAGTTCTCTGGATCATTTTGTTATCAAATAATTAGAGTCTTTAAGCATCCCTTTGATCACCCCTAGGTTAACCCCTTCCCTGCCAGTAACAGTGCATATTTTTAGCACTGATTACTGTAGTAATGTCACTGGTCCCCCCAAAAGTGTCAAAAATGTCAGTTAGGGGTCCGATCTGTTCGCTGCAATGTTGCAGTCCTACTAAAAATCGCAGATCGCCACCATTACTAGTAAAAAATAAATAAATGAATAAAAATGACATAATAATTTCCCCAGTTTGTAGACGAGATAAATTTTGCACAAACCAATCAAAATATGTTTATGGCAATTTTTTTACCAAAATTTTCAGCAGACTACAAATTGGCCTAAAAGGAAGAAGAATTTTCTTTTTAATTTTTTTTTTGGGGGAATGTTACATAGCAGAATGTGAAAAATATATTTTTTTTTTTTTTTAAATTGTCAATATTTTTTTGTTTATACCACAAAAAATAAAAACCGCACAGGTGATCAAATACCACCAAAAGAAAGCACTATTTGTGGTAAAAAAGGACATCGATTTTATTTCAGTACAGAGTCGCATGGCTGCACAATTGTCCATTAAAATAATGCAGTGCCGAATCACAAAAAATGGCCTGGTCATTAAGGGGTCAAATCCTTCCGGTGCAGAACTGGTTAACCCAGTAGTCTTGTGGAATATTTTCAATATGAAATCTCTGAGGCCCTCTAATGATCTTCTTCTTTTGAAGCCTTACCTTGATCTTTCATGTCAAAAGCTTGTGATTGCTTACACAATCAGTTAGTGGCTTAGTCGTTGCTGTCAAAACTGCAGATTTCCACCTCTATCCGATACAGATCTAGCCAGTTTGATTATGATACATGCTATTTGGAGAGGTCCATGTATACCACCGACATTTCTGGTGCTGAAATTGAGTGTTCATAATGGACAGTTGGTCAGTTTTGCAAAATTGTATGACGTTATCATTGGCTTCTTTTCTTTCTCCTAAGCTGTACTTCCCTCCCATCTTTGGATGCCCATCCTACTTTTGCATTGAATTCCCCCTTGATGATCAGTAGATCTTGATTCTCTGCTTGATCAATTTGAATTGATGCATTTTGAAGTTCTTTGTAAAACAACTCTACATCTTCATCTTCTGCATCTGTTTTTGGAGCATACACCTGGATCAGGGAGACATTGTTTGGCCTTGCCTGTAGAAGGATTGAGTTGTGATAGAGTCATTGACATGACTATATCAGAAATAGTATTAAACTTTAGTACCGTCTTTGAAAGCTTTTTGTTGAGGATGAAGGCCACACAATTTTTCCTGTAAGTTTTGTGACCAAAATAGCATATCCAATGTTCATTTGATTTAAAGTGTCCCTGTTTTGTCCGTTTGAGTTCACTGATTCCTAACAAATCAGTGTTGGCTTTATCCATTTGATTTCTTAACTATTTCTAATTGTCATTAATTCATAATTTGTACCCATGTTAATAATGTCTTTACAGCTTTTGATTCTTTTCTGTTCAGCAACATCAATATCAGGATGTCCTGTTGGCTTTGATCCACCAGCTTCAAAAGCACTGGGTTTACTCTTGGTGATCTTCAGCTTTCTTATTAGCATGATAAGTGCCTTCTGACCTTGGGGGTCATTTTCCAGCACTATACAACAGTTATTTTTGCTGTCTCAACATCATTAACTTTTCTTTGTATAAAGCAGAAGTAGTTTGCCGGGCCTTTCTTTTGCGCCTTGTAGTTTGTTGTCCCCGTTGTTACGTCCAACGTGATTTTTCACTTTTCTTTGTATAAAGCAGAAGTAGTTTGCCGGGCCTTTCTTTTGCGCCTTGTAAGTTTGTTGTCCCCGTTGTTACGTCCAATGTGATTTTTCACTTTTAACACTGCCTGTCTGCTGCTGCCCAGATGGGTGGCACATCATTAGTAAACACATGTAAATCTTCCAAAATCTTAATTCTGTATCATCATTTAAAGGTCCCATGCACCCCTGAGTGTTTTGAAGCTTGAGGTTCCAAAACGCTTAACATCCAAAATCCCATGGTTTTTAATTGTGCCTGTTCACACCTCAGTGTAGTGTCACCTAAAGTTTGAAGCTTGTAGCTCGAAAAAGTACATGACATATTTTGTTAGCTGCAAGATTCATGCATTTTTTTGCCCCAATAGACTTCTATGGCAAAAATGTTGAAAAAATGTGTCATTCACCCCTTTTAGTAACTAGCATTGTATTAGTTAAAAATAACTAAAAACAAAAAAAGCCAAGAAAAAAAGTCTGTAAAAACAAAAGTAGCTCAGCTCAAGTGTGAATGCAGCCTTAATTCTTATACCTAGGCCAGCCAGGACACACTACATTTTTGTTGGAACTAAGGTATACGATGGAGTCACCTCCCTGCCAATAGTTTGTTAATTGGACAGTGAAAGAATAGCAACACACAATATTAGGTCATTGACTCTTCTCACTAGCTTTTGCTAATGGGGATGACAAAAGGCTGATGTCAAGATAGTCCTTATGCTATTTTTATGTAAAATACATAAATATTGTTAAAGGGCTACAAAACTGTATTAGGTGGTGTTTATACATCTGCCTGGATTTTAGCTTTAAGTGCATCAGCCTCTACCATATATCTAATCCCATTAAAAGAGACATTTGTTTTACCTTTTTATTTTTCATAACATGTATTTCTTTTCATTGTACACTGTACCAAAAAAAAAAACATGAAAAACAAACTACAATGTTTTTTTTTTCTACCCATCCTAAAACTTTAAGGTAATGATCAATGAATTTGCTCTTGGACTCCCTGTGCTGAATATTTTAATCTAAAATAACGGGAGAATGTTATCATTTTAATTTCTCAAACAATTCTGTATCTAACAATTTCTTTGTTACAGGAGTTATGTGTACAAGGCTAAATATAAAAATCTCTGCTTTTGTTCTGAGCCTGCTGTGAACTAGGCATTTGCTGGCAAATCTGTCCTGTACAGTCAGGTCAGGATGAACCCAATGGCTTTTTTTTCTGTATCTTTGCAGAATCTGAAAAAACTGAAATAAGTAAAATCTGAAAAAGTAGCCAGATGAACTGATGCAACTAAAAAATCATGAGAGATTGTCACAATAAATAAATAAATAGGGAACCAAAGAATGTGCATTAAAAAGTGTTACAGGCATTAAAAAAACAGGTAATTTGTCTTTAAATCATTGGTGGTTGAAGGGCCACTTTAACCACTTCCATACAGACCAGTTATACCCCCTTCCTGCCCAGACCAATTTTCAGCTTTCAGCGCTCTTACACTTTGAATGATAATTACTCAGTCATACAAGCTGTACCCAATCAAATTTTTTATCATTTGTTTTCACATAAATAGAGCTTTCTTTTGGTAGTATTTAATCACTGCTGGGTTTTTTATTTTTTGTGATATTAGTGAAAAAAGAGCGAACATTTTGAAAAAAAAAAAAACATTTTGTTTTAGTTTCTATTATAAAATTTTGCAAATAAGTAATTTTTTTTTCATAAATTTGGGCCAAAATTTATACTTCTACATATCTTTGGTAAAAATAACCCAAATTAGTGGTTATTATTTAGTTTGTGTGAAAGTTATAGAGTCTACAATCATTGAAAATTGATCACACCTGGTGTACCGACGGCTAATTTCTTGAGGCCCTGAAATGTCAGGACAGTACAAATACCTCCCAAATGACCCCTTTTTGGAAAGTAGACATTCCAGGGTATTTAGTAAGAGGCATGGTGAGTTTTTCGAAGTTGTAATTTTTTTCCCACAATTCTTGGGAAAATTAAGAGATATATATATATATTTTTTTTTTACACATAATTGTCAAAATAACAAGTTATTTCTCACACACAGTATATGCATAGTTGCAATTACACCCCAAAATACATTCTGCTACTCCTCCTGAGTATGGCAATACCACATGTGTGAGACTTTTACACAGTCTGGCCACATACAGAGGCCCAACATGCAAGGAGCACTGTCAGGTGTTCTAGGAGCATAAATTACACATATAATTTCCTAACGACCTATCACACTTTTGAAGGCCCTGGAGCACCAGGACAATGGAATTACCCACAAAATAACCCCATTCTGGAAAGAAAACACCCCAACATATATTCTATGAGGCATAATGAGTCTTTGGAACATGTCATTTTTTTCCACAAGTTTTTGGAAAATGTGGAAAGAAAATGAAAATGCATTTTTTTTACACAAAATTGTCAATTTATAAGATATTTCTAACACATAGCATGTACATAGCAAAAATGGCATCCCAAAATACATTCTGCTACTCCTCCTGAGTATGGTGATACCACATATGTGAGACTTTTCCACAGCCTGACCACATACAGAGGCCTAACATGCAAGGAGCTCCGTCAGGTGTTCTAGGAGCATAAATTACACATATAATTTCATTACAACCTATCACACTTTTGAAGGCCCTGGAACCCCAGGACAATGGAAACCCCCACAAAATGACCCCATTTTGGAAAGCAAACACCCCAACACATAATCTAGGAGGCATGGGCTGCAGATAGGTACTCGGGTACTCCGATAGGCTGCAGAAAGGTACTCGGGTACTCTGATGAGCTTCAGAGATGTATTTGGGTATTCTGATGGGCTAGAGACAGGTACTCAGGTAATCTGATGGGCTGCAGATAGGTACTCGGGCACTCTGGGCTGGAGACAGGTACTCGGGTACTCTGGGCTGGAGACAGGTACTCGGGTACTCTGGGCTGGAGACAGGTACTCAGGGCTGGAGACAGGTACTTGGGTACGCTGGGCTGGAGAGAGGTACCAGGGTACTCTAATGGGCTACAGGGAGGTATTTGGGTACTATGATGGGCTGCAGAGAGGTATTCGGGTACTCTAATGGGCAGGAGACAGGTACCTGGATACTTTGAAGGGCAGAAGACAGGTAGTCAGGTACTCTATTGGGCTGCAGATAGGTACTCAGATACCCTGATGGGCTGGAGACAGGTACTCAGGTATTCTGATGGGCTGCAGATAGGTGCTCTGAAGGGCTGAAGACAGGTACTCGGGTACTCTGATGAAAGGTACTCGGGTACTCTGATGGGCTGGTGACAGGTGCTCGGGTACTCTGATAACAGGTACTTGGGTACTCTGATGGGCTGGTGACAGGTACTCGGTACTCTGATGGGCTAGTTACAGTTACTTGGGTACGCTGATGACATGTTCTCCGGTACTCTGAAGGGCTGCAGAGAGGTACTCGGGTACTCTGATGGGCTGCTGGCAGGTACTCGGGTACTCTGATGGGCTGGTGACAGGTACTCGGGTACTCCGATGGCAGGTACTCGGGTACTCAGATGACAGGTACTCGGGTACTCCGATGACAGGTACTCGGGTACTCTGATGACAGGTACTTGGGTACTCGGGTGACAGGTACTCAAAGTACCTGAGTACCTGTCACCAGAGTACTCAAGTACCTGTCACCAGAGTACCCGAGTACCTGTCACCAGAGTACCCGAGTACCTGTCACCAGAGTCCCCAAGTACCTGACACCATCCCATCAGAGTACCGGAGTGTGTTTGATTGCTGGAGTCCATTATGAATGTGTCTCTCTACACACCTGTGCTGAATCCTGATGCTGGTGTCAGTGCTGCAGTTTCTTTTCTCCTATAGATGTCTAAAACCCCAGAGCTTCCTATGGCAACTGGTCTTGTTATCTTGCTGATGTGGAGACAGTTTTAAGGACAGCCTGGAGCCTCTGTGGAGACAAATGCTGGTTATGACCCCCTGTAATTAAGGGGTCATTTTCTTCTGGTAAGAAGTATTTAATCTGAGCACTGGGTGGAGGTTGAATGGTGAAGGCTTTTCTCATCAAGTCCAAGTCTACTCTTATTGCTGAGACACTATTTTGCACTGAGCACTTTAAGGACTTTATTTATTCACCATACGAAGGACTATATATTTATTTTTATTTATATTTATACGTATTATTATTTATTTCAATCATTAGCTAAATTGCAGACTGCTATTTATGACACATCATCAGCTTTATATGCACTTTAGCACCTTATTGTGAGATCTGATTTTTGAGTGCAATATCCACCTCCTTTATCACAATATTCACGTTTACACGTTTTTGTTGCAGCTCGCAGTGTGGAAGAAATTCCCACAATTATTTATTTACTTATTCACAAATTTTGTTGGTTTTGCACTTAATTTAGTGCTGAGTTGTCAAATATCACCTCTTTTGCGCAGTTCCTTTTTTGGTTTGCACCAAATATAATTTTTTCCATAGGATTAATGTGTAACAATGTGCATACTTCCTCTTCATTGGTCCTGGTCCTGAAAGTTACTGAACTGGTGTACTTCCATCCCATGCTGTCTTCTCTTAATCCCACTAGAATTAGATATTAGCTGCACTTAGGACTGTAACCCAATCCAGAAATGTAGCTTGTCTACCATAGTCCACAGTTCTGTCATAGTAGTAGTATAGGGATGACCACAGAAAAATACTAGGTGAACAGTTGTTTTGCTGAACCACCAGCATTAAAGATAAAGTATCACCATACATTAAAATTGTATAAACATTGGATGTGTACAAGCAGCCAGTGGATCACACAGCCCCGTCAGTGCTGACTGATCCTTTACTATTACAACTGCAGAGTAGGATCCTTGTGGGCTGTGTGATCAATCTGCCGTCTGTTTGTAAACATCCACTGGAATTAGGAGCAGGGATGCTGGGTAGCAGTTAGGGGAAACTTATTGATAACTGAATGCTGGAGCAGAGCTAATCCCTTTTCAGTCTTGGTAAAAGTTGGTGCTGTGGTGAGGGATAGTTTGGCTCAGCCATTTCCTCTACCTCTGACACACAAGGTTCCTCAATTTGTATTTGGGTAAAGGAAGCACCAGAGCAAGCAAGCAGGATCCTGAGGGTTGGCATAAAAGTGAAGCACCCTGGTGATAGCAAGACTTATAAGATGCAATGTGTTACAGTGCTTCCTTTATGAAATTACACAGTATGTACTTTGCACTACATGTAATAAGCATGATAGTAAATAAAGCGTTATAAGAGAGACATTTTATAGTCATCTGTAGTGTGAGTAAACTTATGTTGGTGTTTTGTATTTTGGTTCTGGCTCTAGGGGCCAAAGCTCAGTATATAGAGAACAAGGCTGAACACTTCTTCAAAAATGGATACACAAATAAGTGGGCAGTTTTAGTCTGTACCTCTCAATTCTGGTATATTTGTAATATAGCAAATACTCTTTCAGTTTATAGAAGTGTGAAAAGACTCGGAATCCCTGACAGGCAACCAAGGCTCCAGGCTGTACTCTACAGGAGACTACAGGAAATCTGGCACTATAATCATTCCCAGACCGAGGCTTGTATTGTGACTGTGGTTTGGTATGAGTCTGCTATGAGTCTTAAACATCTAGTATCTGAAATCACGGGCATTCACTAGAGGTTGAGAAGTAAGAAGCTGGCGGTTCTTGCTGTAGTTTGTCTCATGCTCATGCGCTGTTGACCTCTTTTGTTTGGGGGCAATATCTCTGGTAAGCAGATAGAGGTCTGTAAGTGGTGAAGGAGCATGGGGATCATAAAGAGAAATGCTGGCACCTATAGTTCATCTATCACAAATATGTTTTTTTTTTTTTTTTTTGTGTACTTTATATTGCACTGTTCATGCTGTGGTAAGCACATCACTATATGGTGGTTAAATGTATATTATATGTAGAACTTGTTTTGAAAAAGAAAAATCTAGGATAGTGGATGGTGGCTAAAGTGCTGTGCTATAGCTCCACCACAGAAATGTCCATAAATTGGACTTCAGCCTGGGGTGGAGCTGACAGCCAGCACAAACAGACATACAAGTGTGCTTTTATTGCACAAAACTGTCATAATTTAGAACTGGACCAAGTGCTCTGTACCTTGGGAATTTAAAAAGGGTTTTTCAAGTTATGGCGATACTTCCTTTTTTAGCACCATTTTTTATTTAAAAATAATAACAATACTACTACTACTACTACTACTACTACTAATAATAATAATAATAATAATAATAATAATAATAATAATGATGATGATGATAATAATAATAATATTAATAATAATAATAAAAATATTTATTTATCAGTATTGTATAAAAAATGCTGGCGTTGCATTTTTACTCACACAACATTTTGCATTAGTGATTTCTGGGGACCCATTATTCTAAGAATTATATATACAGACATTTCATTTAGGAATGAGTTATAAAACCCCTTGGTATCTGACAAAAAAAAAAAAAAAAATAATAATAATAATAATAATAATAATAATAATAATAATATTTCATTATGTGTATTCAATCAAGAGATAGATAAAATAAATACATTTTTTCAAAGCCTAAATTATAAATTTAGATTTAGCCTAAATAATTTTCCTTAAAATGATATAGAAAAGACAAAAAAAAAAAAACAGATATAAAGTTTGCAGCAGAATACATTTAAAATCTAAAGAAGATGTAAGTGATGTGAAAGCAATTTAAAATGCCTAATTAACTCTCATTTAAATAATGTATTTTTTGTACAGATGTCAGCTTCCTAACAGACAAGGGATGGGAACAGAATACATCTGAATGCTTTTTATAAGCTCAAAATTAAATTAAATATGTTGCTTTTATAGGTGAAGTATATAGGTGAAGGTGTGATCACAGACAAGATTGACAACACAAAAATGTTTTGGGGATAACTCATTTAATCTTAAATTTACAAGCGCATGAAAGGCCGGACCCATTTTTGGACTTTACATTTGTGATAAACAACCTCCTGACAACAAACATTTTAAGAAACCCATGGTAGTCATCAGTTTATTGTATGCTAGGAGTTTTCATCTAAAACATTTAGTTAAGAGAATACCAAAGAAACTGTAAGAGCCGGTTCACATTAGCGCGACTTGTCAGGCGACTTGTCAGCCTAACAAGTCGCGCTCCCTCACGGTCCATTGACCGCTACAGGACCCGTTCTAATAAAGAAATTTCGGGGCAACCTCAGAGCGACTTGCATAGACTTCCATTATGTGAAGTCCCTGCAAGTGGCTCCGAAGTCGTGGTGCAATGTAATGCACAAGTCGCCCCCGAAGTAGTAAGGAGTCATGCCTCCTCAGTGTGAACCGGCTCTAACTTTGGATTCAAAGAAACTGTACCCACCTAAAGGATACTTAGATAAAAGCAAAGGTGAATATATTTTTGAAATGTAGATACAAAAATACAAAAACACAGCTAAAGGATGCCTTTCAGGAGGCAAATAAATATACACCAGAGGAGTAATGATGTGGCAACTAGATTAGGCTTACAGTACACAGGTGTCTCCTATAAGATAGGTGATATTTGCCAAAAACATTGTGGTTTGCTAACTGATAATGACCACATGGAGAATTTTGTGACTTTGGTACACAACAGCATTCAACAACATAAGCCCCAATTAAAAGAAAAGATGGGAGTCACAAAGTGTGGTATGTGTGACTGCTACCACATTATGATTGAAAGGGGACACTTTGAGGTTATCCTTTGGGAAACAATTGAGGTATCTGATACCCAGGGAGTTGTTCATGTGTATTTTATACGCACCTGTAGTGTGTTTTAAATTAGTAAACCACATGAAGTATATAATATGCATACAGTACATATTATTTAAGGTCTCCAGTGGCAAGACACTTTAAATTGAACATAATGGTCATCTGGAATTTTTGAACATATGGGTGTTAGAGAAGATTACCCCAAGCCCACCTAAATGTGTCTTTGATAAGCTAGTACTACAGAAAGAAAGCAATAGGATCTGGGAACTACAAACAGCATACTTCTTTTTTGTAACTTTTATGTATATGAACTTTATTGACTTATGGATATTCAAGACAGGTTTCAGAAGGTTTCACATACCCTTGTGTGAAGTAAAACAATTGTTTAATGGCTGCAGTTGGTTGTAGCTTTATATCTTGCATTAGGAGGCTGACAATCTATAAAATGTGTTAAGTTGATACCTGACAGCATGATACGATTTTTATTGATTATGTTCCAGTTTTGTGGGTGCTGCATCTTATACCACAATTTAGGTCACATATTCATATACCCATGGCTTGGAATTGACTGTGACATCTTGTTTGGAGTGTCAGCAGCATCTGTATACAAGTAGGCATTTGCCAGAACAGATAAATAGCTGCCACACATAACCTATGCTGTGGAGGACCACATGAACGTCATTGGATGTGTGATCTGTTCAAGCATATTCTCTCATATATTTCCCATATTTCCACAAGATCAAGGATAATTTACTTTGATACATGTTTACTGACAACTTTATATATGTGAACTTTATCCAGTGAGCAGTTTATGTGCTATACAGTCTTTCCCTTTGAGGATAAATATGTGGTGATCGAGGGACTTACAGTATATGTCTCAAAGTTCATAGATGACTGTTGTCCTTTTAAAAGACAATATGTGCACTATATATAATATTCTGCTTAGTGTATATGAATCCTTGCTTGTGGTGACTCCAGGTATTAATCAGGCTCATTACACATTATATGGGAGGGTTTTTGAGACACATACTGGGATGTAAGGAGAGATATTGTTTTTAAACTAATGGGGCATACTATGGTGTTTGCATATTTTTAGTACCATAAAAATCCAAATGAAAACAGCTGTAAATATATTTATTTATTTATTTGTATTTTGTATTGTTCTTCACTTTTTCTTTGTTACATTAATAAATACTGTGGACTCCACACTTAAGTGGAATTCCTAGGCCTACTTTTTTTTCCCAATTAAAAAACTTAGAGAACAAGGAACAGGGCACTGTTTCTCAATAAACCAATCCCATGTTCAACAGATTTCATCCAAATGCCATTAGCACTTACAGTTCCTTGTTACACTTTTACTTTCAGTGTTTTTGATGACAGAATACAATTTCAGATACTTGCCAAACATGGTTAGTAACCACAAATATCTAACTAAGCAACAGTTGTAGCACTTCTTTTTCACAATTAACCACTTTACCACCGGAGGATTTTCCTGCTTAACGTCCAGGCCACTTTTTGCAACTTGGCACTGCGCGACTTTAATTGACAATTGCGCGGTCATGCAACCCTGTGTCCAAACAAAATTTACGTCCTTTTTTTCCCACAAACAGAGATTTCTTTTGGTGGTATTTGATTACCTCTGGGCTTTTCATTTTTTGCGATATTAATAAAAAAGAGCATGGGATTCCCCTGATACTGATTTTCTTGCTTTGCAACACACTTAGCCATTAGGACCAATTACTGTACAAACAGCAGATTTTGGAGCCCTTTGAAATCCATTCATATAATTCTGCAACATGGTGCCAGATTGTAGTAGACACTACTGGCAATACTTATTACATAAATATAATATTCAACATCATGCAAAAGAAGCTAGAATATATTTGACTAGACCTAATATTTTGGGCACTCTTGTGTTGTTCAAAAATATCCTGGAAGCACAAGTTGGAGTTCCCATCGAAGTAGGTTGTAATGACAAGTAATCTTCTGATGTATTTTATTAAAGCTAAGTAAAGTGGCAGTCACAGTAGATGTAAAATAATACCCCCTGTGGAGTCTTCTGCAAGAGTAATAGCCAGTGTAAATTGCATTACACCTTAAGCAGTAAGTCAGGAACTATAATTTTTTTTCAGTAAAGGCCATTTTTCTATAGTAATACAAAAGCACCATCCACAGACCTGCCAGTGAGATGAAAACACAGTATATTTAGACTAAATGACAAGTAGTTGTGAATAAGCCTCCTCTGTAACATTAAGCAGGTCAAAGTATATTTAGGTATATGAAAAGTATTCATAATTGAATTTTCATTCTAAGTACCATGTATAGCAAAATTCTTTACCGCAGAAGCCGATGCACATCTTCAACAAAATACTCACTAACAATTCTCCTTGTCAGTTACTATGGCAACACAATATAAATTTATGTAATTTTACTGCATTCTGTTTAAATCTCCTGGTCTATCCCAATCTCTGCTATAAGCACTTTAGTGTGCTATAATCATGTTACAAAGTATAGGAATATGTAAATACATCTTTCATGGCATGATAAGTTTATTTAAAAAATCTCTCAGTATACTTTTTGATTAAAATAATTATTTACATTTTTGTTTTGATAAAAAACACAAGCAGAACGAGCAAGCTTCCTAAAACAACTGTGCTCTTTTGGTTACAATTAAAACCAGCCTCTTTAATTGTCCAACATAGACAGCTTCTGCATTATTGACTGAACTGAAGGTTTTTGCCTGACATTGATTTGCAAAAACCTGGAGTACAATTTGTTCAGTCTAAAGATAAGAATAGAATAGACGCAGACAACAACATCAGTGGAACAAGACTGTGTGTGCTACCTGTCCTAGGCCTTACAGGGTTTGTTAAAAAGCTATTGAATTCATGAATTACTATGATAAAATGTACCTCATTCCACCCACAAGGTGAACACATATTAGTCTCTGTTTTCCCATGCCATCATTGCAGCAGAAAATATTAGTATTCACTGCATTGTAGATGACAGTTAGTGCAGTATATTCCATTTTATTTAAATTGTTATTAGAAATAACTACAATGATGTTTTACTGTTAACATTAAATATTGGTAGTGATTTGGGATCAAGGAAAATGGAGTCAGCCCTGTGCTTATTGATAGCTTAATTGGGGTAAAGACTGTTTACTCTCTGTGACCAAGCAGTTCACTAGAAGGTCTAGTTGAAGAACTCCTTCAAAGTTGGATGTGTAGCAGTGACTGTATAGATCAGCCTTGCTCAAATGGGGTGTTGTCTGGGTTCTTCAGAGATGCCAGAGCATCCTGTATGAGAAAGGCTGTGAAGGCAGATAGGCATTAAACAGCAGAGTGGGAGCTTGATTGGAAGAGTGATAGACACTTTTAAGTGTCAACCTGCTCTGCCTCCCCCTACTATGCAGTACATGAATGTCAGTCAAGCAGAGAAGATGTCTGCATCAGCCAGATATACAGTACGACCTTTATCCTGACCCTTACATCCTGACTCCTACACTCTGTATTATCAGAAATGCTTTTATAAGTTAGTGGGAAAGCTTTTTTAAGAACATCCCCCTGCTCCCCAGTGTTAAGAAGTCCCACTGCTTCCCAGTGTTTCTCGGCATGCCCAAGAAATTATCTGATGGTGCAACCAGCTGCTCCCAGAGATGGGTAGAGACCAGATCATCTCTGATTGCCTCTATGGCCTTGGAGGACTGGAGTGACGTCATGATGTCACTTCGGGACTAGGGCAAAAGCAAACACATTTTTGTTTAAAAGCAAAAAATATTTTGCTTTTAAAGGTAAAGGAGAGATGTGGGGTATTTTTGACTCCAGATCTCTTCATAAGAAGGACCTGTTAACCTTATTTCTATTACAAGGGATTTACATTTCTTGTAATAGGAATAAACTTGACAAAAAAAAAAGGGGCAGTGTAAAAATTAAAAAGTAGGAAAAAAAAAAAATTTAAAGTGCTCCCATCCCTCGGTACTTGTCTGCAAAAGCAAATGCATACGTAAGTGGCGCACACATATGTAAACGGTGTTCACACCACAATCTGAGGTATCACCATGAACGTTAGAGTGAGAGAAATAATTCTAGCATGTAAAAGGAAATGGAGAATGTTGGCTCACATTAGCACACCAATTATTACCACATCCCTAAATCATGGACAATAAATAAATAAAATTAGTTAGGGGCAGTCTTGGCACTCGACCAAACCAAGGGCTGGAGGGATACCAGATCTGCACCTGCCTAAAAGCATGGGATTTTCAAGGGCAATGATATGGTCTGTGAATTTGGTAAGAAATTGTAACAAAAAACAATTATAAAAGAAGATAATTTTATTCAATGTACACATACAAATGTTAAAAACATAATTGGGCAAGAGGTTACATATTCAAATATTGTAAGAAAGATAAACAGTGATATGGATCACATAGTGACCTATGTGATCCATATCACTGTAAATCCCATGCTTTTAGGGAGGTGCAGATCTGGTATCCCTCCAGCCCTTTGTTTTGGTCGAGTGCCAAGACTGCCCGTAACTAAAAATAAATCTAGCACTAGACCTCCTTGTAACTCTGAATAGGTAACCTGTAAAAATGTTTTAAAGCGTCGCTTGTGGAGATTTTTAAGTACTGTAGTTTGTTGCAATTCCACAAGCATATGCAATTTTAAAGTATGACATGTTAGATATCTATTTACTCGGCGTAACATCATTTTTCAGATTTTACCAAAAACTTGGGATAAATACTGTGTGTGTTTTTTTATTTAAAATTCATAAAATTGTATTTTTCCCCAAAAATTGCGTTTGAAAATACAGTGTGACATAAAAATTGCAATGCCATTTTATTCCCTAGAGTTTTTGTTAAAAAAACATATACATATACATTTATAATATATAATATTTCGGGGTTATATGTAATTTTCTAGCAAAAAATACTGTTTTAAACTAAAAGTGCCAGAAAAGGCTTGGTCTTCTAATAGGTATAATAGGTTCTAATAGGTCCTACAACAACCACAAGTTAGCTATCCAGTTGTGAGTGAAGAAAGCATGGCATTTAAATCCTAGGAGAAGAGTAAAATTTGTTGCAGAAGGCTGAGAATTAAAGAAATCAAATCAAAGATAATGAAGTATCATTTTCTTATAGAAACTATTGTGTTGGTTGAGTCTGATGTACTTAGTGGGGAATGTGGTTCCAGTCAAAAGTCCAGCATAGCTCAAATGCACAATTCAAGAGTTACCTACAAGTCACTGGGTCCTATTGCGAAGCTCTAAAGGGCCTCCCTGCTGATCACCCTCTATTTCTTCTAATCTCTTTGACACTTGCTATTTTCAATCAATAAAAATAGAACCATTACTGGGTATGTTTCACCCATGTCCACTTACATGTAACAATCAGTATTTTTTTCTAGAAAATGTCTTAGAACCCCCAAACATTATATATTTATTAAAGCAGAGGCCCTAGAGAATAAATTGGTGGGTTTTTTAATGTTTTATGTAACTCAGTATTTGCATTTTTTTTTAAAATACATTTTTTGGATTAATACAAAATCTGAATTTAAATTGAATTAAAAAAAAAAAAACAGTACATAATTTTTTTTTTGTAAAATATAAACGATGATGTTATACTGAATAAATAGATACCCAACATGCCACACTTTAAAATTGCGCACGCCTGTGCAACGGTGACAAACAGCATAAATGTTAGTATCCATGGGTGATGCTTTAAAAGCTTTTACAGGTTACCTCTTTAGATTCACACAGGAGATCTGGTGCTAGAATTACTGTCCATGATCTGATGTTTGCATGTGTGCAGGACCGACACGTGCATTCGCCTTTGCGTGCAAGCACAGGGAACTTTCATTTTTTCTTTTACATTGTTGCTTTACATTTTTTATCAATTCTATTGCTGTCACAAGGAATGTAAGCATCCCTTGTGACAGAAATAGGCATGTGACAGGTAATCTTTATGGAGAGATCTGGGGTCCATAAGACCCCAGAGCCCTCCTCTACCTTAAAAGCATTTGATTACACCAATATCAGTGCGATCAAATGCCTTTTGGCACAGTTCACATTCAGGTAATCCAAAAGTGATGTTATTGCTTCAGGGTTACTATATCATGGAGCCCAACAAAGCCGATCCGGTCTGTGTCAGGCTCTGTGGTTTGCCGGCAGAGGTGCCAGCTGGTCGATTGGGACCCCCAGTGGAATGGGATATCCCGGTAAAGTCATGGAAAATGGAGGGGGAACGCTCCCTCCTGCTGCTTGTAAAAGCAATTTAGCGGCTAGTTCACCGCTAGGATTGTTTTCACAAGAGAGCTGGCCATCGGCTCTAAAAAATGATACTAGGATGATGCTTGCAGCTGCAGGCATCATCCCAGTATACTTTACCTACTCAAACTCCAGCGATGTAGATACTTATATCCTCTTTATATTGAGGGTCTCTTGCAGTTTATGCACCCTGTCCATTGGCACCCTTTCTCTCTGAGAGTCATTTAAAAGGCTTAAATAACAAAGGCCATCACTAAATGGCTAGTCAGTGAAAGGATCCCTAACTAAAACTCTGTTTGTATTGTGGTCGAATCAAAGAACTTCATTGTCACTGACATTTTTATTTCAACAGTTTTAATAAGTTTTACTATCAAGCCAGGACATCATCCTACTTCTTTATAAATCCCTCTGCCTTCATGTTCAATATTTTCAATTTTGCAAATTTTCTTGGAACAGCCAAAATTTTCATGCGTAATCCTTTCTCCTCATCATTTCTCAAGTGCTATAAATCTTCTTATCATCAGCCTGCCTCATACACATCTCTTTGCACTTCAGTCCACTTTAATTCATTCGAATTGCTGCTGCCAGATTACTTTACCTCAACTGCCAATATTCCTCTTGTAGGCAGCTAGTCTGTTACAGACTTGTTTAAACTGCAGAAGGCTTCTGTCTGTTTCCCTATGCTGCTCAGGCGAAATAAACACAAGGGAATTGCATTATTAGTTGTTAAAAAAAAGCTTGCCCATATACATAACTATCACAGCCAGCTCACAACTGTGTTACACTTTGACCAGAACAGGAGTAAAAAAACATGATACTCTTACAGTGCCATTACCAGTGGCCACAAAGTGATTGTGTCATATACTATACTATATACTATCATATACAGTAAAACAATTCCAGCAATACGCTTGTGGTCACTAAGCTTAGTGATCATGTCACATGCTAACAGCATCATGTGTCTTTCACTGTTCAAATATTAATTTATTATACTGGAGTTTTGCTAACATAGTTGGTCTGGTTAAAAAAAGACACACGTCCATCCAGTTCAACCGATAAAACGGAAGAAAAAAAAAATATACAATCCTATATAAACAATCACATACCACAGTGGATCCAGAGGAAAGCAAAAAAAAAAAAACCCCATGAAAGTATGATCAAATTTGGGCCAGCAGGGGAAAAAATTCCTCCTCAAGAGGCAATCAGATGTTCCCTGGATCAACCTTACCTATAAATGTTAGTATCCAGTTGTATTATGTACGTTTTGGAAATAATCTATGCCTTTTTTAAAGCAATTTACTAAGCTGGCCAGAACCACCTCTTGAGGGAGTCCACATTTTCACAGGCCTTACTGAAAATAAATCTTTCTGTATCCTCTACACATAAAGAGTGCCCCCTAGTCCTCTGCGAGGACCTTAAAGTGACTAACTCAACACCCTGTTCACTATATGGACCACTTATGTATTTATACATGTTGATCATAACCCCCTTTACGTCCTCTTCTCAAGAGAGAATAAACTAAGTTCCTCTAATCTTTCCTTATAGCTGAGCTCCTCCATGCCTCTTATCAGTATGGTTGTCCTTCTTTGCATTTTCTCCAGTTCCCAGATACCTTTTTTTTGTGAATTAGTGCCAAAAACGGAACTGCATATTCCAGATGAGGACTTACTAATGATTTTTACAGGGGTAAAGTTATGTCTCTTGTGGGCTTGTGGTCTGGACAGTAGAGACATGTGGTGTGTGAGCTCCTGGCCTTTCCCTGCCTATCCCAACTTATTCTGCTCAATTTTAGTGGCAAGCTCTTGGCAAAGTGATGCAAGGCGAAGTCTAACACCAGGACACCTTGTGCACCCAAATTAATAGGGGAAATTCAGTGTTTCCTCCAGAGCACCCGTCGGCCTCCCCCAGCACCCAGATGGTGGAATCACGCAGCTCTTACTGAGTGGCCCCTGCCACACTAGAGCCACTGGCTTCTCCAAGCCTCTCTATTGCTTTAGGCATCCTCTTGGAAGCTTCTGCAGCTCTATCCTCTGGCTTCCTTGCCTCCCTGCAGCACACTGGGACTCTCCAGGCAGATGATGATCTTCAGGCACTTATCCAGGCCCTCCCTACTAAAGCAGACATTTAGACCCTCATTCTCCAGCTGGAGGAGACACACCCCTAGGAGATCGGCACTGTAACATCTGATGTGCAGTCCCTGTGCTTGTCTACCAGGGAATCATCTCTTGCAGCTTTGGAGACTATACAAGACTCCCATATGGACTTACAACTCCATCTAGTGGACCTAGAGGACCGGAGTCACCATACCAACTTGCGGCTCTGAGACCTCCCAAAGGCTACAGGTGAAGAGAACCTGCTGGACATGGCCATGGCCATTTTACACAGGGTACTAGATACCTCCCCTCCTGTTAACTCTGAGTTCAACAGGATTCACAGAGTCCTGGGACCTAAACCCACAGACCCAGGCCAGCCACAAGATGTCACCTGCGACCTGCACCATTACACTCACAAGGAGGCCATTCTTCATAAGGCCTGGAAATCTGGTTCTACAGACCTCTCTGGGGCAATTTTTAAGATATTTCCAGACATCATAAGGGCAACCCTGCAGTGCGTAGCCTTACTTTGCCCAGTCCTGGACCTGGCGCGCCAGCTTGGCCTTACCTACTGCTGGGGCTTTCCATTATTTGTTACGATCAGGAAAGGCCGACGTCATTTACACTCCCTACCCCAGCAGATCTGCCTCCCCTTTTTGTTTTCATGGAGACAGAACCCATAGAGGTCCTGAATTGGCTGCTACTGTTTCTACGGCTGGCTGGCCACTCAGGGCCCCCTGCAACCCAAGAAAACTTCTCCAGGCTCCAACACCAGAGGGGACACAAGGGTCATGATCATGGAGACTCTTCTGAGCCTCTATGGGTTGATATTACCCTGTTTATGTTATAACTGAGATCTCCCGCTACCTTGAGGAGTTAACATGGATGCATTACAGACTGACCTGCTTTCTTACAGAAGAGCTTTGCTCCCTAATTTCTTCTCTGTATTATTACAGGTGGACAACTAGACTTTTATTTTCCACTTCCCTGCCATTCTATCTTCCTACTGTTTTTCAATACAATTTTTTTCTTTAAAAGTCTACATTTACATTGGCTTCTCTTTCAGGAGGACTTAGTGCCTTAATGTTTTACACGATATATACTTCAATATCAGTATATGCTGTGTGAGGACCCTATCCATTTTCTAAAAATTTAATTTTATTTCAGTGATGGGCTTTAAAGAACTCCCCCTGGAGGTTTCCCTGGAGGTTGGGACCCTAAGGGAGATGCCTTTTGACAAAGGCTTCGTTAAAATATGCTTCTCGAATGTTACTGTATTCCTCTGATACCTTTATAATGGTCAGTTGATCGCCTTTTTCACAAGAAGGAATATGAATCCCCTTGGAGGCTTCTGTGGCTTTCGGTGAATGGTCTCAGATTCCATATATTACCATATCCTATCGGTCTTTCTTAACTGTGAAACCTGATGCTCACATGCAGCTTCTTAGGGGTGTCGTTGCCTGTAAATGTAATTTTGCTCTCCGGAAATGGGTGAATGCAGAGAGAATATTCGGGGGGTCAGCTATTCATATTCTTTGTGGTATTGTTACAGTGGAGGTGACTCTCCCCGGGTTGCACATAATCTTTTTCCCTTATTTTTTTTGTTTTACAAATGTGTTTGGGACACAGGCAAGTTGTCTGATATGGTTACAGTTATACCATTTGTTTTTCTGGTGGTTTTAGCCAGTGACTCCTCTCTCTGGATCCTTATGATGGTCTCCTGTCGTTCCTTGCCCTGGCTTCTCTCTATTTCTCCCTCTCATGTGGAGGGAGGTAGAGGGGGGAATGCACAGAGGAAAAAGCCAGAGGGGATGCATACAACATGGGAATTTGTGCATTGCCGCATACGGTCCTTTTCTATTGCTGGGGTGGGTAGGGCTGGCTAGGAATCTCTCTCTCTGGGCTTAGTCTAACCACTCTCCCACTTGAGTTAATGCTCATCAATCTGAATGAGAGTCCGTGAGCGTTCTAGCAATATTTTGGTAATTTAGTTTCAAGGCTGCATTTTGGACAGCCTCCAAACATTTATTTATTTCTCCCTCTATCTCTATTTCTCTACTTTTCTTTCTTGACCTTTCTTTGCTCACGCTTTCCTCACCTCCCCTCCTTAACTTGTTCTCCCTCTTTTGCCCTCTATTCCCCACCCCCTAAGTTTTTTTTTTTTTTTATGATGGAGGCTTTGTGTAGTATCTCTCAATGCTAAGGGGCTTATTGTCTCGAGAAGAGACGCATGCTATTGCATGACTCGAAACGTATCCATGCGAATGTAGCAATTATTCAGGAAACTAATTTCAGAGATGACAATCTTCCCTTCCTTAAAAACAGGTTTTACCTCATGCCATACCACTCTACTAATAAACCTGCCAAATCTAAGGGAATTTTTATTTTACTCTCAGGCAGACTACCATGGACATGTTCGGGTTAGGGATGATCGAACGGTTCAGGTCGACCATCTTTTCGACCCAAACATTGGGTGTTCGAAATTCGGCCGAATTCCAAACTTTTTGCGATAAAAGTTTGGAATTCGGCCACCAGAACCGCCCAAAATGCAATGGGACAGGAACTGGACTTTAAAAGCCAGTGATTGGCCCAGAAACATCAGTAAAAGTCAATTGAGGGGGCAGGAGTCTGCTAGGAATGTGATTGGAGTGACTACGGGGTCCAGAGGCCAATCAGGAGTGAATACGCCCCCCATACGCCCCCCAGTATATAACATAGCCCTGTCAACCTCTAGCATTGTAATACAGAGGCTGTGGAAGAGAGTGGAAGCATTTGTGTTTCTCCTGCTGCTTGTAAAGCTCCAGTGTCATTTTGCAATTATTAGTGTGAGGAAAGGGATATGCAGTGTAGTTAGGGTACTACATACCACTATAGTTAGATTCAAAAATCTAGTTTTTGTAGGGATAGTATTAGGTGTCAGGGTGACTGTAGTGTAGTTTAGGGTGACTTGACTCTGCCATGTCAGGGTGACCGTAGTGTAGTTTAGGGTGAACTGACTCTGCCATGTCAGGGTGACTGTAGTGTAGTTTAGGGTAAACTGACTCTGCCATGTCGGGGTGACCGAATTTTGCCATGTCAGGGTGACCCCACTATGCAGATTCTGGGTTAGGGGTATACATACATATATATATATATATATACACACACACATATATTTATATATATATATATATATATATATATATACATACACACACACATACTGTATATATATACCCCTATACCAGCCCTCAAAATTTCCACTCGCCTGGTCGCATTTGGCGAGTGGAATTTATTTGAATGCGAGTGTTGCAGCTTGGCTCAGGTGGTTGCCGGTCCGCTCGGCTCTGCTAGGGTGGGGGGCGGTTCTGCTTGGCTTTAGACAAGCCGCAGGAGCTGCTTCCCTCGTCATCTCTATGGAGGGCTGTGAGCCGCGCTGCACGCTGGGAAATGTAGTTTCCAGCACAGCCCCATGGTTTCTCTGCTCACTGACATTCCGGACTTGAGGCGGCAAAAAAAAATGCGTGTCCCAGGGCAGCGAGGAGGAGGAAGAAGAGTTGGCAGCAAGTGAGACTTCAAGGTAACAGCCTTCTGGGTAGAAGTTTGTGCAGGGACAAGGGAGTAAGGGTCGGGGAGGGGGGAAAGTAAACAGAGGAGTCTGGGTCTGGCCATGCCTGCACACAGAGGAGGGGGAAGGAAGCATCCATCTCCACAGTACCTGCACCATCTCTGCAGTCTCTGACTGTCTCCTGTGCCATCTCTCCAGTCTGTCTCCTGTGCCATCTCTCCAGTCTCTGTCTCCTGTGCCATCTCTCCAGTCTCTGTCTCCTGTGCCATCTCTCCAGTCTGTCTCCTGTGCCATCTCTCCAGTCTCTGTCTCCTGTGCCATCTCTCCAGTCTCTGTCTCCTGCTGCCATCTCTCCAGTCTGTCTCCTGTGCCATCTCTCCAGTCTGTCTCCTGTGCCATCTCTCCAGTCTGTCTCCTGTGCCATCTCTCCAGTCTGTCTCCTGCACCATTTCTCCAGTCTCTGTCTCCTGTGCCATCTCTCCAGTCTGTTTGCTGTGCCATCTCTCCAGTCTCTGTCTCCTGTGCCATCTCTCCAGTCTCTCTGTCTCCTGTGCTATCTCTCCAGTCTCTTTCTCCTGTGCCATCTCTCCAGTCTGTCTCCTGTGCCATCTCTCCAGTCTGTCTCCTGTGCCATCTCTCCAGTCTCTGTCTCCTGTGCCATCTCTCCAGTCTGTCTCCTGTGCCATCTCTCCAGTCTCTGTCTGTTGTGCCATCTCTCTCTTTTCTGGTTCTGGACATGCTACAGAGCTGAAACTTCACAGGTACACCTTTTAGACCCCCCAGACACTAAATCCAAAGAAATCTCCTTTTTTTTTTCAATAATTTTTTCAATAATTGGCTCTCTATTAAAAAAGACAATTTTTAAGAACTTTTTTGCCTGATTCACAGTCCCTGGGGCATGACCCAGAACCCTAGGCACTTTTTAGGGGCATTTATTGGGTTTTAGGGCTTCAAAATGGTGTTTTTTGATTCCAGAAGTTCGGGTCCCATTGATTTCAATGGGGTTCTGGAATCCGAACTGAACTTTTGGGAAATTCGGGTGTTCTGGTCAAACCGAACTTTTCAAAAGTTCGATCATCCCTAGTTCGGGTACCCTTGTTGACACTGAGGGACGTTTTCTGTTTATTAAGAGCAAGATTGGCGACACTAAGGTGACTTTAGCCACCTTATACTGTATGTACCTAACCATCATCAGGACCTCTTTCTCAGTTATAGTCTTGACAAACTCCTTGAGTTTGCTGAGGGACAATTCATTTTGGGCAGTGATTTTAATGTACCTCTGATCCCTTTGGTAGATACCTCATCAAGCACCTCCTCCATTCCTCCTGACTCCCACAAATGGATAGCACAAGCCATACACAGACCACAATTGGTGGATGTCTGACACTTACTCCACTCCGGAGAAAGAAATTATTCAATCTATTCCTCTTACAAATTATACACATGTATAGATTATTTCCAAATACCACATTGTCAACTACATGCTGTTCTAGATGCCTCAATTGGCACAATTACATGGTGATTGATTGTGCACCTATTGTTTTGAGCTATGTGCTTTTTGATGTATCGCCCTCCAAATACCGGTCATGGAAACTCAATGAAAGCCTCCTACAAGTCCCAGCAGTACTGGTGGAGGTAACCAGGGAATTGGGCTTCTATTTTCAATCCAATGATATCCCAGATTGTGACCCAGGGACTATATAGAAGGCCCACTAAGCAGTCACCTGGGGAGTGCTAATCAAGCATGAGGAGAAGCTTCTATCTATTTTTTTGGAGATCCATGCCTAGAATCCTGATATATAAACACCCTATCCCGACACTGGAATGGGAACTATCGACCTTACGTAGACAAGTCAGTGATTTGATGTTATATAAAGCTAAAGTGGCATTACAAGCTTGCCAGAAATGGAATGAATCGGGCGATAAGTGTGGCCATATCCTGGCCAGATCCCTCCAGGAACAAAAGTTGGCATTCTATATCCCTCAAATTTCATCTTTAAATGGTCAGAAGGTTACCCTACCTAATCAGATTGCACAATAATTCACTTTACATTATCTAGTGTCATCCCCCTCCCAGACTCAGCTAGAGGACTACCTCATCTCATCCCATTTGCCTATAATACTTCTTAAGGTGTGAGAAGAACCCATAGCACCACCTACCAGTGCCCACCAGTGCCACCTATCAGTGCCCACCAGTGCCATCTATCAGTGCCCAATCATGAGTGCTGCCTATAAGTGTCACCTACCAGTGCCTATCATTGCCCATTAATTGCATCCATTAGTGCCACCTATCAGTGCCCACGAGTTCCGCCTTATCGGTGCCCATCTGTGCTGCTTTATCAGTGCCCATCAGTGTCACCTATCAGTGCCCATCCGTGCAGCCTATCAGTGCCCATCAGTCGAGCTTATCAGTGCCTATCAGGGGCCATCAGTGCCACCTCATCAACGCACATCAATGGAGAAAAATTACCTGTTTGCAAAATTTTATAACAAACTATAAAACTGTTTTTGTTTTGTTTTTTTTTTCACAATTTTCGGTCTTTTTTTGTTTGTTCGGCAAAAAATAAAAACCCCAGAAGTGATTAAATACCACCAAAAGAAAGCTCTATTTGTTTGAAAAAATGATGAAAATGTAATTTGGGTACAGTGTTGCATGACCGCGCAATTTACATTCAAATTGCAACAGCGCTGAAAGCTGAGAATTGGCCTGGGCAGGAAGAGGGTTTAAGTGCCCAGTAGGCAACTGGTTAAACATGATTGTTTCAAGCATCCAGTCATTTGAGATTGAGATCTGAGGTTTTCATTTTTGGTTTTGATTTTTACATTTGTGCACACCAAACATTATTTTTTTTTTTAATACCTTAATCAACTAGTTTACCCACAGTTCATACTTAATAAAGACATTTCTCATCTGTAATTTCATTTGATGATGTTTTAGCTTAGCAAGACCTAACATTGACAGCCTGACCCTGCCTGTTTTGACATTCAGTATAAAGTAAGCTATTTCATTGTCACCCCCAGTAGAAGATAGTGGGCAATTATGACATCAGAAATACTGTTTATTACTAATGTAAATGTTTTAACTTGTCAGAAAATCTCAATGCAACCTGAAAAAAGTGATGATTTTCTATGTTATGGGAAACATCAAGCTCAGAACTCCCATGCTGGACAGCTTCTAGACTAAATATAACAGTGGAGATACAGCAGTTTGCCTTGTGAAATAATAACTCTGGATAGAGTAGTATCAAGGTGGAGATCTAGATACTCCAAGCAATGAGTTGATGCCAGCAATTACTTCTGAAGATTTAAGATCCATCTAAACCTTTGAGGAGCCTGAACAGTCCTTAGGCATTAAGAACTGTGAGTGAGTTTGAGTAAAAACCTTGAAACCTTTACTGTTCTGCAGAGATAGAAACTTGAGGAATGAATTGTGACATAGCAGACAGAAGGTCAGGTATTCATTGCAGACATATCAGCAAGTTTATTACCATGAAGCAGGATGGAAATAGAGACTGAAATTCTAGCTTTTAGCCTCTGAAATTTACATAATTCACCCATACATCGGAGATTCTTTCATGCCAAGTGGCTCCAAAGGTGAACAAATGTCCCTTCACTCTGAGATGTGGGGGGTGTCGCGGCATTGTAAGGAGGACTTGCTCACAGGCTTGGTAGATTGTAGAGACCAGTAGTGCAGGGCAACCTACATGAGTTCCAATAGTTTTTTAATGCAAAAGAATCAGTTAGGATTGACTCAGGTGTATTAGTCATATCTTTAGACCATTTTCTGAAGGTTTGGCAAATGAACATCACTTACACTGACTCTTAACAAATTTTCTGACCCACAAGTATCAAAGTGGGTTTAATAAAGCTTTCCAACACCCCATCTCTGTGTCCTCTGTTCCTTCATATGGTGCATTCACTTCAGTGTTTTCACATCTTCCACAGAAATCTTCATCTCATCACAAGTAAATCCCCCAAAAAGTAAAAAAAACCCATATAGTGCAGTAATTATACAATTACCAAAAAAAGTTACTATATTGAGTTCACATATATTTAAGGGTATTCTGCATATCGGAAGGACAGGGAAGTAAAAAGAGCAGAAGGGGTATGTCTCTATGTCAAGAATAATGTAAAGGTGATAGAGAGGAGTGATATTATTGAAGGGATGAGTTAGGATCCATATGGGTAGAACTCCATAGGGAAAAAGTAAAGGAGGTAGTGCAAATTTTATCACTGTTGGGTAACGCGGCAAAGCTGGGATCAGTCATCATATTTGGGGACTTGAACTATCCCGACATTGACTGGAAAGAGGGGACTGCACACTCAATATAGGCCCGTCTGTTCAGGAAAACCTTACAGGAAAACTACATGTCTCAGTTGGTGGATTCTCCTACTAGAAAGAATGCAGTGCTGTATCTATTTATTACTAATGACCCAGATTTAATCTCAGATGTAGGAGTCTAGGACAACTTGGGTTCTAGCGATTACAGGATGATCACATTTAGCGTAAATAACAATATAGCAAGGCAAGAGGGGAACATAAGAACCCTAAACTTCAGAAGGGCAAACTTTCCCAAACTGTGCTCAATGATAGAGAAAATAAACTGGGACCAAACCCTAGGAACACTGAACATGGAGGAAAAATGGGAATGCTTTAGGAACATATTAAACAAAAGCATCTCACAGTGCATTCCTATGAGAAGTAAATTTAGAAGAGCCAGAGCCAAACCTGGCTGGCTAAACTGTAATGTAACAAAACTTATTAGGGGAAAAACATGGCCTTCAAGAAATATAAATCGGAGGGCACATAAACATAAACGCCCAATACACTTTTTGGGCTCTGGGCGAATCAAAAATGGAGAAAAATCTGGGAGTCTTAGTAGAAGATAGATTTAGCAATAGCATGCAATGTCAAGCTGCAGCTGCCAAAGCCGGCAGAATATTAGCATGCATAAGGAAGGGGATGTATTCCAGAGATAAAACTATAATCCTTCCACTTTATAAAACACTGGTCTGACCAAATCTGGAGTATTCTGTCCAGTTCTGGTTGCCAGTCCTCAGGAGGGATGTGTTGGAGCTGGAGAGAGTCCTGAGAAAAGCAACTAAACTAATTAGGGGATTGGTGGACCTTAATTATAAAAATCGCTTACAATCGCTTGATTTATTCTCCCTGGAAAGGAGACGTCTGAGAGGGGAAATTATAGAGATTTACAAACACCTCAACGGTGATCCCAGCATAGAAAAATATACAATACCATACAATGCGATTAGAGGAGAAGCGATTTAACCTCAGGCTATGCAGGGGTTTTTTGACAGTTCAGGGGTATGTGAAATGATTGCGTCCACACACACCTACACAGATTGAACTGGATGGACTATCGTCTTTATTCAACCTCAACTACTATGTAACTCTGTACAGTATGTGTGACAATCAAGTGTGAAAATATCCAGCGATACGTGACTTCATACCTCTCCTGCCTATCTTCTTACCAAACATCCGCTTTGAAAGGCTTATCATTTCCCACCAAATCCTCCTCTTCTCATTGTCACTCAAAAAGAAAATAGCCAAAACAGTGTAGTATTACCACAACGAATGTACACATAATAAATTGTGCTCACATTGAACTGTTCTCCATAAAATGCAAAAGCTGTAAATCCATCAATCCATGCCACCATACACCGTGACGATATACACAAAACACCTTACAAAACTTAGCCCCTAAGGCACAGGGTTGGGTGATATTGCACCTCATAATCCTTTTAGATGGCACTCCACTGGAGAAAACAAATTACATGTATGCCCAACATTAGGAGTGTGGCAGGAACTTCTATACTGGCCATATACAAACTATTTTTAGAGGCCCTAAAATGCCAGGACAGTTGAGACCCCCCCTCCCCAAATGACCCCTTTATGGAAAGTGGACACTCCATAGTATTTGCTAAGGGGCATGGTGAGTATTCTGCAGATCTCATTTGTTGCCACAAGTTTTTGGAAATAAAGAAATAAAATAAAAATATGGACTCAACATGCCTTTTAGCAAATACCTTGGGATGTCTACTTTGCAAAAAGGGGTTTATTTGGGGGGGGGGGGTGTTTGTGCATTTTAGCAAGGAAGTAAGAGCTGCACAAATTCAACAATGTATACCATAGTTTGTAGAACTTTCTCACAGACCAATAAATATACACTCTTTGGGATTTTCTTTTTACCTAGGACATGTAGCAGAATACATTTTGACCTACATTTTTGAAGACATTTGATTTTATTGGATATATATATATAACAAAAAATAGAAAATATTGCTATTTTATATTATAATATTAGTCATATTTTTCTTTTTTGGCTTTTGTTAAAAATATAATAAATCCAATGGTGATCAAATACCACCAAAAGAAAGCTCTTTGTAAAAAATACTATAAACATAATTTTCATACAGTGTTGCATGATCACACAATTGCCAGTTAGGCCCCTTTCACACTTATGAGACCTAAAAGTCATGCGATTTTACTGTGATTTTGCCGTAATTTTGTTGCTGTGATTTTGCCATGATTTTGATGCAATTTTGCCACTATTTTGACTTGACTTGAAGCAATGCCCATGTCTTTGAAGATCAAAATGCATTAAAATTGGCCCAAAGTAGTGCAGGGACTACTTTGAAGTTATTGCGACTTGAAGTGGTACAGATATGAATGGTACTCATTGGAAATCATGGGGTACGACTTGTCATGCAGTCCCAAATTGCAGGACAAGTCGCACAAGTGTGAAAGGGGCCTTAAAGTAGCAGAGTGCAGAATTGCAAAACATGGTCTGGTCATGAATGGGGGTAAAAACTTTTGGGTGGTTAGGTCGCTGCTGCTTTAACTAAGCCAAGCTAACTGTAAAGAAAAAAAGATCAATCCAACCATCAAATATGTGCTGCCAAAGAACACTGTCACTGAGGCTGTCCATGAAAAAAATACTGTGTTGAAACATCACAGACAGCTTTAGGGCATCCCCTTAACCTGTAATTTTAAGGATTTGTGTATATTTCCATGTCTCCCTCAAAGCCACATACTTTATTCTCAAACACTTGTCAATTAGCGCTCAGATTGAACAGCATTTACAAACAGGATTTGCCCACAATGACTTCAATAAGTATCACAGAACCCCCATGCAATTAAAACCAGGGCAGGTTCGCTCATCACTGGTGTTCACAAAAAGGATATTTAAGACAGATAATATTGTGGGAAAAGCAGTTAATACCTTCCACCCATGAATACTTACCTAATACAGAAAAGGGTGTGATTATGTTTCAACAACCTAAGTGTCAATAGGGCACCCAGCCTAGGTGCCATCCATTCTCAAGAGTAAAGAGTAAAGAAAAAAAAAAACACAGCTACTATTCTATTCTAGAGGGATGACATGCAGCTCACGTGGTAACTTTACTTAAAGGAGTACTAAGGTCATAATCATTATATTAACCACTTTAAGACCGAAAGGATTTGCCCCCTTAATGACCAGGCCACTTTTTTTAACTTGGCATTGCGTTACTTTAACTGACAATTGCACAGTTGTGCGATGCTGTACCCAAACACAATTTACGTCCTTTTTTCCCCACAAATAGAGCTTTCATTTGGTGGTATTCGATCACCTCAGTGATTTTTATTTTTTGCGCTATACACAAAAAAGAGCGACAATTCAGAAAAAAAAAAAATCTATATTTTTCACATTCTGCTATATAACATTCCCCCCCCCAAAAAATTAAAAAATCACATTTTTTTTAACATTTTAGGACAATTTGTTTTCTACTACATATTTTTGGTAAAAACAATCAAAATAAGCCTATTTTGATTGGTTTGCGCAAAAGTTATTGTGTCCACAAACTACGGGAAAGATTTATGTCATTTTTATTGTTTTTTTTCTTTTTTACTATGGCGGCAATCTGCGATTTTTTGCGGGACTGTGACATTGCGGTGGACAGATCGGCCCCCTGACTGACATTTTTGACACTTTTGGGGGGACCAGTGACATTACTACAGTAATCAGTGCTAAAAATGTGTACTGTTACTGTAATAATGACACTGACAGGGAAAGGGTTAACATTGTGGGTGATCAAGGGGTTAAATGTGAGCCTAGGCAAGTGATTCTAACTATCGGGGGGTTTGGCTTGTGGAATGACCATAGAGACCTGTAATCCTATATATAAGGATCACAGGGGCTCTATGATCATTTCAGGGAGATGTACGGTCAGCTGTGTTTACAACAGCTGATCGTTCTTCTCTCTCAGCAGGGAACGATTGGGGGTGTCAGGCGACAATCGGAGCCACCTGCCCACTGCATCAGCTTCCCGGCTGATGAGCGGGGGCAGGAGCGCGCTGCTGGCAGCGCGCACTCGCCCCCTAGCCTCCTGCTCACAACCACTGTACAGTTATGGCGATTCCCGCAGGAGCGGCTGCCTGCCGCAGTACATCTGCGGCGGGCGGTCATAAAGGTATATCAGCACCCTTCAGATGTGCATGGTTTTTTAGCTGTGCTGTCTGCCCATCAGTTGCTTGATTACATTCTATAAGACCTGCTTCTGAAACAGTAATCATACAACTTATCAGCACAGCTAAAGTCTTTACTATCTAGTGGCCAGCAGTGAGGAACATTCTCACATAAAGGGCTACCAGGGATGTACTCTTTAACTCAGGTTTATCACTCGTCATCCTTTATACTTGTAGTCTCTCCTCTCAGTACATCTGAATAGGTGGTTACAAAGGGAGATATTGAGAGAGCAGAATGCATTGTAGACACAGGCATAGTGGAAATGAGTTTAGATCTTCAACAATTTTATGTATTTATGAGACAATGTGTACCCAGAATTGTAAAGAAACATGATGGACAAATAAAGAAATTATATTTGAAGCATGTACTGTATATAATTGTTAAACATAGATTCTTGATTCTTTATTTTAGGCATTTTCATACAGTGCATACAGAAAAGGGAAATGATCAACGCTGTACATTAGATTGCAGTCTATGTGGTAGTTACCAAAGTGTATATGATATTGTGAAATGCAATAAACATTTATATAACATTACAAGTATAAACAGATATAAATAAAAATAGAGTGAATATAAGAATCCCTAAAAATACTAATTGTTGAAATAAAAGGCACAATTTCTGGATATATTATTTCAAATTGAAAGGCAAATAGAGAAAGTCAAGGATGGGGCAGTAGGGGATGTAAGAATGGAAGAGAAATGCTGCTATTCCTACAGATAAGGCAAAGATATGGACATAGGGGATGGGAGAATAGGTATAGGTATAGAGGAGAAAGGGGGGGGGGGGCTGTGTTTGGGGGTACTAGATGAGTGGGTAGGGAGGGAAGAAAGTCTGTGTGGCTGTATGTTTCAACATTCCTTACAAGATCCAGTAGCATTTATTTTTCTCTGTGTTGGTAAAGTCTTTCCAATGTTTCATCAGTGTCTTTAAGGAAACTGGCAAGGCCTTCTATGTATATGTTTAATGTAATTTATTGAATCGAACCATAGTTAATTTCCTTTTTTACTTTAGTTACATTTTAAGAAAACATAACAAGTTAAATCTGGAAATCAATAGAACATTAGGCTTACTTCTTTTGTTATTTAAGATAATTCTGAGGGATAATAAACAAAAATATAATAAAAATATAATCTAATAATGAAAAATCTATTTAGTTTTATGAAAGGTAAGTAATGATCAATTTTTATAATTACTAAAGTTTAAATATAACTGTTGGAAATGCTGTGAATGTAATATATCTGGCTTTTAAAAAATAATTTGACACTTTTATAGAGAAGCCTGCTGCACAAGTTGAGTATGTGAGGACTAGTAAATAGGCTGAATTTATTTATCTGTTTATTTTTTCTAAATGAATAGCTATGTAATTCTAAATATTTAACTAATTTTAGTCATCTTTTCTGACATCTTTACAGTGTAAACATGGGAAATCAAAAACAGTTGTTATAGTAAAGTTTTCTGTTTGACAACTGTTCATTCTTTAGGTTAAATATATCAGCTCTGTGTATACAAAGGAGCATGGGGAAGCCCAAGTTAATAATGAGGATGATATTGACATAGCCCCAGATGAAGCATTATAGGTCAAAACTGATATGGTCCAGAAATATTTAGACATCATAAAGGTGAATAAAGCACCTGGACCAGCCGGCATACACCCACGGATCCTTTAAGAATTGAGCTTTATAATTTCAAAGCCATGGTTTCAAATGTTTAGGGGCCTTTAATGACTGGCATATCTTGCTCTTAGTATACTTCGATTTTGCAAAAGCGTTTGACACAGTTCCCCACACACAGCTAATGTGTAAGGTAAAGTCTGCAGGCTTGGAAAAATCAGTTTGTAAAGGGATAGAAATCTGTCTAAAAGATAGAATTCACAGAGTAGTGGTAATGATTCTTAATCTGAATGGTCTAAGGTTATCCAAGGTTTACACCAAGGTTTAGTGTTGGAACTTGGAACCTTTACTTTTTAATATATCTATAAATGATATAGGGTTTGGGATTAAAAGTACTATTTCAGTGTTTGCAGATGACAACAAGCTATGCAGTAAAATAACATCCTTACAGGATGTCTCCAACTCACAAGCCGACCTCAATGTGCTGTTTTATTTGGGCAACTGTGTGGCAAATGTGGTTTAATATTGATAAATGTAAAGTTATGCACTTGGGGGCTAAAAACATGCATGCATTATACATACTAGGAGGAAAATGACTGGGGGGATCAGTGGTGGAGAAGGATCTGGATGTTTTGGTAGATCATAGGCTTAGTAATAGCATGCAATGGCAAGCAGCAGTTTCCAAAATTCTTCTTTCTTGTATTAAGTGAGATATGGACTGCAGAGAGAGTCATTATTTGCTCCTGTAGAAATCATTAGTAAGACCTCATTTGGAATATGCAGTTCAGATTTGGACACCAGTACAGAAAAATAATTATAAATAATATAGATAAATAATATTGGGGAACAGGAGAAAGTGAAGATAAGGGCAACCCAACTGATAGGAGGCATGGAGAAGCACAACTATGAGGAAAGATTAGAGGAACTGAAGTTATTTTCTCTTGAGAAGAGGAGATTAAGGGGGGATATGATCAACATCATATCCCCCCTTATAAATATATAAGTAGTCCATATAGTGAACTTGGTGTTGAGTTATTTACTTTAAGGTCAACACAGAAGACAAGGGGACACTCTTTACATCTGGAGGAAAAGAGATTTAAATCTCCAAATACGGAAAGGCTTCTTCACAGTATGGGCTATGAAAATGTAAAATAGACTCCCTCAAAAGCTAGTTCTGGCTAGCTCAGTAGATTGTTTTAAAAAAGGCCTGTATTCTTTCCTGAACACACAAAATATACAGTATCTGAATACTAATATTTATAGATAAAGTTGATCCAGGGAATATATAACTGCCTTTGGGGGGATCAGGAAGGATTTCTTTCCCCCTGCGGGAGCAAATTTGATCATGCTTTTTTTTTTTTTTTTTTTTTGGGGGGGGGGTTGCCTTCCTCTGGATTAACTGTGGGTATAGGATTGGATATACTGTATAGTATTGTAAAAAATGTTTTTTTTCATTCTATTGGTTGAACTGGATGGACTTTGACCAGACTAATTACGTAACTGTGTAGTGCATAGGAAAACATAGCACGGCATTTTCCCCAGTGCCAAGCTTACCAATCAACAAAGGGACCAGCCTATTCTGTTCTTGGTTTAAAAACAAGGGCTTCTTTTGCATTTATCTATGAAAGTCATTTCCATGTCAAGGTGCCTCTGTATTATAGAATATTACTGATATAAATGACAGCACCAACAAAGTAACATATAAAAGCTTTACGCAGTGCAATCATTTCACTAAATTGTCTTATTCCATTTTGATATATTCTAATATTAACATTTCAGAAAATGGTTGTCATGGGAACCAGAAGGTTTGCCAGTATTGCATAGTATTTTTTTTTTTCCTCTATCATCAGAGTCCTACTGGCAAACGTTAAATTTTAATGATTGGCACATATCCAGGCAATCTTTAAACCTTTAGACAATAACTAAGATGCACTCCCTGATGTTTGTTTAATGTCCGCAAAACGTTAAGCTTATCAGGAATACTTTTCAGATGTCCTGAATGCAAAACATTTTGAATATACATCATCATATCCCCAGGTAGATGTTACTCTCCATTGAAATGATGCCAAATGCTGTTTAATTGTCCTTTGCAATGTCATGTGTTCTTTGAAATCCACTTAAAACAAAACAAGCAACAGAGCTGACTTTTTTCTTTTGTAAAATGGAAGATAGAGACGGGTATCCGGTTAATTTAGAAAGCAGTAAAAAGGCTAATGGCGTGAAATTTGCTATAATTCACAGCAATAGACCCAAAATTATTTTTAACTAACTAGTAGAGCTGCAACTAACGATTATTTTCATAATCGATTAGTTGGCCGATTTATTGTTTTGATTAATCGACTAATCGGATGAAAACCTCAAAAAAAAAAAAGGTTGCTGTATAATTTAGTTAATCTTGAATATCTATATGCAGTGGTAATTTTAAATATCCAGCTATATAGTTGGATATTTAATCCACTATGAGACAGATATATGTATTAGAGGTTTAAATGTGGTACATATCAGACTCGGAGATCAATATTTTTAAAAGACCTAAAACACTGTTTTGCAAATTTTCAGACCAGATTGGTATATAATATTCATGATAGACTCCCTTAATAATAGGCAGGTAGCTTGATACAAGCTCCCTGTGCCTGATGTCACTTATGCTGGCCATACACAAACTGCAATTTTTTTAGAAAATTTTTAAAAACATTCATCCGATTTTTTTAACCATTAGTAGGGTCTATTCGGTGTTCATTGTAAACCAGAGTGACAGTAAAATTTGAAGGAGCAGAATAGAAAACTTCTCGATCAAACAAATCTTCAAACAGTATATGTGGTTTTTGCTCAAAAGTTATATTCATTTTAAAATGTATTGGTAAAAGCAAGTGGAATTTTCAAACACTCGTCCATTCAACGAATATTCAAATATTTTTTTTACAAATATAGATGCAAACATGTATGGGCAGCAGAAGACATTTAGTAGCAGCAGCATGCTTTTTTTTTATCACCTGTCATGATGGGGTTAAAAAAATAGCCCTTTATAGTAAAAAAAAAACAGCAGTTATTGCTACTGTAATATAATTACAATTTCTACTGTGAAACTGTGAAAGTATTATATCTTGTATCGTGTGTTTGTATATAAAAAAAAATATGCCCAGAAGTCAGATATTTTAACTGGGAGTCAGACATGAAGCTATATGAAGGGTGGAGGGGGGAAAATAACATTTTTTACATTAAAGTAGTACTAAAAGCTGAGACTTTTTTTTTCATGGATATAATACATTTTAAATATAATACACAATACTAGTAAACAAATGTAATTGTAATGCCTTATATCACCTCTAGTCTATCAGCCTCAACCTTCTCTGGGTTAAGATGCTCATCTTCCCAGCACAGAGCCCTTAAAGTGATTGTAAACGTAGGATTTTTTCTATTTAACAACAATCTTGCCATTCTTATCCTCTCTGTGTAATGATTTTTCACAGAGTAGCACTGACTCTCCTCTTCTGCCCCCCCTCCTGGCCCCTCCTGTCTTCAAAGTGCCCCTATAGGAAGCCGCAAATAATAGTACTGTATAGAGTGTCCTTATAGCAAGGTAAAAAATCCTCTGCCTTAAGAATCACTTGGTTCCTTCTCTTGCCCAGGACTACATTTCCCATGATGCATTGCTCCTCACACATTCACAAGTTCTTTGCCATCTACATACAAGTATGGACGTTGTACTGAGCAGTATGTGCGTTGCACTGTATTTTCTGATATGTAAACAAATAATGCATTCTGTATGCAGGACAACTAATCGGCTGACCGATTAATCGATTACGAAAATAGTTGACAACTATTCTCATGCTCGATTAGTTGTCGATTAATCGATTAGTTGTTTCAGCCCTACTAACTAGAATACGCTAATGTGAAATCTAAATTGTTACTAATAGTTAATTCATTTTGCAAATAGTATTTATTTGTACATTGACTTATCTGGTCTTGTACATAATGCCTGCTGCAATAAGGTCCTTGGTAATATGAGGGTGAATTGCGCTGTTGACAGAGAAATGCTAGCATTGCAATGCCCAGGGCCTTTAAACCATTTAACAACTGCTGCGCCACTGCATTGATACACACTTCTCTCCTGACTTCAATGCACTTCTCCACTGTGTGCAACAAACCACTTCTTTACTGGTCACAGTATCTGCACTCACTTTATTATTGACTGCCAATGTAATGGCATATACAGCAAAACTCTTCCTAGATCACCACTGACTGCCACTATACTATTACACCTCTCCACTGATGCCAATATAGCAATGCAATTCTTCACTAGGGATGATCGAACGGTTCGGCCCGAACATTGGGTGTTCGAGGTTCGGCCGAATTTAGAACTTTTTGCCCAAAAAGTTCGGAATTCGGCAACCAGAACCGCCCAAAATGCAATGCTTCAGGAAATGGGCTTTAAAAGCCCGTGATTGGACCAGAACCATTAGCAAAAGCCAATTGAGAGGGCAGGAGAATGCTAGGAATGTAATTGGAGTGACTAGGGGGTCCCTAGACCAATCATTAGTGAATACGCCCCCCAGTATATAAGATCGCCCCCGCCATATTCCAAGCATTGTTATACTGGACATGGAAGAGAGTGGAAGCAGTTCTCTTAATTTTACTTTAAAAGTGTCATTTAGCTATTTTTAGTGTGAGGAAAGGGATATCTAGTGTAGTTAGAGTGCTCCTTTACACTTAAGTTAGCTTCAAAAATTTAGTTTCTGTAGGGAAAGTATGAAGTGTCAGGGGACCGTAGTGTAGTGTAGGGTTAACTGACAGTGACTGCTATGGCAGGGTGACAAAACCCTTCCATAGCAGGGTGACCGCTATAGAGAAATGATCATTTCTCTGAATAGCTTCGGCACACCCATATGGCTTCTCACCAGCCAAGCATTTTTTTATGCTGCAGAGGCTGCCACTGTCAGTGCTTTTTTGAGGACATGTTTGATGTCAGACATGACATCTGAACATGTGTATAGGGGGTATATATACACATATATGTCTGAATATATACCCCTAGACATATATAGGTGTGATAGTAGCAGAAATAAATGTTTGCGCTAATGAAATCATTTACAGGAATATATTTCTGCTCCTATCACACCTATATATGTCTAGGTGTGTATATAAATATATGTATGTGTGTATATATACCACTATACACAAGTTCAGATGTTTTAATGATTAATAGCAGGCATTTTTTTGGGGTTCTTTGCAGTCAGGAAAAACATCTGAACTTGTGTATAGCGGTACTGTGCACAAGTTCAGATGTTTTGCCTGCCTCCAAAACCCCCCAAAAAATGCCAGCAAAAACACACCTGGGCATTTTTTTTTTACGCTAGCGTTTTTTTTGGCATTTTTTTTGGGTTCTTTGCAGTGAGGAAAAACATCTGAACTTGTGTATAGTGGTACTGTGCACAAGTTCAGATGTTTTGCCTGCCTCCAAAAACCCCCAAAAAATGCCAGCAAAAACACACCTGGGCATTTTTTTTTGACGCTAGCGTTTTTTTTGGCATTTTTTTGTGTTCTTTTGAGGCAGGCAAAACATCTGAACTTGTGTATAGTGGTGTATATACACACATACATATATTTATATACACACCTAGACATACAGTATATAGGTGTGATAGTAGCAGAAATATATGCTTGCGCTAATTAAATCATTTACACAGATATATTTCTGCTACTGTCACACCTATATATGGCTAGGTGTCTATATACATATAATTATGTGTGTATATATACCACTATACACAAGTTCAGATGTTTTTCCTGACTGCAAAGAACCCAAAAAAATGCCAAAAAAAACGCTAGCGTAAACAAAAAATGCCCAGGTGTGTTTTTGCTGGCATTTTTTGGGGGGTTTTGGAGGCAGGCAAAACATCTGAACTTGTGCACAGTACCACTATACACAAGTTCAGATGTTTTTCCTGACTGCAAAGAACCCCAAAAAATGCCTGCTATTAAACCGGCAAGGTGTTACAGCAGCGAAGCCATACTCCTGTGCTGAAAGTTTTCTAATACAAACAATCCTTTTTTTTTCTGGTTCTGGACATGCTACAGAGCTGAAACTTCACATGTACACTTTTTAGACCCCCCAGATACTAAATCCAAAGTAAAAATCAAAAAATCTATTTTTTTTTAATTTTTCAATAATTGGCTTTTTTATCAAAAATGACAATTTTTAAGAACTTTTTTGTGTGATTTTGTGTCTGGGGGGTCTAAAAGGTGTACCTGTGAAGTTTCAGCTCTGTAGCATGTCCAGAACCAGAAAAAAAGATCATATAGGTGTTAAAGGAGGCTCCCACATCCCTGTTCTACTGAAAAATTATCTTTTTTTTTTTTCATGGTTCTGGACATGCTACAGAGCTGAAACTTCACATGTACACTTTTTAGACCCCCCAGATACTAAATCCAAAATCAAAAAATCTCTCTTTTTTTTTTTCAATAATTGGCTTTTTTATCAAAAATGACAATTTTTAAGAACTTTTTTTGTGTGATTAATAGTTAATGGGGCATGACCCAGAACCCTAGGCACTTTTTAGGGGCATTTATTGGGTTTTAGGGCTTAAAAATTGTGTTTTTTGATTACCGAAGTTCGGGTCCCATTGATTTCAATGGGGTTCTGAAATCCGAACCGAACTTTTGGGAAATTCGGGTGTTCTGGTCGAACCAAACTTTTCAAAAGTTCGATCATCCCTATTCTTCACTAGATAAATGCACTTCTGCACTGATGACCAGTGACAACTGGCCACTCGGGATGAGCGCAGAGTTTTTGGCAAAATTGATTTTGACACAAACTTACCAATTTTACAGTAGATAAAACTTCATCAAAGTGGATACCTTCAATATTATTAACTGATGCTTAGGTGAAATGTGTTTGAATGAAAAATGACTCTTTTTTCTGTATTTAGAGGATGTAAATGTAGGTGGTGTATGCAGGGTAATTTTGTTTGTGAACCTAATCATCTGTGTAGTAATGCTATATAACTTTTTTATTGTCTGTTTTTTGTTTTTACGAAAAAAGTACAATTGTTAAGCTATTGAGTGATAATTTTTGGCACAGTAACAGGTTCATCATGATTTAAAGAAGCGTCTGTAACCCTCAGAAGCCTTTCAAAGCTCATTACACCCTTAACCACTTTACCACCGGAGGATTTTGCTGTCTTACGTCCAGGCCACTTTTTGCGATTCGGCACTGTGCGAATTTAACTGACAATTGCGCGGTCGTGCGACGCTGTACCCAAACGAAATTTACGTCCTTTTTCCCCACAAACAGAGCTTTCTTTTGGTGGTATTTGATCACCTGTGCAATTTTTACTTTTTGCGCTATAAAAAAAGAGCGTAAATTTTGAAAGAATAACAATATTTTTCACATTTTTTTATATGAAATTCCCCCCCAAAAAAATGTAAAAATCAAAATTTTTTAAAATTTTTGGCCAATTTGTTTTCTGCTACCTATGTTTGGTAAAAAAAATCACAATAAGCATATTTTGATTGGTTTGCGCAAAAGTTATTGAGTTTACTAACTAAGGGAAAGATTTCTGTCATTTTTGGTGCTTTTTTTTTAACGAGTAATGGCGGCGATCTGCGATTTTTTTTGCGGGACTGTGACATTGCGGCAGACAGATCGGACCCTTGACTGACATTTTTGACACTTTTGGGGGTACCAGTGACATTTCTACAGTAATCAGTGCTATAAATATGCACTGTTACTGTAAAAATGACACTGGCAGGGAAGGGGTTAATTTTATTGGAGAGGGAGGGGTTAATGTATGCCTGGTGCTTACTAACGTGTGTGGGGGGAGGTGACACAGGGACAGATCGCATTTTCAGCTATGCTGAACCCTGCAATCTGTCACTGTTTGTCACTTAGGAGATCCGCCCGCTTTGTTTACACAAGCGGGCGGATCTCCAAACTTGATTCCCCGACGATAGGGGGAAGAGCGGCGGTGATCACCGCCACTCCTCCCCTGGCCCGACTCCCACTGTGACTGAAAACAGCGGGAGCGAGCCTCCGGCAGCGCGCGAGTGCCGCCCACAAGAGGAGGAGTCCAGCGAAATAGGTCTACGTAGTAGGTCTACGTCGCTGGATGGAATCGAGCCACTTTGCCGCAGTACAGTCCCAGTGACTGGTCGGCAAGTGGTTAAACACTACAAAAATCACATTAATTTCACCTATGCCACTGACTCAAATTTTTTTTTTCCCATATAGCAAAATTTCATTAAAATCTTCTGACTTTCAGTGAAAATTTGGGGATATGATTTAGGAAACCCTCAAATGTGTGTGTGTATATATACACGTGTGTGTGTGTATATACCTATACACAGAAGTTCTGATGTTATGCCTGCCTCCAAAGACGCCCAAAAAATGCCCAAAAAAACGCCAGCTACAAAAACGCCCAGGTGTGTTTTTGCAGCATGCGTTTTTTTTGGGCATTTTTTGGGGGTCTTTGGAGGCAGGCAAAACATCTGAACTTCTGTATAGGGGTATATATACACACACGCTTATATGTATTTATACACATACACACATATAGGTGTTATAGCAGAGAAGCCATATGGGTGTTAATTATTTCATTAGTGCAAGCATAGTGTTCTGCTACTTTCACACCTATATATGTGTATGTGTATATATACATACATGTGTGTGTGTAGATATACCCCTACACAGAAGTTCTGATGTTATGCCTGCCTCCAAAGACCCCCAAAAAATGCCCAAAAAAATGCTTGCTACAAAACCGACAAGGTGTGAAAATAGCGGAGCCATATCCCTGTTCTATATGAATTCTAATACAAATGAACTTTTTTTTCTGGTTCTGAACATGCTACAGATCTGAAACTTCACAGGTACACTTTTTAGACCCCCCAGACACTAAATTCAAAGAAATCTCTTTTTTTTTCAATAATTTTTTCAATAATTGGCTCTCTATCAAAAATGACAATTTTTAAGAACTTTTTTTTGTGTATTAATAGTGCCTGGGGCATGACCCAGAACCCTAGGCACTTTTTAGGGGCATTTATTGGGTTTTAGGGCTTCAAAATTGTGTTTTTTGATTCCAGAAGTTCGGGTCCCATTGATTTCAATGGGGTTCTGGAATCCGAACCGAACTTTCAGGAAATTCGGGTGTTCTGGTCGAACCTAACTTTTCAAAAGTTCGATCATCCCTAGTAATGAGAGGCCTCAAAGGAGGATCTGAAGGAGACCGACAGAAATGACCAACTAGGACCTGCTTCCACCAGCATCCAACCATGGGGAAAGGAGAACAGGGGCATGGTCGGTATAAATTTAAAAATATATGAGTCACATGTAGTGGATTACTCAATCAATAAGCAGGCATTTGCGCCAAAGCACAGGTGTCCCCAAATATCCACCCTGAGGATCTAAGGAGATGAAATCTCCTGTATATCCCCCACCAGTAGTCTCCAATCGCAGATGTGACCACAAAGTTCCTTTCCTCTCCTTTTTGGTTTAGTTTTTGTCAGGTCTATAGCCCTCAATTTCCATCTATACCCTAATACTGTATATTTTTTTTATTAGGAATAACACATTTCCTCAAAACTGCTTTATGACCACCCCATTGCAGATTTACTGCTACAGGGCAGCCATTCTGTGCAGAATTATGTATATATATATATATACATATATATATATATATATACATGATTCCACACTTCTGGGTTTTGGCGACCGCTCCACCCGCTGTAATTTTACAGTATGGGATCAGCGGGTCCCGCGGATCATTCATTACTCTGACAGAATGACAGTCAGCCTTTGTAAACAAGGCAGACTGTCATTCTGTGAGTACAGAAGACACAGGTACTGTGTTACTGTGAAGCAGTACTAAAAGCACCTCCCCCATAATTAGTAAGCCTCCCTAGGCACACGTTTAACCCTTTGATTGCCCCTGATGTTAATCCCTTTCCTGCCAGTGTCATTAGTACAGTGACAGTGCATACTTTCAGCACTGATCACTTTATTAGTGTCACTGGTCCCCAAAAAAGTGTCAGTTAGGTGTCTGATTTGTCTGCTGCAATATCGCAGTCCTGCTATAAGTCACTGATCACCCCCATTACTAGTAAAAAAAATAAATAAATAAAAATAGTCTATATTTTGTGCAAACCTATCAATATATGCTTACTGGGATTTTTATTACCAAAAATATGTAGCAGAATACATTTTGGCCTAAATGAATGAAGAAATTAAATGCTTTACATTTTTTTATTGGATGTGTTTTAGAGCAGAAATTAAAAAATATTGTTTTTTTGTTTTAAACTGTTAGCTTTTGTTTGTTTCTAGTGCAAAAAATAAAAACTGCAGAGGTGATCAAATACCACTAAAAGAAAGCTCTATTTGTGGGAAAAAAGGACATACATTTTATTTGGGTACAGTGTCCCACTACAGCACAATTGTCAGTTAAAGGAATGCAGTGCTGTTTAGCAAAAAATGGCCTGGTCAGGAATGGGGGTAAACCTTACGGAGCTGAAGTGGTTAAGGACAAGTCTTGTGCTTTTTATGGTCACTTGGTGGAGCGCTCCCCCTGGAGGCATCCAATCATGTTCATGCTTTGTGGCTTCTGTATATGTTACATTTTGGATGTAAGTTTTGCATACGTTGAATCATTTGCTTACTGTATGTGAATACATTATTGTTGCTTTTATTATTTTATTATGATAGATACTGATATTTGTATGCATTGCAGAAATTGTCCTATAGAACAAACAGATGATAATCCCCTGAGGAAGATTCAGGAGTTACTGTCGTAGACAAGAACCTTTGGTTCTGAGTTTGTAAATATAGCATAGAATACCATGAAATACCATAGAATACCAGCCTTATGTGGATTTATAAAATTACATCTTTTTACCTGTGTCATACTTACCCAGTTCTTTCATCCACTTTTGTGGATTTCCTATTTAGTATTTGTGGGATGTGGTACGACTCAATATCTATCTGGGTATTGGAACACGATACATTAATTTGAGGATATGATATTTTTGCTCGTCCTTCTAATCACCACTATGCACTACTCCACTGATCACTACACATGTAACTGTGCACTTCTTTGCTAACCACTGCCAATGTAACAGTCCACCACATGCCCCAAACTGTTGGACTATTTGCATTGTACTATACATTACATTTTCCAGGCTGCTGAACTCTGCATGCCTATTGTACATTCATTAAGACTAGCAATTTGTTTAGGTGTTTGGTATTTCATTATTTTCAACAAACGGGCACACTTTTATTACTGTTCTAAAATAACTCACAGGCCCTGATTGGTTACTTAGGGCAGAAAAGATATTTTTTTTACAGTTTTTATACATCAGCCCCAGCATGAATTATGCTGTAAGCAAGAAAAACAGGCTTTTAACTTCCAAAAGTACATACACAATTTTAAACAGCAGGCACAGACATTACAGGCTGTTTCAAGCTAACCTGATTTCAAATTGGACCAATGTACAAAAAACAACAGTAGCCTAGAAAGTACATAATAGTTTCAAAGAAGGCTGTTTTAATATAAAAAAAAGACTTATTCTACTCATTAATTTTTACAAAAAAAACTACATTTCATTATTTTCTGTCTCAAAATAACAGCCACATACCCATATGAAATAACAGATTTATGGCAATCCTTTTCATATATTTTGGAGATGTTCCATAGTAAGTCAGTTTTTGAGAGCAGACATATTATTAAGCCTCAAAATTATTAAATATTAAATTAACTCTTCAGGCCTGGTATATAATTGATTCTATTTTCCCACTCTATTGAAGAATTTTGTTCAGGCATATTATAGGTTTAAAGTAACTAAAAAGGCAATGTTTTAAAAAGAAATAGCAAACATGATATATGCACCTGCTCTGTGCAGCAGTTTTTCACAGAGCACCCCCCATCCTCTTTTTCTCAGGTCCCCAGCTAGCGCTCCTGGCCCTTCCTTTTGCCGAATGCCCCCAGAGCAAGCAGCTTGCAATGGGGGCCCCCAAGCAGGTTTGCTCCTGAGCCACTGCTACTGTTACATAGTTACATAGTTAGTCAGGTTGAAAAAAACAATAAAAAACAAAACAAAAAAAAAAGTAATGAAAACCCAACCATACAATCCCATATACACAATCCTATACCCACAGTTGATCCAGAGGAAGGTGAAAAAACCCCAGCAAAGCATGATCCAATTTGCTACAGCAGGGGGAAAAAATTCCTTCCTGATCCCCAGAGAGGCAATCAGATATTCTCTGGATCAACTTTACCTATAAATATTAGTATATTGAAAAATTGAAACCTGCGCCTTTATAGCAGCGAACTCTGAACACCTGGAATGCTGGAACAAATAATATAAAACAAGAGTCGCGCTAAATGTGCAGAACTGTGAACTCATATAGAGAACTAAAGTCCATAAACCATGCGTAACACCAAAGGCTAAGACAGAGGGATAAGACCATCAATACAGTTCCAAAGAGATAACAAGTAGATGAAATGAAGTTCATATGGTTGTCCACCCAGGTGTATGTATATAAACACAGACAATCAGTGAAACCTCCACCACATGAAGCCTCTTACCAGAGGAAGGAAGGGTTAAAGCAGTAAGTAGTTATGGGACTACTACCACCCATATCCTGCAAGGCAGCTCCTAGAAAGTCCTCCCGAACTTGTTCAAAAGAAGCGAACCATCTGGGATGAATTCCAAATCCACTGGAATGGGCTGGATCCACTTTCAGCAAAGTATGCATATAATACAAAACGGAAACAAGCCCATAGCGTGATAACGTTTAAAACATTTAATGAAAGATAAAAGACATGCACTCACCCTGAGGTGAACGTAATACAGCAAAAGTGTAAATGGATGACACCAAGGCACAGGGCGGGCAACTCCGGTATTCGGGCGTGATAAGGAGTGTAGACTCAGCACCTCCCGAAGCTTTTCGTCCACCGACGTTGTCAAGGGGGTATGGAAAACACTCATCACGCCAATCAATATAAAGTAAATCTAGGAGGAAATGATATGGAACAGCTGGTACTTCCTGTCGTGACCACTCGGCAGGAAGTGATGTCAGCATCACATGCCCAGGATTCGGCCAATGCAAAAGGCCAAGGAGCTGGGTCACTTCCTGTCGTGACCACTCGGCAGAAAGTGATGTCAGCATCACATGCCCAGGATTTGGCCAATGCAAAAGGCCAAGGAGCTGGGTCACTTCCTGTCGTGACCACTCGGCAGGAAGTGATGTCAGCGTCACATGCCCAGGCTTCACATGCCCTGAATAACTAAAAGAGACCAAACGGCCTAATTCAGCAAATATAAAACAAAGATTAATAATAACACACCCGATAAACAGAATTGCCGCTGTGATTTGGTGTCCTCTGCACAATAATAAAAGAAATAAAATGTACAGGATCACATAAAACTTATCACATGTTCTTGTGGTTTTCATTATGTGGGCCGCACCATTCGCCCTTTTCAGGTGCGCATGAATGAACACGTAGGGAACATTAGAAGAGGGTTTCCTAAACATTCTTTGTCCAAGCATTTTGACCATAAACATGCCAGGGACCCTGGAGGAACCTCATTTATGGTCATAGATGTGTTACAACCCCACTGGAGAGGCTGCCACGTTAGAAGAGAGGTCTCGAGACTTGAGACCAAGTGGATTTATTTACTTAAGGCCTATCGGCCCTTTGGTCTCAATATAGAGTGGGACGTGAACGCCTTTATCAACAATAGCTGATTGGGTCAATGTTCATATTGTCCCCTATTTGTTTACTATATTCTCGGTCTCATGAGCCCTTCAATTCAAAGTTTATATTTAAAAATTCATTTCTTTCTGCTGATTTGCCTGTGCTAGTTTCTCCCTTTTCCTTTTTCCTTTTAGGAGTGACCCTGTTGGGGTTACATAATTTTTTAATTTTATATTACTGTGTCATTGTGAATGTTTTATATAAGTTTTATGTGATCCTGTACATTTTATTTCTTTTATTATTGTGCAGAGGACACCAAATCACAGCGGCAATTCTGTTTATCGGGTGTGTTATTATTAATCTTTGTTTTATATTTGCTGAATTAGGCCGTTTGGTCTCTTTTAGTTATTCAGGGCATGTGAAGCCTGGGCATGTGACGCTGACATCACTTCCTGCCGAGTGGTCACGACAGGAAGTGACCCAGCTCCTTGGCCTTTTGCATTGGCCAAATCCTGGGCATGTGATGCTGACATCACTTTCTGCCGAGTGGTCACGACAGGAAGTGACCCAGCTCCTTGGCCTTTTGCATTGGCCGAATCCTGGGCATGTGATGCTGACATCACTTCCTGCCGAGTGGTCACGACAGGAAGTACCAGCTGTTCCATATCATTTCCTCCTAGATTTACTTTATATTGATTGGCGTGATGAGTGTTTTCCATACCCCCTTGACAACGTCGGTGGACGAAAAGCTTCGGGAGGTGCTGAGTCTACACTCCTTATCACGCCCGAATACCGGAGTTGCCCGCCCTGTGCCTTGGTGTCATCCATTTACACTTTTGCTGTATTACGTTCACCTCAGGGTGAGTGCATGTCTTTTATCTTTCATTAAATGTTTTAAACGTTATCACGCTATGGGCTTGTTTCCGTTTTGTATTATATGCATACTTTGCTAAAAGTGGATCCAGCCCATTCCAGTGGATTTGGAATTCATCCCAGATGGTTCGCTTCTTTTGAACAAGTTCGGGAGGACTTTCTAGGAGCTGCCTTGCAGGATATGGGTGGTAGTAGTCCCATAACTACTTACTGCTTTAACCCTTCCTTCCTCTGGTAAGAGGCTTCATGTGGTGGAGGTTTCACTGATTGTCTGTGTTTATATACATACACCTGGGTGGACAACCATATGAACTTCATTTCATCTACTTGTTATCTCTTTGGAACTGTATTGATGGTCTTATCCCTCTGTCTTAGCCTTTGGTGTTACGCATGGTTTATGGACTTTAGTTCTCTATATGAGTTCACAGTTCTGCACATTTAGCGCGACTCTTGTTTTATATTATTTGTTCCAGCATTCCAGGTGTTCAGAGTTCGCTGCTATAAAGGCGCAGGTTTCAATTTTTCAATATATTCATCTGCTTTCTGGGTTACATTGCTGCCTTTATCATCATTTGTCAAAAAGCTAATTGATAGGTTTTTACTGTTGCTATACCATCTTTTGTTTTTCTTTTTTCTTTCACCTTTAAGACCAGCTCTTTGACTAGAAATGGATATCTTTGAGTATAGATCCTCCCATAGTATCTTAGTAGATGATATCTTTACCTCTATAGGGGAACCCCGTAACGATATGGATGGCATCTTCCTAAGACTGAAAAACATATTGACCACTGAAATGCATGCCAAATGGGATATCATTTTATTGGAAAAATATGTATCTGAACAAATGGTACCTAGAAGTCTCCGTTGGGAATTGGCCCCTTATTATGAGGATTCCGAAACGGATGACTGGTACACTTTTTTCAATGAAGCTGGTGTTTCCCTTTTGAGATTTCTTTTGGCCAGAAAGAAAAAGAAACTAGAGGGTATAGATGCGGAGGTCACTACTCTCAAAACAAAACTAGACCCTTTTAGTAAACAAGAAAACTACAGATTGAAATCTGAAGATTTAAAGAAATATTTGGAAAAGGAGGAGTCTGACCAAAGAAACAAAAAGCGTAAAAAGTATTTGAGAGATCTGGAGGACTATAAAACCAAAAAAGTTTTTAAGTGGCAGTCCAGATTGGAGTCTAACAGAGTTGAGCCTCTGCCCCTTTTGAGTCAGACTCCGGCCACTGCATCTAATTCCCGTCTCCCTCTTACCCCGAGACCCTATGACTCCGTGGCTCGTGGAGGGGCCTTTGAGGGAAGTAGACCTCGGGGAAAGGGGAAACCTGGCCGTGGAAAATCGGGCCGTGGTAGACGTGGTGGTGGCCGTCCTCCGTATGTCTCTCAAACTTACAATCATAACCAATCTGAACCTTTGTATGGTTATGAGGACCAGGTGGATAATAGATATATTACCCACTATCCGAATGAACCTTCTCAAAGGGGCTATAACAACTATCCCCGAGGGGGGAGGGGTTCTGAATACCGTGACTCACCCAATTGGAGGGATAGGGGTCCTGATACCTTTGAAGGTCCCTCCACTAGTGGGTACAGTAGCGAGAATCGAAATTTTTTTCCGAGGGACCAGCCCAGACCAAAAAGGGCCATAGAGCCAAACGAGGGTGCAGAGGGGGGAGGAAACTTCGACCCAAAAAGGCGAAAAGTGTAGATGACGCTGGAATTTTCAACTTGAGTGGGGCTCCTCTTTCTAGTGAAGAGAAGCTGGTACTTAGTAAGGGACTCAAGTTCGTCCCTCCTCGCTCTCTCAACAAGTTTGATTTATTTGTTGATGTGCAGAAATTTGTCCGTAAGCTGAATGTCCAGCGTCATCTCATTTCCAATCCTATGCAATCAGGAGCCTCTAGTTCTAGTGATTACCAGCATACATCACTTAGGAACGCCTCTCTCTTTAACCCCCCTGGGGCTCTCGCCCCTTCTTTGGGAGTGTTTAAAGAGGTAGTAAGTGCCGATTTAGATCGGATGCTTATTCCCAGACCCCAGTTGGATAAGGATTTCAATACAGGTCTTGATTCTCTGAAAAACAGGCGTGATATAGTTGTACGTCCCGCCGATAAGGGAGGTGGGATAGTGGTTATGGGTAAGGATGCTTATCACAGTGAAATGGTGAACATCCTCTCTGATACCGCCACCTACACTCCCTTACGAGGAAATCCCACACGGAAGTTTAAATCCACCTTGGTAACATTGGTGGAGGACGGCTTTAAGAGGGGTATTTTAAATAAAAAGGAGAAGGCATTTTTGGTCCCTGTGGCTCCCAGGGTACCAATCATGTACATTTTACCCAAGATTCATAAGAATCCAGTCCAGCCTCCTGGTAGGCCTATAATCAGTGGCCTGGACTCGGTGACTTCCCGTGTGGGGAAATATGTGGATTTTTTCCTTCAACCACTTGTGTCCAATATGCCCTCATATCTGAAGGACACAACACAAGTAATTAACATTCTGAAGGAGGTGGTATGGGAACAGGGATGTCTTTTGGTCACTGCCGATGTGACATCCCTGTATACTATCATTTCCCACTCGGACGGTATGGAAGCCGTTAGCCACTATTTATCTAGGGATTCTTTTTTACCAGGCATACAGCAGGATTTCATTTTATGTTTGTTAAATTTTGCCATGAAACACAATTATTGCTGGTATGGGGGCCAGTATTACCTCCAACAGAGGGGTGTGGCCATGGGGGCCAAATTTGCGCCCTCCATGGCCAACCTTTTCATGGCCAAATGGGAGGATGACATCGTCTATTCGGGAAGTTTTCCCGAGCTCCTCCTATGGAGGCGTTATATAGACGACGTCTTCCTCCTATGGAAGGGCGACCTTTCCTCTTTGGATTCCTTCATGTGTACCCTTAATTCCAACAATAAGGGTATAGAACTAAAATATGAGTCCAGCGAGATGGAGATCAGTTTTTTGGACTTACGCATTAGAGTGGAGGGAAGTAATCTGATCACTTCCACCCACTTCAAGGAGACCGATCGTAACGGCTATATTGATTTGGACAGCTGTCATCATCGCCCTTGGCTCAAGGGGGTGCCTAAGAGCCAATTTAGGCGCATCAGGAGAAATTGTACCAAATTGGATGATTACTGGAGTGAGGTGGAATTATTGAAATCACGATTTTCTTCTAGAGGTTACAGTTTGGAGGAATTGGATACCATTGCCGCTGAAGTAGGCTCTTTGGATCGTGAACATATTTTGAATCCTTCCTCCAAACCTGTGATCCCTGAAGACCCCTCTAGAAAGCCTAGGGCTCCTCCTAAGTTTACCTTTTTCACCAACTTTTCGTCTCAGCATTTTTTGGTGAAGAAACTCCTGAGAAAACATTGGGATGTCCTTAGGAGTGATAGGGTTTTGGGTCCGCATTTGCCTGAAATCCCTGCCATCACATACAAGGGCTTGCCCCCATTGAGGCTTTCTATTGCTCCTAATATTGTGGACCCTCCCCGTAAACCTATCCCCTTTTTTCAAATGAAGGGTTACTACCCTTGCAGACGCTGTGCAGTCTGTAAACTGAATAGCCTAAAGGGTAGAAAATATACCAGCTTTTCTTCAAATGTTACGGGCAAATCTTATGACATCGAACATTTTGCCACTTGTAGCACAAAAAACGTGGTGTACCTTATCACATGTTCTTGTGGTTTTCATTATGTGGGCCGCACCATTCGCCCTTTTCAGGTGCGCATGAATGAACACGTAGGGAACATTAGAAGAGGGTTTCCTAAACATTCTTTGTCCAAGCATTTTGACCATAAACATGCCAGGGACCCTGGAGGAACCTCATTTATGGTCATAGATGTGTTACAACCCCACTGGAGAGGCTGCCACGTTAGAAGAGAGGTCTCGAGACTTGAGACCAAGTGGATTTATTTACTTAAGGCCTATCGGCCCTTTGGTCTCAATATAGAGTGGGACGTGAACGCCTTTATCAACAATAGCTGATTGGGTCAATGTTCATATTGTCCCCTATTTGTTTACTATATTCTCGGTCTCATGAGCCCTTCAATTCAAAGTTTATATTTAAAAATTCATTTCTTTCTGCTGATTTGCCTGTGCTAGTTTCTCCCTTTTCCTTTTTCCTTTTAGGAGTGACCCTGTTGGGGTTACATAATTTTTTAATTTTATATTACTGTGTCATTGTGAATGTTTTATATAAGTTTTATGTGATCCTGTACATTTTATTTCTTTTATTATTGTGCAGAGGACACCAAATCACAGCGGCAATTCTGTTTATCGGGTGTGTTATTATTAATCTTTGTTTTATATTTGCTGAATTAGGCCGTTTTGGTCTCTTTTAGTTATTCAGGGCATGTGAAGCCTGGGCATGTGACGCTGACATCACTTCCTGCCGAGTGGTCACGACAGGAAGTGACCCAGCTCCTTGGCTTTTTGCATTGGCCAAATCCTGGGCATGTGATGCTGACATCACTTTCTGCCGAGTGGTCACGACAGGAAGTGACCCAGCTCCTTGGCCTTTTGCATTGGCCGAATCCTGGGCATGTGATGCTGACATCACTTCCTGCCGAGTGGTCACGACAGGAAGTACCAGCTGTTCCATATCATTTCCTCCTAGATTTACTTTATATTGATTGGCGTGATGAGTGTTTTCCATACCCCCTTGACAACGTCGGTGGACGAAAAGCTTCGGGAGGTGCTGAGTCTACACTCCTTATCACGCCCGAATACCGGAGTTGCCCGCCCTGTGCCTTGGTGTCATCCATTTACACTTTTGCTGTATTACGTTCACCTCAGGGTGAGTGCATGTCTTTTACCTTTCATTAAATGTTTTAAACGTTATCACGCTATGGGCTTGTTTCCGTTTTGTATTATATGCATACTTTGCTAAAAGTGGATCCAGCCCATTCCAGTGGATTTGGAATTCATCCCAGATGGTTCGCTTCTTTTGAACAAGTTCGGGAGGACTTTCTAGGAGCTGCCTTGCAGGATATGGGTGGTAGTAGTCCCATAACTACTTACTGCTTTAACCCTTCCTTCCTCTGGTAAGAGGCTTCATGTGGTGGAGGTTTCACTGATTGTCTGTGTTTATATACATACACCTGGGTGGACAACCATATGAACTTCATTTCATCTACTTGTTATCTCTTTGGAACTGTATTGATGGTCTTATCCCTCTGTCTTAGCCTTTGGTGTTACGCATGGTTTATGGACTTTAGTTCTCTATATGAGTTCACAGTTCTGCACATTTAGCGCGACTCTTGTTATAAATATTAGTACCCACTTATTAAGTACACCCAGGAAAGAATCCAGGTCTTTTTTAAAGCAATCTAGTGAGCTATCCAGAACCATCTGTGGAGGGAGTCTATTGCACATTTTCACAGCTCTTACGGTGAAGAAACCTTTCCATATTTGGAGACAAAATCTATTTTCCTCTAGACGTAAAGAGGGCCCCCTTGTCCTCTGCGTTTACCTTAAAGTGAACAACTCAACACCAAGTTCACTATATGAACCTCTTCCCTTAATCTCCTCTTCTCAAGAGAGAATAAATTCAGTTCCTCTAATCTGTCTCAGCCAATGAGGAGGGAGAGTCCCTGGAGAGCTGAGGCTCTTGTGCACATCCCTATGGGACTCAGGTTAGTTGTATAGGGGCTAAGGGGGTTGCTGCCACAGAAGGTTATTTATCTTCATGCATAGATTGTATAAAGGTAAAAAACAGTGAGCCTTTACAACCACTTTAACAACTTGGGAATGTTTACACAATAAACTGTTTGAATATTCACTTCAATTAGCCAATCATGTGAAAAGCAAATTATATTTTACCTTTTTCTTCTTAATATAATTAGATAATATTCACACAGTTTATTGTGTAAACATTCTCAATGTCTTTAGTGAATCAGCCTTAATTTCTATGTTTGAAGGTCAGCTGCTATTGTATTCTGCTAGTATGGAGAGCTTTGCAAAAAAACTGACCTTCAGTACTAAATAGTAGACATGGGCCAAACACCACCCCTGTTCAGTTTGCAGCAGAATGCCCGAAAAGGGGAAATGTTCTAACCCGAACAGTGAACCCCTTTGAAGTCTATGGGAGCTGAACAGGAAAAATCAAAAGTGCCCATTTTGAAGGCTTATATGCAAGTAATTGGCCATAAAAGGGGTATGGGAGTCTGGGCACTTCCCTGGGGGACGTGTATTAATATATACATATATTTTTTTAACAATCTTTTATTCAGAAGCAGTGATTTTAATCATGCTTAAATTGCAACAAAAAAATAAAAAACTCCTTTAAATATAGTGCCTGGAGGTCCCCTAATGTGCCTGTAAAGTGGTGCATCTGTAGCATGCATAAAATATGCTGCAGCAAACATGACATGACATTTCTAAAAAAAAAAAAATTAGTCAAATTCCATTCAAAATTACTCACAGTTGTAATTGCTGGCACCTGGCTATTGAAAAAATAAAGAAAAAGACGGGGTAGGGATCCATACTAGACTCTTACTAGGGCAATCCTGGCAGGTCAAGAAAGGGAGGTGATGAGCGAGGGCCCCCCCCTCCTTAACAATACCAGGCCACATGCCCTCAACATGGGGGGATGGGTGCTTTGGAGCAGGGGGGCATCTTGTCTTGATATTTATGGGGACAAGGACCCTAAGCACCACAACTGTGGCTGGTGGTTGTGGGGCTCTGCGGGTAGGGGGCTTATCGGAATCTGGAAGCTCCCATTAACAAGGGGGCCCCCAGATCCCAGCCCCCCTTCTATGTGAATGAGTATCGGGTACATAGTACCCCTACCCATTCCACCAAAAAAGTATCAAAAAGTAATAAACACAAGAGACAAAGTTTTGACAATTGCTTTATTAAATAATAAGAAAATAGTGTCCCTCAATGTAAATCTATTGTCAATAATGCCCCCCGCTGACCCAAAAAATCAAAAATGTTCTGCCTCCTGTAAACGGCCTACCACCGAATGTTTGCTCTGCACTTTGGCATTTTTTATATAGGTAAGGGGCAGGGTCACCTGGTTACGTCACCCGGAGACACTGCCCCCTTCTGACATCATGGACTGGTGCATGCTGGGCCTGTGATGTCCGAAGGAGGTGGTGCCACCAAGTGACGGAGCCAAGTGTCAAAGCACAGAGCAGGCATTCGACAGGAGGCCGTCCCAGGAGGCAGCGCTTTTCGATTTTTTTCTCAGGTCGGTGGCGGTGTGATTGATGATGGATTTACATTGAGAGACACCATTTTTTTTATTTTGTCAAAAACGTATCTCGTGTTTCTATTACTTTTTGACACTTTTTTGGTGAATGGGTAGGGGTACCTGATACTTATTTACGTGGGGGGGGCAGGATCTGGGGGCCTGATGTAAATAGGGATGAGGCTCTGATAGAACATTTATGTTATGTGGACTGTTCATTAGCTTATATTTCCAGAACCCCCCCCCCCCCACACACACACACACATACACACACACACTTTCTCAGACCCCCCCCAAGTATTTTTTAAGGTATTTTATGGTGTTTTCCTCCCTTTTTCTCTGGCGGATATAGGTCTATACTCCTCCAATTAATGGCATACATGAAATGACACGTGACTGCCATCCAGTACCGTAGTGCTCTAAGCCCAGTTTGCATGAATATAGTGATCCAGGGGACAGGTCCATGACAGCTTAGTCTCAGTGGAAGTGGGTTGAAAGCCATCATTCAAACCACAAAAATGGCAACATTTAGTGGCAATAAGGTATTACTGTGAGTGACAGCATCATGGCCCATTGACAACATAGAAGACAGCCTGGGTCTCAGGAAAACAACAACAACTCTCAAAGAGCCACCCTGTCTCAAGCACACACAATGCTAAGAGAACAAACTGATAATATGTTTAAAGCAAAAAAATATATTTTCAGCCCTGTGCCCAGACTGCTCCATGGACTCATATGCAACAAAATGTAACCATAAAGCACTAATATTAAATAAGTCTAAACCCTAGACCATATCCCTAATTTAAAACAAATTGCTAATAATAATAAACATGATTTTTATTTTAGGATAGGGTACAGAACAAATTGCTAATAATAATAAACATGATTTTTATTTTAGGATAGGGTACAGGGTTTAGGCTTATTTAATATTAGTGTTTTCTGCTTCAATTTAATTGGAAAAAGGGGATCAGGAGGAAAACCCCACCAGGGGAAAGCATCACTGAGATTAAAGGAGTTATATTACAGAACAGTGTGCTCAAACCCATCTAGTCAAAGATATTCTAACCATGAAGACCATAGTTTTAGAAATGTTATGGTTATCATTAATGGTAGCAGTAATTGTCTCATTAATTATGGTAACTATTAACCATGGCAAATAGACAACTATTCACCTAGAGTGAGTTGCCACCAGGACCTAGCGATTAGCTGTCCCATGGATAGGAAGATATAACTGAACAATAACAACAAAAACAACCTTTGCATTTAGCAAGGCTTTTAATCTTTTTATTAAATAAAGCTTCCCAGGGGCTTTTCACTGAACTACAATGTAATATAAATTAATAGGACATGCTCATATGTATCCACACTTTTGTGCTTTGGGACACTCCCTCCAAATTTGAAGCACAAAGCCTCAAGTAGCATGGCCTTGAAAGCAGCAAGAGGGTACTGTGGGAGTATATTTAGCAATTCTATAAAAAGTCTGGTAATATCACATTAGAATAGATAATTGAGTTTTCCAGAGATATCATTTTGGATAATCTTCTAGGCAACTGGGTCCAGATTATATCCCAATCCAATTGCACATGTGTTGAACCCCGTTCCTGTTCCCATTTAAAGTGAATAAGAGTAAATTAAATGCTTCTTAGGGTCCAATCATCTTCCCAGGCTCACAGCCAAAGTCGCTTAACACTCCTCTTATGTTAGCTTTCTGTTACTATCCATGATGTTAAAGGGTCGGTTTTGACCCGTGTCTTAAATCAGCCATAAAATACCCTCTGAACAATTATTTATCATCCAATTTGTTTCTTACCTCTTGGTTACCTTGTTAGGCTTCTTTATCCTTGAAAAGATTGGTTTTAATATTTTTGGTGTGACCCCTTAGACCTTTCTTTTGATAGCATACCTCTCATTTTCAAATTTAAAAAATGGTAAAATAAAGTCAGCAACTCTGAAATGTATTGGTCCTATGTTTCTTTACTTTATTTAGAGAAGCAGACAAGCAGGCAAAGAGATAGGCCCCTCCCTAACTACAGCTCACAGGGTTGAGAGGTGATTGGCTGTCAGTGTTACTAAGCAGAGAGAGTGTTTATGATTTCAGTTTTGGCACTTATTAGTGTCCTATAATCCTATATTATAACTGGGTCAGAATTGACCCTAACACCATAAACGTCTTAATTTTCACCACAGTATTTTATAATTTAGTGAAAAGGATTATTTTTCTATTACAAAAAAATCTTGATGCAATAAACAAATTTATGTGATACTTATAGACATTCAAAACCGGAGGGTTAAAAATATAAATGGCATTAGGCACATGTTAGAGGCAAGCTTAGTTGCTTGTAGGAGACAACTGCAGCTAAAACACAAAATATTGAGGTCTGTGGCTCTGTTTTGGAAATTGAACAGTTTCTTTTTTTAACACTCTATGACAAAGATTTAATATTCTTTGACAAAAAATGCACAATCTGAGTCACTAGCATTATTGGAGGGACAGCTTTTTATTGACAACTTAAACTAAAAAGTTAGATCAGACACTAAGTGAAAATCAGTGAAGTCTCTAAAGGTAAGAACATCATCAACTTGTTGGTGGTATGTTTATTAGGATGCTTGGCTGTATCATTCAAAGTAGGCAGGTATCACTTGTCAATTAATTCCCTTAGAAAGAGGAATCCCATGAAGCTCAGTTCCCTCAGTCTTAACTGTCATCAACCAAAGGTGAAAATGGAGATAAAATGTAAACAAACTCCTTCAAAATGAAGTAACTTCCAGCGTATCATTACACCCTGGATAATTCACTATTTGAGTATTTTGAGACTAGGCATACCCGAGGTAATGCCCCTGGAAAAAACACCTAATAAAATACCACAAATAAATCCAAGTGCCCAACAACACATTTAAGACAAATCTCAGGTACATGAAAGTACATATGGGTATACAGTAAATATTGCTGTGAAAGTTCTGATATAGTTCAGGCTATATGGTTTTATTAACTCCAAACAAAGAGACTAGATCACAAAAAGGGTTAATGTCATGACTCATGACAAGCAAAAAAGTACCAGTATTTCCAAATGAACAGGATGGTGACTGTGGCAATGGAAAAGTTCAGGGAAGCATTAAAACATGGAAAGATAAAAGCACTTAACTTTAAGAAAGCACATTTTTCAATGATGAGGGCTGTTTTAAACTGGGAAGGAATATTGGCATTGATGAACACAGAACATGGGAATTCTTTAAAAAGATGATATGTGAACACACTGCAAAATACACTGGCGCAGATGGAATGGCACCTGCGACACAAAAGGAGGGAGAGCAATTATGCCCTAAATACAATTAGGCCCCGTTCACACAGGGGCGATCCGACTTGGGGGTCGACCTCCGAGGTCGCGGTGCGAGCCCCAAAGAAGCTCCGGACCCTTTTTCTAAGTCGGAGCGACTTGTGTCACTCCTATTAGAACGGGTCCGCAGCTTCCCTATGGAAGGCGACCTACGGCGACCTGTGAGGCGACCAGGTCGCCTCACAGGTCGCCTTAGTGTGAACGGGGACTTAGTGGTGCTGCGCCACAAAAAAAGACAAAACAAACAAACACTGCTGACGAAGAAGAAATAGCACCTGCAACACAGAAGGGGGAGTACTAATATTGGAGCAACAGAACCTGATGCTGCAAAAAAAAAAAAGAAAAAAAAAAATATCAATTGAAAAAAACAGGATCAGTATACACCAACACTTCAGTGGCCCCACTACACTGTGTTACACAAGAATTACAGCACAGCACTACACTGACTGAACTACACTGTGATACACAAGAAACAGCCCTACACTACACTGCACTGCAGTACACTGTGTTAAACAAGATGAATCAGCACAGCACTACACTACACTGACTGCACTACACTGAGTTACACAAGAATCAGCCCTACACTACACTACACTGCACTGCACTGACTACATTAAATATGAAAGCACAATCCACTAACTACCTGCCTAATCTCCACGTAATAATCTCCACTAACACACTACACACTGTGTAAGCAGCCTTATACAGTATAGTGTGGAGTGTGGACTGAGCCATGATTAGCTAAAGCCACCCTGCATTTGGCTAATCATGGCTCTGACAGGACATTGTGTTGTAATTGGCCGAAGCATTCAGATCAGGTTCATGCTTTGGCCAATCACAAGCACTTAATGCACTACAATTGCACAGTGCAATATGTGGCTCTCATCGGCGGGTGAACTTCCCGCCGAGTGCCACATTTGTTTGTGTGTTCAGCGAACACATGAACACACGATGTTCAAGTCCAACTTACGTTTGACTCAAATGGTCAGCCCATCACTAATTAGCATAGCTGAACACACACTGGGGTTCTGTTTACATCCCTTAATATGGTGCGGATAATAGCGTACCAATAAACATATTCATTCATAAAACTGTCTGTGGTGATTGATATTAAAGCTACCTAGAGGGATCAATAAACTTCAAATCTTTAGCTGCTTTAATTACACTTGGAGGCCTATTTGTTAATGTTTTTACACAATTTTCTCCCTGGATTCTCACATTTTCCCAATTAAATCTAATTAGATACATGTGTGAGTCTAGGGAGAAAGCTATGGGAATTTTGTATAAAAACATTTTTAAACTGACCCTCTAAACTAGCTGGACTTGCCATAACTTAAACATATGATTATGAATAGAGAATGGAGGTTAAAGTAACTGTGATTATATTGCCAACATTGTAAGCTCCACTGTTGGAGATATTATTCCCTAACTTTATCTGGTTCTTCTGGTTAGAAGCAGATACTGTAAATTTTAACTCCTTTAAAAAAAAAAAAAAAAAATCGATGACCTACAGTATGTACAGAAGATGAACCTTGAGACACAGGCTGTGAGCAACATGGACTTTCAATGTGTGACATAAAATGTAATCAATAAGTGATGTCTGTATGTATTCAGGTACACATTGGAGGCTATATAAGAGCTGGTAACATCATAGAAAGTGAGCAGACATAATGAGAATAAAATATACGTAGTACAACTGGATGGTGAGGGAAAACATGTGGTGGGGGCATAAGCAATTTGGATAGAAACCTTAATAAAACAGACACAAGAATTTTAACCAAAAGAAAGTTTGCAGAATTGGGTTCTCCAATGAGCAATGCCTGCCATTAAGTGGGACTATACATATAATGCAGAGAAAATCAGTCTGTGCAAATATGCCTTTTACATAAAATATTCTGTATTTACTGTACTTCAATTGCACTGCAACCCTTGTGCTTCTGTTGCTTGTAATAGTCATACGTGTTGTTCAACAATCCATATGATGCCTGTAGCGAACTGCTTCATTTGTATCTCCAGCACTGTGCTGCAGCTGCCAGCTCAGGATTCAGTCCAGCAAACCCCACAGAGCATTAGGACTTAGGGAAAATATCTCTGTTATTATGTTTTATGCTGTGTGTCCTCTTTAGGCTTAAACAAATAGGTTAAAATTTGATAGCCCAGAATCACCTGGATTGTCTACGTGATAACTTCAGATATTAGGATAGCAGTTGCTGGGCCATGTGGTATAATTAAATTATGCAGTTTGATCTTTTCAACAGGGAAAGAGATGATATATCTTATTTAGCCCTCTCGTCAAAAAGTCAATTTAGCTGACAACTGCACCAATGTTTCTCAAGAAGCCTTTACAGTGAAACAAAGGGTTCCAGCTGGCAGGAAAAGGTACACATTTATTCCTGACTATCAAAGTATGAGTCAATGCATCAAATTATACATGCTGCTGTTGGCAATTATGTCTGCATTCACAAATATTATTTAAATATTAAATGTATCTTAAATAAATGGATAGCAACAAATAAATACAATTTTAACTCATGATACATATTATATTAATGAATATTAAATCTATCAAATGTATAATATTAATGTATATTAAATTTAATACACAGTGTGCCTAATTATTTCACAGTAGTTTAGAAAAAAAAAACTATTATTATTATAAACTTTTCTAAGTTATAACTAAAGGAAAAACTTTTTTTTTTTTTAATAATTTTGGACACAGTGTGGAAGGATTATAATCTGCCATGTTTTTATTGCTGTCTGTGTCCCTTTGGAGAGAATAATCCACTCTATTATTCATGTTTACCATTTTTACTGAAAATGAAGGCGAAAGAAAATCCAAAACTTTGGGTTGTCCCCAAAATAGTAATAGGGAGCAAAATCTTCCAATGGGGACACTAGTTCTGGAAATCCTGATGACAACCAGAAATTCCCTCACTTTGGAGGGATTTTCTTAGATTTTCTGTTTTGGCTATGGGACAGGGAGTAAAGGGAAATCTTTATAATTGGTAAAAAAAAGCTAACAGGGGAAATTGCACCTATAAGTACATCACCTTGCAGTACATCACAAGACACATGATATCTTCACCTCCATAATGATAGGGTTATGCTGCCAATTTTAGGACATTTTACACAGGCAAAAAAAAAAAAAAAGACAGGAATTCCTCTCCCATACATAATCCATTTCCATTAAGCAAGGTTTCAGTTTTTGAAGCAAGCAATAAATCACAAAGGCAGAGGAGTGGGATCCCTGGGTTCTGTGTTGTGCTCCAAAAAGTTTTACTAAAAATCACATTTTTTTCATCACATTTTTTTTACTTAGATAAGTATGAACCGAAGACCAGGTAGCAGCCTTACAAACTTGAGCTACTGATGTTTAATGACGAATAGCCCAGGAGGCACCGACACTACTTGTAGCATAAGCATTTACCAAAAAAAGGTGGAACTTTTTAACTAAAAGCTTCCTTGGGCTCTCAGGAAACACAAAGAGGAAATCCAACTGATGAATAGCAGCAGTTGACTTCAGGTAACAACCAATAGCACAAACCACATCCAAGGTGTGAAGAGCCTTGTCCACTGGCATTAGAGGCAAAGGACAGAAGGACAAGTAACACAATGTCCTGGTTGAGATGGAACAAAGAACCAACCTTGGGAAAAAAAAAAACACCTTTTTTTCAGTGGAGCACCAGGAAGGTTTCTTACACGAAAAAGCAGTCAATTCAATTCCAACATTAGCAAAAAATCTGAAGCCCTGCCTACAGGGAGAGGTTATACCTAAGAGGGGATATCCTGCCTTTTTTGCTAGTGTCCAATCACCTGAAGATGGCAGCATAACTTACCCCTTATTTCGCCTTGGCAGGGATGATGGCAGCATGTGATTTTTAAAGGGGGAGAGCAGATACCATAGGCGGACCTTGAATTTTAATGCAAGGTCTACTTTATATTCTTTCTGAGCCACAGACTTTTGACACAGAAAATAAAGTCAGAACTCTTGGCATAGCCCAGTGACATATAACATTTGAAAGCCTCTGGGTTTGTATGACAGCTAGGCACTAGCATTTTCAGAAGGAGAGGTGAGCACCAGCAGCCTACATAAGTAAAATAAGCTGTTATTCAAGGACCTGACTGATTTGTTTTAATAGTCAATTTAAGCAGTGACCAAAGCACATGGTGTGAATGTGCCCTTAGAGAAAAGTTTATCTGTTTGGGATGGTCCCTTTTATGTAATCTTCAAGCCAGTAGTTAGCCACGTTTCCTGGTAACATAAGTAGGGACATATATAGATACACTGTATTGTCAAAAGTATTAGGACACCTGCCTTTAAACACACATGAACATTAATGGCATCCCAGTCTTAGTCCGTAGGATTTAATATTGAGATGGCCCAACCTTTGCAGCTATAACAGCTTCAACTCCTCTGGGAAGGCTGTCCACCAGGTTTAGCAGTGTGTCTATGGGAATGTTTGACCATTCTTCCAGAAGTGCATTTGTGAGGTCAGGCACTGGACGAGAAGGCCTGGCTCGCAGTCTCCTCTTTCATTCATCCCAAAGGTGTTCTATCGAGTTAAGATCACGACTCTGTGCAGTCCAGTCAAGTTCCTCCACCTCCAACTGGCTCTTCCATGTTTTTATGGACCTTTCTTTGTGCACTGGTCCAAATCATTTGGTTGAAAGGGGGATTATGGTGTGGGTTTTTTTTCAAGGGTTGGACTTGGCCCCTTAGTTCCAGTGAAGGGAACACTTAAGGCATCAGTATACCAGGACATTTTGGACAATGTCATGCTCCCAACTTTGTGGGAACTATTTGGGGGTGGCCGTTTCATGTTTCAACATGACTGTGCACCAGTGCACAAAGCAAGGTCCATAATGATATGGATGAGTGAGTTTTGGGTGGAGAAACTTGACTGGCCTGCACAGAGTCCTAACCTCAACCCGATAGAACACATTGGACCTTTAGACGACCTTCCCAGAAGAGTTAAAGCTGTTATAGCTGCAAAGTGTGGGCCAACTCAATGTTGAACCCTTGGACGCCATTAAAGTTGATGTGCGTGTAAAGGAAGGTGTCCCAATACTTTTGACAATACTTTTGTCTAATAATCTTATAGAGATTCCGACATGTTATATTCTTTCAACAAACTTAAAAAGAAAAAAAAAAAAAAAACATTGTCAGGGGTCCCACTCTTACTTAAAAGTAATTGTTGATGTCTGAATATAAACTATTTGTAATCACATTTTCTGCAACTTGCCTAATTCAGCAGCACTGGTAAGGATTATGCCAGGAATACAAGCCAAATGTAATCTTTACTAGCTATGTATACAGTCAAAAAAAGGCTCACTTCCTATTTAATGAATTAATATAAATACTTTTTGCACTCTGTGGCCTAGATCATATCTATCAATGAAACAATTAGATCTTCTTTATATCGTGCTTGTTAATTTCCTGAAGTAGTCTCAGCTCTCTCTTTTTAATCACCATTTTGTTTTACTTCAACTCTTGTGATTTGGCAACTAAAATAGAAAACTATTTTAAACCACAGGAAGCTGGAAAGAAGTTAATAAATAACAATGCAAGGCTTTCAAATACATTTGGCTAAGAAACAAGACAAAAAGTGTGAAGTGAGGGATAATTAGAGAGCATTATAGTGATGTGATAAATTTTATGAGGTGCAATCACTAAAGGTTCATTACATCATACGAATAAAGAGCATTCATTAGTTTTATGGTGAGTTGAACTAAAAGGAGCCTAAGTGCTGGCCACAATAAATAATGTAGTAAAAGCCCTTTTATCGCAAAAGGTATTCACAAGTTTATCAATAGTTTTAACAACCATTATTAAATCACTGAAAAACAAAAGTAATCTCACTTTTAGAATAATGGGTAAAGACATGATAATTTATATCTAACTTACTACAGTTGGCAAGGAGCTTCACATTTTGGAAAGTGTACACTTTTGGAGAATTCCATATATTGACTCTGAATATATGAAGGGGAATTGGTAAACTTTTAGCCAACATGTGAGCATTACTGCATAGAAAAGGTTAAAGGGGTTTAGTGAGAAAAAAAATAGAAAATAAAGAAAAAATTATATAGCGTATACAATTGCAACAAAAGTTTTAATGTAATTGAATCTTATTAAAAATTACCTTTCCTTTTCAATCTGCAGCTCTATAATTTTCCGAAAATGCAATGCAATATGGCTACCTGGAGGGGTTCTGTACACAGAATGTGTACTGACCACACCCCAGAAAAATCTTTTCCTGCTTGTGTGATTGGCTCGCCAATTTTCCAAGAAGTCTGCACTAAGATACAAGTCAGATGTCAGGCATCCCCTGCAACAAAAATGTCACTTTTGGTGAGATAGTTTCAATAGGAAACCACATCTAAAGGGATGCAGGCCCAGCAGCTTTCCTCATTAGAGCCCTGCAGGTGAACAGCTGATTGATAATTATGAAACCACTCCCATTAGACTCACTTAGAATATGGGCACATACAAACACAGGGATTTCTTCAGAATACCAAAAGGTAGAAATCTGCAACAAAGTATGTTAAAATCCCTGCAATGTACATAGATCACCCAGAGGGGAATGTTTTTTTTTCAACAAAAATAGTTTTTAAGAGTTACTCTTTAAATCACTCTTTTTAATAAACCAATATAAAAACATCAAAATACAGTCAGGTCCATAAATAATGGGACATTGACACAATTCTAATCTTTTTGGCTCTATACACCACCACAATGGATTTGAAATGAAACAAACAAGATGTGTTTTAAGTGCAGACTTTCAGCTTTAATTTGAGGGTATTTACATCCAAATCAGGAGAACGGTGTAGGAATTACAACAGTTTGTATATGTGCCTCCCACTTTTTAAGGGACCAAAAGTAATGGGACAATTGGCTGCTCAGCTGTTTCATGGCCAGGTGTGTGTTATTCCCTCATTATCCCATTTACAAGGAACAGATAAAAGGTCCAGAGTTAATTTCAAGTGTGCTATTTGCATTTGGAATCTGTTGCTGTCAACTCTCAATATGACATCTAAAGAGCTGTCACTATCAGTGAAGCAAGCCATCATTAGGTTGAAAAAACAAAACAAACCCATCAGAGAGATAGCAAAAACATTAGGTGTGGCCAAATCAACTGTTTGGAACATCCTTAAAAAGAAAGAACACACCGGTGAGCTCAGCAACACCAAAAGACCCGGAAGACCATGGAAAACAACTGTGGTGGATGACCGAAGAATTCTTACCCTGGTGAAGAAAACACCCTTCACAACAGTTGGCCAGATCAAGAACACTCTCCAGGAGGTAGGTGTATGTGTGTTAAAGTCAACAGTCAAGAGAAGACATCACCAGAGTGAATACAGAGGGTTTACCACAAGATGTAAACCATTGGTGAGCCTCAAAAACAGGAAGGCCAGATTAGAGTTTGCCAAACAACATCTAAAAAAGCCTTCACAGTTCTGGAACAACATCCTATGGACAGATGAGACCAAGATCTACTTGTACCAGAGTGATGGGAAGAGAAGAGTATGGAAAAGGAAAGGAACTGCTCATGATCCAAAGCATACCACCTCATCAGTGAAGCATGGTGGTGGTAGTGTCATGGCATGGGCATGTATGGCTGCCAATGGAACTGGTTCTCTTGTATTTATTGATGACGTGACTGCGGACAAAAGCAGCAGGATGAATTATGAAGTGTTTCGGGCAATATTATCTGCTCACATTCAGCCAAATGCTTCAGAACTCATTGGACGGCACTTCACAGTGCAGATGGACAATGACCCGAAGCATACTGCAAAAGCAACCAAAGAGTTTTTTAAGGGAAAGAAGTGGAATGTTATGCAATGGCCAAGTCAATCACCTGACCTGAATACGATTGAGCATGCATTTCACTTGCTGAAGACAAAACTGAAGGGAAAATGCCCCAAGAACAAGCAGGAACTGGAGACAGTTGCTGTAGAAGCCTGGCAGAGCATCACCAAGGATGAAACCCAGTGTCTGGTGATGTCTATACATTCCAGACTTCAGGCTGTAATTGACCTGCAACAGGATTTGCAACCAAGTATTAAAAAGTGAAAGTTTGATTTATGATTGTTAATCTGTCCCATTACTTTTGGTCCCTTAAAAAGTGGGAGGCACATATACAAACTGTTGTAATTCCTACACCGTTCACCTGATTTGGATGTAAATACCCTCAAATTAAAGCTGAAAGTCTGCAGTTAAAGCACACCTTGTTTGTTTCATTTCAAATCCATTGTGGTGGTGTATAGAGCCAAAAAGATTAGAATTGTGTCGATGTCCCAATATTTATGGACCTGACTGTATCACTACACCCTAAACACACAAGAAACTATCATAAAAGAATTATATCCAGGCAAACAGGAAGATTTTTTTGCAGGTTCTGTAAATCCAATTAACAATAGACAAACTTAATTTCTGTACCAAAACAGTACATAAATGGCTGGACAATTAATTCCTAAGAATGAGAGGGTGGTTATAAACATCTTTCTGCTCCTGCCATTTATGCGCACCCTGCAATTGATCAGAGTACAGGGTCAATTTCATTCATGTGATCCCTGTGACCAATACATCCATGATATGCGTAAAGAAAGACTGCATGCTGCAACCAGTCTTCTGTTTCCTCTCACAGCGATTAGCTACAGTTTTTTGAAGCACAATGTGAGTAGAGCAGCCAGCTGGTGTCGTTGATCACTAGCTACACCAGTACAGTGTCACCAGATCAGTGTAGCCATTAACAGTGTCCTGGTCAGCTCCACACCAGTACAGTGTCACAGTTTATTCAGGCCTTTTGACTTTAAAAAACAAAAACAAACAAAAATACCACCAAAAGGATGATTTATCTGTCTTAAAAAAAATTATATATATATATATATATATATAAAACAATAATCTGGGTACAGTGTTGCACATGACCACGTAATTGTTAGTAAAAATATCAAAGTGCTGAACACTGAAAACTGGCCTGGACAGAAAGGGGGTTTAACATGCTGGTCTTTAAGTAGCTAAAGTGTATGTAACCTATTTTGTCCATTATACTGTATATACAATTGAAGGTGTTTTATTACAGTATACCTATTTGATAAATGCAAAACAAAAAAAAAAAACAATAGCTGTCCATCCAGCTAGAAATCTTGTGAGCAGATAACTTCCTCTGCTCTCTGCCTCTGAACTGTTATCATTTATCAATGTCCCCTGCTGTCTTCCTTAACTACAAAACACCTACCCCTGTTAGAGACATTAGAGAGAGGGGTTACATAGTCCTAACATAGTGTTATGTAGTCCTGACACAATCCACGTCCTAGGGTGGCACGGCTGCTTAGTATGGTTATCACCTTAGGACAGTTTAGTAAATTGCAACATTACTATGTTAAAACAAAAGAAAAGGTGTGAAAAAAAAATCAGCCACCCGACAGGTAAGCTGCAATACTATCAATTTGTTTTTTTTTTGGGGGTTGAGATATGATTTAAACAAACATCTGTTTAGAACCAGACATGTATAAATTATTAAAGAAAAAAGAGAGGGGGAATAACTGCGCTAACTACTCAGACCAAGCAGCAACTTAAATTGTGACAAACAACTAGGCAAATGTAAAGATAGGTAAGTTGCGCTAAATCGTGATATAATGACAAAGAATGTCAAAAACACAAAATTGTTGATAATGTGACCATAAATAAGTGCTGTTAATCACAAATAAATGTCCACATGTATTGTCCAAATTTCAAAGATAGATAGTCCAAATTTCAAAAATAAATCCGAAGATCCGGAATCTCCAAATCAAATGGTAAATAAGCCACAAGGTATGTAGTCTCCTTACCGGAATTAGGCAAAATGTTCGCCCAAATAACACAGGGGTATATTGGATCCAATAACCTCAGATTCGGCGAACTTGTATGGTGTCTCAGTGATGTGTATCAATTGCATGTGAAGAAAAAATGAGAAGCTTCCATAGCATAATATGTATGTAATATTGTCAATGCCAATCTCTTCTTCTGCAGTCATGGCTGCAGACAGGAACACAAGGAAACAACAATGTCACAAATACAGTATTTTAGGTTTGCAGGTAGCCCAATACATCAGTGGAGCAACTGATCCCCCATAATTCCTGACTGTCATCTTGCTCTGTACAACTTTCTACAGACTTTCAATTAAAGAGAAAAAGTCTAAAAGGAAAAAGCTAATGCTGCAATCTCTCTTTTGAAAACTCAAAATGTTCTACAAATCCAGTGTCATGGGTTTACTTAGTATTACATTTTTATTTGTAAAATAAAGATTTTTTTTTTAAATAAAATCATACATTAGAAGACATCAGCACTCTGCTCTGAGCTTGCTAGATTCAGGGGAAATATCTCATACAATCTTAACTGAATGGTGTTTATATCTATATTATGTACAGTATATACAGTATGTTTATATGTCTATATAAAATGTATACAATCCCCAGGGAATAAATACTAGTTAATTAGTTGATTGCTAACACAGCTGTGTGACAAGAGGCTGCCTCCTGAGCGGGCTGGTAACCCAAACACTGCAAGAGAAAAAGGGGATGGGGAGAGAGGTGCCAAGCCACCAATAGTGTAGCACGTTTATTAGTTAAAAAGTTTGAATACAAAGCTTATGCACTCACAGACATCACTGGTGTTAAGCACTGAAACAAGCTCCATATAAAAAATATAAAAGTCGGGGGGCGTGTCCTGGACATGGCGGAGTGAGGTCGCACTTCTTTAGAGCTCCCGCCGTTTCTCCCTGTCCACCACGTTTAGACTGCCAGATATTACCCCGGAATGAGCACAAGCCGTAGGAGAGGACCCAGGAAGCCTCTCCGTACCTCACCCGGCGCGGAGCTACACAGATACTTCCCGGGGACCCGATCCTCGGCAGCCCGCACGGGACAGGCCCGGACGCGTGGGGCCTCCCCGGGACGCATGGCGTCGGCTCCGGCTTCCCCGGCTACTCCCCGGCTGGACTTGGGGTCTCCGTGCCTGCCGCCCGCTGCTCCCCCCTTGACTGCTGCCTTGCCGCTGGGAGATGCAGGTGACTTACGGGCACTGATCCAGGCCTTACCTACAAAAAGGGACTTTGAGGCCCTGGCCCTGAGACTTGAAGAGGCCCACGCCAGGGACATCCAGGAGGTTCGCTCGGAGGTCCGGGATCTTACTGACCGGGTGATCGAGGGGGAATCTTCGGTCCAATCGTTGGAGGCGAGGGTGGCCCTGCTGGAGACCGATCGGGAGGTGCAGGCGCAACATGTCACCGACTTGCAGCTGCGCTTGGAGGAGATGGAGGACCGCAGCCGCAGAAACAACTTGCGGCTGCGTGGGTTGCCTGAGGCCACGGAGCGAGATTCGCTGCAGTCCACGGTCCACGCCATCTGTCACCGCCTGGTTCCGGACATCCCTCCCGCATCGTTGGAGTTTGACCGCGTACACCGAGCCCTGGGGCCCCGGTCCTCCGATGCCGATCGGCCGCGCGATGTTATCTGCCGGCTGCACCGCTACACGCACAAGGATGCCATCATCAGACAAGCCTGGGAGGCGGGTGAGGTCGACTTCGATGGAGCCAAGGTGAAGATCCTGCCGGACCTGTCGCGGGCCACCCTGCAGCGTAGAGCCCTGCTGAGGCCCCTTCTGGATCGTATTCGGCAGCTGGGCTGCATGTACCGCTGGGGCTTCCCTTTCGCCTTGACGATCCGTAAGGGCCAGACGTCGATGACACTACGCCACCCAGATGATCTGCAGGCGCTCTTTGCCTTCCTGGAGGTCCCCCCGTTTGAGATTCCCAATTGGCTGCAGCATCTCCCGGCCCCGGGACGCAGAGCGCCTTTTACACCCGGGCGGGAAACAGGTCTTCCATCACGTACTCCGCGGGGTCGCCGCAGATTGATCCCTGAACCGGCGACGGCGGTGAGGGAGGACTGATGCGTGCGGTTCCTGGACTGTTGAGCCTTCCCCTGAGGTGAGCCTTTATTCCTTTTTACCGGAGCCCCTGTGCTGGACCCCCTCACTTCCCCCTGCCCGACAGTTTTAACGCCCTGCATAGGTCGGATGGACTTTGGTGACTTTGCAGATGCCTTGTGGACATGAGCCCGCCTGTGCCCTCATTGCCCCATGCTTATATCTCCACCGCTGGGGTCTGCCTCCGCTCCCTCACCGGCCCCCCTATATGTTGTGACCGGGTCCCTTCCCTGGGGACTGTCTTTCATGAGGCTACGCTGTTCATGGACTGCCCCGCTGTTATCGGACTGCCCCGCTGTCTGCCCCCCCCCGTCCTCCCGGACTTCTTGGACACGGTGGTCACCCCGCTTGCTGTTACCGATGCTGGTGCGGACCGTTGCTGTGAGGGCCTTGGTCCTTAGTCTGCTGCTTCTGAGCTTTGTGCTGCCCCGTGTTCGCCTGGCCCCCCCTAGTTGATCCTCTCCCCAGTGACTTTGTGCTGTCCCGAGATCGCCTGGCCCCCCCTAGTTGACCCTATCCCCAGTGACTTTATGCGGTCCCGATATCTGATGGCTCCCCCTCGCCGGCCCTGCCCCCAGTGTCTTTACCATACGTGCTTTGATCGGAGGGGGGCACAGGTTCTTTGACTACCTCCGTGGGACTTTGATTTATTGCAGGTACATGGTGGCGGGGTTTGGGGGAGGGGGGGTTTTTGAAACGGGTCTGGACTTCATGTGCTCTCGGGCTGGGCGAGGTTACTTTTGCTGTGGTTGGGGGTGGGTGGGGGGCCGGGAGGTGGGGCTGGAGGGGGGGGGTTGGTGGGTGGGTGGTCCTGCCCTCCCGGATCTCGTTCCCTAAGCTGGATGGCGGGTTCTGCGGGGGGAGGGGGGTGGGGGGGGGTCTCGGGGGGGGGGTGTGCTGTGGGCGGAGCTCTGCTCTGAACTGATTTTGAAGGGGGGGGATTGGGATTGCGGGGGGTCTGGCTCATGTATCTCTGGGTTGTTGTTGTTTGGCTTATATCTTGGGGGGGCATATGATCAGCAGCCCCGCACCTCCGAGCCCACTATAATGGAGACGCCGGCCCTCTTTTGGGGGCAAGGCTTTTTTAGGGTTTGACCGGCGGGGGCCTTCCCCTCTGGCTCCGGTGGCTTGGAGAGTGTGGTTCTGTGCGATTGGCCCCCGGGCCCATTCGATGGCCGCTGTCCTTGCCCTTTCCTGGGGTTTTTTTAGGGCGGAGGGTGGCTGTCGTGGGCTGTGCTCATTGCACTACAGTTCAGTTTAGAGTGTTCTACCTTTCTACTGTTTTTTTTTTGTGATTTTGCACTTTACTACTTGGCAGTCTTTTTCTTTTTTGTGTTGGGGCGGCGGGCGGAGGGGAGGGTTTACGTCCCCCTCTCCCGTGTGTCCCCTTTTCTGGTACGTATCAATGGATGGGGAGAGTTCTGGCTCATGGGCTCGTCTCTCCCGCTTCCGTTTTTAGTTCTCAGGTCTTCGTCCCCAATAGGCCTGCGTCCCTAGGTGTGACTCCGCCCTCTTAGAGGAGGGGTCCCGGGACGTCTTAAAGTTTGTATCTTATCCACTACCACTTCTACGTATCCTCTCCTGTTCTCTGTCTTTTTCTTCTCCCCACTGTTCCCCCTGCCTTGCCCTACCGGCTCTTGTCCTTCTTCCACTTCTACCTGCTTCCCTCCCTCCTTCCTCCTTATCCCCCCTCCACCCCCCTTCTACCACAAGTCTCTGCTTGGGTCACCTACCCTATCTCTCTTATCCCCTGGTCCTCCCCCTTCTCTACTCCTGGGTCTCTTGTCCTTGTCCTGTCTGGCCTCATGGATCCCGTGCGGGTGACCACGCTCAATGCCAGGGGGCTTAACGTGCCCGAGAAGCGGCGTGTCCTGTTGGGAGAGCTTAAGCGACTACGTGCAGATGTTGCTTTCATACAGGAGACGCACTTTAGGGAGGGTGCGTTCCCCCTCCTGCAGAACAGGTTCTACACATGCGTATATCATGCCCCTAATGCCGAGGCCAAGTCTAGAGGGGTTTCCATTATGATTTCTAACCGGCTCCCTTGGACCTTGCGGGCCCGTGAGGTGGACCCTCGGGGCAGGTTTCTGTTCCTGAAGGGACTCCTGGGCGAGGTCAAGGTCACACTTGCCACGATTTATGCCCCTAATGTTCATCAGGAGGTTTTCCTCCGCAGGTCGCTGAAGTCCTTGTTGGATTTCGCGGAGGGCAAACTCATCCTGGGCGGAGATTGCAATATCCCGCTGGATCCTCGCTTAGACACCTCAACGGGCCTCTCGTCGGTCCCTAGGGGTACGCGCAGACAGATCCATACCCTACTGCACGACCTTCAACTAGTTGACGTGTGGCGGATTCTTCACGCTGGTGAGAGAGATTACTCGTATTTCTCCGCGCCACACCAGGTTTACTCACGCATTGACCTATTCCTCCTTCCGCACAGACTGCTTCAGTCGGTCGTGGGGGTGGAGCTGGGCACTATTACCTGGTCGGACCATGCCCCGGTGACCCTGACGGTCAACCTCAGTGGCACGAACAGGGTTTCAGACTGGCACTGGAGACTAAACGAGAGCCTTCTGCAAGTGCCGGAGGTGCTTGCTGACGTCACTCAAACTCTGCGAATGTATTTTCAGACGAACGTGGAACCGGACAGCGACCCAAGTGTGCTGTGGGAAGCGCATAAGGCGGTGATCCGGGGGGTCCTCATCCGCCATGGAGCGCACCTCAAGAGGGAGAGGGAAGCCACACTGACAGACCTATTGGCGAAGGTGGCGAGTCTGGAGGCTCGTCACAAGAGGGATCTTGACCCTGTGCTGGGAACGGAACTGACGCGCCTCAGGGATCAGATTGCTGACCTTCTGCGCTATCGGGCCAAGGCGGCGATCCAGCGCGGTGGAAAGATTAGCTATGAATCTGGGGACAAGTGCGGCAAGGTGCTGGCTCGGTCCCTCCGAGAGCGACAGGCTGTGTCGTACGTCCCCCATCTGATCGATGCTACTGGCTCTAGGGTGCACCTGCCTGCAGACATAGCACAGTGCTTCGGGACTTTCTACGCTACTCTTTATGGCTTACCTCAGCAGCCGTCCCGCCTGATCCCACTCTCCTCTTATTTGGATGAGATTTCCCTGCCGCAACTCTCCTCTTCGGACAGAGAGGCACTGGACTCCCCTTTCACTCAAGAAGAACTGGTGGCGGTCATATCCTCGGCGAAAAAGGGCAAGGCGCCTGGACCGGACGGCTTTACAGTCGCCTACTACCAGACACTTCATCCCTTGTTGGCGCCCCACCTGTTACGGCTTTTTAACGCGGTGGGACGCACCTGTGAGTTCCGTGAGGAAACGTTGAGTGCTCACATCTCGGTCATTCCCAAAGAAGGGAAGGACCCCTCGGCGTGCGGCAGCTACCGCCCGATCTCGCTGCTCAATGCGGACTTGAAGTTTTTCACAAAACGTCTTGCCCTCCGCCTCCAGTCCTTTTTGCCGAGTCTGATTCACTGGGACCAAGTGGGCTTTGTTCCCACCCGTGAGGCGAGGGACAACACGACCAAGGTCATTGACCTGATCCATCGGGCCCGTGTTAGCCACACGCCTTCTATTTTTCTAAGTACCGACGCCGAGAAGGCGTTCGATAGGGTTAGTTGGCCCTACATGTTCGAGGTCCTGCGCCGTTTCGGCATTGGTCAGCAGATGATGGCCTGGATTCGGGGGGTCTATACCAATCCGGGGGCGAGGGTAAAGGCGAACGGGATCCTTTCGGATCCGATCCGCATCTTCAACGGTACCCGTCAGGGTTGTCCCCTTTCACCCTTGCTATTTGCCCTCTCCCTTGAGCCCTTCCTGGCCCGGGTGCGCGCAAACCCGAACATCTCCGGGATACGGGTTGGAACCTCCACTTGCAAGGTATCCGCCTACGCGGATGACCTCCTCTTCTCACTCGCCCAACCCTTGATTTCGTTGCCCTGTCTCCTGAAGGAATTTGAGACGTACGGGGCCTTGTCCAACTTGAAAATCAATTTTTCCAAGTCAGAGATCATGGGGGTGGCCCTGCCACCGGATCTACGGGATTTGTTAGCCAAAGACTTTCCATTCCGCTGGGCCTCGGAGGGACTCCGGTACTTGGGCACCTGGCTCTCCCCGGATCCGGCGGATTTGTTCAGATTGAACTTCCCGCCTCTCCTTTCGATGATTCGCTCTCTGCTCGACACATGGTCTAAGGGTCTCCACTCGTGGTTTGGCCGGTGCAACATCTTGAAAATGTCGGTCCTACCGAAACTCCTCTACTTATTTCACACACTCCCGGTTCACATCCCGGCGTCCTTCTTCGGCAAGGTCAACTCCGCCTTCACGCGTTTTGTCTGGGCCGGTAAGAGGCCCGATTGGCCCGCAGACTCCTGGACCTTCCCAAGAGGCACGGCGGTGTTGCCCTCCCCGATGTCCGCCGCTATTATCAGGCGGCACATCTGGCACGGTGGGTGGACTGGGCAAGACACGCCGACCTGAAACAGTGGGTGAGTCTGGAGGCCTCCTTGTTTCCATTATGTCTGTCCAGGGCTCCCCTGATTCTGAAGGACCTCCCGGCCGAAGTTAGACGACATCCCACCTTGGGCCCGACTCTTCGGTCGTGTGCCGTGGTGGTGGCCTCCAGGGGTCTGGTGGACAGTCACTCCCAGCTGTTCCCGGTGTTGGGGAACCCGCGGTTCCCCCCAGGCTGCGCAGGGGATAGATTTGCTGCACTACTGGCGGAGGGAGTCTTCCAGGTCTCCCACTTCAGGGAGGGCCACGAGTGGATGTCTCTCTCCCAGCTGACGTCGATGACGGGACGCTATCGCTTGACTCGGTGGCAGGCGTTACAACTTCTGCACTTTCTGCGGGAGCTGGGGCCCCCGACGCGGTTCGGGGGGGACCTTACCTCGTTGGAACATTTACTGGTAACTGCGGGAGCTCTGCCCCATGCCCTCTCCCAGATGTATGAACTTCTCTCCGTGCTGCCAGAGGGCTTTGTCCTCCCGGGCATTTCCAAATGGGAAAGAGAGCTTCAGAAGACATTTACTGAATCGGAGAGGCGCAACATTATCAGGTTTTCTCTCAAGTCATCAATCTGCACCCGCATCCAGGAAAGCAACTACAAAGTTCTCATGCACTGGTACTATACTCCAGACAAACTGTGCCGCATCTTACCGGAGGCGACGGATAGGTGTTGGCGTTGTCTACAGGACAGGGGCACCCTATACCACGTTTTCTGGAACTGCCCCCTGATACGGGGTTTCTGGTCGGAGGTCCGTAGGATCTCCCAGCTGATGACGGAACACACCATCCCAGATGATCCGGCCTTTTTCCTGCTGCACTGCACTGGCATTGCCCCTAAGCGCTATAAGCGCTCAGTGCTTAGACACCTGGCGGATGCGGCTAAATCCTGTGTAGCCCTCTGCTGGAAGAGCACGTCCCCTCCTACGATCCCTCTCTGGCTGCGTAGAGTCAAATGGCTTAATGAATTAGAGGATCTGGTCCTTACGGCTCAGGGCAGGAAGGAGCAATACTCCAACACTTGGGCTTGCTGGAATTCTTTTATTATGTCTGCGGAGGGCATGGCCCTGGGCGGGGATGCAGGTCCGCCCGCGGACTGACTGGTGCGGTGGTCACCCGCGCGGGATGACTCTACCCGTTTCCTACAGGCCGAGCTTCCTCCTCCTCCTCCTTTACCACCACCCTCTACTACATCTGTTTACTACTCCATTCTCTCCTCTGCTCCTCTGTCTCCTCCCACCCCTTCGTGAGCCCCCTCCCTCCTGTCTCCCCCCACTTGTCCCACCCGCCTCCCTTATCTGACCTGGGTTTTACTTGAGCGTCTCTGTCTGGTACTTATGAAGTGGTTACCCCTATTGCATAAGTGTGCATTACTCCTTTTTTCTTTTTATGTGTCACTTACCTTGTGGTTGGCCATCATGGGACTTATAGTTATACCAGTTTACACCAAGTCATTGTTATGGAGCTCTACTTATGTATGTGTGTTTTGATGATGTGGTTGTTGATGTTAACCTCTGATCCTTCATGTAACCTACATATTGGACTTGTGTTCTAATGCATACTTTGTATGATGGTTATATTACATTTGATCAATAAAAGAAATTTGAAAAAAAAAAAAAATATAAAAGTCATCAGTTCCCAATCCAGGCCACACCATAGCCAACGACAGGAGCACAGTGAAGCCGGGGCAGGATTCCAAGCAAGCAAGCTGTCATGGTAGACTCGTTCAATCAGGGAGCTGTCAGGAAGCTGTCAATCATCAACCAATCAGAACGTGTTTTGGAGGCCAAACCTCACAGGCTAATAAAGGTGGCAAGGTTTGGCCTACAAAATGTGTTCTGATTGGTCACAGCTCCCTGGATGGTTGACAGATTTTGACAGATCGAGTCTCCCTTGATGGCTTGCTTGCTTTGAATTCTTTTTTTACTAATAAAACTATTGTCAGCTTGGCGACTCTCTCCCCATCCCATTTCTCTCTTATAATACATTAGTATTAAAACATGTAAACATGAAAATAATCCAATGAATCCAAAGCCATCAAATGTTCTTTTTAATGACAGATGACAATTAGTTATGATGTCATAGTGCCAGATCCTCTTTAGTTTTAGCATTAATAATATCTCACATTTATTAAACTGAACCTCAGATTTAAAAATCACCTACTTCAAAAGTTACCCAGCCAGAAGAGGAAACAAGCCCATTGAGCAATTGGGCCCCTAGTTTGTGTTAACTATGAACTAACCAGGTCTGCCACAAACCCAGTTTGCTTATCTCTAGTCTTAAGCTAATTTTTTTTTTGTTGCTTATCCCACACTTAAGGTCCTCAAATGGTTAAAGTTATCTCTTATTTAAAGACTTAAGGATTTAAGATTTTAAGATTTGAGTCTGCTTAAATAAAAGCAATATTTAGCAGCTGTATAATTTAAAATACAAATGTACTTTTTATCATTAGAGATATTTTGTAGCTCCAGTTGAATAACTTTGCCTAGGCCTAGTCTCTCAAAGTGGGAGAAAAAAATTGTGGGAGAATATCATTATGTAAGTGTGCTGTAGGCGTAATGAAGCAACTCTTCCGTCTCCTGTCCCTCATAGTTTTCCCAGACTCTACAATGCAATTTTCATAAAGTGAAAGGCTGAAGCAAGGGAATAAGCCTTTGAGAGGCAATATTTGATACCTGAATCAGGACATTCCTGCCTCTCTAGGAAAAAAAAAACTTTGCAGGGTCAGGAAGAGTATTATGATTTCTTTGAAGTAATAAACAGTGTTAAGCACTTCCCACCAGTAGGACATGATATGACGTCCTGAACTTTGAAGTGGAGATATCGGAATAATGCCTGCAGCTGCATGGAATTATTCAGATATCTTTTTTTTTCAGCAGGCGATTCCCTGCAAAGTAAAAGCCCTGATAGCGGCTGTTAAGCTGCTTCATTGCTTTTACAGGCAGCGGGAGGGAATATTGCTGCACTCCGGTGCTTCTCCTGGCTCGTCCTTGCGATCGGGGAGCTGGAGAGTGAAACTGCTGGAGGCAGCGGTTTACCACAAACATGACCGCAGACCAAATGGTCCCTGGTCATCTCTATGACCCTCGGAGGCGAAAAACAATGTCATGACATAACTTCTGGCACCAGCAGATTTAAACACTGACTTTTTTTTTACTGGAAAGCCCGATAATTTTTTTTTTTATATCTCAGGCTTTCCAGCATAGAAGAGAGATCTGGGGATTTATAGACCCCAGATCTCTCTGTAAAGAGGACCTGTCATGCCCTATTCCTATTACAAGGGATAATTAGAATAACAGTAATGAAAAAAAAAAAAATTCAAGGGAAAGTGTAAACATGAAAAAAATTTAAAAAAATAAAGCACCCCCACTACCTTGTATACTTAGGTCACGCTCCCATATGTAAATGGAATTTAAACCACGCATGTGATGTACTGCCTTGAAGGTTAGAGTCTAGTGCAAGACCTCCTCTGTATATCTAAACTGGTAACCTGCAAAAACATTTAAAGCATCGCCTATGGAGATTATTAAGTACTGAGGTTTGGCGCCATTCCAAGAGTGCGCGCAATTTTAAAGCGTGACATGTTAGGTATCTATTTACTCAGCATAACATCATCTTTCACATTATACAACAAAAATTGGCCTAACTTTAGCGTTTTGTTTTTTTTTAATTCATGAACTTTTTTTTTTCCAAAAGAATTGCACTTGAAAAATTCCTGCGCTGTGTGACGAAAAAAATTGCAATGAACGCCATGTTATTCCCTAGGGTCTCTGCTAAAATTATATATTATATATATATAATGTTTGGGGGTTCTGAGTCATTTTCTAGAAAAAAAATTATGATTTTTACAAATAATACAGGGGTGCCAGAATTGGCTCGGTAGGGAAGTGATATTAAACCCAACCCATTTTAACCTTTATGTATCTGCACTAAGGACAAAAACACTACCTGTCCATGCCCCCCTTTCCTAAACACTTATCTTAAATCCTGTCACCGCTCCAGCGCTATAACGGCTGCAGCCACACTTTCCTCTCTTCCTGGTCTTTTAGGAGACACTGACAGCATCAAACTCGTGTGAGGAGGGAGTGGGGAGTGGCTATGGATGCACACAGCCTGGCTTGGGAGCATGTCCACATGGGTGACCCCTTAGCACGCAACCTGCAGAGTGGGCATTTGAGACAAGAAGGAGAAGAAAGCACTGGTGGGGGAATGATAAAGATGAAGTAAGTGACTTCTCTGTGCAATACTATTGCATAGAGCAGGTTTGTATAACATTATTTTTCATTTTATTATAAAAATACCTTAAATATCACTTTACTGTGAGTGAAGATAGGCAAATACACAATGATTTCAGGCATTCCACTTGCATCTGAGATCAGTTAAATGCTTCTGTGTTCTTTTAAAAAGTGCCCCCTATGTCCTTCAGGTCTCCTACTCATTGCTTCGGACCTCCTTCTAAACTGCATCAAGCTACTTCTGCAATTCCATTGTCTGGTATAGGGAAATTTTTAATTTTATTGCAAACAAATACCTGTGTACACAAGGCTGTACATTTGTGTATTAGTTATCATACTTACATTTAAGATGAAAAATATACATGAAGATAATTTTGCTTTAATGAGAGAAGTGATCATTAGATGTATGACCTTGTCACTTTTACTAGCTGAAAACAATTGCCTGTGGATTTAAACACTAGAAATAGATACAAGTAATTTAAAGTGCATATGCGGTAATTATACTGACTGTCACTACAGTGCAATAACTGCAGTTCCTTATTTACAGAATTACTCTTTAATGCCAACCAACCCAGTCGTCTTGGTTACATTGAGAAGTTAAGTAAGCAACAGGTTACCAAACTAACAGAAAGTCAAAAACACATCTGTTTCAGCATTTAAATCACTTCTGCTCAAAACAGGATGGCGTAAATTCAGGTGACACATTAGAATTTACTAAATAATTCTTTATTCCGCAAACACACATTGCACTGAACAATCATTTTTAACTGCAATATTTTCTTGGCAGATTATTAAATGATTCAAAGCAGCGTGCAACCTCAGATTTCCACTTCTGCCAGATTTAACATAATTTACATTTTACAGGCATGTTTTACCTTTTTTTCTGTTGATAGCGACTGATTCACTTTTAAAATCAGAATTTGTTTCTGACAGTTTTTTAATGAAATAAATGAAAGAGTCAGAGAAAGAGGAAGGGAGGAAAAAAAAAAGAGACAGGGAGAGATTGGGAAGCTGGATACATGCTCAGTCAAATTCAAGTGTAAATAATTCTGGTATGCAAAATGGGGTAACCCCCAGCAATAGGTTGTTTTGGATTACTTGCATCTTACATATCATTATTTATCTTTGCAATTTTTTATAAAATAAATGCAAAAAAGATGATTTAGTTAAAAAAAAGGACCTTCAATGGCCCTGTCCAGATCTCCTAAAGTAACTGCCTGTCTCCTGGAATCTCCTCCATGCTCTTGAGACTGTGCTGGCAGACACAGCAAACCTTCTGGCAATGGCTCGTAATGATGTGCCATCCTGGAGGAGTTGGACTGCCTGTGTAACCTCTATAGGGTCCAGGTACCGCCTTATGCTACCAGTAGTGACACTGACCATAGACAAATGCAAAACTAGTGAAAAACAGTCAGAAAGATGAGAAGGGAAAAAAAATGGCAGTGGTCTCCATCTGTAAAAGCATTCCTGTTTTGGAGGTCGTCTCACTGTTGCCCATATAGTGCACCTATTGCTAATTTCATTAACACCAAAGCAGCTGAAACTGATTAACAACCCCCTCTGCTACTTAATTGACCATATCAATATACTGCAAGTTTACTTGACTTGATGCTATACTCTGATTAAAAAGTGTTCCTTTCAATTTTTTTGAGCAGTGCGTTTCAATAAATAACTTTTACAAAATATGAAATGTAAACTCATCCACAGGCATATACAATAAAAATACAGTTCTCCTGTTGAAGGTTCTAACAGGGGGAAGCAAAGTGCTGCCCCTACAAACATGACTGCCCCCACACAGTGACACAATGCAGAACTAAGCATGATACTTGGGAAACGATCAGCTGCAGGAAGGCGACAATCTTGGTGACTAATATGCAATTCATTTATTACAGATTGAAATTCCCAAAAACGTTTCTTATTCAGAGATTGTGATGTATCTGAATCTCCGAATCCCAATAATAACAAATTTCAATGAATTAAAAATAAATTATAACCAAAACAACAAATTCATTCAAATTCATTTGTGTTACTCAGATGATATGATGCGATAGTTTGGGCCTTTTGTTAATGTCTGAAGCATCAGAAATAACATAACAACATAACAAATGATTCAAATTGATTCTGATCTATTTCATTTTATTTTAATGAGCGTAGCGTGAATACACTAATAAGATTATTTTTTTTATTGGGGTTAAACTTGAGAGACTATTCATTTAATGTGCAAAAAGATTATTCCTATGTATTGTGTTTGGGTTGGATGGAGGTAGATCCAACAGAATCTCTGAATCATAACGTAACAAATAAATCCGAAATGAATTGCATTCCATTCATTACTTTTGGATGCACACGACTTCAGTCGATATTGTCCAATTAGCTCATTCCATTTTTCTTTGTGGGTTGGACTAGCAGAGATGACTCAGAGTGCATAAGTAATCTCCCAAATTTAAATTAAAATAGCCAATCTTCCAAAATAACTTCCACAAATATAAATACATTTAGAATAACAAATATACAAAATGAATTCTAACATAACAGATATTATGAAGTGAACTGAATTACATAAAAAATGAATCCCGAACAAAATAAATTGCTCCATTGTGCACATCTCTAGCGAATAATCCTTTGCCATTAGCCAACTGTTTTTGAGAACATTTTCCAAAATTCAATTCCTCCCTAACCACTTCAGTACTTGACACTTCCACCCCTTTCCTGTCCAGGCTAATGTTCACCTTTCAGTGCTGTCGCACTTAGAATTACTCAATCATGCAACACTGTGCCTATATGACATTTTTAGCATTTTATAGAACTTTCTTTTGGTGGTATTTAATCCCCACTGTGTTAAATTTTTGTGCTACAAATGAAAAAATGCCCTGTTTGAAAAAAAAAAGAAAAGAGTTTTTCTTAGTTTCTGCTATACAATTTTTCTGAAAAGTTATTTTTCTTCATACATTTTGACCAAAGTTTATGTTGCTACATTTCTTTGGTAAAAGTTACCCAAATCAGTGTATATAATTCGGTCTGTGTGAAAGTTATAGAGCCTGCAAGACATGGTACTTACCATTGAAAAATATTTACACCTGATGCACTGACTGCCTATCTCATTTCTTTCTTAACATGCCAGGACAGTACAAATACCTCCCAAATGACCCATTTTTGGAAAGTGGACAGTCTAAGGTATTTAATAAGAGGCATGGTGAGTTTTTCAAAGTTGTAATTTTTTCCCACAATTCTTTGGAACACACACCGCATAGGCATACTTGCAACTACACCCAAAACAGATTTCTGCTACTCCTCCTGAATATGGCAGGACCACATGTGTAAGACTTTTTTGCAGCCTAGCCACATAGAGAGGCCCAACATTCAAGAAGCACCTTCAGGCATTATCCACTTTAGGACCAGACTGTAAGGTAAACCGAATTTCCACCCCCAAAAGGCCAGTGCAGATTTGTGCTCATGCTTGTGCACATTGCACAGGTGCTAGTATTTATAAGCAGAAGACCAATGTCACTTCTGCACTGCCAGTTCATTGTGCTCATATTTGTTCACATGCGCAAATTAGTGCGCAATTGGCGCCCAGTGGCCTATTTAAATTGCTGAATGGTCTTCAGCTTGTTCCTGTGTTTCCAAGACCTGATCTGTTGTTTCTGCTTACTTGTGTAATGATACGGCTCACTGACTGCTGCTCGTCTTCTGGTTCTGCTTCTGTCCCATGCTCTGGTGCCAAGCTGCTACTGCATCCCATTCCAAGGACTGTGACTACCAGCTCTACCCACCTACAGAGTGAACATTACCAGCTAGCTGCTATGGCACTCGTGCCACTCTGTCCCCACCTTCAGGAGTGTTAGGCGGGAGGTGCAATAGAGGCCTCCACAACATTCCAATCTTCACCAGGTTCGAGATACAGACCTTCTTCTGACACTTTTTGTTTACAACTCAAAATTTGTATTTTTGCTAGAAAATTACTTAAGGGCTCTTTCACACGGCTGCTCCGTGTGAAAGCTCCGCTGCGGGACTTTTTTTTTTCACGGAGCGGATGACATTTGTGTCATCCGCTCCGTATGCCCGCATATCATCCCATCCGTTTGCAGATGATATGCGGACATAATGTAAGTCTATGGGGATTGCGGATGTCAGCGGATGACACCGCTGCCATCCGATTTTCCTTCCTTTCCGTTTTTTGAACGGAGGAAAAATAGGGTTCTGTTCCGTTCCAAAAAACGGAACAGAACTGAAAGGAGGAAAATGCCATAGACTTACATTATGTCCGCAAATCATCCGCAAAAAAATAGGATGATTTGCGGACATACGGAGCGCCCGAGTGAAAGGGTCCTAAAATAGCCAAACATTATATATATATTTTTAAGCAAAAGCCCTAGAGAATAATGTGTGGGTTTTGCACTTTTTTTTGTGACACTGTATTTGCAGAGCAGTATTTCTAATGCAATTTTACACACTAATGCAAAAATACACTTTAATGACTTTTATTCCACACAAACACAATATAATACCCCATTTTTTGGTAAAATATAAAATACAGTGTTGCGCTAAATAAATAGATACCAAGCATGTCAGGTTTTAAAATTGTTCATGCCTGTGAAACGGTGCCAAAACTCAGTATTTAAAGATCTTCATGGGCAATGCTTTAAAAGCCTTTACCAGTCATTTACATCTGTGTATGGGACCAACGTGTTGTTTGCCTTTGCACACAAGCAGGAGGAGAATGGGGGGCGCTTTACTTTTTTTTTTATTTGCATTTTTACAGGGTTTTTTAAATTTTGTTTTAATAACTTTTTTTGCTCTAACAAGGAATGTCAACATCACATGTGACAGCAACAGGCAGTGACAGGTATTCTTTATGGAGAGATCTGGAGTCTATTAGACCCCAGATGTCTCCTCTGCCCTTAAAAGCATTTGATCACACCAAGATCGGTTTGTACACTGTAACAGATGTTGATGAGACACTGGTACACTGACAGATGTTTTTGTGCACTTGTACACTGTGACAGGTGTTGTTCATCCACTGGCAGACCCTGACAGATGTTGATGGTCCACTAGGGAAACTGACAGTTGTCATTGTTGCAACGGGACGCCGACAGATGTTGATGTTGTAATGGAACACTATTGAAGATGTTTTGTGCACGGGTACATTATGACAGATGTTGATGGGACACTAGTACACTGTGACAGATGTTGATGGGACACTAGTACACTGTGACAGATGTGTCGTGCACTGATAAACTAGTACAGATGTTGATATGACACTGGTACAGATGTTGATGGGACACTTGGTGCAGATGGTGCTTTGTGTACTCTGTGGGATGGTTGCACTAACTATTATCTGTGTGCAGCTGAACAATAAAATCACAAGCTCCACACAGATCTGACAGGCTGCAGCATCCCCCTCTCCCCCCACCACTGAGGTCTCACTGAGCTCAGCGGGAAGAGCCGTTTCAGAGACATGTGTCTCTGTTTACATTGTGTGATGACTGTGATTGTACACAGCCATCACATGATTGGGAGGGCCAATCAAAGCACCCATTTCCCGATCTGTGTTGTGCTGTGTCCAAGGGACACAGCCATCACAGAATCGTGCCACTGTGTGGCCCCAGTTCTACCAGGACGTATGGGTACATCCAATCAGAACGGCAACGTTTATGTACAGTGACTGGGTGGGAAGCAGTAAAGTTTCACTAAAGGCAACTTTTTAAAATTTTTAGATAGAGTGGAGAGCGATTAGAACAATACATGTAAAATACATGTAAAAATCTTAATTTTTGGCAATAAAATTACTTAAACCCACAGAATACGATACATTTTCTGAAAGCAGAGGCCCTGTAGAAAAAAAAAGTAATAATTGCAAATTCTTATGTCACATGATATTTGCGCAACTGTGTATTAAACGCAAATGTGCAAGTAAAAAAGATAATAAAAATAATTATAGTGCAAAAACACATATAATAATACCCATTTTTGGTAAAACAAAAAGATGAGGTTGCATAGAGTAAATAGATACTAAAAACATTCCATGTCCTAAAATTGCATGGGCCTGTGATGTCGCCAAAAATTATAGTGCCCAAAAATCACCATAGGTGATGCTCTAAAAGCCTTTACAACTCATCAACTTAGAGTTAACTAGGAGCTCTTGTGCTAGAATTATTGGTCTTACTCTGATGTTCGCGGGGATATGTCACACATATGGTGCGACTGAGGTTTACATATGCGTGCACACCCTGGGCTACCATTTGCATATGAGCAGGTGTGCGGGTCAACGGGGGTTACGGAAATTATTTTTTCATACATTTTTTAATATTTCATTATAATTTCATTCTTTCGAAATTTTTTCTTTTTTATTTATTCTTTTACTTAATAACTCTAACCTGCTCTTTATGAGGGAGAAAAAAAGTAAATTCAGGAACATCAGCCAGACATCAACTAGCTGAAGGAGGTGAAGTTCCGCCTTCAGTCATTTCAGATAGGAATAGGACAAGTGGGATTTACCTCTCAAGACATCTAACATAGGTGAAATTGAAGACGCCCCTTAGAACCAACATGCCGTCACTGTGTTCTAAAATCAACGGCACCAGCCTCCTAAGGAAAAGTAGTTGGTCCATATTCGGGAAGTGAACATTGATCAATGTAGATGTAATTTCTGGGTTCGTTACGTGGGTGGTTCCTGGGCAGTGGAATGCATGCTGGCTTAGTGTCAGGGCATCTACATTGGACCGGAGACTATGTATGCTGGTGCATATGCAAACTTTTTTTAGATTTTGTTGCTACAATAAACATTATTACACTATATGTTCCCTGTTGAGGTTCTTTTTTTTATGGTATACAAGTCACACTGGGACCTACTAGGAGAGGAGGAGTAACAGCTGTGGGGATGATTGCTTATACATCCATATACATGAAGGCTGGTTATTTTAGTTGATCTAGTAAGTGTATATATTGCAGCATGGGGTGGAACATGTTGTGTTGATGATTTGGAGGAGGTTCCTGGTCAACATTATACATTATAAGAGATCAGTGAGCTCCTGTGTCCTTTGCCTCTGATTCACGGCAGATATCTTAAGTAAAATGCCCCTCATAGTTGCCTTATGGGCATTCCACAAAACAAAGGGGTCAACCTTTGATTGAGCATTAATTTAAAAAAATTCATGAATATCTTTAACTATCTCACTCTTATATATTGGTGAGGACATAAGGGACACATCATTTCAAAACCTACCTAGTTCCAAGAGTCAGTGACACGGGGGAATGGTCAAACAAAGTTATTTATTGGATGGTGGAATTACTTGCTTTCTGCAGTAAGAATTTTTCCACAAGATACAGATCCAGTGTGGAGTACGTAAGGTGAATAAAAAAGAGCTGTCCCTTCCTGTAGTATGGTGGCAACGCCATACATTGTATAGGGATGAGGTTTAAATTAAGTGTGATAGTGTCGCTCTACTGGAAAATTTACGACCTAGGTTAGAGACATCCATCTGAATATCCGGGACAGCATTAAAGTCACCAGATGATAATGTGGCATTTACTCAAAGACTTGACTCTTCGCCATAATTTGTTTAAGAAGGAGATTTGCTTAGTATTTGGCAGGTATACATTCATCAGTGTGTACACGGTGTTATTAATCTCACATATAAGAACAATGTATCTATCTATATCATTGATAGTGGATAAAGCTTAGAAGGCTATAGTGTTCTTAACAGCAATGGCTACTCCCCTTTTCTTGGTGGGAGTGTCGGCCAAAAAAACATGGAAATTTTTTATGTGAGTCAGTAGGAGGATTGCGAGTGTTAAAGTGGGTCTCCTGCAAACATAATATATCACAGCTGAGTTTCAGGGAGTCCTTCCATGGCATATGCCTTTTAGTAAGCCCTTTCATATTAAATGATGTGATCCTAAATGACATGGTGTATGAAAAATTAACAGACAAAAGAAAAAAGAAATCCAACAGATAAGAGTATGCATTAAACTATAAATACTATGACAGCGAAGAGGACTAGATTTGGCTGTATCAAGTAGGCAAATCCTTCCAGAAGCTGAAAGGAATTAGAATCCTCAAGACCTTGAACTTAGAGGAACTCAATATATATCTGTTAATAACACACAAGCAGTTAAACAGATTACTCCTAAACAAACACCACAACTTTTAGGAGTGTATAAGAGAAACGTTATATAAGCATACAAATCTGCAATTCCCAGTGGAAATCTGTGTGGGTATAAATTACCACTAACTTCTTGGGGGTAAAAAGAACAAAAATCATGCACAAGGGCCCCTGCCGGAGCATGGTCATTGCTGTATCAAAATGTAAGGACTCTTGTGGCTTTTTAACCTGGAGTTTCATCTAGCTAGTCGGAAGAAGCTGGATGAGGTCTCGCCACAGATTCTCCCTGCCTTGCATCTGCATCCAGCAGGTTCTATTTCTTCAATAGTTTTTTGCCAGCTGAAACAATCATCATAGTAAAGTCTCTGCCATCTCTAGTGATTGTCCGTTTCTATAGATAACCCTATCTGTACATTATAATATAAGATGGTTGCGAAGAGACTTAGTTATTGTGACCAGATTCCTTCTTTGCTGCATTGTATATGCAGATAGGCCTGCACACAGAGAATGGCCTTGCATGGAGTCAGGAATACTTTTAGGGTTCCTAGGAAAACCTGAGAAGTTTTTTTTTCCTTTACGCGGTAATAATGTATGCGGGCGATAGTATCTCTCGGAACATTATGAGGGAGATGTCTTGATTTTGGCAACCTATGTCTTCTATCAATCAGCAGCTCTTTCAAAGGTAGATCAGGGAGGGCATCTTTGGAGGTCTGGTGATTTTATGGATTCAGAGATTCCCTGAATTTTTACATTATTTTCATCTAAAACAGTCCTCCAAGTCGGCAACTTTAGCTTTAAGCCATCCAATTTCATCCTCCTGATCATGGAGAGTGTCTACCAATTCATTAAAAGAAGTGGAGAATTCCCTCATTTTGATTTCTAAATGCGTAACTCGATCGCCTACTTCAGACACGTCCGCTTTAAATTGCTGCATCATAGTCATGATATCAGAATGTATATTGCTCTTGAGACTAACATATCCTTCAGTGTCGTGTCTAAAACTGGTTGGTTACATGTAAAAGTTGCAATAGAGTCTTGTCAATCCCTAGTTTCATCTATTAAGTTACAAGAGCCACTCACCTCCTCTGCAGAGATGCCTGGTAAAGTAAGCTTCTGTTTAGCTTTGACTGGGCTGGTTGAAGCAGATGAGGCTTGTGAGGAGGGGTTGTTGTGTCTGTCTTTGCTATTAGGCTTATGCTTGGTGCTCCCCTAATATTATGCTTCATATGAGGATCAGCTGGAGTGGGATCCTGGAGAGCTGCCGGCGCCATCTTGGCTGTTATTAGCCGCATGGTGGGGGAAAGAAATCCATCAATTTCACTGGCGCTCTAGATCGTTTCAGGACATGCTCCTTATGTGTGCCCAATTAGGCTTCTTACTGTGTGAGTGAAGTAAGCCCACATCCCCTGGAGTTTTTCTTCTTTTCAGTGGGGGGGGGGATAAATAATGAGGCACATGTGAATAAACAACTGCCTGGGAGACTGGCAAACCTACATAATGAAAATAGGTTTTATTTATCTACTCCTGCTTTGTGTCAGTGAGGGTGACGCTGGAGAATATGGGGGTATGTTTTCATTGTACAAACAATACAATTCACTTGGCATTAAGGGAACTGTAGCTTGTGAAGTGAAAGTGAGAGAGTGAGAGGGCAGGATGTCACGTATGCCCTGCATATTCACCTCCTACTCTCTTGAATTAAAGTAATGCCATAAATAATTTTCTACTTGACTTTTCTCCTAAACAGTGAGTTTGTTAACTAATTAACTAACTGTTTAGTGTTTTATATAAGTTAGTTAACTAATTGATAAATGTTGTGGTATCCTGGAATTCTGCTTTAACTGAAATGGGGGTAATCATACATTTTCCATGTATTCGTCACTTGTGTTGGAGCTTAGCAAAGTCACTAGAACTTTTTACCTGGCTTAAGCTGGATACACACTGTACAACGTTTGTTGGTAGATTTCCTTTGGATTTACCTTCAACTATGTTGTGCAAGGGCCTGCCTGATTGCATACAAATTGAAAGTGTTTAGGTCTGACCTCATATTATATGGTTTTAGTAAGTCTAAAGGAAAAAATTCAAAGAAAATTGTATAGTGTGTATCCAGCTTTAAGCTCTGAAGAAACCGACGCAAAGTCAGTGAAACACGTCAGCGGCAGCGCCCCCTGTACTGCACTCTCTGTACCAGCCTTCCCTGTGTATATCCGACTCAAGCACGACCAGCTTCCCCGCGGCTCCTCCTGCCTTCAGCTCGTTAGGCCGCCACTGACGGACCTACACGCCAACTCGGAACGAGACTCGAGCAAGAATGGAGTCGGAACGCCGCTATAGAGGACTGTAAGTGCCGGCTGAGTCAGGATACATCACACAGAGGTATGAACTTTTCATTATTTGGCTACCATTTGGTTCATTACTACCTTCATGCAAAGGATCACTGAAGACTGTGTTTGTCAACTTTTCCATTGACCAAGGCATACTTCGGCCAGTGAACCTGAACCCTAATTAATCAGTACTGAATTTTCAGGACAGGATTCCACACGGTTTGCTAATGCTGGAAGCCTCCACGGGAGGCACATACATCATCCTCAGGATCTTCTTCTCTTCATGTGTAATCAATTATCCATCATCACTGCTGTAGCCATAATTGTGGAGGAACAGCCCCAGTGAATTCCCCTGTTTGATCACGGGGCGGCCATCCCCATTTGCCGCACACGTTCATCATTTGTGCATCCCAGGACTACCCTTTGATTACTAAAATTCAGTGTTGCAGGGTAGTAGTTCAATCCTTTTCACAGCCTATGCACTTTACAACTAGTTCAAGGCTTCATTCATGTGCAGTAATTGTGTTGTTTTTTAATTGATTTTATATTGTATGTGTTTTCTATTTTGTGCACAGTCTTTTCATCAGGCACAGGTGCCTAAAAAATTTACAAAATTTTAATACCACTTACCAACCTTTTTGACTCCTTGGTGCCTAGTTTTGATCACCCTTAGGTGGACGTGGACTGGGAAGCTATCCTCCTGCATCCACTTCCCCTATCCTTCCTTTTTTATGCATTTTTGGGATCAATAGGTATCCATTGCATTGCATTTACATGAGTCCCTTCCTTACAACTATTATGTTTTGTAGCTAATAGAGGCCATCACCGGAACACCTTCTGTTTATTTTTATGTTGTGCAAGGGCCTGCCTGATTGCATACAAATTGAAAGTGTTTAGGTCTGACCTCATATTATATGGTTTTAGTAAGTCTAAAGGAAAAAATCAAAAGAAAATTGTATAGTGTGTATCCAGCTTTAAGCTGGATACACACTATACAATTTTCTTTAGAAGCTGCCTTGCTAAAGAAGCTGAGGGTAAAGCTGATGAACAGGCCAAGCATGTCTCTGGACCTAAACCCTATTGAGCATCTGTGGAGCATCCTCAAATGGAAGGTGGAGGAGCTCAATGTCTCTAACATCCACCAGCTCCGATGTCATCATGGAGGAGTGGAAGAGGACTCCAGAGGTCTGTGAAGCTCTGGTGAACTCCATGCCCAAGAGGGTTATGGCAGTGCTGGAAAATAATGCTGGCCACACAAAATATTGACAATTAGGGCCCAATTTGGACATTTTAAATTAGAGGTGTACTCACTTTTGTTGCCAGCGTTTTAGACCTTAATGGCTGTGTGTTGAGTTATTTTGAGGGGACAGCAAATTTGCACCGTTATATAAGCTGTACACTCACTACCTTACATTTCAGTGAGGTGTGTACTCACTTTTATGAGATACTGTATGTGTTTGTGTGGGAATGTATGTGTGTGCAGGCATGTACTTACATATGTATACACTTTATGTGGGTTTATGCATGCATGTGTGGGTATGTATTTACACACATCTGTATGCATGTGAGTTTACCTGTGTGTATGTTCATGCCTCTGCAATTTGTATATGCTTGTGTGTATGTATGTACTGATAGGCCTCGTTCACATGGGGATGAATAGGTGTTTCATGAATCCCCATGCGGGCAGTCCTATTCATGTCAATTAGGATGATCCCAATTTGACCTCCATGTAAGTGTGGGTGCAGGACTCTGAATGAGTATGAATGGGACTGCCTGCATGGGGATTCACAGCATCACCTGTGTGAACAGGTCTAATTCCGGACCACTACACTCTGTATGATCAGAACTGTTTTCCTAAGCTAGCAGGACTGCTTTTTTATAGTAGGGTGCCAAGAAAGTACTTGTAAAGGTTGCCACAACTGAAAAAAATTGATTAGAATGAATTAGTTACTATTTCAGCACAGAACATCGTTCAACATTATCCACCTCCAAATGACTCTATGGGGTTGATTTACTAAAACTGGAGTGGAGAATCTGGGGCAGCTCTGCATAGAAACCAATCAGTTTCCATTTTTTGTTGTCAAAACTTAATTTATAACAAGCTGAAGCTTGAAACTGACTGGCTACCATCCACAGCTGCACCATATTTTGCTCTCTCTAGTTTTAGTAAATCAACCTCTATGTCTGTCAATTAAAAGTGTATCCAGTAAGGAAAGAGTCTGCTCTAACTTTGTATAAGCAGATCACTCACACTAGCAAAAAAGGCCAATTTGATAGTAATCCATACATATGCAGTAAATCTGTCCCTTTTTGTTGTTGTCAGCTGGTGCAACATGAAAACATTCCAACCTTGATCTGTGATGCACACTTCCCAAAAACACTGCAAATTACAGTAGCTGAAGCATACTGAAGTCAATTACCAGAAAATGTCTCTAGAAGAGTCATGCTTGTATAACCCAGCAAGTAATGCTCAATTTAAAAGTGAATAATCACAGGAATCACCAGTGCATAACTTGACCAGTTTCTTTCTCACTCTTCTCTAATGAAGACAAGCATTGAAAAGAGTGGTTTTTGGGGTGATATACTGTATGTAGACAAATATTCTCTACACACCAGCTATATTTATTACAAAAAAAAGTAATTTGTACACATGGAGTTGAGTCAGGCCTATGGTCACTGTAAATCAATGGTAACAGAGTTGGTGATTAGGAATGTAGTTTTATAACATAGGCTTTCCAGCATTAGCTAAAAAAAAAAACACCGCTCTTCCAGTAACATTGCAAAAATGTTGCTATTCTATTTATTTTTTATTGCATTTAGAGTAACAATAAGAATGGTACATGCTGCCATTAAAGTAAACACTTCATGATCACTCTTCATTTCTACTTCCTAGACTGGAATCCAGAAAGCTCAGTGGCCCCTATGTCTATAAATCTCTGGACACTCTCTTTTGTGGATTCCTTTGGGAAATAATTGAAATGTATGTAATTTACAACAAAGCTATTTTACTTTGGTGCCTTTACTTTCCTTTCATTTTACCAACTTCATGGCCTGCTGAATCATTTAAAAAAGGGGTAAGGATTTAGGAGCTCCTGACTCTCTGGACATGCTGGGCTTTGTAGCTAATTAACTGATTTCCTGCTTCCACTCTTCTAACAAAATTAATTGACACTTGTTTAAACCTCTAATGGAAATCAACATCATGCCACTAATCTAAAAAGTAAACAATACAATTATGCAGATGTTGTATGTTTCTAAATGACTTTTGATATGGGTCACTTTTAAATGTGACAATAAATGTTGCATTTCAAAAAATGATGAAAGATCTAGTGATACACTTAAGGTCTGCACCAGCTGATTTATTTATATAATAGTAAAAACTAGAATTCTGATCATGTTATAGACAACAAAGTGCAACGTTACCAGATGTACCAAAACAGTGCAAGGCCAAGTCATGTTACCAGAGCCAGATTGGAGCTACTAACCTGCTCCAAAACAGTGTCAAGTTTCCAGGTTTCATATATAAAATATATATAAAAAACTGTTAAAGCTGCCTGAAAGGTATACAGTTATGTTGTTTAATCTATTAAATCCTTATATGTGCCGTGCTCAAAATGTATAAAGTCAGATTCCTCCCACTTTTATTGAGTTAATTTTATTGAGTATTGACCACCTCCACAATTTGGAGACAGCCCACACAAAAACAGTATAAATGTGGCATTCCACCAAAACAAAAAAAAAATTATATTAAGGTGCAATTGTAAAGTCCACTTAGTAAATAAAAAGTGTCCAAAGACTGGGAATGTTGATCTCTTAGTGTATGTCCACCAAGTCCACCAGATACACCAAGTGTAATTCAAAGTGAAAGAGCAGGTAAATCTCCACCAGTGTAGCTGCCACCACAATAGACTCAGGAGCGCTTGCCGGAACATGTGGGCTCTTTATGCCTTTGGCACAGAGTCATGCAAGCAATAGGTTAAAGGTCTCACAGAAATCGACCATCACCAATAACCTTCTCCTCTGGTAAATCAATTCACTCAGAAATGTGTCCTTTCCCCAGAATCCAGGTACTCGGAAAACAAATTATGGAGGTGGTCAATGCTCATTGTGAGGTACAATGGCCCCCACATTGGACAAGACATTGCTACTCAGCTCCTTGATGACTTTTCACATTAATATTTTTTTGCACAGTATGCACTAAGCACTTTTCTATTCTGTTTACTAACCTATAATCTTTAAATGTAAAAGGGTGACTTCCGATTCAGGAATAGTATACGTTTTTATGCATTGGGTGATCTATGTTTCCTATTATGCGATGATACATAACACATATGTTTGATGTTTACACTATATGCACTCAGCACTTTTTCAAGTGGTTACACTTTAATTGTTATATAAATGGGACTTTATAAATTTTGAGCGTGGCACATATAAGGATTATATAAGTTAGTAACAATATTGTGGTATTGGAGTGCCTGCAGCTTTTTTTCTTGTTCCTTAGTAAGTGCAGCAATCCATTCTGAATCTATACAGTCATGTTGTAATATACAGTAGATGTGTGGAACAAGAAAGAAGTGTTGATGTTTTAAGGATTCCTTTTTGCATGTTAGGTAATATTTTTAAAAATAAGCTTGTTCCATGTATGCTTGCATGCATCCAATGTCTTTTAAAGTGCAGTTGTTAAGGGATCTTTTCATTTATAGTTTAATTTTGTCTTGGGCCCCTTTTACACAACCATTTCAATAAGGTCCACCTGTCAGTTTTTCAGGTGGACTTGATCGAACGGTTCATTCATCTCTATGTACCGACAGTGTAAACGGGTTTCCGTTGGCACCCACCAACCTCCAATATGATCTGGTCCACTAAAAGCAAATGGAAGAGCATCTGTCCTCTTCTGTGTAGGCAGATTGGATCAGAGGTAGTCAGGTGTAAATGGACAGCCAGTCCTTTTACACCCGACTGCTCACAAAGCAGAGCGAGCTTGGGCCGTGTCCGCTCTGCATAAAATGACCGGACACAGACCTGTCACGTGCCTGCTCTGCTCTGTATGGGATCGAGGGACAGATTCCCTGCTGAGAAAAGCAGATCTGTCCCATGTGAAAGGTATAAAAAAAAGTATAAAAAGTATACTTTTTGGGTCTCAGGTTAACATGGGCTCTCAGTCCCTCTACCTCTTCCTCTTGAAACCTAGGTATCAGCATTTTTAGGAAAGCTAGGAATTGTCTTTTTAAAATCTAGTGATAGCCAGGACAAACCATCTGATCAATTTTAAGCTGTACTGTGCACATCTACAGATCTCCTAACGGTAGGCAAATCTGTTTTTCATCTCTTTGATTTTCTAACATTTAAAAAAAGTTTTGAAGTCTTTTGTCATTGCTTTTGTCCCAGTGTGGCAGAACTGCACAGAATCATTTATGCCATGTAACTAACCATGCCAATTATCCTTAAAGGGCACATTTACACTTACTGGTTTGTTGCATTGCTTGACCATCCCAATGGACCCAGATGCACATGTATTGCTGCACACCAAGAGGCATGGTGTGCTGCATTGAAAACATGTTTCATGTCTATTTGTTCATTTGTTCTTGTACATTGCTCACCTATTTATTGGAAAAAGAGGCCTCAATTTAAAGCACATTATTTGTGTGATTTACCACACTTTAACCTTTATGTGTTAACAAGGTGCATCAGAATCTAAAGTGTAAATGGGCTCTATGTAAGTCTTCTACCTATATTACATATTCTGCTATTTTGATGACCTGATAAATAAACACAAGCAAATAAATTAATTAAGTATTGAGGATGGCTATAACGCATGTCAGATTTTTATTTCTGTCTTTACCAATGTTGCAATTTTCTCTTACTGCTTTTTTGGTGATACTGTTGGCAGGAAGTGAGGGGAAATCTTTTTAATAGAGTCCTGAAAAAGCAGGGTACGAATTCTTTCCTACTCCATCCAGAACTAAGAAAAGAGTTTTGGCTACACATATATTTTAATACATATAAAAAAAGTCTAGTTTCTATAGTTTGTGATTAAACGAGAAAAAAAAAAAAAAGTTTTGCAGTAATGTTTTAACCATATGATTCAAGTTGGCTTTTGCTGGCAGCTGAGAATAAAAAATCTTATTTTTTCATTTATTTGTATATGTCAAGAATAAGGAACTATTGCCCTGCTGATTCCTGCACTTTAAGAAAATAGTTGATGCTACCATCATTATTTACATCACAGATTATGTTTTATGCAGAGCTCATTTGCTTTAGTGCAGTACTCAATTGAGACATATTCTATTTAGAATTCCCGCAGAAGACTTTAAATTACATATGGGAGCTGAATAGAAAATGAAAATTGGCCATTTTATTCAAAGAACTGGTAGTTTGCAAAGCTCTAAATGATTGATAGTGCTTGTTTTGACATTTGACAACAGGTGCTGTCATCACTTAGTGTTTGTTTGTAAAACTTGGTGTTTGTTCACTGACTTTTCAATGAGATCAAAGTTGGTAGCTGTGAGTTAGTGCATTTTCTTTAATGTGCTGCTCCTAATACAGGCAGCCAATAGACTAAACACTTCTCAAGGACTGGCCACACAAATACCCTGATTTACCACTTAAACCCCAGAAGATTTTACCCCCTGCCTGACCAGGGCCTATTTTGCGATTCGGCACTGCGTGATTTTAACGGACAATTGCGCGGTCGTGCGACGCTGTACCTAAACAAATTTGACGTCCTTTTTTTCCCACAAACAGAGCTTTCTCTTGGTGGTATTTGATCACCTGTGCGATTTTTACTTTTTGCGCTATAAACAAAAAAACAGCGTCAATTTTGCAAAAATAACAATATTTTTCACATTTTTTTATATGAAATTCCCCCATCAAAAAAAAGTAAAAATCAAAATTTTTTTAACATTTTGGGCCAATTTTTTTTTACCATATGTTTGGTAAAAAAAATTGCAAAAAGCGTATTTTGATTGGTTTGCGCAAAAGTTATTGCGTTTACTTACAAAGGGAAAGATTTTTGTCATTTTAGTTGTTTTTTTTTTTTAACGCGTAATGGCGGCGATCTGCGTTTTTTTTTGCGGGACTGTGACATTGCGGACAGATCGGACCCTTGACTGACATTTTTGACACTTTTGGGGTTACCAGTGACATTTCTACAGTAATCAGTGCTATACATATGCACTGTTACTGTAAAATTACACTGGCAGTGAAGGGGTTAACTTTTTTTGAGAGGGAGGGGTTATGTTTGTCCCTAGGGGCGTGATTCTAACTGTGATTGGCTGTAGGCTTGAGGTGTAGGAACAGTGATCAACGGTCCTAGATAGTAGAACCGTATAATCACTATTCCTACACAGGGGAGAATGACAGGCGGCTTGTTTAAATCAGCCGCCTACCTTTCTCCCTCTCCATCCGACGATCGCGAGTGACCGGCAGACATCGGGTCTGCCGGTCACGCGCGCGGGGGGGTCCGTGACCATGCGGGAGCGGGAGCGCGCCTCCGGCGGCGCGCTCGCTCCCTAGACCATCACAGGCTAGCGACGTAGCCCTACGTCGCTCTGCCTGTGAGGGGCTGACCGCTGACGTAAATAGTCGTGCGGCGGTCGGCAAGTGGTTTATTATGATTAGATGTTATTGCTTATATTGAAAAAAATGTCAAAATTCAAAATATACCCTCCATTCACTGTAACTCCCAACTCCCAAATATAAATGCTTAGTCTGAAGCAAAATTGAAACTCAAATACTTCCTTTTTCAGTTATATATTCACCCGAGCCATTTCCAAAGGGGCTTAGGTATCCACCAAACCATTATGACTATCCATCCCTAGCAGGAATGCCTGAGGAGAGTTAAAAAAAATATCACCAAATTTTACTATAATTCCTCCTGGCCCCTTCTAACCTCCAGGGCGCAAAGTGGGCACAGTGCTTCTTCTGTATTTATATGGTAGATGCTGAGCTAGCATGATCCATAGTATGCCTCCGATGAGTATGAGTATGAATGTATGAATATCTAAAAAATACTTACTGACAACGCGTGTCTCTGACATCAGATACTTCCCTGGGACATGTGCTGTCCCAAGGCATGCAGGGGGAGGGGGCATGTCAGTTAGACTAGGAAGAAAAATAAACTTCCGGCTGCCAAATTGCCTTCAGAGCACAGGCAGTGCCCGGTCAAAGCACAGATATTGGGTGCTCTCCTGCATCTAGCAGACTAGCAGCCAGACTGACAGGATAAAGAAACAAAACTTTTTTTTCTGCCTGTATTCCAGACAGCTGTGTTCTATAGACAGCGTTTGGGTAACATCAGATTTCTGCCCAACATGAGTACTCACTGAATAGGGGGTGGTGGCATCTGAGCTCAACAATAATTAAACCTACAAAATGGGATTCTGGTAGGGGAGAAACTGACAGGCAGGAATGGAAGAATATAGAAGGGATTTTTTCACATTCCATTAACCTTAAATTGGAGAGGCAAAAGAAGGGTAGTTATACTCAAATGTATTGACCAGTCTTTAAGTTTTCAGTGCTCATGACAGTTCTACCTGCAAGGCTCTTTTACTACCATCTTCCACCTCACATGCCCAAACTGATGTTTCCATTCTTTATATGCACACACAAGAAATGCACATTACAGGCAGAAGATTCCCAAATATACATATACAGTATCTCACAAAAGTGAGTACACCCCTCACATTTTTTGTAAATATTTTGTTATATCTTTTCATGTGACAACACAGAAGAAATGACACTTTGCTACAATGTAAAGTAGTGAGTGTACAGCTTGTATAAGGCTCGGTTCACACTGGGGCGGCACGACTCCTTACTACTTCGGGGGCGACTTGTGCATTCCCATGCACCACGACTTCGGAGCGACTTGCATGGACTTCACATAATGGAAGTATATGCAAGTCGCTCCGAGGTCACCCCGAAGTAGTACAGGACCCTTTTTCTAAGTCGGAGCGACTTGTGTTGCTCCTATTAGAACGGTTCCTGTAGCAGTCAATGGATCGCGAGGGAGCGCGGCTTGTCAGGCTGACAAGTCGCCTGACAAGTCGCGCTAGTGTGAATCAAGACTAACAGTGTAAATTTGCTGTCTCCTCAAAATAACTCAACACACAGCCATTAATGTCTAAACCGCTGGCAACAAAAGTGAGTACACCCCTAAGTGACAATGTCCAAATTGGGCCCAAAGTGTCAATATTTTGTGTGGCCACCAATATTTTCCAGCACTGCCTTAACCCTCTTGGGCATGGAGTTCACCAGAGCTTCACAGGTTGCCACTGGAGTCCTTTTCCACTCCTCCATGATGACATCACGGAGCTGGTGGATTTTAGTGACCTTGCACTCCTCCACCTTCTGTTTGAGGATGAATTTACACTGTTATACAAGCTGTACACTCACTACTTTACATTGTAGCAAAGTGTAATTTCTTCAGTGTTTGTCACATGAAAAGATATAATAAAATATTTACAAAACTGTGAGGGGTGTACTTACTTTTGTGAGATTATATATATATATATATATATATATATATATATATATATATATATATATATATACACATAAAATATAATCATATTTAACATTCTATGCATGAAGGCAAAAAACCTTCTATGTTCAGCAACCCCCCCCCCAGCCCCCCTGAAACTTATCTGAGTCCCATCTCGATTTAGCAATGTGCAGGAGAGCCTTGGCTCTACCGGGTGTCTCTCTCCTGATTGACAGAGACAGCAATGGTAGCCGCTGTTATTTACAGCTAGTGAGCCAATGAGAGAGTGAGGGTGAAGCCGAGTTGAGTGAATGGACACAAGAAGCAGCAGTTCGAGAGTGAGCTTGCTTGAGTGCCCCCATTGCAAGTTGCTTACTATGGGGGCTCTAGGCAGAAGGGAGGGGCCTGGAGCACCAGCAGGGGACCCAAGAAGAGGAAAAGTAAGATGGGGCCTGCTCTGTGCAAAACCATTGCACATAGCAGGTAAGTATGACATGTTGTTTAAAAAAAAAAAAGGAACCTTTAATATCATTTTAATGAAACACTTCATAGAAAATGCTTAAAAAAAGCTGACACCGGCCCTAGTGTGACAATCTGAAATCTACCGCAATATCAATATCAAGCCCTCTGCCACCACTACAGAAACACCCCGGCTGGGAATGACATTACCAGTCTGTCCTTCTACAATACTTTTTTGCCTCAGTTATTACCCAAATATTATATATCTCACACTTTTACAAACATTTTTGTTAGCCATACATGTCATTAGCAAGAAATGTAATCTAGGTTATATTTAGGCTTTCAAACTATATACCAATAAAATAATTGCTGTTTTGAAGCTTTCATTCATAGTCAAAGAACTCTCATTTTTAACCCAAATATTGTCTGAGGTAAATTAAATCTCATATCTTCCGGGTAACAATCCATATGCAAATTTTGACTTTTTGCAAAAGTCAAAACTAAAGACTTATTTTGTCTCTTTTCCTTTTCATTAATTTATATAGAGATCAGTGACACGTGATTGGTCTAGTAATAACAGATGTGTCCTTAAAGTATGTCTCTCTGACATGCAAGAGGCAAGATGGAAATGTTCAACAGTGGGATAACTTGGTGTCGGGATATAGACTGGAGCAGATTATTTTTTCTTTTAATGTGCAACAGTGAGGGGTTTACAAGCTAAATGGTTAATTTTAGCAGGAGCTTTCATAAACATTGGCAAAGAAAAGACTTGCTATAAACCTACCTATACACCATGCCAAAAAGGAGGGATTTTAACCACTTGCCTTCTGTGCACTTAAACACCCTTCCCATCCAGGCCAATTTTCAGCTTTCAGCGCTGTCACACTTTGAATGACAATTGCGCGGTCATGCTACACTGTACCCATATGAAATTTTTATCATTTTTTTCACACAAATAGAGCTTTCATTTGGTGGTATTTAATCATCTCTGGGTTTTTTATTTTTTACAAAAAAAAAAGAATAAAGACAAAAAATTTTGAAAAAAAAAAAAAGTTTTTCTTATTTTCTGCGAGTAAATTTTGAAAATTATTTTTTCTCCTTCACTGATGTGCGCTGATGAGGCGGCACTGATGGGCACTGATGAGGTGGCACTGATGGGCACTGATGAGGTGGCTCTTATGGGCACTGATGAGGTGGCACTTATGGGCACTGATGAGGAGGTACTAATATGCCGCACTGATGAGCACTGATAGGCGGCACTGATAGGCGGCACTGATAGGCGGCACTGATGAGCACTGATAGGCGGCACTGCTGGGCACTGAGAGGTGGCACTGAGAGGTGGCACGCTGGGCACTGAGAGGCAGCACTGCTGGGCACTGAGAGGCGCCACTGACGGGCGTCACTGATGGGCACTGAGAGGCGTCACTGATGGGCACTGGCGGATGGCACTGATGGACACTGACGGGTGGCACTGATGAGCACTGATGGGCGGCACTGATGAGCACTGGTGGGCAGCACCATCAGTGCCCACACTCAGTGCCCATAGTGCTGCCAGTCAGTGCTCATCAGTGCCTAGATGAGCAGGCACTGATAGGCACTGACTGGCAGCACTATGGGCACTGATTGTGGGCACTGATGGGGGACACTGATGGCGGGCACTGTGGGCACTGTTGGGGGCAATGTGTGTGTGTTTTTTTACCTTGCAGTAATCAGGGCACTGGTGATCAGTGCCCTGATTACATGTCTCTGTGTCCCCAGCGCTGTGAGGCTCCCCCTCCTTCCTCACACTGCAGGCTCCGTGTGAGGAAGGAGCGCCGGCGATGAGAGATGATCTCATATGTTTACATATGAGATCATCTCTCATTGGATGGTCCGATCACGCTGTGATTGGCCATTCACCACGATCTGTGATCGGCCGTGTCCAAGGACACGGCCGACACAGATTCTCCCCGATGCGCGCTCGCGGGAGCGCGTGGGGAGCCTGCTTCTGGGAGGCCGTTTAAAAACGGCCTCCCGAAAATTCGAGTCCGCGCTGCAGCCGTATATAGGCTGTAGCGCGGATGGGATGTAGTTAAAGGAAGTACAAGACAAAATTTTTAAGTATTAATACTTGAACTTGTTCTACTGAAGTAAACATTCAGTTCTACTGAAAGTGAGCAAGAAAAAAAATGCCTCATGGTCCCTTTGTTTCACTTTTCTAACCACAATATAAATGTCATCACTAATGTAGACTATGCTACCAATTTTCCCAAATTCAAGTAATCTGTAAGCTTTTTTATTCATGACAGCACAAATAAGACTGGCTAATATATCTGTATAGTGTATATACCTAAACTATACAGTATATCAGCATTCCAACATTAAAGAGTATATGTCTATCCAAATGAATATAGAATGATATCATTCACATATCTACAACATAAAATACCTAAAAATGTATCTTAGATAACCTATTCTCTGAAATGGGACTTATGTAGAGATTATAATGAGCACAGTAAAATCAAGGTTTCCTTGTAAGAGCTTCACATTTTTCAATTAAAAGGGAAATTCAATTTCTCAGCTGATCAATAATTAAAAAAAAATATATTAGCAGACAGGTGGAAGACAGTAATTAAAAGAGAAGTTCATGTTTTTTTTTTTTTTAACTGCCCCCACCTGTATTAAACAAATATTGCCAAGCTTTACATATCCTGTCCATGCTCCAGTGTCACTGGTCCTCTTTGGGCAGAACAACACTCACTTCATTTTTCCCATTTGTTGTTGCATTATTTCATAGTCTAGGCCAGTGTTTCTCAACTCCAGTCCCCAGGGCACACTAACAGGCCTGATTTTAAGTATTACCTTGGGGAGATGCAGAATACTGCTTTTTGGTTGAACCGGATGGACTTGTGTCTTTTTTCAACCTGACTAACTATGTAACTATGTAACACTGAGCAGCAAATGATATCACCTGTGATGTATTTCAGTTTTCTTGCATACCTGGCCTGTTAGTGTGCCCTAAGGAACGGAGTTGAGAAACACTAGTCTAGGCTTACATTACTTCAGGAATAAGCAGTGCTAACATTTCATTACACAACCTAGATGGCTAGAATGTCTTACTGCAGAAGTCACCAGAAAAAGTTATGTATAGCAGTGGTTCTCAAATCCGGTCCTCGGGACCCACTAACAGGCCAGATTTTAAGTATTACCTTGGGGGATGCAGACTAGAATACTGCAATCACTGAGAAGCAAATGAGATCACCTGTGATGTAATTTAGTTATCTTGCAAACCTGGCCTGTTGGTGGGTCCCGAGGACCGGATTTGAGAACCACTGATGTATAGGGTCTTTTTATGGTTCAATGTTTTTATTAAAGGTTTTATGATACAATGCAAGAGAAAAAAAGAAACAAACAGAACTGAACATACAGTTTCGAGCATGTAACATTGTCAACCATCAAGGTCTAAGTAACAGAGTGTAGAAACTTAAGAAATTTCAACAACATGAAATTAACATAAAGGTAACAAGTACCATCGGTAGCTTAGCATAGTGTGCCGTGCCCAACATTAAGGAGGAGCCTTCCGATTGCGAGAGCTGTACCACTCTAGCCAGGGTTGCCACAAGGAGAGAGACTTTTGGTAAGCTCCCCTACATGAGGCAAACATGAGCTCATAGGAGCTGTGTGTCTGGACCAAGTCCAGAGTATAGGGTCTTTTTAATAAAAAGAACTATAGGGGGATTAACTTGAGTTCCATTTCAGTAATTCTATTTTCCCCAACTATACTGAAGACCAAAAATGCATCATATATATGTATAGTTGACAAAACCAAGCAAAAAAGCAAACATTTAATGATAAATGCTATAAAAAAATATAGTAAAGCTTGACAAAGCATACTGTCTGTCCCAGTTATCCAATCACAGGTTTTGCATGGGGCAACTATGCACTACACAAGGTTGGTGAATAGTACTGTGCTGCCTATTGACTCATATAATATATTATCACACAAGTGCGGTGACTCAGTACAACTAATAAAAAAAAAAAAATGCCCAGATAAAATTATACATCTTACTGCAATACAATATAAGTGCATATAAATCACATATAGAATCCGCCAAAGTGTACCAAGCGATTAGAGAATCACAAAAATGTAAAAGCTAATAAGTACAAAATGATCACAGACAAACCATATATTGTCTAAAAAATGATGACGTAAATAATAAATGTCCTTAATATACATTCAAGGTGTATCCCTTCACCAATAATAGGTGAAGGGATATGTGCAATTCTTTTTCTTCATCCAAGTGACACCACTGTGCTCTCCAGCCTCTCCCCTGAATATAGCTTAAAATAAGCATGTAGTATTATCTCCCCTTTAGAGTTGCTGTATATCCTTTTTGCCACTCCTCTCGCCATGTAGTACAGAGTGGGGTTTATTAAAAAGATGTTCTCATGGTATGTAGTTTGTTTAAAGAATTAATTGAAAATAAGCAGCTTTGACTCACATATAAAACCATGTATCTGGCAACTGTCCACAAGCACCGTGCTCATTTCCGTATCTACGCCACTTCTGGTAACCTCCGTTCACACCCTACGCGCTACCTACACTACACACAATTCAATTTCTTCCAACAGTAAAGCCTATTCAACAACTACAACAGATTGCAGATTAAAACTGCAGTAATGATACATTTCTGCCATGCAAGCATAATTATCGTTATCTGAAATATATGCATGGACACTGCCATCAGTTCCTATGTGAGCTCAGTATGTTACAAAAATAATAAAATACATTTGTTAACAGCTTGAACATTCAAAAATAGACTTTCATGTCAAGACAAAGTCCTCAATCATAAAGTGTTATATATGCTATAGTAGAATTATTTATTTTCCCAAATAATTGGTTAATGTCCAAGTTCATGTTATAAAAGTGTTTACTCTCAATGATAAAAAATAATCTATTTACAGTCAAAGCCTCTATGTTTATATTCTGGTGGCTTATAGGTAGCTTCCAAAAAAATAAATCATATGGTGACCTTGTACCAAGGACAATGTAGCTAGAGAGCAGAAGAAAATGGTTTACAACTGATTTATGGTACCCTTTATCCTTGTTATATTAAACTCATGGGTTTGCTTCATCTGACCAAGTTTACTCTACAAAGATGTAGCAATAGATGTTTGACAGAGATACCAAAGAGGGATGCCAAATTATAGCATGCTGTGCTTACAAAATAAAAAGTCTAAACAAAATTTTTATACTCTTAAACAAATGTAGCTGTGAAAATACCATCCAAAAAATGTAGTATAATCTAGGGGGACACATTTGTTATTGTATTCTACATAACTGAATCCAACCTGGTCTATCCTCCTAGAATGCAATATTCCAAAGCTTTAAAAGTGTAAAACTCACTCACAAACAGCATACTGATGAATTACTAATTTATGATAGTCTTTGATATTGTGATAGGTGAGGTGCATCTGCTAAATTCTCAGAAATGAAGAAACAATCTGATCTGCTAACCAATGTTTCCATGTGGCTGATGTTGTGAACCAGCCATAAGAATTTGTATCATATACGTTTTTTTTTAAGTCTTTGCCAAGTTAAGGAGTTTTCCTCTCACTTCCTTTCTGACATTCTGTTCAACTCCCTTCCTGAACTTTATTGCAGGCTAGATTCAACAAACTTCTCTCATACAGACGTCAGACATAGTTATTATTGTTTGACAGATACGTGGCATAAGTTTCAGTGTGATGACACACATTTTCCATAAGTTCCAATGTGAATTCATTACATAGTAAATGTTAATTGGACATATGCAAATTGATTTACAGGTACGTATATGTCAAGACATATCCACCAATTAGGGAAACGTAGAATTTAGCAGAAGCATCCCATCTTACAATGTCAAGACAGGATGTAATGGAACAATTCTCCAGCATGGATACCAGTAAAAACACAATTTCAGCAGAGTGGGGAATGCTTTGAACTTATGACAATTATTTTTATTGCTGTTTGTGCCTTCTTGCCCTTGTGACAACCATTTATCTCCTTTTTTTGTCCTGGTATCACAAGGGCAGGAAATGAGAGAAAATCTCTTCAATGCTTTCACAGACAAATATCATTCTAAATGGATAGACTTTCCAACTATATCCAAAACAAAAAAGAAAAAAAAAAAAAAAAAGCTAGAAGTTAAGATTTAAATTATTATTTAATATCTGGATACGTTTTACTTCCTGCATAGAATAGATAGTTTAAAAAATATAATTTTTCTTAAAACATTTTATTAACACACAAACTATATACTTTATATCATTTCCAAAATCCTTTTTCGGTAAAATGCATAGCTTTGTTCTTTTTTTTCCCTTTATACTGTATATAAAGGCATTAAATCCAGACATAATCAATAACAAAAACATTAAGAAGGTCTAATTTTACCAGATATTTAGCTATACATTCTTCAAGCATTCTAAAGTGGAATAACAGAAACATTTAGACTCTTCTTATCAAATTGAGTCAACAAGAAAGAAAAAAGACCTAAAACCATATTCTGTGGTGGAGCTACTAAAAGATATGAGTGTATGTTAGCACATCAAATATATTTGAATAAGCAATTCATATTCTTACAGTGTTCACTATGCTCCCTTAAACACTGACACATGTACTCAAGCTACAGCATGCATATGCTACTTAGTTAACAAATGTGGCTTGTTACTGAATGCAAGTTCTGCTTGATTTTTTCCAAAAAATTTTGGGTTTCTTAACACTGTTCCGAAATATTTTGCAACTTTAGTGATTCCTGGAGTGCTCGCTATGCTGATCAACAATTGGGTATTCTAAATTTTTTTCGGGGGTCCCTTACCTTATTTCAGAGCATTTTTTATTGTACTTCTTCCTTCTTCCCCCTCTGTGGCCACGGCCACTGACATCACTTCCGCCTTTGCATTGCATCCTGGGAGTTGTTTTTTTCATCACTCCCAGGAAGCTGGAATCAGGAAGAACTCCCAGAACACTCCCTGGATTCAGGAAGAAGGACACAGCAGATTACACTGCGGCTTCAGATGCCCACATCTAAGATGGCCACGCCCAGACAGCGTTTTTAAATGTAAGATTTTGACTAAAGTCCAATACTCTACACTTTGTAAGTATAAGAATAGCGGTTCTGTAAAGGGCGATGGATTAGTATTATAGGGGTATTTTTAGTTAAAAAAGGTATTTGAGGCTGGAACTCTGCTTTAACATGCAATTTAGGAAAAAATAAAAACATGAGTGCACACTGCTATCACTAAAGGACAATGTAAAAAACTGTAGTCTTTAAAATGCCTTAGGCAGGCCATAGACAGAGCAAATTTCATTGGTTGCAGAAAATAAATTTGCACGATTCCCCCTTCAACACAGACAATGCTGACAGGGGAATCCCTCCTGCTGAGACACTGTCTTCTCCGACACTGGAAGTAGCCGCTGAAGAAGACATTGATTATTGCTAGCAGCTATAGCAGCCGCTAGTGATAATTGCAAGTAAAATCAGGCAGGCTGGTTGTACCCAAGTTGATCTATCAATTAACTTGGTACATTCAGCCTGCCCACACACAGTTCAAATCTCGGCCAGTTCCTGTTGAACCGGCGGAAGTTCGAACCGTCTATGGCCGGCCTTAGTAAACTCTACCAGGGGGGTATTGTACTACACATGTTCTGGTGCTAAAAATGGAAATTACCATGACAAATAAGCATGCCTACTCTAGCACAGTATATGAATTGTTTTAAACTTGTTGTTTGCTTGGTACACACACATCATTGCTTAGTGAGCTGGTCACATTTGTTTTTTCCTTTTTTTGTTTTCCTTAGTATCTTAGTGCAGTTAAGGACCAGAAGGGACTACAGCATTATTACTTGAATTTTCAATGTGCACAGCAAATTAGGACCAGACCATTTGCATTCAACATCAGTGTATAATTAACTAGGAATTTCAATTAATGCATGCTCGTACATTCGCTTAAGCAGGCCTGTGGTGCAGCAATTCTGTAGCAATTTTTTTCTGCTCTTGGTTATTTGCTTTAGTAAATCAGGCCCATCATAATCTATTCTTACTTCTATACATTAAAAAAAGAACGGCTTCTCCCAGCAAATCTATCCAAATGTGGGGTTAGAGAGGATTATTAAAATAGGAAAAAGCCTCCCCAAATCACTCCAATAGGGACAGAGTATACTATTTTCCTTATACAGTACCTTACCAGTAAAGATATTAGCAAGATTATGTCAACTTTGTCTAGCAGATCTCTATTATGCTAATGGGTTTATCCTTTATTGTAAACTCAATAAACGCCTTACTTCATTACCCATTTCTATTAACCTATATAATACAATCAGAAGACTTTCCTTTAAAATATACCACAAACCACAGATGACTCATTATGAAAGAGTAATTTTAGGAATTGCATTTCCAGACTAATTTCCCTCCTTCAAAGCATTTGAAACAATGTTTATAATTATAGAATGAAGAGGATATAGGCATAGCATTCACCGAGGGGTGAAAGAGTTAATGTGTTCCAAACTATTATCATTAGCTATAGATGCAAAAATGCAGAAATAGTTTAGAGAATAATTTTCAGATTGTAATGAACTCTAAACTAATGTTATATGTATAGTTAGATACCTGTCTAGTTCGGGTTACTCCAAATAGAGCACAACTGCCTTTTCATCCTCATTTTACTAGAATTTTGTGTGCATCATCTTTTATAGTTAGTTTTGTATGTCAATTATGAATGTTGTATGCATATTCTGTTTACTACATCATTTCCATGTGCTCATGGAGGATGCTTGGAGGTTGACTCAATTAAAACTTAGGCCCCAGAGGATGAAGCCAACACACTGAATGTAGGTAGGAACTCACATTTGAGTACTAGATAGCACATGGTCTAGTATGAGTTTACCTTGACAGATATTAAATATTTCAATACCTTTCAAGATCAGCCCACCCCAAAATATGTAAACTCCTACATCTAAGAATTACAGATTACATCTCTGTTCAGAATGTCAATGGCCAGTGGCTAGCCTTGGAGTAAAATGTAGTACAGGAAACCCAAAGCAAAAGTAAATACAAATACTGCAATGGTCTTTAAATAAACCAAGGAAAATATATGACTCAAGCACAAAAGTATATATGAAACAAAGTAGAAACTCTACATATGTTAAGGAACTGTCATAACATATATAGCTGCTATACATGCTATTTTCTAAATTAAAGTTAGTAAAAATGGCATTTCTATTTAATATGTCAGCTAGTTATAATTTTCTAAAGCTGTCAAACATGTAAATGCTGCTTCCTTGGAAGCCATGGGAATACTAGGAGTGTGTTGTATATATTGTACAGAATACCCCCCCCCCCCAAGAAATATACTGAAATATTGTTTATTCAGACGTAAAATCTGTACATTTACAATATCCAAGGATCACATTAGGCTTCCCAATGTAGGCTACCCAATGTATAAAAATGCAGATGCATAGCATTCCAATGGGCTGCTTGAGATCCATCCCGCTCTACCAATCACTAGCAGTGCATGATGACATCACTCCCAGAGGTCCCACCCGACACGTTTTATCATAGGTGATGGCCATGGGCCACGGGTAGAGTGGGACGTATCTCAAGCGACCCATAGGAACTATATGCTTATTACATAGTTACATAGTTAATCAGGTTGAATAAAGACACAAGTCCATCTAGTTCAACCAATAAAAAATTTAAAAAAATATTACAATTCCATACACACAATCCATACACAGTTGATCCAGAGGAAGGCGAAAAACCCCAGCAAATCATGATCCAATTTGCTACAGCAAGGGAACAAATTCCTTCCTAAACCCCCGAGAGGCAATCAAATTTTCCCTGGCACAGGACTCTGAAGGAACAGCCTATCTAAAGTGATTCCTTGTTATACATTGTGAAGCCTATTCTGATCCTTGGATTCCATAAGTGTGTAGATTTTATGTCCTAATAAACAATTTGCAATACGGTTGTTACACTATGGAAGTGCCTTTTGTCTTTTTTTCCCATCATAATTGGGGCTCAGTATCTGGAGCAGAGGGGGTCTGTTTGCTGGGGGTTGGCCTTAATAACCCTGAAAGCACGGTTTGACCCTTTGCTATAATATTGATGGTCACAGTTATCTTGTAAGTGGTTGACCTTTTTTGCCTTCATTCATGGGTGCATTTGGATTGGTTTGAACACTGGGGTCTCACTATTATGTGACTTATTAAAGAGTCGCATTTCTGTTGGATTTCTTTAAACCTTCTTTTTGGATATTTATTCCTGTAGGATTTATTTCATTTGTCTACTAGTTCTGATACTGATAATAACTCTTGGATACTTTCTTTGTATATTTTGAGAATGTCTAAACACATGAGGATTATTTAGCAACATTATGCAGTTCTGGTATTACTTGCATGAAATTGTGATGCAATTTTTTTAGTTATTTTTTATTTTGTTTACTTATTTTGGGAAAAAAAGGAATTTTATATATAGCGCTGCACTGTTTTTTTTTATACATATATATTTGTTTGGGCTTGGTATCACAAGCTTTTGTGTCAGCAGCTACAATGATTAGATATACCTAAGCGCAGAGATCTTTTCGTATGTACTTTAATAACATACCTGCCCTCAAAATGCATTTATTTATGTTAAAATATATGTCAAGCTGAATTTAACAACCCATAGCAAAACATCAGTTTTTTTTTTTGTTCTGGCAATTTTTACCTAATGAAACCTAAACCCTGATCGGTTTCAGTCATGTAGTATACAAGGTAGAATAAAGCTTAAGTGTAAATCCAGACTACATGAAGTTGGAAGCTCACTTAATTTCTGCTTGGATCATCAGGTAATTTTCTGTATTTTGTAAGAAAAAAAAGGTGAAATTTTCATGTACATCAAAGACGCACTGTTTTTGTTTCTGGACATACACCTGGGGGTCGATTTTTTTAAATGTTTATACAAGACTCTAATTAAAATTTGTGAATCTTGGGTAAAAGTTGTGTGAATCTTGTTAAAATATTTAAAAAAAACAGACATCCTTAAAATGCAATGATGTCACTGGACATGAAAACAATAGGATTATGCAACTGAGTTAGCCCTCTATAATTTCTAACATGAAACAAAAATATGAAGAATTTAAACCCTGGACAGGTACAGCCATGCGGAAGAGTAAGTACATCCCCTAGAAATTCCTGACTTGTTTAAATTTGAACAGACAAACATTACGTTTTCATTAAAACAGTGCCTACAGATAAAAGAGATATACTTGAATAATACACATAACATTAATATGCATTTATTCTCATTATCTAAATTAACAAAAATGAAGATGTGTCATGTTATATTGTAGACCAATGAACCAAAGATAATGTTTCACCACAGTAACAATAAACAGGCTTGAATCAAACCAAAGACAGAATTTCAGGAGAATCATGGTGGGGGAAATGTTATGGTGTTGAATTGCTTTGCTCCTTCAGGGTCTAGGCAGTTTGCAGTTATTGAGTTAACTATAAATTCTGGATCATATTAAAGTGTGCTTGATAAGAAAGTGGGGCCATCTGTCTGCAAGTTGAAGCTGGAAAATGGATATTTAATTACTACTATGATATGAAGCACACTAGCAAATTATGGAATTGGTCAAAAAGAAAAAATTGAGTGTTACATACTGGTCGAGTCAAAGTCCTGAATTGAATCCCATTACTATGTTAGGGGATTTGAAATGGGAAATTCATAAACATCTCTCAACTTTAGGAATTCTATACATCTGAGTCCAACATTTCACAAAATTAATGCAAGAGACTGGTGGGCAGTTATGCAAAAGGCCTGCAAGACGTAATTTTGGCTAAAGGAGGCAATACCAGTATCTGATGCCAGGGTACTTACTTTTTCCACAGTATACTATTGATTCTATTAATATTGTTGTTACTAAGTAATTGAAAAGGCACATTTTCTTTTTGTTGTTTTCATGCACATAACACCTTTTTCAGTTGGTACTTTTTAAACGAAGATCTAATGTTTGCTTTTTCAAATATGGTAAAAAAGTCAACAATTTTCATGAGGTATACCTGCTTTTTCACATGACTGTAGGATACTTTCTCTGAATGCTTTCTGCATACCTAATCTTCATGTTTTGGTATCATTTTGTTTAAAATGCAAAGTTCATTTTAATTAGCTTAATTTAGACCACGCAAAGAAAAAAAGAACAGAAAACAGCTTACTCTGCAGTTAAGAAATGATCGGATTATGAACATTTTTATCTGTAGATAGATTTAATAAGGCTGAATATACCCACATCTTATGAGTCATAATATTAGTCATATGTTCTGGTTTTTGTACTGAACTCTACTAGGCATGCCATCATTTGACTTTTCATATCAACACAAGTGTCATTTGTTGTTGCTACACGTCATTCACTGTATTGTGTGGCCACATCTGTGACAGCACTGCACAAGTATACAATGTTAGTTTCTCATTTTAATGACAATTAAAGTGAGCCTGTCATTGCCTTACAAGTGTTTAAAGAGTTCCTGTTATCTGACCTCACTTTCAATAAACACTTGCCAAAATGATTCCTTTAACGCTACTTTTTTTAATGTTCTGAGGTATTTCTGTGCTGGGTTCCTGAGAGCATTTTAAAAAGTATGGGATCCCCATGAGTGTTTGCCCCAGTTTTGTCTTTTTGCATGCTCTCACTTATGTGTGTTCTCCTGCTGTTAGCCTGAGTCTGAAGTTTAGCAGCTGTGAGCCGACAGCAACAGCAGAAATATCTGGCTAGAAAATGTGAATGCCTGCAGCAATGGACACTGAAAAGCCTCTGTTCTTCAGTGCTGTACATGCAAGGACATCTGGTGTATGCAATAGCAATATCACTGAAAGTTTTATTTCAAAGATCACTTTCCAAGCGCTGACCACTGCTTCTAGCAAATTTGTGTTTAGTACCCACAACCAGCCTTATGTTGCCTTATGTGTCATCAGTTGGGTTGCAGAAACTGTGAATTCAGATGACAGGGTCTCTTTTAGGTAACAGCACAACTGAAGTATTTATGTTAGTTTTTATATATCATATGTCTTTGAGTTCTTAAATCAGCATGTTCACAGTATCTCAACTTCTGTCCAGGTTGGCACTAAGCTCCATCCTCTATGATTTGCCATCTGATATTTGCCTATCAACTACCACAGCCTTAATGGCTAGTAGATTTCAGTTGCAGGGGAAATATGGTGCGTCGTACCTGCAACCAGCCTTGCATTGTGTCATGTGTCACCAGGCTTAATTCAGCTGCAAAGTTCGGTGACAGGTTCTTTTTAAATTGTAACTAAAGTAAGAAGAAAAATATTGGCAGGCAGCTTTTTATTGCAGAAGACACAGGCTATGTCTCCTCTGCAATTAAACAAATGTACCTGCCAGTTCGCATTCTTCTTCTGAATGTACATAGAGCTGTGCTTGTGTAGCTCGCCACACATTCTCTCTACAGTGCCAACATGCCAAGTAAATGACTCCTGTGCACGTGTGGGAGTCATGTTATGTCCACCAGCCAATAAGGAGGCCAAAAACCCCGCACTCAGAAGAAGCACACAGAGGTGTCAGTGTCCAGTGAGGGATTCAACGATTGCATTGCTGGAACAGATGTAAGTATTCTGTGGACTTTAGTTCTGCTTTGAATATTTATATATTTTTTTTTTTTTTCTTTATTTTTATTTGCATATAAAATCTCAATATAACAGAGTTTCACCAGTTTGATTTAAATTCGCAAATTACATAGTTAAATTATGCATCAAAAAGGCACACAAAAAAAAAAAATTACATTAAATTTCATACATTTTTTCCCTTCCCACCCTCCCCCTTCCTCCCAGGATTCCTCCCCTTCTTGCCAGCTGTTTCATTCCAGAATGCCTCCCCATGGTAGATATGCTTAATTGTTTAATTCAATATATTTAGTTGATTTTTTAAATTCTTTCCATTTCCCCCATTTTCTTTTCATATTTCTTGGAATCTCCTCTTGTGTATTACATAGGTATTCCATATTATAGTTATTATTTATCTTTTTACACCATTCCTTTATTTTCGGGCTCTCCTTTTCTCTCCACTTTTTTGGTATGGTTCCTTTTGCTGTATTCAGCATGGTTGGGACCAGAGTCATTTTATATTTTTTTAAGGGTATTGTTGTTTTGTGAAATAGGCATGCCCATGGATCGTCCGGCACTTTTATTTCGGTGATATCTTCAATCAGTTGTCTTACCTCTAGCCAAAAATCTCTTATTTTGGGACAATCCCAAAATAAATGATAAATTGTACCTATGTTGCCGCAATCCCGCCAGCATTTATCTGTCTTGCCTGGTTGGTATTTATTTATCACTTCTGGGGTGATGTACCACCTATATAGGCATTTATAGTTTAATTCTGTAGTACTAACATCTATGGCTGTGGATCCAGCCATCCCTAGTACAGTCCCAAGCTCCTGTCCTTGCAAATGTGTTCCTATTTCTTTCTGCCATTTTCCTATATATGGAGGTTTTTCCATACTGTGCCATTCCGTCAGCATTTTGTAAATCTGAGACACTCCATGCCTTTGCATAGGAGAGTAACTCAGTTTCTCTATATTGTTAAGATTTTTTTCCGACCTAATCGGCTGTGGTAATGAGCTGACAAAATGTTTCAGCTGAAGATATCTCCAATTATCTATTTTAATATTATTATTTTCTTGTTTTAATTTCTGAAGTGTTTTTATGTGCCCTTTGTGTAAGATATCTTTTAATTGAGTGTTCCCTATCCAATTTCCTCCCTGTTCTTCTTCCCCGGGTGGGAAGTATTTAGTGCCATTTAATGCTATCATTGGTGAGTTGTATTCCCATTTCAGTTGTTTATTTATTCCATCCCATATTTTATAAACTACCTTTGTCAATTCATGTGCTCCCTGTGTTTCCCTATATTTTGGTGGAATCCAAATTGTTTTGTGTAACTGATTATTATTTTGTGTACATTCTATCTCTACCCATCTTTTTTCTCTCTTTTCTATTTTTGTCCAGTCCACCATTCGTGAAATAATTACCGCCTTATAGTACCTCTCTATGTCTGGGGTGGCTAATCCTCCCTGTGCTTTGCTTCTTGTCAGGGTCTTGTACTGCACTCTGGGTTTTTTCCACTGCCATATATACTTTGTCAGTAAGGTTGTAATTACCCTAAAAAAAAAAAATTGCGGGGATGTTTATTGGCAATAGAGAGAAAGTATATAAGATTTTTGGCAAGATAAACATCTTAACAACATTGTTTCTTCCAATCCATGAGATTTGACCATTTGATTTCTTTCTTATTTCTGTTTTTATTTCATTCAGTAACGGTATATAATTAGCTTGGTATAATTTTTCAGTTTGAGGTGTTAAATATATCCCTAAGTATTTTAATTTTTCTTTTGTCCACGTATATGGGAAGTGTGTTTTTATACTTTGTTCTTCCTGAGTATTTAACCTTATATTCAGAATCTCTGATTTTATTGGATTTATTTTAAAGTTTGACAACTTTCCATAATCTTTTAGCTCCTTTTGAATATTTGGGAGAGTAATCCTTGGATTTGTGACAATGAATAGCAAGTTGTCAGCGTATGCTGCGACTTTGTGTTCTTCTTGATTTACCTTCACTCCTTTTATGTCTACATTTTGTCTAATTTTTGCCAGTAATGGTTCAAGGGTTAACACGAACAATAGGGGTGATAGGGGACACCCCTGTCTTGTCCCATTACTCATTCCAAATTTCTCTGATAAGCTTCCGTTTATTTTTATTTTTGCTGTGGGGTTGTTATATAATGCTTCTATCCATTGCCTCATTCTTAGCCCAATCCCTAAACTTTTTATAGTTTCTTTCATGAAGTCCCAATCTACCCTATCAAAAGCCTTTTCGGCATCAATTGATAATAGGATGGAGGGGGCCTCATGTTTTGTTGTTTTTTGTAGGAGTAACAAGGTGCGTATAACATTATCCTTACCTTCTCGACCTGGAACGAATCCAGTCTGGTCCGGATGGATCCACATTTTTAATAAATCTTTTAATCTCGTTGCCAAAATTTTCGCGAATAATTTTGTATCTGTATTTAATAACGCGATTGGCCTATAACTAGAGCATAGGGTTTGATCTTTCCCTTCTTTCGGTATGACCGTTATATATGCCATTAGAGATTCTTCTCTTAGTTCTTCCTTCCCTATTTTATTCAGATATTCTTGCATTTTTGGTATTAATATATCTTTAAATCTTTTATAGTACTTTATTGTGTATCCATCCGGGCCTGGACTCCTTCCATTTTGAGTGGTTTTTAATGCTTCTCTTATTTCATTTTCAGTAATTGGCGCTTCAAGAAGTTCCAATTTATCTTCTGGGATCTTGGGCAGGTTTGCTTCCTCAATATATTTTTGGATGTTTATTATTCTTTCCTGCCTTGTTTTTGAGGTTTCTTCCTTCCGGACGTTATATAACGTACTATAGAAGGCATGGAACGCTTTAGCTATTTCTGTAGTTGGGTTTACTGTTTCATTTTTACTGTTTTTAATTTTTTCTATGTAATTTTTTGATTTTTCCTTCCTCAGTAATCTTGCTAGGGATTTCCCTGGTTTATTTCCAAAGTTGTATCTGTATCTAGCTATCTTATTGAAGTAATTTCTAGATTCTTCTTCCAATAAATCTTTTAATTCATCTCTTTTAATTATAAGGTTTTCCTCTATTTCTTTTTTAAATTCTTTTTTATGTTTTTGTTCTAGATCATATATTTCTCTTATAAGTGTATTGATTTGATTGGACCTCTCTTTCTTTTTTTTTGAGGCACTGGCTATTAATATTCCTCGGATATACACTTTGTGTGCTTCCCAGAGTGTAGCGGATGATATTTCTGGCGTATCATTCTTTTGAAAGTATAACTCTAGTTCTTTTTCTAGTCTGTTTCCTATTTCTTCATCTAGAATTAGTTCTTCATTTAACCTCCATGTTCCCATACTTTTGTGGTGTGTCGGTGTCTTGATTGTTAGGGTTAGGGGGGCATGGTCTGACAGTGTGATTGTACCTATTTCTGTAGTTCCTATCAATTCCAACAGGCGATGGTCAATAAAAAAGTAATCCAGTCTTGAGTACATCGAGTGTATTGAGGAGTAGTAAGTATAGTCTCTTTTTTTTGGATGTTGAACCCTCCATGCATCTACTAATTGGCTCTGGTGTAACTTTACCCTTATTTTCCTCAGTTTTTGGTCTCCTAGCGTCCTTACTCCCGATGTACTGTCGACGTTTGGATCTAAACAAAAATTTATATCTCCTGCCATTATCAGGTAGCCTTTTTTAAAGCTCTCTAGGTCGTACAGGATTCTCCCCAGATATTCACTTGGTTTTTTGTTTGGGTTATAGATATTGGCCAATGTCAGCTCCATCCCCCTTATTTGTCCCTTAAGGAAAATGTATCGACCATTCGGGTCTGTTTTCATTTCTTCTAAGGAGAATTCTGTATTTCCAGCTATTCCTATTGCTACTCCTCTTGCACGTTCTATTGGCGAGTCTCCGTAATACCATTTAGGAAAGTGTTTAGAAAAAAGTTTTAAATTCGAGTGGAGAGAGATGTGCGTTTCCTGTAGAAAAGCAATATTTGCTGCTTCTCTCCTCAGCTCTTCCAATATTTTATACCTTTTTGTATGGGAGTTTAATCCCCTTACATTGTACGTTATTATTTTTAGTTGTTCATCTTTCATTTTTTTTTTTTCCTACTTGATCCAGTTCCTCCTCGAACACGGGGGCACCGGATCAATTTAAATTCTACTGACAGCATACTACCAATGTTGTTATTGTGGCAGGCTTTTAAAATTTCTTTTCTTTTTTGGCAATGGAGAGTTTCCCTATCCCTACCCTTCCCCCCCTCTCTCACCCTCCCCCCCCCCTCCCCTCCCCCCCACCTCCGTCTCCTTCCGTCTTATGTTGATATTTTCCTGATCAATTTTTGATCTTAGGGTATTTAGTTGTTTCTTTGGGTCATTCTCCCTGATACCCATTCCTTTGGGGTGGTGCTCTAGTGGGTTAGCACGATATACCTCCCTCCTCAAATGGAAGGACGTTCCGGCTTTGGGGGGGGGCTATCCTGCTTCCTTTGTATAGCTTACCTCCCTTCCCCTCCCTCTCCCTCCCTCCTCCCCCCGCCCCCCGACCCCCCCTCCCCCAGTCCCCCCCGCACAGTTCACATCAGTAAGAGAGGCCACTCCACGCAAAGCAGGAGAGGGGAAAAAAAAAAGGGGGGGGGTTCTCTCCCGATTTGCATTATTTGGGCAGTATTTCCACTTATTTTATCTTTTGTTTTTTCTAGCTAATGTCCATTGCTGTTCTTCCGTCTGTGAGTTTCTTCCTAGTTCATCTTCCCTGTCACCTTCATACCATCCAGGCAGGTTTGGTTCCTGTATATCAAGTTTTTTGCAAAATTCTTGAGTTTCCTCTGGAAAAGTGAGTTTTGCTGATCGCCCATCTCTTTTTCCTATTAAACTGGCTGGAAACCCCCAATTATATCTGATTCCTTGTTTTTGCATCTCTTCTGTCAAGGGTTTTAAAATTCTTCTCCTCCTCAGTGTTTCCGGTGCCAGATCTGTAAATATCTGTATCTTGTCATTTTCTGTATTTACTGCATTTAATAATGATTTATTCTTCTTTAGGTTTTCCCATATTTGTGCTTTATCTGTGTAGTTTTGAAACCTGATTATCACATCTCTAGGTGATTCTGCTGGGGCTCCTGTCGGTTTTCTTATGCGATGGACTCTATCGATCAGCAATTGGTCTTCTTCCCTTCTACCTAATACTGGGTTTAGGATTTTTTGAAGTTTTTCTCCTAAATTTTCTTCCTGTGTTGTATCTCTTAATCCTCGGGTCCTCAAATTTTTTCGTCTAGCTCTGTTCTCTTGATCCTCTAGTTTGTAAGCTAGATCTCTAGCTTTTTTCTTGGTCTCATTTATTTCCTTTCTCATTCCCTGTATTATTTTTCTTTGGTCCTCTTGTTTTTTTTTCTAGTTCTTCTACCCGTCCCAGGGCGTGTCCCAGGTCCATCTGGACCCATCCTAGGTCGGTTTGGATTTTAACCAATTCGATTTTTAAAGATTTTTCCAATCCTGCGAACATTTCTCGCATTTCACCTTTTGTGGGGGCGTGTTCTTTTGTTTCTCCCCGCTCTTCCTCTTCTTCCTCGTCGTTTTCAATCCTTATGCTTAATTCTGAATTTGCTGGACTGATTGGTGATTTAGCTACTTCCGCTTTTTGGTTTTTCTCTACTTTCTTCTTGTCTGTTCCTTGTTGTTTTCCCTGGGATGTTTTTTCTAAGGCATTTTCTTGTGTCATAAATTTCCTTATTGTGTTAGGGCTTGAGGACACCCTTGGTGATTTTGCAATGGCTCCTCCTCTTGTGGATTTACCCCTCATTATGTAGAGAGTTGTTCCGCAGTTCCTATATAAAGTCTCGCAACCTCCTATGATGGTGCTCCAAAAATTAGGTATACCGTATTGATAATCAGAAAAAGATTTTGTCTACCTTCAAGCCAAAGGGAGACACAGACAAGCCGGGTAGCCTCTATTTTGAATCAATGTTCACAGGCGGCTATAGAGGTATGAGGCATGGGGCACTTCCAGCCTCCCACCTCCCTACTCAGGTCCTTATACAGGCTAGGGTGGCTCTCGTCCTTAAATGTTTAAGAAGTGGGAGGGAAAAAAAACAATAGAGCGAGGGAGAAACTCAGACTGTATGCCATAACAAGGTGTTTGGGTAATGTCAGGTGTTATTTCACAGAGAAAGTGTTAATCATTTTATATATTTTATATAGCCCCAAGGTCTTTATTTATACCTGTGATCTTCTTATGAGTCTCTGTGTACGGTTGCTGAGGAACCGTGTGAAATAAACATGAGCTGATTTGAGGTGTTGAAAGACTGTTGTGGCTATTAATCCACTAAGAAACACTTTATATGAGGTTGCTGGTTTAAACAGGGAGCAGCTGAGTCAGTCTCAGGTGTGCTGACATTGATATTTTACCATACTGCTTTGATGTATGTCTCTAGGAAGTCTTTATAAGTCCTTCTAATAAACAGTAAAATGACAGTAGGTATGATATAGAAAGAGGGTTTACTCCTCTGTGACTCACGGTTTTGTAGACTGTCCCTTTTTAAAAGTTTTTTTTTTTTCCGTTCGTCTTTAGACTGTGTACTCTCCTGTCTCCTTAGCTTCCAGCCCTCAGGTATCAGGACATCAGCGTCTCCGGATGGGTGGGCTCAGATGGGCCTGGCAGCTCTCTTGGGGTCCGCTCCCTCGGGACCTGCTCACCCACGAACGTTTACCGACCGTGTCCGGCCCCCCGCGCTGGCGGTTAGCAAGGAGGTCTCTCCTGTCTCCGCTATGGCTGCTCAACTGCGTTCCCGTGCAGGAGACAGGGCTCTCCAGTGCCGACTCCGTTTGCTGTAGGCGTGCAGGACTCCTTCGAGTGTTGGTGCTGCGTGGAGTCGTAGCTACAAACTGTGGAGGGAGACGTCAGGGAGGGTGGGGGGGGGTCAGCAAGGTTCACCGCTCGCAGTGCCCGCGCTCATCCCCGGGAGCTTAGGCATCCAGAGCCTGGCCGGAGGTGGGTCGGGAGCGGTCAGGATCCTTGGTGCTTCCATTCAGCAGGAGGTAGCCCTCTCCCCCTCCGTCCTACGTGCGTGCCGATAGGCTCCTCCCCCTCGTGAATATTTATATTAATCTTGAAATCTATTAGTGTGTCCCTGAGGACTCACTTGGGCTTTATTTAAGGATGTTCACAGTATCCCCATTCCTGTAAGCACTAAGTCCCACATCTGCCATTTTGTCAACAGCAAAAGCAATGGTGGCAAGAAAATTTTACTTGCAGGTGAAATATGATGTTGTGGCCTGACCAAAATATTATAGATTTTAGATTCCATTTAAAAAGCTTCAACACGAGCATAAAAACATTTTTAAGATATTTAGTTCAGTTATGTGACTATAATTTTCAAATAAATGTGGACTGTCAAAATAACTGTCAGTTTGAATATAACAATCGTTATACTGGAGTACTTTCTTTGCTGAACTGAGCCTAATGACTGCCAATTGGAAACACTCTATTTCAATGGTTAGATGCCCTTCTGCCAAATACTGTAAGCAACAATGGAACAGTAATTCTACTGTGTTTTAAAATGGATTAGGGAACTAGGATCCCTGCATGTTACTGCAATAAAGCACAGGTCCCCACTAAAGTTGGAGATATGCTTCAGCCATTGGAAATCCCTGTCAAAGATTCAGACCTAAAGCCACAACTCCCAGTCTATAGCTGATAAACATCAATCCCTTGTCTACCAAGGTATGTTTCAAAACATCCAGGTATTCAAGGAGCCATGAGATTGGTACTTATTTTTTGATTTGGCAAAAGACTTTCAGGCAAAAGAGATCCAGGCAGCTCTTGCGATTCTTGTTAAAGGGGGCTTTCAGATTCTGATAAGCCCCCCCACCCGCAGACCACGACAACCATAGCCCAGGGTTATCATCATCATGCATCTTTACAATTTTTGTACATTATGGATATTAGAAATAGCCTAGTATTTTTTGAAAATAAGTTTTTTGATATGAGTTTTTGAAAAAGGCTTTTTGAAACATGATGGATTTCAGGTTTCTTTCTCCTTTAGTAATTTTGCCAATAATTTTGCATATACCAACTATGTGTGGATACATATTTTTTATTCCATCTGTTTTTTACACTTGAGATGTTTTCTTAAACTCAAGTATATGTTTTTTTCCGTTGGTTAGTCCCGATATTAGTATTATTAGGGGATGTTAACGGTTATCTCCCCTCTAACTAATCATCCTTCCTACTATAAGATTAACTTTGCCTTACTTGATTTTCTGACAGAAAACATATATATTTGCGTGTGTTGGGGGTGTACTGTAGAGATATTAGATTTATATATACATATACATCTAGACGATGTGTTGTATGTATACGTTGGGATGCTTCTCTATAGTATATATTGCTCCGACCAGCAATGTTTAAATATGTTCTTCTTGATCGGTCATTATGAATCTCAACCTTTTCTTTCTTTCTTTTTTCCTTCCTTGTTCTGTTTTCCGCTTTCTTTCCTGTTTTTCTTCCCCTTTTTTATTATTTATCATCCTTTATGCTTTCTTTGGATTCCATCTTTGTATGTTTCCAGGTCTGTCTCATTCTTTCGGCTGGGATGCCTATGTTTGATGATTGTGTGTATATTGGGCTTTGAGACTAATCGCAACATGTATAAACATCTTATGACAACGTTACACGTTCCCCATGATATACATATAATCATATTCATGATATCTATTAGTCTGTGTGTTCAATAGACCTTAACCCATGTTTGAACTGTTTTGTGATATCTACATATGCATGTTTATTTTTTTACCTGGATTTTACCTGGATTCATCTTTGTTTAATACAGGGACATACACTCTATCTTTCTATGATTCATCAGTTATGTACATTATGCTATTTGTGTATGAATGTTCAGTATTTAATCTAAATACATGTTTGGTTCGATATGAAGATACACGTTTATCCTTTCAGGATTTGTTAATAATACATTATGCTACATGGATCGTTATTTCTTTGAGCACACGACTGGTAGGACATCTCTAAACAGTTGTCCTATATTTTTAGACACATTCAATTATGTACTATTTTTTAGTGTGGAATATATTATTCAGATGTCCCCGCCCCTTCTCTTCCCTTTCTTCTTTTTTCTTTTCACATTATTCTTTCATATATTTTTTCATTTTATTTTATTTCCTCTTCTCTTTTCTTCTCTACTTTTTATTCAATATTTTCTCTTTTTCTTTGTTGCTTTTTCTATTTTTCCATTTATTTATTTTTCTTCTCCATTTATCTTTTACTTTTCCTTTCTTGTCTCTTTTTTCTTTTTTGGTTTCACTCGTTTACCTGTTTTTTTTTACACCCATTGCATCCGTTTTGGTGCTCTTTTTGCTTTTTTGGTTTGGGGTGAGGCTTACATACACAAACAATTCCTGCTGAGCTGTTTCTATGTCTTAAATCAAGGATGAATGCTTGCAGCTGTGTGCTCAATCAATCACGATCTTGGATGAGCATAGGAAATGCTAATCACTATTTAAAGCAGTGTTTTGTCATGTATGTGCATGGTTACGACTAAGCGGACGTTTCCGTGAAACGCGTTAACCGCTGTGCACTTTTTTCCCCATGTCTCTGGCTAATGTGGATATGCTTCATATGTTTTTATTGTCTTATTTTGGATATCAATAAAACTGGATTTTAATACTTCACATCTACAACCAGAAGTGCGGCTTCTTTCCTGCTCACATTACTATTGCCTGGATTGCGGATCCTTGCCTGCACCTGTGTTGGATGTTAGTGGGATTGCTTACTCATCGGAGCGGTTCTCTTTCTCCCTGATCAGTTATCAGGAAGAGGCCCTTGTCCAACATGGGGTCAAGGTGCTTTGGGGTGGGGGGGGTGTTAAGGGCACGTGGCCTGGTATGGTTCAGGAGGGGGGGTGTTTTCTTGCTCCCCCCCCGTTTCCTGATCTGCCTGGTTGCATGCTCGGATAAGGAACTGTTATGGATTTTGGGGGGGACCCCGCACCATTTTTTTAAAATTTCGGGGTGGGGTTCCCCTTAAAATACCACCAGACCAGAAGTGGCTGGTGTGGACTGGGGGGGACCCTAGGGTGTTTTTTTAACATTTTTATATTGCCGGGCAATTCCAGCATTGTTTTCTTTACATTTACATTCTTTACGTGATGACTCATGGTTGTTAAGGACACGGGCAGCTGGCTTCCAGGCCCACTGCTTAACAACCAGCTATTTCTTCACACAAAATTCAAATCCGAATTCTAATCTTTCTGAAAAGTTGGAATTAATTAGAAAACAAATAAACAAAAGAAATGTTAATGGATTCTAATAAAATTCATTACTATTCATTACTATTTCATTTGGAGAGCCCGTGCCACTCTGTTTATTAGCAATTTACGCCTGATTTTTGGAGAGGCAGGCATGCTGATTGCACAGGTGTGGGCTGGATTTATTATCCGGTTGCGGACCAAAACGAACGTCACTTCCGGTCAGGAGCTTCCTGTGTGTGGAACGCACGCCGAGAGCGGCGCCGCACGAGTTCCTTGTACATGCTTCATTTTTTTACATGCTTGTGAGTACCCATCTGAATACCTTATTGGGAATAAAATTGTTTTAAACGTACTTCACCATGTATGGCCATTCTTTTGTTTAACGGTGGAGGCGGAAGCTGACCCAACAAGTGTGAAGGCTACACAGGAGAAGTTCTGGTCCTTAAAGATCCTGGGCAATGTGCAATAATCTTGAAGGTCTTAATTTATCTGCAATCCGGTGAGTGGGGAACCTTGAGGGGCACCTTGTCACTTTGCAAGCACCTGAATATTTTTTGGCACCTTGGCACCTTAATTGGATCACTTTAAGGACTTTTTGTTTCAAGCATTGAACATTCTTTTGGAGTATATTTAACCACTTATGTGTATACATGCACTTTATAATTTATTGGATATTGCATATTTTTTAGCACTTAGCACTTTGTGTATATGATCTTTCTATGCACTTTATAAATTATTGAATATTGTTTATATATCACAGCACTTATCACTTTATTGAAGCTAGCGCTGCATAAATTCGTTTTTATCACATTTTCCTAAGAATTTTCTTAGCGTCTGCAGCAGCTGCTCATTACCTCACTTATAATAATAATTTTCACGTTGTGTAGCGCGGGTTTAATTTTGTTTTTTCATGGATTTATTATAGTCCCAGAGTTAGCACTCAGGGCTCCCCACTTGGAGACAGCTCCAACCGGGTAGACAGGAGGTCTGGCCCAGGAGTCAGGAGGACTCAACCCTACAGACATGAGGTCTGTGTATGTGGGAGTCAGAAGGGCTCCCACCTTCTCTAAGCAACAGAGAGAGGCTAAAGTTTGAGTGTAAATGTCTGCAGGAGGCAAAGGTAGTCCGCGACAGCCTAGCAGAAAGCTGATCCCAAGTAGGCTACAAGGGAGCTTGAACAAAGGGTACTTGTGTTGGTCTGAGGAGCAGACCTAAGGCCTAGGTTGTGAGGCCTGAAGCAACTGTGTGGCAAGTGAGTAGGCCAGGAGGGTAAACTAACAAGTTATAGTAATGGTTGAACCCCTTGCGAGGGAAACTGCTGTTTTTTTTTAACTTTATGTTCCTTTAAATAAAAGTGGGCTGCCATTCCCCTAAAAAATGCAGTCTGGACTGGCATGATTTCTTAAAATCATATGCACCATTTGAGTTTATTTATCCCGGGATCTTTACAATATATATATATACATATATATATATATATATATATACACACACACACATATATATATGTCATTTTGTGTTCTTTGGGATCTTTTTTGGCTGAATTCTTTTTTTTTTTTTTTTTTTTTTTCATTTTTAAGCACAATTTCCTATCGTATAACAGGTGATCACAAACTTTGCAAAAGTAATGTGCCAGCAGAAATAAAAATACTCAAACTTTGCTTTTTATTTAGATATTATGGAAGAACTGAGTGTGTAAAGAACACACCATTTCTTGTACTTACCATAATTCCATATTCACCCATTGTACTGTGTCTAAAGCCTGCAGCGTGTACTCCAGTTACATACTAAAGAGCAACGAATTCAAGCAGAAGGTATGTATGAAATATAAATAAGAGTCTTTGCTGTTTTCCAAATGAGTTCCCGAATATGGATTGCTCAACAGTTCTCGGTTTGTAATTCAACTTAATTATTCAGCAAAAGATTATAAAACATGGCCTCAAGGTTACAGTATAGAGAAACAATGATTTCCACAAAAATGAAAACTTGTAATTCCTATAAAAAAAAAACCAAAGACAAATAGTTCATTTTGAATTATCTTTTAAACAGAACCCCATTCAGGTTGTCAGGTTATGTTCACTGGCTGCTTCTAGCTTAAACGAGAGCTGCTTAAGTAACAGCACACTAATGACCTTGGACAGTCAGAATTTGATAAGCATCAAAGTGTCGTTAAAGTGGTAGTAAATCCATCTGGATGACTTTGCACCATACAAAGCTGTATAAAACAATTTAAAAGATGTTGGCTTTAAAAGTATTTTAACTTTTAGAAAATATTGCCACCGTTTCCTTCAATGACATCACTGGCGCCTGCGCATTTTTATCCCGATTGATGGCACACTTAGTGTGCCATCAATCCATGCATCATATGTGCCGTGCCTCTATTTGCATTACTTCTTGGCATTGCACTAAAATCCCATGAGACTACTGATCATATATTAACTAAGTCACCATGGTAACTTTACATGAAAAAAGTATTGGTTCACTTGTATTGCACATTCTGACACTGATGTACTGAAAGGGCCAAAAGTGCAGATGCGGAAGAAATTGGAAGGTAGCGGCAAAGATGGGGCAGGCTTCAGCGGGGCACGAGAAATATCAACATAAGCTGCACAAAGAGTAGGAAAGCTTAGATGATGCTCCAGAGTATACACCTTTGTGTAGAAATGCAATACCTAGTGATGTTATCCTTCCCTGGGATTCCTGTTACTGAGTTTACTTATGCTTTAAAGTATATCTATACCCAAAAACAAAGCATTTCACATTGCAGCTTACCAGTCCTTTGTTGCAGTAACTGAATTCATTTTCTTTTTCAAGATAAGAACATTTCAAGCAAGTACAAAAAATAAATAATAATCTTGCCAGAAATGTACTGTCCTTGCTACTTCCTGTGAGTTGAAAAGACAAAACAACATTGTTATCTTTTTTAGGTGTAAACTACAAATCCAATCTACTGGCACACAATGGAGATGAACAAAGGCATGATTAAAGTTCAGCTTGTGTCATGCAGTGGAGAACAGAATGTAGCATTAGAGGGACAGGAAAACTGGTCATAGATGGATCGATCCATCTATGGGCAGGCTGGTTGTACCCAAGTGATTTAATCACTGGACATGGGTGCAATTAGCCTGTTGGATTTTTTAAATGCGATTGATGACGAGCGACAGAACACAATAGCGCTGCACGAGGGATTCCCCATGACCAGCGACTTTGTTAATAGGGGAATCAAGTGATTTTTTTTCCCTTCTACCTGGTGGAAGGAAAGAATACTGAATCATCTATGGCAATGATAGCGAACTTTGGCACCCCAGATGTTTTGGAACTAAATTTCCCATGATTCTCATGCACTCTGCACTGCAGTATAGTTGAGCATTATAGGAAATGTAGTTCCAAAACATCTGGAGTGCCAAGATTCACCATCCCTGATCTATGGTTTTCAGGAATATGTTGTTTACAGGATTGCCAAGTGAGAAGAAAGGGGAAAAAAAAGCCAAAAAATAAAAATGCAGCCACCACATCTAAAGACTGACACACTGCTTTATATTACAATTTTGTTTTGGAGTTTAGATACACTTTACCATATATTTATTACTTTGCAAACCAATGTAGTTTAGGAAAAAAAGGGTCACCTGTAGTACAGGTCTCAGTATGCACTAACAAGATGTATTATTCCCTGCCCCTCTAACAGCAGTTAGTGAGTAAGCCGTCTTTTAAATGAATTAGCTGCCTACCCACCAAAAGGTCCCAAAAATGTAACATGCACCATTATTTGTAATGGAGCATACCTCAGCACAGAGATTTACTAAAGGCAAATAGACTGCACTTTGTAAGTGCAGTTGCACTCTGCAAGTGCAGGTGCTCCAGAGCTTAGTAAATAAGAGGACAAGTAGAAGGACACACAGAGCACCTCTAAGTATTTATTGATAAAAAATGGAAGCACAGATTATAGTAACTCACATAAAGTAAGGTAAGGTAACCGGCTGGGCATCTTCCGGGTTCAGCTGATGTTCCGGGAACCAGGTTGGAACGCAGCGTACGCCATGTGACGTCACCGGAGCTCAGGTTGACACGACGAGTTTCAGAGCATGCGCCAAGCTCACAATGGGCATGGAATCTCACCTCATTCCACACTTGAAAAAAGAGTGCGCATGCCCATGCTCTGAAACGCGTTGTGTCACCCTGAGCTCCGATGACGTCACGTGCCGTACGCTGCGTTCCAACCTGGTTCCCGAACATCAGCTGAACCCGGAAGACACCCGGCCGGTCTTTTCCATCTACCGGTTCCACCTCATCGGCTGCTAACATCTTCCTTTCTGGGACACCTGGATTCTACAGCTTCCCTCCACGGACCACCAGAGCTATTATCAGCCTATGATACCTTACTTTATGTGAGTTACTATAATCTGTGCTTCCATTTGTTATCAATAAATACTGCACTTAGAGGCCCTCTGTGTGTCTTTCTACTTGTTCTCATCCACAGAATTAACTTCCCTGTGTCTCGGAGCCAGCCCTTATTGCAGTTTTCATGCATTACCTCCTATAGCACAGTGACTTTTTTGGGGATTCCACACTCCATATTATGGACTTGAATATTTTTTAACTGTTTATGGACATGTTTGATTCCCATGTTCCACCTTTATGAATTATATCAGCTTTTCACCATCTTTCCACTAGCTGATTATTTTCTGGCTATCATTCCATCAGACCCCTGAAAGTTTTTTTCTCAGAGCGCTTGCTTTCTCCTCTCACCATTTAGTAAATGAGAGGAGGTTTTGCTGACTTCCATCATCCAGTCATGTGAAAGCAAATAACTGGATGATTTACTAAGCTCTGAAGCAACTGCACTTGCAGAATGCAACCGCCCTTGCAAAATGCAGAGTCTATTTGCTTTTAGCAAACCAACCTCAGACTGTCCTGCCCTGATGAACGCATCTTGCATTGCAGTAATTAGTGCACTACCACAATGGAACCGTGTTGGCCGAAAGTATTCAAGCCTAAGGCTCAGCAAAAAAGTCAAGCAATTCATGTTTTAGAAGAAGGACAGCAATGGAACCTTAGATATTTTTATCATGATGGGTTCCCTTTAAGCTTTCAGAGCTACTAGCCCAGGGAGTTTTCTGTGATCCATGGACAGATGATGTTCTATGATAGGACAACTAAAGAACTACTGTCTATCGGCACAAACTAATGTTACTGGTGAAGTGCAAACATGTTTACTAAAAAAAAGTAAATTATAGTAGTAATAAATAAACCAAACCATAAGGTACCTCTTTTATGCACTCACTGTTGCCCATATTAGTCTCTGGAGCTCTGTGATATATTCAGGACACTTCCCTTCTTTCGTACAGTGTATTCCTTTTCAGTCTCAGCCCCTCTGCTGAACTTGTTCGACCAGTCTCCAAACTCACCCTCTTGCTTGTTTACCTACAGCCTGCTACTTTCTTAGCTCAGACACACTCATCTGTTCAGACCTCTGTCCGTTCACAATCTCCAACTTTTAGGCTCAGATGTCAGTCTTCCTCAATAGCCTGTCTTTGTGGGGCAGATAGGCCTGGATTCACTTCTAGACAAGCTCCTGCTGCATTTTTACACAGTGATCCATCTGTTACAGGGGGTCACCTTGCAAGTTACAACATTCAGAAACGTGCATATAATAATTGGGGGCCCCACCAGCAGATTAGAGCAGTGAGATCTGGGTTCACCACTCAACAATGAGTTTGAGATGAATCCCATGGGCTTTGCTTGGGAGAATTTTTTAAAACTATAATGCAATGTGTGATGTTTGAACTATGGCCAGAAGGATTAGATGGGCCAAGAAGGGGACTTTTGTTTAAGCTAGCCTCTCCATTATACATAGAGGGGGTGGCACAGAAAAGCCATACTGTTGGTGAGTTGGAATCTGTTTCGAGGAAAGCATACATAAAGCTAAATATGGCATAGGGAGAAATTAGGGCACTACACTGTAATTCTGATTGCTAACATCTTTTTTGACTTTCATTTTATTTTGCAGTTGATTTAAAGACAGTTGTCACTTTTGGCTTCCTTAGAAAAGAAGGGCTTTTTTTTCAAAGTGGCATTTGCGGGTTTTATTTCTTTTGTGATTTTTATTTATGTTGAAAGGGCCATTTTTTTTTAGTTTGGGGCACATTTACCTGCTGCTAACTATCTATTCTTGGAGCTGGCATTTGTTAACAGAATGCAGCTAAACCACTCCACACAAAATCACATTCACAATACTCCCTACTCCCATCTAAAAAAGTACACCATACACCAGTTAGGCCTATTATCCCTAAATAAAACTGACCTGCTGCTGGACAATTTTACACTGCTGTATACTTTGGAGTATCTTAATTCTTGTAGTAAAATCCCCGCCTGTGCTCTTTGTCTCCAGTAAATGCGGGCCTAGCCTTGCTCAAAAAAATTGTCCCGATGCTGGCCAATTTTACAATACTGTATCATCTGCAGTCTCTTAATTTGAGAACAGGGAGAGTCACAGCAAATTACTGGTAATTTCCATCTGCCAGTCAAAGTAGATATAAAACTCTTTGTTGAAAAAGATGTAATACTGCTAAAACTTCTTGAAAAAAAAAATCTATTTTGAAGCAACCTTGGTTGGTGTTACAGAACATAAGCAAAACTCATATTAAACCAAAAAAAATAAATAAATAAATACATTTCTCAGCCATATATGTGTCACGAGTGAACATTGTTGCCAAGACTGTGAAAATTGTACTGTTGTGTAACCATATCATACTCTAAGGTATCCCCAAAGCATGTTCTTTAAATGTGTATTTACCCATGGTGCCACATTAAAAGACCATCTCATCACTAGATGGTACTTTTTTTATTGTTTTGCATTGTTACCTGTCATCCATGGCAGTGCCCAGCTTCCCATGTTTTTTGGCAGTATATTCCCTAGCAGTCCTAGAAATGGCCAGAAGTTAACAATATTCACTCCTATTGCCTTTAAGTACTGGGTTGCCAAATCTTGAACAAGATTCATCCAACCCTTATTGATTTGAACCTAGGCAGATTTGCCCATCACTAGCAGTGAGGGAGATGGAGTAGATTAGAACAGGCATCTTATGGGGCCTGCTGCACAATATTATCATTCTTTAAATAGTTTAGTTAACTTACAAACAGCACTGAAACGTCATTAACAATGGTGATCAAAAGAGAGAGGTCTTAACTATGGCCGAAATTATAACAAAAAGGAATTAAATTCATTAAAAGTAAAACATGTACTTGGGGTTCAAAATAAAGATGAATTATATATTGTATATCTGATGCCAATTCTTTGTAATTTGTATGCACTTTTTAACATATTTACTAAAGGATGGGTACATTTTCAACAGATAACTTTTGTTCAAGTCCAGTATACTGTATTTTATTCATTATTACTATTATACGGGATTTGTATAGTGACAACAGTTTGCACAGCGCTAAAACACAGATTTTCACAATTTATTGTATCTTGTTAGCTGAATATTCCAAAAAGGTTGTAATCTAGTTACTAAAGCCTCAAATACATACTGTCTGTCAATCTCCATCCACAGTTACTAATTGCTGGATTCCCAAAAAAAGACTAGAGTGTAAGAAAAATATCACAATGTTCTTGAGATTTGACGATATGCATCGTTACGAAGGTTTGTTGCCATAGTTACATGAATAAGCTGATACAGCCAATGGGATGTACTGCATTATTTGGAAAAGGGGAATATGATGTGATGCATATTGCATAGCTTTGTTTTTTTTTTTTTTTTGTTTGTTTTTTTTTAATAGAGTATGAGTGCTCTATAAGGTATGTTTTCCTACAAAACAAAATTATGCTTCTGAAACATGTAAGCTTCCCTTTATTATTAAAAAAAATAATAACTATATAAATTTAGGATTGATTTTAAAAATGTAAAGTGAAGTGATACTTTATTCACTGTAAACTGGCTGTTATGTACAAGCAAACAGTAACATTTGCTACACACAACTAGATGCCTGACACAAACATACACTTTATTAGAAAAAGTATTGGGACACCTACCTTTACACGCACATGAACTTTAATGGCATCCCAGTCTTAGTCAGTAGGGTTCAATATTGAGTTGGCCCACCCTTTCCAGCTATAACAGCTTCAATTCTTCTGGAAAGGCTGTCTACAAGGTTTAGGAGTGTGTCTATGGGAATGTTTGACCATTCTTCCTGAAGCCCATTTGTGAGGTCAGGAACCGATGTTAGACAAGAAGGTCTGGCTTGCAGTCTGCGCTCTAATTCATCCCAAAGGTATTCTTACGGGTTGAGGTCTGGACTTTGTGCAGGCCAGTCAAGTTCCTCACCCCAAACTCGCTCATCCATGTCTTTATGGACCTTGGTTTGCGCACTGGTCCAAATAATTTAATGGAGGGTGGATTATGGCGCAGGGCGGTTTTTCAGGGGTTGGGCTTGGCCCATTCGTTTCAGTGAAGGGAACTTTTAAGGCGTCAGCATACCAAGACAATTTCATGCTCTAAACTTTGTAGGAACATTTGGGGTTGGCCCTTCCTGTTCCAACATGACTGTCCATCCGGTGCACAAAGACAGGTCCATAAAGGCATGGATGGGCGAGTTTGGGGTAGAGGAACTTGACCGACCCACATAGAGTCCTGACCTCAACCCAACAGAACACCTTTGGGATGAATTAGAGTGCAAATTTTGAGCCAGGCCTTCTTTCCAACATCAGTGCCTGACCTCACAAATGTGCTTCTGGAAGAATGGTCAAACATTCCCATAAACACGTAGCCTAAACCTTGTGGACAGCCTTCCCAAAAGAGTTGAAGCTGTTATAGCTAGGGTGGGCCAACTCAGTATTGTATCCTACAGACTAAGACTGAGATGCCATTAAAGTTCATGTGCGTGTAAAGGTATGCATCCCAATACTTTTGGTAATATAGTGTATGTTGATACGACTGTGTTGTAGTAAAGCAAGCTAAAATTGCTCATTACCACAGAACATGTTAAAGTGGATGTATCGCTGCTTTTTACCTTTTACCTACAAGTAAGCCTTTAACCACTTGCCGACCGAGTACGGTAATAGTACTGCGGCAAAGTGGTTCGTTATCGTCTGACGACGTAGTATTAACGTCGTCAGACACTCCCCCTTCTGGGCGGCGCTTGCGCGCCGCCGGAGGCTCGCTCCCGCTGTTTTCATTCACAGCGGGAGTCGGGCCAGGGGAGGAGCAGCGGCGATGGCCGCTGCTCTGCCCCGATCGCCGGGGATCTAGTATGGAGATCCGCCCGCTGTGTTTACACAGTGACAGGGAGTGACAGATCGGACTGTTCAGCATAGCTGGACATCCGATCTGTCCATGACTCACACAGTCACCTCCCCCCCTACACGTCAGTAAGCACCAGGCATACATTAACCCCTCCCTCTCCAATAAAATTAACCCCTTCCCTGCCAGTGTCATTTTTACAGTAACAGTGCATATATATAGCACTGATTACTGCAGTAATGTCACTGGTACCCCCAAAAGTGTCAAAAATGTCAGTCAAGGGTCCGATCTGTCCGCCGCAATGTCGCAGTCCCACAAAAAAAATTGCAGATCGCCGCCATTACGCGTTAAAAAAAAAAACACCAAAAATGACAGAAATCTTTCCCTTTGTTAGTAAACGCAATAACTCTTGCGCAAACAAATCAAAATACGCTTATTGTGATTTTTTTTACCAAACATAGGTAGCAGAAAACAAATTGGCCAAAAATTTTTTAAAAAATTGGTTTTTACATCTTTTTTGGGGGGAATTTCATATAAAAAAATGTTAAAAATATTGTTATTTTTTCAAAATAAACGCTCTTTTTTTGTTTATAGCGCAAAAAGTAAAAATCGCACAGGTGATCAAATACCACCAAAAGAAAGCTCTGTTTGTGGGAAAAAAAGGACGTAAATTTCGTTTGGGTACGGCGTCGCACGACCGCGCAATTGTCAGTTGAAGTCCCACAGCGCCGAATCGCAAAAAGTGGCGTGGACGGAAGACAGCAAAATCCTCCGGTGGTAAAGTGGTTAATAAGGCTTACCTGTAGGTATAATTAATATCTCCTAAACCTGCAAGGTTTAGGCAATATTCGCCCTGCATGCAGCCGCTGGAACCAGCAGGGCATGCGCTCTGAAAGTCCGGCGGACCTTCAGAGCTCTTTGCCAGCTCCTTGCCAGAAAGTGAACTCCTGCGCGCAGAGTGACGTCATCGCGGCTCCGGCCACTCACAGCGCCAGATACGCCGAACCAGGAAGAAACGCCGAGGGAACATGACAGCTCCCTCAGAGGTGTCCAGGTGACCATGTCGGGGCTTCGTTTTAAGGTAAGTATTTCATAATGAGCTAGTATGCGATGCATACTAGCTCATTATGCCTTTGTCCTGCAGGGTTTGTTTGGTTTTTTTCGGCGAGGATACAACCGCTTTAAGGCATAAAGTACAGCTCAATGTGTTGTGGTGTCATTCATTCTGAATGGCAGCCCCACTGCACCTTCAAAATGATCTTGCACACATTAAAAAATATAATTTAAAGTGAAGTAACAAGCACTTTATTTGAATGATTATTTATATATAGCAACTGATCATACACTTGGGCATTATTAAACCAGAAAAAAAAACTTTTCACCGTATATTCAGCAAATGGACTATCATTGCACATTGCATTTTATATGGAATAGGACTTGTATTTTGTGAACCTTTTTTGTACTTTGTAATTTGCCTTATATTTGCACATTATTAATAATGCAGATGATATGTGAATTTTATGCAATTTTTTATTTGTTTTTTTTACACATTTTATTTATGATTTTGGGTATCATTCAATAATTTAGAGGGACAGTGCACTATTGTTTGTAAGACTTGGACATTATTGCTTTGGATTTCGATAGATCATGTTTGACCAAGGAACATTACATACACCATAAAAAAATTATGTGTATTTTGGTGTGCTGCAGTGAAAAAAAAAAAAAAAATAGAACAGGGAAAATTTATCCTGGGTTGGAGCCAACTCAAAAAGAATGGGCCACAGTAAAGAAGCACATTACAATGCAATGGAAAATAGTGTGATGGTGACCCTAGTATATCAGCTCTTTAACTATATGTGTTTTTTGTAGAAAAACGCTCAGTCCCACCATTGTGATATTCTCTGTGTGCAGGAAACACACTTTTCACAGACAGCCAACTATAATGCCACAACAAGTACTACCCTCTCATCTTTCACTCATGCTTCTCAGCAAAGAAAAGAGGATTCATGATTGCTGTTCAAAATTCAGTGACCTTCCAACTACAACCACAGTTGTTGGACACCAACGGATGCTTCTGGTTTGCACCATAAATATTCTCTACACCCTATTGAAGATTTACGCACGTAACAAGCAACACCACACTTAATAAAGTCCTCTGCAAAACCCAAAATAATTCAGCAAGGTCGCTTATAGTGTTTGGAGACTTCAATATAGTGCCAGATACTCAGCTAGACTCCTTTTACTTGACCAAGCGCTACGATTCACCACTGAAGAACTTCCTTCACTCTCATGACTTAATGATGATACTTGGCGATGCTACTATGCCAGTGAACGCGATTATACATATGTTTTGCCCTCCCACAACTCTCTCAAAAATAGACCTCTTTCTCCTAGACCAATGGTTATTATAAATGTACAATCTGCTGAGATCCATGCTATAACCTGGTCGGACCATGCACCAATAAGCATTAACATCTCAGAATTCCCTACCCAACCCACCAGTTACATTTGGAGAACTAACAACTACCTGATTCAACAACCTCATTGCGCTGAAATAATATCTAACCAACTCTCAGAATTTTTTGACCATAATTTAGGTGCATGTCTGATCAGCGGTGTTCATCAGAGGTGTGCTGATCCAATTAGGATCTCATGAAAAAAAGATTCCCCTTATAGCTTCTATAAGGGACCTAGAAACACAAAACAAAGCCCATCCATATCTATCCCTTAAAAATAAGCTTGTATCATTGAGACAGGAACTTAGATCCCTGCTGATCGAGAACTTTGAACGCCAACAGCGTAGACTAAAAGCTGCTTCCTACTCAACCGATAAAGCCAGGAAGCTATTGCACAGCGTATCAAAGGGTTTAGGACCAAATCGAGGATAGCATACTTATACCATCTGAAATCCAAAGAGAAGGTATACATCCCCCAAGGTATCGCTGATGCCTTTAGCTCATATTATATTTCCCTATACAATATTAAAGATGATTCTTCTACCCATCAGTCACCCTTGACTAAATCAATACATTCTTAGACCGAATTAAACTCCCAACGCTCTCGGAAGAGCGGCTGGCTGTCCTTAATGCTCCCTTCACTGTACAAGAAATCTCCTCTGCGATATTAGCTCTCCCTTCCAACAAATTGTCAGGCTCCTGTGGTCTCACAGGAGAATGTTTCAAACAATTCCACTCAATATTAGGCCCACATTTATCCTCAGTCTACAATAATGCTGCCTCCTCCTCATCCTTTCCTCCTGAAATGCTTTAAGTTCTTAAAGTAACTCTATCAAAATCGGGGAAAGACCCTACTTCCCCACAAAATTTCAGGCCGATCTCACTCCTAAATCTGGATTTTAAAATCTAAGCCAAGTTATTTGCTAACAGAATAATGAATATCATGCCTCATTTAATCCACCAAGACCAATCCAGTTTTACAAAATACCACCAAACATCTGATGCTACCAGAAGGTTACTCAACATAATTCACCGCGCTGAGGACTCCCAAACATCTTCTCTGCTCTTATCCCTGGATGTAGAGAAGGCGTTTAATATAATCCACTGGAGATTTCTCCAAAGGGTAATGTCCAAATTTGGTTTTAGAGGGTGTATTCTCATTGCCATTCTCGCTCTATACACATCCCTGTCAGCTAGAGTATATACCTCAAATATGCTGTCGCTTTCCTTCCGAAGAACGAATGGTACAAGACAGGGGTGTCCCCTAGCACCATTGGTTTTTAACCTACTCATGGAACCCCTTAATATAAGTTCCAATCCCCTCATTTCAGGCTTTCACATCCACAAACTAACTCACAAGATCAACTTGTTTGCCTTTGCCTTAATGACTTCCTCATTAAGTGAAGTATATAAAACATTGCAATGGTTTAGCAGAGTTTAATATTATAAAGTGAACAAGTCTAAATCCACTATTCTAGATTTGAATCTAGACGGCATCACTACAAAACTCTTACAACAATTCCCCTACACATGGGCGGACACCAACATTTCAAATCTGGGTATGCTACTGTCCAAATTTCTAAAGGGATTATTTCAAGCAAGCTACCTCCCCTTCCCCACCAAAATGCACCAAGATGTCAACTCACTTCAAAAACATGAACTCTCTTGGTCGGGAGGGCTTGCGGTCTTTAAAATTACAGTTCTCCCCCAGCTTCCCTTCATATTTAGAACCCTTCCCATCCCTATACCAACATCATACTTTGCCTTATTACAGTCTCTGCTCAGCACCTTTAGATGGGATAACAAAAAACCTTGATGCTCATACCAAAAGCTCATTAAGCACAGGTCAGCTGGAGGGACAGGTTATGTCGATTTTAAAGAGTATTACACAGCCACTTTCTCACAATTGGGTTTCAAACCTCACCATCCACCACTTGGGGCCAAATTGAAGTCTCATATCTTTTGAGGCATCCCTTATGGACCCCCTTTGCTATCCCCTATCTCCCTACCTATGGTAGCCTCCTTATCTACCTGGCATTTAACACTGGATCATTGCCCTGCAGCACAACAATTATCTCCTGGCATCCCCTTAGAAACACTTGCTCTACTAATCCTAGACATCTCATTGAAAATATGGCTAATCCATGGCATAAATAACATCCAGGACCTCTTTGCCGACTCCTCCATCAAATCATTTGATACCATTCAAAAGGAATTCCAATTACGTCCAATTCCCTACCTACACCCGACTAAAACACTGTATCTCTAAACTTGCAAACCCCTTGTACACAATTCCCAAACCAGTGTGGCCCTACTTCATCAGCACTACTTCCAACCAAAAAGGCATCTCACTCATATACTCCACCTTCAACTCAAAAAAGACCTTTGTCACATCTAAAACATTTCTGCAATGGGAAACAGATGTAAAATCCACATCCATCGTATGTGGAGAACCTTTTTTCGTTTTCTCTTTGGTACCATCTATGCAAGTATACTGTTGAATATTCTTCCATGTACTGGCGACTGGTCCCATCGGACGAACTGCCTACAGACACTAATGGCCTTATTTGATATACAACTTACCACTGGATTGCACTCAGGTCATGATTATTATTGTTTGGTTCCTCCCCTCTTATACTTGTTACTGCTAATGAAACAACTCTGTAATCGGTTCTACAAACGTTTATAATTAGATTGTATTAAGACTTGTTGACATGTAATATTATTGCATATAGGTCGTTAATATGGCTTTTTGATTCTTGTATTACTCTTGAAATTAAACTTTTCAATTAAAATCTATTGAAACATAACTATATGTGGTTTTTACCCAATACAAAATTTACCCTTTATCATTTAAAAATTATGCCAGTACCGTTGAGCCTTTTTTTAAGGGAGATGCCCCAATGGTGTTTCTATGTTTGACAGCACTTTTTGTTTCCAGAACTTAAATCCAGAAATCCCAGGGATTTTTTTTTTTTTTTTGGGGGGGGGGGGGGCATCAGTTAAACTCTTTGGATAATTAAATCCTGGTATAACAAGGATGTAAATTACAACTGTACCTTGCATATGTCCTCCTCCCACCCCACAGTGATCCCACTGTGTAAAATACTCACTTTCAGCCCTGATCCAGTGATCTTCACTGTGTGGCCCCACTTAGAGCCTTACGGTCTTTCTCCCAAAAATGTTTGGTTTGTATTATGCATGCACCATGGTTCTGCAATGGTGTAAAGTGCTGCAGCTCATAACTGTATTACTTCACAGCTCTATTCATTCCTATGTGAAAGTCATACTTATGGTGGCCTCAAGCAGTCATTTCAAATTATATTGCATTAATAAACAGTTGTTCACCATCTTGTCTAGTTCTTTTCAGCCTCTCAGGCGCCTATCAGTGGGTGAAATTGAAAGCAGAGGGAAGTGACAGAAGAAAATGGAAGATGCATGGGGGACTGGAAAATGCTTCACCAATCATGTGCACAGGGGGAGGTGGTGGACAATCCATGTCCTCTGAATTAGGTAGCTAGAACAGATAAAGGCAGAGCTCAAATACCTTACAGGATCCTGATATTCCACCCACAGTATCTGAAAAATATGTTCAATCACCCTACTGTATCAGAACAATAGACATCCGAACAGGACTATAGTAATCTGCCCATCTTTTCTTCTCAATAACATACAGGGTATAGTTCTGTAGACCTCAGAGATAGCTAAGAACAATGCTAAATGATTACAGCCAGGCAGAGAGCACAGTAAGTAAAGGCACAAGATTATTACCCAAATGAAAGGTAACAAATAAGAGAAGTGTGCTGGTAAAGTTTACATACATTTTAATGTATAATGTTTTCTTAGCAATACTGCTTAATAAATATGTGTATAAATGCTTATTTAAAATTATTTACTTACTCCACAGCATCACCTATAACATCACATCCAGGGATGGAACCTTGAGGATCAGAGCTTGAACTGTTTTTTTTCCCTTTGGCACTGACAGCTGCTCCTCATCCTTCAAAGCCCTCTTACAAAAAAAAACTGCCCTTACCCCTGCCCAGGGTAGGCATGTGTTACAAGGACACCAGCCATACCAGATGTTTATGGTTCTGCTAGATATTACTTCCACACTTGTGAGTGCAACCTTTTTATTGATTTTTTAAATAAATGTATAAATTACTACACTATCAGCACTTTGCGTTTTCTCCTTTTTATATCTCTTGGTACTTTTCACCTTACTGTTGTTTGAACTATTATACAAAAAAATGGGACCACTACAGTAAATGGAACAAAGAAATCCTATTTCACAGAAAGAGAACTGGAAGTTTCATCATCTGAAGAAGTTCTAATAGCCATCAAAGTATTCAGATCAGCATTCAAATATTTTCTGTTTATGAGTTTTCATTCTAAATTAGGCTTTCATTTTTAAGTCTATCCATTGACATTCTTGGTCAAAAACCTTTTTTACAGTTCTGCTGTTTGTACTATTTTTGAATACTTTTCTGCCATCTTTCTTTTTCAAATAATTTGCTAATCTCTGAAGTTTTTTCCTTTATTTTTCACATTTCTTCCTCCTGCATATTTTATTATTCTTTGTATTTAATTACATTTATCTATGCTTGCTCTTGTTTATGGACATCTAATTAGACTTGCCCTTGTTCTTTTTTATTGTCTTTCTACAGTTTACTTCAAAACTATCTTTCGTTGATTGTAAACTTTGAAAACCAAAAACATTTTTCTTTTAATTCTATTGTTTTCATTTTCTTTAATTGTTTCTCTATTACTGTATGATGTTTTATATCAAATTATTATCTTATCGGCATGCAAGCTATGTTTGTTTGTGTTTAACAAGCTACATGAAATGGTTGGATCTCATGCACTGGACATCCATCCTTCTGTCAGTTAGACAATTATCTATATACTATGGTTTTACTGTCAGCTTATATTGCATAGCTATATATAAAATATTATGTTTAAAATATGTACTAATTAACCTCATACCGTTGCCGTGCCATATCAACTAACAATGCTCTATTATTAAATAAATAAATAAATAGTCTAGCGTTATATTTTGATTGAAATACAAATAGGTATAACCCAATAGGTGAACAAAGTCTTATTTATAGTATGCAATCAAGCAGGGTCCCAAAGAAAGAAAAAAGAGATTTGATGATGCAAATGGTCCCACAGCCGTGATTATAGCAAGAAGCCTATGGATAAGCCAGGTGACACCTCACACTCTCATGCTTTCATGTTCTGCTTACTAGACAATGTGTGACCCTTACTAAGAGTGGTCAATCAGTCCTTTGGTATGATAAAAATTCCACATTTCCAGCAGACAAGGGAATCACTTATAAGGTCATAAAAAAGCAAAAGTACTACAATAGTGTAATATTGCAAAAAACAAGTATTTTATTAAAAAGAGATGAACTCACATGTCTCATACACAATGAATCACAGAATCTGGCATGACAAACGCTGACAGAACAGGCTTTCCAATAGTAAAGATGGGCGACTTGCAGCTGCGCATGTGCAGTTGTGTGCGTACATAGCTCCGCCCAACACATTTTGTCACATCTGATGTCATCAGGGGCACACAAGCACACCTCACCATGCATCTTATATAGACATCCAGCTGGGGAAGTATCCCTGCGATTGGTTCATAAAATCCACATCAATTAAACTAATTTCCATTGTATTATACATAGGTGATAACTCACGATTGCCATCATGTGGTCAGTAAATAAATTACATGAAAAAGCCAATATAATTATATCAATACAGGAATAGATCAAAACAGAGTTAGAAAGCTAAATCCTTTCCTAGTTCAGTGCCAAACCTCTCTAAAGCATGAATATAAAAAAATTATACAAAATTCATACATATATACAAAAATGCATCTAAACATACATATAATGCAAACCTATACTAAATAAATATACAATAATATAAAAAATATATATAAAAATTTGATAAACCCAAGATTAAATATTGGGTATACAATCTCTAAGTACAAACCCATTGGTCAATCCTGTTAAAAGCCAATATTCAAATACCTCAATTGTTGTTAATGAAACAATTTATATACCATTCTATATTGAGGGGTATATGATTTGAGACGGTATATCCAACCAGTTTCAGCCCTGGATATATTTTTCCTTGCATTACCCCCCGCTCTGTTAATGTTACTCACTTGAAGTAAGCTACAGGGTCCTATTTCCAATCTGTGCATTCAAATCATTTATTATATTGTAATATCATACCTCAGTAAGTTAATATACACTCTTTCCAGCTGTTTACTAAAGTTGTCTTGCATGAGCACATATTAATGAGATATTGAACATTCTATCACTTCTACCATTCTTAAAGTGATATTAAAGTCGTATTATTTTTTTTGTTAAAAAATAACAAACATGTTATACTTACCTGTTCAGTGCAGTGGTTTTGCACAGAGCAGCCCAGATGCTCCTCTTCTTGGGTCCCTCACTGGTGCTCCTTGCCCCTCCCTCCTGACAAGTGCCCCCACAGCAAGAAGATTGCAAAGGAGACACCCAAGCCAAGCCCCTGCTCTGTGTGCCTATTCAGAAATTGAGCTGTGGCTCAGCCTGGCCCCCCTCTCCCTCCTCATTGGCTCACTGACTTTGATTGACCACTGCAGGGGCCAATGGCGCCCACACTGCTGTCTCAGCCATTGAGGAGGGAGTGTCCTGGATAGCCGAGGCTCTCGTGCAACATAAAAAAAGTTGCAAAAATGTTGGAACCGGCGCTACCACTTTAAATCGTGCATGTGCAAAATAGAAAAGTGCATATAGTGCTAAAAGTGCACGCAATAAGATATAATATAAAATAATATAATATAAAGTGCTACGTGCTGTTTATGGGCTGTGCTTAGTGTACCATACTGTAAACATCATATGTTATACATATAAAGTGCCGAGTGCTGATAATGCCAAAAAACCACGTGTAGTGATTAAGGAACCAAATAAACAAGCAAAGTATGGCGTCGGTAGATGACCCACCAAAACACCGCTCCTTACCACACTCTTTCGGCCGATGCCTCGACACTTCTCGGTCACTAAAATAAAGGATAAGCCTCCATTGCGTAGCATATGTTATGTCAAACGAATTAACGTAGCATCCACTCACAGTTAGGGAGTTCACTGTCAGCTTGAGAAGTGTTCGCCGGACCACTTCCGCGTTCCACCGGCTCAAACCACCGTTCCCGGAAGTCTCGGAATTGACGTACACAAACCACGCCCTACGCGTTTCGTCATACGACGTCATCTGGAGCGTAGGGCGTGGTTTGTGTACGTCAATTCCGAGAACGGTGGTTTGAGCCGGTGGAACGCGGAAGCACGTGTTTTTTTGGCATTATCAGCACTCGGCACTTTATATGTATAACATATGATGTTTACAGTATGGTACACTAAGCACAGCCCATAAACAGCACGTAGCACTTTATATTATATTATTTTATATTATATCTTATTGCGTGCACTTTTAGCACTATATGCACTTTTCTATTTTGCACATGCACGATTTAAAGTGGTAGCGCCGGTTCCAACATTTTTGCAACTTTTTTTTATTTTACTACCTCAGAGGTAGGTTGGAGGCAGCTTACACCACCATTTAAGCCTGATTCAGTACACATGAAAACTCCATAGCGCTGGTATACAATCCCTTTTTCTCGTGCAACATACCCACAGAGAGAGATATAATTTTGCCCCTGTATAAATCATTAGTAAGACCTCATCTGGAATATGAAGTTCAGTTTTGGGAACCAGTTCTCAAAAAGGATATCGGGGAACTGGAGAAAGTGCAGAGAAGGGCAACCAAATTGATAAGAGGCATGGAGGAGTTCAGCTTTAAGGAAAGATTAGAGAAACTGAAATTATTTTCTCTTGAGAAGAGGAGATTAAGGAGGGGATATGGATCAACATGTATAAATACATAAGGGGTCCATATAGTGAACCTTGTGTTGTATTATTCACTTTAAGGTCATCACAGAGGACAGGGGGGCACTCTTTACGTCTAGAGGAAAAAATAGTTTTTCTCCAAATACAGAAAGGTTTCTTTACAGTAAGAGCTGTGAAAATGTGGAATAGACTCCCTACAGAAGTGGTTCTGGCCAACTCAGTAGATTGCTTTAAAAAAAGCCTGGATTCTTTCCTAGGTGTACATAATATAAACGGGTGCTAATATTTTATAAGTAAAGTTGATCAAGGGAATATCCGATTGCCTCTCGGGGGATGAGGAAGGATTTTCTTCCCCTGCTGTAGCAAATTGGATCATGCTTTGCTGGGGTTTTTCGCCTTCCTCCTTGGATCAACTGCGGATATAGGATTGTGTATATGGGATTGTATGGTTGTGTTTTCCTTAATGTTTTTTTTTGTTTTTTATTGGTTGAGCCAGATGAACTAGTGTCTTTTTTTCAACCTATGTAACATTGCTGGATTGAGAGGGAGCTCAGGTAAGTATTAGGGGGGCTGCTGTACGCAGAAGTTGTTTTATCTTAATGCATGAAATGCATTAAGATAACAAAAAAACCTTCTACTTTTAGAACCACTTTAAGGCACATATTTTTTTGTTTACATGTGTACATTTGCTAAGAGCTTGTAAACTCTCTTCTGCACAACAAATTATGTTTCAAATATATCATTGTCCCATTTACAATAGAAAATTGGATAATTATGAGAATCTATTATGCAACAACCTTCTTATCTTAATTTTAAGGTAGCTATCTTTTCTATTATTTTATTATTTTATTCTCCTTAACTCAACAAAAGCACAAGCTCCGTGTAGATTCAAAGCATACTGGTTTGCTTTACTAATATCTTTAACCTTTGCTGCTCAGTAGGTGTACATCGTACACTTGATTCATTCCTTTAAGCTTCATAACAATTACAGGACAAAGTTGTTAGCCTACTGTTCAACCACCAACCTAAAGGAGCAGGGTAAACCCTTAAGTCAACACTAGAGTTGAGCGGACACCTGGATGTCCGTGTTCGGCGAGTTCGGCCGAACTTAAAAAAAAAGTCCGGGTCCGTGTCCCAGACTTTTGCCGAACTTTTCCCGGACACCGAACCTCATTGAAGTCAATGGGGACCCGAACTTTCAGGCACTAAAATGGCTCTAAAACACCAATGGAAAGGGCTAGAGTGCTGCAAATGGCAGCAAAACGTAGTTAAGAGCATGGCAAGTGCTCTGCAAACAAATGTGGATAGGGAAATAACTTAAAACAACAAAAAAAAACTGAAAAATAAAACAATGTTCTTCATCTCATATGGAGTAGGGGGAGGTTGAGGTGGTGGTGGATGTGGCGGTGTCATAGGCGTGCGCACAGGGTGTGCCGGGTGTACCTGGGCACACCCTAATCACCTAGGGCACATTAGCATTATCGCTCTGTGTGCCAGTGAGGAGATGGGAAAGATCTCCCTCGGACCTGCTCTGCTCTATTTCACTTTGCCAGCAGGGAGAGTAATGTATCGGGGCCATGTACATGTAGGCAAACACATGCATGTGTATTTCAACTTTGGGGTGCACACCCTAATGCAATAGGCTGCGCACACTTATGGGCGGTGTAGGTGGAAGCGGCGGTGGAGGAGGACCAGGGCCGGATTAAGAGCATCATGGGCTTGGTGCTGAGGATTTTGAAGGGCCTTAAGGGCCGTGCCTTGGCATGCACCCAGAGGAGGAAGGGTGCAGCCATGCATGCCTAATTCAACATGGGATGCTGTCTCTGAAGCCCATAAACACATCCATGCAACGGCAACTGTCCCTCCTTGTCCGGCCTTCGTGCTGTGTGGGGAGGTTTTGAGGGAGCTGCCTGGGGAAGCGAGCATAGAAGCCAGACTTCTGTGTTTACAAGTGACAGAAGAGCAGTAACAGTGAATATGGCCAACCCGGGGCCTATATTAACCACTTAAGCCCCAGAAGATTTTACCCCCTTCCTGACCAGGGGGTATTTTGCGATTCGGCACTGCGTGACTTTAACGGACAATTGCGCGGTCGTGCGAAGCTGTATCTAAACGAATTTGGCGTCCTTTTTTTCCCACAAACAGAGCTTTCTTTTGGTGGTATTTGATCACCTGTGCGATTTTTTGATCACGCGCTATAAACAAAAAAAGAGCGTAAATTTTGCAAAAATAGCAATATTTTTCACATTTTTTTATATGAAATTCCCCCCCAAAAAAATGTAAAAATCAAAATTTTTTAACATTTTCGGCCAATTTGTTTTATGCTACCTATGTTTGGTAAAAAAATCGCAAAAAGCGTATTTTGATTGGTTTGCGCAAAAGTTATCGCGTTTACTAACAAAGGGAAAGATTTTTGTAATTTTTTTTGTTTTTATTTTTAACGCGTAATGGCGGCGATCTGCGATTTTTTTTGCGGTACTGCGACATTGCGGCGGACAAATCGGACCCTTGACTGACATTTTTGACACTTTTGGGGTTACCAGTGACATTCCTACAGTAATCAGTGCTATACATATGCACTGTTACTGTAAAAATACACTGGCAGTGAAGGGGTTAACTTTTTTGAAAGGGAGGGGCTATGTGTGTCCCTAGGGGCGTGCTTTCTACTGTGACATAGAACCGTATGATCATCCTTCATACACAGGGGAGAATGACAGGCAGCTTGTTTACACAAGCCGCCTGACTTTTTCCCTGTCCCCCGCCGATCGCAGAGTGACCGGTTGACATCGGGTCCGCCGGTCACACGCGCGGGGGGTCCGTGACCACGCGGGAGCGGGCCCCCGGGGGCGCGCGCTCGCTCCCTAGACCCTCACAAGCTAGTGACGTAGCCCTACGTCACTTTGCCTGTGAGGGGCTGACTGCCGACGTAGATCGGCGTTAGGCAGTCGGCAAGTGGTTAAGGTAGGGGCCTGGAGCTGCAGCTCCAATAGCCCCTATGTTAATCTGGTCCTGAGGAGGACGAGGTAGCCAACACTGCTTTTTTTCAGAAATTTTAAATGAGGGTACACCCCAAAAGAGTGAGAAAGAGCAAAAATAGAACAATGGCTGGGTAAGGTCGGTATCCATCGCTATTCTGCACAAGGTACGGAAAAGTCCCATGGGATCCATGCCTGGTTCATTTTAATGAACGTGAGCTTGTCCACATTGTCTCTGGACAGGCGGCTGCGCTTGTCTGTGATAACGCCCCCAGCCGTGCTAAATACCCGTTCAGATAATACACTGGCTGCAGGGCACGCCAGCACCTCCAAGGCGTAAAGGGCAAGCTCAGGCCATGTGCCCAACTTGGAGACCCAGAATTTGAAGGGGGCAGACCCGTCATTCAGTACGTCTAGGCGTGTGCACACATACTGCTCCACCATGTTGGTGAAATGCTGCCTCCTGCTAAGACGTTCCATATGAGCTGCTGGTGCTGCTGTTTGTTGTGGCGTGCTGACAAAGCTTTTCCACATTTCGGCCATGCTAACCCTGCCTTCTGAGGTGCTGGCGGTGACCTGGTTGCATTGGCGACCTCTTCCTCCTCCTCCTCCTCTGCCTTGTGCTTCCACTGTGGCCCCGCTGTCAGGTGGAAATGCCAGCAGCATCGCGTCTACCAGCGTGCGCTTGTACTCGCGCATCTTGCGATCTCGCGCTCCAGTGAGTGAATTAAGGACGGTAAGTTGTCCTTGTAACGGGGATCCAGCAGCGTGGCCACCCAGTAATCAGCACAAGTTCGAATGTGGGCAACTCGGCGGTCGTTGTGGAGACACTGCAGCATGTAATCGCTCATGTGTACCAGACTGCCCAGAGGCAATGAAAGGCTGTCCTCTGTGGGAGGTGTATCATCTGTGTCCTCTGTATCCCCCCAGCCACGCACCAGTGATAGCCATGAGATGGCCTGGGTGCCACCCTGCTGTGAACATGGTTCCATCTCCTCCTCCAGCTCCTCTTCCTCATCCTCCTCATCCTCCAGAACTGTGCCCCTGCTGGACAATTGTGTCCCTGGCGTTTGTGTGTGCAGGAACCCACCCTTGGAGCCCCTTGTAAATGACTGCCCTGAAAGCCTTGGAAATGTTACCTCTTCATCCTCCTCCTCCTCCTCCTCCTCATCCTGTGCCACATCCTCTTCCATCATCGCCCGAATAGTTTTTTCAAGGAGGCATAGAAGTGGGATAGTTAAGCTGACAACGGCGTCATCGGCACTGGCCATGTTGGTGGTGTACTCAAAACAGCGCAACAAGGCACACAGGTCTCGCATGGAGGCCCAGTTATTGGTGGTGAAGTGGTGCTGTTCCGCAGAGCGACTCACGCGTGCGTGCTGCAGCTGAAACTCCACTATGGCCTGCTGCTGCTCGCACAGTCTTTCCAGCATGTGCAAGGTGGAGTTCCACCTTGTGGGCACGTCACATATGAGGCAGTGAGCGGGAAGGCCGAAGTTACGCTGCAGCGCTGACAGGCGAGCAGCAGCAGGGTGAGAATGCCGAAAGTGCGCACAGACGGCCCGCACTTTCTGCAGCAGCTCTGACATATCAGGGTAGTTTTCAAGGAACCTCTGCACCACCAAATTCAGCACATGCGCCAGGCAAGGGATGTGTGTCAAACCGGCTAGGCCCAGAGCTGCTATGAGATTTCGCCCGTTATCGCACACCACCAGGCCGGGCTTGAGGCTCGCTGGCAGCAACCACTCATTTGTCTGCTGTTCCATGCTCCTCCACAACTCCTGCGTGGTGTGTGGTTTTTCCCCCAAACAGGCAAGTTTTAAAACTGCCTGCTGTCATTTACCCCTGGCCGTGCTGAAGTTGGTGGTGAAGGTGTTACGCTGTCCGGATGAGGAGGCGGTAGAGGATGAGGAAGCGGAGTAGGAGGAGTTAGGAACAGGAGGCAAACTGAAGCGCCCTGCAATCGTCGGTTGTGGAAGGACATGCGCCAAACTGCTATCTGCCTCAGGCCCATCCGCCACTGCATTTACCCAGTGTGCCGTTAGGGAGATATAACGCCCCTGACCGTGCTTACTAGTCCACGTATCAGTAGTTAGGTGGACCTTGCCACAGATGGCATTGCGCAGTGCACACCTGATTTTTTCCCCCACTTGGTTGTGCAGGGAAGGGATGGCTTGCCTGGAAAAGTAGTGGCGGCTGGGCACGACGTACTGTGGGTTAGCCACCGACATAAGGTTTTTAAAACTGTGCGTCTCCACCAGACGGAATGACAGCATTTCAAAGGCCAAGAATTTTGAAATGCTGGCATTCAGGGCCAGGGATCGCGGGTGGGTAGGGGGGTACTTCCTCTTCCTCTCAAGTGTTTGGGAGATGGAAAGCTGAACTCTTCCAGGGGACATTGTGGAGATGGTTGGTGACCCAGGTGGTGGTGTTGCTGACAGATCGTCTGTTTGCGGGGTGGCAGGTGCCGGTATCACTACAGATGTGGCTGGAGAAGCCGAGACTGCAGCAGAAGAGTAAGCAGGATGAGCCAGAGACGTTTCTAGGTTTTGAAGGTGTCTACTCAGCTGCAGCTCGTGCTTTGCACTTAGATGCCTGATCATGCAGGTTGTGCTCAGGTTGAGAAGGTTTATGCCTCGCGTCAGGCTCTGATTGCACAGGGTGCAAACCACTCGTGTCCTGTCATCAGCACATTTTCTAAAGAACTTCCACGCTAGAGAACTCCTTTGAGCTGGCTTTGGTGCGCTCATTCCCTTGCTGCGTTGGGCAGTAGCAGGCATAGTATCTAGGGCACGGCCGCTCCGCTTCTGCACCCTGCTCCCTCTTCTGCTGTGCTGGTGGCTCTGTGTGACCACCGCCTCTTCCTCCAAACTACTCAGGTCACCTGCATGAACTTCATTCCATGTGGGGTCGAGGACCTCATCATCCTCCACATCATCTTCCACCCAGTCTTCACCCCTGCCCTCCTTGTCGGTCTCCACAATTCTGAACGCCGCAGCAGTTGGCACCTGCGTTTCGTCATCATCGGAGAAGTGCTGCGATGGTCCTTGCATGTACTCATCTTGAGAAATAAGTGGTTGGGCATCGCTGCACTCAATCTCTTCCACTTCTGGGGCAGGGCTAGGTGGATGGCCCTGGGAAACCCTGCTGACAGAGTCCTCAAAAAGAAGAAGAGACTGCTGTATGGCTTGGGGCTCAGACTGCTTGCCTGATTTGCAAGGGGGTGAGGTGAAAGATGGTTGGACATCGGCTGCAGGTGCCAACTCTGACCTTTCTGCAGTAGACTGGGTGGGAGACAATGTGAAGGAACTGGAGGCACTGTCAGCAGCAAACCAATCTACTATCGCCTCTACGTGTTCTGGCATCATCACTTCTAGAGGCGTATGATGCCCTACCAAATACTGATGCAGGTTCTGTCGCCTACTAACACTTGAGGAAGGTGTTTCACTTGTGTGTGTAGCTGGCACAGATCGACCACGTCCTCTCCTTGCAACAGGAGTTCTACCAGCAGCACCACGACCCAGGCCACGGCCCCTATTTGACGGTCTCCTCATATTTCTGTAATTTATGATCTTGCCCTAGAAAGGTGTTTATTGAATAGCGGAACAAAACAACAACAGTATCGCACAGGTGTATCTCACAGTCAAATATGCAAACTATGCCGCAATTTTATGTTTTTTACCCCAAAAGGGTGTATATTGAATAGCGGAATAGGAAAAAGGATAAAAAAACGGTGTATCTCACACGTACAAACACAGACTAGGCCCCGATTACAATTTTTTGTACCCTAAAGGGAGGATGAGGAAGAGGAGTAGGAGGAGTTGGGAACAGGAGGCAAACTGAAGCGCCCTGCAATCCTTGGCGGTGGAAGGAGATGCGTCAAACAAATTTAAAAGGTGTATCTCACACGTGCCGATACAGACTATGCCGTAATTAAATTTTTTTACACTCCAAAAGGGTGTATATTGAATAGCGGAATAGGAAAAATGTTATAATACGGTGTATCTCAAACGTACAAACACAGACTAGGCCCCGATTACAATTTTTTGTACCCTAAAGGCAGGATGAGGAAGAGGAGTAGGAGGAGTTGGGAACAGGAGGCAAACTGAAGCGCCCTGCAATCCTCGGCGGTAGAAGGAGATGCGCCAAACAAATTTAAAAAGGTGTATCTCACATGTACCGATACAGACTATCCCGCAATTAAATTTTTTACATTCAAACAGGGTGTATATTGAATAGCGGAATAGGACAAATTTTACAAAACGGTGTATCTCACACGTACAAACACAAACTAGGCCCCGATTACAATTTTTTGTACCCTAAAGGCAGGATGAGGAAGAGGAGTAGGAGGAGTTGGGAACAGGAGGCAAACTGAAGCGCCCTGCAATCCTCGGCGGTAGAAGGAGATGCGCCAAACAAATTTAAAAAGGTGTATCTCACATGTACCGATACAGACTATCCCGCAATTTAATTTTTTACACTCAAACAGAGTGTATATTGAATAGCGGAATAGGACAAATTTTACAAAACGGTGTATCTCACACATACAAACACAAACTAGGCCCCGATTACAATTTTTTATACCCTAAAGGCAGGATGAGGAGTAGGAGGAGTTCGGAACAGGCAGGAGGCAGACTGAAGCACCCTCAAATCCTCGGCAGTATGAGATGCGCCCCAAAAATTGGAAAGGTGTATCTCACACGTACCGACACAGACTATCCCGCAATTTAATTGTTTTTACCCAAAGGTGTAGATTAAATAGCGGAATAGAAAATATTATCAAAAAAAGGTGTATGTATCTCACACGTAGAGACCCAGACTAGGCCCCAATTACTATTTTTTGTACCCCCAAAGGCAGGATGAGGAGTAGGAGGAGTTCAGAACAGGCAGCACCCTCAAATCTTCAGAAGTATGAGATGCACCCCAAAAATTGGAAAGGTGTATCTCACAGGTACCAACACAGACTATCCAGCAATTTAATTGTTTATACCCAAAGGTTTTTATTGAATAGTGGAATAGAAAATATTATCAAAAAAAGTGTATGTATCTCACACGTACAGAACCTGACTAGGCCCCAATTACTATTTTTTGTACCCCCAAAGGCAGGATGAGGAGTAGGAGGAGTTCGGAACAGGCAGCACCCTCAAATCTTCAGAAGTATGAGATGAACCTCAAAAATTGGAAAGGTGTATCTCACACGTACCAACACAGACTATCCCGCAATTTAATTGTTTATACCCAAAAGGTTTTGATTGAATAGCGGAATAGAAAATATTATCAAAAAAATTGTACGTATCTCACACGCAGAGACCCAGACTAGGCCCCAATTACTATTTTTTGTACCCCCAAAGGCAGGATGAGGAGTAAGAGGAGTTCGGAACAGGCAGCACCCTCAAATCCTCAGAAGTATGAGATGCACCCCAAAAATTGGAAAGGTGTATCTCACAGGTACCAACACAGACTATCCCGCAATTTAATTGTTTATACCCAAAGGTTTTTATTGAATAGCGGAATAGAAAATATTATCAAAAAAAGTGTATGTATCTCACACGTAGAGACCCAGACTAGGCCCCAATTACTATTTTTTGTACCCCCAAAGGCAGGATGAGGAGTAGGAGGAGTTCGGAACAGGCAGCACCCTCAAATCTTCAGAAGTATGAGATGCACCCCAAAAAATTGGAAAGGTGTATCTCACAGGTACCAATACAGACTATCCCGCAATGTAATTGTTTATACCCAAAGGTTTTGATTGAATAGCGGAATAGAAAATATTATCAAAAAAAGTGTATGTATCTCACACGTAGAGACCCAGACTAGGCCCCAATTACTATTTTTTGTACCCCCAAAGGCAGGATGAGGAGTAGGAGGATTTCAGAACAGGCAGCACCCTCAAATCCTCAGAAGTATGAGATGCACCCCAAAAATTGGAAAGGTGTATCTCACAGGTACCAACACAGACTATCCCGCAATTTAATTGTTTATACCCAAAGGTTTTGATTGAATAGCGGAATAGAAACTATTATCAAAAAAAGTGTATGTATCTCACACGTAGAGACCCAGACTAGGCCCCAATTACTATTTTTTGTACCCCCCAAAGGCAGGATGAGGAGTAGGAGGAGTTCGGAACAGGCAGCACCCTCAAATCCTCAGAAGTATGAGATGCACCCCAAAAATTGGAAAGGTGTATCTCACACGTACCAACACAGACTATCCCGCAATTTAATTGTTTATACCCAAAGGTTTTTATTGAATAGCGGAATAGAAAATATTATCAAAAAAAGTGTATGTATCTCACACGTAGAGACCCAGACTAGGCCCCAATTACTATTTTTTGTACCCCCAAAGGCAGGATGAGGAGTAGGAGGAGTTCGGAACAGGCAGCACCCTCAAATCTTCAGAAGTATGAGATGCACCCCAAAAAATTGGAAAGGTGTATCTCACAGGTACCAATACAGACTATCCCGCAATGTAATTGTTTATACCCAAAGGTTTTGATTGAATAGCGGAATAGAAAATATTATCAAAAAAAGTGTATGTATCTCACACGTAGAGACCCAGACTAGGCCCCAATTACTATTTTTTGTACCCCCAAAGGCAGGATGAGGAGTAGGAGGATTTCAGAACAGGCAGCACCCTCAAATCCTCAGAAGTATGAGATGCACCCCAAAAATTGGAAAGATGTATCTCACAGGTACCAACACAGACTATCCCGCAATTTAATTGTTTATACCCAAAGGTTTTTATTGAATAGCGGAATAGAAAATATTATCAAAAAAAGTGTATGTATCTCACACGTAGAGACCCAGACTAGGCCCCAATTACTATTTTTTGTACCCCCAAAGGCAGGATGAAGAGTAGGAGGAGTTCGGAACAGGCAGCACCCTCAAATCTTCAGAAGTATGAGATGCACCCCAAAAAATTGGAAAGGTGTATCTCACAGGTACCAATACAGACTATCCCGCAATGTAATTGTTTATACCCAAAGGTTTTGATTGAATAGCGGAATAGAAAATATTATCAAAAAAAGTGTATGTATCTCACACGTAGAGACCCAGACTAGGCCCCAATTACTATTTTTTGTACCCCCAAAGGCAGGATGAGGAGTAGGAGGATTTCAGAACAGGCAGCACCCTCAAATCCTCAGAAGTATGAGATGCACCCCAAAAATTGGAAAGGTGTATCTCACAGGTACCAACACAGACTATCCCGCAATTTAATTGTTTATACCCAAAGGTTTTGATTGAATAGCGGAATAGAAACTATTATGAAAAAAAGTGTATGTATCTCACACGTAGAGACCCAGACTAGGCCCCAATTACTATTTTTTGTACCCCCAAAGGCAGGATGAGGAGTAGGAGGAGTTCGGAACAGGCAGCACCCTCAAATCCTCAGAAGTATGAGATGCACCCCAAAAATTGGAAAGGTGTATCTCACACGTACCAACACAGACTATCCCGCAATTTAATTGTTTATACCCAAAGGTTTTTATTGAATAGCGGAATAGAAAATATTATCAAAAAAAGTGTATGTATCTCACACGTAGAGACCCAGACTAGGCCCCAATTACTATTTTTTGTACCCCCAAAGGCAGGATGAGGAGTAGGAGGAGTTCGGAACAGGCAGCACCCTCAAATCCTCAGAAGTATGAGATGCACCCCAAAAATTGGAAAGGTGTATCTCACACGTACCAACACAGACTATCCCGCAATTTAATTGTTTATACCCAAAGGTTTTTATTGAATAGCGGAATAGAAAATATTATCAAAAAAAGTGTATGTATCTCACACGTAGAGACCCAGACTAGGCCCCAATTACTATTTTTTGTACCCCAAAGGCAGGATGAGGAGTAAGAGGAGTTCGGAACAGGCAGCACCCTCAAATCCTCAGAAGTATGAGATGCACCCCAAAAATTGGAAAGGTGTATCTCACAGGTACCAACACAGACTATCCCGCAATTTAATTGTTTATACCCAAAGGTTTTTATTGAATAGCGGAATAGAAAATATGATATAAAATTGGTGTGATTTATCAATAGCACATGTGAACAGCAGTGTCTTATATCATTCAGCTCTGTTGCAGGCTATGGAGGGAAAAAAAAATTCCCCTTTTAAGTGTAATTTTTAACTAGATTAGTACAGACTATGCCACAATTTAATTTTTTTAACCCAAGGCTGTATATTGAATAGTGGAATAGAAAAAAGTGTATGATTTTTGAAACCACTCAATAATAGCACATGTGAACACACATAGCAGTGTATTATCACAGTCAGCACAGCAGCACTGAAGGAAAAACGCTGCACACAGTGACTGATAGAAAAAGACTTTTCTCCCTCCTCCTTAGCGGGCAAAAAAGATTGTGTTCACTGCACCCCACACACAGCAAAATCGATGTGGACCACTGACACCTGCCTATCTCCAGCCTCTCCCTAAAAGGATTGATAAGATCGGTCACTGCAAACCCCCCCCCCCCCACACAGCAATATCGGTTGTAGAATACTGACCCTAAAAATCAGCAGCCTCGCCCTAAAATGCCCTACAACTCGCCCTGCCTAACACACTCCGACCTGTCCCTCAATTCTATCCGGACACAAATGGTTTTTGCCTGTCTGTCCCTAATCAGCAGCCAGCACGTATGATGTGTGCTCTGTCCCTGAACTACACAGCATAATGACGCAGCGGCGCTGACTCGAACTTATAAAGACTTGGTCACATGCTTCAGATGGCCAATCACAGCTACTAATACATTTGTAGGCATGGCTGGGATGGCTTAAGGCACACCAGTTAAATGCTTGTTGATTGGCTGTTGAAAGCCCACCATGAAAAGCGCGCCAATGCATACAAAACCCGGAAATAAAATGACCGAACACGGATTTTTACCCGAATATACAGTAACAACATACGGGTAACAAAAATCCAATTATTCGGTACGAACACGAATAATACAGTCCATGTTCGCTCAACCCTAGTCAACACCAAAGATCTTCTCAGAATCAGGAACCCTACAGTAGCTATGCGACCACCAGCTCTCTGGATCAGATGAACATGCAAGCCTTACCACTATATCAAAGCATGGTTCTTTAGGATTAAGGATGCCATTTTCAATAGTCCATTAGTACACCTTATAGCTTATAGATACTTTTTTTTTTTTTTTTCTTTTTAAACGGTTTTTATTGAAGACAAAAGAAACATGGTACAGTAACATGCAGTGAAAATATTAGGTACATGCCGTGGTAAAACAAGGCACTGCAAAATACAAAACTGCAGCGTATAACATTCAAATAACAGGTAACAATGCAATACGTATATGGGATCGACTCGGCGTCCCGGCTGAGATGCAATGAGGGCATGCTCAAACTGTAGGTGTGGCCGAGGCCACACTGCGTGGATGGACCCCCCGCACAGAAGGGGTCTCAACCAAAACCAAGGTATAGCACTTAATTGGGTACACCGGGGGCCGAGTGGGGGGATGGGTTGGCAGGATTGGAAAGAAAGCAGGGTAAGTAGGAGAGGGTCGTGGGGGGGAGGTAACAGCAGGTGCCCGGATTGCTTATAGATACTTATAGCATCATATATATGGTGCAATGAATAGTCCAAAACTAGAGTCCATCTGATGTTTAAGGAATATCACTTCATAAATATGTTTTTAAGTGCACATCCTGCTTTTGGGTGTGGATATTACTATGTTTATTCAACAAAATACCTGAACGTTTGGAAAATACATGTGGCTATACAGTCTGTGAAAGCTCATTTGGTGGTAAATTACAAGAAAATACTTTTGTTAAATACACACAGACGCAGGCATGGGTGATCATGTTTGGACTTATACATGATAACTTAGTAAAAGGGTAAATTTGAGACATTTGCAATTGATTGTAATCCCTATAATATTTAGATATCAGATTCTGTCTCAGATGTTTAATGTATACTATTATGACCAGTAAGGTTTACATGTTTTGTAGTTACTGGCAATACGCAAGATATTTATGGAGTTTTAAATCTGACTTTTGTTATGTGTATAATTATATCTGTTACTTATTACTTTTTACATTTTTTTTTTCTCTTAGGCTCCATTCACACCTGAACGTATCATTTTCAGGCGTTTCTTTGGGCTTTTTGTTAGGCCTTTTTTTGGGCTTTTTTCAGGCGTTTTTTCAGGCATTTTTTGCAGGTGTTTGGAGGCAGGCATTGACATCCAACAAAAATGCTTTTAGTCTGCCAAAATAGAAGCTCATGTACTTTTCTGAGCTTCGGGCGTTTTGCCTCAGGTGACAAAACGCACATATGCAGTGGCCATTAAAAATTAATGGGATTTTGTGTGTTGGGCGTTTTGAGACTTCAGAGATGAGCGTTGTATGAGCTGAAAAATGCTCAGGTGTGGAAAAAAAAAACCATATTCGCACTGTTAAGATTTCATTGTTGTAAAATTCTCAAAAAAATACTGACAATATTTGTTTGTTCTAACATGTTCATTTAGCCAACCAGTTTTTGTTATCCAGTATAGTCTATCCACACCTGAGTAATTTGTTTTTTGGCAAACAAAACTTCAGTAATATTATTTCACATTAGGTTATCTCAGGGCAGTGTTCGGTCCTCAAAAAAATATTACCAGGCATCTAACCCACATACATGTGGCTTTGGGCTGAATTCGTTTTTATTTTAATGATGTTCTTTATTCACCCCTGACAAAGCCTGTTTTATCGCAAGACATGGTGGGTTGTAGCCATTTTATTTTTTATTTTCAGAGGTTGCAATAAGAACAGAGATCTTTGTAGATAGATGGAGTAATTTGCAGATAGATATAATCATTCTTATATAGGCTCGGTAGGACTAGAGTGGAGTTGCAGTAAATACTAGTTGATTTATCAAGATGAGAGAAAATGTCTATAAACAGTGTCAGATCAAAATAGTGACAATTCCTAATCTGATCCTGCAGCCTCTGTAGAAAAACACAATTAAGTAACATTTTTTGTTTAAGATCTATCTGTTGTTTTAAATGATGCAACAAAAGAGAAGCTTTATGACCAAGTAGGCTACGTCTGCAGTGAGAGGAGAGCATCACCTTTGTTTGTTACATAAATTTATTCCCACATGTTGGCTAGGTTACTATACTAGGAAAATGCAGGCTTCTCTTATAGATTAAAACATGTTTTAAACATATTGAAAGTATTATTTTTACCTCTAATGTCCGCTTTTGATATGTTAATGATCAGAAAGTGTGACCGAAACTGCAGAAACGCATAAGAAATGTCAAGGGTTAGCTGGGTACTTTCAGATGTTGGAGTGTACAGTCTCTAGCAAACCACACTTATTAGTACATTTTGCACATGTAGGCTGTAGTATGTGTGTATGTCCACAGGCATGATGACTGCAAAATAAATACTATAAGAATACGATTTAGTTGTCCACACAGGATCAGTGAGCTGGCATACAAACATATCCTTTAAAATAATCAGGCCCACTACATTTTTCATCCAGTGATAGCATTCTAAGTTTAGTATTTGCGTCTAAAGTGGGGTACACACTATAAGAAAATTGGGCGAATGATCATCCGTTTTTCCTCGTTTCACAGCAAGTCGGAACCAAGGAAAGATAAAAATGTACGAAAATTCTCATACGTCAAAGGCTTTTTTTGTTGTTTATTGTTTTTGATCATGCGCAGTCTTTCGTTTCTGATTTTTCTCCTACAAAATTCGTACGAAAACGGCACACATTAAACGGAAGTCGTTCATTCTGTTCTCATACGAGAAACATTTTGGAGCTTGTCCCTTTGAAAATTTTTGTTTAGAAGGTTGGAAACTGTCTAAAGTTGTGTATAAGAAAATCGTACGAAAATGTTTGCTTGATTTTCTTATAGTGTCTATGAGCCTTATCTTCCAGGGTAGGATCATGAGTATCTATGGGTAGTTTTGGAATGCCCATTCTTTAATGGCAGCCTAATTTATTTTGTATACTAATATGTGCACAAGCCATTACTTTTCTCTCTTAACTATAGGGAAGAACTATTACAGGTTGTCATACAGACAACCTAAAAATACCCTAATTCATTTTTATTAAAGCTTTTATCTTTATAGGTTTAACCTCCAGCCCACTTGTGTTCTACAGTTTTCCGTTGCAAGACCCAAAAAATGCTTGGGTAAAACCCTGTTTACTAGTCACTGTGTAAAATGTTTCTGCTAATTGTGCTCCTATGACATATGGCGTTGTCCCAGAACAAGAGGGGATCCCATCCAACAAGATTTGTCAATACTGCGGGCGGGAGGAGGTTACACATTAGCACTTTTATTATATTCAAACCTAGTAAGCAATTTTGCAGATATCTTTTTATCTATAGTTTTCTCCATGGGCATTGATCATCACCATAGGAGAAAAATATATAACATATAATACAATATATTATAATATATATATTTATATATATAAAATTATCTGGAATAACCTTTGAAGTGTTACAGTCTACCTGTCCGCATGTATACGCAGGCCAGGACTGTAAACAAAAGCCATCTGCCAAACAAATCTGTTTGTTTCAGTCTTTTCTTTGACACCCTGCACTCATGTAACCACTGCAAATCACAAACTGCTATATACAGTCCCTCCTAAATATCTCTAGCTAAGCCTGTATTCCATAATTTTTAGAGACATGCATTTGTGAAAGAAAAAAAAAAGAACATTAGGAGGGATGCCTGATGTTTTCATCAATTTCAGTCCTCATCTGGAGACATGTGCTTTTTATCATAGCTTTTATTCTTGGACTATACCCTTCACCCTGAGATTTCTGATGGTTACATGATTCCAAAGCTGAACAAAAAACATAACGTATCGTTTCTTGTACTAAAAATAAAGGAACTGAGAATATTTACTCATCAAAGAGAATGTTCACTTAGCCTACTGAATAAAATGAAGCTATCATCTCTTTGAATATCCAAATATTCAAACACTTTCAAGAAGGTTTAAATACCAATGTATGCATTCATCGTTGTGCGTCAGAACAGGAGGACTGGGACACCTAAAATTTAATTTTATTTATTTATCTATTTTTAACACTTCCCTTTAAAAAAATGTTGATCAACTTTATGATGAACAACATCTCCTAATAGCAAATAGTAATATAGTCCAGTGGGATGGGAGACCCAAGCAGAGCTGCAGGAAGGTAGCGGGAGGGGACGTCCCCTCCAACTCCTTGTGATAATGGGCGAGCGGCTGCTGAGCCGCATCGGTTGTTATCACCAGGAAGCCGACCGCCGGCTCTAAAAAACGGTTTCGGGTGATGCCTCTAGCTGCAGGCATCTCCCCAGTACAACCACGTCTTCAAGCCGACGTACAAGTATGTGCTTAAAAACAATCTTTTCAAAAAATTGTTCTTGCATTGATACATGTCCCCCGGGGCAGAACCCAAACCCCTATACCCCTTTTTGGCCAATTACTTGCATATAATCCTTCAAAATGGGCACTTTTGATTTCTCATGTTCGACTCCCATAGACTTCAATGCAGTTCCAGGTTTGGGGCAGAACTTTTTCCCTGTTCGGGAGTTCCGCTGCAAACCAAACAGGGGAGTGTTCGGCCCCTGTCTACTATCTAGCACCAGCCTAGCAAGCTTAGGTGTAATCCCATACAAAAGAAGAAGATTCATTTAAAAGGAAAAATGCTTTTTAAAGTGATTATAAATGCTCTTTAAAAAATAATATTAACAAACAGGTTGATACCTGCTCTGTGCAATGGAATTGCACAGAATAGCCCCTAACCTCCTCTTCTTGTGTCCCCCGCCGGCACTCCTGGCTTCTCCCCGCTGTCCACTGCCCCCATAGGATGACACTTTCTATAGGTCACTCACATGGGCTATCTCCTGAGCCTTGCCGTCTGTGTCTATTGACACAGACAGCAGAATTCCACCCCACCCCCTGCTCCTTGATCACTGTCTTTGATTGACAACAGCAGGAGCTAAAGGCTCCCACTGCCTCAGCAAAGAGTGATACCAGAAAGTGAGGGAAGAGAAGAGCTGCAGAAGTTCACAGCGCTAGATGGAAAGAGGGCTCAGGTAAGTAAAAGGGAAGGGGTGGGGTGGTTAGGGGGGATGCTACTACCTGAACATTTTTTACCTTAATGCAAGGAATGCATTTGTTAAAAAATATTTAGGCTTTATAACCTCTTCTGGTGGAGGAACCGTCTTTTGATACATGGAGAGACCGGGGCTTGAATCTTGTTTTTAGACAACAACTACAGCCCATAAACTATTCTGGCCAAAAGAGAATTAGAAGTATTTTTGCACTTTTGTCTCTTATGACTACCATTATGCTTGTATGTTCTAATCCATCCAGGCCGCTATATGTCTAGTACTAGTAAGTCATATTTAGCTGTACTTGCTCTGCATCATTAAACATTTCAAACCTTATCCAAGCACTTCTTCAGTTCTAATGAGTGTCAGAAAATTACAAGTTTAGACACATGTGTAACTCAGTTACTTGAATCCAATCACCATGAAATGTGTCAATACAGATACTGATTATCCAACAACCTGAGACATTTAAAAAACAAATTAAACTCTTTGGACTGTATGATACATGTTGATGGGCAACTTAGACATCGAAATTGGCAGGAAACCTTCCCACACTGAACACTATCTGCTTTTTGACACTGACTGAAATACAAGCTAGGGTTATTAGAACTCTACAATAATGAATTGAGATGATAACAACAAATATAGAGTCTAAAGACAAACAACACAGTTGGTTGTGTGCAAAAGACTTTGTTAAAAAGAACCAATGGTAGACCGGTCAGCTAAGGTGCCCAGAATAAGATGTGTAAAAAAAATAGGCATCATCAGCTTTAATGAACCAGTAGAATAAGCTCAAAAGGATGGCACTATGGGTGAGGGACAGGCAGCCAACAAAACCAGGACTGATATACAAAACCCTACAGACAGTCTAATAAAAAAATGTGTAGCGCCTGAGTTGTCCAAATACTTTTGATAATTCAGTTTTAATAAAAAGTGGATATCTTATACATCCAGTGCAAATACCATGTACTAATAATCTACAACGTATATATTTATATAATATAAGGATTTTTACCAACAGTGACCAAATTCACTGGATGGTGTGGTGTGAGCATACGCAGGAAGGTCGGTCCATAAGGTGGCAGATGACACAGTATTTCTTATGAACTTTATTACAGAGAATTTTTTGTACAACATTCGTGTGTATTATCACTTTGGCACCTCAGTGGTACTTTCAAAGTTTGTGCTAGCCAGACTGAACTTCTGTTTTAGCATTTACAAGCTTAACCTAAAATAATGGACCATCGAACAAAAGGAAGAAGCAAAACACACAATGTAATATATACATCTTCTATGTGGCTCTGATGTCAGAAAAACATGTAAATCTCTATTTCAAATATTGTATCTCTCTGTCTTTCAAGCTCAGCAATACATTGAGACAGAAGCGTGTACATCCACATCCAACGCAAGCAAAGCAGCATGGTATATGCAGTGCAGTGTAGTAAGAAATGCAAGGACCTATGCACTAGGGAGACAAAAAAAGATGGCCCAACATAGGATGGCAAATTGCAGGTCATGACTCAGTATACCTGTACCCTAAGGACAATGAGGTCCAACATATTTGGGCAGTGAGGACAACTGGTTGTGAAATGTATTACATAGATCATATACATCACAAATGGATTAACCATGCCTACACAGGGGTGGGGATCTTCAACATCATCTATCATCCACATATAATGTTATTTTAACCTCACAGAGGACAAGGGGGCATTCTTTATGTCTAGAGGAAAAGAGATTTTTTTTTTTTTTTGAGATTTTATCTCCATATACAGAAAGGTTTTTTCACAGTAAGATCTGTGAAAATGGGGAATAGACTCCTTCCAGAGGTGGTTCTGGCCAGCTCAGTAGATTGCTTTTAAAAAAGCCTGGATTATTTCCTAGGTGTACATAATATAACTGGGTGCTAATATTGATAGGTAAAGTTGATCCAGGGAATATCCGATCTTGGGGGATCAGGAAGGATTTTTTTTTCTCCTGCTGCAGCTAATTGGATCATGCTCTGCTGGGATTTTTCGCCTTCCTCTAGATCAACTGTGAGTAAAGGATTGTGTATATGTGTATGATTGTATAGTTGTGTTTTTTTTTTTTTTTTTTTTTTACTGTTTGAGCTAGATGGTCTTTTTTCAACCTGAGTAACTATGTATCTACCCTAGCAATCGATGATTCACACCTTGAGTCTTGTAAATTGAAGAACTGACACCTTTTACAGAATTAATGACACTAAGTGATGGGATAATGCAATTAGAACAGGATGATTCCACACACCTTCACACCTCCCATTCTATTCTTGAACAATAAATATGTGCTTTGAAATATTTTATGGTGATTTTATTAATGAAACTGAGGTACATATATGGCTGTAAATGATATGCTCCTGATACTCATTAGAACTGAATAAGTTGCATGCTGGACCAGCTTCCAGACAACTACCATCTTTCAAACCTTTCTATCCCACGATCATTGACATGATCTCTGAATTTTGAGGTGCAGCAGTGTGATACCTGGTTGATTATGTATGGCTTAGTGACATCTTTTACCATTTCTAAACTTCAATACTGCTGCTACTAGTACTGGGAGGAGAGTGTGCCTATTTGAAGTCCTATTTATGGGCCCTTGGTCTAGATGGTTCAAGATATAATTCCTCTTCTTGGTTGTCTCCTTTCTCTTTCCTGTTTTTCCTCAACACCCCCCCCCCTCTCCCTTTTCTTTGTTCTCCCTCTTTTTGTCTTTATATATATATATATATATATATATATATATATATATATGTATATATTATTTAATAATGCCCATTGAAATGATCTTTGCTTCCTGTGCAGCATTTACATCTTGCCAAGGCCCTTGGAGACCTGCCTCCCTTATCTTACATTTAATTTTACAGTTAATTATCATTTATGGACAGAGGTCTTTCACTGCCTACCTGCTTCTGACATACCCAAATTTTAAGTTTGTCTATTACTTATATGCCCTCCTACTCTTGTGTTTTTACATTTGTAGTCTCTCCTATATTTTACCATTTATGTGTAAAAGTACTATGATGGAGAAGTTTTGACTTGAAATTGTACCATTTTGTAGTCTTAATAAAGCTTTTATGAAATGAAAAAATTAAAGAAGTTATAGAAAAAGTCCAGCTGAAAATTACTTCTACTTCTGGATTTAGTCAAAGCTTGTTCATCAATTTACTAGCTACTATAATTAACACTAAAGATTACACCGAAGTTAAAGTGGAAGTATAGTCAAATACTAACTAAGCATAAATCTGCTCCCACCCACAATCTAAGCCTATTCTAACTATCCTGTAAAGCCCTGTAAAGAAAGAAGTCTATACTTACATATGCTGATCCGGTCTGGTCACATGATCTTTTCAGCTGTCGGCTTCAGTGAAGAGGGGAGATTACTGAGAACGGCGGCAGAGTCTGTGCGATGACGTTACCCATAGGCTTGCTGGGCACCCATTGCCAGCTGTCCCTCCTCTACACTGAAGCTGGCGTTGGGACCCGATTACGCGACCAAACCAGAGCAGGCTCAGAATAAGTAAGTAAACAGATCTTTCCTTTCACAGGGTAGATAGAATAGGCTTAGAATGTGGGTAAGAGCAGGTTTAGGCTTAATATTTGACTGAAAATACTTTTTAAAATTGGTAAAAAGCCGCAAATGTGGATATATTTATGAATGAAGTGTATAACAGAGCATGAATAAAACAAGTTTTCTCTTATCAACTGTTTTTTATTGCAGTTACAAATGTTACTTTATTGAAGGCAAGATTTAAGTAATTTTTATTATTATAGCACTTTCCTTTGCAACAACAGAGTTATTAATACAAATGCAATATTTGACATATTCTTGGAACAGGTAAAGAACCCAATTACAATCAGTTGACTTCCCTTACACCTAAATTATTTGGAAACATAGTATATTTGAATGATCTAAATTATAATTTTGTTTAAAAATAAAAATTGTAAATCTTGCACTCTTTATTTTCTGGTTTTTAAAGTAAATGCAGAAAAATCACCAATTACTAAGATAACCCACCAAGACAAGAGGGTTCTAGTTGCCATCTGCCTCTGCACGATTCCCAATCTTGCTATGATACTTAGCTAAGGGTTATAGTTATTGGTAACACTAGCCCTTGAAATATGTCTTCTGCTGGGTGCCTTAGGTATTAGATGACTGTCACCATTAACAAATGTGTTGACACCACTGACACAGCCTTTGAATGGACCCGAAATGGGGAAACAAAAGAGATCAAGGGAAGTTAAAACATCCTCTCAACAAACTCACTCACCATCCAGGGCTGTTAGGTCCAATACAAATAACTTAAGGTACTTTAGATACTGAGGTTTCATGGGCCCTGTTCCCACAAAGATGGTGCCTGTTTTCATTCCCAGAGCTGAACCACACCACTAGCCCCACACAGAAAGTGAGCAACAACCTTCTCCAACCCCCAATTTTCACTCCCACCCTCCTCTCTTTTCTCCTCATTGCCTTCCTCTCCCTCAGAACAGTTCCACAGGAACCTGTTGCTGCCATCCAACCCCATAGCATGAGGAGATCTGCAGTGGCCACCGGAAACACATCCACAATGTTTTCCCAGTGCCTGCTGGAGAGCTCCTTTGGTCAACTCCTGTCCTCCATCTGCACAGCGGAACACAATCCCCAGAGTCACTGGGAGACACCCCTACTTTTATAATGCCAGACTGAGAGTTATATTGACTGGCTCCTGCCACCACCTCTGAGATCCCCAATTCTCAAACAGACTTAAAGTGGTTGTAAAGTCAGAATTTTTTTTTAATCTTAATGCATTCTATGCATTAGGATAAAAAAGCCTTCTGTGTGCAGCAACCCCCCTCAGCCCTCTTAATACTTACCTGAGCCCATCTCTATCCAGCGATGTTATAGGAGTGCCCAAGACTCGCCCTCCTCATTGGCTGAGACGGCAGTGCGGCGCCCTTGGCTCCCACTGCTGTCAATCAAATTCAGTGAGCCAATGAGAAGAGAGAGGGGGCAGGGCCGTGTTGCAGCTCTGTGTCTGAATGGACACAGGGTGCCCCCATAGCAAGCTGCTTGCTGTAGGGGCACTTAACTTGGGAGGGAGGGCCAGGAGCACTCAAGAGAAAAGGAGGACCTGGGCCACTCTGTGCAAAACCAACTGCACAGAGCAGGTAAGTGTAACATGTTTGTTATTTTTATTTTAAAAAAATTAGACTTTATGATCACTTTAATATTCCTGAAGCTCTAGGTAGACCCTTATACTCTGAATTCAACGAACATTTTCCAACTGCCATATACCATAAAAACTCTCTTGCTTAAACAATGCAGTACCATGAGGCCAAGCCTCTTAAAGAAATCACAACCCCTGGTCCCTACTCAGATTCTGACATAGATAAAGTAGGAATGCACCTTTTGAAGGGACTATACCAGATGTATACCAGCTAAAAATGATTTTTGCTTACTGATTCAAGAGATGCAAGAAATTTGCAGATAAGAAATAATATGCTGAGAGCCAACTAACGACACATCCCCATAAGAGCGTAATCCCTGGAGGATGAGTAGCAGAATACTAATCCGGAGGCTTCCCAACTTAATGACCCCACCTAATCTCCCAGCCCTCTACACTTTATGAATTCCAATGTCATCTTGAAGACATTAAAAACAAAGGTAGGAGCAACAACATCATAATCTGTGGCCTCCCAGAGGTGACACAGAGATAAGACCTCAAACTCACTCCTACGTGTACTACATTTACCTGTGTCCTCCCTGGGTCTCTTTAGGTCTTCATTGGACCAGCCTCTTTAACCACATACTGCCCACCCACCGTCAAATGACGGCGGAGCGGTGCAGCTATTGTTCTGGGACGCCGTCAAATGACGGCACACTAGAACGGCCTCTCTCGTGCGCCCGCGGGGACGCGCAGTACGGCAATCGTGGCCGTGCCCTGTTGCTAGGACACAGCGCAACGCCGATCTCGGTAACGAGCCAATGACATGGCTCTTTACTCATGTGATCAGCTGTGTCCAAAATCAGCCGGTCACATGTAAATGAGGAAGTGCCATTTATCGGCTCTCCTCGCCTTACACTGTCAGAGTGTGTGATGAGGAGAGCCGCTCAGCGGCTCCTCCTCACAGGGGAGACTAGGACAGTTAATCAGTGCCCTGATTACAGAAAGGTGAAAAACAGTGCCAGTGTCCACCATCAGTGCCCACATTGCCCACCATCAGTGCCCACATTGCCCACCATCAGTGCCCACAATCAGTGCCCGTAGTGCTGCCAGTCAGTGGCCATCAGTGCCTGCTCATCTGTGCTGCCCATCAGTGTCCATCAGTGCTGCCCATCAGTGCCACCCATCAGTGCTCATCAGTGCCGCCCATCAGTGCCTGCTCATCTGTGCTGCCCATCAGTGCCCACCAGTGCTGCCCACCAGTTCCCATCAGTGCCACCCATCAGTACCCATCAGTGCCGCTAGTCAGTGCCTATCAGTGCTGCCAATCAGTGCCGCCTCTCAGTGCCCATCCGTGCCACCTCTCAGTGCTCATCAGTGCTGCCTATCAGTGCTCATCAGTGCCGCCTATCAGTGCCCATCAGTGCGGCATATTGGTACCTCCTCTTCAGTGCCACCTCATCAGTGCCCATAGGTGCCACCTCATCAGTGTCCATAAGTGCAGCCTATCAGTGCCCATCAGTGCCGCCTCACCAGCGCACATCAGTGAAGGAGAAAAATTATTTATTTCAAAATTTACTCACAGAAAATAAGAAAAACTTTTTTTTTTCAAAATTTTCTGTCTTTTTTCTTTTTTTTTTGTAAGAAATAAAAAACCCAGCGGTAATTAAATACCACCAAAAGAAAGCTCTATTTGTGTGAAAAAAAATGATAAAAATTGTTATATGGGTACAGTGTAGCATGATCGCGCAATTGTCATTCAAAGTGTGACAGCACCGAAAGCTGAAAATTGGCCTGGGCAAGAAGGGGGGGAAATTGCACTGCATTGAAGTGGTTAAGAGCATGCATACCAATGGTGCTGCTTCTGGGTATTTATATAGGAAACCTATGGTAAACCTCTTTATATTTACTACGCACTGTTGTTAAAATTTTGAAGACTACAAGGAGCCTTTCCAATATTAAAATATCCTCTTTGAATGAAAAAAGCCTATATTCCAATACGTTTACAACTACAAGAGTTCTGACAATTCAGAGCTGACATTATCTTTACCAAGAAACCCACCTAGACAAAAAGGGATCATTCTCATTGCCTTCTATATCAGAGGGAAAAAATCCAAAGTAGAAATACAGAATAAGACAGCTAGCCTTATTCCTCTTGATCAATGGTTTTACTGGTTATTCCAAATAACTAGCTTTTTTATTGATCAATGCGGTCTTTACATATTCCTCAGGGGTTGCAAGAGAGACACTAAAATCATCCTTTGTAATCTCTATGTACCTAACATCAAACAACCTACCTTCCAAATGAAAATATACGCATACCTTTACTCGTCAGATCACGGATACTTAATCAATGGAAGTAGTTTCAACCTACCTTAGGCGTCTTTCACACGGAGCGGACCGTATTGCGATCCACTCCGGCACTTTAGTTTTTTTTTTTTACGGACATGGATGACACTTGTGTCATCTGGTCCGCATGTCCGCATAAAATTCCATCCGTTTGTGGATGATATATGGACATAATGTATGTCTATGGGATTGCGGATGTCAGCGGATGACACCGCTGACATCCGATTTTGCGTCCTTTCCATTTTTTAAACGGAAGAAAAAAAGGGTTCTGTTCCGTTCCAAAAAAACGGAACAGAACTGAAAGGACGAAAATCGGATGTCAGCGCATCCGCAGATCCATTGACATGACATCCGCAATCCCATTGACATGCATTATGTCCGTATATCACCCGCAAACGGATGGGGTGATCTACGGACATACGGAACACCCGTGTGAAAGAGGCCTTATTCCTGATAAACTCACAACCCCCCCCCCCCACTCTGAAAAGCAATCCCTTCAATTTGGGATCAGTCTGTCAACATGCTGGCTTCGATACAGGACATACATGACATATTCGCACCCTCACCAAAAACACACATACTATACAGTAAACAGACTGTTTTTGTTATTGCTTCTATAGTACACTATTGCAAGGCCTCACACATTCTCCCTATCTCTTGGTCATATCACTTTCCTATCACCCTTATGAGAGAGATTAAACCTCAATCGCTTTAAACATGCCATTGGAAACTACGGTAAATGAATACTTGCCCATACATGAACCCTCTAAATTAGAATTGTACTCCATTGTACAACCATATTTTAAAGAAAATACCTCCCCAAACATTCCAACTGTATACTTTGGTAAGCTTAAAAACTGGAGTGTGGAAAAACTACTGCAGCTCTGCATAGAAACCAACCAACTTCCAGGTATTTTTGTCAAAGCTTAATTGAACAAGCTGAACTTAGAAGCCGATTGACTACCATGTACAGCTGCACCAGAATTTGCATTTTCCAGTTTTAGTAAGCAAACCCCATTGTATAGCTCTAACAACTGCTAGAGCATAAATTTAACCACTCAGAAAAAACTATTATACACCTCCCCTCCACTGTAAATGCTCAAGAAGATTGTCAAAACTAGAACTATCCTTAAATAACTTGATCTGGCAAAAATTGACAAAGCAGCACTATTTATTAAAGTGTAAATTCACCTTTACAAAAAAACACAATGCTGTCCCATAGGGGTATAGCAGCATAGCGTATTACCCTACCTACTAGCCAGGGCTCCCATTCTCTTTAAATAATGTATTTCAAAACCGCAATTAAAAGAAGTCTCTTACAATCCTCTGTAGCCTGTGATGGCTCCATCCAGAGGCTTTGTGAGGACAGATCAGCCATTGGGAGCAGTGCTTCCTGCCTCCATGGGGAAGTACTGTTCTGTTCTTTCAGGCCACACATGTACATACTCTCTCCTGTTGCCTATGATGAGCCCTGTCAATGGGCCGAACAGACCACCCCAGAGAAAGACTGGGATGAAAGAAGGAAGCTCAACTGACAAGTGGGAGCGTTAACAGCTCTGACAGCGCAGCACTGGAGGGCACTGCTTAATATGTAAGTCTGCAATAATGATCTAATATGTGGCCGATTAGAGCACATTATGGCATAAAGCTTCTGTCCCAGGAGCTCATTTAATTAAAAAAAAAACAGCAGAGTTTCATTACACTTTAACTCAACCCTTTGTCACTGTTCCATACCTACATAAAGTTCTCGATTTCTTGAATACGGATGTACTACCACTCAACAGGTCCTAACAAACACTTTGACACCTGTCCACGCAATTCATGGATTTCCAACTCCCTTTGGAGAGTAAAACTAACTCCAACCGACCATTCCCTATACCCTTATATGGACTAGAAACCTATTTTCAAACTGGAGATTTACCAGATTTTATTTCTGGGACAATTGATGTCCATTAAATAACAATATTGCTAAAACTGATGAATCTATGTGAAATGATACAAATCCATGTGCCCACCCTTTGTCTTAATGGATCTTGGATCTTGGTGGATGTGGTGTATCTGGACTTTGGAAAGGCCTTTGACACCGTTCCCCACAAACGCTTACTGTACAAACTAAGGAAGGTAGGTATGGACCATAGGGTGAGTACCTGGATAGAGAACTGGCTCCAAGGGAGAGTCCAGAGGGTGGTGATTAATGGGGAGTACTAGGATTGGGTGGGTGTGGAAAGTGGGGTCCCCCAAGGTTCTGTCCTGGGGCCAATCCTGTTTTATTTATTTAATGTTGAAAAATGTAAAGTAATGCACTTGGGCGTCAGAAACATGAAAGCAAGCTACTCACTGGAGGGGAAACCTCCTGGTGAGTATAGGATGGAAAAGGACCTGGGGGTACTGGTAGACAACAGGCTTGGCAGTGGCATGCAATGCCAAGCTGCTGCAAGCAAAGCCAACAGAATATTAGCATGTATAAAAAAGGGGATTCACTCCAGAAATAAAGAGATTATTCTCCCACTCTACAAGACTCTGGTCCGGCCACATATGGAGTATGCTGTCCAGTTCTGGGCACCAGTCCTCAGGAAGGATGTGCTGGAACTGGAGAGAGTCCAGAGAAGGGCAACAAAAATAATTAGGGGAATGGAGGACATCAGCTATGAGGAAAGACTACAAGCTCTGAACTTATTCTCTCTGGAGAAGAGAAGATTGAGGGGCGATATGATATCAATATACAAATACTGTACTGGCGACCCTAGCATAAGGAACAAACTTTTCAGAGAAAGGGAATACAATAAGACACATGGCCACTCACTAAAACTAGGAAAAACGGTTTAACCTTAAAATACGTAAGGGGTCCTTTACTGTCAGAGCAGTAAGGATGTGGAATTCTCTTCCACAAGCAGTCGTATCAGCAGGGAGCATCGATAGTTTCCAAAAATTATTAGATGGACATCTTAAAGACCACAACATAAAGGGGTATACAATGTACGGTTAACAGCAAACACAAGCACATCATAGGTTGAACTGGATGGACTGATGTATTTGTTCAACCTCACAAACTATGTAACTATGTAACATTGTAAATGAAAAATGAACAGAGAATATCCCTCTATAGTGTGCACTTGCCTCAATCCAACATGCCTAGTGTGGTTCCTATATGTTCCCTGTTCCCTCTACTTTCTGCATGAGTTACTTCTGACAGGATATGCCGATACCACAGAATCTCCAGAGATGGCCCAAACCCCCTCCAGCACAAAGAAGGTGATTGACAGCTTCCACTGTGCATGTATCTCTATAGGACTGTGTGTGTGTGTGTTTGGGGGGGGTGTCCTTTGCCTCCACTTAGGTATCAGATTACACTCAGCTTCCTGCTCTATGCTTTGAAATGTGTGATGTCAGATCCCCCTGCCTGCTGCAGCTGAGAAATTGCCTTTGGTCTGAGTGTTTTAGAAGACTGTAGAGAACAGAGGGCTGCAGATAAATGGGTACAATTTATGTGGAAGGATTTGTTTCATCTCTGTGTATTACCCACTTCACTTCAGCGGGTATACTGTATATAGGGGTTTACAATCACTTTAAAGATATACAAAAGTGTCTCCTCAGCTTCAAAAAGAATTAAAACTCCCCAGAATCTCTAAATCGGTCCTTTATGCTTCCCGTTAACCAAGGTCTAGTGTTTCCAGACATTACCAAATATTTTTTTAGCCACACGCATGAGAAATCTGGCCCTTGGTCCAGTCTATAGTAATATATTTGCTGGACTGAAATAATGAAACCGTGCACAGCATCTATTCACCCTAATTTGTGGCAATGTAGTATTAGTATCATCAAAATGTATTTATGAATTTCCTTAAAGATACATGACAGTGAACAAAAAATGGTTTCTACTGACAATGAAAACAACCCATATGCCCTCTTGTCTATTTAACCCTTTGAAGTCTGACCTCACAAACATTTAACGTTCTATGAATAAAGCCACTCTTTTACAGAACTGTAAAACAAGTCAGCTTTACAAATCTGGCACTATGTCCAGACAGTCTCTAACACACTATAATTCTCTAAATCAGTGGGTCAAAACATCAATCCTCAAATACCCTCAACAGGCAATGTTTTGGGAATTTTCCTTATATAACATATTGTGCCATTGATATTGATTTAAAGCATCTGTGAAAGGTGAAGGAAATCCTGAAAACATGAGGGTTTTTGAGGATTGAGGTTGGGAACCACTGTTCTAATTGAACCCCATTTGATGAAATGAGCCTAGCCAGCACTTCTTGTAGAAGACTGATTTCTGCTATCTATAAAATAGGGATTGATGTAACTCTATAGCCCCCATTTGAACACCTCTACATGCTGAAATTGGAGAGGATCTCAGTGGAGACGTTATGGCAATGGAATGTATGGCAAATTATATGATCACAAGCCACCAAGAGCTTGATCTGTACCAGATGTAGAGAAAATCAGTACCATTTTTCACTGGTTGCTCCCTTGAAAAAGTCATGTGGTTGTGACGCAACGCGTCGGGAGGCATCGGGTGACGTCACTTCTGGTTTTACGGCCGAAACCGGAAGTACCTGTGTTTGATGTACACCGCAACTTTGCGTCTGCTTTTTACAAGTTTTATCCATGTGAGTGTATATTTATGTATTGGAAATAAATACCCTTATGTTACATACTTCACTATTGAAAGCATTATCTTATTTTGAGCAACTGGGAGCACCTTTATCTGAGTGGAGAGGATCGGTCTAATTTAGTGGGTACTAAAAAGCCCTTATTCTAAATGTGGATGTCAGTTTGGTCAAAACCCTAAATCGATTGGAGAAAAAGGATAGCCATTCCCCCAATCCGGGGCAATCAGCAACAAAAGCGCCTGAATGGTGCAATGTGAGGTGAGCGGCCATTGCACATATTTCCTATTTTCCTGTTCACGCCGGATCACATCAGTGGGATTTCACACAAAGTCACTTTAAAATAATTATTTAAGAAGATTATCACCAACAGTCACTTTGCACTTTGTTTGCACATATTTTATGTTTATTTATGACCACTTTTAGCTACAGAATTTTTTGCAATATTTTTTTTGCACTAGCATGCATTGCAGAGTTATATGCTCATGGACTATCCACCTTGTTTTTCCTGCACTTTATTCATTTATGAACTATTTTGGACAATTTTATTCACATCAGTGATTGTTTTTTCATATATTTTTTCACTGGGACCTATTTATGAATTTTATATAAATTAAATTTGAATGTATATTTTTATATTTGAATTTTTGCTATATTTATATGATATATGCACCCAGCATTTTTTATTTGAGTTGATCTGGCACATATGATTATTTGTATTTATCCATCTTACTTATTATTTATCGCATGATGCGATTTTTGACTTGCACTTTGGATTGATTATATGCGTTTTCAGATTGGGGTTTGAGAATTTATACGTCTACAGGATCATTTATTGTCATCCATTAGGAGCAGTGTGGTTTATCAGCGCCGGTTCACTTCTTATATTATACATACAGTATATTGGCACTGCCTGTTCATTTAATCATACTGTGAGACTGTTTGCACCTTGATCCACCAAGTGTTTGACACCTGCATTCTCCTCTTCCCCAAAATGTACTTTTTGGGCTTACCTCAAAAAGATTTTTTCAAGCCAGCACAAAACTATGCACATACATATGGTGGCAAAATGTCTATTGGCCCTTGCCTTCATCTGAGGATGTGGGATAATAACATGATTGAAACGTCACAGCCATACTACAACAAGGTTCAGGGTTAGTGCAACAATCCAGTTCCTATTGCCAGCCACCACTACATGGAGACTTCCAAAGTCTAATGCCCCATACACACGTACAGATTATCTGAAGACTTTTGTCTGCAGACTTACCAAAACCATATAATATGAGGTCAAACCTAAACACTTTCAATTTGTATGCAATCCGGCAGGCCCTTGCACTACAAAGAAAAGGTAAGTCTGCAGACAAAAGTCTGCAGATAATCTGCACGTGTGTACGGGGCATGACTGGCAGAACACACAGGCAGATACAAATCTTGAACACAATCTGGTATACTCTAAGGGTTCCTGTAGCAGCTAGGTGATTACCACATGTTTCTGAGATTTGCCAAACTATTCTATAAACTGTAAACCTTGGGTGATCATGTATCCCACTACCCAAACACATGCACGCAGACCCCTGTTCCTGGCACTGAAATCTGTCCCTATCTATCGCATTGTTGTCTTGTTCTCTGTCAGCCAACTGCTGCAATTACACAGAACAAGCAAGGCAAAGCCAAACAATTCAATCTCACACAGATTAGCAGCAATTTGCATTGAGCGTATACCGTAGATGCTGATGATACAATACAACTACACACACAAACAGTCACGGCAGATTTGCGTATTCTTTAAAGCAACACAAAAAAATAATTTATGCATTTTAAATATATTTGTTTCTAGGCAGGCCGTGCATAGAAAAAGATTACACAACTTTACATAAAGCAAAATTACAAATTGAGACATACATAAGCAAACAGTTTTGAAAAAAAAGATAAAACGTACAGAAAATTAGGATTTTGACTTACCAGGAAAATTGGTTTCCTGGATTACAGCACGGAACACAGGTTCTTCAATCATTATGACTTGATTAAATGCTGCTATCTTCAGGTGACTGGGCATTGGCAAAAAAAAAAGGCTACAAGGACACCCTCCTATAAAACCCTCCCACTCCCAACTAGCCTCAAACAATATGGAGATCATAAGAACAAAGGGAGGGACCTGTGTCCTGTGCTATCTATACACTAGGAACATAATTTACCAGTAGGTAAAAAAAAAAAAAAAAAACCTGTTTTACTAGTTGTATAACAGGGGACATTTAATAATTATGAATTGGACATTCAAAATGCAGTCCAACTGAGGGGTGAGCAACACAGCAAACAACAGCAACAGGCTCACAGAAATAAACAGGTCAAGAAGGCTTGACAGTTTTAAAGAGACACTTATAGCATCTTACACAAGAAAATAACGTCAGAGGAGGCCTGAAAATCTATCCTGTAGAACTGAAGAAACTTGTGAACAGAAAACCAGGTATCAGTACTGCAAAAATTGTAAACAAATGCCTGATATTGAATAACCTATAAAGCACTAACCAATTTGGTAGAGTGCGTCATAATAGACAAATAGACGAGGAAGGAACCATATCCTTCAGACTATAAGCCCTGATGACTATATGTATGATCCACAAAGAAATGGTAGAGTAAGAGGCAGGGAGACTCCTTTGGGAACCTACAAGAAGGACAAAGAAGGAATCGGATAACCTAAAGGAGGCAGTAGCTAAGAGGTAAACTCCCAAAGCATGCACCACCAGCCCGCCACAGGTGTTGCAGTGCTTACAAAGAACACCTTTTAATTAACCTTGACCCTTCTGGATCCCCCCTGAGATCGCTGGAAGGGTGGCACCCACCCCAAAATTGAAAAAAAATGCATTAGTCCTAGGGGCTAGGTGAGATCTTTATACCGAGTATGTGGTAATTTGGGATGCAGCAGGGCTCGAGTCCTGCGGGAACGCATGGGAACGACGTTCCTGTATTCTTTCCACAGCAGGAACGCCGTTCCCATTACCTCCTGTAGGGGGCCCGGCCGGCAGCTGTAGGTTTCACAGAGCACCCAAAGTGCAGGCACTTTATTTTTGCTTCTGCTTGTGCCTGAGTTTCCCCCCTGCTCCCATGTGGTCTGACCATATATCCTGGGCCCCATCAGTTCAATCAGAGGGGCCCCGGAGGCTTTTTTCTAAGTCCCGTGGTCAGGCGGATTAACACCATTCAGTGCCCCAATCCCTGAAAAAGAAAAGAAAGTTCCGGTCCTGGCGGAGTGATATCTGTCACAGGGAGCAGCGGCTGTCAGCAGCTTCTTCACTGACAGTCTCCTTCAGTAAGTAAGTGCTGAGGAGAGGGCAGGCTCAGGCTGAGGGGAAATCAGCAGCAGCCAAAATCCATCAAAGCACAGAGGGACAGTATGAGGAAAGTGGGGACCAGCAAGTCTGCAGTGCATGTTGCTTAAATAAGGTATTGTCACTAAAAACACAACTTCTTCACCTATGCCATGCCTCTGTTGCACATGATTGATACAGAAGCAAAATTTGATCATTAACATCATGTTAATCACACAGTGCAGGTGCATTAAACCACAGCATCTGTATTGTGTGATTATCATCATGATAATGATGATGATCACAGGACAGTGAAAAGCATTCTTAGGCCTCATTTAGGGCCCATTTACACTTGGCGCTGCAGATATGTGTCTCCTGTGCAGGACCATGTTTTACCAGCAAGGGGATGCACAAAGTGTTGTGTGCATCGGCCTGCCAGTGTCCTATTCATTTCTACTGGGACACGCAGTTGCATGGGTACAACCACTGTGTCCTATTCTAACATGCAGGTAGGTGTGGGTGCAGGTCCAAATAGAGATGAATGGTAAGCTGGCACGGGGACGCCCACAATACTTTGTGCATCCCTATGCTGGTAAAATACAGCTCTGTACAGGAGACACAACCTACACTTCTTGTGAATGGTGTGAATGGGCCCCTTACACTTGTGTTTAGGGTGTGGAAAAAAACTTTTTTTTTTTACCACCCCCAAACATTCACCCTTATACTGCAAAACAGCAGAGGATGGATACCATATGCTGTGGCCATAATGCTTTTTGTGTAGCAAAAATGATCCCCATGGTTGTGTTCAGCCGCCACTTGCACCTGTTTTCCTGGGCTCTCCCATTCCATCAGGTTGAGTTGGCATTGTACAAAGGAGAAGAAGGAACACATGGTTCTTTCTCTCCTCTGTGACAAATAAAGCTGAAGCTACAAGGATTTTGTCACTTCCAGATTTAGGTCTGTATTTACTGGTTTGGTACCAGCCAGGAAAGCAGCCAACCAAACTGATCTTTGTTTTACCAGCTGTCTTGGAGGGCAGAGGAGGGATCAGGAGCCTAATAGATCCCAGATCTCCCCATAAAGAGCACCTGTAACTGCAAAAGGTATCACAAGGGATGTTATTAATCCCTTGTGATAGCAATAAAGTTGAATGAAAAAAAACATAAAAAAAGCAATAATTCTAGCCCCAAAGCTTACATTTAGCTGTACACTGATAACCTGGAAAGGCTTTTTAAAGCATCGCCTATGGACAATTTTAGATACTGTTGTTTATCGCCATCTCAAAGGCATTTGAAATTTTAAAGCATGATACAGTATGTTTGATATCTATTTACTGTAAAAAAAAATGGGTATTATATTGTGTTTGTGTGCACTAAATTGCATTAAGTGGCTGCACAAATTTCATGTAACATAAAAAATTGCAACAATGTCCATTGTATTCTCCAGGGCCTCTGTTTTCAGAAAATATATAATGGGGGTTCTAAGAAATATTATAGCAAAAAAAAAAAAAACGCTGATCTTAACATGTTTGTGAAAAATGTCAAAATTGTCACAGACAGACAGACAGACAGGCCTGCGACTGGTTACCATGTCGCTATGTCGCTAAAGTGGCCCTCACTAAAAGGTGTATATATATATATATATATATATATATATATATATACATACACACACTTTTTTATTTTTGAAGTGGGGGGATGGGATCTCGGGTGAGTTCCCACACTTTTTTTCTCAGGACTTGACCCCTGGGATGCAGATACATTGACTACAGTGTCCAGTGAAAAATGAAACATGTGACCTATTCTTGACCCATTTTTGTTAAACTAATTCCAGCCTTGTGCTGTGATTATCAATATGCTTATAAAAATATGTTCCAGGCCTCCTTACTTTTGGCTGGATCTCACGAACAGTGTTGTTACCACATCAACAGGAGGCTGCAGGAGATAGACTTCACTGGCAGGATCAACAGGTATTTGCGACACTTTTAGGGAGACTAAAACTGTAAATACAGACATGCTACAGGAATTGCTATGTCTTTATGTTACTATCAGTTATACACATGTATATATTTAGTTATGTCCACATCTTTCTTGGATCTCTACCTATATTTGCTGATTTTGTGGTTCAGCTCTATGTATTTAAAGCGGAGTTCCACCCAAAACTGGAACTTCCGCTGATCTGTATTTGACAGGTACCCTTCCCCACTTCCGGGAGACTACGCCACAAAACTGTCCTTTGGGAGTTCAGCCCCCCTCCTCCTTACCCCACCACTGGGCCAATTAGAAAGAGTAGCCCACTTGCGCAGTAGGGAATCAGCTGCCAGTTTTCCTTACAATAAATGGCAGCAGCAGCACCCGGCAGCCAATCTAAAAATTGGCTGGGGTGCCAACATCGCGGGCTCCCTGAACAGGTAAGTGTCTATATATTAAGTCAGCAGCTACAGTATTTGTAGCTGCTGAATTCCTTTTGTTTTCCCCAGCTGGAATTGCAGATGTGCCTTCCCCCATTTCCGGTCTTGGCCACTAAATGTCCCTGCCATCCTCTTGCAGCTCCCTGACATGCTCAGGCCCCAAAGTTGTTTGTTCAGCGTATGGGGCCATTGGAAACAATGCCACGTCATTTTCATGATGCACCAATGTGCTGCTGAAAAATCCAACCACATCACTTTCGATGACTCTACAACAGCAATAATTGGATATTTTGATGGGTTGCTGTCTTCACAGGCCACCAGCAGTCTATACACTGCGGTTCAGGACCAGTTGCCTGTTTTCACAGAACACAAGGTAAGGAGGAAAAAAGTTGTGGCCACCACGGAGGAGACCATGTTGTTGGTTAGTAGCGGGCGGATTAAATATGTCCATGTATTATAGCGTGTACCATAGCGTATAGGTTGCAGGTGGTCTGTGAAAACAGCAATCTCAAATCTCAAATTATTGCTTCTGTAGAGTCACCAGAAGTGACGTGGTTGGAGATTTTAGCGAGCTGGAGTTTTCGGCAGATCACCGGCATTAACATCAAGCGCCAGTCCGCACCTGCACACTCGCCCTCTCTTTAATCGGCCTATGGCGTGGCTCTTAGTCGCGTGTCGACAGCCCCCTGGACACCGTGTGAGCCGGGGAATCGCCACAGAGGCCGATCTATGCGCATGTCCCCACCAGCCATAAGGGTCTGGGGATTCCATCGGCCCAATTTCTAATGAGATCCGCCCATCCACCCCCTGCTGCAGCATGGGGTAGTGTACTTCCACCTACCCCCAGTACCTAAATAGTGGGCCTTCTCATAGAACTAGCAGGTGATTCACTTGTCTCATACTACATGTAGACTAGGCCACATGCTGTAAAGACCTATAATATGTAAGTTTGGACCTTTTGCACCTTTATTTTTAAACATTTTTAGCCGCCCACTAAGTTCTTTGTGGATGATGCCCTTGCTCTACATCTTTATATGCAGCATTAAATGTTTGGGCCTTCTGTTCTACCCCATCCTCTTTTCTCTCACCTCGTTTGGTTGTTTTTTTTTTTTCATGCCTCCCTAACCTTTCCTCTTTCCCTTTTTTTTTTTCTTCTCTCTCCTTATTGATTTCCTCCTTTTGGTCTTCCTCCCCATTTGCACTACTGCTATAAATGAAAGATACCCCAGGACTTTATATATGCATGTATACCATATGCCGTTTTCTCTTCATAAATGCTTTTATTACTATCAGGATTGGCTCCCCTCTTGCGATGCTCATGAGCTGCATCTGGTGTCAGTACTGACACTCTGGGCTGTACCTGTCCAGCCCTTCCCTGTGAGGGGTTTCATCCATTCCCTCATCTACCATCCATAGTGCGGTTCTAATGCGGTGGGGCACACCCATGAGCCACGCTAGTGTGAGAAACGCTTTTGTATATTTTCTCTGACATTGTTATACATTGTAAGCATTGTTAATCTGTCCATAATAATTGCTATATTGGATGACTCACCTATATTGATACTAATTGTAGACATTGTATATACCTATGCATATATTGATATGTCATTATTACATTTCTAGAAAAGTAGAAAAAACCTGGAAAGCACCACCCAAAGGGGGGATCTTCCAGAAAAAATGGGGGAGAGGGGATGTTTTGATGCTTTAGTGAAAGAAGGTATATATAAAAAATACCAAACTTTATTCATACAATTGATACATAAAAGAAATCTATAATGAAAATGATATAAGGAATACACAAAACAGATCACTGGTTGTACCGATTGGTAAAAACCATTGAGTATAAATATATAGGTTAAAAGACCTTCAATACATCAATAATCATGAATGTATAAGTGATGGATACCACACACTGTGCGATGCAGGTGGAAATACCGAAGTGTTTGATCCCCAATAAACCCCAACGCGTTTCAACTTGAAATATGCCTTCCTCAGGGTGTATATATTGTTCCACAATTCTTTTAACAAACATATGTGTGTGTAGTCCACCCACACACATAGCAAGCAGTGGTGTGCTGTAAATTTTTGTATGTATAATCCACAGGGAGAGGCTCGGGAACAGATCAGGGCGGAGACCCTCTTCTGAGGACCACAAGGACAGGGGCTGAAAAAGGCAGAGGCAGACCCAAGTCCTATTTTATTGCGGTGTATTTCCTAGTTAAGACTTGATAAGAAAAGTCAAGTCAAGCAGTCTCTCAGTGTGAATACAGCTCTTTTTCACCTGTCCACTGCATACCTCCCCACATTAAGTGAGGATTCCTCACTTAATGTGGGGAGGTATGTGGGGGTAAATGCCCACCCCCACACACACACCACCGCCAATATGATATCACACCTTCAAAATTAACTTCAATAAAATGGAAAATACTCCACTACCAACCCTCTATTTCATGTTCTAAATACCCAACCACCAATGCGATATCGCGCCTCCAACATAAATCTCCACAGGATGAAAAATATTTTGCTATTAACCTTCTAAAAAAGAAAAAAAAAAAAACCACAACTACTGCCTTCACATACAATTTATTTGCATAGCCTTACTTTCATGAACACTAGGCAAACATGAATGATGTCAACATTTTATACAAACTCCTCACCTTGGATCAAGATTATTTTAGTAAAAGCTTTTACTAGAATGCTGCTGCAGACAGCATAGAGTCTGCAATTCCTTGATTCATTCTATTCTTGATGAATTTGGACAGAATTGTCCAGAGAAGGAAATGGGTATAAAATATATTGAGGAAAACATATCCCAATTTGTACATTTCGAGTGCAAAGATGAGCTCAGCAGTCCTACAACAGGGGGAGGGACAGTGCAACTTACATGCATGGGATTTGAATGAGGATAAACAGTCATTCCTGTGCTGCTGGGATCGAGCATCCATTTGCTAGAGAACCCTAGTATTAGGACAGGATGGGGGAAGGGGATTTCCAATGGCCTACAGATATGGCACTTACATTAATTAATATTTCTTAAAGCTGCATAGTTTGTTTGCTACCTACTGTGTCCCATTGACTGCATAAGAAAGGGGAAATAGGAATTGGTTAAATAAGCCTTTAAAGTGGAACTTTCAACCCTTTCATTAAAAATCACTGCAGCATACAGCTCTGCATGATTTTATAAAATCATCTTACATTCATTAGTTAAACAAACATTTTTTTTTGTGCTTTTTATTACAATTACTGATTTTTTTTTTACTGAATTACAATTACTTGATTTTACTGAATTACTGATTTTTCACATCTTGGTTTGTTTAAGGCACTGGTGATGTCACCCTGGCCTTACAGTTGTATCCTGGGAAGTTCTGTCACATGTTCCAGGAGGCAGATCTAGAGTCCTTGACAGAGTTCAAGGAAGTAAAGGGAGATGAATTCATATGCCCTTGGCCACCATTAGAAGAATGAGGAGGAAAATGCAAATGAGGGATGCAAAGAGCCAAAGAATGAAAAGCTTTCAATTATCTTTAGGTATCTGTTTGCAGATTGCCATTACCAACCATTTCTAAAGGTGCCTTTGTTGTATTTTTCATGATAAGGAAAAAGTTCTTCTTGATCTAAGCCTCAGAAATACCTTCAGACTGGGAGAGAGAGGGGCAGGCCTAGAAGCCAATCAGATGAGTTTCATCCACATGTGCCGAAAAGGAACACGTTGATAGGAAAATAGAGCATAATAAGGGATTGTCTCATCAGTCTGCTGCTAATATTTTTTTACTGTTGCATCAGTGTCTTTGGGGTGCAGAGATGAAACCACTATTATCCGAAAGTATAACAGAGAAAGTGGTATTATTCTCCTGGATATACTGTGTGATGGGGCTGTGTAAGGCCTCATTCAAATGGAGCGTATAAATCTGTGCCATCACATGGGGCAAGGATTTAAAATCTGAGGACTTAAAGCTGTTTTAACTCAAAGACCTTTTTTAACCTTCATCTGGTCTTAAAACCTCAAGATTTTTACATTAATGCATTTTCTGCATTAAGGTAAAAAACCTTCTGTGTCTAGTATCGCCCCCGCCCCTCCTTATACCTGAGCCCCATCTCGATCCAGAAAAGTGCATGAGAGCAGCAGCAGTGGGAGTCATTGGTTCCTGCTGCTGTCAAGCAAATCCTATGACTAGGAAGCGGGGGCTGGTACAAAGCTCCACTGTCTGCCTCTATAGAGGACATAGGAGCACTAGAGGGGGATCTGAGAAGAGGGAGATTGGAGCTGCTTATCAGATAAGTATAACATGTTTGTTATTAAAGAAAAATAATACCCTGAACTTTTCATATCACTTTAGTGCATTTGCTGCATTAAGGTAAAAAAATGTCCCAGTAGTAGATACCCTCACTCTCCTATGTAGTTAAGTACTGAGTACTGTCTTGCTTCATCGCTGTGCCCATTTGCAGCAGGGCTGGTTTACGTTCCTCTGCTGTGATATAAATCCTGTGAGGAGGAAGTGGGGGAAAGCAGAGCCAAGCTGCACTGTGTATGTCTACGAGCCCACAGGTGTGTTCCCCATAGCAAGTGGCTTGCGATGGCGGCACACACAGAGGAGGTGGAACCGGCGGGGACCCCAGAAGAGGAGGAGGATCGAGGCCGCTCTGTGCAATACTATTGCACAGAGCAGGTAAATATAAACATGTTTATTATTTTAATTAAAAGAAAATTCTTTACACATGTTTTAATGGATAGGAATACAAAGCGCTTGACAGGTAAAACATCTGCCCTAAATGTATTTTATATGTATTTAGCTGTATTCCTGTACTTCAAGTTTAATTTTGAAAGGTTCAGTTATGAACTACCAAAAATTAATGAATATAGTTTAATTATTATACTGTTTATCTAGTAGATAATCATTTTACAGCATGACCAGCTCCTGTCCTGTGTTTAAGTACTAGCTAAAGTTAGACCAAGTAACAGGACTTTCTATTAAAAAAAGTAATATTGCAGTTATAGAGCAACTTTATATTGCTTTCTGCCTTCTTATAGCTCTTTGGTACTCCCATGATAAGATATAATCTATTAGCACTGTCAGTTCTGCTCATCCTTAAAGTAGAACTATAGGCAAAACTTTTATTTTCATTTTGGATAGAGGTAAAGTTTATTTTTGCCATCTGTGTCCCATTAGGGAAATTTACCTTCATTTTACCATAGCCAAAACAGGGAGTGAGAGGAAATCTCTGCAAATTAAGGTCCCAGGTCACCAGAACTAGTGTCCCCATTGGAAGGTTTCATCTCTATTATTTTCTCGGGACAACCCAAAATTTGGGATTTTCTTTTACTCTCACTTTCAATGATAACAGTAATTAGGACAAATATAGAGGGTGAATCTTCGTTCTAACACTATGCATACATCCTGTGCTTGCTTATGTTTTTAAAGTTTATCATGTATATTTTGTTAATAAAATTCTAATATTTTTTCAATTTTTTGCCAACAATTTTTTGTTTTTCTGTGCCTAAAAAATCCCAACCCAAGGGGAAAACCATATATATTTTATGAATCTTCGTAATGGGGGCACAGACAGCAATAAAAACTGACAGGTCCCTCTCTTCTTAGTCCAAAAAAAAATAAAAAAGATTTGCCTTTAGTTATACTTTGAGAGCTGGTTCACACTACCACTACCAGAAAGTTGCCCCGTGACTTGAAGAGACTTGTTTAGAGACTTGGAAGAGACTTGGAAGAGACTTGGAAGAGACTTGTGCACTACTTTGAAGAGACAGGCGACTTTGTCTGTGGGGAATGCCTGGCTAATCTCTTTCTTCTTCCTGGAAAGTCTGATAACAAGTCGTGTCAATTAAGATAAGGAGGCAACTCCCATTGAAGTATATGGGACAGTTGGATCACAGGTCACTTCAAAGTAGTACAGGACCCTTTTCTGAAGTCGGAGCGACTTCAGTAGTGCCAATTAAGACGGCACTGATTGATTAACATTGCTTTTGTTATGTCAAGCTACCTGGGGCAACACAAGTTGCCTCACAAGTCGCGCTAGTGTGAATGGGCTCTAAAGCTTAAATTTACCTACAAAAAATACTAAAAATGAGCACAAGGGACATTGCTTACCTTCACTGCCATTTGTCTCTTCTGATGCTGTCTTCATATTCAGTAAAAATATTATTTATCCGATGCTCCCTTCACCACCCCTACTACCCTAATCTTCCAGTGCAGCAGGGGGATAACAGAACTGAGAAGCTGTCACAGGCTCCCATCTCTCACTATGCCAGCCCTTTCTGCCCAGCTATTCCATTCACAGAAGCAGGCACTACCGCTTCTATGAATGAGATGTGATCTATAAATGGAGGGGACAGACCGATCAATCATCCACCTGTCCTCCATTCATAGATCCTGTTTTAATTGTAGAAACTGTAGTACCAGCTTTTTTGAATAGAGGAGTTGGGCAGAAAAGGCAGCACATTCAGGCCCTCTTGATGAATGCCTATCACAGCGCCTAAATTCTTTTAACACCCATCACACCGTGAGATTGCAGAGGTAGGGGCATCAGAGGATGGAAGATTTCTGCTGTACATGAAGACAGAAGCACAAGGGACATATCACAATGAAGGTCAGCAATGTCCCTTGTGCTTATTTTACATTTGTTTGCCCTGCTCCCTTGGGGTACAAAGTGTATATCACACATTGTCCCATCTTTCTGTGTGCTGTAGAAGCTAAGATCTCATGGTTGCCAGAGCCTCAACCAAATCCCCCCACCCCTTACTGACTTCTGACCACACTGTATCATGATTAACAGTACTTGTCTCTGTCTCTATGCGCTTTCCCGCATGTCAGATAAACTCTTCACAACACAGGAGCATTCATGGCAGAATTTAACCTGTGCTGCTTACCTATATCCTGTCTGTATACAATGCAAGGAGAGGATGACGTATCAGGGGGTCTGAGACTTGGGGGACTCCTCTCATGAAGACGTACATTGCTTTCAGATGAGATCACTATGTGATATAGGCATGCCTGAAGAGAATGCCCACTACACAAGCAAACATGCTCTCCAAGAGTGTCTAGTGTGCTCACTACCTACTGGGGCAGAGGCAGGTGCGTAAAAAATCCCCTGTGCTGATGGGAAGGAGCAGAAATGCAAGACGGGAATGAAGAAAGAAGGATTTTTCGTACACAAACTGGCTGCGGTTATAACCAAAAATAAATAAATAAAAGGTATTTGAACATCCTTTTTTGGACCTCTGTTTTGTTTTAAAGGGTCATGAGAGTTCTTCATTAAAGGCTAACATCAACTTTAGTGACACATTACATGTTACTCTGCAGCCACTGTCACTTTTAAAGTTGGCATGGCTGTGCAGGGCTCTGGCCACGCAGCCACACCATTCATTCACAAAGATCTGTAACCAGGAGAACCATCAAAGAGACTGAATTGCCTGTGGTGTTGTCTCTATATTAGTGTCTAAGGGCCCCTATTTTATTTGAAGGGGGCATCCGGATTCTCAAAAGCCCCCCACCAATAGACTTCTACAACCACTAGGCAAGCTTTGGGGGGAAGAGGAACTACATGGGCATAAGAAGCTTTGCCAGGGGCCTCCCCCCTTGCAAGGTACATCCCTGTCTTAAAAGCATGTGGCCTGGTATGGCTCAAGTGGGGGCCCACACTCTTCCCTACATTTCATGGCCAACCAGGCTACATGCTTGGATAGGGGTCTGGTATGGATTCTGGGAGGCTCCACAACGTTATTTATTTATATTCAGTTGTCAGCTGGAATCCCTAGCTGACAGCTGAATGTGTCTGACTGGGATAAGTCACTGGTTGTTAGAATGCCAGAGGGTACAGGCTGCCTCGAGCAGGAAGCTCTCACATTTAGCAGAGGTAGTTTTACCGCTACTGAATATTTCAGTTTCTGCTGCAGCTAGGACGTACGCTGAACCTCCCAAACAGTGAAAGAATCTGAAGTTTATAAACATTGTACACAGTTAATAACCTCATATTATTTCCCCTGATGGTCGAATGTTCTTAGCCTATAGCAGCCTTTCTCAACCTTTTCAACACAGAGGAACCCTTGAAATACATTTCTGGTTTAGGGGAACCCCTGCTAAATATTAAAAATCTACAACTCATGACACATTAGTTGACAGTCAGTGGGAAGAATGCTCCTTACTCTTGTCGACATTGGGAAGAATTACCCCCTTACAGATAGCTAAAAGGAACAATAGTGTCATTGGGAACTTATCTGAGAGGCAGAAACTGCCCATTGCTCAAGAAACCCCAAGCAAATTCAGAAGGAACCCTAGGGTTCCACGGAACCCTGGTTGAGAAACCCTGGCCTATAGTGTAAGGCTATTTTCTCTATTTTACTTTGGTCAAATGTTGTTTGTTTGTTTTTAACTCTTAGAGTCGGTTCACACTGAGGCGACACGACTTCGGGGGGGGCGACCTGTGAAGTCGCGTGCACCGTGACTTTGGCGCGACTTGCAGGGACTTCACATAATGGAAGTCTATGCAAGTCGCTCCGAGGTCGCCCCAAAGTAGTACAGGACCCTTTTTCTAAGTCGGAGCGACTTGTGTCGCTCCTATTAGAACGGGTCCTGTACTACTCAATGGACCGCGACCTACCACGACTTATCAGGCTGACAAGTCGCGGCAGTGTGAATGGGCTCTTATGGGCTTTCTCTTCTAATATGAAATGTATGGGAATGGTGCATTAACCCTGAGAAAGGCAATGGAAACGAACATTTCAGACATATTATAATCATTACGGGTGTTATTTGTGACTTTTGTGCAAAAGCTTAAACATTTGAAAAACATTTATTTATTTATTTTTTTTTTCAACATAGTCCCCTTAGTGTCAACTACTTTTGATTTCCTTTGGAACCTTATAATTGGTTCATAGATAACACACCCAGCCTCCAATAAATTCTTCTTTAGTAATGATACTGAAGTTTTTCAACACTTATATAATTCACCCATGGCAATTCATAACAGCAAAAACTTTTCCCAGGGGTTCAGATATGATTCTTTTAAATCCTATAAAGCTATAAGAGAATAAATGTAAAATGCTCTGCAAAATAAATATCCCTCTGACGTATAGCACTGAATGTTTTAAAAAGGTGAGCCCTAATAAGTATAGCAGAAAAAAAGCAGAAGTTATTTTATGTTGGAGTATTTTTCATGTTTTCCTTTTCTTCAGCTGCATAGCCATTTTGTATCTGCTCTGTAGATAACAGTATTTCACTCTAAATGCTACAAATTGCTGATTTTTAGCACGATGGAGATTCACATGCTTTTGATATGGCAACACGTTACGCTTGCCAATACTCCCGATTTTCCTTGATGCTTACCAGATTTGCATAGTATCTTGGGGAGAGGTATATTTAGCAATGGAATGGAATTCTTGGGAATAAAATGACTAACTGATGACATCAGACCTTCAAATGGCATGCGAAAATATCCAGGAATTCAGAAATAGTTAGTATGCATGAAATCACATCGAATTATTAGCTGTCCCAGTCATCTGCAGGTTAACAACCTAAGCAAGCTAAATAAACAATGTTGTGCCCTTCGAGTTGAAAAGAAAGTAAGAAGCCAACAAAACAAGCATTTCTTCCTATAATTCCTAACATTCTCTTCAGCAGACCATCTAGATGCTGTTATAATAAACCACTTAGTACCCAACACATATGAATTCATTATATTCAAAAGCTTTTAAATGCAGTACTTATTAATAAGCAACATCAGTACCATTAAGTCTCATGCATACACCACAGTAATGCTTGTTTAATAAGCAGTGAAAAGAGCAATGATGATGTGCATAGTGCAGTAACCATAACAACCAATTGGATTTCAGTTTACTGTATCAGATCTTTATAAAACCGGTTGCTCTAAACATCTGCATTTGTCCCTTAACTTGTTAAATCAGCCCAGTTGAGTTTATAAGGATATGCACACCGGAGTGAAAAATAATGCAGATCATCATTCTGCTCAGAATATTCATTTAACCCTTAGAGAGTGATTGATTATTTAACCCTTGCTAAGCCGAGACAGGCTATCATCCTGACATTCAAATAGTCAGCATACATATCAATAGGCTGTGTTAAGCACAAGCTTGATTAGCATTTCCCTGCAATCACTTCCTGGCATCCTTCGAACATGGAAAAAAAATAGTGTACTATATATATATATATTGTGCAGATTCTACCTCCACAGCAGTTAAGAAGTTACATTGCAAAGATTTAGGAACACATTAAAAATAATTTATCTCTTCTGCACAATGTGATTCCTGATTCAAATGCCAAAATGGCCATCACTTGCTTCTTATGCAAGTTTTTTTTTTCACTCAGTAAGCAATTGCATAATTTACATTGTAATACAGTTGAAGTTGCAATTGAACAGTAGTACAGATGAGCTGATATATGGCGGGTCTATGTCTGTGTCTATGCATGTGGACAGAGTGTCATGTAATAATATGGCCTTGGGGCAGACAATATATGTATTATGTCCTTATACTCAACACACTATTGCACTGCAGTGTTGCTAAACAAATCTATTTCTACTAACTGAAGCAAACTTCTCCAACCTTGCTCTTTTTTTTTTCTCTCCAGTACCCATGTTTAACTCAAATGGAGAAGGAAAGCTAATTTGTATATGATCTGCAGTGCAACATATATGTCAGCAGGGGATGCTATTGCATGAAGCAAGTCAAATGCTGCTTCTTGAATTTAGCGATCAAAAGCTACTATACGTAGAAAGTGACTGTACTACACAAGACTGTCAATAGGTCGTCACGACTTGTCAGTGATGAGACCTGGACACTAAGACAGTGATATCACTGAAATCTATTTAAGTTGACATATATTTCATTTTTTTTTTACATATCAATGTTTGATACAATTCTGGACACCATGCTATATTAATATCTAAAAGTCTGTATAAAAATCATAATGATCATTTAAATGCATTCTTAGCATGAGGTCAATTCCCAAACAGGTGACACAGATGACAATACAATTGTGATTATAGCATGTGACCATTATTGTATATGTTGGACTAAAAATACAGCTAGTTTATTAACAACTGTTATCAAATCCATTATCATTTATTATTTTTTTTACAGAAATAAAAATATGACTTACCATATTGACTTCTGATACCATGTCTATACTAGCAATATCTATGTTCATTCCCACCGCCACAGGGGGACCTGCAAGCCAACAGGAAGGTCCACATTGAGATATCTAAGAACTTAACTCTTTTCTGACTGCCTGATCTACTGGTTTGATAGAACCTATGGGGATCTGGTAATGGAGCAAGGTCTAAAGCAGGACATGCTGAACAATTTACATTTCGCTTAAGGCAATAATTATTTAAAGAGAGGAAACTATCATTTAATAATGAGATATACACCTGTGTGTTCTAGGTAACAATCTATGGCATACTCTATACTAAAATCTAAAAATAAAAATGCATGCATTGCTAACACTGTAGTGGGTTAAATAACAATTGCCCTAAAACTCTTTAAAGTAATAAGACAGACATATAGGTTGTGATTCCCAATGCACACACATGCTGTAGTAGTCAATCCATACATGTCTGTGCTGGAGCAGAGTAGACCCAACATTCTCAGCCACATGAGTTAACATGCTAGGAGGCTAGGAGCAGGCAGGCAGGCAGGCAGGTGGATAGTGATAAGAAGACATGATCACATCAGATAGATAATAGACATGACATTGTATATAAGGTGGCTTATTTTAATTGGGAGAGATGCTTGTGACTGCTAGGTGAGTTGAAGTTGTCATCAGTCCTAGGTAAGAAGAAATGAGCAGTATGGCACACACACAAGACCATGCACCTCCAAATTCATCATCTGCCCAGTAATGAATCTTCATTCATGTCATTTACCTCCAAAATCTGGCCTTAAACGGATGTCATAGCCTTTCAAGAGTCTATCAACCGTCTCCTTAACCAGTGACATATTGCTGGGATCATTGGCACTAAAAGACAGCAAAAACAAAACAATAGAGAGATGTTTGTCAATTCCCCATCCCAGCTCCCTGGACCATTTTTTTTTGGTCTATTTAAAGTCAATGCAAAGCACCCCCCCCCCCCTCTCAATCCCCACCACCACCACCTCCTCCATTCCAATCTGCAATCACTTACCTCTGTGCACAGACCATTGCAATGATAACCTGGAGTGACCAGATCCCAGCGTAACCTCTTTTCTTGAATCTCAACATCCCTTTAGCTTTTTTTTTTCCTTTTTTTTTTTTTTTTTTTTTTTTTTTAGCTATGATTTAGGGGCTTTCAGTGAAGAGCAGAAGACATCCAACTTATTGTGACCAGTGCAGTAATTCTGAAGTGCCACGCATGCGCATAGCTCAGTACAACATCAAAACGGAGCAGTGCTCGCTTGCCACAGACATAGGAGCAAACAATGCAAGGGGACAGGGGGGACGAGTCCCCCCTCCCCAACTTTTAGGCAGCCCACACCCTAGGCTCAATGACCCCGGCCGCTGGCTTGGCTTGGCACAGTATTTAAAAGCCGCGTTCCTCCGCTGTGCTGTGTCTGCTCGGTGCGGGCGGCAGCTACTTGTCTCTCTACTGATGCTGCTGACACGGAGGCTGCTGATGTGGGAGTGGAGGAGGGGGGGGAGGGGGGGTGAGGAAACCGACAGCAGCTTTCAGCACCGCATCCGTGGACAGCGCCGTGCCGGAGAGCGAGAGAGAGAGAGAGGTGGCTGACTGCAGTCCGGGGGAGGGAAGGGTTAACCGTCCATCGTCATCACATGGGAGGACTGAGAGTTCGGAGAAGTAGAGGAAAGACAGCCAAAGTGCACATCCCTTCCATCACTTCCTTCACTTCCATGATTCCTTCCATCACTTCCATCATTTCCTTCACTTCCATGATTCCTTCCATCACTTCCATCCCTTCCATCACTTCCTTCACTTCCATGATTCCTTCCATCACTTCCATCATTTCCTTCACTTCCATTACTTCTTTCACTTCCATGATTCCTTCCATCACTTCCATCATTTCCTTCACTTCCATGATTCCTTCCATCCCTTCCATCACTTCCTTCACTTCCATGATTCCTTCCATCACTTCCATCATTTCCTTCACTTCCATGATTCCTTCCATCACTTCCTTCACTTCCTTCACTTCCTTCACTTCCATGATTTCTTCCATCACTTCCATGATTCCTTCCATCATTTCCATCACTTCCTTCACTTCCTTCACTTCCATGATTTCTTCCATCACTTCCATGATTCCTTCCATCACTTCCATCATTTCCATCACTTCCTTCACTTCCATGATTCCTTCCATCACTTCCATCACTTCCTTCACTTCCATGATTTCTTCCATCCCTTCCATCACTTCCATGATTCCTTCCATCACTTCCATCATTTCCATCACTTCCTTCACTTCCATGATTCCTTCCATCACTTCCATCATTTCCTTCACTTCCATGATTCCTTCCATCCCTTCCATCACTTCCTTCACTTCCATGATTCCTTCCATCACTTCCATCATTTCCTTCACTTCCATGATTCCTTCCATCACTTCCATCACTTCCTTCACTTCCATGATTCCTTCCATCATTTCCTTCACTTCCATGATTCCTTCCATCACTTCCATCACTTCCTTCACTTCCTTCACTTCCATGATTTCTTCCATCACTTCCATGATTCCTTCCATCACTTCCATCACTTCCTTCACTTCCATGATTCCTTCCATCACTTCCTTCACTTCCATGATTTCTTCCATCCCTTCCATCACTTCCATGATTCCTTCCATCACTTCCATCATTTCCATCACTTCCTTCACTTCCATGATTCCTTCCATCACTTCCATCACTTCCTTCACTTCCATGATTCCTTCCATCACTTCCATCATTTCCTTCACTTCCATGATTCCTTCCATCACTTCCATCACTTCCTTCACTTCCATGATTCCTTCCATCCCTTCCATCACTTCCATGATTCCTTCCATCACTTCCATCATTTCCATCACTTCCTTCACTTCCATGATTCCTTCCATCACTTCCTTCACTTCCATGATTTCTTCCATCACTTCCATGATTTCTTATATCACTACCATCCCTTTCATCACTTCCTTTACTTCCATGATTCCTTCCTTCACTTCCACGATTTCTTCCATCACTTCCATCCCTTCCATTACTTCCATCACTTCCATCACTTCCTTCACTTCCATGATTTCTTCCATCCCTTCCATCACTTCCATGATTCCTTCCATCACTTCCATCATTTCCATCACTTCCTTCACTTCCATGATTCCTTCCATCCCTTCCATCACTTCCTTCACTTCCATGATTTCTTCCATCACTTCCATCACTTCCATGATTTCTTCCATCACCTCCATCACTTCCATGATTCCTTCCATCACTTCCATGATTTCTTATATCACTACCATCCCTTCCATCCCTTCCATCACTTCCTTCACTTCCATGATTCCTTCCATCACTTCCTTCACTTCCATGATTCCTTCCATCACTTCCATCCCTTCCATCACTTCCATGATTTCTTCCATCACTTCCATGATTTCTTCCATCACTTCCATGATTTCTTCCATCACCTCCATCACTTCCATGATTCCTTCCATCACTTCCACGATTTCTTATATCACTACCATCCCTTCCATCCCTTCCATCACTTCCTTCACTTCCATGATTCCTTCCATCACTTCCATGATTCCTTCCATCACTTCCTTCACTTCCATGATTCCTTCCACCCCTTCCATCACTTCCATGATTTCTTATATCACTACCATCCCTTTCATCACTTCCTTTACTTCCATGATTCCTTCCTTCACTTCCATGATTTCTTCCATCACTTCCATCCCTTCCATCACTTCTTTCACTTCCATGATTCCTTCCATCACTTCCATGATTCCTTCCACCCCTTCCATTACTTCCATGATTTCTTATATCACTACCATCCCTTTCATCACTTCCTTTACTTCCATGATTCCTTCCTTCACTTCCATGATTTCTTCCATCACTTCCATCCCTTCCATCACTTCTTTCCCTTCCATGATTCCTTCCATCACTTCCATGATTTCTTCCATCACTACCATTGCTTCCTTCACTTCCATGATTCCTTCCACCCCTTCCATCACTTCCATGATTTCTTATATCACTCACTACCATCCCTTTCATCACTTCCTTTACTTCCATGATTCCTTCCTTCACTTCCATTATTTTGTTCCATCCCTTCCATCACTTCTTTCACTTCCATGATTCCTTCCATCACTTCCATCCCTTCCATCACTTCCTTCACTTCCATGATTCCTTCCATCACTTCCATGATTTCTTATATCACTACCATCCCTTTCATCACTTCCTTTACTTCCATGATTCCTTCCATCACTTCCATGATTTCTTCCATCACTTCCATCCCTTCCATCACTTCTTTCACTTCCATGATTCCTTCCATCCCTTCCATCACTTCCTTCACTTCCATGATTCCTTCCATCACTTCCATGATTTCTTCCATCACTTCCATCACTTCCTTCACTTCCATGATTCCTTCCATCACTTCCATTATTTCTTATATCACTACCATCCCTTTCATCACTTCCTTGACTTCCATGATTCCTTCCATCCCTTCCATGATTTCTTATATCACTACCACCCCTTCCATCACTTCCTTTACTTCCATGATTCCTTCCTTCACTTCCATGATTTCTTCCATCACTTCCATCACTTCCTTCACTTCCATGATTTCTTCCATCACTTCTTTCACTTCCATGATTCCTTCCATCCCTTCCATCACTTCCTTCACTTCCATGATTCCTTCCATCACTTCCATGATTTCTTATATCACTACCATCCCTTTCATCACTTCCTTTACTTCCATGATTCCTTCCTTTACTTCCATGATTTCTTCCATCACTTCCATCCCTTCCATGATTCCTTCCATCCCTTCCATCACTTCCTTCACTTCCATGATTCTTTCCATCCCTTCCATCACTTCCATGATTTCTTATATCACTAGCATCTCTTCCATTACTTCCTTTACTTCCATGATTCCTTCCTTCACTTCCATGATTTCTTCCATCACTTCCATCCCTTCCATCACTTCCTTCACTTCCATGATTCCTTCCATCACTTGCATGATTTCTTATATCACTACCATCCCTTCCATCACTTCCTTTACTTCCATGATTCCTTCCTTCACTTCCATGATTTCTTCCATCACTTCCATCCCTTCCATCACTTCCTTCACTTCCATGATTCCTTTCATCCCTTCCATTCCTTCCATCACTTCCTTCACTTCCATGATTCCTTCCATCACTTCCATGATTTCTTATATCACTACCATCCCTTCCATCACTTCCTTTACTTCCATGATTCCTTCCTTCACTTCCATGATTTCTTCCATCACTTCCTTCACTTCCATGATTCCTTCCATCCCTTCCATCCCTTCCATCACTTCCTTCACGTCCATGATTCCTTCCATCCCTTCCATCACTTCCATGATTTCTTATATCACTACCATCCCTTCCATCACTTCCTTCACTTCCATGATTCCTTCCATCACTTCCATCCCTTCCATGATTTCTTCCATCACTTCCATGATTTCTTCCACCCCTTCCATCACTTCCTTCACTTCCATGATTCCTTCCATCACTTCTATGATTCCTTCCATCCCTTCCACCACTTCCTTCACTTCCATGATTCCTTCCATCACTTCTATGATTCCTTCCATCCCTTCCATCACTTCCATGATTCCTTCCATCCCTTCCATCACTTCCTTCACTTCCATGATTTCTTCCATCACTTCTATGATTCCTTCCATCCCTTCCATCACTTCCTTCACTTCCACGATTCCTTCCATCACTTCCATTTCTTCCATCACTTCCATGATTCCTTCCATCACTTCCTTCACTTCCATGATTCCTTCCATTTCTTCCATGATTCCTTCCATCACTTCCATGATTCCTTCCATCACTTCCATTCCTTCCATCACTTCCATGATTCATTCCATCCCTCCCATTCCTTCCCTCCCTTCCATTCCTTCCATCACTTCCTTCACTTCCATGATTCCTTCCATCACTTCCATGATTTCTTCCATCACTTCCATCCCTTCCATCACTTCTTTCACTTCCATGATTCCTTCCATCCCTTCCATCACTTCCTTCACTTCCATGATTCCTTCCATCACTTCCATGATTTCTTCCATCACTTCCATCACTTCCTTCACTTCCATGATTCCTTCCATCACTTCCATTATTTCTTATATCACTACCATCCCTTTCATCACTTCCTTGACTTCCATGATTCCTTCCATCCCTTCCATGATTTCTTATATCACTACCACCCCTTCCATCACTTCCTTTACTTCCATGATTCCTTCCTTCACTTCCATGATTTCTTCCATCACTTCCATCACTTCCTTCACTTCCATGATTTCTTCCATCACTTCTTTCACTTCCATGATTCCTTCCATCCCTTCCATCACTTCCTTCACTTCCATGATTCCTTCCATCACTTCCATGATTTCTTATATCACTACCATCCCTTTCATCACTTCCTTTACTTCCATGATTCCTTCCTTTACTTCCATGATTTCTTCCATCACTTCCATCCCTTCCATGATTCCTTCCATCCCTTCCATCACTTCCTTCACTTCCATGATTCTTTCCATCCCTTCCATCACTTCCATGATTTCTTATATCACTAGCATCTCTTCCATTACTTCCTTTACTTCCATGATTCCTTCCTTCACTTCCATGATTTCTTCCATCACTTCCATCCCTTCCATCACTTCCTTCACTTCCATGATTCCTTCCATCACTTGCATGATTTCTTATATCACTACCATCCCTTCCATCACTTCCTTTACTTCCATGATTCCTTCCTTCACTTCCATGATTTCTTCCATCACTTCCATCCCTTCCATCACTTCCTTCACTTCCATGATTCCTTTCATCCCTTCCATTCCTTCCATCACTTCCTTCACTTCCATGATTCCTTCCATCACTTCCATGATTTCTTATATCACTACCATCCCTTCCATCACTTCCTTTACTTCCATGATTCCTTCCTTCACTTCCATGATTTCTTCCATCACTTCCTTCACTTCCATGATTCCTTCCATCCCTTCCATCACTTCCTTCACGTCCATGATTCCTTCCATCCCTTCCATCACTTCCATGATTTCTTATATCACTACCATCCCTTCCATCACTTCCTTCACTTCCATGATTCCTTCCATCACTTCCATCCCTTCCATGATTTCTTCCATCACTTCCATGATTTCTTCCACCCCTTCCATCACTTCCTTCACTTCCATGATTCCTTCCATCACTTCTATGATTCCTTCCATCCCTTCCACCACTTCCTTCACTTCCATGATTCCTTCCATCACTTCTATGATTCCTTCCATCCCTTCCATCACTTCCATGATTCCTTCCATCCCTTCCATCACTTCCTTCACTTCCATGATTTCTTCCATCACTTCTATGATTCCTTCCATCCCTTCCATCACTTCCTTCACTTCCACGATTCCTTCCATCACTTCCATTTCTTCCATCACTTCCATGATTCCTTCCATCACTTCCTTCACTTCCATGATTCCTTCCATTTCTTCCATGATTCCTTCCATCACTTCCATGATTCCTTCCATCACTTCCATTCCTTCCATCACTTCCATGATTCATTCCATCCCTCCCATTCCTTCCCTCCCTTCCATTCCTTCCATCACTTCCTTCACTTCCATGATTCCTTCCATCACTTCCATTCCTTCCATCACTTCCATTCCTTCCATCACTTCCATCACTTCCATTCCTTCCATCACTTCCTTCACTTCCATCACTTCCATGATTCCTTCCATCACTTCCATTCCTTCCATCACTTCCTCCACTTCCATGATTCCTTCCATCCCTTCCATCACTTCCATTCCTTCCATCACTTCCATGATTCCTTCCATCACTTCCATGATTCCTTCCATGCCTTCCATGATTCCTTCCATCACTTCCATCCCTTTCATCACTTCCATGATTCCTTCCATCCCTTCCATGATTCCTTCCATCACTTCTATGATTCCTTCCATCACTTCTGTGTTTCCTTCCATCCCTTCCATGATTCCTTCCATCACTTCCATTCCTTCCATCACTTCCATTATCCCTTCCATCCCTTCCATGATTCCTTCCATCACTTCCATGATTTCTTCCATTACTTCCATCACTTCCATCCTTTCCATTCGTTCCATCACGTCCATCCCTTCCATCACTTCCATCCCATCAGCCTCATCATTAGGGCTAGTGTCATCCCTACATCACAGGCCACACATACTCTATGATTTCTATCTAATATTAGCATTAGGTTATGCTTACAGAACTTCTACCCTGCAGCACTGGGATCCTGGATCCAGATCCCAGCCAGGACACTACCTGCATGGAGTTTGCATGTTCTCCCTGGGCTCACCTAAGCTTCCTACCACATTCCAAAGACTGCTGCTTGATTAACTGTTACTAGTATGTGAATGTATGGGAACTAGAGGCCTTAGATTGTAAGCTTCTTGAGGCATAGACTGATATGAGTTTACAATATGTGAAATGCTGCACATAACAACATTACATTAATCAAGCAGTAGTCTTTGGCATGTGGTAGGAAACTTAGGTGAGCCCAGAGGGGACATGCAAACTCCATGCAGATAGTGTCCTGGTTGGGATTTGGATCCAGGACCCCAGTGCTGCAGGGCAGAAGCGCTAATTAGAGCCTAATGATAATCCATTAAATAAAAATGTACACAATGGAAAACTATTTTATTTAATGTAATGTTGTCATGTGCAGCATTTTACATATTGTAAAGTCATATCAGTCTCTGTCCTCAAGAAGCTTACAATCTAGGCCTCTAGTTCCCATACATCCACATACTAGGGAAAGTTAAAAAAAGATAGTTTTTCGTTGTGTGCATTTTTATTTAATGGATTATCATTAGGGTCTAATTAGCGCTCCTGCCCTGCAACACTGGGGTACTGGATCCAAATCCCAACCAGGACACTATCTGCATGGAGTTTGCATGTTCTCCTTGGGCTCACCTAAGCTTCCTACCACATTCCAAAGACATCTGCTTGGTTAACTGTCCCTGGTATGTGGATGTATGGGAACTAGAGGCCTTAGATTGTAAGCTTCTTGAGGACAGAGACTGATATGATGTTGCAATATGTAAAATGCTGCACATGACAACTATACACTAAATAAAATAGTTTTTTGTTGTGTGTATTTTTATTTAATGGATTATCATTAGACTCTAATTAGCGCTTCTGCCCTGCAGCACTGGGGCCCTGGATCCAAATCCCAACCAGGACACTACCTGCATGGAGTTTGCATGTTCTCCCTGGGCTCACCTAAGCTTCCTACCACATGCCAAAGACATCTTCTTGATCAGAGAGGAAGTAAAGTCTGTTAATTATTTCCCCCCTGGAAAGTAAAGGCATAATGTGCTAGTATGCATCGCATACTAGCACATTATGTGACACTTCCAAACAAAGCCCTCGTCGTCCCCGCTGGGGGCCACATCCATCTTTGACCGTCTTCTTTCCTGGTCTGTGGACTCCATTTGTGCTACTGGCCGGAGTCGCGTGACGTTACTACCGCGCATGTGCTCTCCGGTCACGGCACAGACAGCCGTTCCTTCAGAACGCATGTGCCGATGATGTCATCAGCTGCATACAATGTAAATATCTCCTAAACAGTGCAAGTGTAGGAGATATTTATGGTACCTAATAGGTAAGCCTTGTTATAGGCTTACCTATAGGTACAAACATTACAGGGGGATTTCTAACCTCTTTAACTGTCCCTGTTATGTGGATCTATGGGAACTAGGAGCCTTAGATTGTAAGCTTCTTGAGGACAGAGACTGATATGACTTTACAATATGTGAAATGATGCACATGACAACGTTATATAAATATCTGTAACTAATAAATAAAATTGTTTTTGGTTAAGTGCATTTTTGAATGCATTATCATTAGGATCTAATTAGCACTACTGCCTTGCAGCAGTGGGATCCTGGATCCAAATCCCAACCAGGACACTACCTGCATGGAGTTTTCATGTTATCCCTGGGCTCACGTAAACTTCCTACCACATTCTAAAGACAGCTGTTTGATTACCTGTCCCTGGTATGTGGATGTATGGGAACTAGGGGCCTTAGATTGTAAACTTATTGAGGACAGATTCTAATGAGCACATCTGTCTTGCAGCACTGGAGTCCTGGATCCAAATCCCAGCCAAGACACTACCTGCATGCTTTTCCTGTGCTTTCCTAGGCTTCCCCCTATGCTCCAAAGACTGGCTGCTGGGTCATTTGGCCCTGGTATGTGTTGACAGGCACTGATGTGAATATACAATATGTAAAGCACTGCATAAAATGACAACACAATATACCTGTAGTAAATAAAACTTTTTTTTTTGTATGTGCAGTTTTTCATTTTTATGCATTATCAATAAGTTCAAATTAGAACTTCTGCCTGTCAGCACTGGGGTCCTGGGTTCAAATCCCAGCCAGGACTCTGCATGTTCTCCCTGTGCTTGCCTGGGTTTTCTCCCATTCTCCAAAGACTGGCTGCTGGGTTATTAAGCCCTGGTATGAGTTGACAGGGACTAGTGTGAATGTACAATATGTAAAGCCCTGCATAAAATGTCAACACCATATACATATCTGTAGTATTTTTGTTTTTGTTATATACAGTTTTTTATTTTTATGTATTATCATTAGGTTATAAATAACACTTCTGCCTTGCAGCACTGGGGTCCTGGGTTCAGATCACACGGCATGTCCTCCCTGAGCTTGCCTGGATTTCCACCCACACTCTGAAGACAGGCTGCTAGGTTATTTGACCCTAGTATGCGTCAACAGGGACTGATGTGATTGTACAATATGTAAAACACTTCATACACTATAAAAATATCTGTAGTAAATAAAACTTTTTTGTTGTCATGTGCAGTTTTTAATTTACATCATTAGATTGTGGTTAGCACTTCTGCCTTGCAGAACTGGGGTCTTTAGCCAGCCAGGTGCTCTTTCTGTGCTTGTCTAGGTTTTCTCACACTCTCCAAAGACATGTTGCTTGGGTAATTGGCCCTAGAATGTGTACATATGTGAACTACGGACTTTAGATCGTAAGGTCCTTGATGGCAGTGACTGATGTTAATATACAGTATGTAAAGTGCTGCATAAAATTGATATCACTATAATAATACCTGTAATGAATAAAACAACTGTTTTAGGTGCAGTTTTTTTTTTTATGTACTTTTATTAGGTTATGATTAGAGCTTATGTACTATTATTAGATTAAGATTAGGACTTCTGTCTTGCAGAACTGGGGCCCTTGGTTCGAGTCACACTGCATCTTCTCCAGGTGCTTGGCTAGGTTTCCTCTCACACTCAAAGACAGACTAGTATATATATAATATTATATATATAATTACAGGGGTCAAGTCCTGGGAGAAAAGTGTTGAAACCCACCCAAGATCCCCCCCCCCCCCGTCATTGCAAAAAAGTACCTAAAATGCCGTATTCTGTGCTAAACAGTGAAAAAAATCAATATTTAAACTATAAACACGTAGATAGTGCTATTAGCAATGTGTTTAAATTAAACAAAACAAAAAAAAAAAAAAACATATTTCTTCATTTACACGAAGATCAGGTTAATATAACGCAGCCAGCAGATTTACTCCTTACATCAGATTCTGCAGAATCCCCCCTTATAGTGCCAGGGAACTCTGACATAAAGGGGAATTCTGCAGATCATGATCTAAAGTGGAACTCTGATATAGGGATGGGGGGGGGGCTCTGGTGACCAGAGACCATCTTATATCAGAGTCCACTGTGTTCCCCTTTTCATCAGAGTTCCCACTTATATCAGGGTCTGCAGGATTGCCCTTTACATCAGAGCTCCCCTTCACATCAGTGTCCACAGAGTTCCTCCTTGCACTGTCAGGGGGAATCCTGCAGACTGATGTAAAGGGGAATTCTGGGAAATCTGCTCTCGGGAGGACTCAGGTGACCAAAAACAACCTTCCGCAGAGTGAATGCACTAAGGAAGGGGGGGGTCCTGATATAAGGGGGAACCTTTATATCAGTGCCCTCTTACATTATTGTATTCACTCCCCCCTACATTAGTGACCCCCCCCCAGACTGGCCTGGCAGCACTGTCACTGACCTCCTCTTAGGTGCACCATGCTCTGGTTTTAGCCTATAGTCTCCTCTCCACAGTCCACATATGTCTGACTTCTCCTGTGATCCCCATCATGACGGCGCTCCCTCTTTTGACTCCTCTCCAGATACCCCCTCAAAGACTGCAGACATGATAAAAGACAAGAGATGGTCAGAGGCTGTGGACATGGTACAGGAGGTGGTTAGAGGCTGTGGACATGGTACAGGAGATGGTCAGAGGCTGTGCACATGGTACAGGAGGTGGTCAGAGGCTGTGGACATGGTACAGGAGGTGGTTAGAGGCTGTGGACATGGTACAGGAGATGGTCAGAGGCTGTGGACATGGTACAGAAGGTGGTCAGAGGCTGTGGACATGGTACAGAAGGTAGTCAGAGGATGTGGACATGGTATTGCCTCAAAGAGCTTATCCTTGTCTCCTCCCTTGGTCCTCCTCCTCTTCCAGCAGCCGCTGTAACAGTGACATCACAGCATTGGATAGTAAAGTCTACCATAATGTGCTAATACTAGCTTATTATAACAATCCACCTTGGGGCAGATATAGTTAAATAAAATACATTTGATTACAAGATTTTACTACTACTTTAAGGGACAGATTTTTGTTATTTACAGTGGCCAATTACATAAGGACATAAACTTAGTTTCAATTTATCAATGCTTTATGTAACAAAAATAACAGTGCATAATAAAATGGGGACATTGTGAAATACATATCTCCTGACAATGCTGTAATACTTATGCACATAGCCTGCAGCTACAACTTGTCCAGTTAAAAATAGTATGGAATGCAATGCTTACAAAAAATGGTAATGAGTAGGACATGTAGCAAGAAGGACAGAGAGCAGATGGCCAGGAAGAGGGATGCAGTGGTTGTGTGAGGCAGAGAAGAACTACGGATACAAAGTCCCGCCTCCTAGACCGGCTCCTATATTACACGTCACACTGATTCAATTTGCCGGCTTTGGATCAGTGTTCCGCCCACAGGAGCCAGTCTAGGAGGCGGGACATTGTTACTGCGGCCACTGGAGGAGGAGAACCGAGGGCGGGAGGACAAAGGCTAGTCCTGCAGGACACAGCTGCTAAAGGGAACGGCGTTCCTGCTGTGGAAAAAGCAGAGGAATGCTGTTCCCATGCGTTCCTTCTGGACTCGAGCCCTGCAATTTGGAATATATATGTGTATATATAAGTAAGTATATATATACCTATGCTGGTAGAATTGGGGTCCAGCAGATGGTGTGCACCGTGGAAGGCACAGGGCTGCAAGAAGGGGCAATCCCTAGGCAGGTCACAGAGAGGTGGATGGACCCAAATAGGGGATCTAAGTCAAGGAAGTGTATAAAAATATATGTATATTGTCCACAAATGGAGTATCTGTAAAGTCAGCGTAGTTACAAAATCGGTGGTGGGATATGTGGTAACTACCTGGATAGATAGGCTGGGGTAGAGTCGTCCAAATGTTCCAAACTGTAGAGGGCCGACAACAGTGAGCAGACTGTGTATGGCCACTGCTGTTTAAATATGGTGTCCGGGTGCGCATGCGCTGTGTGGTACGAGTACCGTGCATGCGCGAAAATTGGCCAATTGGATCCCCCGCTGTGTCAGCGGGAGGGGACATGCAGAAGGGGAGCAGGAAACAGGAAATGTGTGAAAGAGAAAGGGGATAGGGAGCAAGACATAAGGGGGTGGGGGGAAAGAAAGAAAGGTTGGGAACAACAGCGGGAGGGGAGGACAAAGGCTAGTCCTGCAGGACACGGCTCCTAATGGGAACGGCATTCCTGCTGTGGAAAAGCAGAGGAACGTCGTTCCCATGCGTTCCTGCAGGACTCGAGCCCTGTATATATATATATATATATATATATATATATATATATATATATATATATAAAACAAACCAGAGAAAATTCCCAGTTTACGCATGCGTTTGCAATTGTGTGATAACTAAACCCCTGTTTTAAACGCATACTGTTGGACAGGTTAATTCAGTTGGTAAGCAGGCTAGTTGGTGAGTTGAGCTGGGAATTTTCTCTGCTTTTGTCTTTCATGCGTTTGCCTTTCCATGTGCTCCTTGCTGTGAAAGCCAGTTATAGATGGGGGCAGGGGCCATTTCTTTGTTACTGGTGTATATATATATATATATATATATATATATATATATATATATATAGTGTATATACACTATATTACCAAAAGTGATGGGCGCCTGCCTCTACATACACATGAACTTTAATGGCATCCCAGTCTTAGTCCGTAGAGTTCAATATTGAGTTGGCCCACCCTTTGCAGCTAGAACAGCTTCATCTCTTCTGGGAAGGCTGTCCACAAGGTTTAGGAGTGTATCTATGGGAGTGTTTGACCATTCAACTAGAAGTGCATTTGTGAAGTCAGGCACTGAAATGGACGAGAAATCCTGGCTCGCAGTCACCGCTCTAATTAATCCCAACGTGTTCTATTGGGTTGGGGTCAGGACTCGCTTACCTGGATTTCCTCCCAAACTCCAATGCTGCTAAGTTACGTGGCTCTAGAATGTGTAGGTGAGATGGGGGCCTTAGATTGTAAGCTCCTTTACAACAGGGACTGATGTGAATGTGCATTATGTAAAGGGCTGAGTGAATTGATGTAGCTATATAAATACCAGTATCGCCGGTTTACACTGGAACATGCACATTCGCACATGTGTGCTCAAATGCAGTCGCTTACCTTCCAGTTTTGAAATCCAAGTCATTTGAATGGTTTGTCGAATGCACTGGAATGTGCAAAAAGTATTGGAAACACTACTTTTCCAAATCACTGCACACTAAACTGCATGCCACAGTTTGGTGCCCGCAAACAAGCTGTGTTTGCATGTTGCAATTGGAGTGCCATTAACAATTATGGAATGCGTCTTTCTCATCCTGCGTTCTAATGCAAACCACCCCATAAAAAAGAAAAAAAAATGTGCAGCACAGTTGCTTAGTACTACTGCTTTGCAGCGCTGAGGTTCAAATCTCAGTCAGGACACTAGCTACATGGAGTTTGCATTTTCTCCCTGTGCTTGCTTGAGTTTCTCCCACGCTCCAAGGGCATGCTGGTAGGTCAACTGACCATGGTATGTGTATGTACAGTATGTGAGATAAGGGCCTTGGATTGTAAGCTGATTCACATTAGGGACAGATGTAAATGTACACTATGTAAAGTACTGCATAAATTGGTATCACTATATACAGCATATGATGCATTTTGTTGTTATTTATTTTTGGTGTAGAGTAACTTTTAAACTTTGTCAATAAAGTTAATAATTTTTTAGAAATTTCTTTCATGTTCATTGGTACCGTCAAAGTCCTACCTTGCTCCTTCTTTTAGCAATTTAATATACTGTATGTGAGATAGGGGCCTTACATTGTAAGCTCCTTAACGGCAAGGATTGATGTTAATGTACAGTATGAATAGCACTGCGTAAATTGTTGATGCTATATAAATACCTGTAATAAAGAACATTTTGCAGCTCAGTGGCTTAGTGGGTAACAATTATGCATTGAAGCACTGGGGTCTTAGCCAGGACCCTATCTGCATGGAGTTTTCTTGTTTTCCTGTGCCTGCCTGGGATTCTTCTCACACTCTAAAGACATGCTAATAGGTTAATTGGCTGCTGTCTAATTTGTCCCTAGTGTGTGCATGTATGTGAGCTAGGGACCTTAGATTATATGCTCTTTGAGGGTAGGGACTGATGTGACTGTGTAATATGTAAAGTGCTACATAAATTGATGGCACTATATAAATACCTGTGATAAAAAAATTATATAAAATATTGCAGCACTGCAGTAATTAGCATTTCTGCATTGCTATCTGCATGAAGTTTGCATTAGCTCCCTGTATTCATCTGAGTTTCTTCCCACACTCCAAAGACACATTGACAGTTTAATTGGATGCCGCCTTAGACTGTAAGCTTCTTGATGCCACTATTTTAATACCTATATTAATATTAATAATAATAACAATAAAAAAAAAATATATATATATATATATATATATATATATATATATATATATATATATATATATATATATATATAAACATATATATATATACAGTGCCTTGCAAAAGTATTCGCCCCCCTTGAACTTTGCAACCTTTTGTCACATTTCAGGCTTCAAACATAAAAATATAAAACTGTAATTTTTTGTGAAGAATCAACAACAAGTGGGACACAATCATGAAGTGGAGCGAAATTTATTGGATATTTCAAACTTTGTTAACAAATAAAAAACTGAAAAATTGGGCGTGTAAAATTATTCTTTACTTTCAGTGCAGCAAACTCTCTCCAGAAGTTCAGTGAGGATCTCTGAATGATCCAATGTTGACCTAAATGACTAATGATGATAAATAGAATCCACCTGTGTGTAATCAAGTCTCCGTATAAATGCACCTGCACTGTGATAGTCTCAGAGGTCCATTTAAAGCACAGAGAGCATCATGAAGAACAAGGAACACACCAGGCAGGTCCGAGATACTGTTGTGGAGTAGTTTAAAGCCAGATTTGGATGCAAAAAGATTTCCCAAGCTTTTAACATCCCAAGGATGGAAGGAGTATCAGAAGGAGTATCAGACCACTGCAAATCTACGAAGACCTGGCCGTCCCTCTAAACTTTTAGCTCATACAAGGAGAAGACTGATCAGAGATGCAGCCAAGAGGCCCATGATCACTCTGGATGAACTGCAGAGATCTACAGCTGAGGTGGGAGACTCTGCCCATAGGACAACAATCAGTCGTAATACTGCACAAATCTGGCCTTTATGGAAGAGTGGCAAGAAGAAAGCCATTTCTTAAAGATATCCATAAAAAGTGTCATTTAAAGTTTGCCACAAGCCACCTGGGAGACACACCAAACATGTGGAAGAAGGTGCTCTGGTCAGATGTTGCCAAAAAGTTCGATTTTGGTTTCAATTTAAAACATTATGTTTGGTGTAAAAGCAACACCGCTCATCACCCTGAACACACCATCCCCACTGTCAAGCATGGTGGTGGCAGCATCATGGTTTGGGCCTGCTTTTCTTCAGCAGGGACAGAGAAGATGGTTAAAATTGATGGGAAGATGGATGGAGCCAAATACAGGACCATTCTGGAAGAAAACCTGATGGAGTCTGCAACTTTCCCACTTTCACAGAGAACTGTGAAAGTGGGGGGAGGGGGCATTTTAGTAGAGAGGAGGGCTTGGGGGGGATTTGTACAGAGATGAGAACTGGGGGGGGGGGGGCATTTTAGCAGAGAGTAGAGCTGGGAATGTGGGGGGGAGGGATTTGTGCAGAGAGGAGAGTTGGGGGGAATTTTAGCAGAGAAGAGAGCTGGAAAAGTGTGTGTGTGTGTGTGGGGGGGGGGGGGGGGGTATGTGCACAAAGGAGAGCTGGGAACGTGGAGGATTTGTGCAGAGAGGAGAGCTGGGGGAACTTTAGCAGTGAGGACAGCTAGGGGGTTGGAAATTTGTGCAGAGAGGAGAACTGGGAAGGGGGAGCTTTGTGCAGAGGTGATAGCTGCAGAGGCCAGAAGGTAGGTTATGCAAAGTGTGAGATGTGGATGGGAGGAGAGGAGAAAAACACGTGGGTAGCAAAGGTGAGAGCTGTGGATTGGGGTGAGCTTTAGATGGGGGTGCAGAAGGGGGCCAGAGGTAATTTAAATAGGGATGCAGAGGTGAGTTGTGGACTGGGGGTGTAAGCTGTGGTTGGTAGGGTGCAGAGGTGAGAAAGTTGATGTAGGGGTAAAGGTGAGTTGTGGATGGGGGGTTGTCAAGGTGAATTGTGGATAGGGGTGCAAAGTTGAGTTGTGGACAGGGGAAAGAAGAGGTGAGCTGTAGATGGGGGACAGAAAGGAAAACAAAGAGATAAGCAGAGGTGAGCATTTGATGGTTACCTATGGCGGGGGGGGGGGTACTTGAGGAAAGGGGGATTTTTGCTTGGGGAAGACCAGGGAAATTTGCTAGGGGACAGTAAAACATACAGAGTTAGTGACCAAGAGTATGTAATGTATGGCACAGCATGCAGGGTCCAGTGGTGAGAATTGTGTAACACCTTGTACATTACATACTCAGAACTGCTATATTCTGTATGCTGTGGTGTATGTTACATCTTAAAGGCCTCTAAATGGTACTCCTGAATGCTGTACTCTGTACAATGGGTTTTTCATTACATACTCCTGAGCCCTGCATTCTGTATGCTGGACTGCATATTATGTACGCTTTACCACTGCTCTCTGTGTGCTAGTCTCTGTTACATATTCCTGACCCCTGCACTCTGTACAAGGGCTATATGCTGCAAATTCCTGAGAACAAGGGATGCTTTTTGTTGAATGTAAGTACCAGCCCTTTTGCTGATTTTGGTTTCTGCACCTTGTGTGATACGCACTGTTCAAAATTGCAAAATACACACTCCTGAGCCCTGTGTTATGAAGTCCTGACTCCTGTATTTTGTGTTATACATTCCTGAACCTTGCACATTGTGAGATACGCAGTTCTAAGTCCTAACTTATTACAATTATTGGTCCCCAGCTGTACTTCTCTCCTCCAAGGTTTGGGCATGGCTGTGGGTGGGGAAATGAGTGGGGAGCGAGTTCCTTCACCAATATTTTGAGAAAAAAAGCCCTGCCTGTAATAAATATAAATAATGTTTGCCTTGGACTATATGAATTTTTTGGTAATAGCAACGCTGACATCCATACCTATGTTTAGGTGTACTAGTACTGTGCAGTTGGTGTGCAGAAAATAAAGAATTGAGTTTTACATGAAAGGAGAAAAACTAAGGACAATGCTATTCCCATGTGAAGTTACCTAATTAGGACTCTACTGTGTAAATGAGAACATAACACTGACAAGGCGCTCCTGAAATGACATGTGGGTGTCACATATGCGCAATAGGATAAGATCTAATTTCGTGCATTTATAACACCTACATGTCATTTCAGGAGCGCTAATGTTCTCGTGTGTTTTTAGTCACTATCCCAGTGGTCATCCTGGAGCAGCCCTTCTAAATGACTACGATATCTGGATCACTCATGGCGGTGGATTTTTCATCAAGGTGGAGTCATTCTAGTGCCTTACAGTGCTGTTCTTTGCTTTACTGTATATACACCACCATGACTCTTCCTAGAGCGGGCCGCCCAGCCAAACTGAGCGATTGGTGGAGAAGGGCCTTAGTCTGGGAGGTAACCAAGAACTGCGTCACTCTGACAGAGTTCCAGTGCTTCTCTATGGGGAGAGGAGAATCTTCCAGAAGAACAACCATCTCTGCAGCACTCCACCAATCAGGCCTGTATGGTAGAGTGGCCATACGAAAGCCTCAGTAAAAGACACATGACATCTGGAGTTTGCCAAAAGGCACCTGAAGGACTATCATACCATGAGAAACAAAATTCTCTGGTCTTATGAAAAAAAGATTGAACTCTTTGGCCGGAATGGCAAACGTCATGTCTGGAGGAAACCAGGCACCAGTCATCACCTGGCCAATACCATCCCTACAGTGAAGCATTGTGGTGGCAGCATCATGCTGTGGGGATGTTTTTCAGCGGCAGGAACTGGGAGACTAGTCAGGATTGAGGGAAAGATGCATACAGCAATGTACAGAGACATCTTTCATGAAAACCTGCTCCAGAGCGCTCTGGAACTCATAATGGGGCAAAGGTTCATCTTCCATCAGGGCAACAACCCTAAGTGCACAGCCAAGATAACAAAGGAGTGACTACAGGACAACTCTGTGAATGTCCTTGAGTGGCCCAGCTAGAGCCCAGACTTGAACATGATTCTTCTGGAGAGATCTGAAAATCGCTGTGCACGGATGCTTCCCAGCCAACCTAATGGAGTTTGAAAGGTCCTGCAAAGAAGAATGGGAGAAACCGCCCAAAGATAGGTGTGCAAAGCTTGTAGCATCATACTCAAAAAGACTTGAGGCCGTAATTGGTGCCAAAGGTGCTTCAACAAAGTATTGAGCAAAGGCTGTTAATACTTATATACATGTAATTTTTTTTTTCATTTTTTATTTTAAATAAATTTGCAAAGATTTCAAACAAATTTCTTTCACAATGTCATTTTGGAGTATTGTTTGTAGAATTTTGAGAAAAATAATTAATTTAATCCATTGTGGAATAAGGTTGTAACATAACAAAATGTGGAAAACTTTAAGCACTGTGAATACTTTGCGGATGCACAGTACAATACAATGTTTTGTGATATAACATCACATGTAGGTGTTACATAAAATTTTAACTTTATTAATCAAAAACCTTAAATACCTATAAAAGCAGACCTATTATAACATACAAAAACCCCTACAGCATATACTGTATTTAATATACATACTGATCACCTCAATAAATGACCCGCCGCTGAGACTCCCGTCTGTTTGCAAAAATGTGTTTACAGAAATGGTCTCACATGCTGAAAGTAATTATGAAGTAGAGATGGGTCTTTGGGTCTGGTATGGATTTTAAGAGAAACCATAAGCCAAAATTAAAAAAAAAAGTTGTGAGATCCCCCAAAAATCCATACCAGACCCTTACCTGAGCATGAAGTCTGGCAGGCAAGGAAAGGGGAGGGGGATGAGTGAGCACCCTACCCTCCTGAACCGTACCAGACCTCATGTCCTCAACATGGGGGGGTGCTTTGGCAGAGCCCCCCCCAAAGCACTTTGTTCTCATGTTGATGGGGACAAGGGCCTCCTTCCCACAATCCTAGGCTGTGGTTGTGGGGGTCTTCTTAAAAATAAATAAAAAACAACGTCCCCCGATGTACAGTGGATCGATTGTCAATCACGACACCACTGCCGGACCCAGAAAAAAAAAAGACTGCAAACAAGTCTAACCGCCATCTGGATCTACATCAAGGAATTGTCAAAAACTGTGTGTGTGTGTTTTTTGTTCTTTTTGACATTTTTTGGTAACTGGATAGGGGTATTATGTACACCATTCTCATTCAAATAGGGGGTGGGATCTGGGGCCCCCTTATTAAAGGGGGCTTCCGAATTCCGATAAGCCTCTTGCCCACAGACCCCAACAACCACAGCCCAGGGTTGTGGGGAAGAGGCCCTTGTCCCCATTAAGATAGGGACAAGGTGATTTGGACCAAAGCACACTCCCATGCTGAGAACATGTGGCCTAGTATGGTTCAGGATGGGGGAGGTAGCTCACCCTTCCCCACCCTTTCTTGACCTGCCAGGCTGCATGCTCAGATAAGGGTCAATCAGGGCTTAAATGCACTGTGTAGTGCGCAGTGCATTGTGAGGTGTTTGACCGGCAATCATCTCGCCGAGTACCACGCAAATTTGCATGTTTGCCGAATGGGCAAAAAGGCAATGTTCAGCTCCAATGTTTCGCCCAACTCTATTGTAAAGTTTTTTTTGTTTTCTAAAATATCAAACATATCATACTTACCTGCCATGTGCAATGGTTATGTACAAAGAAGCCCTAATCCTCCTCCTCTCGGGTCCCCAGCTGGCGGTCTTGGTTTCTTCTCTTTTCAAAGCGCCCCCAAAAGAAGTTGCTTGCTCTGGCGTCACTTATGTGGGCTCGATCCCAAGCTGGGCTGCCTGCCTCTATTGATGCATTGTGCAGCTCATCCCTTCCCCCACTCCCTCCTCACAGGATTTGAGTGACATCAGTAGGAGGCAATGGCTTCCACTGCTGCAGAGCCTCCTGTGAGAAAAGGGTAGAGAGGAGCAGCGTTGCTGCAGACGGGCACAGTGCTGGCTCAAGATTGGGTTCAGATAAGTGTTTAGGGGAAGCTGAGGGGAGTTTGCGTGGAAAGTTTCTTTTTTTTTTTTTTTTATTAACCACTTGCCGACCGCCGCACGACTATCTACGTCGGCGGTCAGCCCCTCACAGGCAAACTAACGTAGGGCTACGTTGCTTGCTTGTGAGGGTCTAGGGAGCGAGCGAGCGCCCCCGGAGGCGCGCTCCCGCTCCCGCGTGGTCACCCGATGTCCGCCGGCCACTCGGCGATCGGCGGGGGAGAGGGAGAATGTCAGGCAGCTTGTGTAAACAAGCCACCTGTCATTCTCCTCGCTGCAAAGACACTGATCACATGGATCTACTATGTAGATCCGTTGATCAGTGTCCTTACAGCTGAAGCCACAGCCAATCACAGTAGAAAGCACGCCCCTAGGGACACACACAGCCCCTCCCTCCCAAATAAAGTTAACCCCTTCACTACCAGTGTATTTTTACAGTAACAGTGCATATATATAGCACTGATTACTGTAGAAATGTCACTGGTAACCCCAAAAGTGTCAAAAATGTCAGTCAAGGGTCCGATCTGTCCGCCGCAATGTCGCAGTACCGCAAAAAAAAATCGCAGATCGCCGCCATTACGCGTTAAAAAAAAAAACAACAAAAATGACAAAAATCTTTCCCTTTGTTAGTAAACGCGATAACTTTTGCGCAAACCAATAAAAATACGCTTTTTGCGATTTTTTTTACCAAACATAGGTAGCATAAAACAAATTGGCCGAAAATTTTAAAAAATTTTGATTTTTACATTTTTTTTGGGGGGGAATTTCATATAAAAAAAATGTGAAAAATATTGTTATTTTTGCAAAATTGACGCTCTTTTTTTGTTTATAGCGCGTGATCAAAAAATCGCACAGGTGATCAAATACCACCAAAAGAAAGCTCTGTTTGTGGGAAAAAAAGGACGCCAAATTCGTTTAGGTACAGCGTCGCACGACCGCGCAATTGTCCATTAAAGTCACGCAGTGCCGAATCCCAAAATACCCCCTGGTCGGAATGGGGGTAAAATCTTCCGGGGCTTAAGTGGTTAAAAAACAACAACTTTTACCTTTACAACCGCTTGAAAAATATTGATGATCACTTATTAGTACAACCATTTTGTAGAATTATGTACTTCACTGTACTTCATGCCTAAAGGCCCTTTAAGATATAATAGCATATATTCCACCTATTTTCAATATTATTCTTACAGAAAAAGTTTCACATGATGAAAAAAAAATGAATGCCTGCTTATCAGTATGGCCATTGTATGCATTGATGTACAGTACATTCATGTCATACTCAAACAGCCACATAATATTTATAGTCGAGCTCGGGCTATAAAGGATGAGGTGAAATAGAGCCACCATGGGAGGCAAGGGCCATAATTAATGTAAAATGAACAAGAGGTCCCTGTATGTGGGTGATGCAAATATCTGTATTACTAGACAGGAGCATTTTCTAAATCTCAGTATGTAAATTTTAATAATGCAGAAATCATGTGACCTTTAAAGTGTATTTGCATTGCATTCTGTGTTGGTTTTAAAGGATGTTTAAGCATAAGGTACATGGAAGTATATCATTGCATTATAGTTATACTGATAAGTGATCAGCAATATTTTTCAGCCTCTGGGGCAATTTGATGACCCCAAACATACAGCCAATATCATTAGGAACTATCATCAACATAAAGAAGAACAAGGAGTCCTACAAGTGATGGTTTTGCCCCCCTCAGAGCCTTTAGCTTAACCACTTATGCCCCGGAATATTTTACCCCCTTCCTGACCAGGGCCTATTTTGCGATTCGGCACTGCGTGACTTTAACGGACAGTTGCGCGGTCATGCGACACTGTACCTAAACAAATTTGACATCCTTTTTTTCCCACAAACAGAGCTTTCTTTTGGTGGTATTTGATCACCTGTGCGATTTTTTTGATCATGCGCTATAAACAAAAGAAGAGTGTCAATTTTGCAAAAATAACAATATTTTTCGCATTTTTTTATATGAAATTCCCCAAAAAAAATGTAAAAATCAAAATTTTTTAACATTTTAGGCCAATTTGTTTTATGCTAGATATGTTTGGTAAACAAAATCGCAAAAAGCGTATTTTGATTGGTTTGCGCAAAAGTTAATGCGTTTAATAACTAAGGGAAAGATTTTTGTCATTTTTGTTGTTTTTTTTTTTAACAAGTAATGGCGGTCGATCTGCGATTTTTTTTGTGGGACTGCGACATTGCGGCGGACAGTTTGGACCCTTGACTGACATTTTTGACACTTTTGGGGTTACCAGTGACATTACTGCAGTAATCAGTGCTATACATATGCACTGTTCCTGTAAAAATGACACTAGCAGTGAAGGAGTTAACTTTATTGGAGAGGGAGGGGTTAAGTGTGTCCCTAGGGGCATGTTTCTAACTGTGATTGGCTGTGGCTACTAGTGTAAGAACAGAGATCAACAGTCCTACATAGTAGAACCGTCTGATCTCCATTCTTACACAGGGAAGAATGACAGGCGGCTTTGTTTACATTAGCCGCCTGCCTTTCTTCTGGTGTAACGGAAGATCGCAAGTGCCCAGCGGACATCGGGTCTGCCGGGCACACACACGGGGGGGGCCGTGACCACGCGGGAGCGCGCCTCCGGCGGCGTCCGGTCGCTCCCTAGAGACTCACAGGCTAGCGACGTAGACCTACTTCGCTTTGCCTGTGAGGGGCTGACCGCCGCAGTAAATAGTCGTGCGGTGGTTGGCAAGCGGTTAACACTATTGACTCTGCCTGAAATTACATGAAGAGACAGAAGGATTTGAGGCGGTCTACATCCACAGAAGATCTGTGGTTAGTTCTCTAAGATGTTCAAAACAACCTACTTGCTGAGTTCCTTCACAAAAGTTTGTGCAAGTGGACCTAGAATACTTTATGCTGTTTTGAATTCAAAGGGTGACTACACCAAATGTTGAGTTGATTTCGATTTCTCTTCCGTTCATTTATTTTTCATTTTGTTAATTTATAAAAATAACTATTAGAAAGCATTTTTAATATACGGCATTTTTCACCTGCCCAAAACTTTTGCACAGTAGTGTATTTGATGTGATTAAGGATATCAATCTTCAATAAAAATTAAACGAAAGAAGGGCAATTTTTATCCTAATGGCAATGACCCTCCTCGGATAGGAAAATGGCTTCGTTATTCTCCACCCAAAATCAGAGTGCAGTACAACAGTTTGAGGTGATGCTTAGCTTGGCTTTGTCATCAAAAAATGCTTCCTAATGGAACAAGGAGTAGAGATAGCGTGCAAATACTAGTGCATTAAAGAAGATTATAGTTCCATATATAAAAACCTCAAATTGCACTTACAAACATCAGCAGGAAACGGCATGTATATTAAAGCCAGGAATGTATTAACTTCACTTATGGCCAGAGGTGGGGTGATGTGCAATAGCAAGATTGTTTTAAAAAGAGTAATACATTTAAAGAATACATTTTTGACGCAGAAACAAAAGAACGTAATAACATTTTATTTTGTCCTCATTCGCAGAGGAGGAATGCACATACAGAGTCACAGCACAAATAGCTCTACAACAAAAAGGCAAAAGCGTCAGGAGCCCCCTTACGGATTAGCATTGGCCTCGAGTAATATACTGGTACTGATTCTAATATACTGTAAAGGCCATAACCACATATGAGCATTTATAGATTTACCTTTAGTCAAAGCAGGTATGTTTCCAAAGAGACGGGCATTTCCTGTATAATTAATGGGCCAAGTAGCAGGATTTCTCTAAGACAGGGGTCTTCAAACTATGGCCCTCCAGTTGTTCAGGAACTACAATTCCCATCATGCCTAGTCATGTCTGTGAATGTCGGAGGTTTACAATGCCTCATGGGATGTGTAGTTCTGCATCAGCTGGAGGGCCGTTGTTTGAGGATCCCTGCTCTAAGATAAAAGCATCCATCCATTAATACACATCTTCGTCAAACTCCCCCCACCACTCTGTTGCTCACTTGAAACCTTTGGAAAATACCTAGAGCAATTGGATGAGGAGGTGAATGAAAGCTCCTCCCTCCCAATATGCAGTGCTTGAGAGTCATTCAACAGGCCCAAACTTGCATATGGAAGAGGGGCAAAGTCTTTATTGCTGTGTAAGTTCTAAAAAGGAGCTTATGCAGAGTTTGGACTTCTAGTCATAAAGGGAACAAAGAGGCAGGGGAGAGGTTATTTTTTCAAGCACAAGAAACACACCAGACATCAGACAGGAGGCCATTCATGATCTAATTATTTACTTATTGCAAAAATGGAACACATTAATAGTACTGTGCTAGGTGATTAATGATTCAGGATGGTGGGTGCATATCATGGCCTTTCAAAACACAAAAGGGAATTTTAGTTATCCATCAAATTCTACCAAATTCACATTTTCCAATCAGTTTTGGTTGCCACATTCTTAATGTTCTCTAATATTATCTTTGTGTGACAATTGGCCTTATATATGCATTCTTTAAAAATATTTTAGTATCCTGTATTCAGGCAAGTTAAAAGATGATTTCTGATTGGCTGCTGTGGATTATTACATTAGGCCCATCATCCTTGACTTTTTATTAAGTAAATTTTCGGAAATGTCCTACTTCCCTTTGTAGGTAGGTTCCGGCAAAAGGGCTGTTATGTATGCACTTTTTATTGAAAATGTAAACTGTAAAAGCTATGTTATTATATTCAGAGGCGTAACTAGAACCTTCAGGGCCCTGATGCAAGAAACCATGAAGGGCCCCCCAGACCCCTGGCCGGGGCCCTTACCTTCAAGCCCAGGGCTCTTCCCACTAATCCTGGGGCTCTTTACACTCGTTGCATGGCCTTTTATTTCAGTTCTGCAGCAGGATTCTTTCACAAGTTCTGCAGTGGGCCCCCTTCCTACAATCTTGGGGCCTCCCCACAGTGGTGCAATGCCAGGGTCCGGTCGCAAGTGTGACCTTTGCGATCCTGAAAGTTCACCCACTGGTTTGCTACTGGGCCCCCTGGAGCATGGGGCCCGGTAGCGATTGCAACCCCTGCAACCCCTGTAGTTACGCCCCTGATTATATATGACACTATAAGTACAGTATGTGGCTATTCCTGGGATTTAAAGAGTTGATGAGTATTCTCTTCCTGTTTAGTCATGCTGTGTTCATGTCCTCGGGTTTGTAAGCATATAAACACAGGTAATCTGCATTGGAGTGGGGGTTTTAGGTCTGTGTGTGTAACTTGTGCAGAATGTAAGAACTTTAGCTCTATAAGACATTTTCGGCAGGAACACAATTGGGGTTTCACGGAATAGGAACTGAGCTGCTTATGCGTCCTATGCTTATGGACTCTAATATCTTGATGTATGATGACAGATTTTGGGGTAAGGGCACCAGGGAAAGCACCGCAATGCGTATAATTGCAGCACTGTTAAGACAAGTTGCTGTGTTGGAGAGACTGTGTATCTGTTATGGATGTGATAAATATTTCCTTAAGTAATATCTCAATTCATTGGAGAATCACTGACTGGTCTGAAGCAATCTGAGGTCACAAATTGTCGGAGGCCAATAACTATAGCAGGGAAGGAGCAACCACTGACAAACGGGACAGGTATACAAGAAGACCACCCTGGCTGATGACACGGGTTCATCTGGGGTACAGGGTCTAAGTACTAACCGGTATTCACCAGAGTTCCTGATGGTGGAGATGGGTTTTGCGTGCAAGTACCAGTACATGATCCTCAGGATCACCCCACTAAGAGGTGAGCAAGCCGGGGTCCAGTAGCAGATGTAGGGATCAAGCAGAAGGGTAGTCAGTAAACAAGTCAAAAGTTACTAACGAATGGTAGCAGGTTGGGATTTAGCAGAAGCATAGTAGAGGAGCAAGCCAAGGGTCAGTAGCGAATGTTAGCAGCAGGGGGGGAAGACAAAATTGAGATATTGGCTGGAGTGAGCACAATAACCTAGCAAACAGGAAGTGCAGAGACATGTCTTCAATCAGGAAGTTAATGAGCGGAGTAAAGAGTTCAAGGTACAAGACAAACAGGGTTCAAGGCAGGATCATTCAAGGAATTGGCCAGGAAACTGTCCAGGGAGCTGTCCAGCATTAGAGGTGGCTCAGCAAGAAAAGTCATTGCCAGACATAGCAGAGGTCCCAGGTTCAAGTCCAGGCCCTGGCAGTATTACTCTCCTCCCCAGACATCCCCTTGATGTCTTACTGCCAGGTTTGTGAGGAAACCTCTGGTGAAAATCCTTTGTTAATCTGGGGGGGAATGAGCATTCTCCTTAGGCTCCCAAAAATGTTCTTCTGGCTCACAACTTTCCCATTGAACCAGATATTGTATTTGTTCCTAATGATGCCGAAGTCATGAATTTTCTCCACCTCAAATTCTTCTTCATTCAGTACCTCTTTGGGAATTGGAGCTATGTTTAGAGTTGTTATAAGCAAATTCTGCCGTAGGAAGGTAGTCCACCCAGTCATCCTGAAGATGGCTCACAAAAAATAGAAGGTATTGCTTCAAAGTTTGATTGGTTCTCTCGGTCTGACCCTTAAACTGAGGATAAAAGGCAGAGGACAGATTAATTCTTACACCCAGAGCTGAACAAAAGCTTTTCCAAAATATTGAAGTAAACTGTACTTCTCTGTCAGACGCCGCATCATCAGGAATTGCATGTAGTTTAGAAAAGCCTTGAACCATTACCTCTGAATTTCCCCCAGTCTAGGCTCCCTCCTGAGCCTCACTCCCTTGGCGTCCCCCCTAGCTTCACTAAATCTATATTTAATCGCCTTTAATAAACACCCACCCCCTAAACCACCTTAATATCAAAATTGTTTAGTGGAATATAAAAGGGTTAAGGTCTCCCCACAAATGAATGACATTCCTACGTCATCTCAAAAGACTGAAAACAGACATAGCCTTGCTCCAGGAAACGCATCTCACAAAACCTGACTTTGTTCAGATGCGCAAACTTAGGGCAGGTCCATGGTTCGGAATCGGTAAAAGGCAAAGCAGGGGTTGTTATCCTTATCCATAAGAACCTCCCCTGCAATGTCATCTCAGTAAAGACTGACAATGTAGGTCGTTTAACTATACTCACACTTAAAGTTCATGCTATGGAACTGGTTATCTCCAATGTGTATGCTCCCAACTCTCCCCCTAAAATGTACTTTCAAGAGCTTTCCCGCAAGTTGGCCCCTTATATCCACCTCCCTCTTCTAGTCAGAGGGGACTTTAACTCAATAATGCATCCCCTAGAAGACAAGTCTAGTGGGAACCCCCCCCCCCCCACACACACACACACCTCTTCAGATTATACAGCACTCCCAGATTTTGCAAAAGCCCTCCAGCTGACTGACACTTGGAGAATAATTAACCCCCTAGGCAAAGACTATACTTTCTTTTCTGCCCCCCCACAGCAGCATATCCAGAATTGATTACCTTCTCTGCAACCAACTTTTCCTGAAACTCACCAACAACCCGCATATGGGCGAGATCGCAATTTCAAACCACATCCCGATTTCTCTAAATCTAATAGATCCAACGCCCCATAATTCGGCCAGGCCCTGGAGATTCCCCTCATATTTATCAGACAACTGTGACCTCTTAAAGGCTTTCAAGGACACCTAGGTAGACATTTTAGCAACTAACGCAGTTCATGCAGATAATCCTCAGGTAATGTGGGAGACGGGGAAGGCAAGGCAGGATCATTGCTTTTGCCGCGGCCTATAAAAAGAGAGTCAATATGCATTTTCTTAACGCTAGTGATAAACTTTGGTCAGCCCAAACCCTCTTATCCCATCACAATTCTCCAGCTAACAGACAAACCTGGAAGGAGACAAAAGCCCAATTTGACTTGTGGGCTGAGACCAAGGAGCGATTTCATTGTTCGCTTCGGGACCTCCGCCTGCATAAGTTTGGTAATAAAATGGGTAAACACTTGTGCAAGGGACCCCACACACTCACCCATATATCTACCATTAAAAACCCACAGGTGGATCTACTGACTACATCTAAAAGACATTAACGCTACATTGATGCGCTTCTATACGGATCCCTATAGAAGTTGAGGCGGCTAATGCCTTACTGGATGGGGTTCAGCTTCCCCGTCTAGACCCCACTTTGCTTTCCCAACGTAATGCCCCAATTACAATCTCTGAGGTGAAATCATCGATAGCCTCTCTATTGCCAGGGAAAGCTCTGGGACCCAACGGGTATACTTTGGATTTCTTCAAACTCTCTGCAGACGTTCTGGCCCCAGCAAATACCTCCCCTTGGGCTTTCAAGCTCATATTAAATTTACATAGTTACATAGTAGGTGAGGTTGAATAAAGACAATAGTCCATCCAGTTCAACCTGTGTAGGTGTGTGTGGCTGTAATCATCTCACATACCCCTGAATGTTCTGATCCTTGAGATGTAAGTCTAAGAGTCTTTTGAAAGCCACCATACTACCCGCAGAAACCACCTCTTATGGTAGAGAATTCCACAATCTTGTAGCCCTAACAGTAAAGAACCCCCCACGTTGCCTGTGGTTAAAACGCTTCTCCTCTAATCGCATTGTATGCCCTCGAGTCCTCATGCAATCTCTTCGAATGAACAGCTTTTTTTCTAAGCTGGGATCCCCATTAAGATATTTATAAATTGCTATCATGTCCCCCCTCAGACGTCTCTTCTCCAGGGAGAATAAATCGAGCGATTGTAGACGCTCTTCATAGTCAAGGTCCTCCAATCCCCTAATTAGTTTAGTTGCCCTTCTCTGGACTCTCTCCAGCTCCAACACATCCCTCCTGAGGACTGGCGACCAGAACTGGACAGAATACTCCAGATGCGGTCGGACCAGAGTTTTATAAAGTGGCAGGATTATAGTCTTATCTCTGGAATACATCCCTTTCTTTATGCATGCTAATATTCTGCTGGCTTTGGCAGCTGCCGCTTGACATTGCATGCTGTTGCCTAATCTATCATCAACCAAGACTCCCAGATCCTTCTCCATTTTTGATTCCCCCAAGGGTTCCCCTCCTAACGTGTATTGTGTTTTTATGTTTTTAGTCCCCAAGTGCAAAACCTTACACTTCTCCACGTTAAACCTCATTTGCCATGTCGTTGCCCACGCTGTAGTTTTGTCCAGGTCATTCTGTAGGATATCTGCTTCATGCTGTGCAGTTATTGCCCTGGCCAATTTTGTGTCATCTGCAAAAACTGATATCGAACTACTGATCCCGACCTCAATGTTGTTTATGAATAAATTGAACAAGGTTGGTCCCAGGACTGAGCCCTGGGGCACCCCGCTTACTACCTCAGACCAGTCTGAGTATACGCTGTTTATTACCACCCTTTGGACACGCCCTTTAAGCCAATTCCGTATCCAAGAGCAAACCCTGCTGTCGATACCTGCAGACCTTATTTTATAAATTAAGCGCTTGTGGGGAACTGTATCAAACGCCTTAGCGAAATCCAAGTACACCACATCCACTGGTCTCCCGCTATCTAGCTCACAGCTCACCTCCTCGTAGAATGTTAATAGATTGGTTTGACAAGAACGCCCATTTGTAAACCCGTGCTGATTACTGCTGATGATGTTGTTGTCTTTAGCAAACTCTACGATATAGTCCCTTATCATCCCCTCCAGAAGTTTACATACTATTGATGTCAAACTGACAGGCCTATAATTTCCCGGGATATGCCTCTGGCCCTTTTTGAATATCGGAATCACGTTAGCTTTCTTCCAATCCCCTGGTACATCTCCTGTCCTAATACTGTCAGCAAAGATCAGGAACAGTGGTCTGGATATAACCTTACTGAGTTCCTTGAGTACTCTCGGATGTACGCCATCCGGGCCTGGTGATTTGTTTGTGTTAAGTTTATCCAGCCTTTCCCTGATTTCACCCTCTGTTAGCCATAGTGCAAGTCCTGTGTATTACTACTAACCATACAGTCATGGTCAGTGTACCCCTCCGTTTCTTGTGTAAAGACTGACGAGAAAAAAGCATTCAGCACGGTTGCTTTTTCAGTGTCCTCTGTAACCATCCTCCCATCATTGTTAATTATGTGTGCAATATGCTCTGCCCTAGTTTTTTTGCTGTTGATATATTTAAAGAATTTCTTTGGGTTTTTTTTACTATCCTCCGCTATTTGTCTCTCAAAGTTGATTTTAGCCATCTTGATTTCTTGTTTACTTTTCTTATTTGCCTCCTTGTATTGCTAGAAAAGTCGATACTGTGCCCTCTGATTTATACTTCTTGAAGGCCAATTTTTTTCCCCTAATAAGTTTTTTGACGCTACGGTTTAACCAGCCAGGTTTGGCTTTGTCTCTTCTAAATTTATTTCCCATAGGAATGCACTGCAAGATGCCTTTGCCTAATATGTTCCTAAAGCATTCCCATTTTTCCTCTGTGGTCAGGGATCCCAGGGTTTGGTCCCAGTTTACCCTTTCCATCAATGAGTACAATTTTGGAAAGTTTGCCCTTCTGAAGTTTAGGGTTCTTATGTTCCCCACTTGCCTTGTTATATTGTTATTTATACTAAATGTGATCATCCTGTGATCGCTAGAGCCCAGGTTGTCCTGGACTCCTACCTCCGAGATTATGTCTGGGTCATTAGTGATCAATAGATCCAGGACTGCATTTTCTCTAGTAGAGGAATCCACCAACTGTGACATGTAATTATCCAGTAAGGTTTCCGTGAATAGGTGGGCCTTCTGTGAGTGTGTAGTCCCCTCGTCCCAGTCATTGTCGGGATAATTGAAGTCCCCCAATATGATGACTGATCCCAATTTTGCCACTTTACTCATTAGTGCTAAGAATTCCAGCTCTAACTCCTCCCCTTGGTTAGGTGGCCTATAGCAAACCCCCACAATTACTTTCCCCTTTTCTCCTTCCCTATGGAGTTCAACCCACACAGATTCAAAATCCATGCTCATCCCATCCGTAATGTCACTCCTTTCTATCACCTTTATATTGTTCTTGACATAGAGACATACCCCTCCCCCTCTTTTTCCTACCCTGTCCTTCCGGTACACCGAATACCCTTGGATATTGGCCAGCCAGTCATGTGAGGGGTCGAACCAAGTCTCTGTTATTCCCACAAGGTCTATGTCCTCCTCATGTACCAATATTTCCAACTCATCCATTTTATTAGCTAGGCTCCTGGCATTAGCATATACCCCTCTTAGTTTTACGGAAGTTAAGCGCAATTGGCGGTTATGTTTATTCCTGTTTGGTCTGAGATTTTCCCGCACAGACCTGCCAATTGACATTGTGGACCTACTGTTCAAAGATAGGGAAAGACCCAACTGATCCGGGATCATATCGCCAAATCTCTCTCCTTAAGGTTGATTCTAAAATCCTCTCTAAAATCATAGCAAATAGGCTTGCCATTATTATGCCCATAATTATCCATCCGTCCCAGGCTGGCTTCATGCAAGGGCGTTCGGCCACTTCTAATATCAGGCAGGAGCTTGCCAAAATCATCCCTTCTAGCGATATGTAAAACAAAGATATATCAGCGCAAGCAAAAAATAAAAATAAAAATAAATATTTAAAGCAGCTGACACCAAGGTAAAATAGATAAAACCCAAAGTTCAGACTAATCGTAAAAAAGTGCAGCGCTAAAAAGGGTAAAAAACAGATCAATGGATAAAAAACAAGAGTCCTTGAATGGCACAATCTATTTCATAAAAGAATAAAATCAATAAATAACATGTGGGAAATGAAAGTCCAAGATGAGATTCCAATGAAAGTGCTCAGTGCTCCATAACACACAGAAACAAGTGCTCTCAGTCGGTGCAATCCTTCACCAGTGATGCCAGCCTCTCACCTGAAGGCTGTGAATAAACAGCCTCAAACACAACACTCTCCGCAATGTAATGGCTCCCGACCAGGACAGCAATCTCAAAGGACATCCTTGGTATAAATGAAACACGAGCAGTGTAAAGGTAACAGCTGATCTCCGGTCAGAGCAGCGCTCTGCCGACAGTGACTGCGAGTGACGTCACAATCCCCTCCCCCTTCCGCACACGTATCGTCCGTGGGCGGGACTTCTTCAGCGTATCTATACGTTTTTCATTTATACCAAGGATGTCCTTTGAGATTGCTGTCCTGGTCGGGAGCCATTACATTGCGGAGAGTGTTGTGTTTGAGGCTGTTTATTCACAGCCTTCAGGTGAGAGGCTGGCATCACTGGTGAAGGATTGCACCGACTGAGAGCACTTGTTTCTGTGTGTTATGGAGCACTGAGCACTTTCATTGGAATCTCATCTTGGACTTTCATTTCCCACATGTTATTTATTGATTTTATTATTTTATGAAATAGATTGTGCCATTCAAGGACTCTCGTTTTTTATCCATTGATCTGTTTTTTACCCTTTTTAGCGCTGCACTTTTTTACGATTAGTCTTCTAGCGATATAGCATAATTACACTAGATGCGGGAAAGGCATTTGATAATGTAAGTTTTCCTTGCTACATTTGGTCCTTCAGAAATTAGGCTTTGGAGGCCCCTTCCTTCACCTGATCACCTCTATGTATTCTTCCCCTTGTGCAAATGTTGTAACTGCAGGATATATTTCAGATAACTTCCCTCTTCACAAAGGGACCAGACAAGGCTGCCCCCTATCCCCTCTCCCCTTTCTTATTTAATATAGCTATAAAGCCCCTATCATGTTTCCTCCTCTCACATCCAAATGTCCATGGAGTTCGGATTGGTAGCCAAGAGGGCGTACAGCCCTCTTTGCAGATGATGTCCTGATCTTTATCTCAAATCCAAATTTGGACACACCCCTCATTCATGACATCTTCACTAAATTTACAGTAGTTTATGCTTCGGATAGTTTATGCTTCGGATCAATTTCTCCACAAGTGAAATTCTGCCCCTCCACCACACCACACCACTCCATATTCACAGTAGCAAAAGCGTAAATCACCTACCCAGGCATTAAATGAGGAAAAATCACCATCCTCAATATATAACCTTATCACCTACCCAGGCATTAAAATGGGAAAAAATCACCATCCTCAATATATAACCTTAACTACCCCCCTATAATCGCCAAAGTTACAAGTAAGCTGGAAACGTGATCAGCACTCCCCCTTTCCCTCTTCGGCAGATATCACTTGTTCAAGATGATCAGTTTCCCCAAACTCCTCTACCCTTTGCAAACTATTCCCCTTTTACTCAAGCACAAAGATATCCAGTCTCTCTATAAGGCCCTTTCCACCTTTCTGTGGCACAAGAAGACCCCCCCCCCCCCGCGCATTTCCCCTAAAAAAATATTTTTACCTAAGAAAGAGGGAGGAGAAAATATACCCGACATTAAATTATACAATCTAGCATGCCTCCTTAGAGTTTATTTGGACTGGTTGTCTGGGTCATCCAGTTACTTTTGACCTATAATCTCAAATGGTAGACCCTTGTGGACTGGCTGCCCTGCTGCACTGTGGGTTGCCTTCCCTCCCGATGCCCCTCAAGAACAATCTCTTTTTGCAAGACACAATGGTTGCATGGAGGGAGGTCAGAAATAGACTGGGGCTCTCCCCTTTTGTGTCTCAACACTTGCCAATCTATGGCCACCTCCTTTTTTACACAGACATGGCAATATGCGGCAAGTTTATTTCTTATTTGAATGTTATTATTTTGGGCAAACTCAATGCCCATGAAGTACCCCCCCCCCCCGGCCCCAGAGTCAGCATAGCAGAGCAAGGGATTTCACCACTTTCAATGATAAGCTTTATAGCGGGGGTCCCCAACCATTGGGATGCGGCCCGGAATTGGGCTGCCCCTCTCTGCAGCTAGGCCGCGAGCACTATGGGCATGAGAACCGACTGACAGGCAGCATGAGAGAGACAACAGGAGAGCGGGTGGGTGGCATGAGACAGACAACAGCACACGGCATGAGAGAGACACTGGGCGGGCGGAAGTGCGGCATCTGAGAGACAATGGGCAGGTGGACGAGGGAGCAGAGAGATGACATCATCCCTCACTGTCTGCCTTGCATCACCGCAGTTCCGCCCTCACTGTGCAGGTTCAGGCAGCAAAGGGATTACATCATCCTTCCACCCACACCACCCTCACTTTGGGACCCAGCTAATGCACATGTGCTGATAAGCTGAGGAGAAAAGCTTCTTTCTGTGCTGTCACTATTGCCTGCCACCAAAATGCCTTTATATTTAAAAAGTGACAAGTTGCATCTGGTATTTTTGGTTGGTGGCAGGCAACAGTGGGAAGCTTCAGCTCGTGGCAGTATAGTGACAATCTGCATCTGGTGGCAGGGGATGTAGCAGGTGACAATCCGCATCTGGTGGCAGGCTACGTGGCAAGTGACAATCTGGATCTGGTGGCAGGTGACGTGGTAAGTGACAATCTGCATCTTAAGGCAAGTGATGTGACAAGTGAAAATCTGCATCTGGTGGCAGGTGACATGGCAAGTGACATGCTGCATCTAGTGACAGGTGACGTGGCAAGTGACAAGCTTCACCTGAAGGCAGGCGATGTGACAAGTTGCAAGCTGCATCCAGTGGCAGGTGATGTGGCAAGTCACAAGCTGCATTTGGTGGCAGGCGACAGTGGCAACCGACACGCTCAGGGCTCCCATTGATTCTGCATTATAGTGAGTTGAACTATTTCATTTTATATGACAATGTAATATTAGAAATAATGTTCTTCAATCATCTTGACACCATATCAACCTTGGTGCAGTGATTATTGAAGTGGCGCCAACACCAGCCTTTGCCCAGATACATTGCCCACAAAAGCGCATCTCCACATTAAGACATAAGTTCTCTGAACATCATCTTTCTTTCCCCTGAATAGAAATAGATCTTTTAATAGCATCCATCTGCATAGGTTCAGGAGTTTCGGAATCCGGAAGAACTCTTGGACCCTTAGGAGCAAGCTGACTAGTAGAAAATTGCATGGCACCATTGTTGCTTAGAATTTCCACTTTCTCCTTTCTCTTTTCAGTAAGTCTCTGGTCAATTTGAATACATAATTTAATAAAAGCCTCAAGATCCTCAGGATTTTCTATATTGGCAAGCTCATCGTTTAATTGTTCAGAGAGCCCTGACTTTTGTGCGCTGCTTAATTCCAATTGGTATCTAAAATCCATCATTAGAAGCGTCTACCCTGCCATAAATTGTGCAACTTTGCCTCGGCGATAGTGCAACGGTTAGGATCTTTGAAAATTTGATTCATAGCATCCACAAAAGAATCATAATTATCTGAGATGGATTTGGATCCACATAAGGGCAGGCTAAGGCTTTCTCAGTCAGGAGGTTGATAATAAAAAGCAAATTTTTCTTGTCAGAAGTAAATGCAGCAGGTTGCATCTAAAAGTATAATACACTGATTAAGGAAACCTCTGTAATGGCGATGGTCTCCATTAAACTTGAGTGGTAGGGGCATATGTGCATTAGTATCTATTGCAGCAGTATCTCTGGAACATAAGTCCTGCAATTGTCTATACAAATTAAAGATGTCCTCTTATAGCCCTTTCACTTTTATTTGTAATTCAGAAAACGTTTCCTGGTAGTTAGCACCAAATGTTTGCAACTGAGAGGAGCCACAGCAGCTGCTACAATGGCCTCTATGTTTTGGGACAGATTATTCTGTCATGGTCTGGAGTTAGGCTCAGAGACAAATAGCTATAGCAGTGGAGCTGCACCCATCAACAAACGGGACAGGTATACTTGCAGGCCTCCCTGCTGATGACACAGGTTTACCTGAAGTGTGGGGTCTAAGTTCTAATCAGTATCCACCAGAGCTCCTACCAGGTCACGATCCTCAGGAACACCCCATCAGAAGGTGAGCATACCAGGGTCAAGTGGCAGATAAGTAGGTAGGGATCAAGCAAAAGCATAGTCAGTAAACAAACCAAAGGTCAGTAATGAATGGTAGCAGGTTGGGATTAAGCAGAAGCATAGTCAAGGAATAAGCCAAAGGTTGGTAACTAATGGTAGCAAAAATATGGAGAGCAGCAGAAGAGACAAAAGTGAGATAGTGGCTGGAGAGGGCACAATAATCCAGCTAGCAGGAAGTGCAGAGACATGGCCTAAATTAGCATGTTCATGGGAGGAGCAAAGAGTTAAAGGTTCAAGACAAACAAGGTTTAAGGCAGGATCATTCAAGGAATTGTCCAGAGACCTGTCCAGCATTCCAGGGGGCTCAGCAAGAAGAGTCATTGCCAGACACAGCCAAGGTCCCAGGTTCAAGTCCAGGCCCTGACAAGTACTCAACATGGCCACATATTGGGGAGGACATTGCAGTGTACACATACAGTACAAGCATCTCATGAGTTACCTCATGCAGGTGGTATCACAGTACAAATATCTAAACAGAGATAGCAAATAGCTGGCCAGGAAGTGGGGTGAGTTGACGGAAGTCTCAGGTAGTGAAAGAATCATGGTGCTTGGGTTCCTTCCTTATTAGTTGGCACCCCAAACATGGAATTTACTGCGGTATGGGACATCCTGGCCTGAGAGACACAGATCTCAGGGATTAAAAGCATGGAATTTGTCTTCCTAGAGAATAAGCAATATCCTTCTAAATGTGGAAGAGAGACAAGTGTAACTGGGTCACTGAAAGAATGACAAGTTATGGGCTGGTGGAGTCTGATGCCTACTCCACATCAATTCTCAGAAATTCTGCACAGTGTGTTAATGGGTTAAAAATAAGTAGTGTTTGGCCAGAGTATTATAAGAAGAAAAGCAAACAGAGAGCATGGAGATAATGCCCATAAGTAGAGGGAGTATTCCCGATTAATGGAGAGTGCTGCCTTAACCCTACTTCACTTTTTTAGGCAAACATCTCTGTTGGCTTTTAGGGGCATGAAAGTACTCTTTCCCATGTCCTCACCTGAATCTGCTCACAGTTGTGTAGTATCTAATGTGTTTCTGTAGCTTAAAGTAGATCTAATCCCAATCACTAAAATTTCCAATACTGTAAACTTTAACATGTTGACACAATTCATACATTTTTTTTATAAATATGCAGCTTTAATTAAATTAGTACATACTGTTTATGCCAGGAAGATCCTTGTTAAGGCACTACCTGCAGTGTGGTGACAACCCTATGCTCCTAATTGTGTTCAAGCTGGAGAAGGATGTTGTTGAATGAGCTGGAGATGATCAGCAGTACTGAGATGAAAAGAAAAAAAACAATAGTTAAAACAGTATGTTATTTAAAAGAATGGCAGCTGCTTATGATACACAGTTTAGAAAACGAAATGCAATCAAGGGTTTACATCTACTTTACTATCAAGGACCCCAACCAGAGGTTTACTGTGCTTTAACTCAACATTCTCATATATAGAAGATATCATTAAGGGTGAACTTTTAGTAGTAGTGAGGACTGCGGTGTCATGCTGACTCTACAGCTTATGTTGGGTTTAAAGTGGTACATCTTGAAGCCTAGTTGCTGCAGGATGGAATGCTTTAGTTTATTGATCTTTTAGTCTCAGTGCACTGCTTATACACCATGTCATGCAGTTTATTTTGATGCTTATGAGGACAAAGTCAAAACTGCTTTAAATTGACTTGATTATTGTGGTTTTTTTTGTTTATTTTTATTTTTTTTTTATAATCAAAGGAGAAAAAAAATCTTAATTTTTTTTAAATGTATCTGACTTGCATACATTTCATTTTTAGTATAGAAAATATAAGTACAGTAGCAGTGAAACTAGGTAGCCCTGGCTGGGAACTGAAACGTTTTGCAGTGGCTGGGCATCACTATAACTAACATGTCTGCTTGCTGGATAAGTAAAATAGGGGCTCATGAACAGGATCAAAGTCCTGTTTTTTACAAACTCCGACTGATGTCAAGCATATAAGGATATGTTAGTTGGGGTCTGACAGCTACCAATCACATTTGTCTGGAACATAGGGATGAATTAAATGTACCTGATTTAGTTTGCAGGAAGCTCGCCAAAAATTCACACATTAAAATGTTAATCCAAACTCCACTGAAATCAATAGGAGATGAATCTTTAACCACTTGCTGACCGCCGCAAGTACATTTACTGCGGCAGTCAGCCCCATACAGGCAAAGTAACATAGTACTACGTCGCTCGCCTGTAAGCTTCTAGGGGGCGAGCGCACGCACACCGCCAGAGGCGCACTCCCGCCCCGCTTGTTCCCTGACATGTCTGCGCGGGTGACGGGCGGACCCGATGTCTGCTGGTCACTCGCGATCTCCCGGTAGAGAGGGAGAAAGGCAGGTGGCTGATGTAAACAAAGCCGCCTGTCATTCTCCCTGATCTAACTGCAGAGATCATACGATTCTGCTATGTAGGATCGCATGTCTCTGTGGTTACATCACTAGCCAAACCCCTTTACAGTAAGAAGCACGCCCCTAGGGACACACTTAACCCCTTGATCACTAATAAGGTTAACCCCTTCCCTGCCAGTGTCATTTTTACAGTAACAGTGCATATTTATAGCACTGATTACTGTAGTAATGTCACTGGTACCCCCAAAAGTGTCAAAAATGTCAGTCAAGGGTCCGATCTGTCCGATGCAATGTCGCAGTCCCGCAAAAAAAATTGCAGATTGCCGCCATTACTCGTTAAAAAATAAAAAAACACCAAAAATGACAAAAATCTTTCCCTTAGTTAGTAAACGCAATAACTTTTGCGCAAACCAATCAAAATACGCTTATTGCAATTTTTTTTTTTTTACCAAACATATGTAGCAGAAAACAAATTGGCGTAAAATGTTAAAAAATTTGGATTTTTACATTTTTTTGAGGAATTTCATATAAAAAAATGTGAAAAATATTGTTATTTTTTCAAAATTGTCGCTCTTTTTTTGTTTATAGCGCAAAAAGTAAAAATTGCACAGGTGATCAAATACCACCAAAAGAAAGCTCTGTTTGTGGGAAAAAAAGGACGTCAATTTCATTTGGGCACAGCGTTGCACGACCGCGCAATTGTCCGTTAAATTCACGCAGTGCCGAATCGCAAAATAGGGCCTGGTCAGGAAGGGGGGAAAATCTTATGGAGCTGAAGTAAACAATTCTAACCATTTTTAGGAAGGAATTATCAAAATAAAGAATGCAGGGCTGGAAACAGTCTTGAGGGACATGTGCTAATGAAAAAGAAAAAATACCATTGGGTGGTAAAATTATATTTTCCCAAATCTATACCAAACCCTTATCAGAGCATGCAGCTTGTCATACCATACCAAGCCATATGCAATGACAGTGCACCATCTTGATGAGGACAAGGGGCTCTTCCCCACCTACCTGGCTTGTGGATGTGAGTGTCTGCATTCAGGAGGCTTATTGGAATCCGGAAGCCCCCTTTAAAACAAATACATAAAAAAATTAAAACATAGTACCCCTATATAGTTCCCTGCTGCCCAAAAAACACATATGTGAGGTAACAAAGCGGGTGCGCTTTAATCACTTGCCGACTGCCTAACCCAAAAATACTGTGGCAGTCTGGCTCAGCTGCGTAAACTGACGTATGGATACGCATGCCTGCCCACACTAGGCAGCGGGGATGCTGAGTTGAGAAACTGAGTTGTAAACACAGCAGACTGTTGTTCTCACTGAAGTGATCACAGAGCGCCTGTGTTCCTCCTATATAGGAACACAGGACTCTGTGCTCATTTCACAAGTCCATCCACCATACAGTTAGAAAACACTCCCCTAGGCTCACACTTAACAGTTTGATCACCCCTGAATTAACCCCTTCCCTGCCAGTGTCATTATTACAGTAACAGTGCATATTGTTAGCACTGATTACTGTAGTAATGTCACTGGTCCCCCCCAAAAGTGTCAAACATGTAATTTATGGGTCTGATCTGTCCGTCGCAATGTCGCAGTCCTGCTAAAAAAAACACAGATTGCCGCCATTACTAGCAAAAAAAAAAAATAAGGAAAAAAATGACATAAATCTTTCTCCTAGTTTGTAGATGCGATAACTTTTGCACAAACCAAATCAAAATACACTTATTGGGATTTTTTTTTACCAAAAATATGTAGCAGAATACAAATTGACCTAAAAGGATGAAAACATTTGTTTTTTTCTTTTTTTTTCTTTTGGGAATATTATATAACAGAAAGTGAAAAATATTGTTTTTTTTTTTTTTCAGAATTGTCACTCTTTTTTGGTTGATAGCGCAATAAATAAAAATGTCACAGGTGATCAAATACCACCAAAAGAAATCTCTATTTGTAGGAAAAAAAGAACATCAAATTTATTTAGGTGCAGTGTCGCACGACCGCGCAATTGTCTGCTAAACTAACACAGTGCCGAATCGAAAACAAATGGACTGGTCATTAAGGGGCAAAATCCTTCCGGTCCAGAAGTGGTTAACGTCCATACACTGCACATATGCTTCTATGCATGACCGTGTGATCCCAGCACAGTGACCAAGCTGTCTCTAGTAATGATAGGGAGCCTGCGAAATGGGATCCTGATCAGGTGACCACTGTGACAGCCAGTCACAGTAGTCATGTGACTGAGCAGTAAAGGCCAAGTTAAAGTGATGCCAGGTTGGCAGAAAAAAAAAGGTCCATGATGTAAATCGGTCACCAATCACATTATCCAGCAATACAAAGCCTCATCAATCACAATGAGTGATCCCCCCACCCCCCCCAAAGAAAAAATCTGCCAACTTACCAAAGTAGCCACTCCCATTGTTACTCCTTGTAGTTCACTGTCATTGACCAAATTTGGTCAGTGATATCAGCTACCCGCTTTCATGTACATTCAGCTATCAATCTGGAATTCCTGACTGAAAGCTGAATGGCTGGGCCGGGATGTATCACTGGTTGCTGAGTGGGAATTTGTCACAATAGGTAGCGGAAGAATACTGCCTTTAAATGCAACACTTTCCACTGCAGCCAGAGGTGACTCGGCAAACAGGTAAATGCCAAATTGAAGTCATCCATTAACCAACAGCAAATGAGCAAGGAAGATAAAATAAAAACTTGTTTATGAATATCTAGAAACAGGGTGCACCCATCTGATCTAGAGAACTTTATGTTAAAATGTTTTAACTGCTGATCCTAAAACAAAAAGGTTACTTTACATAAAAGACCTGCTGATCTCATTTTAGTAAACGTGTGTTTTGCCCATGAAGAGCAAAGCAACAGCCACTTTAAAATCAGGCCTTTTTCTGACATTCATTATTTACAAGTAAAAATCAGTATTTTTTGCTAGAAAATTACTTACAACCCCCTAACAATTATAAAATGGTGGTTGTTGTAATATTTTTTGTAACACTGTATTTGCATAGCAGTCATTCAAGCTCAATTTTTTGGAAAATAAAATACACTTTAATGAATTAAAAAAAACAAACAAAAAAAAAAAAAAACAGTAAAGTTAGCCCAGTTTTTTTGTTTAATGTGAAAGATGATGTTGTGCAGAGTAAATAGATATACTGTAATGCCCTCTGTACCTTAATGAATGCCTCACACACATTATACATTTTGCAATGGCTTGTTAACTGCACAGTAAATTAGTGTCCCTGGAACATTTTTGAATTGTTGACAACTATGCAAAAGATGTGTGTCAATCATGGTGTCATTTGATGCCCTGTATGCAAATCCTATCATAGAGTATATCTTCACATTCTGGTGTCAGACATTTCTGTTTGTGAGGTATTAGATGTGCGGTATGGCACTCCACATGTAATTGCAGGACCTACTTTTTTTTTTAAATGAACGTTTTATTGAGAAAAATAAAAATGAACAATAACAAGTGATGACATTATATCACAGTCAGCAGTTACAAATACAAATAATGGCACACATCCAAAAGCACCATAGACTATATCTAGGAGCAGAAAGATGCCATCTGTGAGAAGTACTGAGATATAAACAAGGTAAAATTGACCCTGCCAAGTAAAATGTATGGCACGGGATGCAGTATAACAATGCAGTAATGGAGGGCCGACATGGCTCGGGTATAAACCCCAGCCACATGGGCCCAAACCAGTGTGTAACATACGGGGTATTGGGGATCCACTGGGTAGGGCAGTAGTGAGGAAGGGAAAGAATTCCGACCCCCCTAACTGGGGACATATGGATGGGGGCTGTCAGGAGGCACGGAGGCGGCAGCATTGGAAGGGGCACCCCCTAAACGGACACCCCCAAGGGGAACACACTGTGTCCAGAACCGGAGGAGCACCGTCCACACATGCACATGGACCGGCCCTCGCTAAGCACGGGTACGGTAGATAGCAGGAGGTAGGGGGGAAGGGAGATTATGAAGGGAGAAATGGGGGTGGCATGTGCTAGGAGCGTCGTGAGGTAACATGTGAAGGGAGCAGTGGCAGAAAAAGAGGGGATAGGAGGGTAGAGAAAGCAAGGTACGAGTGTAGAGTATGAGGGAAACTGGAAATGGGGAAGGAAGGAAGGGAGGAGTGTGGGCGCACCCTCCCGGAGGACGACCGAGATGCACGCGGGGTGTGGTATGTACAGAACAGACTAAGTGTTCATCAGGCGATTGTATTCATCTGATGCAGCAAAATCAATCCACGGGGCCCAGATGTCATAAAATTTGGAGGGGGTGTCAAGGGCTTGAAAGGTGAGATCCTCCATACGGGAGATCCTTCCTACCCTCCGCAGCCAGTCAGCCACAGTGGGCGGGGAAGGAGACAGCCAGAGGCATGGGATGCACATGTTGGCGGCAGAGATTAAATGAAAGACCAAGGACCTCCTATACGTCCGTTGGGGAAGAGAGGAATGATGTAAGAGGAACTGCGCCGGGCTGAGGTCAGGAGTAAAGGTGGTGATACGGGATATGAGGGCGTGTATCGTCTTCCAGAAAGGCTGGATCCGGGGGCATTCCCACCAGATATGCAGGAGAGAACCCGTATGAAGTTGACAACGCCAGCAAAGGGAGGGGAGGTCGGCTGAAATTTTATGTAAAAGTTTGGGCGTCCTGTACCAGTGTGCGAAGATTTTAAAACCAGTCTCCTGCGTGAGGACGTTCCTGGAACCCTTGTGGATGTGAAAGAAAATACGTTCCCAGTCATCATCCAACAAGGTTTTGGCCGAGATCTCCTCCCATTGAGCCCGTAACCGGACAAGGGGAGGCGGTAATTGCACGGAGAGGAGGGAGTATAATAGGGAAATAAGATGCCTTTGTGGGTCCGAGGATCCGTATAGGTTCTCAAAAGGGGTGAGGGTTCTAGACCAGCAGGAAGTATCAGGGGTACGGAGCAGGAAATCCCTAAGCTGCAAGTAATTGAAGAACCGCAGTCTGAAGTCCGGATATTTCTGCGCCCAATCTGAATGGGAGAGCAACTTGCCCTCTTGATAGCAATGTTCGGCCCTGCACGGAGCGTCGGAGACAGAGCCCTGCGGGGGGAGGAAGGAAAGACCCGGAGGGAAGTCCGGGTTGTGAATAAGGGGTACCATAGGGCCAGGTGAGGAGGCCAAGTGCAAAGTTTTACATAGCTTTCGAAAAACCGTGATCGTGGGGTTGATGGCCGGGTGTTTGTAGCACGATGTTGGGAAGGACGTGGGTGAGATCCAGGGCAGGTGTTGTATGGGGGTGGGGGAGAAGGACTCCTCCAACGTGACCCAAGCTTTGACATGACGATGTTTATGCCAGTCCACCACTCTCGCCAGATGGCAGGACCAGTAGTACTTCTGTAGGTGCGGCAGGCCCAGGCCACCCACTGCCTTCGGAGCAGTCAGGACGTCCCAGGAGAGTCTGGGGCACCCTGAGCGCCAGATGAAGGACGTGCATGCCGATCGGTAAGAACTAAAAAATGCTGGGGGGAGTCTTAAAGGGACGGCCTGCATAGTATAGAGAAGTCTGGGAAGGACATTCATTTTGATCACCGCGATCCTGCCGAACCACGAGAAGGAGCCCGATTCCCATTTGGAGAGGTCGGCTTTTATAGATTGCAATAGTGGCAGATAATTGCGCGAGTACAAGTCAGCAAGAGTAGTTGGGATTTGGATGCCCAGGTATGTGACAGCAGAGGGTTCCCAACGAAAAGGGAAGTTGTCCTTACAGAATTGCACCTTGCCGGGCAGGAGGGAGATGTTTAGGGCCTCTGATTTTGTGTAATTTATTTTAAGATTGGATATAAGGCGAAAAGCGTCAAGATCACGAAGAAGGTTGGGTAGAGAAACAGCGGGGTTGGTCAAAAACAACAAAATGTCGTCGGCGAAAGCCGCCAACTTATAGGTTTTATGGGCTATTTTTATGCCGTTGATATCGGGATTGGAGTTAATGCGGCGAAGAAGGGGTTCGAGTGTGATAATATATATCAGAGGGGAGAGGGGACATCCCTGGCGGGTCCCATTCGACATGGAGAAGGCGTCCGACAGGCCCCCGTTGACCCGCACCCTAGCCGAGGGTGACGAGTACAGGGCCTGAATATAATTCAGCATGCGGCCGGCGATGCCCAGAGACTCCAATGCTGCAGTCATGTAGTCCCAAGCGACCCTGTCGAACGCCTTCTCCACGTCGAGCGAGAGAAAGAACCCAGGCGTGCCGGAGGACGTCAGCCAGTGATGGATGCTAAGGGCCTTGAGAGTATTATCTCGGGCCTCGCGGCCCGGGACAAAACCCACCTGATCGAGTGCAATGATCTCGGGAATATGGGGTAGAAGGCGATTCGCCAGCACCTTGGCGTACAACTTGATGTCAACGTTGAGGAGGGATATTGGCCTATAATTGGAAACCAGGGAAGCGTCCTTACCGGGTTTAGGAATGACGGTGATGTGGGCTTCTAAGTAATCTGGGTGCAAAGTCGGGGAATCAGAAAAGGAATTAAAGGCAGCCAGCATCGGGGATGTCAGGATGTCCCCGAAGGTCCTGTAGTATCCCACCGTCAGGCCATCCGGCCCCGGGCACTTCCCTGGCTTAAGTTGTTTGAGTGCAAACAGCAACTCAGAAGAGGCGATAGGAGCATCAAGTCCCGCCAGGGCTTCTGGTGAAAGGGGGGGAGGGGAATAGTTCTGCAGGAACGTCCTAATATTTGTGGCTCTGTCGGGGGGGAGGTTTCGGGGTCAGGGGCGCCCAGATTGTACAATGCACGGTAATAAGAGAGGAATTGGTGGGCAATATCAGCAGTGGACGTGGCCTTCCCACCACTCGGGTCCGTAATCGAGTGGATCGCCCTCGCCGCCCTTCGTGCCTGAAGTGCCCTGGCCAGGAGTCTGCCCGATTTGTTGCCGCAGTCATAGAACAATCGTTGTTGTAAGGCGAACTTGCGTTGTGTTATAAAGCCCATTTCAGTGAGGAGGTCCTGACGGGTCTGGGTCAGTTCAGTTAAGGTGTGCGAGGCCAAAGTGAGTTTGTGTGCGCGTTCCAGGGAGTGGATGCGCTTGGTAAGGGTGGCGATGCGAGCACGTCGTTCCTTATTGCGTTTTGCGGCTAAGGCAACAAATACTCCCCTAATGGTGCACTTGTGGGCCGCCCACAGCGTAGCTGGGGTCACGTCAGGTGTAGTGTTACAGGCGAAGTACTCTCGTAGAGCAGAAGTCAGCTCCGCGATATATACCGGATCGGACAATAGGGAGTTGTCCAGACGCCAGGAGCGGGATCGACCTGGGTCGGGCCTCAGGGACAGGGAGATGGCAATAGGGTGGTGGTCGGATAGGAACATAGGATCAATGGATGCAGAGAGTAGGGAAGAGAGGGCAGCCTGTGAGATAAAGAGATAGTCGATCCTAGAGTATTTATTATGTGGGTGCGAGAAGTATGTGATGTCCTTGGTGTCCGGGTGCAGCGTTCTCCATGCGTCATGCAACAAAAGGTCTCTGAGGAGGGACTTAATTGCCCGCAAGGCGGAGTATGGTAGGGAGGAGGAACCCGAGGAAACATCCAAGAGAGGGGACAGGGCTACGTTGAAATCACCCTCCACTACCAGAGTACCTGCCTGAAATTCGATCAAACGAAGAAGCGTAGCTCGGAAGAAAGGTACCAGGCGTTTGTTTGGGGCGTAAATGTTTGCGAATGTGAAAATTTGACCACGGATGGAGCCTTTAATAAAAAGAAAACGCCCCTCCTGGTCTGAGACTGAGTCATGTGGAGTCCACGGGCAGTTTTTAGAGATGAGGATAGAGACTCCCCTGGACTTAGAAATGCCAGTTGTTGAATGATAAACCGTCGGGTAGAAACAGTCGTGCAGGCGTGGAATCTTATCCGAGCGGAAATGGGTTTCCTGCAGAAACACCACATCCGCTTTAGCCTGTCGAGCAAATAACAAGAGCTTGGATCTACGCTCGGGAACGTTCAGGCCCCTGACATTAAGGGAAAGAATTTTCAGTCGCGAGTCTGGTGCGTCCATCCCGGAGGAGTGCGCCACATGCCGCCCAGGGCGGGTAGGCATACTGGTTAACGCGGGAGTGGGGGGAGAAGGGGAGAGGGAAAGGTCAGAGAGGGTGAAGGGAAGAGGAAGAGGAAAAGGAAAGAATAAAGAGGGAGGGGGGAGAGATTGGGCGGAGGAAGGGGCGAGGGGAGAGAAGGTATGAGAGCTATCCGGTGGCAGGGGGACCCGCCTACTTGCCAAGCACGGATACGGTGAAGTGGAAGGTAGTGTAGAAGTGCTAATGAAAAGTGCGAATTTAGAGAGATGTAATCAACTGTGAGACACTATGGGGGTTGGATAAAACCCAACCTGGAGGGCACGCGTGGGACCCTGTTTCTACTCTCGAGTGAGAAAAAAAAAAAACAACAAAAAGGGAAGGGCAGAAACAGGAACCAACCGACCGTGCGCCCCGCCGACGGACAGAAAAAAAAGGGCGACAACCTAGGGAGAGCCAATGGGGATGGCAAAAAAAAAATATGGGTTGAGGAGCACGTGCCCATTGGGAGAGGGGGAGAGGTCTCAGGAGAGTTGTGCATCATTAATACACATGGCACGGGGTATACAGCATAACCACTACGGGGGGGAACACACAGTTTTAAGGGCAATGGGTCACTCATGGACAGCCGGAGGGGCCGGCGTTCCCAGGCACAAGGCCGGCAGTAGGCTTGTACGGCACACCCAACACATGGAGACTACAATTGGGGCAGGGCATGACCACCATCCCCGGTAAACAACTGTCCCCGGGAAAGGTGGGTGCCCCACAACATGTAACTATAACAATTCAATAACAAACGAAAAGAAAAAAACAGAAAAAAAAAATCTATAGAGGCACAAATCTTGACATCCAACCTCTTAGCACATAGTATATAAGTGGGGTCGCGTCGGCTCCCCGGGGGTGGGCCGGGCCAGCCCAGAATAGACAGAACCCGTCCCGCACGTCCCCGGTGAGTCCACGCGACCACTAGAGTGAGCAGCAGCAGGAACAACAATCTCAGATGCAATAAACAATATGCTTAACAAGAATGCTACTGTCAGTATAGTTGTCTTTACTTACAGCCCTCCTGTGCATGATAAACCTGGCTATTCAGCAAAAACTATGACTTCTCCTCCCCCACCCCCCCGCCCAGCCCAGGAAAGCCCAACTCAGGAGTAGCACCGCAACAGTCCAGCAGCCCGTGGGACCCGAGTCCACTGGGCAGTAGTGACGGGACAGCAGAACGGTGGGCTGAAGTCCAAGTGAGGCAAAGTGGTTGCTGGCCAACAGGGAGCACTAATAGTTAAGGCACAAATGGGGGTGTAAGATTTGCAGAAGCCCTAGGGTAAAGTCCACACATCAAAATGGCTGAACCCTGGGGGGCTAGACGGGGGGGGGGGAACAGGGCTGTAACAGGCAGGAGTGGGCAGACAACTGCGGTCGGTGACCACAAAGGAAGGACAGTTAGGACACAAGGGGGTCGGGTTAGATGGAGTCAGTGAAGGGCCGAAGAACTTCCACATGGCAATGCGTTCGCTCATTGGGGGTAGAGGGAGGACAAGTCAAAGGCAGCCAAAACAGGGGATAGAGGAGCAAACGAACATAGACTCCATGGTGAGAAGGGGGTGTGCAGCCAGTCCTATGGGCAACGGAGGGTCAGGGAAAAGGCAAGGGAACAAACAGAGCAGATAGCGGTGATACTTGCCAGACGGTCCAGAGTGTCCCATTCATCAATTCCCCCGACGGGGTTTCCTTTGCTGCGGTGGTTCGTGGGACTCCCCACCAGTGAAAAAAATCTGCAAGGCCGCAAGGGGTCAGAGCGGTGAGAGTGAACGCGGACGTCTGAAGCGGGAGTCGTGTGCCTCCATAGGTTCTTCTCTGGGTGCTGGAGCCGCTGGCGGTCCCCCTCGGAAGGCGGCGTACCAATTAGGGACATCTATCAGCGGGAGTCCCATGGTGGCACAGAAGTGCGGGAGATCCTCCGGGACCTTTAGGAGGGTCGTGCGGCCCTGCACCGTGGCTGACAGGCAGAAGGGGAATTTCCACTTGTATGGGATCCCCTTCAATCTCAGGGCCTCCAGTAGAGGGCGCAGATCCCTACGATGCTGCAAAGGTATGCTGGAGAGATCTTGATAGATATGGATAGCAGCACCTTCATGTTCCAAATTGGCCCTGTTCCTGGCCTTGCGGAGTATCTCTTCCTTCAGCCTATAATCCACCAGGCAGCAGACTACGTCCCTGGGGGGGTCATCATCTCTACCCCTCGGACGCAGCGCACAATGTATGCGCTCCATATCAATGGGGGACTGCAAGGGGCGGTCAAGGAGGGTGTTGAAGATGCCCGTGACTGCTGGGGCGACCATGTCGGGTGCAATAGATTCGGGGAGTCCACGTACCCGCAAATTGTGACGTCTACCCCTATTGTCCAAGTCTTCCATGTGCCGTTGGAGATCCCTGAGCTGTAGGGAGTGAGAGTCCACAGCGCGTGTAACAGACCGGAGTACCTTGTCATGCTGTGTGGTAACCATCTCTATCCCCTGCACACGGCCGGTCAGATTCCTCATCTCCTCTCTCAAGTCATGGATCGCAGAGCCCAGCGTGTCCTTGATGTCGGCTGCCACCGCTCGGAGGTCAGCCATCGTCAGTGTGGGGAGAGGAGGGGTGAGCAGAGCGGGTGCTTCGGAGCCCGAGGCGGTCACCGCAGCATAGGAGCGGGCCGGCTGTGGGGTTTGAGATGCTGGAGGCGCAACGCTGCTTGTGGGCACCATATTGGATCCCTGGGTCCTGAACAGCTCGGGGATGCTCTGGCTCAGCCGAGCGCCGGTGTCCCTCGGCGAGCGTGAGCGGGTGGCGGAAGAAGCCCGGGAGGTAGCTGCCATAGCTGTCGGGCACAAAATCGCTGCTGGCTCTCCAGAATATGGTAGCGGGTGTCCGTGGCGGCGGGAGCTCGGGAATCAGGCGGCCATCTCCATGCGAGGTCAGACCACGCCCTCCTGCAGGACCTACTTATCCCACAATTCCTGGGTCTCTTATTATAGCACTGATGCATTAGTTAGGTCTGACACAATCACAAACAGGCAGAACATTCAAAGAGAGATCATCATTCTGGTAGAGATGTGTGTTTATCAAATTAACACTCCCACATTTGTGATGCAATACAATGGAAATGGTGAGGTATAATTTGGATGTTGCGTGACCCAGAACTAGGGATGAACTTCGAGTTTGAGTCGTAGAACAACGTACAAACGGGGCCGTTCATGGGAAATTCGCCTGCCATAATGCAATGCTTGTGATTGGCCAAAGCATGCACCTTAACCTGAATGTTTTGGCCATTTGCAGTACAATGTCTGTGATAAGCCAAAGGCATGGTGGAGGAGAAGTTGGCACAACTCTAATGAGGCAGGATGTGCTCCAGGGGCTGCCTTAAGGGAAGTCACCCTATTACATCACACCACAGAGCTCCACAGGTGCAGAGTGCTTCTAACTCCACGCTGACTTCCAAAAGTTCATTGGTGTGGGCTTTTTTCAACACATGTGCAGTAGACCGCATCGTTGCTGTTTGCAATCTCTGTTTGAAGTGGATCAAGCGTGGCCAGAACACCAGCTGCTTGGGAACCACACGCTTGACAAGACATATGATGACCTGCCATGCAGTCCATTGGCAACAGCAAATGAAAAACCAACATCATAAAAAAAGCATACTACACCTTGCTCCTCATCTTAGATCTCTACCCCTACTATACCTCATGTCTTAAACCTGCACTGAGAGGGATGATGGTATAGCAATGAGTTCCACAAGTACTTGCACACAATCTGCTAGCAGTACGCCACCTGTTGATTTGACCAGCAGGTTAATTTCGCTACCCCAGTTGCTGAACCATAAAAAGAAATACTGTCCCAGCCATCCACATGCTCAGCATCTAAATGCTAGCTTGGTCAAATTGCTAGCACAACAACTGCTGCCTTTTCATCTGGTAGACTCTGCCCCCATTTGTGAATTTGCGGAATGTGCTGCACCACAGTGGCAGGTTCCAAAAAGATATTTATTTTCACGTAAGGCCATTCCATCTCTTTACCATCATGTGGAAGGTAGTGTTTTGCCCTCCTTGGACAGAGCAGTCAGCAGGAAGGTTCACATTACTGCTGACTCTTGGTCCAGCAGGCATGGGCAGGGACGTTTTATTTCTTCCACAGCGCACTGGATAACTCTGCTGTCAGCTGGAAAGGATGCAGGACAGGGTTCAGTGCTGGAGCTTGTTCTGCCCCCACACCTCTAAAAAGCTGGTGCTGATTCTGCCACATCTGTCCTCCTCCTCATCTTCTTTGTCCTCTATGTTCTCTTCTGCTGAATTGTCCTCTGAACCAGCAGTGCTCCCTAAGCGAGACTACGCAAGCAGTCAGGCTAAAATATGCCATGCAGTGCTTCAGTTGGTCTGTCTAGGTGACATGAGCCACATGGGGCCAGAGATTCTGTCAGCTCTGCAGGGGCAGGCTGAGAGGTGGCTGATGTCACGGAAGCTTGAGCCAGGAATGGTTGTATGCGACAATGGCACCAACCTTCTCTCCACCCTCTGACAGGGACACTTGACACATGTTCCATGCTTGGCACATGTCCTGAATCTGGTGGTGCAGCGTTTCTTGAACAGGTACCCGTGCATACAAGATCTTCTGAGGTAGGCCAGAAAGTCTGTGGCCATTTCCAGTGGTCGTACAATGCCAGTGCTCAGCTATCTGACATTCTACGGGAATTCAACCTGCCCACCAACCGCCTCATTTGTGACTTGCCCACCAGGTAGAACTCAACATTGGCAATGCTGCTGTGGCTGCACACACAGCAGAGGGCCATCAATGAGTACCTGTGTGAGTATGGCACAAGGACAGGCTCAGGGGAGCTTGGCTTCTTTTTGCAATGCCAGTGGCTTCTGATAAAGGATGCATGCACTGTCCAGTCACCATTTAAGGAGGCCACAAGGATAGTGAGCCGGGATGATGCATGCTTCAGTGACACTATCCCTCTAGTATTTCTGCTGGAGCACACACTTTGTGGAATCATGGACAGGGCACTTGAGGCAGAACAGCGAGAGGAAGAGGAATACTTCCTTTCCTCACAAGGCACCCTTTATGCCGATGTCATTCCTGTGGGTTGACAAAACCCACAGGAGCAAGAGGAGGTAGAGGAGGAAGAGGAGGAGGATTATAGCAGCATGGATGTAGAGGATAACATACAGCAGTCTTCAAGGGATGGTTGTCATTCCCCAGAAACCCCCAGGAGTTGTACGTGGCTGGGGAGAGGTTGCTCCTGACAAAATCATCCTTAGTGACCCAGAGGACTCAGAATCTCATGCCTTCTCAAACTTATGCTGCATGGGCTCCCTGGTTCTGCAAAGCCTGCGAAAGGATCAGAGGATTCGTGGTATCAAGGAGAGGGATTATTACTTGTTGGCAACCCTTCTTGATCCACGTTACAAGGGTAAAGTTGCAGAGCTCATCCTGCCTAAGCAGAGGGAGCAGAGGATTAAACATCTTGGGGACGCTTGAAGAAAAATTTGTGTAACACCTTTCCAGACACTGGGAGGTTAACATTCTCTGGACGTGTTTCTGAGGCATCGTTCAGCCAAAGGAGGCGAGGTGAATAAGGTGACCGATGCCTTTAACCAATTCTTTAGTCCTCAGCGTCCAGGGCTGTTAGGTTTAAGCAACCACCGGCAGCATCTCTATCATATGGTGCACGATTATCTAGGGGCAAGAGCAGACTTGGTGACCTTTCCAACTGAGCATCCACTGGGTTACTGGGTCACGAGGATGGACCACTGGCCAGAACTTGCTCAATATGCAAAGGAGCTACTGGCCTGTAGTGCTTCCAGCATGCTTTCCGAAAGAAAATTCAGTGCTGCTGGAGGTTTTGTGACAGACAAAAGAGTATGTCCACAGACTCTGTTAACCAGCTGACTTTTATTAAAATTAATCAGTCCTGGATCAACAGTAGCTATCAAGCCGCTGATGTAACTGATTGAATTTGCTAGGGGTCTGCCATCCTTGAAGATTGCATATTCTGCCTATCCTATTACTCAATCTTCATAAAGCTAGCTTCCGACATTGTTTTTGTTTTAGGGCAAAGGGGTTGCGAGGGTTTGCGGTGTTCAGGCACCACCAACAATAAGCGACACATCCAGTCGTGAAACGCGTCCACCGATTGTCCTGCACTCACAGTATGTATCTGTACTTGCCAATTCGATTGATGTGGAATAAAGACACTCCTTTTTTGAAATTTATCGGAAGTGCGGTCATTCCTTTTGTTGTTTGAAGCTATCCTGGATTGCGGATCCGACCAGCACCTGATTCCAGTCTCACCTAGAGCGGTCTTCCCTGTTTGGATTCTACCACCAACAACCAAGCCCCAATTTTTCTGCACCTGTATGACAGTACAGCAAAGGCCCAATTTTTGGTACCTGTATAGCACATGCAATTTCAAACTTGTATGTTATTCTTACCAGCAGGTCCTGTTCCTGCACCCAGCAAGACTAACTGCGAGGGCTTGGTTACGGTGTTCAGGCACCACCAATAGCAAAGACCCAATTTTGGCATCTGTACAGCACATTCAATTTCAAATTTGTATGGAATTCTTACCAGCAGGTCCCGTTCCTGCACCCAGCAAGTGTAACTGTGAGGGCTTAGTTATGGTGTTCAGGCACCACCAACAGCAAAGGCCCAATTTTTGGCACCTGTATACCTCATGCAATTTAAAATTTGTATGATTTTTTAACAGCAGGGCCCGTTCCTGCGCCCTGGGCGTTTTTTTATTTTATAATTTTGGCGTACCAGATCCAAATCCATACCAGACCCGAAGGGATTGGGGGGGGGGCTTACTTTTATCTGTATTGCGGGGAGCCGACAATACATTACAGCCACGAGCAAGTTTAACCACTTAAGTCCCGGAAGATTTTACCCCCTTCGTGACCAGGGCCCATTTTGCGATTTGGCACTGCCTGACTTTAAGGGAGAATTGCGCGGTCGTGAGACGCTGTACCTAAACTAATTTGACGTCCTTTTTTCCCCACAAACAGAGCTTTCTTTTGGTGGTATTTGATCACCTGTGCAATTTTTTGATCATACGCTATAAACAAAAAAAGAGCGTCAATTTTGCAAAAATAACAATATTTTTCACATTTTTTTATATGAAATTCCCCCCAAAAAATGTAAAAATCTAAATTTTTTTAACATTTTAGGCCAATTTGTTTTCTGCTACATATGTTTGGTAAAAAAATTGCAAAAAGCGTATTTTGATTGGTTTGCGCAAAAGTTATTGCGTTTACTATCTAAGGGAAAGATTTTTGTCATTTTTGTTGTTTTTTTTTTAAACGAGTAATGCCGGCGATCTGCGATTCTTTTTGCTGGACTGCGACATTGCGGCGGACAGATCGGACCCTTGACTGACATTTTTGACACTTTTGGGGTTACCAGTGACATTACTACAGTAATCAGTGCTATACATATGCACTGTTACTGTAAAAATGACACTGGCAGGGAAGGGGTTGACTTTATTGGAGAAGGAGGGGTTAAGTGTGTCCCTAGGGGCCTGCTTCTAACTGTGATTGGATTTGGATTGTGGTGTAAGAACAGAGATATACGATTCTGCATAGCAGGACCGTATGATCTCTATTCTTACACAGGGGAGAATGACAGGCGGCTTTGTTTACATTAGGACAATCGCGAGTGCCCGGCGCGCTCGCCCCCTAGAGCCTCACAGGTGAGAGACGTAGACCTACATCGCTTTGCCTGTGAGGGGCTGACTGCTGCAGTAAATATACTGACGGCAGTCGGCAAGTGGTTAAATTACATTTTTCCTTTAGAAATGTCAGTATTGCTGTAGCAAGATCTATATATTGTACAAATGTGCCACTTTGCAGGCATATTAAGGGGACCCCCTAGGCATGATATTTAAATAAATTTTTCATTTTTATTTTTTCACTTTAAGCATTGTTAAACTCAATTCACCTTTAAAAACGATTGTTTTAAAAAAACATTTTTTGCATTGGTACATGTCCCCCAGGTCAGTACCTGGACCCCCAATACACTTTTTTGGGCAATAACTTGCATTTAAGCCTTTAGAATGAGGAATTTAGATTTTTTTGACGTTCGATCCCTTATGACTTCAATGGAGTTCAAATGTTCTAGCAAACCTTTCCCCTGTTTGTGGTGTTCTGGTGCAAACCGAACAGGGGGGGTGTTCGGCCCATCACTACCCAGAACAAGAACAGGGGGGGTGTTCGGCCCATCACTACCCAGAACAAGAAGACGCCTGTACCCTTAGAAAATAGGGACAAGCTAGTTGAATGAGAGCATGGCCATAGGGATAGTCCTACAGTCCCAACATGTGACCCAATTCTTATAAGATAAGGCAAATAAATAACACAAGGAATATAACTGCGCTAATACCTACTATTTTTATCAGATATGCCTTAAGTGCCCGACCACATAGGTGCCACATCCCAAAACAAACTAAACAAGCAATACTATGGAAAGGATTTTTTAGGCACCAGTGGAAACCAATGTTATAGTAAAATGCAAAAGGTTTATTATATAAATAATTAAAAACCTATATGTTGGTTTAAAATGTATACAGTTGGAGGCGCATGCATGGCAGCTCCCTGGATGGCCGCTTAGTCCGGGAGCTCCATCCCGCTGTGTCCACATAGAGGTCCCTGCAGCACTCACCGGCATACCACCGCCTCCTCCGGACACCAATCTACTCGGGAACACTTGGTGCACCTCATGGGATCCCCGATGCCCGGCTCCCAGGTCCGCAGGGACCTCTCGCGGCAACTTAATTCTGCGGCCTCCTGCCCCGGCAGCCCCAAGATGGCGGCCGCTCCCCCTCACAGCGCCACAGAGTCACGAGGGAGAGGAGGACATAGCAGATGTTCCAACTCCTACCATTCAGCTCAGGTCGGTCACTGACAGCCCGACCACCCCCCTGGACTTGCCCCAAATCCTATCCCCTGCCTCCACAGTCTCTCTCCACAGGACGCTAGAAGAATTAACCCAGTCCCTGGTTGCGGCCTACCCGGCTGTCCAGAGCCTCTCACAGGGCCCCCTGCCTTTCCCTCATCCTCACCAGCAGGATTTTTCCTACCTCATGACTACCTTTTCCCAGATGCTCTCACAGGGCCTGGCGCAGACTGCTTCACAAATAACCTCTGCCATCCACAATGATCTCCAGAATCTGGGTTCCAGACTGGAGACTATTGAACTTAAATCGGACCAGACTGTCCTTAAAGTCAACCAAAATTCAGCCAGGATGCAAGACTTACATGACCAGCTGGACACTGCTTTATCTAAAATTGATGAGCTTGAGAATCACTCCAGAAGATACAATTTTAGGATTAGGGGACTGCCTGAAAGCATTAAGGACACTGATGATGCCGTTACCACTTTTTTCCAGGACTTGATCCCTAACATTCCATCTCACCGCCTGGAATTGGATAGAGCTCATAGGGCTCTCAGAGCCCCCCTCCCTGATGGTTCCCCAAAGGACATTATCGTTAAACCGTACTTTTATAAAGTGAAGGAAGCGGTCATGAAGATCTCACCACGCTCCAAGGACACCCCATTCAAATTTTCGCGGATCTATCGCCCACTACTATTCAGAAGAGACGATCCCTCAAGCCACTCCTTCAAGTCTTGCAGCAAAAGGCGATCAAGTATTGGTGGTCCTTTCCCTTCTGCCTCACGTTTCTACACCAACAACGCACCTACAGCTTCTCAGCGCTCCCGGATGGCGAACAGCTCCTCCTACAGCTTGGCCTCATCACTCAAAACCCCACCACCTCTGCTCCTAACAGAAGCTCTGGCTCTTCCAAACGCCCTTAACCTCAGAGCCCTCTGGTATCCGACGTGGCAGAAGCAACAGTTCAAGAGAGCCAAAGGTGCGAAAGCCCCCTAGAAGCTCTCCACGCCCAGGTTGCCACTCCACTTTACTCGCAGGACTCACTCCTTTTTGAATACCTCTGAGGGGCTCAGCCCCACGGTTACACACCTACATGGTTCCCCTGTCAGGGGGAGGTGTTTTTCTAATTTTTAAATCCCTTTTCCACCCCCCCCTTTTTTTTTATTTTCCTTTTTGACTCAACGGTGTTGGACGTCTTCGGATACCATGTTCCTTTTATCCTTAGCTGTCTTTGATATGTCCGCCTATATCTCTATATATTGCACCTCTTATGTGGTAAGCTTTAGACTCTTGTTTTTGTACAAACATGTTTTCTTCGCTTTTTCCTTCAGTTTGGGGTGTCTGGACACAGCGGGATTCCTGTTGCCCCTCGCTTCACTTCTGCCTGGGACTTTTCTTCCATGTGGAAAGGAGCTGATGTCTTTGCTCCTCGAAGACATCTACGGGATTCAGGGGTTGGTAGGATCTGGCCTACCTCCCCTGATCTGAGTGATTATTGGCTAACATTGACGTTTGTTTTGCTATGTTCTCTATTTCTTTTTTTTCCTCTTGTCTTGCCCCTCTCCTCTCCTCCCCCCCCCCCTCTAGTCACCGGGGGGGTCTCTCTCCTTTTTCCCTGCAGGGACTACATTTTTCAGGCCCGGCACCCAGTTTGAGCTTTGCTGCCCACCTTGAACGGCTCTGGACTCATTGCTACACTCCACCCTCAGCTCCTTTTCTACTACTGACCCGATGACAACACCGGATACCGCTTCCCGCCCTTTGAAACCCGCTTCTCACAATGTCCAAGGGATTAACTCTCCATCGAAGAGACGTAAGCTTTTTAATTTGTACCACTCTCACCACATTGATATTGCATTCACTCAGGAGACTCACTTTCCAGCATCTTACAGACCTTTGTTTGTTCACCCCAAATACCCACAATTTTATTTGGCCCATGCCACTGATAAAACCAGGGGAGTTGGGATATTTTTTGCGCGCCATGTTAGCTTTGAGCTTACCCGGAAAATAGAAGATCAGGAGGGGAGATAATTATTGCTCATAGGCTTACATGGAGGGATAAAATATTCTCTCCTATCATACTACGCCCCAAATAAACATCAGGATCTGTTCTTTTTGCCGCCCTCCCAGGCAGAGTACCAGGATAGCTAGGCTGCTCTTCTCGGAAGGGCTAGTGGACATCTGGAGGGAAAATAATCCCACTGCCAAAGACTACACTCATTTCTCGGCCCCACACAACCTCTTATCATGGATAGATCATATTTTTATTTCTATGCAGGCGGTTCCATGCACGCTTAAATCCTTCATTGAGGACTCACCTATTTCTGACCATGCCATGGTTATCTTATTGTTGAACCGCACTCACACGCCCGAGGGTACGTTTCGGTGGCATCTTAATTAGGCACTCTTGAGCGATCCAGTACAATGCACAATTATATCTAAAGCAATTGAGGAATACTTCTCCTCCAATGTCACTCCAGAAGCTCCCCCCTGAGACTGTCTGGGCAGCTCACAAAGCGGTGCTCAGAGGGAAGCTGATTCAAAATTCCGCCAGTCTCAAATGTCAGAGGCGGGCAGATCTTAAACTGGAATCAGACTTTTTCACTCTTAGTAAGGCCCACAAACGGAACCCTACGCCGACATCAAATACTCGCCTGGAGGAATACAGGCTGCAACTAAATCTTGCGTTGACAACTGAGGTAGAGAAACAACTCCGTTGCTCGGGAGCAAAATTTTATGTCTCCACCGACAAAATTGGCCCCAGACTCGCGGTTAAATTGACCCCTAGACAGCGCTCGCTCACAATTCCCAAAATTAGAATGCCACAGGGCACACTCTCCCAAAACCCCCAACAGGCTTTACAATCCTTTCATTCCTTTTATTCAAAACTATACGACTTTCACTCTCCCTCCCCCTCCAGGGAATCGCAGTCCTTTCTAGACGGGCTTCCACGCCCATGTCTTAGCCGAAAACATAGAGATATTTTGGAGGACCCCATTTCCGATTCCGAAGTCTTGAGGGTAATCAAAATCTTGAGGACGGGGTCCACCCCTGGACCCGATGGGTTTTTCTCGCTCTATTATAAAACTTTCGGGGTTACTTTAGCGCCCCACTTTTGCAAATTCTACAATGCTCTGCAAAAGGGGGAGTCTGTTAAGAGGGCTTTAAATTCAGCATACATTTCGGTCATTCCCAAACCGGGCAAAGACCACAGTGATGTTAGCAACTATAGACCCATTTCTCTCATTAACGTGGACCTGCAAATATTGATGAAGATCCTCTCTAACAGGCTGTCAAGCTTCATTAGCTCGTATGTACACAAAGACCAATCAGGGTTTATCCCAGGGAGACAGGGATCCGACCAAATTAAGAGAGCTGTGGATCTTATCTCCCTAGCTAGCTCCAGATGGGATGGCGGCCCTCACCAAGATAGTTTACACCTTTCCCTCGACTTACATAACGCGTTTGACTGCCTCTCCTGGCCTTTCCTCTTTGAGACCCTCCAATATCTTGCGAGCTCTCTATTCTTCATCTTCTGCCCAGATCTGGTTACTGGGTCACTATTCTGATTCTATACCTATTAAGAGAGGCACTCGACAGGGTTGTCCCCTGATTTTTGCGATCGCCATAGAATCCCTAGCGTTGGCGATCCGCCACTACCCGGACGTCCATGGCATACGTTGTGGTCCCACAGAGCACAAATGTGCACTTTTTGCAGATGATATCCTACTTTTTCTGACATCCCGGTTGTTTTTCGATCCCTAACATCATACGCATACTTCGGACATTCTCTCTCGCCTCCGGCTTCACTGTGAATTTTCTTCAAATCCATGGCACTCAACATAACGGTTCCCACACCTACTCTCGAGGCTTTGAAACCTTCCTTTCCATTTATGTGGTGTCATACCTCGCTCCCTTACTTGGGGGTACACCTGACCCCGTCTATTGCCACCTTATACCAGACTAATTACCCCCCCCTTGTACAACAAGCTGAAGGCTGACATGGCGCGCTGGTATTATCACCATCTCTCCTGGCTGGATAGGATAAACTCAATCAAAATGACCCTATTGCCGAGAATACTGTACCTCTTCCGTTCCCTCCCCATCCCCCTTCGTAAAAGCCATCTGAACGCATTACAATCCAGCATAGTGAAATTCGTGTGGGGCAAAAAGGGTTATAGATGTTCACGATCAGTCTTGTTCCGACAAAGGACACGAGGCGGATTGGCCTTGCCCAATGTGTGGAAATATTATCAGGCACCTCAGCTAGCCCAGTTTTCTATGATTTATACTCGCGGACTGAAACCTGACTTGATTCACTTTGAGAGGCAGGCGATCCCTAATTATACACTGGACTATGTCGCTTGGTGCCCTCCTAAGCTTCAACCTGCGATCTTAGCACCTACCCTGTCGCATACCTTAAGCCTATGTAGACAGCTCTATCGAAACCCTAATCTGGTCTCGCCTATGAAGCTGTTAACTCACTTATTCCATCATCCCCAATTCCTACCCGGGCATGACATCAAAGCCTTTCACTGGTGGACAAACAAAGGTCTATACCGCATAGGACATTTCCTATCACTCTCCGGCCCACTCTCCCTCTCCCATTGCATTAATAAACTTAAGATGCCGGCGTCGTAAAAGTTCCAGTTTTTTCAAATTTCCCATTTCCTGCATGCAATGTGGTCAGACAAACAGGTACCTCCGAGACTGACTTCATATGAGCGGTGGTGTTCTAAATCGGTGGAGATGAGGGGGGGCATATCAACCATATATACAGCCCTGATGGAACCCTCGGGTAAGCCCTCCTATGCCCTCAAATGGGAAAGTGATTTACAGACGACTTACTAGACGAAGGCTATAGGATGCATGAGATCTTTAATACCCTGCCTTTGTGAAATAACTGCCCCCACGGCCACTTCTGATGCATCCACTTCAAGGAGATAAGGAAGGGCAGGACTTGGGTGACTCAGGATGGGAGCAGTTGTAAAGAGTTTTTTTCAAGAAATAAAGGTGGACTGGGCTTCAGGAGACCAACAGAACCGAGTATTCTGCTTTGTGAGCTGTGTAATGGGGGAAATTATATCAGTAAATCCCTTAATAAATCTTCAATAGAAGTTGGCAAAACCTATGAAGAGCTGGACCCCCTTCTTGTCTGACGGCCAGTCCAAGATGGCTGAGACCTTTTGGGGATCCATCTTAATTCCTTCAGTGGCAATTACTTGGCCTAGAAACTGAATATTTTGCCGCTAAAATTCGCACTTCCCAGGCTTAGCATATAGTCCGTGTTGGCAGAGACGGCCGAGAATGTCTTTGACGTGTCCCCGATGTTGGTTCAGAGATGCAGAGAAAATCTAGATGTCATTCAGGTAGGCGATAACAAAGATATCTAACCAGTCTCTGAAGATATAATTTACAAAATGTTGAAAGGTGGCTGGAGCATTGCAAAGACCGAAGGGCATCACTAGATATTCAAAGTGCCCAAACCTGGTGCAAAATGCTTGTTTCCACTCATCCCCCCCACGGATATGGACCAAATTATAGGCCCCTCGTAAGTCTAGCTTGGTGAAAATGGAGGCTGACCTTAATCTTTGGAAAAGTTCTGGTACCAGAGGAAGAGGATAACGGTTTTTGACCGTGATTTTATTTAGTTCCCGGTAGTCAACACGGGGTGGAGAGTGGTCTTTCTTTTCCACCGAGAAAATTCCTGCTAATGCTTTGGATGTAAATGGATAGATGAACCCTTTCTTTAGGCTTTCGTCCATATATTCCTTCAGTGCCTCCAATTCACGTTCCGATAAAGGGAAGATCTGACCAAACGGAATCTCGGCCCTTGGAAGGAGCTCAATTGGGCAGTCGTATGTATGATGAGGGGGAAGAGTCTCAGCCCCTTGTTTACTTATAACATCCAGATAGCTGTGATAAGGCTTAGGCACAGCAGAGTGCAGATCTGTGTCAGAGTTCAAACAAAGCAGGATACTGGCAGAACTGAGGGAGACCGGTAAGCAGGAGTTTAAGCAGTAGTCAGAGTGAAACTTGATAGTTCCTGACATCCAATCGATTTGTGGGTTGTGGGCCTGCAGCCATGGCAGTCCCAGGATGACCAGAAATAAAGGGGAAGCGATAGCATCCAAACTTAGCAACTCTTTGTGGCCTGAAGAAGTGACCATAGGAAGTGGAGGGGTCTCCTGAGTCACAGGTCTGGACTTAATATGAGACCCATCTGCAAGAAAAATAGAAAGTCCTTGAGTCTTGGTTTGAAGAGGGATGCGTTGTTGGATGGCAAAGGTAAGATCAATGAAACAGCTGCACACTCCAGAATCAATAATTGCAGTGACTGAAATTGTACCTCCCAGGAGCTGAAATGAGACAGGGAGAGCTAAGTTAGTAGCACTGGAAGCGGATGCTGGATAACTTGAAGGAGAGATGGAGAGACACTTACGTAGCTTTGCTGGGCAAGAACGTACGTAATGGCCGACTTCACTACAGTATAGACAGAGGTTATTCTGTTGCCGGCGGCAACGTTCTTTAGCAGTTAGAGTTGATCACATTACTCCAAGCTGCATGGGTCCCAGGGTATCCGATGCAAAGTTAACAGGAGCCGGGTTGACAGGAATGGGCCTAGTGTAGGTGTTGTGAGCCGGGGTTGCGAACTTCGGCATCATGCAGACTGGACGGGGGTGTTGGGCAGACCTTTCCGCATGGCGCTCCCGAAGCTGGCAATCTATCTGGATAGCTAGCAAAATTAATGCCTCTAGGGTGTCTGGAACGCCAACTCGAGCTAGCTCATCCTTTAGTTTCAATAATTTTTATTAGTTTTAAAATGGTACAACAAGCGTTAAACAAGCAGTCAAGCAAATAATTCTGACAAGTAATGGAGCGTATAGATAACATAGCTAAATACTTATACAATAAGATATAACAAGCATTGGCAACAGGTGACCTTACAACGAAAGTCATGAATAAAGGTGTTTTGACAACCGCCTAGTATGAAGGTGGACATCCCCGTCCCAGGCACCCCCATGGGAACAAACTGTGTCACAGGGCGGGGGGGGGCACCTACATATAGATACCCTGATTAAACAACATGCGGGTTCCACTGGGCACGCTAGGATTACTGCCAGTAGTGAAAGGTAAGGGATGTTGAGAAATGTGGGGGGTGGAAGGGAAGACACATAAGGAGGGGGGGGGTACAATAAAGTGGGTTAAGAAGCGAGGGAATTAGAGGAAAGGACGGGGGCAAGGCTTCCACCATGATTTCGGCTAAGCAATCATTCTAACATCAGATGGTACCTGTACATTTAGGGTGTTGGAGTCAGATATCCCATTTCCTGTGGAAGGTCTTAGTAGTTAGGGAGATGCGTGAAAATATGCGTTCCATATCGCATTGTTGGTTCAATGTGTCAATGGTGTTCTCTATTGAAGGGGATGTGGTAGATTTCCACAGTCTAGTAATTGTGAGTTTAGCTGCTAGGAGAAGGTGGATTATTACCGGTCGGTATGCGAGCCAGAAATTGTCAGGAGTCACCTGTTGGTTGCATGCTAGCTCATCCTTTAGACCTTCAGACAAGCCTGGGCGGAACTGGTGACGCAGTGCTTCATCATTTCAATGGGTGTCAGTGCTCCAAAATCTGAAATCTTTGACATACTCATCTACAGATATCCAAAATAAACACAGCGCTAAGGACAGTGCAAAAAAATATTCAAATCGTGCTTCAAAAAATATTCTTAAATATATATGACTGTGCTCCAATAGTAGTGTACCACAACAATGAGTGACAAATATAACCAATATATATATTAATTACAGAACAGGTGCATGAAAACAGATGTACAGAACCAGTGGCTCAAAACTCCTTCATACACTAGCAGCGCTGCAGTTCACAATATATGAACATATACTGTATGTTAAAATCGAGGGAAAGACCATGCATAAAGTCCCAAATAGAAATAGATGCTGGAGATGGTGAATCCTTGCAGGGAACCAGAAAAAGACCTCCACCACACCGCTGTGTGCACCCTAATGTGGGAACACTTACCAGATATAATCTGTATATGCTCCAAACATATCAGTCGAACCCCTTATTCTCCTTCAACCATCCGCAATTCAATTTCAATGGGACCACCGTAGGTAACGCAATGTAATCGCCTCACCAGCATATGGACCGTTTGCATAGAGAATAATGATAAAGCAACATAGCGTAATCCAGCAAAATGTGCTTTTATTCCCAAACATTCAACCCTCAATAGTTGCACTTACAATAAACAAAAACAGTAAAGCATGATGAAAGCCAATAGTCCTACCACCGTCTCCCGTCCTGTTCACCCACAGCCCGGTACCTGGCTGCGAGCCTCGAGGAATCGGCGTGTGATGAAGGCTTCCTGCGTGATTACATGGCCACGCCCTGACGCATTTCGTCATCGAATTATTTCTACCGAGGGCGTGGTCACGTAGCGTAATCACCTCTATTTGTATGCATTGGAGTAGGCGGAGATGGCAATCAGCCAATCACGTGAGAAGGTCTTCCCCCTCCCACTTCCGCCCTTTACTCCACACTCTCCGTATATGCCGCACTTCCGCCGACACAAGGTGTCACCGCCCTCACTGTCCCGGATCCCGATCTATGTACACACACAGACCTCACGATCCGGATCAAGATCATCGGCGGATCATATAGCCAGTGCTTACATCGGTACTAAATATGACGATATTCACATCAAGTACTGGAAGACTGAAGCACTTGGATTGTGCTTATACATGTAAAGTGCCAAATATTATGCATATACGCTTATTAGTACATTAAAAATCAACAAATCATAAAACTACCAATAAAACCTTCTTATAAATAGATTAAAATGGCAGCAGAGTGGTTGTATACCCCCACAATATCTCATATACTGAATAAAATCAATATGCAGGTAAAAGCAACATAAAATACCAATATAAAATCATCATAGTCTTTAAAACTTATATGTATAAATATATTTATATAAAAGTTTATAAAAAATTCATATATATAGAAACACAGAAACCACAGATCAATAATTACTTATAAAACAGTTGATGTCGAGATCTATATTGAGTCCCCTCGGATGTAAAGAATTAGTTTGAAAAATCCAATACGTTTCGCGTTTTGATAGTTCTCTGACCCTATTGGAGCCCCTCCATACAGGATCAACCTTTTCTATGCCCCAAAATTTAAAATGTGTGGGATCCTGATTATGGTGCTCCTTAAAATGAAGGGAGACATTGTGGTCTTTGAACCCTTTCCTAATATTGGCAATGTGTTCTGATATCCGAATTGCTAGGGTTCTCTTAGTCCTGCCAATATAAAGCAGACCACAAGGGCACTCCATGCCATACACGACATGGGTCGTGTGGCATGTAATTAGGTCTTCAATCTCGAAATTTTCACCATTGGCAGATGAGTGGAAAGAGGTCAAACCCCTTAAATGGGTATGCACTTGTTTGCATGTTTTACACCTACGACATGCATAAAAGCCCGTCTTATCCTCCCAAAACATTGTGGGTTTCATAGGGGGGTCTAGTACCTTCCGCACAATCTTATCTCCAAACGTAGGCCCCTTTCTATATATGAAAGACGGCCTAGGAGGTAGATTATTGCCAAGGATCTTATCGAGGCATAGAACCCCCCAGTGCTTCTTGATAATGTCCTTAATCTCCTTGTGTTGGGAATTATACTGGGTTAAGAAACTCCACTCATGTTTGTTAACTGGAGTGTTAACCCGTTCCACCAAACAGGACTGTTGGGAAATTGACGCCACCTCAGATATATTTCTATCTAACGATTCTCCGTCGTATCCCTTTTCTAGGAATCGCTGGCGAATCACCTGAGCTTGTGTTTGGTAATCGGCATCGGTGGTGCAATTCCTCCTTACCCGTAACAGTTGCCCCTTAGGGATATTGCGGAGCCAACTGCTATGGTGTCCACTATGGATGGGGAGGTAACCATTACGGTCCGTGGGCTTGAAGTAGACCCTAGTCTCCAAAGCCCCGTTCCGCAACATGACCTCAACATCTAAATAGTGGATTGAAACCTGGCTCCAATTGAACTCTAGTCTGATGTTGTTGGTATTGGCATTTAATGTGTTGGCAAACTCTGCCAACTCATTCTCAGGACCCTCCCATATAAAAAATAGGTCATCGATGTACCTCTTGTACATCTTAAGCTGTGATCTTTGCTGGGCATAGACGAACCTGTCCTCCCATTCCCCCATGAAAAGGTTGGCAAGGCTTGGAGCAAACTTGGCTCCCATAGCCACTCCACGTTTCTGGCTATAGAATTTGTCATTATACCAAAAATAGTTATTTGCCAGGCAAAATTCCAAGGCATACCTTAAAAACCGTTTCTGGGGGTCTGGGATGTCAGTCCCTCTGCTGAAGGCCCAGTTTAAAGCTAATAAAGCATCCTCATGTTGGATCACAGTATACAAAGAGGATACATCTGCCGTAACCAAGAACGTCTCTTTATCTGGGGGAACTGCAATTTCTCTCAATCCACAAAGAAAATCTTTTGTATCCTTCAAATAGGATCTTAGACTAGTTACACTGGTTTGAAGGAAACAATCCAGGTACTCCCCCATCCGGGCAGTGACCGAAATGATCCCATTCACTATGGGTCTAGCGGGGGGATTGACAGCATCCTTATGGATTTTTGGTAACGTGTAGATCGTGGGGATCCGATTAAAACTTGGTGTAAGGTATCTTTTTTCCTTATCGGATAACACCCGCTGATCATACCCGTATGTTACCAAATCCTTCAAAACCCTTCGACATTCTGACGTCGGGTCACCTTTGAGTTCCACATATGTCTGTGTATCGGATAGCATCTCAGACAGTTGCTTATGATAGTACTCCTTCGTTAGTATCACAACCCCCCCCCCTTATCTGCAGGTCTAATCACGACCTCCTTCCTCTTCTCTAAGGCTTCTAAACCTTCTTGGATATAACGTGGGTTCACAGCTTTCTTAGGCTGCAAGGTTTTGACATCCTGAATGACTAGATTTTTAAACACGTCCACGTGATGATTGGAAGGCTGTGGGGGGTTAAAGAGGGAATTGTTCTTAAGACCGCTGTCTACTCCAATCGATACATCTATATTGCTATTCCGATTCCTATTAATAGTCTTATTTGGATTCAGAAAATAACGCTTGAGGTTAATTTTGCGGATGTACTTGTGTACATCTATTTATACACTGAATTTATTCAGCGGCTTGTGCTTCGCACATTTCAAACCCGCATTTAAGATGTTAGTTTCTTTTTGCGTTAAAGTGATACCCGCTAAGTTATAAATTCCTCCTAATCCACCAGTCTTCTCTTTTTGTTGTTGGAATTTCCTCCCTGCTCGGCATCCTTGCGTCCGAGGTCTGCCTTGGGGACATTTTGTGTAGGAGCTACATTCCTCTGGGGGATCGGAAATTCGGACTGGTTTGGACGTGGAGGGCCCCAACCTGTCGGTTTCCACCTCCAAGGCCTGCCTCCCCTCCGCCCTCCCCTGCCGCGTCCTCCCCTCCATAAAAAGGGTGGAGTGGTGGAGGCGGAGTGGCAGGATCGCAGAAATTCTCTAATTGCTCATATCTATTATGTAAAGGGACCATAGGAGAATTACCTCCATACTCCCTATAAGGGACTCCATAACCTAAATTTGGTCTATATGGAACCTGCTGCCATTGGCCTTGGTTTGCATTGGTGTGAGTTTTTTGTTTTTTCTTATTAGTGGGTTTACTCACATTTTGAGATGGATTAGGATTTTTTGTCCTTACAATACCTGTTGACGTAGAAGGAACTGGGGTACATGGAAGACTGTTTGGGACTGTCCCATTATTTGCCTGTACTCCAGGGTTTTGCCATGCATAAACCTGTCCCCCTTTAAAATCCTGTGTATCTCTTCTAAATTCTTTAATTTTTTTCTTATGTGTTTCCTTATCAATTTTTTCTAATTTCTTTTTGATATCAGAATTAAATTTAGTGACCTGTGGTACTTCCTTATCCGGTTCAAGGATGAGCTTCAAATCCTCAATCCTTTTTTCCAGTAAGGCCATTTTCCGTTTTTTTCTTTTTAATACAAGTTGTTGCAATTCTTTACCTGCTTGGTTAAAGAAATTTAGCCACTCTTCCATAGATGCATCATCATTGAGTGCGTCCTGGGGAGTCACTTCCCATCTTAGACTCCTCATGATGATGCCTTCCTTAATGTACTAGTTGAAAGTGCAGATGTCCCACCAAGTCCTTACTTGCTTTTCCAGTAAATTTCCCAGCAAGTTAAGGTTGGTGGTTAAGTCTTGTGTGGGTTCAACCACAATTTCATCAGAAAAAATGCTATCAATTTTCAAATTGCGGTTTTTGAGAAAAGAGATAGCATCCATAGCTGCCAGGTTAAAACAGTAAACTATATAGAGGGAGCAAAGTATGGGACTCAAGGAACCGGCAGACTGGCTTTGCTCACCCGGCGCTTAAAATAACCCTAAAATGAATAAAAGAAAGCTGCTGCTATACTTAAATCAATCACAGAACAGGTGCATGAAAACAGATGTACAGAACCAGTGGCTCAAAACTCCTTCATACACTAGCAGTGCTGCAGTTCACAATATATGAACATATATGTTAAAATCGAGGGAAAGTCCATGCATAGAGTCCCAAATAGAAATAGATGCTGGAGATGGTGAATCCTTGCAGGGAACCAGAAAAAGACCTCCACCACACCGCTGTGTGCACCCTAACTCACCAGATATAATCCGTATATGCGCCAAACATATCAGTCAGTGGGGAACCCCTTAGTCTCCTTCAACCATCCGCAATTCAATTTCAATGGGACCACTGTAGGTAACACAATGTAATCGCCTCACCAGCATATGGACCGTTTGCATAGAGAATAATGATAAAGCAACATAGCGTAATCCAGCAAAATGTGCTTTTATTCCCAAACATTCAACCCTCAATAGTTGCACTTACAATAAACAAAAACAGTAAAGCATGATGAAAGCCAATAGTCCTACCACCGTCTCCCTTCCTGTTCACCCACAGCCACGGTACCTGGCTGCGAGCCTCGAGGAATCAGCGTGTGACGAAGGCTTCCTGCGTGATTATGTGGCCACGCGCTGACGCGTTTCGTCAGCGAATGACTTCTACCGAGGGCGTGGTCACGTAGCGTAATCACCTCTATTTGTATGCATTGGAGTAGGCGGAGATGGCAATCAGCCGATCACGTGAGAAGGTCTTCCCCCTCCCACTTCCGCCCTTTACTCCACGCTCTCCGTATATGCCGCACTTCCGCCCACACAAGGCGTCACCGCCCTCACTGTCCCGGATCCCGATCTATGTACACACACAGACCTCACGATCCGGATCAAGATCATCGGCGGATCATATAGCCAGTGCTTACATCGGTACTAAATATGACGATATTCACATCAAGTACTGGAAGACTGAAGCACTTGGATTGTGCTTATACATGTAAAGTGCCAAATATTATGCATATACGCTTATTAGTACATTAAAAATCAACAAATCATAAAACTACCAATAAAACCTTCTTATAAATAGATTAAAATGGCAGCAGAGTGGTTGTATACCCCCACAATATCTCATATACTGAATAAAATCAATATGCAGGTAAAAGCAACATAAAATACCAATATAAAATCATCATAGTCTTTAAAACCTATATGTATAAATATATATATATAAAAGTTTATAAAAAATTCATATATATAGAAACACAGAAACCACAGATCAATAATTACTTATAAAACAGTTGATGTCGAGATCTATATTGAGTCCCCTCGGATGTAAAGAATTAGTTTGAAAAATCCAATACGTTTCGCGTTTTGATAGTTCTCTGACCCTATTGGAGCCCCTCCATACAGGATCGACCTTTTCTATGCCCCAAAATTTAAAATGTGTGGGATCCTGATTATGGTGCTCCTTAAAATGAAGGGAGACATTGTGGTCTTTGAACCCTTTCCTAATATTGGCAATGTGTTCTGATATCCGAATTGCTAGGGTTCTCTTAGTCCTGCCAATATAAAGCAGACCACAAGGGCACTCCATGCCATACACCACATGGGTCGTGTGGCATGTAATTAGGATTGAGGATTTGAAGCTCATCCTTGAACCTGATAAGGAAGTACCACAGGTCACTAAGTTTAATTCTGATATCAAAAATAAATTAGAAAAAATTGATAAGGAAACACATAAGAAAAAAATTAAAAAATTTAGAAGAGATACACAGGATTTTAAAGGGGGACAGGTTTATGCATGGAGTTCCTTCTACGTCAACAGGTATTGTAAGGACAAAAAATCCTAATCCATCTCAAAATGTGAGTAAACCCACTAATAAGAAAAAACAAAAAACTCACACCAATGCAAACCAAGGCCAATGGCAGCAGGTTCCATATAGACCAAATTTAGGTTATGGAGTCCCTTATAGGGAGTATGGAGGTAATTCTCCTATGGTCCCTTTACATAATAGATATGAGCAATTAGAGAATTTCTGCGATCCTGCCACTCCGCCTCCACCACCCCACCCTTTTTATGGAGGGGAGGACGCGGCAGGGGAGGGCGGAGGGGAGGCAGGCCTTGGAGGGGGAAACCGACAGGTTGAGGCCCTCCACGTCCAAACCAGTCCGAATTTCCGATCCCCCAGAGGAATGTAGCTCCTATACAACATGTCCCCAAGGCAGACCTCGGACGCGAGGATGCCGAGCAGGGAGGAAATTCCAACAACAAAAAGAGAAGACTGGTGGATTAGGAGGAATTTATAACTTAGCGGGTATCACTTTAACGCAAAAAGAAACTAACATCTTAAATGCGGGTTTGAAATGTGCGAAGCACAAGCCGCTGAATAAATTCAGTGTATACATAGATGTACACAAGTACATCCGCAAAATTAACCTCAAGCTTTATTTTCTGAATCCAAATAAGGCTATTAATAGGAATCGGAATAGCAATATAGATGTATCGATTGGAGTAGACAGCGGTCTTAAGAACAATTCCCTCTTTAACCCCCCACAGCCTTCCAATCATCACGTGGACGTGTTTAAAAATCTAGTCATTCAGGATGTCAAAACCTTGCAGCCTAAGAAAGCTGTGAACCCACGTTATATCCAAGAAGGTTTAGAAGCCTTAGAGAAGAGGAAGGAGGTCGTGATTAGACCTGCAGATAAGGGGGGGGGGGTTGTGATACTAACGAAGGAGTACTATCATAAGCAACTGTCTGAGATGCTATCCGATACACAGACATATGTGGAACTCAAAGGTGACCCGACGTCAGAATGTCGAAGGGTTTTGAAGGATTTGGTAACATACGGGTATGATCAGCGGGTGTTATCTGATAATGAAAAAAGATACCTTACACCAAGTTTTAATCGGATCCCCACGATCTACACGTTACCGAAAATCCATAAGGATGCTGTCAATCCCCCCGCTAGACCCATAGTGAATGGGATCAATTCGGTCACTGCCCGGATGGGGGAGTACCTGGATTGTTTCCTTCAAACCAGTGTAACTAGTCTAAGATCCTATTTGAAGGATACAAAAGATTTTCTTTGTGAATTGAGAGAAATTGCAGTTCCCCCAGATAAAGAGACGTTCTTGGTTACGGCAGATGTATCCTCTTTGTACACTGTGATCCAACATGAGGATGCTTTTTTAGCTTTAAACTGGGCCTTCAGCAGACGTCCCAGACCCCCAGAAAATGTTTTTAAGGTATGCCTTGGAATTTTGCCTGGCAAATAACTATTTTTGGTATAATGACAAATTCTATAGCCAGAAACGTGGAGTGGCTATGGGAGCCAAGTTTGCTCCAAGCCTTGCCAACCTTTTCATGGGGGAATGGGAGGACAGGTTCGTCTATGCCCAGCAAAGATCACAGCTTAAGATGTACAAGAGGTACATCGATGACCTATTTTTTATATGGGAGGGTCCTGAGAATGAGTTGGCAGAGTTTGCCAACACATTAAATGCCAATACCAACAACATCAGACTAGAGTTCAATTGGAGCCAGGTTTCAATCCACTATTTGGATGTTGAGGTCATGTTGCGGAACGGGGCTTTGGAGACTAGGGTCTACTTCAAGCCCACGGACCGTAATGGTTACCTCCCCATCCATAGTGGACACCATAGCAGTTGGCTCCGCAATATCCCTAAGGGGCAACTGTTACGGGTAAGGAGGAATTGCACCACCGATGCCGATTACCAAACACAAGCTCAGGTGATTCGCCAGCGATTCCTAGAAAAGGGATACGACGGAGAATCGTTAGATAGAAATATATCTGAGGTGGTGTTTGGCGGAACAGGTTAACACTCCAGTTAACAAACATGAGTGGAGTTTCTTAACCCAGTATAATTCCCAACACAAGGAGATTAAGGACATTATCAAGAAGCACTGGGGGCTTCTATGCCTCGATGTAACGCTTCTGCATTTTATGTATAATGTGGATTTACAGCTGCAGAAATATTCCACTTCAGTAGTCATGTAGAGAAACGCTGAGACACCAATCCCAAATCCCAAGACTCATCATGTGTGGATAGTCTCAATTCAGCAAGTAAATACACACATTCAATAAGATGTTCCTAGAGTGACTTATATGTATAGTAATATAGTGATGATAGGCTGAAGAGACAGGTTGGGTAGAGATGGTAGATGACAGACACTTGAAAGGAATGTTCTTGAAAGTAAGATAGTAGCAGATAGGATGCAGATAGGTTTAGCAATCATGTATGGTAGCAGATGATAGAGTAGCAGGTGAACATACAGGATAGACCAACCCAGTGCAAGAGCAGATGGTATTAGGCTCAAGAGCTAGCAATCTTAGTTAATGCAGATGTAGTAATAGTCCTTAGTATGCAGAGCTAGATAGTGTAAGCTTTAGTATGAAGGTTATAGAGGTTTCCCCTGTGGGGTACTTATCACTAGTAGCAATGTAGTAGAGGAGAGGTTCGGCAAGAGCGGATGATCCGGTAACGGGATACAGGGATCAGCAGCGTGGTTCCGATAGCGAGGTATGCTTGCAAGCATGAGAGCTTCAAGGCAGATTATGCGGCGTTGAACGAACATGTGAGTGAGACCGCCGGAGGTTGAAATAGCCGCTCCAGCGGCGCTCAGTGATGACAGCATCGGTCTTAAAGGTGTATGCGCACCTTACCAAAAGAGAATGGTGGGGCGCATACACTTATGAAAAGTGGAATTAGGGTACCAAAGGTACCAGAACATTACACTCGATAAGATCCTTGGCAATAATCTACCTCCTAGGCCGTCTTTCATATATAGAAAGGGGCCTACGTTTGGAGATCAGATTGTGCGGAAGGTACTAGACCCCCCTATGAAACCCACAATGTTTTGGGAGGATAAGACAGGCTTTTATGCATGTCGTAGGTGCAAAACATGCAAACAAGTGCATACCCATTTAAGGGGTTTGACCTCTTTCCACTCATCTGCCAATGGTGAAAATTTCGAGATTGAAGACCTAATTACATGCCACACGACCCATGTCGTGTATGGCATGGAGTGCCCTTGTGGTCTGCTTTATATTGGCAGGACTAAGAGAACCCTAGCAATTCGGATATCAGAACACATTGCCAATATTATTAAAGGGTTCAAAGACCACAATGTCTCCCTTCATTTTAAGGAGCACCATAATCAGGATCCCACACATTTTAAATTTTGGGGCATAGAAAAGGTTGATCCTGTATGGAGGGGCTCCAATAGGGTCAGAGAACTATCAAAACGCGAAACGTATTGGATTTTTCAAACTAATTCTTTACATTCGAGGGGACTCAATATAGATCTCGACATCAACTGTTTTATAAGTAATTATTGATCTGTGGTTTCTGTGTTTCTATATATATGATTTTTTTAAAAACTTTTATATATATATATATATATATATATATATATATATATTTATACATATAGGTTTTAACCACTTTACCACTAGAGTATTTTGCTGTCTTACGTCTGGGCCACTTTTTGCGATTCGGCGCTGTGCGACTTTAACTGACAATTGCGCGGTCGTGTGACGCCATACCCAAAAGAAATTTATGTCCTTTTTTTCCCACAAACAGAGCTTTCTTTTGGTGGTATTTGATCACCTGTTTGATTTTTACTTTTTGCGCTATAAACAAAAAAAGAGCGTAAATTTTGAAAAAACAACAATATTTTTCAAATTTTTTTATATGAAATTCCCCCCAAAAAAATGTAAAAATCAAAATTTTTTTAAATTTTTGGCAAATTTGTTTTCTGCTACCTATGTTTGGTAAAAAAATTCACAATAAGCGTATTTTGATTGGTTTGCGCAAAAGTTATTGCGTTTACTAGCAAAGGGAAAGATTTTTGTCATTGTTGGTGTTTTTTTTTTAACGCGTAATGGCGGCGATCTGCGATTTTTTTTGCGGGACTGCGACATTTCGGCGGACAGATCGGACCCTTGACTGACATTTTTGACACTTTTGAGGGTACCAGTGACATTACTGCAGTAATCAGTGCTATATATATGCACTGTTACTGTAAAAATGACACTGGCAGGGAAGGGGTTAATTTTATTGGAGAGGGAGGGGTTAATGTATGCCTGGTGCTTACTGACGTGTGGGGGGGAGGTGACTGTGTGAGCCAGGGACAGATCGGAGTGTTCAGCTATGCTGAACACTCCGATCTGTCACTCCCTGTCACTTGGGAGATCCGCCCACTTGTGTTTACACAGGGGGGCGGATCTCCACACTAGATCCCCGACGATCGGGGCAGAGCAGCGGCGATCGCCGCTGCTCCTCCCCTGGCCCGACTCCCGCTGTGACTGAATACAGTGGGAGAGAGCCTTCGGCGGCGCTCAGCGCCACCCACAAGGAGGAGTGTCTGACTACGTAGGTCTACGTCGTCAGACGATAACGAGCCACTTTGCCGCAGTAGTACTACGGTACTCAGTGGCAAAGTGGTTAAAGACTATGATGATTTTATATTGGTATTTTATGTTGCTTTTACCTGCATATTGATTTTATTCAGTGTATGAGATATTGTGGGGGTAAACAACCACTCTGCTGCCATTTTAATCTATTTATAAGAAGGTTTTATTGGTAGTTTTATGATTTGTTGATTTTTAATGTACTAATAAGCATATATGCATAATATTTGGCACTTTACATGTATAAGCACAATCCAAGTGCTTCAGTCTTCCAGTACTTGATGTGAATATCGTCATATTTAGTACCGATGTAAGCACTGGCTATATGATCCGCCGATGATCTTGATCCGGATCGTGAGGTCTGTGTGTGTACATAGATCGGGATCTGGGACAGTGAGGGTGGTGACACCTTGTGTGGGCGGAAGTGCGGCATATACGGAGAGCGTGGAGTAAAGGGGCGGAAGTGGGAGGGGGAAGACCTTCTCACGTGATCGGCTGATTGCCATCTCCGCCTACTCCAATGCATACAAATAGAGGTGATTACGCTACGTGACCACGCCCTCGGTAGAAGTCATTCACTGACGAAACGCGTCATGCGTGGCCACGTAATCACGCAGGAAGCCTTCGTCACACGCCGATTCCTCAAGGCTCGCAGCCAGGTACCGGGCAGCGGGTGAACAGGACGGGAGACGGTGGTAGGACTATTGGCTTTCATCATGCTTTACTGCTTTTGTTTATTGTAAGTGCAACTATTGAGGGTTGAATGTTTGGGAATAAAAGCACATTTTGCTGGATTACGCTATGTTGCTTTATCATTATTCTCTATGCAAACGGTCCATATGCCAGTGAGGCGATTACATTGTGTTACCTACGGTGGTCCCATTGAAATTGAATTGCGGATGGTTGAAGGAGTCTAAGGGGTTCCCCACTGACTGATATGTTTGGCGCATATACAGATTATAACTGGTAAGTGTTCCCACATTAGGGTGCACATTCACCATCTCCAGCATCTATTTCTATTTGGGACTTTATGCATGGACTTTCCCTCGATTTTAACATATATGTTCATATATTGTGAACTGCAGCGCTGCTAGTGTATGAAGGAGTTTTGAGCCACTGGTTCTGTACATCTGTTTTCATGCACCTGTTCTGTGATTGATTTAAGTATAGCAGCAGCTTTCTTTTATTCATTTTAGGGTTATTTTAAGCGCCGGGTGAGCAAAGCCAGTCTGCCGGTTCCTTGAGTCCCATACTTTGCTCCCTCTATATATATATTAATTAATTAATTAATTAAAGTATACTTTTAAGTAAATACTCCTAAATTTTGACCAAATAATAAGTGTCCAGTGAAAAAAACTTGACTGGTGCTCAGAAAAATTATTCCAAGTGACTTCTTAGTGAGTAATGACTCGTGGGTTCCGTGTTTTTTCCTCCCCCAACCGTGAGTTTACTTACCAGAGGGCGTGGACCCCTAAAGCTATACAGCATTGGGGTCAATAGAACTTGAAACTGGTAAGCAGTTTCAGCTGTAGGTTCTCCCTAGAGAATAAATAATATTGCTGTGCTAAGTGAATGCACATAAAAATCGCTTAATGTAAAATAATATTGTGACCATAAATTAATACAATAACCATAAATTGATATGAATCAAACAAAACGTGATATTGAAAGTCCCAATAACACGGTGCAAGTAAAGTAACGCCGTAATATTGTGATAAATAAGTCCCAATACACAGTGCAACTACAGTGACACAGTGATAAATGAATAAACGAATAAACAAATCTTCATCTGTGAATAAAGTGCTGCATGCTTCACTCCAAGTGATCCACGTGAAAATGGTAAGATTAGCAACTCACCTCAAAGGAAGACTCATATGAGTCTAAACTGGCATAAAGGTAAAAATCATAGTCGCCTGGTGAGCCCTCCTGCCTCCGCCTCCAAACAAACTTTCAGGTTGTATATGGCATTGGTGAAAGACATAAAAAGGAGATCTAGTGCTCTCTGTCTTAATAAGGGGCTATTTATTCAAAATGCTGAAATCACACTTACATTATAATGCACTTAAGCAGTGCCAGCTATTACAGCCTTCAGACACTTCCTGGTACCTCTGGGATCGGCGTAATGACGTGCAGGCTCCTCCCCCATACGCGTTGCATCATCGAATTAGTCAGCGGGGTGGAGCCTAGCATCATCAGCGGTCCTATATACTGCTATTGCGGCCGTCGTCCCGCCCCACTACTGGAGTAGAGTCCGCACCGCTCAGCGCCATTACAGGGATATGCCAGCACTCGTATCTAAGATAACTGGCCGGCCCTCATCTACCTATCAGATGGAATCCAGATCGGTGTCCATACACCGATCGATCCTCTAATAAAGAATGTCTTTTAAAGAAATGTCTTTCTTAAGGAGCCTGCTCACATCACGCCCCCTGGTGGTCCAGCTGAAGTGTTTACACATTCGATAACAATGCAATCATAAACCCATCTTTAGGTGCTACAACTAACACCATAAAAAATATTATATACTATATGTAACCTTTAATGCTGACGGGTGAACCTAAATAAAATACATATCAATAAATGGCCTAATTCGAACCTTATACATATTAAATTCATAGATCATATTAAAAATAATAAAAATATTAAAATAATGATAAGGCAGCAATAAAAGAGGTGATCCTAAAAAACCCTATATAAAATCCTATTTAAAATCCGATTCCTAATCCAATATGCACCTGCATGATTAAATTTACCCACACTATATGTGAGTTTTTATTCAGATAATCCAATATAAATGTTAAAATATAAATATTAAATAATAAATACATTATAGATGCTAAAATTAGTAATATTTAAATTAATATTAAAATTCATAAAAACTACCAAGGATAATCTAAAATAGATAAAACTATCTCCGACGTCTACTGGAGCGGCCTGTAGACGTCGGATGACAAAACGCGTAGGGCGGAGTTTGTACGTCAACGTCACTTCCGGTTTTTGCAGTTGGGAGCCGTGGAACGCGGAAGAAGCTTCAGCATCCGGCATCTGCATCCAAGACTGAAGTCGATCAACCCAAAGCGTGAGTTTTACCTACACTTGCCTGCACATTATTGAGACATACTACACCATGGGGCTTTCTGTATTTTTGAGCACCTAGACCGGACCCATGCTTGGAGGATCCCCTGAGGTTTGCCCAGCTTAAGACCACATATTCGTCCCCATTTGGTGTATCCGAATACATACAGCCTGCCTTTATACTGTGCCTTCTAAAGGGGTGAGTGCGACACCTAGTGTCCTTTTATAGGCACTACCTTTATCATTTTTCACGGCTTTCAGTGGTTTTTCACAATCCACCTTTGCACTATCACCACCTTTTTGGCACCACAGAGCTTGGAAATTTTATGGACAATAATTTTACCTGCTTATATTATATTTATTCTAATAATACCCGCACTATTTATTATTTTACTTATTTATTTATTATTTATTTATGCACTTTCTGTGGAAAATAAAACACACTTTTAATGGATGTTTGCACATTTATTCATATCACTTAAGCACTTTTTGGGGCATGTATTATTGAGCCCAATTTAGAGATCCTGACCTTTGGCACTTGCACTTTTATGATTTTACCAGAAGTTAATTCATTTACCTGTTCAGGTAATCACGATATACTTTTTTTCACATATGGGATCTTGTGTAATATACATAGTTATCAGGTTAGCGCCATCACCAACCTTTTTTGCACTTTAATTATCCTTTGACCCCTGGCAGCAGCTTCATACCTGCACCTTTTTTACCTTTATATATTTTTATACACTCCGTAGCGGGGTCACCCCCCCTTTCCATAGATTTAACCAGTAGGTATATGAATATAAAAATACCAATGATATAAAGAATTCCATGAAACAACCCTGACAAAACCATCCACTTATCCCAGAAAACCAGCTGTGAGGATTAGGCCAATCTAGTATCACATCCCAACTAGTCCATGCTTTTTAAGTGCGTCTCATGGAAATCATTTTTTAATTGCTTAGCTTTATGTAGCAATAATAGCATCTTCTGCTTTAGTGTCATTAGAAATGTAATTACAACATGCAGTGCCTGTAATGGTACACATTCCTCCTTGACTAGCAGTTAAATAATCCAACACCGGCCAGTGTTGAAGAACCTCTTTTTTCATCATTTTTAAATCAATAATATAGAAGTTTTTGTCATATAAGGCAGTAAGGTTATCCATAAGTTCTGCTAAATCTATGATAAAACTAAAAGCTTTTTTAATACAGCATCTGTTAACCCAAGGAATGGAGAACAGAGGCTTAATCTTTACATCATGTGGAGTCAAATTTGTATCTACTTTTAGATCACTGTTGGTGTGTGTAGATAATTCTCTTTTCTCTAACATATGTTGTCATACTCTTGCAATAATGTATCTTGGAATTCACCATCATCAACATACCAAGTGGCAGGAATAACCTGCCTGAAATAACAAACCCCTTTAGCATTTAATGGTATTCAGTTGTATGCCTTTTCTCCACATATGAAATGAAATCCTATAGGTGCAGAACATGCTTTTTTGAAATTACAACCAGATAACATAGATTTAGGTTTAGATTATTTCTTTGAGAACCTGTTGTCAAAGTGAGGTTGTACAGTTCCTTGTATCTATCATTATTTCTTAATGATTGAGTCCCATCATACCAGTATTTGAGAGGAACTTTGTTCATGTAACCAGAATCTCCAATGTTCCTGGAACTATTAACCACTTAAGGACCGAGCCTATTTTTGACACATTTTGTTCACAAGTTAAAATCAGTATTTTTTCCTAGAAAACAACTTAGAACCCCCAAACATTATATATATTATTTTAGCAAAGACTCTGGAGAATAAAATGTCGGTCATTGCAATAATTTTTGTCACGCGGTATTTGCGCAGCGGTCTATAAAGCGCCATTTTTTTGGAAAAATTTTGAAAAATCACATTTCACTACATTTAAAAAATACTAAACAGTAAAGTTAGCCCATTTTTTTGTATATTGTGAAAGAACATGTCACGCCGAGTAAATAGATACCCAACATGTTACGGTTTAAAATTGCGCCCCCCCGTGGGATGTCGACAAACTACGGTCAATAGAGATCTCAATCTGCGACGCTTTAAATTTATTTAACGGTTACCAGTTTAGAGGTAGAGTGTAGCTCTTTTTTTTAAATTATTGCTCACACTCTGGCGATCGCGGCGATACCTCACATGTGTGGTTTGAACAGCGATTTCATTTGCGGCTCGACTTGCGTATACGTTTTTTTTTGTGCGCGAGCTAACGGTGACGGGGGCGGCTAAATTTTTTTTTTTTTTCCCATTTATTTTATTTATTTTTTTAACTTTATTACAGTTTAAAAAAAAAAAAAAAAAATCTGATCACTTTTATTGCTGTCACAAGCAATGTAAACATCCCTTGTGACAGCAATATGTTGTGACAGGTACACTTTATGGAGGGATCGAGGGTCTAAAAGACCCTAGACCCCTCCACTACACTTCCCTGTATGCAAAATGCCAAAAACTGCGTTTTTGCATACAGCCGATTTTCAAATTTGCAGCCTTTTGCGGCACAGTAACCCGGAAGTGACGTCATGGACGCCGCCTCCGGGTTACGTCATCGGAGCCCCGATCGATGCTGTTTCCGGCATTCATCGGGACTCCATCCAGCCGGCGGACGCGCCGGCTGGGTGCTCGGGGCTCCCGGTGGGACGGGAGCCCCGAGCAAAGCCACGGAAGGCGGCGGGAGGGGGGGGATGTCCCCTCCCGCCCCCCCGGGTACCGATCGAGCGGCTCCCGAGCCGCATTGGTCGGTACCGACGGAAAGCCAACCGTCGGCTTCAAACCACGGTACCGGAATGATGCCTCTAGCTAGAGGCATCATCCCGGTACACTACCGCAAAGTTTACTGACGTAGACCTACGTTAGTATGCGGTAAGTGGTTAATATGTCCTGAATTATATGGATACAGTTGAGTAAAGTTAAAACACACCAGGTGCCTTCATCGGTGCGTTGATAAAAATGGAAAAGACACAGATTGGTTAGTATTTCCATAACTGACGTTGCCTGATCTTCAATTCCTTGTAAAGAAATGGGTACTCCCAACAGTGACATTGTCTTTTGACTAATATGGGCATGTGGGCATATCCAACATTTAGAAAAGCTTAACTTCCTGGCAGCCTGAAACTGCATTGACACAAAAGTCAACAGTATAGTTCCATATTAGCGCTTGTAAGATACATTTACCTTAGTTTTTTCGTATTTCAATAGTATGCCAGAGAACTTGTAATCATTACCGCAAGTCCTGCACATAAGATCAGTCCCCATAGTCTTTTATCAGGCCTGGGCCTGTACAGATTCTTAAAATTCATGTTGCTTCATGGCTTGTGCCCAAGCAAGCAGTGGAGACCTAGGAGATAAAGGTACAGCCGAATACTTGCCAGACTCTGATTCTTTTTCAGACGGTGATGGCAGTGCCTTCTTGCAATAATAACCGTGCACCCAGTATTTATAATCTTGTAGTTTTACAGCTGTAGGAGAAATAACAAGAATCTGAAAAGGCCCTTTTCACCTAGGAGACAAGGTGGTCCGCGGTGTGTGGTTATTTATGTATACCCAATTTCCAGGTTTCAGTCTTGGTTTGTGTTTCCACCAGCAATGCTGCTATAACTCTGGAAAAGGTATCATAGTATACTGTTGCAGAATAAAGCAGGGCATCCTATCCACTGTGCAAACACACTTTTTCCTGTGATATAGGTACCCGTGTTGTTAGTTGTCCAAACAATATATCAAATAGAGACGATCCATGCTTTTCTCGTTGGGTTAGCGGTAGTTAGTGCTATTGGGAGTGCTTCTACCCATGTCCCCATTACATTTGTAGTAAGTTTGGCCATATATCGCTTTAAAGTCTGATTTGTTCCCTCCACCATTCCACCGGCCTTAGGCCTATAAGGGGTATGCAATTGCTGTTTCAGTCCAAAGATCTGAACTACATCTGCCATTAGTTTATTCTTAAAGTGTATTCCTCTATCTAAAGATAGAATTGATCCCAAGCCAAACCTTGGAATCATTTCTCTACACACACCAAAAGGTACTTATACTTACCACAGGGGGGCAAATCTGAAAAATCTATCTGCACAATATGAAATGGCTCTTCAGTGGGTGGCAAATGTTTCACTGGGGTTCTAACGGGTCTACCAACATTGTCTTCTTGACACACAGCACATTCTCGTATTCTTGATACCACAAAATCATGAAACCCTGAAGCCCAACAATTACGATTAACCCTATCTGTCATCTCTCCTGCTGAGACACGACAATCAGTATGATACAGATCAAAGGAGACAACGTTGATGGTGCAATCACTCTATCACACAATCTCCATACCCCATTTGAATCACAGCTAACCTCCTGTTTAATCCAGGCCAACTTGTTAGGAGAGGTACACTGCAATTGTACTAAAATGTAATTATCGACAGTTAAAAATATTGCAACTTGAATGTTCTCCTCCACCACGAATTGCAGAATAACACCTCCAGCATTTTCCTCTGCCAAGGCATTACACTGAGAAATGAAATCATCTAACCTAGTATGGACCTTGCATTTTACACTTGCCACCTTTCCCGGAAGTTGTACTGCAACCAGAAACCTAATAGGCATATTCCTAAGTTGAATCAGAGATCCAGACATTTCTTTTTAAAGAAGACCCATCCACAAAAGATTTGCATTAGCTGCAAAGCTATATGTGTGGAGCACTACTCCCAAGGGAGTTGCTGAGTATGGGTCCCCCTGGGTTACCGCTAGAAACAACAGTACCTTTAAGCATGCTTTTCAAGGGTGAGCACCTCAGACAAGAACCAGTCCAGTTTCTTTGATTTTTAGGGTTTATTTGAGAAATTGGATGGGAGAAGGGAGAAGTGGGATACTCCAACAACTGAACTATACACAATTAGGCAGGGACACTGAAAAATGCTGCTTGATGCTGATTAATGCTTCACTGACACTGGTTAATGCTTCACTGATGCTGGTTAAGCTGACTGATGCTGGCCTCGGCTAGGCCGTTTACTAGAACTTCACCTCTGCTGATGGAAAAGTCCCTTTGAGCTCCCTGAGGTACTCTTCCTAAGTTCCTAAGGTAGCTGACTTGTAGTGCAATCTGTATTGCAGAACACTTCAGGGCCCTTCCTGGCACCCCCTTTACTCCCCAAACTTCAGGGCTTTAGTATTTTGCCCCCCCTTTAATGTACACTCCTGGTTAGCTGGCTTCTGGATCCCCCTTGACCTCTCTGGAGTGGTCTCCTCTCTTAGGCAGACCCCTGGGCAGATCTTGAGTACTCACAACACTATTTTTCCAGAAGATCTCTGCCCAGCAGCTCCACTTGGTCAGCACACTCTTGATCCTCTGCAGCCCAGCTCAACCTCTGCCCCTTGGCCTACTGCCTGGACCACCTTCACACTGCTTCTCCCATGTCAAAGAACATTCAGCAGAGCACTCAATCACCATGTTACACAGAGCTTTCAGCTCTACACGAGTCAAGAGCAGAAGACTACACTCCTTCTATACTATACAGTGTCTTACACTGTCACACTCAGATTCAGGCACTCTGTTCTTACACTCACTGAGAAATGTAGTACATGTATAGCAAAGCCCTTAATCATAATTATAAATTGCCTCTCTTGGGGAAAAAAGAAAAATACATATAATTAGTGTACTTTTTAAATATTATTCTGAACAACCTATAACATAACATAACATAACAACAACATATACAGATAACTATTAAAACAAAAGGACTGTGTTACCTCCTGTGTTCCAGCTCAATCCAACCACTCAAATCCACATACCAGCAAAGGAGAAATATATATTGAGAAAAATGTTTCTCATCTGAGGCCTCCAGGAATCGTCCTTTCTGTTGTGGGTAGAGTGGAACGAAGGAGTCGGCTACAAGGAGACACGTCTTCGGGATCACCAAATGTTAAGTAGGTCTTTCAAGGAAGGACATCAAAGCCAATCAGCTTTCATGATGGTTTATTCAGAGTATACAATGATCATTGGACCACCAGCTCGGGACTCGGGAGCTAAATGGTGCCGTACAGATTCACAACTCGTATTTTATACATATTTTGTTGGCATGCTAAGCCATGATATCATAACATTGATAAATTAGACTTTTCTATTAAAGCTTTCACAATTGTCTATTATACAATTATATATATATATATACAATTGACTATATCAAATGTCAACATGCTCTCATCATTAAGTACTCTTTACTTAAACACTAGGATAACATAATTTCATCAATAATGGCATGTGGAACTTTCCAAAGTACACCAATACTTCTATGAATAATTCAATTTGAAATTCCCCAATTACATATTCCTTTACCAACTAACAACAGGTTTTAGAACATCTCTGCTTATGGTCAGACTTTGGCTCTTCCTAGGACATAGCTTTTTAAGGTTAGTGCAACCTCGTGCAAAACATGGCTTAATAAGGTCTGTTCTTGTTAACAAGCCACATGGCTTATTAAGGTCTGTTCTTGTTAACATGCCATATACTAGCAAACAGATTACTGTTAGTTGATTTTAGGAACTCCAGTAAATACTTGCATATATATATATATATATATATATATATATATATATATATATATATATATATATATATTGTAAAAGCTACAATATCGCATATCATGTATATACAGTATGTTAGCTAAAAGCTATAATATAATATAGTGCCATAACATTACATATCCCCACATACATACAGAATATATTATGAACAAATATTCTTATATAGTTTGAAACCTTATGATCTTTAAATATAATGTCTTCATATTTAAGTCAACTTGTCATAGGCTATTTGATCAGTTCCCCATGTGTCTTGATAAGCAAATAAAAGCATTTCAATAGGATCACATTTAAAAGAAAACAAAGTAAATGCTATACTGCGAGCTATATACTAAATTACTCTGTAACAGATGCGAATACCATTGAAATTAATTATACAGTATCTTACAAAAGTGAGTACACTTCTAACATTTTTGTAAATATTTTATCATATCTTTTCATGTTACAACACTGAAGAAATGACACTTTGCTAAAATGAAAAAAAGAGTGAGTGTACAGTTTGTATAACAGTGTAAATTTGCTGTCCCCTGAAAATAACTCAACACACAGCCATTAATGTCTAAACCACTGGAAACAAAAGTGAGTACACCCCTAAGTGCAAATGTCCAAATTGGGCCCAAAGGGTCAATATTTTGTGTGACCACCATTTTTTTCCAGCACTGCTTTAACCCTCTTGGGCATGGAGTTCACCAGATCTTCACAGGTTGCCATTGGAGTCCTCTTCCACTCCTCCATGACTCACAGAGCTGGTGGATGTTAGAGACCTTGCGCTCCTCAACCTTTCCGTTTGAAGATGCCCCACAGATGCTCAATAGGATTTAGGTCTGGAGACAGTCCATCACCTTTACCCTCAGCTTCTTTAGCAAAGCAGTGGTCATCTTAGAGTTGTGTTTGGGGTCATTATCATGTTGAAATACTGGCCTGTGGCCCAGTCCCTGAAGGGAGGGGATCATGTTCTGCTTCAGTATGTCACAGTACATGTTGGCATTCATGGTTCTCTCAATGAACTGTAGCTCCCCAGTGCCCGCAGCACTCATGCAGCCCCAGAACATGACACCACCATGCTTGACTGTAGGCAAGACACACCTGTCTTTGTACTCCTTACCTGGTTGCTGCCACACACATTTGACATCATCTGAACCAAATAGATTTATCTTGGTCTCATCAGACCACAGGACATGGTTCTGGTAATCCATGTCCTTAGTCTGCTTGTCTTCAGCAAACTGTTTGAGGGCTTTCTTGTGCGTCATCTTTAGAAGAGGCTTCCTTCTGGGACGACAGCCATGCAGACCAATTTGATGCAGTGTGTGGCGTATGGTCTGTGCACTGACAGGCTGATCCCCCATCCCTTCAACCTCTGCAGCAATGCTGGCAGTGCCCATATGTCTATTTCCCAAAGACAACCTCTGGATATGATGTTGAGCATGTGCACTCAACTTCTTTGGTTGACCATGGTGAGGCCTGTTCTGAATGGAACCTGTCCTGTTAAACTGCTGTAATGTCTTGGCCACCATGCTGCAGCTTAATTTTAGGGTCTTGGAACCATCTTCTTATAGTCTAGGCCATCTTTATGTAGAGCAACAATTCTTTTTTTGAGATCCTCAAAGAGTTCTTTGCCATGAGGTGCCATCTTGAACTTCCAGTGACCAGTATAAAGGGGGCAATTAAAAAAAATGGTTAGACACAGAAAGGCCCACCCTTAGAGATTGATGCAAAAGTATTGAATATATATATATCATGGATAGAGTTGAGAAAACACCTGGATGTCCGGGTTCGGCGGGTCCGGCCAAACTTGAAAAAAAGTCTGGGTTTGTGACTCGGACTCAACCCGAACTTTACCCTGATCCCGAACACCATTGAAGTCAATGGAGACCCGAACTTTTTAGCACTAAAATGGCTCTAAAACAAACATGGTAAGGGCTAGAGGGCTGCAAATGGCAGAAAAATCATATTAAGAGCATGGCAAGTGCTCTGCAAAAGAATGTGGATAAGGAAATAACTTAAAATAACATAAAAAACTGAAAAATAAAAAATAATCATCTTGAATGATGTAGGAGGAGGACAAGGCCCATATGGAGTAGGAGGTTGAGGTGGCGGAGGATATGGCGGTGGATATGGGGGCGTAGGTGGAAGCGGCGGCGGCGGTGGAGGAGGATGAGTTCCATATGGAGTAGGAGGTTGAGGTGGCGGTAGATGTGGCGGTGTACGTGGAAGAGGCGGTGGAGGAGGACGAGGTAGCCAACACTGGTTTTTGTTTTTAATTTTATTTCTTTTTAAATTAGGGTACACCCCAAAAGAGTGAGAAAGATACAAATACAACAATGGCTGGGTAAGGCCGGTGTACATGTCTATTCTGCATAGGGTACGGACAAGTCCTGTGGGATCCATGCCTGGTTCATTTTAATGAACGTGAGCTTGTCCACATTGGCTCTGGACCGGCGGCTGCTCTTGTCTGTGATAACGCCCCCAGCCGTGCTAAATACACGTTCAGATAATACACTGGCTGCAGGGCAGGCCAGCACCTCCAAGGCGTAAAGGGCAAGCTCAGGCCATGTGCCCAATTTGGAGACCTAGAAGTTGAAGGGGACAGACCCGTCATTCAGTATGTGTATAGTACATAAGGAACGGTAAGGAACTGTATATGGTATATGGTAAGGAACGGTGATGGCGGCGGGGGGGCTTTTTTCCCCCTTCTGGGTTGAGTCTGGCTGTGGAAAAGGTATGTGTCCATGGTTGTGGGCCGGGCTCTCTCAAAGCTGTCTAAGTTCTGAGGCCTTCTGGTAGGGACAGGGCTGCACTGGTCTTGCCAGGGACCGGGATTCAGAAAAGCCTGTGGTGTACGTGCCCCTGGAGTGGCAGACCAGGGGTGCCATAATTCACGGTGGATGACAACGCTATGAGTATGGCACCAAGGACACTGCACTTCCTACACACGTTTTTCACACCTGCCTCTAGGGCCGGCGCTTTTGGTCAGGAGTCAGGACCAGAGGAATTTTTTATTCCTGGCTGAAGGGCCTGCCATAGTATTGCAACGTGGCACTAACCTTGCACTTCTCCACTATCCCTTTCCCCACTTGTATGTGTTGTGTGTCTAGCGTTTTGTGTTTTTTATTGTGGCGGTACACTTTATTTTGCACAGCGTGATTAGTAGGGTGTAGGTCCTTGGGCCTGTCCCTGAAAGTCTTGGGAGGGGGTGGATATGGCCATCTGGCTTGGTTCGCCCTCTCTCATGGGGTCTCTCTTCGGGAGAGCCCCACCAAGTACTTGGGGTGGTCTGTTTCAGCAGACCTCCTAAAGAACCGGGCTACCTGGTTTCGGCCAGGTTAGCCAGTGTAAGTACCCCAGTCCCTGTCAGGAGCCTTGCGCCCCGGGGATTAGGGTCAAGGACCATGTGTACACCGTGTGCACTTTTTGTGTTTCACTTTTTTGGTGTGCACTTTTTTATGCACCCACCGGGTGATAGTCTGAGTGTGATCACACACCACTGGCTTAAAAAAAAAACAGCTGGTGGTCCTGGTTCTTGTAGTGTGCCGACAAAGCTTTTCCACATTTCATACATGCTAACCCTGCCTTATAAGGTGCTGGCGGTGCCCTGGCTGCATTGGCGACCTCCTCCTCTGCCTTCGCCTTGTGCTTCCACTGTGCCCCCGCTGTCAGGTGGGAATACCGACCTTTTGGCTAAAATCAAGTGTAGTATCTGTTGTTATCAGTTATCTGGGTGCCACCCTGCTGTGAACATGGTTCCTCCTCCTCCATCTCCTCCTCCTCCTCATCCTCCACCTCGTCATCCTCCAGAACTGTGCCCTTGCTGGACAAATGTGTACCTGGCGTTTGTGGGTGCAGGAACCCCTTCTCGGAGCCACTTGTGAATGACTACCCTGAAAGCCTTGGAAATGATCACTGCTCCGGATGCGGAGACGGTAGAGGATGAGGATGAGGAAGTGGAGTAGGAGGAGTTAGCAACAGGAGGTAAACTGAAGTGCCCTGCAATGGAAGAAGATGTGCCAAACTAATTTAAAGGGTGTATCTCACAGTAATATAATCAGCAAACGCTGCAAAATTATTAATTTTCCCCTAAATGGGTGTTTATTGAATAGCAGAATAGAACAACAGTATCCAAAGGGTGTATCTCACACGTACAGATAAAGACTAAGCGGCAATTGAATATCTTTCTGTCCTCTAAATGGGTGTTTATTGAATAGCAGAATAGAACAACAGTATCCAAAGGGTGTATCTCACAGTAACATATGCAGACTAGGCCGCAATTTAATATTTTTTCCCTATATGGGTGTTTATTGAATAGCGGAATAGAACAACAGTATACAAAGGGTGTATCCAACACGTACAGATACAGACTAAGCCGCAATTTAATATCTTTCTGTCCCCTAAATGGGTGTTTATTGAATAGCAGAATAGAACAACAGTATCCAAAGGGTGTATCTCACACGTACAGATACAGACTAGGTCGCAATTTAATATCTTTCTTTCCCCTACATGGGTGTTTATTGAATAGCAGAATAGAACAACAGTATCTAAAAGGGTGTATCTCACACGTACTGATGCAGACTAGGCCGCAATGTAATATTGTTTCCCTAACTTGGTTTTTATTGAATAGCGGAATACAACAACAGTATACAACGGGTGTATCTCACACGTACAGATACAGACTAGGCCGCAATTTTATTCTTTTTCCCTAAATGGGTGTTTATTGAATAGCGGAATAGAACAACAGTATACAACGGGTGTATCTCACATGTACAGATACAGACTAGGCTGCAATTTAATATTTTTTCCCTAAATGGGTGTTTATTAAATAGCGGAATAGAACAACAGTATACAACGGGTATATCTCACACGTACAGATACAGACTAGGCCGCGATTTAATATTTTTTCCCTAAATGGGTGTTTATTGAATAGCGGAATAGAACAACAGTATCCAACGGGTGTATCTCACAGTAACATATGCAGACTATACCGCAATTAATTTTTTATCATCTAAATGGGTTTTTATTGCAAAGCGGAATACAACATTATGCAATAGGTGTATCTCACTGTACCATATGCCGACTAGGCGGCAATTAACTTTTTTTCCCCCTAAATGGGTTTTTATTGCAATGTGCAATACAACAGAATGCAAAAGGGGTATCTCACTGTACCATATGCAGATGTTGCCCGATGAGGGGTTTATGTATAAAACTCCATCAGTAATTGTAAATATTAATGTAAATAAATGTACACATTTTTGATTGCAAACTCATACTTGGAATATATGGTAGATGTGTAATTTGCGTAAGCCAGACGGACCGGCTTTAGTAATCTATGAATCCAGTGTAACAAGTCCCTTTGAAAGGCCAGCCGGCTATTTACATATAAACTCATAAAATGAATCCCTTTCAACTAGTCCGTTTGAATTACGAGCTGTCTGGTAGCTGGGAGGTAGCCTGTTGATATGCCTAATTTTATCACCCTGTGATTACATTTCTGGGAGCCAGACTTCCTGGGGCCAATGGAACTAGATGAATAGATCACGTCACGTCCGCCCTGATTTCAGTCTCCATATCAAAGAACTCTCATTAAGATATGCAATGAAGATGAACCATCTGTTGAGGGTTGGACAATGGGCCTCAAGGATGAATCTTGCATATCTTAATTTTCAATTTCAGAGCAAATCCACGGGTATGAATAAATCCCCCCCCCCCAACAGAGAGGAGTGGTTAGCAAGAGGCTGAATTATGCTAAGCTAGGGGAGGGGGAATTTGTCCAGTCCTGAAAGAGATACGCCCAGAGGGAGGAACAGGGCGGGATAGCTGACCCAATCAGAATAGCCCCATACAAGTCTATGAGATAGAGGGATAAATTATTCCAAGGCGATCAGAGAGGAAGTAGGAGCCATTGATCTGAGAAGGGGACCCCATATCATCTTAACCACTGGTAAATATCAGGGCACCTCCTGGCACTTAAATGTATACATGTGTGTTGTCCGTCTTGTGGTGCATATCATAATAATTTGAATCCTATGCGCTATATATATGTGTTCTGTTAAACTTTGAATATTTTCCATTTTGTTGCACGTACTATAGATTGATTGTTGTAAATTCATTTGGGGCTTTCAGGCTATATACTAATAAAATAATTGCTGTTTTAAAGCTTTCATTCATAGTCAAAGAACTCTCATTTTTAACCCAAATATTGTCTGAGGTAAATTAAATCTCATATCTTTCGGGTAACATAATTGTCAACCATGAAGCATTGACAAGACTGAGAGTATTTAATACAGCAATACCGAGATTTTTTTTGTGTATATACAAGATTATCATGTGTCTGTATATATGCATTACTGGACTATCTAGTTGATCTCCTTTGGTGTGTTGACCTGGCACCTTATGGTGTTTATTCAGTCTACCTATACTCCTTGTTTGTTTATGGTCACAGTCTGTGGACATCCCTCTCAATTTCAATTCAACTAAAATTTCCTCCATCTATGTTTCCTCCCCCTGTCATTTGAAGCTTTATTGCAATGTGACTCATATTGGGTCTAAATACAATACATTGAGCGCACTGCTCATAATATACTATCAAATTAGCTTCATTGTAACTTAAAATGTATGCTTCCCTTTCATTTGGCCCAACATATTTTTGTTCTTATTTATGCCTTTTGTTATATGTATAAATACAATACAATGATCGATAATTACCACTTCAATATTATTGAATTGCTATTTTGTGAATTGACTACTCTCCTTGGTATTCTAATGTACAATGGTGATAAACAGTTATTTAGATCGATAAATTTACATTGTCACAACTAATTCGTTTTTCTTCTTTTTTATTTTTTGCAGTGGTGATCTGTCATTATCACTGATGTGGTTTTTTGCTTGCAATGCGGGCGGTGACCTGAGGTGGCGCTGTGGCGTGCTCCCTTAGAGGTTTCCTTTTGTTGACACATGTGCAGCCAGATAAGCCGCAGTGACGTGACGCACTTCCGGTGCGGACGTCCTGCGGCATCACAGGCAGATGTGGGGACATCTGTGTCCCGCACACACGCCTGTCCCCTCGGTACGTACCTGCGTATACCGGCTCAACCCTCGGGTCGCTCGGTATACCGTGTGGTTACGTTGGGAGGTGTGGCCGGAGCGGTGACGTCACTGACGAGCCGCCCGGGGTCCACACTATAAAGAGGCCACACACGCTGGCCTCAGTATGGCGGCGATTCCCCATCCGGAGCGGACATCATGGAGGTTTAGGACAGAGCATAAATAAGGTATTTCCTTGGACATAAACTGGCTCATTTTCATTATGATAACTAACATCCTTGAACCTATAGAATATGCTTCAAATACTTTTATATTTATGTCCATTTCAGGACATTTATACACCGTTACCTGCTGGTATACTGTGCTGGTTTGTTTCTCCCACTGAATACTTGGAGACAAGCTTTCATAGTGTAATATTTGGTAAGACATAAGGCCCTATTTGGCAACCTATACTATTCTTCCTTATTATTTCTTCCTTATTCAATTGCATGTCTCCACACGGTGTTTTCCTGCGGTGGTGTATACCATACCTCATCACAACTAACCTAGATATATACCCCTTGTTCTACAGCCCTCTCTAATCTTTTTTTGATTATAGTGAAGATTTAAATAACTGTCAATTGATATATGATTATGTCCTCACTCAGGTGGCACCCAGGTTTTACTACTCCTGGGCTAATCCTTCTTAGTATCAAGCTCTGTACCTACCCATGAATGTCCCTTCGTTACTAATTAGTATGTTTCTGCGGTGACGTTTGTCCTGCATAACAAACACACAGGTATGTATAAAATCATTTATCTACCGGTACCTATATCATTTATTGATACTCAATATATAATATCGCTACTGTGTGGTCCCCCACATGTAGTCTTTTGGGAAGACCTCCGGGGTGCATTTCCGTTGCGCCTACCGGGGATCGCCGCCCGCTTGCCTTTCATTGACCTAATTAGTGATTGGATGCGTCACCGTGAATATACACGTAGTTCCCAAACCTTAGATGTTGTTTATATGACACAATTTTGGAAATAATTTGCATTATCAGTAATCATGTATTTTTATTTTATACAGAATTATCCATTCTAATTACAAACAGGCTCCAGACGAAGCCTCTATATGAGGCAAAACATGTTGAGCAACTTGAGCAATCGAACTACTACTTTTTGTCACCATTACCTGAGTATAAATATGTCATGTATAGTCGCAATCTGTGACTATTAGCATTTATTTATACATGACTATATCTAGTAGAACTGCTGTATGTTTTTCATATGACTACTCAGCTGAGTCTGGGGTTAGTCAATTTTATTAGAATTTTTTTCATTTGTGATTTATTTGTCCCTTTTTCCCCCCTTCCTTTTTTTTGTATGTGATGTAATTTGAATAAAACTGTTTTTTAAGCAATTTATGTGCCTGAAAAATCCTTTCTTCCCAATCTTCCATTTTTCTATGTAGCAAAACTTTAGGATTGGCACGTTCAATATTAACTCTATATGCTCAGATTGCTGCTATCTGATGGCATTGTTTCATTGAATACCGAGATTTGTGTTATAAAAAGTAAGGTTATTGGGCTGGGTTGAAACTGAGGCAGTTTCCCGGTAGTCTGAAGGCCACAGCAATTTAATCTAGGAAAAACAATAAAAAATTGTTTTAGTGTGTATTAGAAGAACTCTAAAAAAAGAGGGAGGATACACCACAGAGTTTTTTTTTTAATATATCCCATAATTATTGTTACATATATCTGAAGAACTTTTACAAACCGGTCAATGTAATTGGGAAGATATATCTTTTAGCGGGAACATTTTGTCTATTTTTTGTTTTGTTCTGTGGAATCTTGCCAATCATCATTTCTTGCGGTGGCTTCATGGATGAATTTTTTATTTGAAAACCACTGAAACGGTGTCGTTTTATTGTTGGGTTTGAAAAAAACTCACCATTTCTAGTTTTTTTTTGTTTTAAAGACACAAAGGACTAACTTGATTCTGGTTTCCTCTTGTGTTCTTTTGTTGAGAAGGTTCAACAAATCTGTGTTCTTAGTTTTAATAGTTTTTTTTTCTTCAATTTTTTTTTATATTTTTTTTTTTTTTTTGTTATTTGTTTTTTTTTTTTTTACTATTTTGTTTTTGTTTTTAAAGACGCAAAGGAATTACTTGATTCTTGTTTTCTTGTGTTCTTTGTTGACAAGTTTCAACAAGTCTTAGCTGGTTTTAATTTTTATTATTTTTTTAATTTTTTTTAATCTTTTTATTATTATTATTTTTTTTTTGTTTGTGTTTTAATAACAAAAAACTTGAGATGCTGGTCTTCTCTGGTGTTTGGTTATGTTGATGAAAACGTTCAACAAGTTTTGGGTTATATGTAGGTTTTGTGTCCTATAAAAACATGGTATTTGTGTAGGATAGGGAAGCTGAGCTACAAGATAGATTAGGTGTTCTCTATATTGTTTTTTTTTTTTGTTGTTAGTGTGCTTTGGTAATATTATCATTGTGGTCAGACTGAAAACTATCTTGCAGAATCTTGGTATAGTAAGTCTGATCTGGGTTAAACCACGTTAAAATACCAAACTGTGGAAAGTTGGTTATTGAATCTAATATCAGGAAAAGTTTTTTTTTAATAATTAGAAAGTGTAAAATAGGTTGCATTCAGCATACTCTTTTATACATTGATTTAAAAAAAAAAAAAAAAACAGGTTACTCTGCCTAGAACTTGATAAATTTCAGTTGTTGTAGATTTAGGTTTGTTTACGTTTTGCAAACCGAATTGGGTGTAGTTGTTTTGATCTAACCCTTCTTTGTTTATCCTTACTATTGGTGCCAACCCTATGATTCCGGGTGTGCTTACTGTACGCAAGGTATCCCAGCACTATTGTTTCTATTGTCTTCATGATCTATTGTGTTCCGGGTGGAGACTCAGACTAGGTAGGCTAGAGACTATTGTGATAATTATCTGTATGTCTCCAAGAATCTAAAAGTCTTATGAAGTACTTAAAGTCTATTTGACTACATTTTAAGTTTTTCAAATTTGTTTTTTCTCTGTTTGGGTTTCTATCTATTTTTTTTCTTTCTTCTTTCTAATATTATTTTCCTTCCCTCTCTCTTTCTTCTTCTTTCTCCTACTTGCCTTTACTCTTAAGTGACTGTATAGTACAGGACTTTATTTTTAGCCTACCAATTGTGCATACTTTCTGTTGGTGATGGCTGCCATTTCCAGTTTAGAAAGTTTTGTAGCAACTTATACTCTCAAACATAAGAGCAATGAATTTGCCTGTGATGCTAAAATTAAAGAATCTCCTTGGGCCTATGTCCAGGAGTTGAAGAACAAGTAAACACCACCAAAAAGAATAAAAAGCTCAAAAGTCTAGCCATAGCAGGCATGTATGCTGCTTGCATGGATATGAATGCTAAAATACAACAATTGGAAAAATCAGCTGATAATAACAATATTAAAAATTCAGAGAAGGAAAAAGAGAACACAGCTTTACACAACCAGGTACACACATTAACTACCCTTAATCAAATGATTAAAGCCTCCCAGGAGGAAAATGTTAACAATTACAGAATGGCTCAAAAAGAAGTAGTACAATATAAAGACATATTAACAAAAGTTGAGACTGAACGGGACCACATAATTAGTGCATACAAAGTGGTCCAAGATCAGTTGAATGAAACTAAGAAAGGAAAAAGTATAGACCACACGCAAGGCCAGCAAAGAGAGTCACAGCTGTTACAAACAATTTCAATACTTAAAGGACAGGCTGCGGTAGCTAACCGGCTTGGACATGGTAAAGCTACTGCACCTACCTGTGCCTATGAAATTGGGGACAGTGAGGACTATGAAGAGTATTGGGGTGAGGAATGTATAGATACAAATTCTCCCTTTCCCGTGGCAATGGGAGAAATCACAGAGCCACAGGAAAATCGAGAAGACACCAGGGGCACAGATCCCTCAGAGTTTGTGGAACAAAGATCCACAAATGAGGATCAAGACAAGTTCCCCACCATAAGTAGGACCCAGGTCTTCTCCTCCCCTGAAGGAAATCGAACATTTTTGGGATTTGATAGTGAAGGAAATTAGGTAATTTCTAATGCATATCCTACACAACCTGTAAAAACCCTCATGAGTGTGGCAGATTTCATTGGCAAAATTAAATCTAATGAACACATTACTTCACATGCAACCAATGTACAACAAAGGTGTGAGCTTCTAGGGGTGAAAAGTCCGAGTGACCAGGTTAAGGTGTTACAATTAACCCTTGACACCCACACCTGGAATGCACTCCCTGATGAAATTAAGGAAGGCAAAGGGAGTTACAAAGAAACCACGGCAGAATTGCAGAAGGTTATAAACCCTTCAGCTATACTGTAGGTTTGATGGTGGCCTATCAAATTCAACAAAATAATGAGGAAAACCCTTTACTTTATGCCAATAGGTTGTGGGCAGCATATAACACTAACAATGGGAAAGCCAATCGGGAGGATATAGAATATAAAAACCTGTTGATTCACAATGCCCATCCAGCTATTCAAATAAAATGTGCACATTTAATAGATCCAAGGAAACATAGCTATGAGAAAGTGATTGGATTAATGCATAGATCATTTCAGGCCATCCAATCATATAAACAGCAAAGGCTCAGGGACAAAGACGAGAAACAAATGTTCAGAAAGGTGGCCGCATTACAATACAGGCTACCACCATAGAAGGCCCTCACGCCCCTGGGGAACCTAATCCTCCATACAACCCTAACTGGAACAAAAGTTTACAAGGGAGGGGGAGGGGATTTAGGGGGCAGTCGTCTTATAGAGGCCGGGGAAGAGGCAACCCACATAGCCACCAACCAGAAAACAAGCATAACAGGGAGACACAAAGAGCTCCTACTTATGCTGAATTACAGCAAGAATTACAAGCCTTTCGAGGAAACCCGCATAGCCACCAATCGGAAAGCAAGCATAACAGGGAGACACAAAGAGCTCCTACCTATGCTGAATTATAGCAAGAATTACAGGCTTTTCAAGGAAGCCCAGGTAAAACTCCCCAGACAAAGACTGACCACCTTCAATGTTGACAACTACAAGGCCCCAAAATGTTAACACCTATTTCTTTGGATAGGTGTGGGTGCCCTCTAGTGTCAGCATTGATTAGGGGCCGTCAATGCACTATGGTTTTAGATACAGGGGCTGCCATTTCAATTCTACATGACAAAGATCCCTTAAACTCAACACTATCTTCAGGAAAGCCATTGAATCTCCAGAGCTTTGCTGGACATAATGTTGAGTCTGCCTTGTTCAAACCACTAACAATCCAAATTGGTGATTTATCAGTAAAACAACCAGTAGCATTGATGTCTTTGCCAAATGAAACCAGCCTCCTGGGTGCAGACTTCCTAATGCCCAACAGATTTATGTTAGATCTGACCAACCTTTTGCTATGGCAAGGGGTTCCAAATGATCAGGCTAACACCATAGTGATACCAGATTCACACATAATTGCAGCCATCAAACGCAATGACTCCAAATATGACATACTTTAGATTATAAAAGATCACCCAGAACACCAGCTTCTGCAGCCTGTGATAGAAAGACTTCAAGGAGCATTTGCAACACACAAACATGACTGTGGGAAGGTAAACACAGTAATACACATCAGTGGCCCAAACCCAGTTCCGCAAAAACAATATCCCTTTCCACAGGAAGCTATCAGTCACATTCAGGAGACCATAGAGTCACTGCTGGACCAAAGGGTCATCAGGCCATGTGTATCTACAACAAATGCGCCAATATGGCTGATTCGCATAAGTTCTGACAATTCGTGGAGATTAACAATTGATTACCGCAAATTGAACAGTGTCACAAACAATTGTGCCCCTACCGTGGCATCTGTCCCAGATGTCTTGAGTATGTTGAATCCCAATCACAAATATTTCACGGTGCTGGATATATCAAATGGTTTTTGGTCACTCCGACTGTCAGAAGAATGTCAATACAAATTTGCATTTACATTTCTGGGAAAACAATATACCTTCACTTGTACCCCTCAAGGATTTCATAACTCTCCTTCTTTATTTCATGCAACAATGAGAGAAATTCGAACCGATTTTTCTTCTCCCAAGAATCTTTTTCAGTACGTTGATGATTTGTTGCTTGCCACAAGCGACAAAGAAGAACATTTACAGCTATTGGAGGAACTTCTGCGGATCCTAGGAGGCACAATTGTTGAAGGAATCTATGTCTTTTCTAGGAATTACAGTGACAGCAAACGGTCGTAAGATAGCAACAGAGAAGGTAAAAACAATTCTAAAACTACCTCTTCCAGTGAGCATTCCCACTCTGAGATCTTTTCTAGGATTAGTGAATTATTCACGGGCTTTCATCCCTGATTTTGCCCAAAAGTATTGTATGATGACCATTGTATGATCTGTTGAAAAAGGATACCCAATGGCACTGGAATGAGCACCACACCAATGCAGTGCAGGAGCTTAAAGAAGCCTTAGCGCTAGCATCAGCATTAGCTAACCCAGATTATCTACTGCCCTTTCACATTGAGACTGCCATATCAGAGACAGCCATGTCAGCTGTTCTGTCACAGGAAATCCATGGGCAACAGAGACCCATATCATATGCTTCTAAACAATTATCTCCTGTGGAAATGAAGTACTCTCTATGTGAAAAACATCTCCTTGTCACATTTTGGGCAGTGAAATATTTCACGTACATCATAGGACTCAACCCAGTCATCTTACACACAACTCACACTCCCACAAAATTTTTACTCACAGACAGGGTGAAGGATGGCAATGTATCCAATGCCAGATTGGCCCATTGGGCACTGTTGCTACATTACATTTACAGAGATATTACAGTTAAATTACAGAGATATTACAGTTAAACACATGAATAATCCTTCGACTAGGGCCCATGGCCTTCTTTACCAGGGAGTACCACATGAATGTGAAATCACCCCACAATCAACCGCCCAATAGTTCTTTAGACCTTTGGCAGCAAAGGATAATGTCCCGGAAAATGCAGTCCAAATTTTCACTGATGGATTATGTTTTTATGTGGATGGTTTTCCATGTGCAGGATTTGGAATATACATCATCAATTCACAAGCAACGACCCAAACATCAATCTCTTGGTCATGTCAAGTCAAATCAGCACAATTTTCTGAGATGGCTGCAATCGCTCATGCCCTAGAATTAATGATAAGGGACCAAGAAATGGTCCTATACTCAGATTCTGCTTGGGTCTGTAATGCTCTTATAGAATTTCTGCCATTTTGGCACACCCACCAGTACATGTCCTCAGATGGGTCCTCACTGAAACATGAATCCCTTTTGAAATACATTGTCTCATTTGTCCAAAAATTGCCAGTCAAGCCATGGGTCTGCAAAGTAAAAGGTCATTCAGTTTCTGCTCCATACTGGGAACAAAATGAGGTGGCAGATTGTTTGGCCAAACAAGGAGCACAAGTGGGGGAGAGCTGGGAAATTCCCTCTAATTTGCCAGACCCAGCCTTGTGCCCCACTGTTTGTGCCCTCACAAAATCCTGCATAATAGTTCCGGATATTTCGGACATACAAAGGCAGGATGACAACATTAAAGAAATGGTGCAGAAACTGAAAAATGAAACTCAGGAACTATCTGAAGGGAATACTTTAGGTAAGTACATAAAACACCTCACACTATCAGAAGATAAAAAGGTATTGTTGCATCAGGGAGATGAAATAACCTGGGTGGTTCCTGAAAATTACCGAAAATAAATTATTTATTTAGTTCATGACCTGCCCACGGGGGGGCATCAAGGGTCAGAAAAAACAGCTGAGAGGTTCAAGAACGTAGGATGGTGGCCTTCTATGGGGACAGATGTAAAACAATATTGTGACAATTGCATTGTATTTGCCCAGGTTAACCCCGCACCAAGGAAGATCAATGCCCCTTTAAGAATACGACTGAAAGAAGTGCCATGGAATGCTTTGCAAATGGATTACATGGGACCCTTGCCAGTCATTACTAGAAACAACAGATACATTTTGGTAGTCACAGATCTTTTCTTTAAATGGGTAGAGATCTTCCCAACCAAAAGTAACACTGCACAGAACACTGCTAAGATTTTGGTGGAACAGGTGTTCAGTAGATGGGGGCTCCCATCATCAATAGAGTCAGATCAGGGGACCCATTTTACAGGTAAAGTGATAAAAGAGTGCCTAGAGATGTTGGGGGTGGAGCAAAAATTTCACATTCCATATCATCCAGAATCTTCAGGGCAGGTTGAAAGAGCCAATCGGCAAATTAAAACCATGCTAAAAAAATTTGTCCACATCAATGGAAAGAACTGGGATAATCTGTTGCCGTTAGTGGCCATGGCCATCTGAGCAACACCGTCATACGCTACCCGGTTGACACCCTTTGAAGTGTTGACCGATAGGCAGATGAGACTCCCAGAACATCTTTGGCTGGAAATGCATACCCCTACCATAGATAGATTTTCAATGGACCAATACCTCCTTAAACTCCAAAAAGCAGTAAAAGAGATCCATGTATTTGCAGCAGCACATATGGGGAAAAATCAAAAGAAAGCAAAGGCCTATTTTGACAAAGGGGTTCGAGAATGCACATGGGCTATAGGGGACCGAGTCATGTTCTTGGAGCTACGTCCCCTGGATAACAGTCTAAGCCAGAAGTGGAGAGGCCCATTTCCCATTATTGACAAATTTAGTCCTTCTGTGTATAAGATCAGAATAGAGAAGGGCAAAAAGACACAAGATAAATGGGTTCATGCGAATCAACTGAAACTGTTCCATGGAGCCAAGAAAATCAACTAAAATGTGCCGCTTTCTTTCCTTTTAGAGCCATGAAGTCGACGTGGATTGTTATCTTGCTCCATCTGATTGGACATACCAAGGGAGAGGAGACTGGACCACTCATCAGCATAATCGTTGAAAAGAATCCAGTCTACTGCCAAGAGGGGGAATCTGTCTTACTGCCTGTGGCAATTGTAGGGACTGTGGGGAAGCAAGTGTATTGGTGGAGTCCCATTGAGAATAAACTAGTATGGGTCAATGGTGTTGCTGGGAATGTCACAGAATACCAGAATAGAGTCATGAGTTTTCCGAACGGATCCTTGTTGATTCAAGAGACAAAGTTAAGCGATGCTGGAGAGTGGGAATATTCCTTTGGTATTTCTGTGCCCTTATCTAGCAACGCACAAGAATCCACTCTTCATTACGTCCCAGGAAAAATTACATTACAGGTGTCCCCAAAGATTAATAGCCCTACTCCTACAACCTTGGCTCTGAGTACAGCAACACTCCTGTATTCTGAGCCAACCCCCTTGGAATGCCCATCTCTGCAAGAGGGACCACCTAGTGGCCTAACGGCAACATCAATCCCTGGAATATTGTTTAATAATGTTAAGTTCATTCATGTACCTGTGGTACTTAATTTGTCCAAGTGGAACATGGCTGAATTCGGCTCATGTGCCCAGACAAATGTGTCTCTGTTTTATTCTTCCTTGCTGGTAGATTTAATTGCCTCCTATGCCAGCCAAACTCAGGATCCATTTGCAGAACCCAATCTCCCTCCTCAAAAAAAGGCATCTTCAGGTCTAGAAAGCTCAAGGGTTTGGACAGTATACTTGGGTCCATCCCAGGTCTTTTTGGATCTGGAATGTCAATTTGGAACCGAGCCAATTTGGCAGCGATTCGCAGGCATATCGGTAATTTTGAACAAAGAGAGGGGCAGCAAGTGCTGCAACCAGTTCTGCAGGGTGTTGATGGGCTGGCAGAGGAGGAAAGGTTTACAGTGTATAACATGAAAGACATCACCCAGTTGTTTGAAAAGACACAGGAGAAAATTAATGAAATCATCAAAGTAAATAATAAGAAAGCTGGGGAGAACAATATGGGAAAAGAAGTAATATGCACTGCATATGGGAATTTTGTATTAGCAAAGGTCACATATGTTATCCGAGACATCCAAGCAGGTAAAATCCCTGAGATATTAAAAGATAAAGAACTGACACAATGGTATTGTACTCACACTAATATTAGTGGTGGAAGGAATGTACATTCTGGAGATAGGTGCAAACCTTTGCCGGTCTCCACAATTCGAAATTTAGGGATAGTGACCCCACACCCAAATAGAGGGCCATTTGATTGCAAGAAGAGCCAGTCATTGTGTGTTTACCGTGACCTCCTGTATGTGTCCTTCACCATGTCACTGCCAGTGTTCCATACCTCAGATGACTATTTCAACAAGATGGCGTCTGTACACTCCCTCGGGTACCTCGAAAACGACGTGTACAAGGAAAGGTTGCACCTTCCCGAAATGCTCATTCAAGTTCAAGGGAGATGGAAAGCACCACACACTGCCTGTTGCACTGTCAAAGATAATAGGTACCTATGCCATTGTGATGTGTTTGAAATTGAGACTCCCGTATGTGGTCTAAGTAATGACCAGGATCCCACAGCCAAAGAAGCCAGGGATCCCTAACTGGAAAGTCCACCCAGACCACACCAGGAAACAGATCCAAAGGAGATGGAAGCTAACTGCCCTGTGCGGTTGACAAAATTGAGAACCCCAAGCACCAAGGTCACCTATAACATGGATGGACTGTACTGTGTTGTTACCAATCACAAGACATTCCTCTATGGGGGTCAGTCGTGTCCAATACCCTATCCAAATTTTTGCTTCATTCCACAGGAGTACACTATCATTGGGGAAACGGTAGTAACCCCCATACCAGTCTCGTATCTAACGGAAGATTATGTCATAGAAAGCACCCCTGATCTCCCCGATCCTACACTTTACATACCCCAGTTTGATGTTAAAATTGATACACTGTCAGTAAACCTTCATAATCTACTTGCGAGGAAAGATACCCATATAATACAAGTTAGTAATACTATGGTGAAGACAGAGAAAAAGTTGAATGAACTTCTACATGATGGGGATTTCAGCTTAGTCACCACTAGAACATGGGTGGAAATGAGTATAAAAGGTCTCCTAATATTGCAGGGTGGGGTACTGTTCTTTATGATGGGTATGGTGATATATCTTGGCCGACTTCTACGATGGCAAAGGGAGAAACTGAAATCACTGATGGAGATTAGACATAAGCAGTTACTCACTTGAGTGTGGCCAGTCTTATCAGACGGGCCACAAGGGAGCGACTGTTGCCTGATGAGGGGTTTATGTATAAAACTCAATCAGTAATTGTAAATATTAATGTACATAAATGTACACATTTTTGATTGCAAACTTATACTTGGAATATATGGTAGATATGTAATTTGCGTAAGCCAGACGGACCCACTTTAGTAATCTATGAATCCAGTGTAACAAGTCCTTTTGAAAGGCCAGCCAGCTATTTACATATAAACACATAAAATGAATCCCTTCTAACTAGTCCGTTTGAATTATGAGCTGTCTGGTAGCCGGGAGGTAGCCTGTTGATATGCCTAATTTTATCACCCTGTGATTACATTTCTGGGAGCCAGACTTCCTGGGGCCAATGAAACTAGATGAATAGATCACATCACGTCCTCCCTGATTTCAGTCTCCATATCAAAGAACTCTCATTAAGATATGCAATGAAGATGAACCATCTGTTGAGGGTTGGACAATGAGCCTCAAGGATGAATCTTGCATATCTTAATTTTCCATTTCAGAGCAAATCCACAGGTACGAATAAATCCCCCCCCCCCAACAGAGAGGAGTGGTTAGCAAGAGGCTGAATTATGCTAAGCTAGGGGGAATTTGTCCAGCCCTGAACGAGATACGCCCAGAGGGAGGAACAGGGCAGGATAGCTGACCCAATCAGAATAGCCCCATACAAGTCTATGAGATAGAGGGGTATATTATTCCAAGGCGAGCAGAGAGGAAGTAGGAGCCATTGATCTGAGAAGGGGACCCCATATCATCTTAACCACTGGTAAATATCAGGGCACCTCCTGGCACTTAAATGTATATATGTGTGTTGTCCGTCTTGTGGTGCATATCATAATAATTTGAATCCTATGCGCTATATATATATATATGTGTTCTGTTAAACTTTGAATAGTTTCCATTTTGTTGTACGTACTATAGATTGATTGTTGTAAATTTATTTGGGGCTTTCAGGCTATATACTAATAAAATAATTGCTGTTTTAAAGCTTTCATTCATAGTCTCATTTTTAACCCAAATATTGTCTGAGGTAAATTAAATCTCATATCTTTCGGGTAACACAGACTAGGCGGCAATTAACTTTTTTCCCCCCTAAATGGGTTTTTATTGCAATGCGCAATACAACAGTATGCAATAGGTGTATCTCACTGTACCATATGCACACTAGGTCGCAATAATTTTTTTTTCCCCTAAATGGGTTTTTATTGCAATGCGCAATACAACAGTATGCAATGGGTGTATCTCACTGTACCATATGCAGACTAGGCCACAATTAACTTTTTTTTCCCCTAAATGGGTCTTTATTGCAATGCGCCATACAACAGTATGCAATGGGTGTATCACACTGTAACATATGCAGACTCGGCCGCAATTAACTTTTTATCCCCTAAATGGGTTTTTATTGCAAAGTGGAATACAACAGTATGCAATGGGTGTATCACACTGTAACGTATGAATGAAAATCTGAAAAATAATAAAATAATTGTCCCCTTAATTGGTGCTTGTTGAATAGCAGATTTGAAATGCAGCGTCTAAACTCTGTAAGTCACAGTAAAATATGCAGATTAAGCAGGCATATATGCACTCAGCTTGCATGAAATGGCCGCTACACACCTCATGCCTAACAGGTTGGATACTGTTGTTGTTCTATTCCGCGATTGAATAAAAAAAAACAAAAAAACATTTGAATGAAAAACAGAAAAATATTTTTTTTTCGCTCAATACTGAAAAATAATTATTTTCCCCTTACATTGGTGCTTTTTGAAGAGCAGGTTAGAAAAGCAGTGTCTATCTAAACACTGTATGTCAAAGTAAAATATGAAGGAAAAAAAGTTTTTTTCTTTTTTAAATGCAGATTAAGCAGACACATATGCACTGAGCTTGCATTAAATGTGCAGCACCGCACGCCGCCCACCTAACAGACTGATAAAAGGTTTTTTTTTCTCCTTTCTCCTCCTCACTGGGCTCAGGTCAGGGCATAAAGATCGTGCACTGCACCCCCACTCAATACAATCAATGTAGATCGCTGTCTGATTAAAGAAGATTCTTCCTATTCTTTCCCTCAAAGCAATCTCCAGCCTGACCCAACAATAATCTCCTATCTCTCCCTCCGGGCAAAAAGATTGTGCACTGCACCCCCACATAATCAAATCAATGTAGATCGCTGTCTGATTAAAGAAGATTCTTCCTATTCTTTCCCTCAAAGCAATCTCCAGCCTGGCCTTACAATAATCTCCCTATCTCTCCATCAGCAGCATCAGGAACCTCTTCCTAGTATAGTTTAAGCAGAGTGACTCCAGCTTATACAGTATAGACTCTGGGTCACATGCTGCACTGGCCACTCACAGTCATGCCATTAGTAGGCATGCCTCTGATGGCTTCTAAGGGCACACTAGTTAAACGCTTGCTGATTGGCTGCCTTGCACCTGTTGAAACAGCGCCATTAAAACCGCGCCAAAACATCAAATAACATTACCGAACAATTGACAGTACCCGAAAATACAGTGAAATGTTCGGGTCCGTGTCCGGGTACCGAATACCCAAAAGTCCGGGTTCGCTCAACCCTAATAATGGACTATCTGGGTAGTAGAGATGAGGAACAAGTAGACAGTTTCTCAAATATATGGAGAAAATGGGCAGATTTCAAAAAGAACAATAATTACATAGAAATTTGGGCGGAGTAGAGGGGCGACTAAAGACTGAAAATTGAAGGGTCTGGTAAACGTAAATGGAGATGGAGGAGAGGGAGCACAACAAAGGAACATAGCAACAAAAAATAAAGAGAGAAGGAGGGTAGGTGTAGTGGGTCATAGAGGGAAATAAGTTGTAAATAAATATGTGAAAACATTTTAATATTTGTTTGTATTTATTGACTTTAGAATTAATAAAATGTATATAAAAAAAATAAAAGCATTTCACATACAAAAGTGAATCAACTATGAACATAAATTAACATAAATACAAATATTTATAATATAAATACCAATGAAAAAAAAAAAAATAAAAACACATATAATGTGAGTGATAAAGCAGGAGAAAAGAGAAAAAAAAAACATACAATTTTTTTGGGAAAAAATGAAGAAGAATATACATAGGTCCCAACTCATGACCCTTGAAGGACAAATTGTAAAAAAAAAAAAAAAAAGAAAAAAAAGTGGGAAAAAATGAAAGGGAATGAACATAGGTTGCAACTCATGAAACTCGAAGGACAAAATTGAAAAAAAAAAAACAAATGGGAAAAAATGAAGGGAAATGAATATAGGTCCCAACTCATGACCCTCGATGAAAAAAATCGAAAACAAAAATCGAAAAAAAAAAATTATATATAAACAGTATCTGCCTGCCTAAGAAGTAGACTAGTAAGTGTTAAACAATAAGAGTGTATACAATAACAATACTGATACATACACTTTGTAAAGTAAATAATTATTATCCAATCCACATTGGATGAGATAAATTAAAACAATGTGTTAAAAGCAAAAACCAAAAGATTCTGCGCTAAATTAATTGTGAATTCTTGAGTGATGAATACAAAGAAAGCTGCATACACTGATCTATAGACAAAAATCAATCACAAGAATGGTGTACAATGTGTAGCGCTGACATCAAACCAATTAATTGTGTTATAGACGTGAATCAAAATAAAAAAACAGTGACTCTAAGTGAAAACAGTATCAGTAAAGTCCAAAAATCATCACATAAACATAATTGCTGAAAATGAAAAATAGTCTGTGTATGAAGGAAAATCCTCAAAAAAACAGACAGCGTGATACTTGGTGAATGAACCACAAGTCCCAGCAGAAGTATGATGGATAGGAAGCCTTATTTCCAGCGTAGATCAGAGAAAAAACACCCGTGAGTAGAATATAGGGGATGGCTGCTTACCAGAAGTATAGGGCCCCCAAACAAATGGGAAGACCATATGCGCAATGGATACACAGATGATACAATTGGCAAAGACCAATCCTCACATCAGGCACCAGTAAGGCAAGCCATGTATACAGCAGGAGATGAATTTAAGGGCCAGTGAATGCGCCAGTAGCTCCTGTCCGATGCACACAGCCAAAGAGGACCCAACTACAGATCCGACTTTCAGGTTAGCAGAAATGTCCCCAGAATGACATCCTTAAAATTGGTTGTCTATGTTTGTTGCTTTGTTTTTCTCCACGCTGTACACATGTTCATAGAAACGGTCTCTAAGACGTCTCGTAGTCCTACCCACGTATTGCATGTGGCATAGGCTACAAGAACTCAAATATATAACATAACTGGTTATTGAATCTCAAACTCTTTTGGTTTACAGAAGATCGAAATGTATTGCCCCCTAAGATATGACTACAACATGGACATCTTGGTGCCCCACATTTAAAATTGCCTTTAAAGTGCAGCCAGGTTAAGTGACTGCACTTTGTTAACTTTGTTAAAAAACCTGGGGGACAAACATTGACCCAAAGTGGGAGCTCTCCTGGGTACTATGTTACTCCTTCCTTAAAAATATTGGCACAAGTCTCATCCATATTTAAAAGAGGTAAATGCGTATTGATAATTTGCCTAAATTTTGCCAAATTCAACACTGAATGGGGTTTAGAGGGTTAATTTGTTTTTATGTGAGTCCTCTTTGTTCCTTTTTTTTTTGGCTCAACAATTCATCTCTCTTTTTCATCTTTGCCATTGTCAGTGCCCTATCTAGCATCCATTCCCTTTACCCCCGTCTAAGAACCGTCTATAGAGCAACCTTGCCTCTTTTTCCAATTGTGGTTCGCTGCTACAAATACGGCTAATGCATAGAAATTGCCCCACGGGGATACCCTTAATGGTATGCTTAAGGACATCGCTGGATAGGAATAGGGCTCAGGTAAATATTAGGGGTTGCTGGGGCAGCTGCTACACACAGAAGGATTTTAATGCATAGAATGCTTAGAATGCATTTGGATAAAAAAACCTTCTGCCTTTCCAACTCCTTAACTATGCTAATATCTAGTTAACCACATGCCCGCATATCTACTGGAGCAGGCTGGCTCGGCTGCGTGAATCACAGTACCCATATGGCGGTTCGCAGGAGTGCTCCTGCCACTAGGCAGCAGGGATGCCAAACCATGGGGCCGGTGGCCACGATTGCCTCTGGGCAACCGCGGTCGCTCCCCGCTGAGAGAGAAGGACGGTCAGCTGTTGTAAACACAGCAGACAGTTCTCTCTGAAATGAACACTATTTAGGATCACAGGTCTCTGTGTTCATTTCACAAGTCCTTCCCCCATACAGTTAGAAAACACTCCCCTAGGCTCACACTTAACCCTTTGATTGCCCCTGGGTTAACCCCTTCCCTGCCAGTGCCATTATTACAGTAACAGTGCATATTTTTAGCACTGAATACTGTAGTAATGTCACTGGTCCCCCTAAAAGTGTCAAAAATGGGTGGTTGTGGTAGAAGTAGAGGGCCCCTGGGTGGCTGGGGTAGAAGGAGATGGCCCCTGAATGGCTGGGGTAGAAGGAGAGGGCCCCTTGGTGGCTGGAGAAGGAGAGGGACCCTATGTGGCTGAAGAAGGAGAGGGACCCTGTGTGGCTGAAGAAGGAGAGGGACCCTGTGTGGCTGGAGGAGAAGGAGAGAGCCCCTGGGTGGCTGAGGGAGAATGCCCCTGGCTGGCTGGGGGAGAGGGCCCCTGGGTGGCTGGAGAAGGAGAGGGAACCTGGGTGGCTGAAGAAGGAGAGGGCCCTTGGGTGGCTCAGGGAGAAGGTGAGGGCACCTGGGTGGCTGGGGGAGAAGGAGAGGGCCCCTGGGTGGCTGGGGGAGGAGAGGGCCCCTGGGTGGCTGGAGGAGAAGGCCCCTGGGTGGCTGGGGGAGAAGGGGAGGGCCCCTGGGTGGCTGGGGTAGAAGGAGAGGGCCTCTGAATGGCTGGGGTAGAAGGAGAGGGCCCCTGGTTGGCTGGAGAAGGAGAGGGACCCTGGGTGGCTGAAGAAGGAGAGGGACCCTGGGGGGGCAGAAGAAGGAGAGGGACCCTGGGTGGCTGGAGGAGAAGGAGAGAGCCCCTGGGTGGCTGGGGGAGAGAGCCCCTGGGTGGATGAGGGATAATGCCCCTGGCTGGCTGGGGGAGAGGGCCCCTGGTGGCTGGAGAAGGAGAGGGAGATAGAAAAAGGGATAAAACCCAGTATGAGAATATCTCTCCCTCTGATAGTCTAACTGAGGGATGTATCATCCAACTTAACTTAACAGCTAAGAATATATGCCGGGGAGCCTCAGCAACCTTAGTAAACAGTCAAAAAAGTAGAGAGGGTAGAGGCGGTCTAAGGGTTCACTTCAGAATGGCTGCATTATTGTGAGGCTCAACACAGGTTTAAGTGCAAAAAATAAACTTTATTGGTAGCTTAATACAAGACAAAAAAACTTGATCATTTCCAAAAAGATAGGAATAAAAATCGCATACTGATTAGAATGCAATTGGACCTTGAGGACCCGTGAGGGCGTCCAGATGACAAACCATGCATACCAACTCACCCGCCACCATCCCACCCACCAACACACCCAGAAAAGCACTGTATCCAAAATCCATTGTCTACCTATACGGTCTTCCAAGCTGATTATCTTCAAGTCTTGTTGTAAGGTTTTTGGATGTACCTACCTTGTGTATGTGTATATTTCACATAATTTAATACCATGTTGTTAATGTTTTTCTATGCACAATTTTCAATAAAAATTTATGTTACAAAAAAATCTCATATCGCTGCCATTATTAATACAAAATAAATAAAAAATAAAAATGACATAAATCTTTCCCCTAGACGTGAAAACTTTTGCGCAATCCAATCAAAATACGCTTATTGGGATTTTTTTAATAAAAATTATGTAGCAGAATTGAAATTGGCTTGAAAGGATAAAACAATTTTATTTTTATTTTTTTTTTCTTTAGGAATGTTATATAGCAGAAAGTGAAAAATATATATTTTTTTTGTTTATAGCGCAATAAATAAAAATCCCACAGGTGATAAAATACCCTCAAAAGAAAGCTCTATTTTTGCGGAAAAAAAGGACATCATTTTTTTTTCTTAGGTACAGATTTGCACGTCTGCGCAATTGTCAGTTAAAGCAATGCAGTGCCAAATCGCAAAAATGGCCTGGTCATTAAGGCAAATCCTTCCGGTCCAGAAGTGGTTAAAAACAACAAAAACATTAGAACATTTATAATGCCTTTAAACTAAGTTTGCCATTAGGTTGCTTAAAAATGACCAATTATTTTTGTATAGCCCTGCCAAACCTGATGCCAGCTCTGTAATAATAATGCTCTGTATTACATTACCATTGTTTTAAACATCTACAATTTCACTTCCGATAAGTTTGTGAAAATGTGTCTGTTTTTAGCATTTGCTATTTATTTAAATTACACATTTAGTAGATCTTGAAGTACAAAGGGCTTGTTTGGAACCAATATTATTTACAGTGACAAATATGTTGGATCATATTACAGCAAGCTGCTCAGTCTGCTTACAAAGGGTGCTGGACTGTGAGTCTTAAAATGTCAGGGAATCCCAGTGATAGGGAAGGTAGCTGTGACAGCAAAATTCTATATAACACCTTGCAAGGGCCATTTCCTGGCCAAAAACCATATCAAACAATTCCCAGCTCATGCACCGGAAACAGGCTGTCACTGGCTAGATGTATGACCTTATGTTCAAAGACTCAGATGGCAGGGATATAGATCTATGTCCCGCAGGCAGTTTACATACAGTGCCATTGTGAAAGAGTTTATTTTTTCCAATACTACAATTACATAGTAACATTTATTTTCTTTACAAACTTTTTTCTTAGTATGCAAATTACTGGTCCATTTGAATGTATATTAACATAAATAATTTGCAACAAAATATTTTGTTATACTTGTCAGTAAGGGCACTACTGTCATTTGGTCTGGGATAAACATTTTGAGACTGACAATTTCATTTTTTTCTTTGTTATAGTAAGCTGTTAATCATATATAATATAATATCATAGGAAATAAAATGCTGGTAAAGTATACATTTACCAAAGGCACTTAGTGTATGGGCTATCCCTTAGGGTATCAGGGTTACACAGGGCAGGACCAAGCTATAAAATGATGATTTGTGTTAACCTTTCCTTATTTAATCTCAAGGAATGAATCTAAAACATTGTTTTAAACTTTAAAAAAAAAATGGGGGGGGGGGTGGCTTGCGGACACCGCAGATGGCTGCCTGAGTCTCTTACTCCCACACAAAACCCGATCAAGAGTGGCTCCACAGCGAGAGAAATGCGACAAAAAACACCCATAAACCTTCTTGAAGGGATAGAGAACTCCTAGAGAAGTTGTCCAAATGGAGAAAACAGCTGAAGATGTCTCAAAAGCTGACAAACTTCTTCTCTCCAGAAAATGCAGGCCGAGTCCAAGATGGTGCCGGCGGCCCTCACAGACACACAGTCCTGCTCTCCTCCCACACAGGCAGCGGCAGACCACAACACCCAGGATATGTCTCACAAGCACAGGCTCGCAGTGAGTACTCCCCACCCCACTCACCCACAACTGCATCCCCTGTGAAATCCAAGCCCAGGATAGAGGAGGACACTTCAGGGCATCCCCACAGTATACCCTTACCTTTCCCCAGCCTGACATCCAGCAGCCTTCAGCCATTGACAACTTCCCTGTCACAGACCAGCCCTTCTCAGAACAGATAATAAAAAACATGTTGATCTCCCTCAAACAGACGTTGTACACTGACCTTTCAACAGCAGTGACATCTTTAGCTAATGTGGTACAACACCAAGAGCAGAGACTGCATCATGTAGAGAACAAAATGTCTGACCTCTTTACTGCCCATAATGATATGATTGATGTATACACAGAACATGAAGAGGAAATACAATCGATTCATCTTAAGTTAGCAGATCTGGAACACCGATCTCATCTGAATAGTATAAAATTCCGAAATATCCCAGAATCTATTCAGCAACCTAAGCTGGTAATTTTCAGGAAATCCCTGATGTGATCACTAGTACCAGACATGACGGATAGAGTTCTGGAAATTGACAGGACCCATAGGCTCCCTAAGCCCCCTCACCTTCCGCCAGAGAAACCGAGAGATGTACTTTCTCGCATTCATTTTTATATTGCAAAGGAAAAAGTGATGCACGCCGCCAAACGCACCCAAAATCTCCCTTAACCCTTTGGTGGCTTTGCCCTATACACAGATCTTTCAAAAATGACTATGGAGAATCTTCAACAATTGGCCACAATAACAAAGGTGCTACAGAACCACCGCATACCATATAAATGGCGGTTCCCCACTAAGCTCCTGATAACATTTCATATTAGGACGCACACTGTGCACACTCTTTCTGCTGATCTTCAGCTGCCGAGACACTGGTGCATTATCCCTAATTAAACTTCCAGCCCATTTACACCTCCTTGCTCCTAAATGGAGGCGGACTGGTCCCTTCAAACTGTCTGACACCACCCGTTCTCCTTTAAGTTCAAATCTCACCATTGATCTGGGTCACTGCGGATCAATATTTTCTTCAAGCCAATTTTTCTCTTCCACTGGCATTGATTCTCCAGATGTCACTGGAAGGAATCCCCCCAGTTAAAACAACTAGCAGTAATTCTGCACATTGAACCCTCATTGTTAACGGGTTCTCCTTTTTTACACACCTCCCTGTTCTACATTAGCCTCAAATCTTTTATTTTTTCGTAGGTATCACCGTACTACTTTATCTTGACGGGTACAATAGCCTGCATCCCTCTGGTTAACCACTTTTGGAAAGGTGACTTTTTTTTTTCCTTCTCTTCACACCTGGTACCTTTTTCTACACAATATAGTGCAACTTTCTAGACGACCTCAACATGCCGATGAAATTGACCTCCCTCAACGTCAAAGGACTGAATAGCCCACAAAAACGAGCTCATCTGCAAAGAGAACTGTCCAAACAAAATGCGGATGTTGTTCTCATACAGGAGATGCACTATGCATCTTCTTAAACCCCGACATTCAAACTAAAGGGCTATGGCACCATCTACCTTGCCTCAGGGCCAAAAAAGAAGAATGGCGTAATGATTGTACTCTTCAATTCCAACGTCACAATACATATTAAAATCCACAAGGTCGATATTTAATACTCAAGTGCACCATTGCCCAATCCACCTACACTCTGGTCAATGTATACGACCCCAATTCCAGACAAATTCACTTTTTTAAATGACTTTTTAAGAAAATCGCAAGGCTTAAAACAAGGGATTATCGTTATTGGCAGGGACCTCAACATAGTAGGTGATCCCCTACTGGATACCTCCATGAAACAACACCGACCGGCCCTGAACCCCCTGCTCCATGATGTGGATGTCTATGACGTTTGGAGAGCACAACATGGTACAGAGCGTGACTACACATTCTTCTCCCACCTGCAACTATCCTATTCATGTATTGACTCTTTCATAGTAGATAAATGGACCCTGCAAAATGTCCTGGAATCAGATATTGGTGTCATCTTGTGGTTGGACCATGCCCCTATCTCCATCACGCTTGGTGACCAACATCCCGGTCCATCACAAAGTTGGAGATTAGACTCTTCTCTACTAGCGGACCATGAACTGTGTCAGAAATAGAGTCGGAACATCAATCTTTCTTTGAATTAAGCAAACTGCCTGAAGGGAATGGATTTGCGCTATGGTCAACCTATAAAGCCTACCTAAGAGGAATCTTCATAAAGTTGAACAAGAGAAGGAAATGCCGGAGGACCCAGCAGATAGACGAGGTCCTATACCAAATAGCTCAACTAGAAAAACTAAACAAATCCTCTCGTTTCACATTGCTTACCTTCAAGCTTTTACAACTTAGACAACAATTACTCTCCTCCTACATAAATTTGAAACTAACCTTAAAATTTCCAAAGCCAATTTCTACGCCCTAGGTAATAGAGCTTGGTCACTCTTGGCTAAACGATTTAGCGATTTTTACGCCACCTTATATAACCTCAAAAATTACCCCCATACACCACAACCTACTGGAGAGCAAATTAAAACATTTTTGGCCCCAAGAAACTTACCATCTATTACTGAGACCCAGCTCTAAATTATCTCCAAACCTCTGTGCCTCAGTCCTTTATGCAGTTAAGAAACTCCCCCTTCACAAATCCCCTGGAGAGGATGGATTTAAAAATGTTTTCTACAGAAAAATTGCTTATATTCTGACCCCCAAATTAAAGGACATCTTCAATGCTTCTGGCTCTTCCAACTTCTTTCCTACAGAGTTATTGTGCTCTGTGATAGCTACCATCCCCAAACCTGACAAATATATCCTAGAACCTTCTAATTATAGGCCAATATTGCTTTTGAACACTGATGTCAAATTATTGGCAAAATGTATTGCAAATAGACTGAAGACACTCCTCTTTGAGTTGGTACATCCAGACCAAGTGGGATTTATCCCAGGCAGACAAGCCCCAGATGCAACCAGAAGAGTTCTTAATCCCACTCATCAGGCTGCACAGTGGCTTGGACACCTTCTCTTCTTCTGTATCTAGATGCCGAGAAGGCATTCGACAGAGTCCAACCTATCTTCGAGCAGTGCTTGCTAAATTTGGTATCTCGGGTTGGTTTCAGGATGCAATTTTATCCCTATACTCCAACCCATCTGCTAGGGTACTCACTGGGGGGGGGGGGGGGCCCTGCCTGTCCCGTTTGAGATTTTGAACGGGACAAGGCAGGGATGCCCCCTATCTCCACTGATATTTGCCCTCCTAATGGAACCCTTGCCCTCAAAAATTAGATCAGACCCACGAATATCGGGTGTTTCCTGTAATGGTATAGACCATAAAAATAGTCTATATGCTGATGATGTGATCTTGATGGTAACAAACCCCACCCAGTCCTTAAAGGCAATACAGGACATCCTGCTTCACTTTAGCTGGGTGTCCAATTACAAATGAAATATTTCCAAGTGATTAGTCCTATCCATACACCTCCCCTCCCAACTATTGGCCCAGCTTAGAGCTACTTTCCCTTACACATGGAAAAGCGCATCAATTCCATATCTGGGAACTCATATTTCCTTAAATTTATACCAACTAATAAGCTTAAACTACCATGCTTTCTCCAAAAAACCTGCCTTCACTCCGTTGCATAGGCCTCTCCACACTTAGCCATATCGCCACTGTCAAAATGATTGTTTTGCCCAAGCTCCTTTACTTATTCTATACACTAATTATACCCATCCCTACCTCTATTTTAACTTCAATTCAGATGCAAATAAACAACTTTGTGTAGAATTCTAGACCGCCTAGGTGTGCCAGATACATATTATCCAGACCTCACAGACACGGAGGTGCAGGACTACCTTTTATCAGCAACTATTACTATGCCTCAATATTAGATCAATTATACTTTTGGTGGCATCCTAACCCAGAGAAAATGTGGTCAACTATGGAGGCTTCATACTTACAAGCCACTTTCTATAAAGACTTCCTTTTATTGTTCGCAGCAGGATACTCTCTGACCCCAAAAAACACTTTTCCTACATTTACTGCATCTCGTTTGGCTTGGAAAAAGCTAATAACCACCTACCCCCCTGATTCACCCACTAGATCACTTCAAATGCCATTAAGGGCCATGTCTGCATGCATCCCTGATTTGAACCTTTCTAACTGAGTGATAAAACAACTAACAAAAAGCTGAAAACATTTGCAGTCCTCCAAGAAGAATTTAAATGACCAAGCTCGGAAACCTTTACATATGCAAGAATTTCATACTTTCAAGCCACCTCCAAACTACCCATCTCAGTAACTGTCCCTACACCAATTTTTCAATACTATTCCTCTTCACCTTGCTCAAAAAAAAAGGGATCTCCTTGATCTATAACTGCCTAAATGATACCAGACATTGTTCTCAAATAGGCACACTAAACAAATGGGTCGAGGAATTATATACCCCAATTCCCCAAGCTAAGTGGCTATGAGCATTTAAGGAAACCTTTAGAGTATCGCACTGTGCCAATCATTTGGAATGATACCAGAAAACCATCCACAGATGGTATCTGACACCCTATTGATTAGCAAAAATGTTCCCAGGCCATTCACGCACATGTTGGAGAAATTTTGGAAGTGTGGGTACCCTTGTCCACACCCTCTGGTTACCATTGTCCACACCTTCTGGTTCTGCAAATCCTTGAGCTCCTTTTGGAACCAAGTTTTTGCTCTAATTTCCTCCATTACTGGATTGCCCTCATCTCCAAACCCTGCTTTAGCCCTACTTCACATAGGCATAGAAAAGTTCCAAACTCCATCTCAAACTATAGCAATCCATTTATTACACGCTGCCAAACTTAATATTACCAGGCTGTGGAAAACTTGTGACACTCCCTCCATTTCAAATACTATTGCTACTCTTAACCTCCAATGCAAAATGGAAAGAATAGTGGCCAGGAATATTCTATGACAGGAAAAATTCAGAGATATATGGTTACCTTGGTTATGTAACCCTAAATGCAATGTTCACTGATGCTAGACTAATGATGACCTATTTACTGTATATTACTGTTTATTTGCCTCTTTACAAGATACCTGATGTCCATTCTTCCTTTCTTTCTCCTTCCCCCCTTTCCCCCTCCCCCCCCCCTCCTTACCCCTCTACACTCTTACCTTACCCATGTAGATCTAACTTTGATGTAACTAAATGTAACCATCTGCAATATTTCAATCCATTTCATATCCATTTACTCTGTTTCATTTCTTCAGACGATGTTTATTGGATGTTCCATTATCTAGATGGAACTACTATCTATGACTGTAGTTATGGTGTTTAGATGTATGCTACCTTTACACTTTAATAAAGACACACTTTGAAAAAACAAAATAAAAATAAGGTCATTAAGACAAACATAAGGGATCATTTTGGCAATGGGGACAAGGGCAGCAAAAAGAAAAAAAAAAAGAAAACTGACAGACTCCCCTCCCCATGCCATCCAAAAAAAAAAAAAAAACAAAGAAAAAAAAATCAGATATACTTTAAAGTAAATGTAAAGACATTTTTTTTTTTTTTTTACTGGTTAGAGAAGGAAAAAGTTGCAACTCCTTTCATTATATATTTTTGCTGCATTTGCTCTCTTGGTGAGATTTTCCTTTTTCCTGTCCTGGAGAAGCAACATAAAATAAGAAGAAATCTCTAGTGAATTGAATTCCTATCTTAGAAAACTGTCATAGGAACATGCATCCCAGTTGGAGTATTTTCTCCTATGTCTTGCTCTCGTAACAACTGTAGATTCTTTTTTTTTTAATTTCTGTTGAAGTAACATTGGTCAACAGGACACACAAAAAAAATTAATCTCCCCAGCATAGGCACAAACTGCAATTAAAACGTGACAGGGGTCCTAACCCCTCACCACTTTATTCAAAAACTAATAAAACATTTTGCCCCTTACATACACCTAGATATTGGTAAAATGCACAGCTTGGTAAAAGGCACAGCGGAAAGCAGATTTGCATAAAAGGCAGACAGTATGCATTTTCCATCATGGCATTTTCAAAATAGGGAGGGGCCTTAAAAAGAACATCATCAATTACAGGCAGTCCCCGACTTACAAACATCCGAGTTGCGAACGACTCCTACTTACGAACGGGGGCCGAGTGACGTCACTTCTGGCTTCTTCCGGCTTCTTCCTCTCGCTCCTGTGCCAGAGACACAACGCACGCTGCAGTACTACATGTACTGTATGCCCCACATATAGGACTGCCCAGAAGCATCTCACTCCCATCCCACTACTGTCTGGAACCTGTGGAACTGGTGAGATTACAGTACTACTCTGTGCCCACTACCTGTACCACTGTATTGGGAGCATGCCCTGTACTTGTACTTCTATGATACTGTAGCAGGACTGTGTTTCAGTACAGTATTATCCCTGTGACCCAGCATGAGCTCATGTGGACCTCCCATTCAATTGTGTGTGCTTTGAAACCATTTTTTATTGTTATACAGAAGTTGGTCAGTACTGTATGAGGTTTGTACTGCTGTCTGTATCCTCATTCATTTTTTTGGCTGGAGTTACACTTACAATGTACATGTTCCGACTTACAAACAAATTCAACTTAAGAACAAACCTACAGTCCCTATTGTGTTCGTAACCCGGGGACCGCCTGTACCATTATATGCAAATATAGTCTAAAGAGTTAATTGTTTTTAGAGTGCTTCATCATAAAAATGAAGCAAACCTTTGTTGTTATGTAATCTAATCTGTAATCTTATTGTTATTTTTTTTTTTTGGGGTTGGAAAACAACATATAAATCATTTTATATCTGATTATTAGTATATACTGACATAATAAATGCCATATTACAATACCATAGCAATACACTTGTGGCACTAATCCTTTTACACTACACTGAGCTTTGGTGCTCATAATCTAGTTTAGTTAGAAATGCTGCAGATGTGATGTACTTCAAAAATTATGTAAAACCATTTGTTCACCCAGCTTGATACCTCAATCCCTCTGTAAATGAAACTGTCTATGTGCATATTTACAGACCACTTGAAGTAAGACAGAAATCACAGGCTGTAAAATGCAACGCAGAAGCACAAAGAACACTACTGTTGGGCCAGTGAACTCAATTTACATCCTCTGGTCATATTACATAATGATAAATAAATGTATGCATTGATGAATATCTAAAAAGATATTTCATGCAAGTGATAAAAAAACGAAGAAAACAAAATCCATCTTTTACGTTAAAGATCAGCTGCTTCCTTAAAGCTTACATAAGTTTAGTTATTTTTTTAAAAAATCAGCACAAGGCACAGTACATACATTAAATGAGGTGTCCCTTGTGCCTGTGCTTGCTATCCTAAATGAGATCTAAAGTCCTCTGCCCACATATCCCTGCAGCTGCAATCTTTCAGTACTACAGAGGGTAATATGAGTGCTGGACCTGTCACAGAGACTCATCAAGGAGTGCTATGTCTGCTCTTTCCACCCCCCCCCCCCCCCATTCATAGAAGCTACAGTATCTCACATTTTTGTAAATATTTTATTCTATCTTTTCATGTGACAACACTGAAGAAATGACACTTTGCTACAATGTAAAGTAGTGAGTGCACAGCTTGTATAACAGTGTAAATTTGCTGTCCCCTCAAAATAACTCAACACGCAGCCAATAATGTCTAAACCACTAGCAACAAAAGTGAGTACACCCCTAAGTCAAAATGTCCAAATTGGGCCCAAAGTGTCAATATTTTGTGTGGCCACTATTATTTTCCAGCACTGCCTTAACCCTCTTGGGCATGGAGTTCACCAGAGCTTTACAGGTTGCCCCTGGAGTCCTCTTCCATTCTTCCACGACCACATCACGGAGCTGGTGGATGTTGGAGACGTTGCACTCCTCCACCTTCCGTTTCAGGATGCCCCACAGATGTTCAATAGGGTTTAGGTCTGGAGACATGTTTGGCCAGTCCATCCCCCTTACCCTCAGCTTCTTTAGCAAGGCAGTGGTCATCATGGAAGTGTATTTGGGGTCATTTTCATTTTGGAATACTGCCCTAGATCTAAAAGTGGTAACATGTAAAGGCTTTTAAAACATCACCTATGGATAGTAAAGTTTAAGTTGTTTGTTGCTGTTGCCCGGGCGTGTGCAAAATTAAAGTGTGACGTGTTTGGTATCTATTTACTGGATGTAACATCATCTTTTATATTTTACAAAAAAATTGGGTTGTGTATTGTGTTTTTTTGCATTCAAGTTTAAAAAATGTATTGTTTTCCCAAAAATTGCCTTTCAAAAACGAATGTGTAAATACTGTGTGACATAAAAAATTTATTCTCTAGGGCCTCCGCTTTTAAAAACAATTATAATGTTTGGGTTTTCTAAGTAGTTTTCTAGCAAACATGATTGTTACATGTAAAGAAAAAGTGCTAGAAAAAGTCTGGTCTTCAAGTGGTTTAGTTTCTTAATTGAAAACACACATACGTTGAAAAATTTCATTTACTCACTGCCCAAGCTGCCAGAACAGTGCTATGTTTATTAGAATTTCCTGGCTGAAGGGGGCGTGGTGACCGCTGATAAGACTGGGTGCATGAGCGAAGAGAGAGCTCCCGCCGATCGGGCAATATCAACGAATCCAGGGACCTCTGCCGCCATCCGCACATACCTCTCCCTCTCTGAAGGTGCACTGAACCAGCAGCCATGCCTAGGAGACGCCGGGAAGCCCCGCAGCTACTTAAAATAATGAGTCTCTTCTCCGCCAAAATGGCGGCAGCACCCGCTCTCATACTCCGGGGGCGGTGCTCTAGTGTCCGCCCAGCAGCGTCTCCACTTCAGCACAGGCACAGAGAGCAGAGCGCTGCAAGATGATCAGAATTGCAGATCCCCATCCACAGGCAGCCCAGCCAAACAAAGACCCAGAAAATAATTTCCTGGCTGAAGTCTTAAGAGAAACTGACATGTTTGAGACTGTCAATCTCCTTGGTCTCTCTCAGCGTTCAGTAGTTCCTTCTTCTAAACCTCCACAGCATTACAGGACAAGACAGTAGTTACATGGAGGTTAGAGGAAAGAAGACTGGGGCGTGACTTAACCTTGGACCAATGTGGACACGTGAGCCTTGTGCTCCGGCCAAAAGAGGGACAAATTCCTGTTCCAGCCGAGACCTACAGGCAGGCAGCCATAGGGAAATCCAATTGAAGACGGTCCTCATCCCTTTCACGATCTCAGCGGAACATGGGGACACAGCTAAGCAACCAGATACTGAAGATCATCTGGACACAGTCAGCCAGCATGGCCATGTCCTCCCCTCCTGCCTCACAAGCTGCCTCGCTCAAAGCAAACAGCTAGAATCAGCTAAGCCAGCAGACATCCAGCCCAATAAGAGAACCCACCCTTCTGCCAACTGTTGCTCAGCTATCCTCCCTTAGCCTGCATGACCTACACACAGTGGTGGCTGACATAAAGGACATGCTCTCAGCGGGTCTTTTTGCAGCCATTGCTGACCTCCGCCATGATTTACATAACATAGCAGAACAAGTGCAGGACATAGAAACCATTACCACTCACCAAGAAGCCTACATAAAGCAGCTCCACACTGTCCAAGATGCCCACACTCTTCAGCTCAGAGACATGTAAAAATCACAAGATCTGGATAACTGTGGATGCAGAAACAATTTATGTTTCCGCAGTATCCCAGAATCAGTTAAAGGTTAACTATCCATAGCACATCGCACGTACAATATAGTAGGTATTCACTGCTTCACAGGCACAAAACTATAGCACTTTATATTTATCTATTTATTTACTTCCTACCAGAGTAGGAGTTCACTATTATTTAATCCAATTAGGGGCACTGAGCACGTGAGCACTTTACAGAATCCTTTGTATTATATATACCATAGAGTGTTTTTATACGTGCCATAGAGTGTTGTTATATGTATACCACCCTTACACCTACATTATTAGAACACTATTACTTACCAGTGTTTCCATTTCAGACTTTCCACTTTAGTGAGGAGTATTTTAGTGAGGCTGCAAACTTCAGGACTATAAACATACATTTCTTCCACCTATCTGCGCGGGATTATCACACCATATTACTCTTGCTATCTGAGCCAATTGCATACCATCCCCAATCTTCTGAGTGACTTCGAACAATATAAAGTACTATCTAATTTACAAATTAACTTTTTCAAGTCCTATGCTCTATATACAGTACAGTATCTCATTGACGTCATCTGAAGTGACCGAGTGCAAATCCAAATTCCCCTTCACATGGCAGACACGATTCATCACGTATCTTGGAATACAACTCCCCAGTCGCTTGACAGACAATTTAAACTTCATACCCATACTAAGTGACATTCATCGTGACCACCAAACTTAGCATAAAGGCTTGTTTTCCTGGTCTGCTATAAAAAAAATGAATATTCTCCCTCGTATCCTATACGTCCTGCAGACGGTTCCCATTCAACTTCCTAAAGCATTCTTCCCAACATACCAAAGAGCCTGTACTCTTTTTCTATGGGGACGCAAACACCCCAGACTTAGCTACGACTTACTCACACTGCCCAAGCTAAAAGGTGGCATAAGCCTGCCAGACATATACAAATAGTACTTAGCATGCAACTTGACAAAGACAGCTGATTGAAATTTACAAAGGAATTGGTCCAAACAAATTACGCAGATTCTCCAATTCCCTTACAATTAATTACCTGACCACCTGCCAAATACACTGCCAGAGAGACCATAATGACCACTTGACTGTAGGCCCCTCCCTTCATTGCTTTCACCTAACATGTAAAAATCTAGACTTGACTTCTTCTCCAGGCCCATTTACTCCTCTTAGACATATGGTATTTCAGACTTCACACTTAGCCTCTCTTCTCAATTCTTAAGAGAAGTTTGGCCGCATGCTCAGGTACGGTTAGAACGGTCATAACATTTTTTCCAGAAGGGTGCCCTTTTATCCTATGAAGCTCTACAGGCTAAACCGTGTAACTCTTATTTCCCCCATTTCTTTAAATACCTGAAAACCTCCCCTGACTGGTCCTGCAATCATACTCTATTGGAGGCCATATGTACCAGAGCCACACCACAATGTTATATACTGTAGTAACTTTTCTTCTCTTTTCCAATTATGATACGAAGACCAGTAGACTTAGTCAGAAATGGGGAAAACATCTTGATCTTTCCTTCACTAACAGTGAGTGGAAAAGAATTCCAACTACTACACACAAAGGCTCAATAAATGTGACAACACAAAAAATGGGCTACAAATTACAGTACTACTGTCCAACTACTACACACAAAGGCTCAATAAATGTGACAACACAAAAAATTGGCTACAAATTACAGTACTACTGTCCAACTACTACACACAAAGGCTCAATAAATGTGACAACACAAAAAATGGGCTACAAATTACAGTACTACTGTCCAACTACTACACACAAAGGCTCAATAAATGTGACAACACAAAAAATGGGCTACAAATTACAGTACTAGCAGGATGGTATTGAACACCCTTCTAGTTTCACAAATTTTTGCCTGCATCATCTCCCCTATGCAGGAGATGTGAATCCAAACCTGGGTCCTTGCTACACGTTTGGTGGTGCTGTTCAAAAATACAAAACTTTTGGTGAGAGATACACAAAACTATAACCACATACACCCTTGACTTCACGCATGCACAATATTTACTCCATCATTCATCTCTTCCAAAGTCCATGTAACACAAATCTCTAGCCTTACATCTTGTAAATGTGACTAGACGTTGCATTCCTCTGAAATGGGGCACCTCTACTCCACCAACACTCACATATTGGCACCATTATGTCTGTCAAACGGCAGACATGAAAGAGCTGATCAGCACTGCAAGAGGCAACCCTATAAAATTCACCCACACATGGGCATGCTGGCTCCATTTTCTAGAATCCTCAACTTCATGACTACATCTGGTTAATCAATTATAGCCCGACCAGATTCCCTTACCCAGCCAAGATACTGTATATTGGAGACAGAGATCTACTTTACTAGCTCTACTTGTCAAGCTTTCCTACCCCCATACCTCCTGCCTTCTGTCATATACCCCTCCCTAACTATATAAACCTCTCACACACTTATACTCTTAGTCCAATCTACATACTCCCTCCTTTTTCCCGTCCCTCCTGACTTCCCTTTTACCCATCCAACCTCTAAATATCCTTATTTTACTCCTAACTCCCTAAACCCTCATTCTCGTTTATCTCCTCCCCTCTCCTCTCTTTTCTTTCTTTCTTTCTTTCTTGCCCTGTTTCTCTCCTTGTACTAACCCTTTTCTGTGGTGCTCATATCATCCCTTAAGTGTCAAAAAGAAATATACATTTCAGAGCTCTATTTATCATTATAAAGTCAATTGTATTATACAGTAGCTCCCACTGGGAAGACCAAAGGTAGAATGTTGTTATATGTTGAGTTGTCACATGCGGATTCTAACGCATAATTTCATTGTGTCAATTTCACGCCTAATGCTCTAGCATGCTTAAGTAATTTGAGAGCTAACTGTACTTCTTTGACTTTGAAGATTTGTACACATACATTTGTTATAACTCCATCTTCTTTGTTCTCTCATGTATACTCATTACATTAGACTCCACTGCAATTACTCATTATCTCCTTATTATTTCATATGTTTTTGTTACATTGTAACCACTATATATCTTTATTTCAGTGGTATTCTGTTCTCATCTATCAAAATCACAATAAAAATCTTGAAAAAGAAAAGAAGACTGAATCACAGGCTCCACTTTTGGAATAGGGGCCGTTGAAGAACATAGACTCAGCTGAGTTAAAACATTTGAGAAGTGTTATAAAAAGGATAGGAGGAAATTAGGAATGAAGTTAGGGATGAAAATGGGGGGGGGGGGTGGTTATCCAGAAATGAGATTTAAGTTGAATCATGGAATAGCTGGTTTAATCTTGCTTGCTGATAAGGATTGTAAAGGATGAGGAAGTGTGAGGCTGCTAGAGGACTTTCAAGGAGCAAGGACCTAACTTACTAGAAGGTTTAGCAGTAAGTAGGCAAACCTCAAAAAAATTGAGGCCAATCAAAGAAGTGGACATGTCTTGTTGATACCAGTCCATATATTCTGGGGGTTAATACCAATCCTAAAATATTTGGGGGACCTTTGGAAGGGATTTGTGTGCATTTTTTTTTTTTTTCAAAAATAAAAGGCCATTTGCCAGTATTTTAAACTTTAAAAAATGTATATATACCACGCTGCCAAAAATATAAATCAAAATTACTAATCTGTTTGCCACATGTAAAAGTGCACAAAACGAATGAATCAATAAGACCCATTCAAATAATGGATACTTAAAAAACAAAAGGTACCTGTAGGTGAATAGATGCTGGTGCCATTAGTAACAGATAAACATGTAGCCACTTTCAGGTGCTCCAGGTGGCCCCAACATGGATGTACACTCACCACAGTGGATGGACCTTTTATTACTAGATACAGTAGGTTTCACTGTGCATCTTGGTACATGTGAATGGTCACATTGATGGCAAGATACACAGTGGGTCCAACTAGATATGTGTGGTTTGTTTCATTCCAAAATAAATATTCAGACTGATTGTTCATTATTCGGATATATCTGAATACCCGAATTGCAGTATAAATGAAGTTTACCGAATTATCCAAATAAAGACATTTTAAAAATTCTATTCAAAATTCAAATCAAATTTTACATTGAATTTGAACTGCAAACATATTTCTGAAATCAAAGACTGTGTATGTCATTAGAGTACCATTTTGAAATACTGCTGTTTTTGTTAAGCAAAAGATTATTTAAAGAGTCGTAATCACTTGATGAAGATTTTTCTTTGTTTGTTCACTTTGCCTCATTAGAATCGAAAAAAAAAAATCAAAAGTTTTCGATTTTACCGATTCAAAATGTATTGATTCAAATGTTTTGAATAGAAAAAATCTGTGAATTTAGAAGAAAATTTGAAATAGACATAAAACGAATTCTGAAAACGAATTAACTGAATTTAACAAACCTAAATACCTAGATTAATAAATCGAAATGAAACAATGCAAATTTTTTCGCCATGCAATATGTCTAGGTCCAACCTAAAAAAATGCAGTGAGACCTACAGTGTCTAGAGAACTATCTAAGTCTTACTGAATGTGGTGAAGCCATGGGGCTTCTATTATCCAACCATGTGCTTTTTTTCCTTGCGTGTTATTTGGTATTCTTATGCTTATATATACAGAGGTAAATAAGGGCTTGTTTTAAAGTGCTTTTGTGCTTGTTCAGAATATGTAGTCTGCAGGACTGACACCAGTTCTCTTTAAGGGCTCATTCACACTATCTTTGGGGAACTGCATTTATCTGCACTGTATAAACACACGTTACCAGTAGGGTACATAGAACTATTGTTTTATATGTCTCTTGTTCACACCACAACACTGGAGTGATGTGCAGTGTAGTGCAGTGCAGTGCAGAAAAATACAGGATATCCACATTTTTCTATTGTGTGCCTGACAGGACCGCATGTCACCACACAGTATTCTGAAACGCTGCCACTTTTGGAAACTTCAAATACATTTTTTTTTAAGAAAAGAAAAAAAAGTAAGCAGTGCAGTTTGCTGAAATACTCTGTTTCACCATGCGGGCTAATGTTAACCTAGGCTAATCGTAATAAAACTGGCACACAAATATTACCATAACATTACCATACGGGCTAGTGTTAACCTAGGCTAATCGTAATAAAACTGGCACACAAATATTACCATACCATTACCATACGGGCTAGTGTTAACCTAGGCTAATCGTAATAAAACTGGCGCACAAATATTACCATACCATTACCATACGGGCTAGTGTTAACCTAGGCTAATTGTAATAAAACTGGCACACAAATATTGGAAAAAAAAAACAGCTACAATAAAATATTATGTGATTTTGTACATATTTATCCACCCTATAATATTTTTGATATACTATTGTTAAATGAATAAAATAAAAGGCAGACTGAATGTTTTGAGCCTACTCTTTTGTCATAATCAAATAATGCACGGACACTTTTATTTTTAATGCAGCTTACAAATTCGCAAAAGTAGACTCTTTTCTGTAACTGTGCTTTAAAAACATTACCCCATTAAGCATTTCAAACTTCACGATACAATTGATTAAAAGCTGCAGTACTATGTTAGAACATTTTTGCTAAAATCAAAAAATAGAAAAAAAAAGTTCAAATACATTTAGAAAATCTGAGATTCCACCGGATTTTTAAAATAGCATTACACATTGTCACAACAGATTCTTTATTGTGTTTTAAATGTGCTCAGTCTGTGGCCTCTTGCAATTTTATGGTTATCAAGCTCCTACAGGGGGTACATTTACCTACAAAAGATTTATTGAAGCTATTATGGATAGATTAGCTTAAAATATTCAAATCAGTATGTAGTGAGTAAGTGCAGAATTAAACAGAAAGACAAAAGCATATACTAACATACCAAGCAGGTTTAATACACTGCACCATGTTGAGTCATCGGCAGTAGAATAGACTATATACAAGCTGCAGTTTCATTAGCCTGGAGCAAAATTACCAGCAACAACTTTTCACTACTTTACACTGTTTTAGAGGCTGCTGGTTGCCCTGTCACACAGAGAAAAGAGATAGTGATGCTGTGATATGCAAAGCCATTAGAATCCATGTCAAGCAGTTATTCTCTCATGATTTCCATTTTGTAACCTGGAACATGATATTGATATTAAAAAGTTTAGTTAATAGCAATTAATACATTTAAGTTAAATGTATGACTCTTTTCACTACAATAACACACTGAATACTAAATTTCTCTATCTTTGTAAAGCTGGCCATACACTGTTATTTTTTTTCCATTTAGATTCCTCTATCTATACAAACATAATGGATGGATGGAGTAATCCCCCACCCAATAGGACCTTGTGTTCTAAAAGTGGAACCCACCACTGTCAGAATACACTGATCTGTGGCCACAGCTGCTGATCGACAAAAGTTTTCCAACTTGTTCCTTCAACAGAAGTTGATCAAATAATTGACCTCTGTTAAGTGGGGCAGCCACACACCGATTGGAATTCTGCCAGTCCCTGCTGAACCAAATGAATTTTGATCCATGTGTGGCCAGCTTAACTGATTACAGTATCATAACGTGTAGTTGTAATAATATGTAAACAAATTCCTCAGTCTTACGCCTATACTGTGAATTAGTCTCCGCGCTCCAGGAAGCACCAGCACACCGGCTGGTAAAAGTTAAAACCAATGTAGCAGCTACTTAAACAAATAAGCAGTATATTTGGTGATAAATAAATAAAGAATAATAGTAGCGCTTGAAACAGTGTTAAAAAAGACTCTAAAATAAGACTCTAAAATAAACCATAAAGAGTCCCCCAAGATGTCACTCTGGTAAGTGTTGAACTCCTCCCAGCATATGGAGAATAGTCCTATAAAGTCATTCACTGTTGGTGTATCAAAACATCCATCCCCTGAGAATCCGAAACTCCAACAATTCACAAGCCGCAAATCATTCGTGTAGTTCAACAGGGTCACCAGTATTCCACCACCAAGTGCAGGGGGGCAATAAGAAATGGCCACTCACCAGATCACGTTGCTCACTTACTCTCATAAGTGAGCACACCTCACATATAATCAATGCCCACGAGTAGAGATCAGCAAGGGTTAAATCCAAGATTGGTTCAGTGGTTCTCTTCCTCTCATGCTCCCATGTGCGTGGAAAACAAAAAACATTCCCCACTAGTGCAATATGTCTGATACGATTTTATTCAAAAAATACCAACACAGCATACATCGCACTCACTTGTAAAAGAAGTAATAAAAGCTTATCTCGTGTACTGGCAGGTTCGGATCCTCCACTGCTACTGCGATGTGGCTCCACGCCAGATCGGGTAGTCCCGGAAGTCCTCCGCTGTCGTAGTCCGCGATTGGGTGCGTCGTCTGGCCACGCCCCGACGCGTTTCGTCACTTCCTGACTTCAACTGGGGGCGCGGCCAGACAAGCGCTCCCAATCTATTTATGCTTCGCCTCGCGGCGTCGCATCCAATGGTGAAGCAGACAGGTCACCCGGAAGGACAACTCGCCTCATAATACCGGAAATTGAAAGTAGACTGGGAACTTCCTATCGGGCGATGTTGTAACACCACCTCTGCAGACATCAATCCAGAGGAGTCTGATCCTATTGGTAAACCCCGCCCCGGGCCAACCCAAATAGGCGTGCAGTCTAATCAAGTGACCTACTGCTTCAATCACCTCGAGAGCCATTGAAAGTCACTCAAACAAGTGAATAACCAATCAATAGTATCTCGGCGCACTCTCAATAGCAACCAATGTTACAGGTTGCAATAAACACTGAAGTAACACAAATGCATAATTCCAAGTTTAGCAAATAAATGCGGACAAATAAAATGTAAAATCTCATATGTAAAATATACTATAGCAAAGAAAATATTGCTAAAGATAGCACATTAAACAAAATTAAAAGGTCAGATATCAAATCCAGAACAGTGTATAAAACCAAATATCACTACCAAATAATTGAAATCCATTCAATATAGTATAGGTTTTAAAAAACTGAAAAATCTTGGATATAGAGTAAAGATGATGGTATATATCTATTCAAAAGTTACAGTCAAAAATAATAATAGTAGACTAAGAGTCACTGATGAAACAATTGAGGTCAAGTTCGATGTTCAAACCCACCGGCGCGAGGGATTGGGTCAGGTAAATCCACTTAGTTTCGCACTTAGAGAGTTCTCTGACCCAATTAGCCCCCTCGCCACGGGGGTGTGACTCGTTCAATACCCCAGAATAGCAGTTCACTGGGGTCCTGGTGGTGATGTTGCCGAAAGTGGGCTGGTACATTGTGTTCCCGTTTGCCATTGATAATGTTGGTGATGTGTTCACCAACACGAATTTTCAAAGTTCTTTTGGTTCTCCCTATGTACACCAACTTACATGGGCACATGAGCCCATAAACGACATGAGTGGTGTCGCATGTAATAAAGGATTTTATTTTGAATGTTTTATCAATGGCTGGGACAGAAAAAGATGTACGTCTTCTCAGATTATTAGGTGTAAGAGAACATGCTCTGCACCTCCCACATGTAAATGAGCCTTTTAGATCTGGAAAAAAGGCGATGTTAGGTGGATCAATCACCTTTCTCACCACACGGTCCCCAAAATTGGGGGCTCTCCGATAGATGAAAGAGGGGTTCCTGGGTAGGACCGGGCCCAGGGTCCTGTCCAATTGCAGTATCGGCCAATGTTGTTTAAATATGGCTTCTACTTTCCTGTAGTCATTAGAAAAGTCAGAGAGGAAACTCCATTGTTTGGGGTCATTATCTGGTACCCCAACTCTGACTCCCTGACTCAAAGGCCTAGGTGCTTCCAGAATGTTGGTAATCTCCCTGTCCAACACAGATTCCTCGTATCCCTTGGCCACGAACCTCTCCTTTAAGGTTCCCACCTGATCCAGATAGTCATTCGTAGATGTGCAATTCCGCCTGACGCGTAAGAATTGCCCCCTGGGAATATTCTTAAGCCAGTTGGGGTGGTGGCCACTTTGTATAGCGAGGTAGCTGTTTCTATCCGTGGTTTTGAAGAATACTTTCGTGGAAAGGGCATTTCCTTCCCTCTTAATTGTTACATCTAGGAAATGAATTTCACTCTGACTGTGATTAAACTCAAGTCTTATGTTGTTCTGGTTGCTGTTCAGGGGCTGCATGAAGGCCATGAGGTTTTGCTCCGATCCCTCCCAGATGAAGACAATATCATCTATAAATCGACGATAGTATCTTAGCTCGGGTCTAGTGATGTTAAAGACAAATTTGTCCTCCCACTCTGCCATAAAAATGTTGGCCAGACTGGGAGCAAATTTGGCGCCCATTGCCACGCCAGTTCTCTGGCTGTAGAACTTGCTGTCATGCCAGAAATAATTATGGCCCAGGCAAAAATCCAGGGCTTTTCCAATAAAAACCTTTTGTTCCCATGGCAGGTCCTCTCTTTTGCTCATAGCCCAATTGAGGGCCAACAGAGCATCATCATGTTGGATGATGGTGTAGAGGGACGACACGTCGGCCGTCACTAAGAAGGCCGGCGAGTCGTCCCTCAGCAACACATCATCCAATGACAGGAGCAGGTCAGTTGTGTCTTTAAGGAATGCCTTAGTTCTAATCACACTGGTTTGTAAGAACTTATCCAGGTATTGACCCAGTCTGGCATTCACTGACCCTATCCCGTTAACAATGGGCCGAGGAGGTGGGTTTTCTGGGTTTTTGTGAATTTTCGGTAATGTGTACAAAATAGGGATACGGCAAGCACTGGGGAGTAAGAAGTTCCTCTCCTTTTTAGTTAGAACCCCCTCCTTAAAACCTAAGCCAACTAGGATTTCTAGATCCTTCACAAAGTTGGCAGTGGGGTCACCTGGTAATCTGGCATAAGTGAGGTCATCTTCCAACATCGCCTGTATTTGGTTGTGATAAAAAGACTCATTCATAATCACAACACCACCTCCCTTATCCGCAGGGCGGATGATAATCTCCTTCCTCGCCTCCAGTGATTCCAGGCCTTCTTGTATGTGCCTATATTTCTTTTCTATCTCATAACCAGGTTGTAGAGCCTGGAGGTCACGTATCACTAGATTCTTAAACACATCCAGACATTGATTACTCTGGGGTGGTGGGTTAAACAATGATTTATTGCGTAACCCACTATTAACTACCGCCCCATCCCTAGAATTTCTATCGGGCAAAGTGGGATTATTCAGGAAATGTTTTTTAATATTCAACTTCCTCATGTATTTGTGTGTGTCCACAAATACATTAAATTTGTTGATGGCCCTTTTCGGGGCACATTTTAATCCCTGGTCTAGGATGTGTAGTTCATTTTTATTTAGGCTTACATTACTTATATTAAATATCCCCTCATTCACCAGTCCCTTCTTCGCTTTTTTGTGCTGTATCCTTCGCCCGGCCCGTACTCCTCGGTATTTTCTCTGTGGGATTGGCGATCGGATTGCTGATTCCGATTGTACGGTCGGTGTCTGCCTCTCCCTCTGCCCCGTCCTAAAAAAGGCTGATGGGGCTGGTTTTGGGGAGTTCTGGGACCTGGGGTAACATTACCATCATTCGGCCTATCAGCCAAAGCCGAAAAGTGGTTGTGAGTAGGTACAGCCGTTGGTTGAAAATTCCCTCGGGTGACACCCCTCTTACTCCTATGGTTGTTATTATTCCTATGGTCTTTATTGGCTCCCTTAATCGGAGGTCCTGTCCACTCCGTAATTGTCCTCATGATGGGGCGGGGCATAGACACCTTAGGTCTAACAACCGGAGCCGTGGATTGAGGATCAGATGGATGTTCAGGTAATGGTTCGCTGTCCCCCCCACTAGCACCAGCCTCCATGGGAGACTCCACCTCTGGGTCTACAACCATGTTGGAGGTGGGTAGGGTGGCCTGCCAACAAAAAACCTGACCATTCCTGAAATCCTGTGAATCTCTTGTGTATTTCTTGACCTTCTTCAAATGGGTTTCCTTATCAACCTTATCCAGTTTTATTTTCGTAATATTGTTAAACTCTCTAATTTCTGGAATATCCCCTTTAGCCTCAATTTTCGTCTGTAACTCCAAGATTTTTTTGTTTAAAATTTCCATTTTATGTTTTTTCCTTCTCAATATCAAGGCTTGTAATTCTAAACCTGCTTGATGAAAAAACCTATACCACTCTGAGGTAGACAGCTCATCTTGTAGGCCATCCTGTGGTGTCATGTCCCACCGGAGACCCCTGCTGACAATTCCCTCCGAGATATAGGCCTCTAGTGTGGTAATGTCCCACCAGGCCCTCACCTGCTTTTCAAGGGTGAAGGACAAGGTTTTGAGGGTAGCATTTATATCCTCATCCACTGGTGTGACATATTTGCTGGTGAAGATGTTCTTAAGATCAAGTTGCCTAGTACTGAGAAACTTGATAGCTTCCATGGCAGCGGAGTAATAAAGGTGCACAAATATGTAAACAAATTCCTCAGTCTTACACCTATACTGTGAATTAGTCTCCGCGCTCCAGGAAGCACCAGCACACCGGCTGGTAAAAGTTAAAACCAATGTAGCAGCTACTTAAACAAATAAGCAGTATATTTGGTGATAAATAAATAAAGAATAATAGTAGCGCTTGAAACAGTGTTAAAAAAGACTCTAAAATAAGACTCTAAAATAAACCATAAAGAGTCCCCCAAGATGTCACTCTGGTAAGTGTTGAACTCCTCCCAGCATATGGAGAATAGTCCTATAAAGTCATTCACTGTTGGTGTATCAAAACATCCATCCCCTGAGAATCCGAAACTCCAACAATTCACAAGCCGCAAATCATTCGTGTAGTTCAACAGGGTCACCAGTATTCCACCACCAAGTGCAGGGGGGCAATAAGAAATGGCCACTCACCAGATCACGTTGCTCACTTACTCTCATAAGTGAGCACACCTCACATATAATCAATGCCCACGAGTAGAGATCAGCAAGGGTTAAATCCAAGATTGGTTCAGTGGTTCTCTTCCTCTCATGCTCCCATGTGCGTGGAAAACAAAAAACATTCCCCACTAGTGCAATATGTCTGATACGATTTTATTCAAAAAATACCAACACAGCATACATCGCACTCACTTGTAAAAGAAGTAATAAAAGCTTATCTCGTGTACTGGCAGGTTCGGATCCTCCACTGCTACTGCGATGTGGCTCCACGCCAGATCGGGTAGTCCCGGAAGTCCTCCGCTGTCGTAGTCCGCGATTGGGTGCGTCGTCTGGCCACGCCCCGACGCGTTTCGTCACTTCCTGACTTCAACTGGGGGCGCGGCCAGACAAGCGCTCCCAATCTATTTATGCTTCGCCTCGCGGCGTCGCATCCAATGGTGAAGCAGACAGGTCACCCGGAAGGACAACTCGCCTCATAATACCGGAAATTGAAAGTAGACTGGGAACTTCCTATCGGGCGATGTTGTAACACCACCTCTGCAGACATCAATCCAGAGGAGTCTGATCCTATTGGTAAACCCCGCCCCGGGCCAACCCAAATAGGCGTGCAGTCTAATCAAGTGACCTACTGCTTCAATCACCTCGAGAGCCATTGAAAGTCACTCAAACAAGTGAATAACCAATCAATAGTATCTCGGCGCACTCTCAATAGCAACCAATGTTACAGGTTGCAATAAACACTGAAGTAACACAAATGCATAATTCCAAGTTTAGCAAATAAATGCGGACAAATAAAATGTAAAATCTCATATGTAAAATATACTATAGCAAAGAAAATATTGCTAAAGATAGCACATTAAACAAAATTAAAAGGTCAGATATCAAATCCAGAACAGTGTATAAAATCAAATATCACTACCAAATAATTGAAATCCATTCAATATAGTATAGGTTTTAAAAAACTGAAAAATCTTGGATATAGAGTAAAGATGATGGTATATATCTATTCAAAAGTTACAGTCAAAAATAATAATAGTAGACTAAGAGTCACTGATGAAACAATTGAGGTCAAGTTCGATGTTCAAACCCACCGGCGCGAGGGATTGGGTCAGGTAAATCCACTTAGTTTCGCACTTAGAGAGTTCTCTGACCCAATTAGCCCCCTCGCCACGGGGGTGTGACTCGTTCAATACCCCAGAATAGCAGTTCACTGGGGTCCTGGTGGTGATGTTGCCGAAAGTGGGCTGGTACATTGTGTTCCCGTTTGCCATTGATAATGTTGGTGATGTGTTCACCAACACGAATTTTCAAAGTTCTTTTGGTTCTCCCTATGTACACCAACTTACATGGGCACATGAGCCCATAAACGACATGAGTGGTGTCGCATGTAATAAAGGATTTTATTTTGAATGTTTTATCAATGGCTGGGACAGAAAAAGATGTACGTCTTCTCAGATTATTAGGTGTAAGAGAACATGCTCTGCACCTCCCACATGTAAATGAGCCTTTTAGATCTGGAAAAAAGGCGATGTTAGGTGGATCAATCACCTTTCTCACCACACGGTCCCCAAAATTGGGGGCTCTCCGATAGATGAAAGAGGGGTTCCTGGGTAGGACCGGGCCCAGGGTCCTGTCCAATTGCAGTATCGGCCAATGTTGTTTAAATATGGCTTCTACTTTCCTGTAGTCATTAGAAAAGTCAGAGAGGAAACTCCATTGTTTGGGGTCATTATCTGGTACCCCAACTCTGACTCCCTGTTTAATGTGCTATCTTTAGCAATATTTTCTTTGCTATAGTATATTTTACATATGAGATTTTACATTTTATTTGTCTGCATTTATTTGCTAAACTTGGAATTATGCATTTGTGTTACTTCAGTGTTTATTGCAACCTGTAACATTGGTTGCTATTGAGAGTGCGCCGAGATACTATTGATTGGTTATTCACTTGTTTGAGTGACTTTCAATGGCTCTCGAGGTGATTGAAGCAGTAGGTCACTTGATTAGACTGCACGCCTATTTGGGTTGGCCCGGGGCGGGGTTTACCAATAGGATCAGACTCCTCTGGATTGATGTCTGCAGAGGTGGTGTTACAACATCGCCCGATAGGAAGTTCCCAGTCTACTTTCAATTTCCGGTATTATGAGGCGAGTTGTCCTTCCGGGTGACCTGTCTGCTTCACCATTGGATGCGACGCCGCGAGGCGAAGCATAAATAGATTGGGAGCGCTTGTCTGGCCGCGCCCCCAGTTGAAGTCAGGAAGTGACGAAACGCGTCGGGGCGTGGCCAGACGACGCACCCAATCGCGGACTACGACAGCGGAGGACTTCCGGGACTACCCGATCTGGCGTGGAGCCACATCGCAGTAGCAGTGGAGGATCCAAACCTGCCAGTACACGAGATAAGCTTTTATTACTTCTTTTACAAGTGAGTGCGATGTATGCTGTGTTGGTATTTTTTGAATAAAATCGTATCAGACATATTGCACTAGTGGGGAATGTTTTTTGTTTTCCACGCACATGGGAGCATGAGAGGAAGAGAACCACTGAACCAATCTTGGATTTAACCCTTGCTGATCTCTACTCGTGGGCATTGATTATATGTGAGGTGTGCTCACTTATGAGAGTAAGTGAGCAACGTGATCTGGTGAGTGGCCATTTCTTATTGCCCCCCTGCACTTGGTGGTGGAATACTGGTGACCCTGTTGAACTACACGAATGATTTGCGGCTTGTGAATTGTTGGAGTTTCGGATTCTCAGGGGATGGATGTTTTGATACACCAACAGTGAATGACTTTATAGGACTATTCTCCATATGCTGGGAGGAGTTCAACACTTACCAGAGTGACATCTTGGGGGACTCTTTATGGTTTATTTTAGAGTCTTATTTTAGAGTCTTTTTTAACACTGTTTCAAGCGCTACTATTATTCTTTATTTATAACGTGTAGTTGGACTCTAAAACAGCTTTTGAAAATGGGTTCCTTTTGGAGGCATGGTTTCAGCAAGAAAAATGTCAGCATTCAAATGTTTGAAACAAATGACCATTACTATGTATAATACCACAATCATAACCAAAATACTAATTTGCAAAAAAAATAATTATTACATCTAAAAATGTATATAACTTGATGCCTAAGCTATTCTTAAAGATACAGTATATCAATAAAGGCACATATTTTTTACAGGAAAAGCCTGCAGAGCATTGTACCCATGATCAATAGTTTGCAGGAGCAATGTAAGGCTCCTGCAGACACTGCCTCCATTTCACTTGCCTGTACCTCTATAAGGGCAGTCAGTTGCAAAGCTGAAGGAAATGTAAATGAACTATGAGAGCCCTCATCAGCACCCTCGCAGTTCATTGCTGTACAAGCTGTCTGCTGCAGTGGCAGATGGTACTTACAGCTCATTCATTCACAGATTGCTGTGAATGAATGTTGTGGATGTGTGGGCAGAGCCCAGCACACCTGTGCTGCTTTTTAAAAGGGACAGTGGGTGTGGGGAGAGCTGTCATGGGGGGATTAGGGGGTAGACCTGGAGCATGTTACTTGTTACCCCCATAATATGGGGGTAACATGTAACATGCTCCAAAAGGTGAAACTATCCTTTAATGACCCTTCACCTCAATGTCACTTCTAAGCCTAACCTAATGCTAACTTCTTTACTTATAATACAATACTGATACTAATACTTACATTAGGCTACACATGTTACATATTGATGCATACACTGAAGTTGAAGCAATATTTCTAGAGTAAGAAATTGAAGAGTTATGTCAGGAAAAAAAAAAAAACAAGTGGTCCATCAAGCCTGCCCCATTTTATTAAATTATTTGTATGAGAATAGATCAGTATTTGTCCCAAGCATGTTTCAAACCACTTACTATCACTGTTGGAAGTCTATTCCAAGCAGCAACTATTCTTTTGGTAAAATATTTTTTATGATTAGTTTTGAACTTTCCACCTGCTAGTTTAAGGTCATGTCCCAATGTTCTTGATCTTGGCTTCCCATTACTGAAATTCCTGAACCTTATTCACACCCTTGATATATTTGAAGGTTTCAATCATGTCTCCTCTTTCCTATTTTTTCCTCCAGAATGTACTTATCAACTTTCTGAAGTCTCTCCTGATATGTTCTGTAGCAGGATTTCCAGGCATTGGGCCTGATGTGGGTCTGCCATGGTTACCGAAAACGCCAGCAGCCCCTTTAAGCTGAATACCCAAATGTGAGATTTGAGTCAAAGACCAGTCCGGCATCTTTGGTTTGTTTTGTTTATTTTATATTGGGGATGGGAGAAGGGAATGATTGGGATACTTCTCTAGCTCAACTAGGTACAAATGGGACACTTTGAATAAAAATGCCTTTCAGCGCTGTCTTGACGCCTGCTGGATGCTGACCAATGCTTGCTGGTGCTTGGAAGACACTGACTTGCTGAACTGTACTTGAACTTGACTTCTGACACTATGATTAGCTCAAAACTACAGGACTGTACTGAGAACTGACTCCTGACACTCTGGTTAGCTCAGAAGTCCTGAACGCTGCTCCCTCCAGTCCTTGCTGACTGAGGTAGCCTCTGTATACTGCTTCTGCAACTCTCAACACTGTACACTGCACACTGCACGCCGTACACTTTAACACTTCAGGGTCTAACTGCTGGCACCCCCTCTGTACTTCAGGGTCTTCTCACTAGGCGCCCCCTCTACCCTTCAGGGTCCTCTCACTAGGCACCCCCTTTACACTTGCTGCTGCACCGGCTAGCTAGCTCCTGGATCCCTAGGACCTTCACCGGAGTGGTCTCCTCTCCCCAGGCAAACCCCAGGGACAGTTTGCAGTACTCCTATATGCCGAATCTTCTCCTTTACTATCCTACTTACATCTTAAGCCATCTAAACCATATTGGTTTTTTTCTTACATTAACTCTTATTAGTTTTCTTGACATATAATATAGTTGCCTCCAGGATGGTTGACCTTAAGAGTGCCCACTGTTTTCTGACTCCTGTCTTTTTAACTCCAACCTTTCAACTTATTTTTTTTTTAGAAATGTGCCCATTTTAGCAAAAGTTGCATTTTTACTACAAAGTATAAACTTCAAATAAATCGGTAATATTACATTGAATGCAAAGCAGCTTTTCTATCATAGTAACTATACCCTGAGCAGTGCTTTGTCTAATGGTGTTGCTTTGGTGTATATTATACATTTACTCCATCACATTCCACATCCTTATCCTTGCTGATTTGTGAAAACTACTTTACTTCCTTGAGAATGTGTGGGAAATGTACTACTGTAGTTTTTCCTTCATCTTGTCAATAGTGATTTCCACAGTTGCTTATTAATACTGCCCATTTGTCCCCCTGCCTCTCTGTTTTCCAGAGGAGCTGATTTTAATGCATAGTCATTCTAGGCATGGAGGGGCATTTAAACTAAGAATGGGCCCTAAGCTTTTAGTAAGTCATGACTTGGGGTTATGTGTGGTAATGTAAAAGGAAGAAAGGGAAGTATAAACAGCTGTGCAGGCTGCTGTTAAATAATGTGGCATTCTGACAAGATGGTATTTTTCTGCAGAGTAAAGCAAAACAAGTATTACTTTCTGTACTGCAGGCTGTTGATTTCTAAAAGTTGAGAGGGAGGTTGCTCAAATGGTGAATTGCATTTTGGAAACACTTTTTCAGCCTGCAGGTAGGGAGCAAGTGAAGCAGAGAATGGCACACAGCCTCCCCACTGCTTAACAAGGTTCCAGGGAGGTAAGATGGCTTTTACAAGACTGACATTGTCCTTTGGGTACTGCTAACCCAGTTCTTCTTTTCTAGATAATGGCACCATTGTGACAACAAGAATTTACAGACTTTGGTACTGTTACTTTGTTATGATAACATGGCAAAATGATGCTTATGGTTATAAAAAGTAATACGCATCTTAACTGCAGTGATAAAAAAGGAAAGGGAGAACATCTTTCAGCACTGAGATGTAAGTATTCAGCACATCTACTCCCAGTGGTGGGTGAACAGAGTATACAGAAAAAGAAGTTGGTCAAGGTTAGGTTTTAGTTTGAGTCTTACTATTAAAGTAAGCTTGTTCTTTTCCATACAGGGCCAATTGCCACTTTCACAAGTAGCACATACCTATTGTCAAGGTCTGGGAGCATCCTTGGGATTCGATAGCTTAAAGAGCAAAAAGAAAATTGCTTTTCTAAACAAGCCAGGTTCTGTACACAAGTAATGGCCAAAGTATGGGAAAGTGACAGGAGCAAAGCTAGAGGACAAGCTGGAGTTAGTGGCCAAAGGTATCATTTTTGAAATAGAGAGAGATGGAGATTGGCCTGTGAATTGAAAGCCAAGGATGGTACACAAGTAGAAGTAAATACTGATGAAGTTTAGCAGTAGCAACAAAGAGCAAAATCTTGACATAAGCACAAAAACCTGGTAAACAGGAAATGCAGAAGTAATGAAATGCATGCTTCCTAGGAGTGTCCAGAAGACACAAGTGTTATATATTCAGATCTTATAATTGCATCTACTCTTTATTTTAATATATCTATATATAAAAATATCTATCACTTGGAGTTGTTTAAGATATTTAGATCCTGCATCTTTATGAATTTGCTTAGAAAAGGTAGTACAAGTAACTAAATCTTACCTGTCTGCAATATAATTGCTTTCTGCTTTAAAGTTTTTTTTTTTACGGGAAAAGAAACAGGAAGTGAAGTAGAATACAAAACAAGTAGCAACCATTAGACAATAGTATATACTCAACTGAAGCAAAAAAAGTAGTAGTATAATAAGATGTCATATAAAATATCCAGTGAACAACATGGCTCCTTAAGCAACTTTTAGGCATTATGAAATGTCTAAGGGCAGCTCAGATGAATACAGTAGAAAATAAATGGGTCACTTGGTTTGACTGTAGACCATCATAGCAGGATTGCCCCCCCCCCCTCCCACCCACACCCACACACACACACACACACACAATTTTTTTATGCTGAAAAACATGGGGAAATTTTACTGACTGCATTTTTTATAGACAACCTAAAATATGACAGAAACTCCTATTAGAAGCTAAGAGAGCTGATATTTAAACGATACAAACAATATTTAAACATTAAAAATACCCATAACAAGTAATCTGTCAGGCTTTACAATGTAAAGGTCAAAACAGCATGACAAAAGCACAACTAGTATTAGGAAAAACCTAGGAGAATAAAAAAAGCCCTGTTGTGCAGTTCCCACATCTTGGCAAATAGTGGTTATAGTCAGGTTGCACCTAAGAGTGGGAGTGGCTTAAAAACGGATGATTAAAACAGAACCTGAGCCCAGTCACTGTATATACTGCATTTATATGCCACCGTTTTGGTATCCATGAGATTTTGCTAACTACTGTGCCACAAGTAAATCTCACAGACACACATAAACCTCAGGGATCAGTTGTAAAAAAAAAAAATTCAAATTTCCTTAGATATGTTTTTCTGAATGCAAAATTATATCACTTTGTCTATCTGAGCCTACCTTAAAGGATAAGTTCACCTTTGGGAAAAAAATAAATGCACAAACAAATGTGAGTGGGAGGAGGGATAAAGAGTGGGGGGGGGATAGGGGAGGGAGGGGAGAAAGAGGGAGGAAGGTGGATTCAGAAACAGCGAGTGAGAAAGATGGGGAGGGGAGAGAGAGGGAGGGAGAGAAAGAGGGGGAAGAGGGAGGAAAGACAGGCGGGAGGGAGAGAGATAGGGGGGGAGGGAGGAAAGACAAATGAGAGGGAGAGAGAGTGAGAGGGGGGAGAGAGGGCAAGAGTGTGGAAGTAGGGAGGGAGAGAGAAAAGAGGAGAGGGAGAGCAAGATAGGGAAGGAAGAGGGGGGTAATAGGAAGGGAGAGAAGAAATTAAAGAGAGGGAAAAGGGGGGAATAAAGAGGGGGAAGAAAGGGAGGAAATGTAAAAAAAGGGAGAGAAGGAGGGGGAAAGAGAGAGAGTGGGGAGGAGGAAGACAGAGAGGGGAGGGAGAGAAAGAGTAGGGTGGAGGGAGAGATAGAGGTAGGGAAGGGAATAGAGAGGGAGGGGGGAGAATTTTAGCTCCTTGCACCCAGACAGTGAAAATAAGTTAAATCTTGGCACAAAGGGATGGACACGTCATTTCCTAGAGTGTTTCTGTAGTAGTAGAACATTTCATTGGATGTTGCAGCTCTGCTAACGATTCTAGTGGAAGCTTAGGTCCCTGAAACTGATTTACTAGAATCATGAGTGTGTCCTTATTCCTAATCTTTTTTTTTTCCTCATTAAGTGCAGCAGAGAGAGGGACAGGGGTGGAGAATAGAGATACAAATGTCAAACTGGGTTGTACTAAGGGCAGACCTGCGATCCGTGTGAATGCGGACTGTGCAGGAGAGGAAAGCTCATGTCCTCTTTGTGATTCTCAATAACACACCCTAATGAATATTTACAGAGTGTATAGGATCAGGTATGAAAGGGAGGGAGAGATGGGGTAATGCCTAGTAAACAGACTAACCACTCACCAATTATGGTCTGAAAATGATCCTCCCAAGCTCAGGCAAAAGGCAGTCAAGATGTGAAAGCTTTGAGCTCTGTTTAAATCTGCCACCCTCACAACAAACCTATCCCTTTACAGTTAGTGTTGCCATGTATGCCGGGGGGGGGGGGGGGCTGGAGTGTGGCGCTGGGCACTGCGGGGACAGAGATGTATGCTTAAGCTACCTGAAGGGAAGAAGGGGATGACAGGGAAAGGTGGAAGCAGGTGGAGCAGCAGTGTGGCACAGACTGCTCTGAGGTCAGCTGAGCACAAGTTGGCTTACAGTATAAAGTATCTGTTCATCAGAAAGGCATAATCGTCTTTATCTAGGCTGTTTTTTACTGGCACTAGCTCCCGCCAATGGACAATTACAGATGGGAGGAATGCACCCTTCTTTTACAAACTGTCCATAAATTTATGGATGGTTGGCAATCCTGCATCATAGCAACAGTTAATCTGGCTTAGGTAGAAAGCTTCTCATAATATGCAAAAATGAGAGTAATATATATCCAGTATGTATATATATATATATATATATATATATATAGTAAGTCCAAGCAAGCTGTGCTGAGTGAATAGTAAACTCTAAAGCCAGTCCAAGTCTTTAATAATAGATTCTGTCACCAGAAAGTTGTGAAAGATGGAGCCACATGCCACTGGACTAGGTGTTCAAAAGAGGCTGCTTACCAGACCTTCATAGCCATGGAGCATGTAGTATAACTCAAGGGGCAAGGGAAAAAGCCGGCTGTATAGGGATGATTCCTATTCTCACAGGCGATTCCTCTCATAAACTCCCAAGGAGTATCTTTTATCCTGCGGTTTGCCAATAATATGTTTCCAAATACAACCTCCTCCCAAGTTCCTTCACCATGAATTACTCTTGCTAGTCTATATCCTGTAGTCCACAGTGTCTTGTGGTTCAGCAGTAACTCATCACAGCCCCTCTGTTGTGAAATCCACAACATTTTATATATATATATATATATATATATATATATATATATATATATATATATATATACACAGTATATAAAATGTGCACTGCTATGAATTAAATGGCTACCAACATTTTCTTGTGAACTTTAACAGTTTCCACCTCGAAACACCCCCATATGTGTTAACCAACTATAGTAATAAATAAAAAATGTTGTAGTGCTATACATAAATATTACACATGAGTTGCAACATACAGAACTAATACCAATAAATCTATAAATTAAATCTGTGTAAGAAAATAAATATTTGCAATAAGTATTGCGTGTCCCGTTTAAATGGAAGCCTCTATACTCTGTAAATGTTGACAGTGATCTCCCCCTTGCTAGTTCTTGCTGAGTATTCATCTGTCCAAGAAGTATGAAATCACATGTCAGTCCACTGATGTTTCAATGAGATTGACAATTTTACACTACCTGTACCCTGTAAATGCAGAACCTACACAGCCCCTACTACCTCTACATGCAGAACCCCTGACTCTCCCGTTTATCTAACTTTATTATCAGTTGACCTCAACCTCAAACCTCAAAACCTGCAGCTCATTCCAACATAGTATATAAGCATTGAGTGCACAAAAATATCCTAAGTATGTCCTATACACCTTAACAAAAAAAACAAATAATAGGCAGCACATGCATTAATATTATGCAATAAAGCAAAATGTGTAAATCAAGCAAATGAAAACATGAAACAATAGTCTGTATCTCTATATGCAATTTAAAATGATAAATAAGTCCACTGATGCATATCACTCTTTACTGCATAAGTAATCACGTCGCATACTGAACTGGAGCTCGCCGCATGAAAATGTCCACCTGTTTGAAAGTAATTAAAAAAAACACTTAATAATTTCCACTCTAAGGAATCAAACTCACTTCCCCTCATAATCCTTAACTTCGCGTGGATAGACATTCCACTGCAAATAAACATGTTTCTTGTGCCAGCATAAATATTTTCAATGGTTAGGGAAAAGAAAAAGAAACGTCTCATAGAGTAATACATGCATTTTATAAAAATCAAGACCAAAATAGCAGGGAACATTCATATAACATAAGTGCATCCAGCACTATTGGATAATTTCATCAGTGTACAGAAGTTCAGTAACCTATTAACAGTGTCTTACTCAGTATTGGGCATATACCACATACAGTATTTATGCAGAGTACCATGGACACAAGCAATTTATATGAAATGAATTTATATAAATGTGATGCTTTGTATATTAATGCAGGTTTGATTTTAAAGTATTAATAAACCCCAGAACCTGCATTCACTATATCTGTCTAGCACAGTACACAGAACATGCAAATGCAATTATTTTAGTAAAGATAAACAACGAAATACCCTTTCTCATCAGCAGTATATATATAGCAGTATTGTGACTGCTATAAGTTCCTGGTGAATCTTGTAGGAGGAGTTTTCATACTCCATTGAGCTGTCCTATTAGGATCCCTGACCCTCTGTCTGGACAGTACAGATTGGCCCTGTGCTCATCACAAGCACCCTGCCAAGAAGAAAAAAAAATATCTAGCAATACACACCGAACTGAGCATGTGCAGCCTGACTCCAAAGGCTCTGTCTTATCCAGACATGTTCTGGAGTCAGTGGAAGAAGAGGAAGATCTGTGCATACAAAATCAAATGGCCTTTTTACACAATGCAGAGGATCCTTAGGTTCCACAGTAAGTATAACAAGCATGCTTTACTGCATATACAGACTCATTTTACTGTTGTGGGTTTAGTAACACTTTAAATTAGGTTGCATAGGTAGGGAGGAGTTAGGCCCCTTTCACACATGTCCGTTCCGCCGATGGACTCCGTTTTTCTCAGCGGAGATCGATCCACCAATCCCTGCTGAGCAGGCGGATGACAGCTCCATCTCCGCTTTGTGTGCGGAGACGGAGGTGTCAGATCCCCGCTGTCCTCTATGGGGGAATCGGATGAGAATGGACCGCCTGTCCGTTCTCATCTGATCCGATCTGCCAGACAGATGGAAAGTAGGGTTTCCATCCGTCCGGATTTGATGGACAGGATCGGATTGGATGTCAGCGGACATGTCTCCGCTGACATCCGCTGCCCCATAAAGATGCATGGGGCATCAGTTCAGACCCGCCTCTGAAAAACCGACAGGCGGATCTGAACGGACCGTATGTGTGAAAGGGGCCTTAGAGTGTTGTACTCATTTGGATAATAATTTTCATGTATTGTATGAATCACTTAGGATTGCTGGCTTCCTGAGTAAATAATATGTTTTGGTAGCAGTGGAGGAGGATTATTTTACTTTTGTGTCTCCAAGCACCATCTGAAAAGTTTCATCACCTATACGTCTTCAGAGATGTAGGTTGAGAGAGACTAGACATGTGTGATTTGTTTTATTATGAATCAATATCCCTACAAAATTTTCATTATTCTGAGATTTGGATTTAGGATTTCTGAATCACGATAGTAATGAATTTCAACCAATCGGAAATAGTGTTGAGCGAACACGGACTGTATTATTCGTGTTCGTACCGAATAATTGGATTTTTTTTACCCGAACACGGACACGGACACTTTACTGTATGTTCGGGTAAAAATCCGTGTTCGGTCGTTTTATTTCCGGGTTTTGCATGCTTTGGCGCTCTTTTCATGGCGGGCTTTCAACAGCCAATCAACAATCGTTTAACTGGTGTGCCTTAAGCCATCCCAGCCATGCCTGCAAATGTCTTAGTAGCTGTGATTGGCCGTCTGAAGCATGTGACCAAGTCTTTATAAGTTCGAGGCAGCCGCCGCAGCAGCGTCATTCTGCTGCTTAGCTAAGGGACAGAGCACACATCAATGTGCTGGCTGCTGATTAGGGAAAGATAGGCAGGAAAAAACCATTTGTGTCCGGATAGAATTGAGGGACAGGTCGGAGTGTTTAGGCAGGGCGAGTTGTAGGCATTTTAGGGATAGAGTCTGCTGAATTATAGGGTCAGTGTCTTCTACAAACTACAATCGATATTGCTGTGTGGGGGGTGGGGTGAATCTGCACTCAATCCTGATCTACGATCTCTTCTCAATCCTGTTAGGGACAGAGTCTGCTGAATTTTAGGGAAACTGTGTTCTACAAACTACAATCGATATTGCTGTGTGGTGTGGGATTGGAGATAGGCAGGTGTCAGTGATCCACATCCATTTTTCTGTGTGTGAGCTGCAGTGAACACAATCTTTTTGGGCTGCAGTGAACACAATCTTTTTGGGCTGCAGTGAACACAATCTTTTTGGGCTGCAGTGAACACAATCTTTTTGGGGTGCAGTGAACAAAATCTTTTTGGGGTGCAGTGAACACAATCCTTTTTGGTGTGCAGTGAACACAATCTTTGTGGGGTGCAGTGAACAAAATCCTTTGTGGGGTGCAGTGAACACAATCTTTTTGGGGTGCAGTGAACAAAATCCTTTTTGGGGTGCAGTGAACAACATCCTTTTTGGGGTGCAGTGAACACAATCTTTTTGGGGTGCAGTGAACAAAATCCTTTGTGGGGTGCAGTGAACACAATCTTTTTGGGGTGCAGTGAACACAATCTTTTTGGGGTGGAGTGAACAACATCCTTTTTGGGGTGCAGTGAACAAAATCCTTTTTGGGGTGCAGTGAACAAAATCATTTTTGGGGTGCAGTGAACACAATCTTTTTGGGGTGCAGTGAACACAATCTTTGTGGGGTGCAGTGAACACAATCTTTTTGGGGTGGAGTGAACAACATCCTTTTTGGGGTGCAGTGAACAACATCCTTTTTGGGGTGCAGTGAACACAATCTTTTTGGGGTGCAGTGAACACAATCTTTGTGGGGTACAGTGAACAGAATCTTTGTGGGGTGCAGTGAACACAATCTTTGGGGGGTACAGTGAACACAATCTTTTTGGGGTGCAGTGAACACAATCTTTGTGGGGTGCAGTGAACACAATATTTTTGGGGTGGAGTGAACAAAATCATTTTTGGGGTGCAGTGAACAACATCCTTTTTGGGGTGCAGTGATCAAAATCCTTTTTGGGGTGCAGTGAACACAATCTTTTTGGGGTGCAGTGAACAAAATCCTTTGTGGGGTGCAGTGAACAGAATCTTTGTGGGGTGCAGTGAACACAATCTTTGGGGGGGTACAGTGAACACAATCTTTTTGGGGTGCAGTGAACACAATCTTTGTGGGGTACAGTGAACAGAATCTTTGTGGGGTGCAGTGAACACAATCTTTGGGGGGTACAGTGAACACAATCTTTTTGGGGTGCAGTGAACACAATCTTTGGGGGGTACAGTGAACACAATCTTTTTGGGGTGCAGTGAACACAATCTTTGTGGGGTGCAGTGAACACAATCTTTGGGGGGGTACAGTGAACACAATCTTTTTGGGGTGCAGTGAACAACATCCTTTTAGGGTGCAGTGAACACAATCTTTGTGGGGTGCAGTGAACAACATCCTTTTAGGGTGCAGTGAACACAATCTTTGTGGGGTACAGTGAACAGAATCTTTGTGGGGTGCAGTGAACACAATCTTTGGGGGGTACAGTGAACACAATCTTTGTGAGGTGCAGTGAACACAATCTTTGTGGGGTGCAGTGAACACAATCATTGTGGGGTGCAGTGAACTCAATCTTTGTGGGGTACAGTGAACACAATCTCATACTTCTGAAGATTTGAGGGTGCTGCCTGTTCCATACTCCCCCTACTCCTCATCTAGCCTTTTAGGGGTACAAACAATAGTAATTGGGGCCTAGTGTGGTTGTGTACGTGTGATATACATACACTTTTTTTGGATCATATTTTCTATTCCGCTATTTAATCAAAAACCTTTGGGGATCAGTTAAATTGGGGGATAGTCTGTGTTGGTACGTGTGAGAGAGATCCACCTTTCCAAGTTGTTGGGGTTCATCTCATACTTCTGAAGGTTTGAGGGTGCTGCCTGTTCCATACTCCCCCTACTCCTAGCCTTTTAGGGGTACAAACAATAGTAATTGGGGCCTAGTGTGGTTGTGTACGTGTGATATACATACACTTTTTTTGGATCATATTTTCTATTCCGCTATTTAATCAAAAACCTTTGGGGATCAGTTAAATTGGGGGATAGTCTGTGTTGGTACGTGTGAGAGAGATCCACCTTTCCAAGTTGTTGGGGTTCATCTCATACTTCTGAAGGTTTGAGGGTGCTGCCTGTTCCATACCCCCCCTACTCCTCATCTAGCCTTTTAGGGGTACAAACAATAGTAATTGGGGCCTAGTGTGGTTGTGTACGTGTGATATACATACACTTTTTTTGGATCATATTTTCTATTCCGCTATTTAATCAAAAACCTTTGGGGATCAGTTAAATTGGGGGATAGTCTGTGTTGGTACGTGTGAGAGAGATCCACCTTTCCAAGTTGTTGGGGTTCATCTCATACTTCTGAAGGTTTGAGGGTGCTGCCTGTTCCATACTCCCCCTACTCCTCATCTAGCCTTTTAGGGGTACAAACAATAGTAATTGGGGCCCAGTGTGGTTGTGTACGTGTGATATACATACACTTTTTTTGGATCATATTTTCTATTCCGCTATTTAATCAAAAACCTTTGGGGATCAGTTAAATTGGGGGATAGTCTGTGTTGGTACGTGTGAGAGAGATCCACCTTTCCAAGTTGTTGGGGTTCATCTCATACTTCTGAAGGTTTGAGGGTGCTGCCTGTTCCATACTCCCCCTACTCCTCATCTAGCCTTTTAGGGGTACAAACAATAGTAATTGGGGCCTAGTGTGGTTGTGTACGTGTGATATACATACACTTTTTTTGGATCATATTTTCTATTCCGCTATTTAATCAAAAACCTTTGGGGATCAGTTAAATTGGGGGATAGTCTGTGTTGGTACGTGTGAGAGAGATCCACCTTTCCAAGTTGTTGGGGTTCATCTCATACTTCTGAAGGTTTGAGGGTGCTGCCTGTTCCATACTCCCCCTACTCCTCATCTAGCCTTTTAGGGGTACAAACAATAGTAATTGGGGCCTAGTGTGGTTGTGTACGTGTGATATACATACACTTTTTTGGGATCATATTTTCTATTCCGCTATTTAATCAAAAACCTTTGGGGATCAGTTAAATTGGGGGATAGTCTGTGTTGGTACGTGTGAGAGAGATCCACCTTTCCAAGTTGTTGGGGTTCATCTCATACTTCTGAAGGTTTGAGGGTGCTGCCTGTTCCATACTCCCCCTACTCCTAGCCTTTTAGGGGTACAAACAATAGTAATTGGGGCCTAGTGTGGTTGTGTACGTGTGATATACATACACTTTTTTTGGATCATATTTTCTATTCCGCTATTTAATAAAAACCTTTGGGGATCAGTTAAATTGGGGGATAGTCTGTGTTGGTACGTGTGAGAGAGATCCACCTTTCCAAGTTGTTGGGGTTCATCTCATACTTCTGAAGGTTTGAGGGTGCTGCCTGTTCCATACCCCCCCTACTCCTCATCTAGCCTTTTAGGGGTACAAACAATAGTAATTGGGGCCTAGTGTGGTTGTGTACGTGTGATATACATACACTTTTTTTGGATCATATTTTCTATTCCGCTATTTAATCAAAAACCTTTGGGGATCAGTTAAATTGGGGGATAGTCTGTGTTGGTACGTGTGAGAGAGATCCACCTTTCCAAGTTGTTGGGGTTCATCTCATACTTCTGAAGGTTTGAGGGTGCTGCCTGTTCCATACTCCCCCTACTCCTCATCTAGCCTTTTAGGGGTACAAACAATAGTAATTGGGGCCTAGTGTGGTTGTGTACGTGTGATATACATACACTTTTTTTGGATCATATTTTCTATTCCGCTATTTAATCAAAAACCTTTGGGGATCAGTTAAATTGGGGGATAGTCTGTGTTGGTACGTGTGAGAGAGATCCACCTTTCCAAGTTGTTGGGGTTCATCTCATACTTCTGAAGGTTTGAGGGTGCTGCCTGTTCCATACTCCCCCTACTCCTAGCCTTTTAGGGGTACAAACAATAGTAATTGGGGCCTAGTGTGGTTGTGTACGTGTGATATACATACACTTTTTTTGGATCATATTTTCTATTCCGCTATTTAATCAAAAACCTTTGGGGATCAGTTAAATTGGGGGATAGTCTGTGTTGGTACGTGTGAGAGAGATCCACCTTTCCAAGTTGTTGGGGTTCATCTCATACTTCTGAAGGTTTGAGGGTGCTGCCTGTTCCATACTCCCCCTACTCCTAGCCTTTTAGGGGTACAAACAATAGTAATTGGGGCCTAGTGTGGTTGTGTACGTGTGATATACATACACTTTTTTTGGATCATATTTTCTATTCCGCTATTTAATCAAAAACCTTTGGGGATCAGTTAAATTGGGGGATAGTCTGTGTTGGTACGTGTGAGAGAGATCCACCTTTCCAAGTTGTTGGGGTTCATCTCATACTTCTGAAGGTTTGAGGGTGCTGCCTGTTCCATACTCCCCCTACTCCTCATCTAGCCTTTTAGGGGTACAAACAATAGTAATTGGGGCCCAGTGTGGTTGTGTACGTGTGATATACATACACTTTTTTTGGATCATATTTTCTATTCCGCTATTTAATCAAAAACCTTTGGGGATCAGTTAAATTGGGGGATAGTCTGTGTTGGTACGTGTGAGAGAGATCCACCTTTCCAAGTTGTTGGGGTTCATCTCATACTTCTGAAGGTTTGAGGGTGCTGCCTGTTCCATACCCCCCCTACTCCTCATCTAGCCTTTTAGGGGTACAAACAATAGTAATTGGGGCCTAGTGTGGTTGTGTACGTGTGATATACATACACTTTTTTTGGATCATATTTTCTATTCCGCTATTTAATCAAAAACCTTTGGGGATCAGTTAAATTGGGGGATAGTCTGTGTTGGTACGTGTGAGAGAGATCCACCTTTCCAAGTTGTTGGGGTTCATCTCATACTTCTGAAGGTTTGAGGGTGCTGCCTGTTCCATACCCCCCCTACTCCTCATCTAGCCTTTTAGGGGTACAAACAATAGTAATTGGGGCCTAGTGTGGTTGTGTACGTGTGATATACATACACTTTTTTTGGATCATATTTTCTATTCCGCTATTTAATCAAAAACCTTTGGGGATCAGTTAAATTGGGGGATAGTCTGTGTTGGTACGTGTGAGAGAGATCCACCTTTCCAAGTTGTTGGGGTTCATCTCATACTTCTGAAGGTTTGAGGGTGCTGCCTGTTCCATACTCCCCCTACTCCTCATCTAGCCTTTTAGGGGTACAAACAATAGTAATTGGGGCCTAGTGTGGTTGTGTACGTGTGATATACATACACTTTTTTTGGATCATATTTTCTATTCCGCTATTTAATCAAAAACCTTTGGGGATCAGTTAAATTGGGGGATAGTCTGTGTTGGTACGTGTGAGAGAGATCCACCTTTCCAAGTTGTTGGGGTTCATCTCATACTTCTGAAGTTTTGAGGGTGCTGCCTGTTCCATACTCCCCCTACTCCTCATCTAGCCTTTTAGGGGTACAAACAATAGTAATTGGGGCCCAGTGTGGTTGTGTACGTGTGATATACATACACTTTTTTTGGATCATATTTTCTATTCCGCTATTTAATCAAAAACCTTTGGGGATCAGTTAAATTGGGGGATAGTCTGTGTTGGTACGTGTGAGAGAGATCCACCTTTCCAAGTTGTTGGGGTTCATCTCATACTTCTGAAGGTTTGAGGGTGCTGCCTGTTCCATACCCCCCCTACTCCTCATCTAGCCTTTTAGGGGTACAAACAATAGTAATTGGGGCCTAGTGTGGTTGTGTACGTGTGATATACATACACTTTTTTTGGATCATATTTTCTATTCCGCTATTTAATCAAAAACCTTTGGGGATCAGTTAAATTGGGGGATAGTCTGTGTTGGTACGTGTGAGAGAGATCCACCTTTCCAAGTTGTTGGGGTTCATCTCATACTTCTGAAGGTTTGAGGGTGCTGCCTGTTCCATACCCCCCCTACTCCTCATCTAGCCTTTTAGGGGTACAAACAATAGTAATTGGGGCCTAGTGTGGTTGTGTACGTGTGATATACATACACTTTTTTTGGATCATATTTTCTATTCCGCTATTTAATCAAAAACCTTTGGGGATCAGTTAAATTGGGGGATAGTCTGTGTTGGTACGTGTGAGAGAGATCCACCTTTCCAAGTTGTTGGGGTTCATCTCATACTTCTGAAGGTTTGAGGGTGCTGCCTTTTCCATACTCCCCCTACTCCTCATCTAGCCTTTTAGGGGTACAAACAATAGTAATTGGGGCCTAGTGTGGTTGTGTACGTGCGAGATACATACACTTTTTTTGATCATATTTCCTATTCCGCTATTCAATAAAAACCTTTGAGGATCAATTGAATTGCGGGATAGTCTGTGTCGGTACGTGTGAGATCCACCTTTCCAAGTTTTTGGGGTTCATCTCATACTTCTGAAGATTTGAGGGTGCTGCCTGTTCCATACTCCTCCTCCTACTCCTCATCCATCCTTTTAGGGGTACAAACAATAGTAATTGGGGCCTAGTATGGTTGTGTACGTGCGAGATACATACACTTTTTTTGATCATATTTCCTATTCCGCTATTCAATAAAAACCTTTGAGGATCAATTGAATTGCGGGATAGTCTGTGTCGGTACGTGTGAGATCCACCTTTCCAAGTTTTTGGGGTTCATCTCATACTTCTGAAGATTTGAGGGTGCTGTCTGTTCCATACTCCTCCTACTCCTCATCCATCCTTTTAGGGGTAGAAACAATAGTAATTGGGGCCTAGTGTGGTTTTGTACGTGCGAGATACATACACTTTTTTGGATCATATTTCCTATTCCGCTATTCAATAAAAACCTTTCTAGGGCAAGATCTTAAATTACAGAAATATGAGGAGACCGTCAAATAAGGGCCGTGGCCTGGGTCATGGTGCTGCTGGTAGAGCTCCTGTTGCAAGGAGAGGACGTGGTCGATCTGTGCCAGCTACACGCACAAGTGAAACACCTTCCTCAAGTGTGAGTAGGCGACAGAACCTGCATCAGTATTTGGTAGGGCATCAAACGCCCCTAGAAGTGATGAGGCCAGAACAAGTTGAGGCGATAGTAGATTGGTTTGCTGCTGACAGTGCCTCCAGTTCCTTCACATTGTCTCCCACCCAGTCTACTGCAGAAAGGTCAGAGTTGGCACCTGCAGCCAATGTCCAACCGTCTTTCACCTCACCCCCTTGCAAATCAGGCCAGCAGTCTGAGCCCCAAGCCATACAGCAGTCTCTTATTCTTTTTGAGGACTCTGTCAGCAGGGTTTCCCAGGGCCATCCACCTAGCCCTGCCCCAGAAGTGGAAGAGATTGAGTGCAGCGATGCCCAACCACTTATTTCTCAAGATGAGTACATGCAAGGATCATCGCAGCACGTCTCCGATGATGACGAAACGCAGGTGCCAACTGCTGCGGCGTTCAGCATTGTGGAGACCGACAAGGAGGGCAGGGGTGAAGACTGGGTGGAAGATGATGTGGAGGACGATGAGGTCCTCGACCCCACATGGAATGAACGTCATGCAGGTGACCTGAGTAGTTTGGAGGAAGAGGCGGTGGTCGCACAGAGCCACCAGCACAGCAGAAGAGGGAGCAGGGTGCAGAAGCGGAGCGGCCGTGCCCTAGACACTACGCCCGCTACTGCCCAACGCAGCAAGGGAACGAGCGCACCAAAGTCAGCTCAAAGGAGTTCTCTAGCGTGGAAGTTCTTTAGAAAATGTGCTGATGACAGGACATGAGTGGTTTGCACCCTGTGCAATCAGAGCTTGAAGCGAGGCATAAACCTTCTCAACCTGAGCACAACCTGCATGATCAGGCATCTAAGTGCAAAGCACGAGCTGCAGTGGAGTACACACCTTCAAAACCAAGAAACGTCTCTGGCTCATCCTGCTTCCTCTTCTGCTGCAGTCTCGGCCGCTCCAGCCACATCTGTAGTGATACCGGCACCTGCCACCCCGCAAACAGACGATCTGTCAGCAACACCACCACCTGGGTCACCAACAACCATCTCCACAATGTCCAGTGGAAGCGTTCAGCTTTCCATCTCCCAAACACTTGAGAGGAAGAGGAAGTACCCCCCTACCCACCCGCGATCCCTGGCCCTGAATGCCAGCATTTCAAAATTATTGGCCTTTGAAATGCTGTCATTCCGTCTGGTGGAGACGCACAGTTTTAAAAACCTTATGTCGGTGGCTGTCCCACAGTACGTCGTGCCCAGCCGCCACTACTTTTCCAGGCAAGCCATCCCTTCCCTGCACAACCAAGTGGGGGAAAATATCAGGTGTGCACTGCGCAACGCCATCTGTGCCAAGGTCCACCTAACTACGGATACGTGGACCAGTAAGCACGGTCAGGGGCGTTATATCTCCCTAACGGCACACTGGGTAAATGCAGTGGCGGATGGGCCTGAGGCGGATAGCAATTTGGCGCATGTCCTTCCACCACCGAGGATTGCAGGGCGCTTCAGTTTGCCTCCTGTTCCTAACTCCTCCTACTCCGCTTCCTCATCCTCTACCGCCTCCTCATCCGGACAGCGTAACACCTTCACCACCAACTTCAGCACGGCCAGGGGTAAACGACAGCAGGCAGTTTTACAACTTGCCTGTTTGGGGGACAAACCACACACCGCGCAGGAGTTGTGGAGGAGCATGGAACAGCAGACAAATGAGTGGTTGCTGCCAGCGAGCCTCAAGCCCGGCCTGGTGGTGTGCGATAACGGGCGAAATCTCATAGCAGCTCTGGGCCTAGCCGGTTTGACGCACATCCCTTGCCTGGCGCATGTGCTGAATTTGGTGGTGCAGAGGTTCCTTAAAAACTACCCCGATATGTCAGAGCTGCTGCAGAAAGTGCGGGCCGTTTGTGCGCACTTTCGGCGTTCTCACCCTGCTGCTGCTCGCCTGGCAGCGCTGCAGCGTAACTTCGGCCTTCCCGCTCACCGCCTCATATGTGACGTGCCCACAAGGTGGAACTCCACCTTGCACATGCTGGAAAGACTGTGCGAGCAGCAGCAGGCCATAGTGGAGTTTCAGCTGCAGCACGCACGCGTGAGTCGCTCTGCGGAACAGCACCACTTCACCACCAATAACTGGGCCTCCATGCGAGACCTGTGTGCCTTGTTGCGCTGTTTTGAGTACTCCACCAACATGGCCAGTGGCAATGACGCCGTTCTCAGCTTAACTATCCCACTTCTATGCCTCCTTGAAAAAACAATTCGGGCGATGATGGAAGAGGATGTGGCACAGGATGAGGAGGAGGAGGAGGATGAAGAGGTAACATTTCCAAGGCTTTCAGGGCAGTCATTCGCAAGGGGCTCCGAGGGTGGGTTCCTGCACACGCAAACGCCAGGGACGCAATTGTCCAGCAGGGGCACAGTTCTGGAGGATGAGGAGGATGAGGAGGAGGAGGAGCTGGAGGAGGAGATGGAACCATGTTCACAGCAGGGTGGCACCCAGGCCAGCTCATGGCCATCACTGGTGCGTGGCTGGGGGGATACAGAGGACACGGACGATACACCTCCCACAGAGGACAGCCTTTCGTTGCCTCTGGGCAGCCTGGCACACATGAGCGATTACATGCTGCAGTGTCTCCACAACGACCGCCGAGTTGCCCACATTCTAACTTGTGCTGATTACTGGGTGGCCACGCTGCTGGATCCCCGTTACAAGGACAACGTACCGTCCTTAATTCACTCACTGGAGCGCGATCGCAAGATGCGCGAGTACAAGCGCACGCTGGTAGACGCCATGCTGCTGGCATTCCCATCTGACAGCGGGGCCACAGTGGAAGCACAAGGCAGAGGAGGAGGAGGAGGAGGTCGCCAACGCAACCAGGGCACCGCCAGCACCTCAGAAGGCAGGGTTAGCATGGCCGAAATGTGGAAAAGCTTTGTCAGCACGCCACAACAAACAGCAGCACCAGCAGCTCAGATGGAACGTCTTAGCAGGAGGCAGCATTTTACCAACATGGTGGAGCAGTATGTGTGCACACGCCTACATGTAGTGAATGACGGGTCTGCCCCCTTCAACTTCTGGGTCTCCAAATTGGGCACATGGCCTGAGCTTGCCCTTTACGCCTTGGAGGTGCTGGCGTGCCCTGCAGCCAGTGTATTATCTGAACGGGTATTTAGCACGGCTGGGGGCGTTATAACAGACAAGCGCAGCCGCCTGTCCAGAGACAATGTGGACAAGCTCACGTTCATTAAAATGAACCAGGCATGGATCCCACGGGACTTTTCCGTACCTTATGCAGAATAGCAATGGATACCGACCTTACCCACCCATTGTTCCATTTTTGCTCTTTCTCACTCTTTTGGGGTGTACCCTCATTTAAAATTTTTGAAAAGAAGCAGTGTTGGCTACCTCGTCCTCCTCCTCAGGGCCAGATTAATGTAGGGGCTATTGGAGCTGCAGCTCCAGGCCCCTACCTTTTATATAGGCCCCGGGTTGGCCATATTCACTGTTACCGCTCTTCTGTCACTTGTAAACACAGAAGTCTGGCTTCTATGCTCGCTTCCCCAGGCAGCACCCTCAGAACCTCCCCACACAGCGTGAAGGCCGGACAAGGAGGGACAGTTGGCGATGCATGGATGTGTTTATGGGCTTCAGAGACAGCATCCCATGTTGAATTAGGCATGCATGGCTGCACCCTTCCTCCTCTGGGTGCATGGCAAGGCACGGCCCTTAAGGCCCTTCAAAATCCTCAGCACCAAGCCCATGATGCTGTTAATCCGGCCCTGGTCCTCCTCCACCGCCGCTTCCACCTACACCGCCCATAGGTGTGCGCAGCCTATTGCATTAAGGTGTGCACCCCAAAGTTGAAATACACATGCATGTGTTTGCCAGCAGGGAGAGTAATGTATCGGGGCCATGTACCTGTAGGCAAGGAGAAATAGAGCAGAGCAGGTCCCAGGGAGATCTTTCCCATCTCCTCACTGGCAATGCTATGTGCCCTAGGTGATTAGGGTGTGCCCAGGCACACCCAGCACACCCTGTGCGCACGCCTATGTCACCGCCACATCCACCACCACCTCAACCTCCCTCCTACTCCATATGGGCCTCGTCCTTCAGAGATGAAGAAGAACATTGTTTTATTTTTCTGTTTTTTTTTGTTGTTTTAAGTTATTTCCCTATCCACATTTGTTTGCAGAGCACTTGCCATGCTCTTAATTACGTTTTGCTGCCATTTGCAGCACTCTAGCCCTTTCCTTTGGTGTTTTAGAGCCATTTTAGTGCCTTAAAGTTCGGGTCCCCATTGACTTCAATGGGGTTCGGTGTCCGGGAAAAGTTCGGTAAAAGTCCGGGACACGGACCCGGACTTTTTTTTAAAGTTCGGCCGAACCCGTCGAACACGGACATCTAGGTGTCCGCTCAACCCTAATCGGAAACAAATTATAATGAAATGAATTATCCGAATTGGAATTCAATGTCAAAATGGAAACATATTGCAATAAATACATAAAAAAAAAAAAAAACTATTCAGGAAAGGAAAACTTTTAACCACTTAAGCCCCGGAGGATTTGGCTGCTAAACGACCAGGGGGTATTTTGCGATTCGGCACTGCGTGACTTTAACGGACAATTGCACGGTCGTGCGACGCTGTACCTAAACGAATTTGACGTCCTTTTTTTCCCACAAACAGAGCTTTCTTTTGGTGGTATTTGATCACCTGTGCGCTTTTTACTTTTTGCGCTATAAACAAAAAAAGAGCGTAAATTTTGCAAAAATAACAATATTTTTCACATTTTTTTATATGAAATTCCCCCAAAAAAATGTAAAAATCAAAATTTTTTAACATTTTCGTCCAATTTGTTTTATCCTACCTATGTTTGGTAAAAAAAAATAGCAAAAAGCGTATTTTTATTGGTTTGCGCAATTTACTTATCAATTAGTTATCGCGTTTACTAACAAAGGGAAAGATTTTTGTCATTTTTGTTGTTTTTTTTTTAACGCGTAATGGCGGCGATCTGCGATTTTTTTGCGGTACTGCGACATTGCGGCGGACAGATCGGACCCTTGACTGACATTTATGACACTTTTGGGGTTACCAGGGACATTTCTACAGTAATCAGTGCTATACATATGCACTGTTACTGTAAAAATACACTGGTAGTGAAGGGGTTAACTTTATTTGGGAGGGAGGGGCTGTGTGTGTCCCTAGGGCCGTGCTTTCTACTGTGATTGGCTGTGGCTTGAGCTGTAAGGACACTGATCAACGGATCTACATAGTAGATCCGTCTGATCAGTGTTTTTACACCGAGGAGAATGACAGGTGGCTTGTTTACACAAACCGCCTGACTTTCTCCCTCTCCCCCGACGATCGCCGAGTGACCGGCGGACATCGGGTCCGCCAGTCACACGCGCGGGGGGGTCCGTGACCGCGCGGGAGCGCGCCTCCGCGGGCGCACGCTCGCTCCCCAGACCCTCCCAGGCTAGTGACGTTAATTAATGTCACTCTGCCTGGCCGGGGCTGACCGCCGCAGTAAATCTACTTGTGGCGGTCGGCAAACGGTTAAACTAAAGATAATATTTCTATTTGACACAAAAAATAATGACCTCAATTTAGATATGGGTTTTCTCACTAACTATCCAACAGTTTTATGACCCCCTCTGTGACTGTCATCCCCCCAAGTCTGTAGCTGTCTCTCTGTCTCATCTTACTAACTATGCTTGTTTTTTTACCATTGTCGTGTACATTTGTATGTGTGTTTGCTTTTTTTTTTCTTTTCCATTTTTGTAACATTCTGCTAAAAACGTATATGTGAATCAGTACTACTTAGGAAGAAGGGGACATACCACAAATGCTTGTCCTGAAAAATTGTATGTTAGTGCAAATAAAAAAGAATCACAGACAGTACTCAATATTTTCTGTCACAATAAATACAGTAAGTTAGTAAAGTGAAATAAGGTGATGATTCCAACTTAAGCTGCTTTATAGAATAGTTACACAGTTACATAGTTAGTCTGGCTGAAAGAAGACACAACTCCATCCAGTTCAACAAATAGAATAGAATAGAAGAGAATTAAATAGAGAATAAAATATAAGAGAATAGAATCACATATAATAGAACAAAAAAGAATACTGTAGAATAGAAAATAAAATAATATAATACAAAAGAATTATATAGAGCATCATATAATAAAATAAAATATAATATAATATTTTCTATTCTATTCTAAATTTCTATTTTATTCTATTCTATTTTATATTTTCTATTCTATGCTATAGAAAGAGTATTACAAGCACTGAAACGCATTCTCTTGTGAAGCTTTTTTCTGTTGTAGAGTAATGAGTGCACATTTTGTAGTGATAGCTGCTTCCTGATTATTTATCTTTTGTTATATTTTTGAATAGCGGATGGGGTTTTTATTATATATTCTATTCAATATTTTCTACTCTTTTCAATATTTTCTTTTATATTTTGCACTAATTTATTATATATTTTCAATTTTATTCTATATTTTATATTCTTTTCAATATATTTCTATACTATTCAATATTTTCTATTTTATTCTATTCTATATTTTATATTCTATACTATTTTTTATAATCTATATTTTCTATTCTATATTTTCTGTTCTAGTCTACTTAATAAAGCAGCCTATGTAGGAATCATCAATTTTTTTTTCACTTTTATACCTTTCTGTATTTATTGCAATATGTTTCCATTTCAAATTCAAATGCATTTTTGAATTCAAATGCATTTTTATATTTGATCTAATTTTAGAATTTGATCCAAAAATAGAGAATAAACAAAACCAATCTGAATATACGAAACAAATTCAGAAAATGTATCATTCTAACATAGCGAATATGACACAATTAATATATATATATATTTTTTTTACAAACAATTTTTATTGAGAAAAAAGAATGCAATACAGAAATGTATAAAAACAGTAAATGTACTTCGGTCTTACAATTGGCAACAATCCACACCAAAGAAACATACATAAAAGTAAGGACAGTGCAAATGATAATTGAATGTCTGACAACAAACTCAAAGAGAAATCGCATTATAGAGTGAGATTCGGGCATAGTACCATTCCGGTTCATCTCGTCGAACCAGGGGTATGGGCATCATGTGAGTGCAATATTCATGGCAGTGCCTAGAATTGGAGCGGAGGCATGGGGCATGTATCATCTGGAGGATGCCAGGGAGTGGATATCAGCTCTAGTATGAGAAAGTCCTGAGGTGAGCCCTTGTCCTGGGTAGTAGTATCCATCATGGGGTGTGGAAAGTTGTCTGTTGAGCAGTGTGGCAGACTAATGGTATGCAAGTGATGTTGCCTAGTCTGTAGGTATTCACTACTTGCACCAGCCAAGTAGTGACCCATGATAAAAGGGAGGGATCGAGGAAAGAGGGGAAGCAGGGGAAAAAAAAAGGGGGGGGGGGGCTTTTAGGGAGGGTGTGGGGGAAGAGGGAAGGGGGAGTAGGGGAGCTAGATTAATTAATTACTTTACATATGAATTTTAAATGAACTGAAACAAAATCCTGCACATCTCGAGGAGACACCTTCAACCTCTAGTATGTGAAGTGTTGGGTGGGGGAGGGGTAATGCCAGCATGCTGCACAAATGTGTCCTCCATGGCAGCCAAGGTTTCTGTACTGAGATCATGCTCAATTCTCCCTCCCAACACAGTGATAGAGCTGTCACAGACAGTTCCTGATCTTTGTTTATGATCAGGAGCCAGCAGGATGGGCTTCAGAAAATGTAACCACTGTGACAGTCAATCATAGTGATCATGTGATCTGGAAGTCCGTTCCAACTCCAGTATTAAAGTGTTTGTTAACCTAAAAAAATTAAATATTGATCCTGTTCCCTTTAAGCATGTTATACAGCACAGTGTTTGTGCTGTATAATTTGGCCCCTTCTATCACCTAAAAACCTGGCTGATCCTGCCTGGCTATACACTCCCCCTGTACACTGACCATGGTAAATCATGGCTGCTGAGCCCTGACACCATGGTCAGTCTATGCGCCTTCATCATCCGCAGCTCTCCTGTCCTCCTCTTTCCTCTCTCTCCCCTCTCTCCCTGCCTGTCTTCTCCTGTGTCAGTATCCACCCCTCCCCTAATGCTGCTGTAGTTTCATTAAATTTTTTATCCCATTTTGTCTGTTTAATAACCCTGCATGCCCCCGTGTCTGTGCGCCGCTCACATGACCCACCTCCTCTCTCCTCCCCCCCGACTGACGTCAGCAGGGAATCCTCGGCTCCGCCCACTGCAACTGTCAGACGGGTAGAGGAGAGAGCTGGCAGGTCACTGAAAACTGGTAAAGCACGGCTTATTTTTATTAAACACAGGGGCACACATGGGTATTAAACAGACAGAACGGGATAAAGTGGCTTATCAACCACTTTAAGATCGAGTCAAAGGCCTAGAGGGTGGGAAGGGGTTAATTTATTTACAGTCAAAAAGGAAGTAATATTTTGCCCCAAAAAACTCCCTATGCAGGTAATTGATATCTGTAGATAAAAGATTGTGCGACTTTGGTCAAAGTTGAATATTGCCTTTGCTATAGGTGTAAGCCATTTATATACCTCATGCCTGACTGAAAAACTTTGAAATATTGCTTCTCCCTATCCTGCCCTGCTACTAAGAATTCTGCTAAGACATGCTCACATGGTACTGTTTACATCTACCCTCACAGTTGTAAGCTCTTAGATGCTAAGGTCAGAGCTACTGTATTAGGGGCGAGATAGCACATGCAAGGGGGCTTGAATAAGAGAAGGAGCTTGCTCTTGTGATGGTGAGGATGAACAATAACAGCTGGAGTGTCCTAGTTAAATTCTATCAACATGGCTGAATGGGGAGATAACATCTCCGGAAATTTTTCAGTCAGGCTTTATTGGAAATTGAAATGACCTACGCCTATAGCAAGGACATTAATAAACTTGTGTCAAAACTTCACAGTTTGTTTTTTTATCTACAGATGACCCTGCACCAGGCTATTTAAAATGTAAACGTAGAATATATTATTATTGTTCCAGCAATAATTGTTCATTATTATTCAAATAATAAACCATAGGTAACAAGGGCTATGAAGGGTATTCTTAAATTCAAGAGGATGGCTTTTAGAGTGGGTAATAGGGAGGAGTTAAAATGATTCAGAGGGACCTGCAGATTAGGATTAGAGAGGCTGAGAAACACCATTACAGGTCTCATGTCAGTAGATAGAGAGACTGGGGGAGGTTTGGAGAGGGGACAAGAACTGAACCATTTTTTGACAGGTTAAATTTGAAGGCCCTGTCTTTGACTCCCTCAGATTTAACACAAGGTTGTAGATAAGCAGAGTGGGCAAGTACACGCATTCTAATTGTCTTTACACCTTTAGTGTGCATTATGCCCCCCCCCCCCCATTGGATACTTTCACCATTTCATTTTTTAAGAATGACTCTACTCCTCCTTTATAGGAAAGTACTGTATTTTTTGGCGTATAAGACGACTGGGCATATAAGACGACCCCCCTAATCTTCAAGTTAAAACATAGGTTTTGGGCTATACTCGCCGTATCAGACTACCCCCCTTCCGAAGCAAGGCAACACCATTGAAAAACATCAGATTTCTCATAGATCTCCAAGGTACCCCAAGTACTGTAATACATGTAATCTCTCATAATATCTTCAAGGTACCCCAAGTATAAGTATTACCAGTAGATGTAATCTCAGGACGCTGGCTGTGCGGGAATCCTGTACTGGTGTACCGTAGCTTCGGCTACATACAGTATACCGCGCTGAGCCAATCACAGTGAGCGATGTATTCTATTATTGAATGCAAAACCTGCTCGGATTGGCAGAGTCAGAGAGGCGGGCTGATGTTTCTCCGCCAATCCACGCAGGCTTTGCATTCAATAATAGAATACATCGCTCTCCCTGATTGGCTCAGCACGGTACACTGTATGTAGCTGAAGCTACGGTACATACGGTATACCGGTACAGGATTTCCACACAGCCAGTGTCTTGAGAGATTACATCTACCGGTAATACATATACTTAGGTTACCTTGGAGATATTGCACTCGGCGTATAAGACGACCCCCCATTTTTGGGGGATTTTTTTGAGGTTCAGAAGTAGTCGTATACGCCAGAAAATACAGTACATCAATATTTTTTACAGCTAATCAGGTGAGTAGATAGTTTAGGAGAATTAAGGCAGGCAAATCGACAAGGCCTGATGGTGCTAGCCCCAGGGCGCTTAGGGAGTGTGCAAACCAGCTGCAGGTGTCCCTCAATGGGTCTTTAAAGAGGAAGTAAACCCTCCTCTGTAACTTGTACCTATAGGTAAGCCTATGGTAAGGCTTACCTATAGGTACTGTAAATATCTCCTAAACATGTACCATTTAGGAGATATTTACCTTACATGCAGCCAGTGACGTCACTGGCGCATGCGCTCTGAAGGAACGGCCGCTCGTGCCGTTCCTTCAGAGCTCCGTGCCGTGACGTCACCGCGACTCCGGCCAATCAGATGGCCGGATGCCGCAATCCCGGAAGGTAAGCGATACAGGTAAGCGGACGGCAGGGCGGGGGCTCGTTCTAAGGTAAGTATTTCATAATGAGCTAGTATGATATGCATACTAGCTCATTATGTGTTTCTCTTGCAGGTTGCAAAAAAAAAAAAAATTGGGGGGTTTACAACCTCTTTATTTTATATTTAAATCTTTTTTATTTTTTTATCGTTGCTGAACATTACAATCGATGTGTTACAAAATATCACCAGAAAAAAAAAAGCAAAAGCACGTTCCGTCAACACAAATATAGTTATCAACATTTTCATATTCCTAAATATATTCAAATAGAAAAACATGTTAACCCATATCTGCTTTAAACCCCCCTCCCCCCCAAACCTGTGAAAAAAAAAAAAAAGGGAAACAGCCCCACGGGTGAGGGAAAACCCCCTCATACCTCCAAAATCCAACACTATTATCACCATGGAGGAGACCAGTCTACCAACCGAACAACATACTCTACCGACTGCACATTAGTAAGGCTCCTTCCTCAGATGTCACAAATCCATCCCAGCCTCCCCATAGTAAAGTGAATTTCTCATGTTTGTGTTTAGATGCCCATACTAACTCCTCCATCCTCCTGATTGCTTCCACTTTAAGTATCCAACTCGAAACCGTGGGGGGGTGAGTTTTGCTTCCATTTTGAGGGTATGCAAGCCTTCGCTGCCCTAAGGAGATGGCCAATAATGTCTTTTTGAAAAACTGACATCGGAAGATCCGACATATTCAATAAAAAGAAAGCAGGATCATTTGGAATCGTGTGTACAGTAAATTTCTGAATAATCCTATGGACTTCCGACCAGAAATGATTTAATCGGGGGCAGGCCCAGAAAATATGGAACATAGTTCCCTCTGCACTGTTACAACGCCAGCATGCCTCTGACGCTTCCGGGTAGCATTTATGCAGTTTAGCTGGTGTGTAGTACCACCTTGACATAATCTTATAACTTGTTTCCTGCAATTTAGTGCATCGGGAGGACCTTAATGTTAGTACTAGCATCTTCTTAATTTGAGCTGGTGAGAATGTTCTACTCATCTCAATCTCCCACATACGAATCCAGGGTAAGACCGGTTGAGTCTGAGGGGTAACCAGTAGGCCATACATATATGACAAAGTACCCTTCTTCCGGCCTTGACTAAAGCAGTAATCCTCAAATTCCGTAAGAGGTCTGATATAAGTACTTGGTGGTGAGAGCGAACCTAAAAAATGGCGCAACTGTAAAGCCTGCCATACCGATAGAGTGTAAGGGCCCTGTGTTTCTGTCAGTTCTAATAGTGTAGGCCATCTATCCTCTATCAGGAAGTGTGTTACCTGAAAAAAGCCGGCTCTACGCAGCCGCATAAAGCTACTGGAAGATAATCCTGGCTCAAATTTAGGGTTACCTAAGATTGGGTAAAGTGGGGAGTCTCTTGAGAATAACCTCTGTTTAAGTTGAATTGCCTCGCACAATCTCAGTGTTGCGCCTATCAGAGGGTGTGATTTCAACGCCAAAGGGCATTCCCTCCACATCCAGGGGGTCCTACTCAGCGCCACAGGGGTCTGTGCTTGCCCTATCTGAACTGATATTTTGTCTTTAAAGTGGCAACCCCAGTCTACCACTCTACCTAGATGGGCGGCTTGATAGTACTTCCTAATGTCAGGTAAAGCAATCCCTCCCATTCTCTTTGGAAGGCTCAGCCAATTTTTTGATATCCGTGGTTTCCCATGTGGCCAGATGAACTTTAAGAATAGGGTATTTACCTGATTAAAAAACTTCAATGGGATCTGAGATGGTAGAGTTTGAAATAAATATAGAAATTTTGGGAGGATACACATTTTGATAAGATTACACCTCCCGAACCACGAGTGTAGTCCCTTCTGCCATTTCTCTAACAGTATCCGTGTCATAGCCATAAGTGGAGGATAATTCAAATTAAATAGCTGACTTAATTTAGTTGGTATATTAGTTCCTAGATAGCGAATAGCTTGTTCCGGCCATTTAAATTGAAAGTTCTTTTGGATCGACTCTCGCATAGGTATAGTTAAATGTACCCCCATCACCGCAGACTTGGTAAAATTAATTTTGAAATTTGAAAATTTCCCATATATGTCAAATTCCTGCAATAGGTTAGGTAGTGATATCATCGGGTTAGTTAATGAAAACAGCAGATCGTCCGCGTATGCCGATATCTTGTGTTGTACCCCACCCACCAGGATACCACCGATATCCGGGTGACTTCGTATTTTACATAAAAAGGGTTCTAAAACCAACGCAAATAAAAGGGGTGACAAGGGGCAGCCTTGACGTGTCCCATTGCTAATGGGGAAGGGATCTGAGAGAAAGCTATTTACCTTAACCTGTGCAGATGGCATGGAATAGGATGCCGAAATCCAATTCCACATATTGTTTCCCAGGCCCACATGCCTCAGTACTGCGATCATAAAATCCCAATTGACCCGATCGAATGCCTTCTCGGCATCTGTGCTTAAGAAAATTCCCGGTTTGCGGGCATTGGAGGCAATATAAATTAGGTTAAGGGTCTTGATTGTGTTGTCCCTAGCCTCTCTATTAGGAATAAACCCGACTTGGTCTAAATGTATCAGCCGTTGTACATGTTGGGACAATCGGGCTGCCAGTAACTTTGTGAAAATTTTTAAATCAAAATTTAAGAGGGAGATCGGTCTATAGCTACTGCAATCTGCTGGGTCCTTATCCTCCTTATGGATTAATGTAATATGTGCTTTCAGAGTTTCTTTAAGAAAGGCTGGTCCTTCTCTGGCAGTGTTAAAAAGTTTTTCTAAATAGGGGCCTAGTTCTGAAAAAAAAGAGGTATAATAAAACTGAGTGAGCCCGTCCGGTCCAGGCGCCTTACCTGGTTTCATCGATTTAATAATTTGGAGTATTTCTGATTGTGTTATGGGTGTCTCGAGTTTTTCCGTCACCTCTAAGGATAGCCGAGGCATCCCTGAGTTCGCAATATATTCCTTCGCCAGGGCTAAATCCAGGGTAGCAACTGGGAGATTATAGAGATCTTTAAAGAACTCACGAAAAACCTGCGTCATCTGAATTGGCATCACTAGTTTCTTACCCTGCTTATTCTTCACCTGCGTAATATATGATGAAGTCCTAAGATCACGTACTGCGTTTGCTAATGCCTTCCCACATTTGTCTCCTACCTCGTATCCTATTTTTCTTCCTCTTTGGATACCCTTTTTTGCTCTGTCTTGAAGTATGTCCGTAATCTGTCGGCGGGTAGTAACCAGCTCCTGCATATTATTTGATGTTTGAACGTGTTTATGGCATGCTTCCGCTTTTTGTAGCCTAACCAGTAACGACTGGAGGGTGCTCTCTCTCTCTCCCTTTTAATGCGTGCCCCATGTTTGATCAGTATACCGCGTATGACGGGTTTGTGAGCTTCCCATAATAGGCCAGTATTACAATCATCCGTATCATTAATCCTGAAGTATTCCCTAAGGGCCTCTGTTACTTCCGCTAACACCCCTGGACTTTCTAGTATACTTTCATTCAATTTCCATACCTTTGAGGGGTTTGATGTCATCCTCCCTAGCGAATATCTAAGGAGCACGGGGGCGTGGTCTGACCACGTGATATTGCCTATAGAGGTATCGATTACTGAGTGTAGTTGTGCATGTGGAATCAGGAAATAATCCAGTCTAGTATAGACCTGGTGTGGTGGAGAAAAAAAAGTGTAATCCCGTTCTGACGGGTGAAAGAGCCGCCACACATCCATCAATTGCGCCCGGTTAAGGGCGCGGGACACTTCCTTATGCACTCTAGGAGCCGTCGTGGATGATCCCGAAGAGACATCTATCGAGGGTACTAACGAGATGTTTAGATCTCCACCCATTATCAACTGTCCCTCTACAAAATCTGCCAGTTTATCCAACATCTGAGATAAATATAAATCTTGCTGATAATTTGGTGCATATAGGGATACCACTGTGATCAAGGCTTCCCCTACCAGGCCCTTTACAAAGATAAAGCGACCTCTAGGGTCCACAATAGAGTCTCGGTATATCCAGGGTAATCTGTTTGTGATAAGAATAGATGCTCCCCTAGACTTGGATTCCTCATTAGTAGAGTGGTACACATGAGGAAAATGTCTGGATTGTAGAATTGGGAATTTATTAGATCTAAAATGAGTCTCTTGAATCAGAGCTATATCCACTTTCATACGTCTCAGATCCTCCCCGAGCATACGTCTTTTTTCTGGTTGGTTGAGTCCTTTAGTGTTCAGTGATAGTACCCTAATCTCCTCCATGGTAGACACACAAGTGTAAAGAAAAAAAAAAAAAAAAAAAAAAGGAAAACCCCACCCGCAACCCAAAACGACTCCCCTACAGTGTTAGCACTAACGTGCACTGTGCGCTACAATCAAGTGTCCCCCCCCTTTGCGCACTGTCCTATTTGGGGGTTTGGGAAAAAATAGCCGTTAGAGGGCGCTCCCCCTCCTACTCCTCCTCCTACTCCTCCCCAGCAACAATATATATTCCCCTGTTAGAAGTACACCCCTCCTCCCTCCCCTCTCCCCCCTTTCCCCTTTGCCTATACTAAGCAAAGATAGGTAGTACAGTAGGGAAAGGAGGTGTATTTCCCCTGTAATCTCCAAATATTCCCTTTCTCCTTCCTGTTGGTCAACTCGGAAGGGGAAAAAAAAAGAAATAATAATAATTTTTTCAAGAGGTCAAAAAACAAAACGGGGGGGGGATTATTTATTTTCTTTCCCCGTTAGCTACACTTATCTATACCAGAAATCACCCACAATACAGCCTCTTTAACCTGAGCCTGAGTCTACGAAAGGTCCCTGCTTCTCAAGTGCTTTTCCTCTCCTGAGTGAGAAGTTAGCAGTGATACAGGTTGAGGTCTTCCTTGTGTCATTGATTGAAGACTACCTAACTGGATGACCACAGTATATGTGTTTGCAAGACTGTGTGTTGGATAGGGTAGTTTGCAATATTTGGGTTCCACAGGGGACAGCTCTCTCTTCCTCTTTACTGTCTATACCACTGATTTCAGCTACCAGACAGAGCCTTGTCACCTTCAAAGGTTTTCTGATGACTGTGTGGTAGTGGGATGTATCCCAAATGATTGGGTATAGGATTGTGGTGAAGAACTTTGTTACATGGTGTGAGGATAATCATCTGTATTTAAATATGACTAAGGCAAGAAAGCTGATCATGTTTGGGAAGGAGGAGGACACCGGTTACCCCCAAATGCATCTAAAGAGTGGATGTAGTAGAGAATTACAAGTATCTGAGGGAGCACATACTGTAGATAATAAGCTGGACTGGAACAAGAACACTGAAGTGTTTTATAGGAAGGACCGAGCCTCCTATATTTTTTTTACATCTGCCAGATGATGTTGAAAATGTTTGAGCCTGTTGTGGCCAATGCTCTCCTGTATGTGGCTGCATGCTGGGGAAGCAGACTAAAGCCTCGTACACACGTGTCAAAAATCGGCATGGAATTTTCATCCAACGACCGATCTGCCAATTTTCGGCTTGTTAGTATGATGCTTCCGACAACCGACTCCGACTTTGCGGCCGAAAAAAATCTGGTGTGCAGGCTACAAAATTTTTGTCCGCCGTCAAAACACGGCCAATTTTCGTGCAGTCAGTACAGATTTCAACTGGGAAAAATCTAATGAGCAAGACTGGGCATGCTCAGAGAAGAAAGAACACAAAGAAAGCAAACCAACACATGACATCACTTCTGAAGTAGAATTTTGTCGGGCGAGAAAATTCGTGTGCAGTCTAGGCACATTCCAACCAACAAAACACCACTCTGGACAAAAGACGGACGATCGGTCGGCCGATAATCGCTGCGTGTGTACTAGGCTTTAGGGTAGCTGACAACAATAGACTCAATAAACTGATTCACAAGGCCAGTGATGCTGTTGGATTGAATCTGGAGTTTTTAGGAACAGTGTTAGAGAGAAGAATGTTGTCCAAGATTTGTTAAATTTTGGAGAACTCCTCCCACCCACTCTACACTACTCTGGTCAGTCTGAGGAGTACCTTCAGTTATAGATTGTTACAACCACGATGCACCACAGAAAATCGTTTTTGCCTGTTGCCATCAAACTATATAACTTTTCTCTGTGAGTGCTGGATGCAAAGATATTATAGCCACTAGATGGTGCTGACAACCATAGGAAATGAACACCTATTGTGAGGGCTGAGCAAATGCTTGTGACTAGAGATGGGCTCAGGTGTGTTCAGGAACATAGTCCCAACCCACCTGCCCAATCCTGCCAGGAAGCCGACATTGCACACTGCCAATCATAGTCAGTAGGACATTTCCCGGTCTGTGAAGCTGCGGACCGGGAAATGTCTCACCGCCTGTGATTAGTGGTGTGCAGTTTTGGCTTCCTGGCGTGATCGGGCAGGTGGGTTGGGACAACGATCCTGAACATGCCAGAGCCCATCTATACATGTGACATTTGCCTAATGATTTTTTTTTAATTAGACCCCTGTGCGTTTTAGGTACTCTCTATATATTGGAAAAATGTAAACAACTGCGCTAAACCAAAGAGATTATAAGCAGCAACTTCAAGTGTGACTATCACCTCAAAAACAATATATAAATATAAGTTGCGCTAAATAGTGAAAACATATATGATAATGTAAAAAAGTCCAGAAATAAAGTCCATATGAAGGCAAACAGCACGTCTGACGAAATTTTCTGTACAGGTACCGCTTACCAAAGGCTAATGATAAATAGGCCCAAAGATTCCAAGGGGTCCACAGGAACCAGATCTCAGACGGACTCCGTATGTTAAGTGGATCTCCTCAGTGTTGGGTGATCAAAAGGAAAGTGAATAGAGCACATAAATCCCAATCGTGTCACCGAAGAGGGCTGACATACATATGCCCTTACCAGCTCCAAAATGTTGCAAGGCAGAAAGAGTCCTAATTCGCCTAAGCACTTCCGCTGCGAGCAAAACTCCAAATGCTGGTATCTAGATAGTCCAAACCAGGCGCCTCCAATGGGAACACTGATACAGGCTCAGCATACAGATGTGACTGTACATGGTTGATGGCTCGCTGCTGATAAATTTGCAGTCTGCTTTCTACCTCTTCTGCAAAGCAAGTTCTGCCTTCCTCTCCTCCCCAGCAGGTCACAGTCCACTTGTGGAGCCTTCCAGACAGCATGAAGGTCACAGCTGTTTTTCTAGCTGTGACCTTCATGCTGTCTGGAAGGCTCCACAAGTGGACTGTGACCTGCTGGGGAGGAGAGGCAGGCAGAACTTGCTTTGCAGAAGAGGTAGAAAACAGACTGTAAATTTATCAGCAGCGAGCCATCAACCATGTACAGTCACATCTGTATGCTGAGCCTGTATCAGTGTTCCCATTGGAGGCGCCTGGTTTGGACTATCTAGATACCAGCATTTGGAGTTTTGCTCGCAGCGGAAGTGCTTAGGCGAATTAGGACTCTTTCTGCCTTGCATCATTTTGGAGCTGGTAAGGGCATATGTATGTCAGCCCTCTTCGGTGACACGATTGGGATTTATGTGCTCTATTCACTTTCCTTTTGATCACCCAACACTGAGGAGATCCACTTAACATACGGAGTCCGTCTGAGATCTGGTTCCTGTGGACCCCTTGGAATCTTTGGGCCTATTTATCATTAGCCTTTGGTAAGCGGTACCTGTACAGAAAATTTCGTCAGACGTGCTGTTTGCCTTCATATGGACTTTATTTCTGGACTTTTTTACATTATCATATATGTTTTCACTATTTAACTCTCTATATATAGCATATATGCTGGGCCAGTGCTACGTATAGGCAAGTAGGCACTGGCCTAGAGCGCACATCAGTCAGGGGCGCCATGCCACCCCCCACGTTAGTAAAGCAATGGCAGCAGGGCAGGCTTTTTCCCCTGCTGTGACACAGAGGAATGGCGAGCTGCAGGCTCTCATAGTGTTTCCCTTGTTCGCCCCTCCCCTTTCTCCTGTCAGCAGTGCGGGAGAAGAGAGAGCGGCTCACAACAGCTTTCTGTCCGCTCTTTTTCTCTCCCTATTGGCCACAGCGGATGGCCAATCAGAAGAACCACATACAGCACTATGCACTCTGCACTCGGCTCTTCCTCTCCCCCTCCCCCACATGCCCGTAGTGTGCTCAGTGTCTGCAGCTGTCCCCTGTTGTGTCCCCTCTCTGGAGCCTGACACCAAGTCACACAGGAGGCGACATGCAGCACTATACACTAGGCTCCACCCCTCTGCACTCAGCTCCACCCCCAGGAGCCTGTAGTGTGCCTGATGTCTGGAGCTCTCCCCTGCCATGTCCCTTCTCTGGATGCCGACACAAATAAGTGTCCCCACTGGGGAGTGTTATCAGATCTGGGGGGTGTTATCAGAGTTGGAGGGTATCTAGGTTGTGTGTTTAGAGTGTGTGTGAGGGGTATCTGGGGGGGGTGTGATCAGATTGAGGGGGGTAATTGGGGGGTTTTAGCAGAGTTGGGGTGGTATCTGGGGGTTGTGTTTGGAGTGGGGGTATCTGGGGGGGTGATCAGAGTGGGGGGTATCTAGGGGGTGTGATCAAAGTGGGGGCAGGTATCTGGGTGGTGTGATCAGAGTGGGGGGTATCTGGGTGCGTGATCAGAGTGGGGGGTATCTGAGGGTGGGTGATCAGGATGGATGTGTGTGATCAGGATTGGGGGGGTATCTGGGGGAGTGTGATAAGAGTGGGGGGTATCTGGGGGGTGCGATAAGAATGGGGGGTATCATGGGGTGTGATCAGGGTGGGGGGTATCTGAGGGTGTGTGATCAGGATGGAGGGGTATCTGGGGGGGGTAATCAGAGTGGGAGATATCTGGGCATGTGAATGGGGTGGGGGGTATCTGAGGGTGTGTGATCAGGATGGAGGGGTATCTGGAGGGGTGTGATCAGAGTGTGGGGTATCTGAAGGTGTGTGATCAGGATAAAGGGGTATCTGGGGGGTTGTGATCAGAGTGGGGGGTATCTGGAGGTTTGTGATCAGGATAGAGGGGTATCTGGAGGTATAATAAGAGTGGGGGGTATCAGGAGGGTGTGATCAGGGTGGGGGGTATCTGAGGGTGTGTGATCGGGAGGGAGGGAGGGGTATCTGGGGGGTGTGATCAGAGTGGGGAGTATCTGGAGGTTTGTGATCAGAATGGAGGGATATCTTGGGGTGTGATAAGGGTGGGGGTCATCCGGAGGTTATGAAAAGGGTGGGGGGGTATCTGGGGGGTGTGATAAGAGTGGAGGGGTATCAGGGGGTGTGATCAGAGTAGAGGGGTATCTGAGGGTGTGTGATCAGGATGGAGGGGTATGTGGGGGGTGTGATAAGAGTGGGGGGTATCAGGGGTTTGGGATCAGGGTGGGAGGGTATCTGAGGGTGTGTGATCAGGATGGAGGGGTATCTGGGGGGGTCTATTCAGAGTGGGGGGTATCTGGGCATGTGATCCGGGTGGGGGGTATCTGATCTTGATAGAGGGGTATCTGGGGGGGTGATCAGAGTTGGGGGTAGCTGGAGGTGTGTGATCAGGATGGAGGGATATCTGGGGGGTGTGATAACAGTGGGAGGTATCCGGGGGTGTGATCAGTGTAGGGGGTATCTGACAGTGTGTGATAAGGATGGATGGGTATCTGGGGGGGGGGGTAATTAGAGTGGGGGGTATCTGGGTGTGTAATAAAAATGGAGGGGTTGGGTAGGATGGATTGGGGGTAAAGAAATGGGTGGAGAGGCGCCACAGAAATCTCCCCCCCCCCCGCCACCCCTAGGCTCCTACATACACTGCATACATATCATGCCCTGGGCTTGTGACTGACTCCACCCCCAAAATGGTAGCAGTCATTAAAAACATGGGGTATACATGGGCAGGGCGAAGGGGGTGGAGTCAGGGGCGGCGGCAAAAGTAGGTTTCGCCTAGGGTGTCAAAAATCCTTTCACCAGCCCTGCATACTCTATATGTTCCCCTAATTTGGTTTTTAGAGGTTTAGTATTGTGTCCTACATATTTGAGTGCATAAGGGTATCCCAATAAATATGCAATATGTGTTGTGTGACATGACATAAACTGTATTTTGAAATTTACATTTATTGGCCATAGAATTAAATCCACGTTCTCTTCTCTTCTACTTTTTTTTTATTGAAATCTGTTTTTATTCTACTTTACAGGAAATATAGAGCCTGTAAAGAATTGCAAGCTCTGTATTCTTTGGAGGATCGGCTATGCTTAGGACCAGTGGCGGTTGGTGCTCCATGGGCCAGGGGGGGTTGGCAGACGGACCACACCCCCCCTGACCACACCAGCTCCAGCCCGCACTGTCTCCCCCCCGGTTGCCGCCCCCTACCAGCTCTAGCCCGCACAGTCCCCCCCGGTCCCCCACCAGCTCCAGCCTACACTGTCCCCCACCAGCTCCAACCCACACTTGTCCCCCCCCGGTCGCTGGCTCACTCACCCAGCAGCGGCTTCCCCCTCAGTCTCCTCCCTCCTCCTCCTCTGTTCCTTGGCAAATAACATGGCTTTTCCTTTTAGCCAATCGGGAAGCAGGTCTCAGAACCCACTTCCTGATTGGCCAGGAGGAGAATCAGTGTGTTAATAGAGAATATTTATTCGCTATTGTCACACAACTGGGTGGGCTCGGGGCGCAGTGCTCTGCACCCCAAGCCCACCATTTTTAAAGCTTATTAGAGCAAAGGGGGCCCTCTTCTGTATATAATATGTAATTTAGCTGAAAGTATAGGACCTCATGCTTTGTCTTTCTGTAAAACTTGACAATACCTATTATTTATAGACCTGTATTGGAAACTATAATTTGTAACGTGGGTTGTGGCTATGTGGCCATATTTTTGCGATATGGCACTGCATTACTTTAACTTAAAATTGTGTGGTCCTGTGGCACTGTACCCAAATAAAATTGATGTTCTTTTTTCCCCAGAAATAGAGCTTTTGTTTGGTGGTATTTGATCACCTCTGCGATTTTTATTTTTTGCGCTATAAACAAAAAAAGAGCAACAATTCTGAAAAGAAAACTATATTTTTTACTTTCTGCTATAAAACATTCCCAATAAAAAATCTAATTTTTTTCATCATTTTAGGCCAATATGTATTCTGCTACATATTTTTTGTTAAAAAAATCCCAATAAGTGTATATTCACTGGTTTGTGCAAAAGTTATCGTGTCTACAAACTAGGGGAAAGATTTATGTTATTTTTATTTAGTTATTTTTTTTACTAGTAATGGTGGCGATCTGCGATTGTTGGCGGGACTGCGACATTGCGGCGGACAGATCGGACTCCTAACTGACATTTTTGACAGTTTTGGGGGGACCAGTGACATTACTGCAGTAATCAGTGCTAAAAATATGCACTGTTACTGTAATAATGACACTGGCAGGGAACGGGTTAACTGCAGGGGCGATCAAAGGGTTAAATGTGTCCCTAGGGGGATGATTTCCAACTGTGTGGGGATGGGCTTGCTAAATGAAAACAGTAACCTGTGTTCCTAAAAAGGAGGAACACAGGATCCCTGTGTTCATTACTGACAGTGTTTACAACGGCAGACCGCAGTTCTGTCTTCACGGGGAGCGATTACCGGTGTCCAGCGGACCCGCCGATTGGCTCCCCCTGTGCACGCCCACACCAGCAGTCCCGCAAATCAGTGTACAGGTACGTCATTTCGCGGGACAGAGCCGACCTGCCACAGTAAAACTACGGCTTGTCGGCAAGCAGTTGATAAATGTTTTATGGGATCAATGCACTATTGGAGGCTTTTTGTTTTCTCTCACACACATACGATGAGATAAAACCTGCTGATTGTGGACTGATACTACCAGGTGGATATTGACCTAAAAGCTTATTTGTGTTTTCATTAGAGTTAAAGGCAATTCAATCTGGTGAGTGCATTTCCATAGGGGGGACAGCTCTATTTAATCGCAATGGTGGTGGATATATAATATTCCAGGCTCTACTCACATATAAAGTTGACTGTTAATCACAAACTTTCCTGAATTAAATCACTTTGAAGATCTATTTTTAATTCATACACCATTATTTTGACAGTTGTATAGACCTATTTGTATCCCCATTGGATAATAAGTGTAGCCTGGCTCAGGTTAATATGGCAGTCTGGGCCAGATTTTCCATGAAACAGGTACACTAATCGTAAAGGTGTGTGTTGGGTTTATATTAGAGCAAGAGAATGTCTCAAGCACACCAGAGATCTCCAGAACGGGTCCAAAGCTTTATTCAGCAATCACATTGTTAGAGCAGATAACTATGCAAGCTGCAAACAGCTTCCTGTGGGGGCACCCAAGCAGACTAACTCCCGAGCCACTGCTATAAATGTTTATTTAGACACGAAGCCTGCCCCCTCTCTCTTCTCCCCTCTCCCATGGCTCCCACTGCTGTCTCAGCCAATGAGGAGGGAGAGGCCCCGGAGTGCCAAGTCTTTTGTGCAAAATTCTGAATAGTGATGGGGCTTAGGTAAGTATTCGGGGGTGTTGAGGGGGCTGCTGCACACATAAGGTTTTTAACCTTCATGCAAAGAATTGTTTTTTACAAAATAAAAGATAAAGTTGTGGCAGGCAAATGGTGTTAGGCTTCAAAACTGCATATGCCCTTGAAATAGCCAGAAATGAAGGTTCCCAAAATTATCAATATGTGACACTTTAAATGCTTTTACAGATCATCAACTTATAGTTAACTCTAAATTAGGGACCTAGAAATATTATTCTCTCCCACATGCATTGCAATACCCAATATATTTTTCACAATTGATGTATGCATACATGTGCATGCCCTTGACATACATGTGTGATTGGATGTGCATGTAGACAGTCGGATGCTTTCCTTTCTTTTATTTTAATATATTTTACATTTTTACGTTTTTTTTACATTTAACTTTAGTGCTATCACAAGAGGACAGCCTCCCTTTGCATTATCATTGGGCAGGTGACAGGTTCTCTTTCTACCAGAGGTGTATTAAATACTTACCCTAGGTTCACATCTACGTGGTTGCAGTTGATGCTGTTTCCAGGCTTGTGTTGCGGTGTGTTTTTAACATGCAATTTTGATATGTTTTTGATGCGGCAGCCCAGCATGCACTGGACGATAACATCACAGGGGGCAATGCCACCAGGTGATGTTGCCAGGTGCCCCTTAGATATTTTGGAACTGTCAGACAGCGGAGCAGGCAGACAGCGGGAGCCATCCGCTTTTTATTGACATAGAGGGGGGTGGGATTTGGGGACTCTCTTGTTAAAGGAGGCTTCCAGATTCCGAATAAGCCTCCAGTCCGCAAACCCCACAATCCCTGGCCAGGGTCATGGGGAAGAGGCCCTTGCCCCTATCAAAATGGGGGACAAGGTGCTTTGGGGGGATTTCCCGTCTTCTTGGCCCGCTCCTAAACAGCCAGCTATACACAATTTGTTATGGAAAAATAAAAATGCTAAACACATGTAAAAATACATCAAAAGTGCAAGTGTTTTGGTGTGGTTCCATTGAATTCTGTTACATGCAAAACGCAATCTGCTGCAGGAAAAGACCCTTACCCTTTCCAAAAACGCACTGGATGAAAAATGCATAGATGTGAACGTTTACCAAAGGAAACCATGTTAAGTGGACTGTAGTGAGTTTCTGCAAAATGCACTAAAAAATGCATACTTGTGAACCTAGACTAATGTCTCCCTTGACCTCCACTACAGCTGAGATTGTGAAAGCTCTGAACTGGAAGTGCTTAGAGCTTAGCATTCTTTATGTTCACACTCCTGGAGAGAAGATGTTCAACAGATGTTCTCAAAGTTCCTCCTCCTTGCCATGTTCACAGTATTTATTGTGGTCCAGGACTCTTGAGAGTATTGGGAGAGCTCAGGAACCATCAAGGAGAAGGGTCAGGGCTAGCTGCTGTTCATGTAGAAATGCTTAGGCAGCTCCAAGCCATCTGTTTTAACTTTTACAGAAAAGCCCTGAGTTCCAGTCCAGTAGGTGGTGGCATTGTACTTGGAGTACTGAGTAATTAGCATCTGTGGATTTATTGATTATTGCAGATTGTACATAGAGATACTGACTATTATTTTATAATTTAAAATGTTTTGGCCTAATGTCTCCCTTTTTCATGTTGTTATTGAGTGCACTGCCTATTATTAAATATTACTTTTTTTGTCACTTGAACAAGAAAATGTCAAGAAATGTAACTGACCATTGCTCAACTAAAACTGAAATCGCAGTTTTAAATTGAATTACATTATCCAGTGTTACACATTTAATTCCTAAGCAGCTATTAGATTAATAATTTTTTTATTTCAACAAGTGGGTTAAACAAAAAAATTACTAAATTCCCCCATCCATACACTTATTGTGGATGGTGAACACCTCCCACTGAGCCTTCATATTCTGACAGTGGAGAGACCCACTGTCAGAGTACACTGAACAGCATTTCTGGCTATAGTCTGCTGTGCTGCTAATTGAACCGGCAAAACCAGAAGGGTGGTTGTACAGAATTTCATTGGTAGATTGATTTCTATACAACCAAAGTGCCCGTACAGTACATGGATTTATATTTGGTCGGTCCCTGCTTAATTTGGATCTACAGTATGTATGGCCGGCTTTACTTTAATCATAATACTTTCTATAGTATTCTTTATTTTGTGATGTTTTTTTTTTTTTTTCTTTCAAAGATTTTATTGAAATTTAACAATATAAATAAACAGAACGCAACAGTTAGCCATATACAATGGAAAATAACTTACAGCGTACTCCATGGCAAGAGATAAGATATGTGGATTAATAACATCACCCAAAGGTAACCTTGCAGGCCTTAAGGCTCCTATGGGGGAAGAGCAAAACAAGTGAGCATATAAAATCGGGAGACCCGGTGGGAGGCCTTCCCGACCTCCAGGCAACCCCAATAGGATCACAATCTGTTGCTGAGGAAGCCAGGATAGACTCCACCCAAATTAGTGTTCAGTAGGAACATGAGGAGCCTGGTAAACAAGATTATCAAACAGGTGTGTAAATGAACAGGAATAATGAGTCAGTTTACTAAAATCACTAATGAAGGGAACACAACATGAAAGTGTGATCGCCTATACACAGGTAGGAGAAGAATGTAGCATTGTGAGGAAATTCCCTACAGGATTGTAACCGCAGGAGGACTGAACCATTGGGAATTCTGGATAGGCTACCCAAACCAACGTGGTAACCAACCATTGAGAGTAGAGAAGAGAACAGAGAAGGAAAGATGTGAAAAGAGACAAAGGGAGCGACAGGTGAGAGGGGGGGGGGGGAGGAAAAGAGTAGCATATACAAGTGCCCTGGAGGTCCCAAGAGCCAATAGAGAAGTGAGTGTGGATACTTAAAGTGAAGTGTGTGTATAGATCGCCCAAGATTCCCAAATAGTCTCAAACTTTTGGGAAATATTCAGGAGAATACTAGACAATTTTTCATAATTCAGAAAATCTTTCTTTTCAGCAAGGTAAAAGAGACAGTGGGGTTCTTCCATGCTTTATCTATAGTTAATTTTGCACCCAATAACATAAAGTGAATAACCCTTTTTTGGCACTTATCCGGAGCAAAGTTTAAAAGGGCTATCTGTGGAGTTTGTTGCACAGAGACTCCAGTAACCTTGCGAATCAGATGGAATACCTTGTTCCAGAATCCTCTAATTTTTGGACACTCCCTCCAAGTGTGTAGGAAGGTGCCTTTGTGAGCGCAGCCCCTGAAGCAGAGTGGCGAAGACGAGGGAAAACAGCAGTGTAGCCTTTCCGGACAAGGTACCATCTGGTTATGACTTTCAGACTGGCTTCTATTAATGAGACATTTAAAATCCCCTTATAAGTCCACTTCATAGCTGAATAATATGTCTCCGGGTCCCACTCCTGGGCCAGGTCCTTCTCCCAAGCCAGAGCATAGCTTGGCTTAGGGCCACTCCCGGACAGTGACTCGTACATCACAGAGATCCCACCCTTCTGCTCCATGGCTGATCCGCACCACACTTCATAGGTCGTAGCTGTAGAAAGTAGTGATTTCGTTTTCCATATGTAATGTAAGAAATGTGTAATCTGGTGGAACCTGAATAGTTCCGAGCTGGGCTTCTTGAGTTTGCTTTTGCAATAGGAGATAGAGAAATGCCCTGAAGGGGTGAAGAAGTGACCTATCCTGTAAAGACCTTTGTCTAGCCACCATTTGGAGTCTGTGATATTTAACCCCGGAGGAAAGCTGCGGTTTTGGAACAGAAGTGATAGCGGACGTAAAGACGAGGTAAGTTGGGAATGGCCCTTAAGCCTATCCCAAAGTGGTATGGAGTGTGAGAGTGCCAGGGCTAAAATGTCAGGCTGCTATTTGGGGAGACACCACATATGGAAGTCAATGGTGTGCAGCGGAACCGCCTGGCGTTCCATGCAAACCCAGTCCGGTTTTGCCGCTCGGGAGTAGATGACTGATATCTGAGCCAATTGGGCAGCTTGATAATACCACATGAGATTTGGAACCCCTAGTCCCCCTTTTTTCCCCAGATGAAGGAGAGGATCCTAGACTGGAAGCGTTTGACATGGTCCCTAACCAAGGGGATGGGTAGAGACCTAAAGAAAGAAAGAATCTTCGGTAGCAATGTAATTTTCACTGCATGGATCCTTCCTAGCCAGGATAGGGGGAGTTGGGATCAGCTTCACAAATCTCGACCAAAGGCCCGTACACACGTACCGATTGTCGGCCGTAAAGAATCGGCCGACGACCGGTCAGCCGATTGTAGGCTTGTTAGTATGAGGCTTCCGACAGCCGACAGCGCATTTTCGGCCGAACAGAATCTGTCGTGCAAGCATTAAAATTTTTGTTGGCCAACACCAGAACGGCCGATTGTTCGCCAGTCAGTACAGATTTCGGCCGACAGACAGCAGATTTGCAAGACTGGGCATGCTCAGAAAAGAAAAAAGACAAGGAAAGTTAACCATCACATGACATCACTTCTGCAGTCGGCTGTTGTTGGCCGACAAAATTCGTGTGCAGTCTTTTGCACTTTTCAACAGACAAGACAGCCCTCGGACAAAAGACGGCCGATCGTTCGGCCGACGATTGGTACGTGTGTACGGGGCTTTAGTTTCTGGAAAAGAGGAGGACAATTAGCTTCATATAGCCCATCTATTCTATTCATGAGGGAAACAACCAAGTATGGGATGGTGCGTTCACTCCAGATAATGGGAAAGTGAGACTTGATGCCAGACAACACCTGTTCAGGAATATTTAAATTTAAAGCATGGGACTGGCCATGTCTGGTCATGTGAAGGCCAGATATTGTGCCAAAAGAATGCAGGAGTTTATAAATGTTCGGGAGGGATATGAGCGATCAGGTAATGGTGATGTATTTTTATTTAAAAAAATGACTGTCTCTTTGTGTTCAAACATGCTTTCTCCTTCAATTAAAGGAAGCCTCCTTTAAGAGAAACTCAAAGCCTAATGCTACCAACTTTTATTGTTTAAACAAAGATTACAGGAACAGTTCACACGTGGGGGTATTTCAGCAAGACACCACAACATAGGCCTTTGCCCTTGAGAGAGACTTAAGTCCCGCACATGGTAAAAAAAAATCGGAAGTAAAATTTCATACGACGAATGATCTGTCAATTTTCTGATCGTTAGTATAGTGCTTTTGACAGCCGACTTTTTAAGGGACAAAAGCTGAAGGTGCAGGCTATAAAATTTTTATCGTTCAAGAACATAACGTCCGATTTTCGTTTAAGTTGTACAGTTTTAGTCTGAAAAAAATCGTAAGAGCAAGGCTACAAATGCTTAGAAACTAAAGAATACATACAAAACAATTCAACACATGACATCACTTCAGAAGTTGTATTCTGTCATACAAAAATTTTTGTATGTTGAGTAACCTCTTCACTTTCGATGTGAGACTAGCATGCAACAAAAAATGGATGAATATTCATCCAATAATCTGATCATGTGTACCAGGCTTTAGTTTCACCTGGTCTGTTCCCCTCACAGGCTAGCTCTATCGAGAGTTTCTTACTGTCTCTCAGACTACACACCCAGTCTGCTTGGATGCCTTTCTGTTTAGGCACAGAAATGCCTGGATTCACACTGGAGGTAAGTTCCTCTGCCTCAAAATCACAAAAAGTCTGTCTGTCTGTGTACAGACTCTTACATTGTTTAGCAAACCCACTTGTCTTCATTTGAATTACCTAATTTGGCTGTTTATCTCAGATTGTCAGACACCTTAAAGAGACTGTAAAGGCAGAAGGTTTTTTTTTATCTTAATGCATTCTATGAATTAAGATAAAAAACCTTCTGCGTACAGCAGCCCCCCTCAGATCCCTAATACTTATCTGGGCCCTTCTTTATCCAGCAATGTTGCAGGAGTGTCTCAGCTGCCCGGGACTCCCCTCCTCATTGGCTGAGACATTGGTGATTGACTCCCGATGCTGTCAATCTAAGTAAGTCAGCCAATCAGGAGAGAGAGGGTGCAGGGCCGGGTCGCAGATCCGTGTCTGAATGGACACACAGGGAGTTGTGACTCAGGTCTGGTGCCCCCATAGCAAGCTGCTTGCTGTGGGGGCACTCAACAGGATGGAGGGGCCAGGAGCACAAAAAAGGAACCCAAGAAGAGAAGGATCTGGGCCACTCTATGAAAAACTAACTACACAGAGCAGGTAAGTATATGCTTGTTATTTAGAAAATAAAAAACATTTACAATCACTTTAAAAGGGCTCAAAAAATTATAATAATAGATGGGCAAATATTTTTATTTTTTTTTGAAGAACATGAAAAAAGGGCAACAGTTTGACACTTTCCAATTTTCAATTAAGCCTTTTGAACAAAACACCAGCTTGACAACCCAGACAAGAGATCTATGAGCATTTGGATTCTAACATCAGCCCATTTCCTATTCTAGAAGAACACCCTAAAACCAGAAAATAGTAGCCAGTTGCAATTGCGCAGTCACTGTGCATTTCAGTGTTTTCCTGTTTTATTGCAGTTTGTTCCACTTGGTGGATCATTCAAAAAGATGAGAGTATAAAGTAAAATACCAGTTTAAATAAAAAATATGGTTGCTATAAAACAAACATAAGAAGTAGGCACACTAACCTAGCACATTCATTAAAAGCTGAGCTACATTACATCTGATGTTAACAGGCTCCCAGTATATCTTTACTCTGGGAAACCTGATGTCACTCTCTGCCAAATCACAGATCATTGATATTTGGGGGGATACATAGAGATAGGCAAAGTCTCTATCCTAAAAAAAACATTGTCTCCTTTAGCCACAGTGCATGAGAGGTGAATTAATTCCTGGATATAACAAAGTATACACACAGGGCATTGGCTCAAAATCTGGAGTTGAACATTTATGAAACATGGAAAAATGGACATTATTATCCGTAATATTATTTTAGAAAAACATGTCTCCAGTGAAAAATAAAATGTACACAATAATTTAACATACAATAAATTACATTTAAAGGATGAACACAAAACTGAAGAGGCAGCTAAACAATAACATTTGTGTAAAACATAGGGTCACATATTATCACTATACACTATAAAATATAAGGTAAACATCAGAGCAGTTGTAAAATTAAAAAACCAAATGTAAATCTTTTATAAAGACTAGAATTATCAAGCAGTATCCAGGGATTAGCCATCCAGAGTTTTGATAATGATATGAAATAAATCATCCAGAATATTTGCGATTTGGGGTTTTACTGCCAAACATTTTTCTTTAGCAATTTAGGTCATTTCTCAGAGGGATAACCACAGCACCATATAAACCAGGTGTAAATCTTTATCTGGGCCCTCCTGATACTTAATCATACAAGAAAGAAAAATATTCTTAGAATTTTAGCCTGTGCTGCTTGTAGTACTTAGTTTGTTATAATTAAAATGCGTTTGTTAAAGTGGTTGTTGGACTGACATATCTTTTTCACTAAGGGGCTGATTGCTTACTTGCTAAGAAAGTTTTTTTGAAAGTATATGTAAACCCTAAGTATGTTATATTTGCTCCCTCTGGGTTTGGTAAACATACCAAAGAATGTGCTTGTTATTACATAGTTACATAGTTAGTTAGGTTGAAAAAGACAAGACCAACTGGCTCAACCAATAAAAAAACAGTAAAGAAAACCCAACCATCCAATCCCATAAACACAATCCTATACCCACAGTTGATCCAGAGGAAGGCGAACAAACCTCAGCAAAACATGATCCAATTTGCTACAGCAGGGGCAAAAAACCCTTCCTGATCCCCCGAGAGGCAATCTGATATTCCCTGGATCAACTTTACCTATAAATATTAGTACCCACTTATATTAAGTACAACGAGGATAGAATCCATGCCCATTTTTAAAGCAATCTAGTAAGCTAGCCAGAACCACCTCTGGAGGGAGTCTATTCCACATTTTCACAGCTCTTACGGTGAAGAAACCTTTCTGTATTTGGAGACAAAATCTGTTTTCCTCTAGATGTAAAGAGTGCCCCCTTGTCCTCGTGTTGACCTTAAAGTGAACAACTCAACACCAAGTTCACTATATCGACCCCTTATGTATTTATACATGTTGATCATATCCCCCCTAATCTCCTCTTCTCAAGAGAGAATAAATTAAGTTCCTCTAATCTTTTCTCATAGCTGGGCTCCTCCATGCCTCTTATCAGTTTGGTTGCCCTTCTCTTCTCTCTTTCTCCAGTTCCCAGATATCCTTTTTAAGAACTGGTGCCCAAAACTGAACTTCATATTCCAGATGAGGTCTTACTAATGATTTGTACAGGGTCAAATTATATCTCTCTCTGTAGTCCATGCCTCTGTTAATACAAGAAAGGACTTTGCTTGCTTTATGTCTGTTTAACATGTGCAAATTAATAGCTGTTGATCCTGTAGGAAATCTAGTGAGCTGATGACCACTTGTGTTCTTTGTTTTATATAAGGAGGTGATTATGAGATGGTTAGGTGTTCTGTAACTCTGCCATACTTCCTGTCCTGGGTGACAATGCTGATCCTCCATAGAAATTACTGGGGTTGTACTTGACAGGGGCAATAGTTATTTTCACGTGAGTTATTATTTTCTCAATAACTAAGCCTGAATCTTTGTAACGCTCCTTGCGTTTCTTATAAGGTGTGGATTTTCAGCTGCAGAAGTAGTTCCACGTCAGTAGTCATGTAGGAGATATGCTGAGATACCAATCCCAACCTCAATGACTCATCATGTATGGAAGGTCTTATTTCAGCCAGTAAATACACACAGTAATTAAGCTGGTTCCTAGAGTGACTTTATATACATGTGGTAAGACAATGATAAAGGTCTTAGGGATAGGTTTGAGTGGAAGTGGTAGGTGACAGACACTTGAGGTGAGACAGTGCAGATGGATGCAGGAAGGGTTAGCGATCATGTATGATAACAGATGACAGAGTAGCAGGTGCATACAGGAGAGATCAACCCAGTGCAGGAAATAGTAGCAGTAGCCTCAAGAGCTAGCAATCTAGTTATGCAGATGTAAAAGACAGTCCTTGCTATGCAGAGCTAAATAGTGTAAGCCTAGTACAAGTCTATAGAGATTTCCCCTGTGGGGTACTTAGCACTAATAGCGATAGCCGAAGGATCACTCAGGAGATGCGGATGATACAGTAGCAGGATGCAGGGATCAGCGCAGCGAGGTTCGTCAGCGAGGAGAGCTTGCAAGCATGGAAGCTTCAAGCAAGATTAGTATCCAGGTAAAGGTGTTTGAACGAACACATGTGAGTGAGAACCAACGCCCTAAATAGCCATCTAGTCCGGCGCTGGGTGATGACAGCTTCAGCCTTAAAGGGAAACACACCTATATGTGTTTCTTCTGTCTAGGTAGATGGAAATCACCCGGAATAAATGTGATAGGAGGCACTGAGAGTGCCAGAACCTTACAATCTTGGGGAAGGAAAAACATGTTTATTTTTGAACAGATACTGTGTGGCAGCAGCTTTGCACATAAGAATTGCTTTTTGTGGAATCTGGACACAAGCTCTGCTGTTCTGCTAGAAAGTGGCTTTGAAGCATAATTAGAGAAAGACATGTAGGATTTATCTTATATGTTCTAATTTATTGTTGTGGACAAGCTTCTAAGTTGCTTAATTCTAGAAATGTTAAGCATATTTTTTTTCTAATGTTGCAGACAAAGTAAAGCGTATTGTGGCAAGTCTCAAAAACGTGCCTACTGAGTTGACTCATGTTATCTGTACAAAAATCCTGTTCCTAATGCTGTTTACCTATCAATGTTGCTGTTATTATATGTGACGAAGAATGCAGGCACTTTGAAAATAAAAGCAGGAAAAGACATCCATAACCCCATACTCAAAGCAGTAGAAAATCACAAGAAAGAGGGAGGGGCTGATAAAGGCACTACTACATGCTATTGCTGGCCACTACCCATCAGGCCATTTTTGGTAGGACTGCAGAGCATTAGATCTGGACAAAATAACTTTTTAATAAGTCATATGAGTTTTGATAAGCCATATGAGTTAGCTGAAAATGTTTTCCCCTTCTCATTATTGAGGGTGATCACATTTATAGCGGGGTCTAAATTCTAATAGGGGCAGGCAGTATATATTTCTTAAAAGTAATTGAAAGTGTGATACCTCCAAACATCACAAAAGTTACATAGTTACATAGTTACATAGTAGGTGAGGTTGAATAAAGACAATAGTCCATCCAGTTCAACCTGTGTAGGTGTGTGTGACTGTAATCATCTAACATAGCCCTTTATCTCCTGATCCTTGAGATGTAAGTCTAAGAGTCTTTTGAAAGTCACCATACTACCCGCAGAAACCACCTCTTGTGGTAGACAATTCCACAATCTTGTAGCCCTAACAGTAAAGAACCCCCCACGTTGCCTGAGGTTAAATCGCTTCTCCTCTAATCGCATTGTATGTCCTCGAGTCCTCATGCAATTCCTTCGAATGAACAGCTTTTTTTCTAAGCTGAGATCCCCATTAAGATATTTATAAATTGCTATCATGTCCCCTCTCAGACGTCTCTTCTCCAGGGAAAATAAATCGAGCGATTGCAGCCGCTCTTCATAGGTAAGGTCCTCCAATCCCCTAATTAGTTTAGTTGCCCTTCTCTGGACTCTCTCCAGCTCCAACACATCCCTCCTGAGGACTGGCGACCAGAACTGGACAGAATACTCCAGATGCGGTCGGACCAGAGTTTTATAAAGTGGAAGGATTATAGTCTTATCTCTGGAATACATCCCTTTCTTTATGCATGCTAATATTCTGTTGGCTTTGGAAGCTGCCGCTTGGCATTGCATGCTGTTGCCTAATCTATCATCAACCAAGACTCCCAGATCTTTCTCCATTTTTGAGTCCCCCAAGGGTTCCCCTCCTAACATGTATTGTGTTTTTATGTTTTTGGTCCCCAAGTGCAAAACCTTACACTTCTCCACATTAAACCTCATTTGCCATGTCGTTGCCCACTCCGTAATTTTGTCCAGGTCATTCTGTAGGATATCTGCTTCATGCTGTGCAGTTATTGCCCTGGCCAATTTTGTGTCATCTGCAAAAATTGATAACGAACTACTGATCCCGTCCTCAATGCTGTTTATGAATAAATTGAACAAGGTTGGTCCCAGGACTGAGCCCTGGGGCACCCCGCTTACTACCTCAGCCCAGTCTGAGTATGCGCTGTTTATTACCACCCTTTGGACACGGCCTTTTAGCCAGTTCCGTATCCAAGAGCAAACCCTGCTGTCGATACCTGCAGACCTTATTTTATAAATTAAGCGCTTGTGGGAAACTGTATCAAACGCCTTAGCGAAATCCAAGTACACCACATCCACTGGTCTGCCCCTATCTAGCTCACAGCTCACTTCCTCGTAGAATGCTAAGAGATTGGTTTGACAAGAACGCCCATTTGTAAACCCGTGCTGGTTACTACTGATGATGTTGTTGTCTTTAGCATACTCTACAATATAGTCCCTTATCATCCCCTCCAGAAGTTTACATACTATTGATGTCAAACTGACAGGCCTATAATTTCCCGGGATATGTCTCTGGCCCTTTTTGAATATCGGAATCACGTTAGCCTTCCTCCAATCCCCTGGTACATCTCCTGTCCTAATACTGTCAGCAAAGATTAGGAACAGTGGTCTAGATATAACCATACTGAGTTCCTTGAGCACTCTCGGATGTACGCCATCCGGGCCTGGTGATTTGTTTGTGTTAAGTTTATCCAGTCTTTCCCTGATTTCCCCCTCTGTTAGCCATAGTGGCAAGTCCTGTGTATTACTACTAACCATACAGTCATGGTCAGTGTACCCCTCCTTTTCCTGCGTAAAGACTGACGAGAAAAAAGCATTCAGCACGGTTGCTTTTTCAGTGTCCTCTGTAACCATCCTCCCATCATCGTTAATTATGTGTGCAATATGCTCTGCCCTAGTTTTTTTGCTGTTGATATATTTAAAGAATTTCTTTGGGTTTTTTTTACTATCCTCCGCTATTTGTCTCTCAAAGTTGATTTTAGCCATCTTGATTTCGTGTTTACACTTCTTATTTTCCTCCTTGTATTGCTGGAAGGCTGATACTGTGCCCTCTGATTTATATTTCTTGAAGGCCAATTTTTTTCCCCTAATAAGTTTTTTAACGCTACGGTTTAGCCAGCCAGGTTTGGCTTTGTCTCTTCTAAATTTATTCCCCATAGGAATGCACTGCAAGATGCCTTTGCTTACTATGTTCCTAAAGCATTCCCATTTTTCCTCAGTGGTCAGGGATCCCAGGGTTTGGTCCCAGTTTACCCTTTCCATCATTGAGTACAATTTTGGAAAGTCTGCCCTTCTGAAGTTTAGGGTTCTTATGTTCCCCACTTGCCTTTTTATATTGTTATTTATACTAAATGTGATCATCCTGTGATCGCTAGAGCCCAGATTGTCCTGGACTCCTACCTCCGAGTTGAAATGGAGAATACAAATAAAGCCTACCACTGTGAGCTTTGGCTCTATAGTTTACCCATACACTCCAAACTTGTCATAAGACTTGAAGAGTCAAACACCCCCCTGTTCAGGTCGCACCAGAACATCTCGAACAGGGAAATGTTCTAGCGAACATGCTAACTCCATTAAAGTCTATGGGACACGAACATGAAAAATCAAAAGTCCTAATTTTAAAGGCTTAAATGCAAGTTATTGGCCCAAAAAAGTGTATGGGAACCTGGGTACTGCCCTGGGGGACATGTATCAACGCAAAATTTTTTTTTTTAAAACAATCAATTTTACAGGAGCAGTGATTTTAATAATGCTTAAAGTGAAACAATAAAAATGAAAAATTCCTTTAAATATTGTGCCTGGGGGGTCCCCTTAATGTGCCTGTAAAGTGGCACATGTGTGCGATGTTTGTAGTCTGCTGCAGCAATACTGACATTTCTAAAGGAAAAAATGTCATTTAAACTTTCTCGAGACTGTAATGTATTGTCAACTCCCGCCAATACAGGTAAAATAAATGAAAAAAACAGCGTGGGGTCCCCCCCAAAATCCATACCAGACCCCTTGGGTCTGGTATGGGTTTTAAAGGGAACCCCACGCTAAAATTTAAAAAATGGCGTGGGGTTCTCCCTAAAATCCATACCAGACCCTTATCCTAGCACACAGCCTGGCTGGCCAGGATGGGGGTGGGGGTGAACGAGCGCCCCCCTCCTGAACCATACCAGACCACATGACCTCAAAATGGTGGGTGGGTGCTTTGGGGCAGGGGAGGCTCTGCCCCCCACCCCAAAGCACCTTGCCCCCATGTTGATGGGGACAGGGGTCTCTTCCTGACAACCGTGGGCTGTGGTTGTTGTGTCTGCGGGGGAGGATTATCAGAATCTGGAAGCCCCCTTTAACAAGGGGGGCCCCAGATCCCACCACCCCCATGTGAATGGATATCAGGTACATCATACCCCTACCCATTCACCAAAAAAGTGCACAAAAAAAATAAAGACAAAAGCCAGTTTTGGAAAAGTCCTTTATTAAAAATAAAAAAATAGTGTCCCCCGATGATCAGTCGCCTGCCCGGAAAATAGAAAAAAAAAAGCAGCTCCTGCTTCTATGGACGCTTCCCACGCTCTGAGCTGTTTTGATTTTGACAGCTCTTTTATAGGGACCTGACGTCACAAGCCGCCCCACAATGCACTGCTCAGGTACAGTGAATAAATTACATGATGTCAGTAATTTTTTTTTTTCTATTTTTTGGGCGGGCGGGTGACTTATCTTCGGGGGACACTATTTTTTAATTTTTTAATAAAGGTCTTTTCCCAAACTGACTTTTGTCTTTATTTTTTTGTACACATTTTTGGTGAATGGGTACGATGTACCCAATATCCATTCACATAGGGAGGGAGGGGCAGGATCTGGTGGAAGTTAGAAGTTAGGGAGAGTGTGTTCAGCTGGTGGTGGGTTCGAATGCCAGCAGGTGATTTATTGGAATTCAGAGGTCAGAGTCCATGATAATGACGAACGAGCGAACAGCCAATGTTTGGGTTGAACTTACGTTCGACTCGAAGCTCATCCCTATGGATGACCTTATAAATTATAATAATGATAGGTGAAGATTAGAGATGAGTAAATCTGCCTGGGTTTAGTTCACAACCATTTTTTCATATCTCGCTTGAAGTTTGCACATTTTGTTGCCCAATTGAGTTATATGGAAGCAAATCTTGTTATTCAATTCTGCTTATTTGTTGAGCGAATAAACAAACTATTGGTAAACAAATAGCACTGTCATGGGGAACATGAACCAATGACAAAATAAAAAATAATAAACAATATTTCTCCAGACACAGAACTGTCAGCTCTCCCTGAGGCCCTGTTCACATCCGAGCATTTTTCAGCTCATAAAACACTCATCTCTGAAGTTTCAAAACGTCCAACAAGAAAAATCCCATTCATTTCAATGGCCCCTGTTAACATATGAGCGTTTTGTCACCTGAAGTAAAATGCCTGAAGCTCAAAAAATGACATGAGCTTTTTTTTGGCAGATTACAAGCGTTTTTGTTAGATGTCAATGCCTGCCTCCAAACACCTGCAAAAAATGCCTGAAAAAAAGCCTGAAAAATGCTTGAGAAACGACCTGAAAACGATACGCTTAGGTGTGAATGGAGCCTAATAGTGCCAACACACACCAACAGTAAAGTTTCTGTGAGCCCACCATTTTATAGCAAAGGTTCTATTCTTTAAAATGATTGATGTTTGTCAATAGCTGTCTCAGGGCAAAGGCTATACACTGAGTATAAGGTTGTTCTTTATATATATATATATATATATATATATATATATATATATATATATATATATATATATATATATATATATATATATAAGCACTTCCTGTCTATTGAAGGCTGGCTTTGAAAAAAATAAATGGAGAGAGAGAAAGTCTTAGCCACATGTTTTCTCCATTCTGCTAATTCAAAACCAGAATAGACTATTATGCAAATATTCCTGTGTTCCAATAGTTGAATTATATCTGCCGATAGCTTCTTTAGTCTGCTTTTTAATCCTTGTGACAGATGGAGTATCTCTGTCCTGTTGTTATTATCTCACATGCACAGTGTCAGATAGCTAGGTCTGTGCTACTTTATGTGTGTAGTGGTCATCTTCCAGTATATTGGTGGGTGAACCTGGTTATTGCAATAGTTAATTTGCAACTCCTGGTATTTTAGTGAACCCTGTCTCTTCTGATCTGGGATTCTATAGCAAATTTTAACTTAGGGTTCAATGTCCAGCATAAACTAGAGCCAGGTTAGGTATCCAATGGCCACTTCATGTAGTTAGAGTTAAAATTGCAAACTACTAGGGAGAGACTAAAGCGCAGAGTAGATAAACTGACTCTGAGTTTTAGTGCCACACCAGTTTTTGCATGTGAGAAGCTGCATTTTTAGGCTGGTTTAACAACAGTTGCAGATTCTACCATAACTGCTAATCTTGACTTCAGGTCCCTGACACCAAGACAGATGTCACATTGTGATCATCCTCAGGGGCCCCAGCAACTGGACTTTGTTGCAACATTCATCTTAATGCATCTCTATTGATAGCTATATATACCCGGTGTGGCAGAGCGTTGTCCTGCTATGGTCTAGAAAGAGGTTATACATAGTTACATAGTAGGTGAGGTTGAATAAAGACAATAGTCCATCCAGTTCAACCTGTGTAGGTGTGTGTGGCTGTAATCATCTCACATAGCCCTGAATGTTCTGATCCTTGAGATGTAAATCTAAGAGTCTTTTGAAAGCCACCATACTACCTGCAGAAACCACCTCTTGTGGTAGAGAATTCCACAATCTTGTAGCCCTAACAGTAAAGAACCCCCCACGTTGCCTGAGGTTAAAACGCTTCTCCTCTAATCGCATTGTATGCCCTCGAGTCCTCATGCAATTCCTTCGAATGAACAGCTTTTTTTCTAAGCTGAGATCCCCATTAAGATATTTATAAATTGCTATCATGTCCCCCCTCAGACGTCTCTTCTCCAGGGAGAATAAATCGAGCGATTGCAGCCGCTCTTCATAGTTAAGGTCCTCCAACCCCCTAATCAGTTTAGTTGCCCTTCTCTGGACTCTCTCCAGCTCCAACACATCCCTCCTGAGGACTGGCGACCAGAACTGGACAGAATGCTCCACATGCGGTCGGACCAGAGTTTTATAAAGTGGAAGGATTATAGTCTTATCTCTGGAATACATCCCTTTCTTTATGCATGCTAATATTCTGTTGGCTTTGGCAGCTGCCGCTTGACATTGCATGCTGTTGCCTAATCTATCATCAACCAAGACTCCCAGATCCTTCTCCATTTTTGATTCCCCCAAGGGTTCCCCTCCTAACGTGTATTGAGTTTTTATGTTTTTAATCCCCAAGTGCAAAACCTTACACTTCTCCACGTTAAACTTCATTTGCCATGTCGTTGCCCACTCCGTAATTTTGTCCAGGTCATTCTGTAGGATATCTGCTTCATGCTGTGCAGTTATTGCCCTGGCCAATTTTGTGTCATTATGACCTAGAATTATCAACTAGGCAGGTTTATGGGCTCCAGGGAGCTTGTGTCATGGAGAGGAAACTGGCTTTTCAGTTTCTACAGTGCTTGGTAAAATCTGTTTTGGGACCTGGAGCCTGCAGATTTTAAAGTGATCCGGGTGGGATGAAATCTTTAATCCTGGGTCCAGGTATTCTGAACAGCTAGCACACTAATTGGTCAGGTGTGTGCTGGGCTTTTAGTAGTGACCTGACCATGATTCTGGGCTTCATCATGGCAGACAGAAGGTCATTGCCCAGGAGTCAGGCGGGGCTCCACCTAGGAAAGAGGTGGAAGCCAGAGCAGCAAAGGACCTGTTAGCTGTGTGCACCGAGTTGGCGGTTCTGTTGGAGACAGACAAAGACCTGGAGTGTAAGCCAAGAGCGGCAGTGCTGCAAGTGCAAGCCAGAAGGGCTGAATGTCATTTATTTTGATGGAAAAGGAACGCTGAATACCCCTGCAAGGGAAACTCGTGTTTTGTGTTTGCTAAACTTTCTTTTAAAAAGTAACTCCACTTTTGTGGGGAAAATAAACAAAGAAAAAGAATATAGTGTATACAATTGCGACACAAATCATATTGTAATTGAATGTTATTAAAAGTTACCTTTCCTTTTCAGTCTGCAGCCGTTGTAATTTTCTGATAATGAAATGCAATATGGCTACCTGGAGCTGTACTGTACACAGAATGTGTACTGACTACACCCCAGAAACATCATTTCCTGCTTGTGTGATTGGCTCGCCGATTTTTCCAGAAGTCTACACTAAGATGCAAGTTAGATTTCTGGCATCCCCAGGAACAAAAATGTCATTTTTGGTGAGATACTCCCAATAGGAACACGTCTAATGGGATGTAGGCCCAGCAGCTTTCCTCATTAGAGCTCTGCAGCTACCACAGCTGATAGATAATTATGAAACCACTTCCATTAGACCCACTCAGCACAGAGGAACAAACAATGATTTCTTCAGAATAACAAAAGGTGGGAATCTGCAACAAAGTTTGTTAAAACCCTTGCAATGTACAGAGATCACCCAGAGGGGAATGTTTTTTTCTCAACAAAAGTGGAGTTACAAATGGGCAAGAAAACCTTTAAAAAGAAGAAAAATGAGTGGTGATGTCCCTAAAAGCTCAAAACTTGATGCTAGTTCTCCCACCCGGTATAAGTGCACAATTTCACTAGGACTCCTATTGCACCCTTTGCTGATAATACATGTTTGTACATTGGATGTGCAGTTTGTACTATTATAATTTTTTTAATAAAATGTTTGTATACTGTTGTGTAGCTACAGTATTTACTTATTACCATGAGTATATACTGTAGCTACACACCAGTATACAAACATTTTATTAAAAAAATTATAATAGTACAAACTGTACATCCATTGTACAAACAGGCTTTATGCGGGTTGCTGTAGTTTTGGTTCTCTTATTTACCTAGAGGCTTAGCTCAATATCCTGTTAGGGGAGGGCCATTTGTCATAACCCCCCCCCCAAAAGGGGGCTACACTTTAACTGCTTTAAGACTGTCCGCCGCACATTTACTGCGCAGGCAACCTTTCCTGCGAAAACCGACATAGCCCTACTTCAGTCGAATGCCGCAGGCGGCGCTCTCCCACCGGCACTAGGCAGCGGGGATTCCGATGCACGGGGCCGGCAGCCACGATTGCCGCCGGGCACCCGCAATCGCTCCCCACTGAAAGAGAAGAACGGTCAGCTGTTGTAAACACAGCTGACCGTTCTTCTCTCTGAAATGATCACAGAGCACCTGTGATTCTGCTATATAGGGCCACAGGTCTCTATGATCATTTTACAAGCCAATCCCTCCCACAGTTAGTAAACACCCCCTAGGCTCACACTTAACCCTTTGATCACCTCGAGGTTAACCCCTTCCCATCCAATGTCATTATTACAGTAACAGTGCATATTTTTAGCACTGATTACTGTAGTAATGTCACTGGTCCCCCAAAAGTGTCAAAAATGTTAGTTAGGGGTCCAACTGTTCGCCGCAATGTTGCAGTCCTGCTAAAAATCGCAGATCACCACCATTACTAGTAAAAAAATTAAAAATTACATCAATCTTTACCCTAGATTATAGACGTGATAACATCAAAATACGCTTATTGCAATTTACCAAAAATATGTAGAAAAATACAAATTGGCCTAAAAGGATGCAAATATAGCAGATGTTATATAGCAGAATATGAAAAATATAGTTTTTTTTTCTTTCCAGAAATGTCACTCTTTTTTTGTTTATAGCACAAAGAATACAAATCTCACATGTGCTCAAATACCACCAAAAGAAAGCTCTATTTGTGTGGAAAAAAAGGACATACATTTTTTTCCGGTACGGTGTCACACGACCCATCAATATTCCTTTAAAATAACGCAGTGCCAAATCACAAAAAATGGCCTGGTCATTAAGGGGGCAAATCCTTCCTGTCCAGAAGTGGTTAAATTTACCTTCTCCCAGATCAACTGTGGCTATGGGATTGTGTATGTAGGATTGTAAAAAAAATAAATAAATAGTTTTGTTTTGTTTTCCCCTTTTTATTAGTTGAACTAGATGGACTTTGTGTCTTTTTTCCACTAGACTATGTATCTATGTAGAAAATGTGTACTAAAGTGATCTGGATATGTGAGGTTATCTTCTTCCACAAGTATATCTGCTTGACAGTACATGTAATTCCACTCAAAATCTAAAGGAAAAATAAATGCATCATGTTTAACCACTTAGCAACCACTTCATTGTAGCTTTATTGCTACATGGCAGCTGTTCTGCACAGAATCACATATATACACATGATTCTGCATTTTCAGGTACTGTAAATGGGTGTGCACACGCATCCGTCCCCCGCACCAAGTTGTGCTGTGATTTGTCACATCACATGCCGGTCGCGGGGTGTCGGCCAGTGATTGACCGCAGGCACCTGGTGGTCAGCTCTGAGTCTCACAGAACACAGCTGTGTCAGTGTAAACAGCACATAGCTGTGTTCAGTGACAGGGGATCTAGTATTTTTTCATTCCCATGAAAAAAAAACAAGATTCACAGTAAAAGCAGCAAACAGTACATACACAAACACATGTTAGGCACATATTTAACCCCTTGATCGCCCTAGATGTTAACCCCTTTCTGCCCACAGTCATTAGTACAGGAACAGTGCATACTATTAGCACTGATCACTGTAATAATGGCACTGGTGATGTCAGTGGCAGTTAGTTAGTTCCCCCCAGTGGCAGTTAGTGTCAGATTGACCACTGCAGAGTTGCAGTCCCATTATAAGCCCCGGTTCACACTTATGCGAGTGCGGGGTTCGCATGTAATGTCGGAGCGCACTGCTCCTTCATTACATGTGATTGGCTGTGCGGTGCGAGTTTAGCTATACACTTTGTATGGATAAATTCGCACCGCACCCGCAGCAAACTCGCACAGGACCCTTTTTTGCAGCCGCATCAGGATCGGATCGCACAGCGGTTCACACTTGTGCGATCCGATCCTGTGCGAACTGCAAGATCGCACTGCGATATGCGATCAAACTGGAGGTGTCGTTAAGATTACATTGACACCCCCAGCGTATCGCATATGGCAGTGTGAACTGCCGGGGGTGCGTGTGCGATGCGGCAACAGGCTGCGGATTCGCAGCCTTCCCGCATCGCATAAGTGTGAACCCGACCTAAGTTGCTGATCGCCACCAATGCTAGTATAAAATAAATAAATAAATACAATTTCCAGTATATTTCCCATAGTTTGGATAACTTTCACACAAACCTATTAATATACACTAACTGGGATTTTTTGACATGAAGCAGAGTTATAAGTATCGTAATGTCGCATAGCAAAAAATTTCCACTCATGAAGGGGGGTAAATTTTCCAGGGGGCAAGTGGTTAAACATGCCTTCTAAATCTTGAACCTTCTTGTCTCCATAGATGTATGATCTAAATAAGTTATCAAACTCTATGTATCTGCATATAAAACATTTTTCTTTAATAAAAAGTCTTATTATCTCTGCTGCCTCAAAGTAAAGCAAAAGTTTTGGCAAAAAACAACTTAAGAGTTTGCTTGTTTGTAATTGTTAGGGAGAGAATGCTAGCTAAGGAAATCAAAGCAATCAAAATTCTTATATAATTTAAAAAGCATTTTTGGATCGAATGACTAACATGATTGTTATGTGCAGAGAAAACTGACACTATTGTTATTTAATCCATGAATCATTTGCCACTGTATTTAGGGTTTCCGGTAAACATTGAAATTAACAGACTGCTTTGCCAAATTTAACTCTCAAGAATCAGAATTTCTCTATCATTAAAGTACAGATTAGGGTTGAGCGAACACGGACTGTATTATTCGTGTTCGTACCGAATAATTGGATTTTTGTTACCCGAACATGGACACGAACACTTTACTGTATATTCGGGTAAAAATCCGTGCTCGGTCGTTTTATTTCCGGGTTTTGCATGCTTTGGCGCGCTTTTCATGGCGGGCTTTCAACAGCCAATCAACAAGCGTTTAACTGGTGTGCCTAAGCCATCCCAGCCATGCCTACAAATGTATCAGTAGCTGTGATTGGCCGTCTGAAGCATGTGACCAAGTCTTTATAAGTTCGAGGCAGCGCCGCTGCGGCGTCATTCTGCTGTTTAGATCAGGGAGAGAGCACACATCAACGTGCTGGCTGCTGATTAGGGACAGACAGGAAAAAAAAACATTTGTGTCCGAATAGAATTGAGGGACAGGTCGGAGTGTGTTAGGCAGGGCGAGTTGTAGGCATTTTAGGGAGAGAGTCTGCTGATTTTTTAGGGACAGTGCGTTCTACAAACTACAATCGACATTGCTGTGTGGGGTGGGGTTTGCAGTCACCCGATCTACGATCTTATCAATCCTGTTAGGGAGAGAGTCTGCTGATTTTTAGGGAAAGTGTGTTCTACAAACTACAATCGATATTGCTGTGTGGGGTGGGGTTTGCAGTCACCCGATCTACGATCTTATCAATCCTGTTAGGGAGAGAGTCTGCTGATTTTTAGGGAAAGTGTGTTCTACAAACTACAATCGATATTGCTGTGTGGGGTGGGGTTTGCAGTCCCGATCTACGATCTTATCAATCCTGTTAGGGAGAGAGTCTGCTGATTTTTAGGGAAAGTGTGTTCTACAAACTACAATCGATATTGCTGTGTGGTGTGGGATAGGAGATAGGCAGGTGTCAGTGGTCCACATCCATTTTGCTGTGTGTGGGCTGCAGTGAACACAATCTTTTTGGGGTGCAGTGAACACAATATTTTTGGGGTGCAATGAATGCAATATTTTTGGGGTACAGCGAACACAATATTTTTGGGGTGCAGTGAACACAATCTTTTTGGGGTGCAGTGAACGCAATCTTTTTGGGGTACAGTGAACACAATCTTTTAGGGGTGCAGTGAACACAATCTTTTTGGGGTACAGTGAACACAATCTATTTGGGGTGCAGTGAACACAATCTTTTTGGGGTGCAGTGAACATAATCTTTTTGCCCACTGAGGAGGAGGGAGAAAAGTATTTTTCTATCAGGCACTGTGTGCAGCCTTTTTCCTTCAGCTGTGCTGTGCTGAGTGACTGATCATACACTGCTGTGTTCAGTTCACATGTGCTAATATTGAGTGGTTTCAAAAATCATACACTTTTTTTCTGTTCCACTATACAATATACAGCCTTGGGTTAAAAAAAATTAAATTGTGGCCTGCAGCAGAGCTGAATGATATTTGGGGTTTTTGGGGTTCATCTCATACTTTTGAAGATTTGAGGGTGCTGCCTGTTCCATACTCCTCCTACTACTCATCCAGCCTTTTAGGGGTACAAACAATAGTAATTGGGGCCTAGTGTGGTTGTGTACGTGTGATATACACAAACTTTTTTTGATCATATTTTCTATTCCGCTATTTAATCAAAAACCTTTGGGGATCAGTTAAATTGGGCGATAGTCTGTGTCGGTATGTGTGAGATCCACCTTTCCAAGTTTTTGGGGTTCATCTCATACTTCTGAAGATTTGAGGGTGCTGCCTGTTCCATACTCCTCCTACTCCTCATCCAGCCTTTTAGGGGTACAAACAATAGTAATTGGGGCCTAGTGTGGTTGTGTACGTGTGATATACATACACTTTTTTTGATCATATTTTCTATTCCGCTATTTAATCAAAAACCTTTGGGGATCAGTTAAATTGGGGGATAGTCTGTGTTGGTACTTGTGAGATCCACCTTTCCAAGTTTTTGGGGTTCATCTCATACTTCTGAAGATTTGAGGGTGCTGCCTGTTCCATACTCCTCCTACTCCTCATCCAGCCTTTTAGGGGTACAAACAATAGTAATTGGGGCCTAGTGTGCTTCTGTACGTGTGAGATACATACACTTTTTTTGATCATATTTTCTATTCCGCTATTTAATCAAAAACCTTTGGGGATCAGTTAAATTGGGGGATAGTCTGTGTTGGTACATGTGAGATCCACCTTTCCAAGTTTTTGGGGTTCATCTCATACTTCTGAAGATTTGAGGGTGCTGCCTGTTCCATACTCCTCCTACTCCTCATCCAGCCTTTTAGGGGTACAAACAATAGTAATTGGGGCCTAGTGTGCTTCTGTACGTGTGAGATACATACACTTTTTTTGATCATATTTTCTATTCTGCTATTTAATCAAAAACCTTTGGGGATCAGTTAAATTGGGGGATAGTCTGTGTTGGTACGTGTGAGATCCACCTTTCAAAGTTTTTAGGGTTCATCTCATACTTCTGAAGATTTGAGGGTGCTGCCTGTTCCATACTCCTCCTACTCCTCATCCAGCCTTTTAGGGGTATAAACAATAGTAATTAGGGCCTAGTGTGGTTGTGTACGTGTGATATACATACACTTTTTTTGATCATATTTTCTATTCCGCTATTTAATCAAAACCTTTGGGGATCAGTTAAATTGGGGGATAGTCTGTGTTGGTACGTGTGAGATCCACCTTTCCAAGTTTTTGGGGTTCATCTCATACTTCTGAAGATTTGAGGGTGCTGCCTGTTCCATACTCCTCCTACTCCTCATCCAGCCTTTTAGGGGTACAAACAATAGTAATTGGGGCCTAGTGTGGTTGTGTACGTGTGATATACATACACTTTTTTTGATCATATTTTCTATTCGGCTATTTAATCAAAAGCCTTTGGGGATCAGTTAAATTGGGGGATAGTCTGTGTCGGTACATGTGAGATCCACCTTTCCAAGTTTTTGGGGTTCATCTCATACTTCTGAAGATTTGAGGGTGCTGCCTGTTCCATACTCCTCCTACTCCTCATCCAGCCTTTTAGGGGTACAAACAATAGTAATTGGGGCCTAGTGTGGTTGTATACGTGTGATATACATACACTTTTTTTGATCATATTTTCTATTCCGCTATTTGATCAAAAACCTTTGGGGATCAGTTAAATTGGGGGATAGTCTGTGTCGTTACGTGTGAGATCCACCTTTCCAAGTTTTTGGGGTTCATCTCATACTTCTGAAGATTTGAGGGTGCTGCCTGTTCCATACTCCTCCTACTCCTCATCCTGCCTTTAGGGGTACAAACAATAGTAATTGGGGCCTAGTGTGCTTCTGTACGTGTGAGATACATACACTTTTTTTGATCATATTTCCTATTCCGCTATTCAATAAAAACCTTTGGGGATCAATTAAATTGCGGGATAGTCTGTGTCGGTACGTGCGAGATCCACCTTTCCAAGTTTTTGGGGTTCATCTCATACTTCTGAAGATTTGAGGGTGCTGCCTGTTCCATACTCCTCCTACTCCTCATCTAGCCTTTTAGGGGTACAAACAATAGTAATTGGGGCCTAGTGTGGTTGTGTAAGTGTGATATACATACACTTTTTCTGATCATATTTCCTATTCCGCTATTCAATAAAAACCTTTGGGGATCAATTAAATTGCGGGATAGTCTGTGTCGGTACGTGTGAGATCCACCTTTCCAAGTTTTTGGGGTTCATCTCATACTTCTGAAGATTTGAGGGTGCTGCCTGTTCCATACTCCTCCTACTCCTCATCCTGCCTTTAGGGGTACAAACAATAGTAATTGGGGCCTAGTGTGCTTCTGTACGTGTGAGATACATACACTTTTTTTGATCATATTTCCTATTCCGCTATTCAATAAAAACCTTTGGGGATCAATTAAATTGCGGGATAGTCTGTGTTGGTACGTGTGAGATCCACCTTTCCAAGTTTTTGGGGTTCATCTCATACTTCTGAAGATTTGAGGGTGCTGCCTGTTCCATACTCCTCCTACTCCTCATCCTGCCTTTAGGGGTACAAACAATAGTAATTGGGGCCTAGTGTGCTTCTGTACGTGTGAGATACATACACTTATTTTGATCATATTTCCTATTCCGCTATTCAATAAAAACCTTTGGGGATCAATTAAATTGCGGGATAGTCTGCGTCGGTACATGTGAGATACACCTTTCCAATTTTTTGGGCGCATCTCATACTGCCGAGGATTTGAGGGTGCTTCAGTCTGCCTCCTGCCTGTTCCGAATTCCTCCTACTCCTCAGCCTGCCTTTAGGGTAGAAAAAATTGTAATCGGGGCCTAGTTTGTGTTTGTACGTGTGAGATACACCGTTTTGTAAAATTTGTCCTATTCCGCTATTCAATATACACCCTCTTTGAGTGTAAAACATTAAATTGCGGTATAGTCTGTATCGGTACATGTGAGATACACCTTTTTAAATTTGTTTGGCGCATCTCCTTCTACCGCCGAGGATTGCAGGGCGCTTCAGTTTGCCTCCTGTTCCCAACTCCTCCTACTCCTCTTCCTCATCCTGCCTTTAGGGTACAAAAAATTGTAATCGGCAGGGCCTAGTCTGTGTTTGTACGTGTGAGATACACCGTATTATAAAATTTTTCCTATTCCGCTATTCAATATACACCCTTTTGGAGTGTAAAAAATTAAATTACGGCATAGTCTGTATCGGTACGTGTGAGATACACCTTTTAAATTGGTTTGGCGCATCTCCTTCCCCCGCCAAGGATTGCAGGGCGCTTCAGTTTGCCTCCTGTTCCCTACTCCTCTTCCTCATCCTGCCTTTAGGGTACAAAAAATTGTAATCGGGGCCTAGTCTGTGTTTGTACGTGTGAGATACACCATATTATAAAAGTTTCCTATTCCTCTATCCAATATACACCCTTTTGGAGTGTAAAAAATTAAATTACGGCATAGTCTGTATCGGTACGTGGGAGATACACCTTTTAAATTAGTTTGGCGCATCTCCTTCCCCCGCCAAGGATTGCAGGGCGCTTCAGTTTGCCTCCTGTTCCCAACTCCTCCTACTCCTCTTCCTCATCCTCCCTTTAGGGTAAAAAAAAATTTAATCGGGCCTAGTCTGTGTTTGTACGTGTGAGATACACCGTTTTTTGTCCTATTCCGCTGTTCAATATACACCCTTTTGGGGTAAAAAAACATTAAATTGCGGCATAGTTTGCATATTTGACTGTGAGATACACCCGTGCGATACTGTTGTTGTTTTGTTCCGCTATTCAATAAACACCTTTCTAGGGCAAGATCTTAAATTACAGAAATATGAGGAGACCGTCAAATAGGGGCCGTGGCCTGGGTCGTGGTGCTGCTGGTAGAGCTCCTGTTGCAAGGAGAGGATGTGGTCGCTCTGTGCCAGCTACACGCACAAGTGAAACACCTTCCTCAAGTGTGAGTAGGCGACAGAACCTGCATCAGTATTTGGTAGGGCATCATATGCCTCTAGAAGTGATGAGGCCAGAACAAGTGGAGGCGATAGTAGATTGGTTTGCTGCTGACAGTGCCTCCAGTTCCTTCACATTGTCTCCCACCCAGTCTACTGCAGAAAGGTCAGAGTTGGCACCTGCAGCCGATGTCCAACCGTCTTTCACCTCACCCCCTTGCAAATCAGGCAAGCAGTCTGAGCCCCAAGCCATACAGCAGTCTCTTCTTCTTTTTGATGACTCTGTCAGCAGGGTTTCCCAGGGCCATCCACCTAGCCCTGCCCCAGAAGTGGAAGAGATTGAGTGCAGCGATGCCCAACCACTTATTTCTCAAGATGAGTACATGCAAGGACCATCGCAGCACGTCTCCGATGATGACGAAACGCAGGTGCCAACTGCTGCGGCGTTCAGCATTGTGGAGACCAACAAGGAGGGCAGGGGTGAAGACTGGGTGGAAGATGATGTGGAGGACGATGAGGTCCTCGACCCCACATGGAATGAACGTCATGCAGGTGACCTGAGTAGTTTGGAGGAAGAGGCGGTGGTCGCACAGAGCCACCAGCACAGCAGAAGAGGGAGCAGGGTGCAGAAGCGGAGCGGCCGTGCCCTAGACACTACGCCTGCTACTGCCCAACGCAGCAAGGGAACGAGCGCACCAAAGTCAGCTCAAAGGAGTTCTCTAGCGTGGAAGTTCTTTAGAAAATGTGCTGATGACAAGACACGAGTGGTTTTCACCCTGTGCAATCAGAGCCTGAAGCGAGGCATAAACCTTCTCAACCTGAGCACAACCTGCATGATCAGGCATCTAAGTGCAAAGCACGAGCTGCAGTGGAGTAGACACCTTCAAAACCAAGAAACGTCTCTGGCTCATCCTGCTTCCTCTTCTGCTGCAGTCTCGGCCGCTCCAGCCACATCTGTAGTGATACCGGCACCTGCCCCCCTTCAAACAGAGGATCTGTCAGCAACACCACCACCTGGGTCACCAACCATCTCCACAATGTCCCGTGGAAGCGTTCAGCTTTCCATCTCCCAAACACTTGACAGGAAGAGCAAGTACCCCCCTACCCACCTGCGATCCCTGGCCCTGAAAGCCAGCATTTCAAAATTCTTGGCCTTTGAAATGCTGTCATTCCGTCTGGTGGAGACGCACAGTTTTAAAAACCTTATGTCGGTGGCTGTCCCACAGTACGTCGTGCCCAGCCGCCAATACTTTTCCAGGCAAGCCATCCCTTCCCTGCATAACCAAGTGGGGGAAAAAATCAGGTGTGCACTGCGCAACGCCATCTGTGCCAAGGTCCACCTAACTACCGATACGTGGACCAGTAAGCACGGTCAGGGGCGTTATATCTCCCTAACGGCACACTGGGTAAATGCAGTGGCGGATGGGCCTGAGGCGGATAGCAATTTGGCGCATGTCCTTCCACCACCGAGGATTGCAGGGCACTTCAGTTTGCCTCCTGTTCCTAACTCCTCCTACTCCGCTTCCTCATCCTCTACCGCCTCCACCACCAACTTCAGCACCAACTTCAGCACGGCCAGGGGTAAACGACAGCAGGCAGTTTTACAACTTGCCTGTTTGGAGGACAAACCACACACCGCGCAGGAGTTGTGGAGGAGCATGGAACAGCAGACAAATGAGTGGTTGCTGCCAGCGAGCCTCAAGCCCGGCCTGGTGGTGTGCGATAACGGGCGAAATCTCATAGCAGCTCTGGGCCTAGCCGGTTTGACGCACATCCCTTGCCTGGCGCATGTGCTGAATTTGGTGGTGCAGAGGTTCCTTAAAAACTACCCCGATATGTCAGAGCTGCTGCAGAAAGTGCGGGCCGTCTGTGCGCACTTTCGGCGTTCTCACCCTGCTGCTGCTCGCCTGTCAGCGCTGCAGCGTAACTTCGGCCTTCCCGCTCACCGCCTCATATGTGACGTGCCCACAAGGTGGAACTCCACCTTGCACATGCTGCAAAGACTGTGCGAGCAGCAGCAGGCCATAGTGGAGTTTCAGCTGCAGCACGCACGCGTGAGTCGCTCTGCGGAACAGCACCACTTCACCACCAATAACTGGGCCTCCATGTGAGACCTGTGTGCCTTGTTGCGCTGTTTTGAGTACTCCACCAACATGGCCAGTGCCGATGACGCCGTTCTCAGCTTAACTATCCCACTTCTATGCCTCCTTGAAAAAACAATTCGGGCGATGATGGAAGAGGATGTGGCACAGGATGAGGAGGAGGAGGAGGATGAAGAGGTAACATTTCCAAGGCTTTCGGGGCAGTCATTCGCAAGGGGCTCCGAGGGTGGGTTCCTGCACACACAAACGCCAGGGACACAATTGTCCAGCAGGGGCACAGTTCTGGAGGATGAGGAGGATGAGGAGGAGGAGCTGGAGGAGGAGATGGAACCATGTTCACAGCAGGGTGGCACCCAGGCCAGCTCATGGCCATCACTGGTGCGTGGCTGGGGGGATACAGAGGACACGGACGATACATCTCCCAAAGAAGACAGCCTTTCATTGCCTCTGGGCAGCCTGGCACACATGAGCATGATTACATGCTGCAGTGTCTCCACAACGACCGCCGAGTTGCCCACATTCTAACTTGTGCTGATTACTGGGTGGCCACGCTGCTGGATCCCCGTTACAAGGACAACGTACCGTCCTTAATTCACTCACTGGAGCGCGATCGCAAGATGAGCGAGTACAAGCGCACACTGGTAGACGCGATGCTGCTAGCATTCCCACCTGACAGCGGGGCCACAGTGGAAGCACAAGGCCATGGCAGAGGAGGAGGAGGAAGAGGTCGCCAACGCAACCAGGGCACCGCCAGCACCTCAGAAGGCAGGGTTAGCATGGCCGAAATGTGGAAAAGCTTTGTCAGCACGCCACAACAAACAGCAGCACCAGCAGCTCATATGGAACGTCTTAGCAGGAGGCAGCATTTTACCAACATGGTGGAGCAGTATGTGTGCACACGCCTACATGTAGTGAATGACGGGTCTGCCCCCTTCAACTTCTGGGTCTCCAAATTGGGCACATGGCCTGAGCTTGCCCTTTACGCCTTGGAGGTGCTGGCGTGCCCTGCAGCCAGTGTATTATCTGAACGGGTATTTAGCACGGCTGGGGGCGTTATAACAGACAAGCGCAGCCGCCTGTCCAGAGACAATGTGGACAAGCTCACGTTCATTAAAATGAACCAGGCATGGATCCCACGGGACTTTTCCGTACCTTGTGCAGAATAGCGATGGATACCGACCTTACCCACCCATTGTTCCATTTTTGCTCTTTCTCACTCTTTTGGGGTGTACCCTCATTTAAAATTTGTGAAAAGAAGCAGTGTTGGCTAACTCGTCCTCCTCAGGGCCAGATTAACGTAGGGGCTTTTGGAGCTGCAGCTCCAGGCCCCTACCTTTTATATAGGCCCCGGGTTGGCTATATTCACTGTTACCGCTCTTCTGTCACTTGTAAACACAGAAGTCTGGCTTCTATGCTCGCTTCCCCAGGTAGCTCCCTCAGAACCTCCCCACACAGCACGAAGGCCGGACAAGGAGGGACAGTTGCCGATGCATGGATGTGTTTATGGGCTTCAGAGACAGCATCCCATGTTGAATAGGCATGCATGGCTGCACCCTTCCTCCTCTGGGTGCATGCCAATGCACGGCTTTTAAGGCCCTTCAAAATCCTCAGCACCAAGCCCATGATGCTCTTAATCCGGCCCTGGTCCTCCTCCACCGCCGCTTCCACCTACACCGCCCATAGGTGTGCGCAGCCTATTGCATTAGGGTGTGCACCCCAAAGTTTAAATACACATGCATGTGTTTGCCTATATGTACATGGCCCCGATACATTACTCTCCCTGCTGGCAAAGTGAAATAGAGCAGAGCAGGTCCGAGGGAGATCTTTCCCATCTCCTCACTGGCAAACAGAGCGATAATGCTAATGTGCCCTAGGTGATTAGGGTGTGCCCAGGCACACCCGGCACACCCTGTGCGCACGCCTATGACACTGCCACATCCATCACCACCTCAACCTCCCTCCTACTCCATATGGGCCTCGTCCTTCAGAGATGAAGAACATTGTTTTATTTTTCTGTTTTTTTTTTTTGTTGTTTTAAGTTATTTCCCTATCCACATTTGTTTGCAGAGCACTTGCCATGCTCTTAAATAAGTTTTGCTGCCATTTGCAGCACTCTAGCCCTTTCCTTTGGTGTTTTAGAGCCATTTTAGTGCCTGAAATTTTGGGTCCCCATTGACTTCAATGGGGTTCGGTGTCCGGGAAAAGTTCGGCAAAAGTCCGGGACACGGACCCGGACTTTTTTTTAAAGTTCCAACGAACCCGCCGAACACGGACATCCAGGTGTCCGCTCAACTCTAGTACAGATATTATTGTTTGACTGCCTTCTTCCCAATCGGTCTATAAGTGTATCATGTTTTACAAAATAATTACATTTTAGACATTGCAGTCAGTGTGTATAATAGGTAAACTGCATTATCAGTCATTGCACAAATATACTGTACATTTTTATGCTAATAAGGTAGCAGTAGGAGAACATTTGTAGAAAGTTGTAAGTTAATTTGGATTATCATTTCTTAATTGTCATAAGGCAAATGTATACTTTAGTATATGTATGTTGCACTCCACTCTTCTTTTGATTGACTGATCTTGTTTTTTGTTTTACCGTTAGGTGGCAGGTGCTCTGGTGGTGATTTATAACATTAGCTTCATTCAGCTGATTGACATGCCACTTGCAACATCTAAAAGAAAATGAACTTAAACATCTTATTTTAGTCTTCTTTCATTCTTTCCCTCTCTGGGAAGAGTCACTTCCGGTCTGACACACTACAATTGGCAACAGGGCAGATTTTGGCCTTTGCATGTGAGGTGTCATCTTTGAGCCTTTGACATACAGCCGGTTTTTCCTTGTGCTTTGCTTACACATTTTTTATATAATTTTTTATTTTACTGTCATTCCTTCTTTTTTGTTTTACTCTTTATACATTGGGTATCGTATAGTCCCATGTTTTTTTCCCCATGTGATCCCACGGTGGATTTCCTATATTATTTTATTAACTTTTAGCAGATCTAAGCAGTCATAGATTAAAAAGGTCAGGCTCTCTATACATATATAAAGTGGATAATCCAATTCTCAAGAATTTTTTTAGAAAAAGTGGTACTGGGGCTTGGATTAATACAAAATACAATAAAAGGACCTGCTGCCATGGCATAGAGCAGTTTATGTGAAGAAGTGGAGGACACTGGAAGGGATTGTTAGACTACATTCATACCAGCAAATAGGGTCAGTGCAAATAGTAGCACCAGGAATCAGAGACTCCTCCTGCGGCTCTCAGCGGCTCTCAGCGGCTAGGTCTAGCTGCCGACCCCATTCACTATAACAACAGGTCATCAGCGTGAAAAAGAGACTTAATACGGGTCAGACTATATTAATAAATAAATAGATGTAAGACTTTGTTAAACAGTTAACGTTTATAACTTCTGGTAGATTCTTACTATCATTTTGGGCTTTGGTATAGTCAACTAAAAATTAATTATTTCCTTCTGTGTTGCTGTGGAGACTCCCCCTTACTTCCAGTCTGGTAATACCTTTGTCACCAAGACATGAGATGGGGGAAATCTCTCTAATGGAGCTAGTAAGGTCTCTGTAATATCCAAGTACAAAGATGGGAAATTGGATAGAGGAGCCTAGTTGTGAGCCCGCAAATTCTAAGCTCTGGGGAGGAGAGGAGCAATGTCAGTTATTTTACAAGACTGATACAAATGATACAGTGCTGATTTCCCAAACAAATTATCCTTTAACTTAATAATGTGCACTGTCCCTTTATATTTAAGTCCTAAATCTCAAAGTGCCCTGTGCTCTACAAACTTCTTAAACTGTAATATCATATATACACAGATATAATAGTGTGCAAAAGCGAAACATTCTTTGCAAAGTATAAAAAAGTTATTTTGTGCAAAATCCCTCGGTGCACATCTCTGTTGGAAGCTGTGCTTAAACACCAGTTCCTATAACACAATCACTGTGGTGCTAATGTACAAATATCCAGTGCAATCTTCAACTACTACTACTTCAACAACTAGGTGCAGCCTTCAAATGCTTCTCACTGTGGCTCCTTCAATCCCTATTATGTGGATCCTTCCCCAATTCTCACAAAACTCACCAGATTCCAAGACTGCTAAAATGTATGGTTTACGCTTGGTTATGAACTTCTAGATCTCAGAGCCATTATTTCCCCATTATGGATCAAAAAATCAAAATAGGATAAGAGAAAGATATTGCATACTCTAATTCAATTTATTAAAAACATTAATAGTAAATAGAACCAATACACTCACATTCAGCATTGCTATTCAAGCACTAGTGTTACAGCTTAGTGTTTCGTGGGAAACACAACTCCACGTGCCCTCTGCTGTTGTGCAGGCAGATTTTCTCAATGCGGGATGACGTCACATGCATGTAGCCAAGCTCTACCAGTTTCATCCTCAAGATGTAATTTGGTGCAATTACTGTACACCAGAATGACATCTTCTCTGCAACCTGGAACTGAAAATTACACCTTTTGCCCTAAAAATACAAGATTTCAAAGGCAGTGAAGCTGCAAATTTCTGAGCAGATCTACTCCTAAAGAGCATTGTACCCATTTTCTGACACAATTCTTTCTATAGGATGACAAAGTGATGATTTTCACAAAGAGGTTTATTTGTGCTAGCCCTTGATTTTAATATAAATATATGAGTATGTCCCCTAACCCAAAGTGACAGTCCCAAACAGATAGTGGCAGTCTTTGCCACAGTAAGAGACAATTAATCTGCTGATAAACTAAGCAGAAAGCACAACCCGGAAACACAAGAAGGAAATATGGCTGTCTGATGTAAACAATTATTGAAAAACAAAAACATAAATAATTAGCCAGACAATGAAAACCAGTCAGACTGAACCAAGGACCAGTCATCTTTACCGTGTCTCTGCTAGTGAAGCATAACACTAAAAAGGAACCCAGAATCAATTGGCTATACTCTAGATTTAACTTGATTACTTGATTTGTAAACTGAAACAATTTTGGCTCCAATTGTGTGCACAATTAAAGCACGTTGAGCATTGCCGCTAATAGTAAACAGAAAAGATGCATTGCAAGATAATTAGATACTTCTAGCTATAGTAACAGATACATTAATGGAAATCCTTTAACACAAAGAAAAAAACAACTAGATTGATCATCCCTAGGCACATGATTCCCAAGATATGAAATATCTCCCCATCTTTGAACTTCCTCTATATAGAAGAGAAGGATTACAACTGTCTTGCAAATATTTTTTTCAACCAGTTGTCTACTAAGGAGCATTTAAAACTGCCAGAGGTACTTGTTATTACCCTCATGCAGATATGACGTGGCAATTTGACATGCTCTGTGGGTAATCACAAATTTTCAATTTTTGATAATTGCTTTTCCTACAACCAATAGATCTCAACTACCAAACTACACCAAAAAAGTGATCACTGTTCTCCAACCGGCTGGAGTTTCCAAAAATTTGCTTATGCACAGAGCTCCTTGCCTACTTCAACAATTTTCACATGCTTGAAGGGACTTGTTCTGAGGACCCTTCAGGAGTAGAGTTCAGCGGACACCTGGATGTCCGTGTTCGGCGGGTTCGGCTGAACTTGAAAAAAAAGTCCGGGTCCGTGTCCCGGACTTTTTCCGAACTTTACCCGGACACCGAACCCCATTGAAGTCAATGGGGACCCGAACTTTCAGGCACTAAAATGGCTCTAAAACACCAATGGAAAGGGCTAGAGTGCTGCAAATGGCAGCAAAACATAGTTAAGAGCATGGCAAGTGCTCTGCAAACAAATGTGGATAGGGAAATAACTTAAAACAACAAAAAAAAACAGAAAAATTAAAAAAAATTCTTCATCTGTGAAGGACGAGGCCCATATGGAGTAGGAGGGAGGTTGAGGTGGTGGTGGATGTGGCGGTGTAGGTGGAAGCGGTGGTGGAGGAGGACGAGGTAGCCAACACTGTTTTTTTTCAGTCATTTTAAATGAGGGTACACCCCAAAAGAGTGAGAAAGATCAAAAGTAGAACAATGGCTGGGTAAGGTCGGTATCCATCTCTATTCTGCACAAGGTACCGAAAAGTCCTGTGGGATCCATGCCTGATTCATTTTAATGAACGTGAGCTTGTCCACATTGTCTCTGGACAGGCGGCTGCGCTTGTCTGTGATAACGCCCCCAGCCGTGCTAAATACATGTTCAGATAATACACTGGCTGCAGGGCACGCCAGCACCTCCAAGGCGTAAAGGGCAAGCTCAGGCTATGTGCCCAATTTGGAGACCCAGAAGTTGAAGGGGCAGACCCGTCATTCACTACATGTAGGCGTGTGCACACATACTGCTCCACCATGTTGGTGAAATGCTGCCTCCTGCTAAGACGTTCCATATGAGCTGCTGGTGCTGCTGTTTGTTTTGGCGTGCTGACAAAGCTTTTCCACATTTCGGCCATGCTAACCCTGCCTCCTGAGGTGCTGGCGGTGCCCTGGTTGCGTTGGCGACCTCTTCCTCCTCCTCCTCTGCCTTGGCCTTGTGCTTCCACTGTGGCCCCGCTGTCAGGTGGGAATGCCAGCAGGAACAGGAGGCAAACTGAAGCACCATGCAATCCTCGGCGGTGGAAGATGTGCCCCAAAAGATTGGAAGGTGTATCTCACACGTACCGATATAGACTATGCTGCAATTTAATTCTTTTTACCCCAAAGGGTGTAGATTGAATAGCGGAATAGAAAAAATTTTATAAAACGGTGTATCTCACACGTACAAACACAGACTAGGCCCCGATTACAATTTTTTGTACCCTAAAGGTAGGATGAGGATGAGGATTAGGAGGAGTTCGGAACAGGAGGCAAACTGAAGCACCCTGCAATCCTCGGCGGTGGAAGATGCGCCCCAAAAGATTGGAAGGTGTATCTCACACGTACCGATACAGACTATGCCGCAATTTAATTCTTTTTACCCCAAAGGGTGTAGATTGAATAGCGGAATAGAAAAAATGTTATAAAACGGTGTATCTCACACGTACAAACACAGACTAGGCCCCGATTACAATTTTTTGTACCCTAAAGGCAGGATGAGGAGTAGGAGGAGTTCGGAACAGGAGGCAAACTGAAGCACCCTGCAATCCTCGGCGGTGGAAGATGCGCCCCAAAAGATTGGAAGGTGTATCTCACACGTACCGATACAGACTATGCCGCAATTTAATTCTTTTTAACCCAAAGGGTGTAGTTTGAATAGCGGAATAGAAAATATGATATCAAAAGGTGTATCTATCTCACACGTACAGACCCAGACTAGGCCCCGATTACTATTTTTTGTACCCCAAAGGCAGGATGAGGAGTAGGAGGAGTTCGGAACAGGCAGGAGGCAAACTGAAACACCCTGCAATCCTCGGCGGTGTAAGATGAGCCCCAAAAAATGGAAAGGTGTATCTCACACGTACCGATACAGACTATGCCGCAATTTAATTCTTTTTACCCCAAGGGTGTAGATTGAATAGCGGAATAGAAAATATGATATCAAAAGGTGTATCTATCTCACACGTACAGACCCAGACTAGGCCCCGATTACTATTTTTTGTACCCCAAAGGCAGGATGAGGAGTAGGAGGAGTTCGGAACAGGCAGGAGGCAAACTGAAACACCCTGCAATCCTCGGCGGTGTAAGATGAGCCCCAAAAATTGGAAAGGTGTATCTCACACGTACCGATACAGACTATGCCGCAATTTAATTCTTTTTACCCCAAGGGTGTAGATTGAATAGCGGAATAGAAAATATGATATCAAAAGGTGTATCTATCTCACACGTACAGACCCAGACTAGGCCCCGATTACTATTTTTTGTACCCCAAAGGCAGGATGGGGAGTAGGAGGAGTTCGGAACAGGCAGGAGGCAAACTTAAACACCCTGCAATCCTCGGCGGTGTAAGATGAGCCCCAAAAATTGGAAAGGTGTATCTCACACGTACCGATACTGACTATGCCGCAATTTAATTCTTTTTACCCCAAAGGGTGTAGATTGAATAGCGGAATAGAAAATATGATATAAAATTGGTGATTTTTCAATAGCACATGTGAACACAGCAGTGTCTTATGTCAGTCAGCTCTGCTGCAGGCTATGAAGGGAAAAAAAAGAAAATTCCCCTTTACGTTTGTAATTTTTAAATAGATTAGTACAGACTATGCCACAATTTAATTTTTTTTTTAACCCAAAAGGGTGTATATTGAATAGTGGAATAGAAAAAAGTGTATACAATTGAAAATCACTCAATAGCACATGTGAACACAGCAGTGTCTTATGTCAGTCAGCTCTGCTGCAGGCTATGAAGGGAAAAAAAAAAGAAAATTCCCCTTTAAGTTTGTAATTTTTAAATAGATTAGTACAGACTATGCCACAATTTAATTTTTTTAACCCAAAAGGGTGTATATTGAATAGTGGAATAGAAAAAAGTGTATAAAATTTAAAATCACTCAATAGCACATGTGAACACAGCAGTGTCTTATCACAGTCAGCACTGAAGCAAAAACGCTGCACACAACTGACTATTAAAAATAGATTTTTTTCTCCCTCCTCAGCGGGCTTAACTGAAGGCAAAACGATTGTGTTCACTTCACCAACCCCCACACAGCAAAATCAATGTAGAACACTGACCCTGCCTATTCTCCAGCCTCGCCCTAATATTCTCGATAAGATCGTTCACTGGCACTGCACAACCAACCCCCCACACAGCAAAATCGATGTAGAACACTGACCCTGCCTATTCTCCAGCCTCGCCCTAAAATGCCCTAATAAGTCGCCCTGCCTGCACTCCAACCTGTCCCTGCATTCTTTTCGGACACAATACAATTTTTCACTGTCTGTCCCTAATCAGCAGCCAGCACGTATGATGTGTGCTCTCTCCCTAATACTACAGCAGAATGACGCAGCGTGCTGGGTCTCGAACTTATAAAGACATGGTCACATGCTTCAGATGGCCAATCACAGCTACTAATACATTAGTAGGCATGGCTGGGATGGCTTAAGGCACACCAGTTAAACGCTTGTTGATTGGCTGTTGAAAGCCCGCCATTAAAAGCGCGCCATTACATACAAAACAGGAAGTAAAATGACCGAACACGGATTTTAAACCCGAACATACAGTAAAGTTTTCGGGTCCGTGTTCGGGTAACAAAAATCCAATTATTCGGTACGAACACGAATAATACAGTCCGTGTTCGCTCAACACTATTCAGGAGTCAAGCTGACATTGTATTCATCCTATGAACATAGAATTATTATAATAAATCTCCTCAGTAATTTTTCAAAATTTATATTTATGAATATAAATTATTGCATAAACATGCAAAAACAATTGAAAAAAAAGGATTCACCAAAGAATTGAATAGGATTGGCTGTGCCACGTATTATAATACAGTAGGTAGTTTGGATGCAAATGGTAGCTGTGACGATAGACTGATAGACCTCATATCATAGTGACTAGAAATAATAGGTTGTAGTTAATGTGACCATCTAATAATCTTAATCTTTTTAAGACCAGGCTTTTTCTGGCACTTTTTGTTTACAAGTATAAATCAGTATTTTTTACTAGAAAAGTACTTATAATCCTCAAACATTATATATATATATATATATATGTATATATATATATATATATATATATATATATATATATATATATATATATATATATATATATATATATATATATATATATTTTTTTTTTAGCAGAGACCTTAGGGAATAAAATGTGACTGTTGCAATTTCACATGGTATTTGTAGAGTGGTTTTGCAAACACAATTTATTTGGAGAAAAACACACTTTAGTGTTGAAAAAAAAAAAAACACAATATTTACCCCATTTTTGGATAAAATGTGAAAGATGATGTTATGCAGAGTAAATAGATACCAAACATGTCATGCTTTAAAATTCCGCATGGTCGTTGAACGGTAAAAAGCTACGGTACTTAAAAATCTCCATAGGCGAGAATTTAAACGCCTTTACAGGTGTATCACCCTCCTATGTAGGTGCTAGGAAAAAGCATATATGTGGCCCTGTCTGCTTATTAGGGGGGCCTGATCATTTAGTTAGGCTGTCACATGTTTCCAGGTGTGATCTGTTAAGTCTGAGGGCTCTTATTGGACAGTGGAGGAAACCTAGCCAATAGCACACCAGGGCTTATAGCTGTCTCAGTGGGCAGAGTTTGCCGCAATGCACCCTGGGATGAGTTATAAGTCGGAGGGGAGCATGTGACAGGGCATATTTGGCAGAAAGCAGAGTCCCAGGAGGAGGCTGACGGCTGTCTCTCCTCCTCTAAGAGCTAGAGAAGGTGTCCTGGGCATTCGGCCTAGAGGACGAAGGTTGAGCTGGGCTGCAGAGAGGGATACAGAGTAATGTGGACTGAAAAACAGTGTTGTGACTACTTAAAACTGCCCAGGGATCTGCCTAGGAGAGGGGACCACTCCAAAGGGTCAAAGGGATCCAATAGCCAGCTAACTCATAGAGAAGGCTTAGAGAAAGGGGGTGCCAGTGTCTAAGCCCTGAAGATAAGAGAGAGAAAGAGAGCGCCGGTGTGGGCCCTGAAGTGTTCAGCAGTGCAGCAGAGTATACAGGTAGCTACCTCAGCAAGGAGTGCTTAAGGGAGCTCAAAGAGGGCTTCTTCATTCAGGAAAGCAGTCAGTAGTTGTAACGCTCTAGCGTTTGTTTAGAGAGTTGGATTTGCAGCTGCAGAATCTCCACTCAGTAGTCGTGCAGAGATGTGTTGAATCACCATGTCCAACTCTCCAGACTCATCATTGTGGCCAGCCTGCTTCAGCATACAATATACAAACACTCAATAAGATGTTCCTGGAGTGATAGATTGTATATGATAGTATAGAGGTGATGTGCTGAAAGGACAGGCGTGAGTTGTGATAGCAATGATGAGTACTCAATAGTAATGTTCAGGAGAGTAGTAGATGATGGTAGATAGGTTAGCAATCATGTGCAATAACAGGTGGTAGGGGACAGCAGATGGAGTGTACAAGAGAGGCTAACTTAGTGCAAGGATATAGATGGTAGTAGACTCAAGAGCTAGCAATCTATGTAACAGTGCAGATTATAGAAATAGTAATGCATAGATAGTAACAGTCCTTAGTATGCAGAAGTAGATAGTGTAAGTTTGATAGGAAGGAATCCCCTGTGGGGTACTTATCACTAGTTAGTTTAGTAAGCTGAAGGGTCCGGTAATGAGTGAATGATCGGGTAGCGAGATACGGGATCAATAGCGAGGTTCCGGTCTATCCAGGTATGGCAATAGCTGGAGGCTCCGGCAGCATAAGACAAGGCTGTATACCATGCGGTTTGAACGAACAATTTGTGAGAGAGAAGCCGGCGATTGAAATAGCCGCTCAGAGCGGCACTTAGTGATGACGTCATGTGGCTTAAAGGTATATGCGTTCCACCTAGCTGAAAAGGTGGGACGCAATATGAAGAAGGAAATGACCTATAAGGGTACCGAAGGTACCAAAATCTTACAGTACCCCCCCTTAAGGCCGGCTCCGGAAGGCCTATAGCACTGGTCTCTCCGGGTATTTGGAGTGAAACCTTCGTATAAGCCTGGGTGCGTGAACGTCAGAAGTATCTAACCAGGTGTCGTCTTGGGGTCCATAGTTCTTCCATCTTATGAGATATTGGAGTTTTCCTCTGTGGATACGAGAATCCAAAATCTCCCTAATCTCAAATTCCTCTACGCCTTCAACTTGTACTGGAGGTGGAGGCGAGATGGTAGGCCTTATTCCTTGGTTGGGAACATGTGGTTTCAGTAACGACACGTGAAAGATGGGATGTATTCTAAGATCTGCCGGTAAAGTGAGTTGCACTGCAGCTCTTCCAATGAGCTTTTTAATTGGAAAAGGTCCGAGAAATAGAGGTCCAAGCTTTTTACTGGGTATCTTTAACCTCAAATTTTTTGTAGATAGCCAAACGAGATCCCCAATAGCGTATTGAGGAGAAGGTTTTCTACGAAGGTCGTAATACCTTTTTTGTTGGCTATGAGCATGTGAGATGGTGGTGTTAAGTAAACCCAGAGAGTCTTTTATTTGGGTAAGATAATCTGAGGCTACTGGGTTACTTGATGGAAGGATGCGTGGTGGAAGAAGTGTTGGATGAAACCCATAGTTTAAGTAGAACGGACTCTGCTTAGTAGTACTGTGGGTTGCATTGTTATAAGCAAATTCTGCCAGAGGGAGGAGGTCCACCCAATCATCCTGTAGGTATGAGGTGTAGCAACGTAGGTATTGTACAATGCACTGGTTGACTCTTTCAGTTTGTCCGTTGGTCTGAGGATGGTAAGGAGAAGTGAGTTTTCGCTCAATACGTAGTATATGACATAGAGCTTGCCAGAACTTGGAGATGAACTGTGAACCTCGGTCAGATAAAAGAGTCTTTGGAATTCCATGTAGCTTGAACACATGTTTCACTAGTAATTCCGCTGTTTGTTTAGATGAAGGTAGTCTGCGAATAGAAATGAAATGTGCCATCTTTGTCAGATGGTCCACTGACACTAGAATGGTATTAAATCCCCTGGAAGGTGGTAATTCTACTATAAAGTCCAAGGATACAACTTCCCATGGAACCTGGGGTATTGGTAGACTGCAAAGTAGACCAGATTGTTTTGTAGTGTCAATTTTAGACCTTGCACAGATGTCACATGAGGAAACAAACTTTTGTACAGACGTTTTCATATCAGGCCACCAAAACTGCCTGGTGAGCAAATTAAATGTCTTAGTCATACCCATATGTCCTGCCATAGGTACGTCATGTGATAATTCCAAGATCTTGGTACGCATACTAGGAGGTATGTAGAGTTTGTCGTTAAAGTAGAGGAAGCCTTCTGCATCAGCACTTAGTTGTGGTGGAGGTGAATCCAGTCCTATACTGTGCAGAATCTCTTCCTTCAGGGAGCGAACAACACCAACAATACGATCATAGGGTATTATAGGAAATTAAGGGATTTCGGCGCAGTTATCTTCGGTTAATCGTGATAGCGCATTCGCTTTTTTGTTTTTGTCTGCAGGCGTGTAGGTCACTAGGAAGTTGAATCTTAGGAAGAATAGTGACCAACGTACCTGCCGGTGGGAAAGGGTCTTGTTAGTCTGAAGGTATTGGAGATATTTATGATCTGTATATATGAGTATTGGCAATCGAGTACCTTCAAGTAGATGTCGCCAATTCTCTAGTGCCAGTTTTATGGCAAGCAACTCTTTTTCACCCACTGGGTAATTCACCTCTGGGTTGCTTAATGATTTAGAGAAGAAAGCAACTGGGTGAAGTGGTGAAGTATTTGTTGGTCGTTGGGAGAGAACTGCTTCTACTGCCATATTTGACGCATCTACCTCCAGTATACAGTATATTGGAGGGATGGGTCTGGATGGCGTAGTATGGGAGCGGAAGTGAAGCTTGATTTTAACAAGCGGAAAGCTCCATTGGCTTCTTCAGACCATTTAAATGGTTTCTTTACACTTGTAAGTTGTGTGAGAGGTCTCACAATAGCAGAGAAGTTCTTGATGAACTTCCTATAGAAGTTTGAGAATCCAAGGAATCGTTGTAATGCTTTACGAGTTGTTGGTACAGGCCAATCCAGAATACACGATATCTTGCTCATATCCATTTTGATTTCGTTCTTAGATATGATGTATCCTAGGAATAGTACTTCTTCTTTATGAAATAGGCATTTTTTTAATTTTACGTATAAATTGTGTGCGAGTAATCTGGACAACACAAGTCTTACATGTTTTATATGTTCAGACAAAGATTGAGAATAAATGAGTATATCATCCAGATATACCACAACACAAACATCAAGTAAGTCTCTGAAGATGTCATTTATGAATCGCTGAAAAGCTGCGGGAGCATTACACAACCCGAAAGGCATCACAAGATATTCGAATAATCCGTATCTGGTTCTGAATGCTGTTTTCCACTCATCCCCGTCACGGATTCGGATTAGGTTGTGTGCCCCTTTTAGGTCCAATTTAGAGAAGTAGGTAGCTCCGCGCACTTGTTCAATGAGTTCAGGAATGAGAGGTAAAGGATAGCGATCCTTTATCGTAATGGTATTTAATTGCCTATAGTCAATAATAGGCCTAAGACTTTAATCCTTATTGCGGACAAAGAAAAGTCCTGCAGCTGTGGAAGAAGTAGAGGGTCTGATGAACCCTTTCGCTAAATTCTCATCCAAGTATTCCTTGAGATGAGAAAGTTCATCCTGAGAAAGAGGATAAACATGACCGAAAGGTAATTTGCTATTAGGGAGTAGATCAATAGAACAATCATAGTCCCTATGGGGAGGCAACACTTGAGCGTTTTTCTCAAGGAAGACTTCTGACAGATCCTGGTAGCATGGTGGTGGTGTAATTTCATCTTACACCATAGACAGGATTTTTTTATATGATTGGAGGTTACACGTGATCTCGCAATAGTGATAAGTGAAGGTTAGAGTCCGTGTCTTCCAATCAATGGTTGGTTGATGTATGTGTAACCAGGGAAGTCCCAAAATAATGGGAAAATGTGGTGAAGGTAATACATCAAAAGTGGTTGTCTCCGCATGAGACTCGTTAGCAGTAACAAGAAGTGCTTGTGTTTGATTGGTGATTGGACCAGAAGATAACGGGATACCGTTAATGAAACTAACAGAGACAGGTTTAGGTTTTGAAATAATAGGTATTTTATTTAAGGTAACAAAACGAGTATCAATGTAGTTCCCACAAGATCCTGTGTCGATCATAGCCTTGGTGGTGATCCTAATTTGGTCCCACTGTAGTGTCTAATGAATAAAGAGATAGGGATTAGAAAAGGAAGTGGTTAAACCCCCCAGCAAGACATGTGAACACTCACCGTCTTTTTTGCGGACAAGGGGACAGACGCTTATCAAATGATCCGAGGAGGCGCAGTACATGCAGAGGTTTTTGGATCTTCTCCTGGCTCGTTCAGTAGTCGATAAAGGTGGGCGTATCGTTCCTACCTCCATAGGAGTAGGGTCAACGGGCGAAACCCGAGAAGGACTGGACAATGGCATTCCCATCTTCTCAGCCTTTCTTTCTCGCAGTCGCCTGTCAATATTGATGCTGAGCTGTATTAAGGCATCCAAAGTGCCAGGTAAATCCGCTCGGGCGAGCTCGTCTTTAACGGCTTCTGATAACCCGAGTCTGAACTGAGTTCGCAGAGATGCATCATTCCACCCAGAATCAAGGGTCCATCTTTTGAACTCTGCTATGAAGTCTTCAACGGGTCTCATTCCTTGTTTTAAAGCCCTCAATTGGCTATCAGCAGTACTCTGCCTATTGGGGTCTTCATATAAACTAGCGAGTTCCGCTATGAACAAAGGATAGGAGTTGAGAAGAGGGTCCTCTTTCTCAAAGAGAGAGTCTGCCCAAGCCCGTGGATCACCCGATAAATATGAAATAGTAGTACAGACTTTAATTTGGTCTGTAGTATAAGTACGAGGTTTTAAATTAAAAAGCAATTGACATGCGTTTTTAAATTCACTAAATTTTTTCCGATCACCTGTAAACACTAGAAGAGGGTTTATTTTAGGCTCACGAGGTTGAGCAGCAGTGAGTTGTGAAACACGGGCTATCTGCTGTCTTAAAGTCTAATTTTCATTTTTTACTTCAGTAAGAGCAAGGATTAATGCATCTACCTTTTGTGTTAATTGTATCACTTGAGTGGCTAATTCTGCTGAATCAATTTTTTAAAGGTTCGTTCAATCTGTAACGCTCTAGCGTTTGTTTAGAGAGTTGGATTTGCAGCTGCAGAATCTCCACTCAGTAGTCGTGCAGAGATGTGTTGAATCACCATGTCCAACTCTCCAGACTCATCATTGTGGCCAGCCTGCTTCAGCATACAATATACAAACACTCAATAAGATGTGCCTGGAGTGATAGGTTGTATATGATAGTATAGAGGTGATGTGCTGAAAGGACAGGCGTGAGTTGTGATAGCAATGATGAGTACTCAATAGTAATGTTCAGGAGAGTAGTAGATGATGGTAGATAGGTTAGCAATCATGTGCAATAACAGGTGGTAGGGGACAGCAGATGGAGTGTACAAGAGAGGCTAACTTAGTGCAAGGATATAGATGGTAGTAGACTCAAGAGCTAGCAATCTATGTAACAGTGCAGATGATAGAAATAGTAATGCATAGATAGTAACAGTCCTTAGTATGCAGAAGTAGATAGTGTAAGTTTGATAGGAAGGAATCCCCTGTGGGGTACTTATCACTAGTTAGTTTAGTAAGCTGAAGGGTCCGGTAATGAGTGAATGATCGGGTAGCGAGATACGGGATCAATAGCGAGGTTCCGGTCTATCCAGGTATGGCAATAGCTGGAGGCTCCGGCAGCGTAAGACAAGGCTGTATACCATGCGGTTTGAACGAACAATTTGTGAGAGAGAAGCCGGCGATTGAAATAGCCGCTCAGAGCGGCGCTTAGTGATGACGTCATGCGGCTTAAAGGTATATGCGTTCCACCTAGCTGAAAAGGTGGGACGCAATATGAAGAAGGAAATGACCTATAAGGGTACCGAAGGTACCAGAATCTTACAGTAGTCAGTCCAGCGTTAACAGGCAGCAGGCTTCGTTAACCAGCATTAATAAGCGTTGACAGGCATCTAGCCAGCATCAGGTCAGTGCCAAGTGGCATTTTTCAATTGTCCCTAGCAATTTGTGCATAGTTGAGCCAAAGGAGTATCCCACTCATCCCTTCTCCTATCCAAGTTACCAAATAAATACAAAACCCAAAGATACTGGACTGGTCGTTGTCTCAGTGCCACAGTTGGAGAAACATGCTTAAATGTGCTGTTGTTGCTAGCGGTAACCCAGGGGGACCCCTATCCAGCAAAATGGCTGGGAATTGTGCTACATTTGAGGGCTCATCCTGGATTTCACCCTGGGTTATTGGGTCAGTTGCCCGTGGCAGCGGCCAAAAGAAAAGTTAAAAAAAAATCAATTTTTTATGTCCGGGACTTTAGGCTCCATGTACACGGGACGTTAGAAAAAACGTCCTGCAAAGCTATTTCTGACGCCGGGAAAAAGCAGCTGTTAAACGTGCTTTCAGTAGCTTTTTCCATTTGCGTTATTGCACGTTTGGCCACGTTGCTTTTAGCAGCGTTTTTCTGCCTCCATTCAAAATCAATGGTTCCCTATGGGAGCCTATTGATTTGAATGGAAGGCGCACCGCAAGTCAGATCAGGATGATCCGACTTGCGGCGCGACCTGCACTGTGAGAATCTTGAGGGTGAACTCCACCCAAAAATGGGAAAAAAATTGCGTGGGGTTCCCCCCCAGGTTCCAAACCAGGCCCTTCGGGTCCGGCATGGAATTTGAGGGTAGCCCCACACCAAAAAAACGGCGTGGGGTCCCCCCCAAAATCCATACCAGACCCTTATCCGAGCATGCAGCCCGGCAGGCCAGGAAAGGGGAGGGGACGAGCGAGCGGCCCCACCCCCCCTGGACCACACCAGGCCACATGCCCTCAACATGGGGGTGTGTTGGTGCTTTGGGGCAGGGGGAGCTCTGCACCCCCCACCTCAAAGCACCTTGCCCCCATGTTGATGAGGACAAGGGCCTCATCCCCACAACCCTGGCCGGTGGTTGTGGGGGTCTGCGGGCAGGGGGCTCATCGGAATCTGGAAGCCCCCTTTAACAAGGGGCTCCCCAGATCCCGGACCCCCTCCCTATGTGAATGGGTATGGGGTACACTGTACCCCTACTCATTCACCACATAAACGGCAGTGTATGGAAATAACGACAGGAGACGTTTTGGAAAGTTTTATTAAAAATCTTCATCCGGCTCTTCTTGTCTTCTCCTCTCCGGGGTCTTCTCCTCTCCGGGGTCTTCTGCTCTTTTGCTGTCCCCTCTCCAGGGTCTTCTGCTGTCCCCTCTTCTGCTGTCCTCTCTTCTTTTCTTCTCTACTCCGGGGTCATGACGTCATCTGTGACGTGAGGGGCGGGGCCTCCCAATGACGTCATCGTGACCACGCCCTAATGGCTATATAACAAGCTGCAGAGACCGGAGATCGTCATAATCAAGGAGACGTCGTCGGAGGAGGACCGGAGGAAGAAGAGCCGACAGCCAACAGCCAACAGCAAAAGAGCAGAAGACCCCGGAGAGGAGAAGAAAAGAAGAGAGGACAGCAGAAGAGGGACAGCAAAAGAGCAGAAGACCCCGGAGTAGAGAAGAAAAGAAGAGAGGACAGCAGAAGAGGGGACAGCAGAAGACCCTGGAGAGGGGACAGCAAAAGAGCAGAAGACCCCGGAGAGGAGAAGACCCCGGAGAGGAGAAGACAAGAAGAGCCGGATGAAGATTTTTAATAAAACTTTCCAAAACGTCTCCTGTCGTTATTTCCATACACTGCCTTTTATGTGGTGAATGAGTAGGGGTACAGTGTACCCCATACCCATTCACATAGGGAGGGGGTCCGGGATCTGGGGGGCCCCTTGTTAAAGGGGGCTTCCAGATTCCGATGAGCCCCCTGCCCGCAGACCCCCACAACCACCGGCCAGGGTTGTGGGGATGAGGCCCTTGTCCTCATCAACATGGGGGCAAGGTGCTTTGAGGTGGGGGGTGCAGAGCTCCCCCTGCCCCAAAGCACCAACACACCCCCCATGTTGAGGGCATGTGGCCTGGTGTGGTCCAGGGGGGGTGGGGCCGCTCGCTCGTCCCCTCCCCTTTCCTGGCCTGCCAGGCTGCATGCTCGGATAAGGGTCTGGTATGGATTTTGGGGGGACCCCACGCCGTTTTTTCGGCGTGGGGCTACCCTCAAATTCCATGCCGGACCCGAAGGGCCTGGTTTGGAACCTGGGGGGGAACCCCACGCAATTTTTTTCCCATTTTTGGGTGGAGTTCCCCCTCAAGATTCTCACAGTGCAGGTCGCGCCGCAAGTCGGATCATCCTGATCTGACTTGCGGTGCGCCTTCCATTCAAATCAATAGGCTCCCATAGGGAACCATTGATTTTGAATGGAAGAAAAAAAACGTATAACGTGGCTGAACGTAGGTTCATCACGTTCAGTCACGTTTAGTCACGTTCGGCCGCGTTTCTGCGTTTGAAACGTCGGGAAACACACGTTCGAACGCAATATAATTGCGTTCTAAAAAAAGTCCCTGAACGCAACTGCCTGCAAATGACTGTAAACGACCATGTGTACATGGACAGATAAGATAACATGGAGCTGCGTTCAGGGACTTCTGAAAAAAACGCCCAACTGCTCCTAAACGGCCATTTCCAGCGTCCCGTGTACATGGAGCCTTATTCCAAAACTGAAGCCAAGTGTGAGGTTAGCTCTACAGGTAGGGAGAGTGGGATGAAGATTAGTGTGCACATGGAAGGCTGCCCGTGGCAACGGAAATGTTCCAGAATAGCGGGAACCTTCCACTTCAGTTATGAGATGTACTCTGCTTTCAAGTTAGGAGAGCAGGGAAAAGATTTATGTCAATGAATAAAAGCTGCAGCTGCTTAACAGAGAAAGGTCCAGGTGGGGACAAAGAAAATGGCGGCCAGGGGCACGTGGAGCAGAGTGCCAGGGGCCAGGTGTGTGTGTAAGCTATATGGACTGATGTTGACCATGCTTATGACAGCGGGATATTTGTTCTATACAGTAATTGCAGTGATACTGTGAAGATTGCAATCGGCCATCCCGGGAGGGGCAGTGGGACTATCTTTGTAGACAGTATGATGGGCCTTACTTACACATGTTTCGGGGAGAGGACTGTTGACCGTGCATGTGACAGTGGGACAATTCTTTTGCTGGCAAAGAGGGGCAGCTGGCTCCGGGAGAGGGAGGTGCAGCTGGGGCCCTGTTGCAAGTAAGAAGAGGGGATGCATGTCTGGCGAGGGACATGGTCCGCTTTGCAGCAACTTCTCTGTGGGCTAGAGAGAGAGAGCATGGAATGGGAGGAGTTGCTGCACCGTGTGGGAAAGCGTGATCCAGAAAGCACTGCCTAGCAGGAGGAGCCACCGCCAAACAAGGAGTATGGGTGGAGACATGGTCGCACCCAGCCAATCAGGAGTGACTAGGGGAGCCCATATAATACTCCCCCCTTCGGGTGTGGCTGAGAGGGAGACACGTGAGAGGAGAAGCACCATGGAGTTCATTGGAAAAGAGAAGTGCGCAGCCATGATCGCTTCAACCACTGGTGGAGAACCTGCTGGGCAGATCCAGGAGCAGACTGGGAAGCTGAGCCCCATTTTCATATGGTATACGGGCATACAGATGGTGCCTGAAGGAAGACTTGCACTGTGCACAGGAGAAGGTCGGGAGTACCTTGGCACGGTATGTCCTCAGTGTGAGAGAGTCACTACGAAGGTGCAAGCGTGGAGTCAGTGTGCGCATTGCGGCTACCTGCTGCTTCAGGCGGAGAAGAATGAAGGCCGGCCCAGGCAGATGTGTGTGGCTTGGGAGTCAGGGCTCACTCGGGAGGTGACAGGCACGGAGTCCAGGTTCCTCCGCGGAGGTGAGAGGGGCATGATCAGAGTGCTGATGAAGTTGGAGGCCATGCAGTCTGACAGTGGTTCAGCTTTGTCAGTTCGGGGGATGGGGGAAGAGGGTGCATGCCAGTCCAGCAGGCCAGGAGGTGGCCAGAGGATGCACCGGAATCTGCTGCAGCAGAGACAAGGTCTGCCCCTGTTCTTATATCTCAGCAGAAGTGGCCTGCAGTCATCAAGGCCTCACCAACCAGTCCAAGTAGTGAGGTAGAGGCGTTAATGTGGGGTTTCCCTCCTTTCAATACAAAAATGGATCTGTAGAGGAGGGAATTTATCATTGGAGATCCGAAGATGAGACAGAATGGAACTGGGGTTCCAAAGCTGGGAGCACCTCACCAGGACCTGATGTTGTTAATGCACTTGATAAAGAGACTCTGGAGTCCATTGAGAGAGGGGAGCTGGCCCACAAATTGGGGTTCTGTGAGGCCTACACAAAAAGGGTCCCAGACCTAACCCCACCTACAAACTATGCCTGGGCTCTGGACCAGAATGAGGCGTACAGCTCCCTGATTAGAAGAGAGGAGACCCCTTTTTATTTTCCTGGGAGAGGTAATAGGAAGACCCTTCCCAGGCTCTCACTGATGCAAAGATGGATTATGGAGTATGGATATGATTATCATTATACTCCCAGGGAGGTCATGTTGAATATTGAAGCAAAAAGGGACTTCTGGTGTGATGAAGCCATTTGGGATTTTCTCTCTGTTCCCAAGCCCTTTTGGGATTCACTCAGGACTGACCTCAAAGAAAAGTTAGATGCTGTAAAAATCCAGTGGTTATATGGACGGTCTATCTATATTGCCCGGGTGGAAGTTGGTCGTCCAGGTGGACCGGGCCAGGCTTGGTCCATCCGAGTGTGGGACAGCCAGGGAGCCCTTGTCAGGGTCCTCCACCCTACCATATTTAAGGAAGTCAATTTATCCACACAAAGACACTACACAAGTCAGGCTGGCTAGCCATCACAAAGGAAAAAAATATAATGCTGAATTTCACAGTTAGATGTTCCAGTTAAAGTTTTTCTGTTCTGCAGACCCCTTGGGTCACCAGGCCAGGGTTTTAAAAAGGAATGACACACTAATAGATCCCTTGGGCCAATGGGCCAGGATCTTTCAGATTACAAATGCTTATTTGGAGAGACTTCAGAAGTTTTCAACTAGATGAAAAGAAACGGGTGGCCGTCGCAGTGATGGGCGTTGCATCCATGAAGTCTGGTGGGGGGTGCCCTGTAAGACCCTTTACAATTTACCTGACTCAGCAGGACTGCAAGCCACTCAGGCTCCAGTGGTTTGCCCTGTTTCCAACAGGAGGAGTGTCATGAGAGACGGCAGGAAGATGCTGTAAATTGTCATCTCCAAAGGACTCTGCAAATAGGTAGCCTGTGATAGGGTACAGATCCCCGCAGGAGGAGAGGGAAAAGTGGACCCGGAATGTCAAGCACTGAATAGCAGAGTCAGGGAATGGATTTAGAAGATCGCCCTTGTAAGGAAGGTCTTCTCACTCAACTGCTTAGGTAGTTTGTCCTGTAATGGATGTTTGTGAAACGTGGCTAACTTCCCTTTTTCTCTACAGGTGGGCTCACAGTAGAGGTAGATAGTTAGGATATGTAAATGTATTTAATCCCCACCAAACGGAGTTTATTTGGTGGGGGGTGCATCCTTTCATGCATTTAATATATTCATGTATATGTGTACAGTATAGAGATTTCTTTATATATTTTTGCACCTAATTTATTTATACATTTGTTACATTAATTTCTTTCCCTTCAGCCCCCTTTCCAAGTTTGTGGGATACTCCTGATTTTTGGCAGAATTTTGTAGGAGGCGGCTGCCTCAGAGCCAATGGGGACATGGCTCATTTTTGGTGGGGGGGGGGGGGGGGTGTGGATGTAGCACCCTCCTAGGTAGGTGCTAAGAAAAAGCATATATGTGGCCCTGTCTGCTTATCAGGGGGGGCCTGATTATTTAGTTAGGCTGTCACATGTTTCCAGGTGTGATCTGTTGAGTCTGGGGAGTCTCCCCACTGTCTCCATTGAGGGCTCTTATTGGAGAGTGGAGGAAACCTAGCCAATAGCACACCAGGGCTTATAGCCGTCTCAGTGGGCGGAGTTTGTCGCAATGCACCCTGGCATGAGTTATAAGTCTATGGGAAGCATGTGACAGGGCATCTTTGGCGGTAAGCAGAGTCCCAGGAGGAGGTTGACGGCTGTCTCTCCTCTTGTCAGAGCTAGAGAACGTGTCCTGGGCAGTCTGCCTAGAGGACTAAGGTTGAGCTGGGCTGCATTTAGGGATCCAGAGTGCTGTGGACTGAGTGGATTTGCAGGGCAGAAGTTTCGGGAAAAACAGTGTCGTGACTACTTGAAACTCCCCAGGGGTCTGCCTAGGAGAGGGGACCACTCCAGAAGGTCAAAGGGATCCAGGAGCCAGCTAACCCGTAGAGAAGGCTTAGAGAAAGGGGGTGCTAGTGTCTAAGCCCTGAAGATAAGAGAGAGAAAGGGGGCGCCTTCATTCAGGAAAGCAGTCAGAAGTCAGTTCAGCTCTAACAGGCAGCAGGCCAGCGTTAACCAGCATTAATAGGCATTGACCGGCATCCAGCCAGCGTCAAGTCAGCACCAACCAGCATTTTTCAATTGTCCCTAGCAATTTGTGCATAGTTGATCCAAAGGAGTATCCCACTCATCCCTTCTCCTATCCAAGTTACCAAATAAATACAAAAACCCAAAGATACTGGACTGGTCATTGTCTCAGTGCTTACACTTGGAGAAACAGGCTTAACCACTTTACGTGGTTTTTGAGTACTGGAATAGTACTGCGGCAAAGTGGCTCGTTCCCGTCTGACGACGTAGACCGTTGCCAGACTCCTCCCCTGTAGGCGGCGCTCGCGCACCGCCGGAGGCGCGCTCCCGCTGTTTTCATTCACAGCGGGAGTCGGGCCAGGGGAGGAGCAGCGGCGATCGCCGCTGCTCTGCCCCGATCGTCGGGGATTTAGTGTGGAGATCCGCCCGCCTGTGTAAACACAAGCGGGCGGATCTCCTCAGTGACAGGGAGTGACAGATCGGTGTGTTCAGCATAGCTGGACATCCGATCTGTCCCTGTCTCACACAGTCACCTCCCCCCCACACGTCAGTAAGCACCAGGCATACATTAACCCCTCCCTCTCCAATAAAGTTAACCCCTTCCCTGCCAGTGTCATTTTTACAGTAACAGTGCATATTTATAGCACTGATTACTGCAGTAATGTCACTGGTACCCCCAAAAGTGTAAAAAATGTCAGTCAAGGGTCCGATCTGTCCGCCGCAATGTCGCAGTCCCGCAAAAAAAAATCGCAGATTGCCGCCATTACTCGTTAAAAAAAAAAACACCAAAAATGACAAAAATCTTTCCCTTTCTTAGTAAACGCAATAACTTTTGCGCAAACCAATCAAAATACGCTTATTGCAATTTTTTTTTACCAAACATGGGTAGCAGAAAACAAATTGGCCAAAAATTTAAAAAAAAATTGGTTTTTACATCTTTTTTTGGGGGGAATTTCATATAAAAAAATGTGAAAAATATTGTTATTTTTTCAAAATAAACGCTCTTTTTTTGTTTATAGCGCAAAAAGTAAAAATCGCACAGGTAATCAAATACCACCAAAAGAAATCTCTGTTTGTGGGAAAAAAAGGACGTAAATTTCGTTTGGGTACGGCGTCGAACGACCGCGCAATTGTCCGTTAAAGACGCACAGCGCCAAATCGCAAAAAGTGGCCCAGACGTAAGACAGCAAAATGCTCTAGTGGTAAAGCGGTTGCAAATGATTGCTCTCACTCTAACGTTCGCAGCAATACGTCACATGTGTGGTGCGCATACCGTTTACATATGCCTGCGTGACTTACGTATGTGATCAGTTCAGTGCATGAGCACGGAGGGATGGGGGCACTTTAAAAAAAACGTTTTCTTTTTTATTTTACTTTTTTTTTTACACTGTCCCTTTATTTATTAGGTTGAAAAAATGCACAAGTCCATCTAGCTCAACCACTGAACAAAAAAGAAAAGCACAACTATACAATCCCATATAAACAATCATTTACCCACAGTTGATCCAGAGGAAGGTCAAAAAGACCCCAAATCTCTCATTTACCTTTAAAAGCAAAATAAAAAAAAGTTGTTTTATTCCAGCCTGGACTAGAAGTGATCTCATGAACTTGCTCTTGTCCTCTATGGCCATAGAGACGATCAAAGCAGATCTACGCTTTGATCGCCTTTGTGACCAGCCAGCAGCACCATCGGATCCTTTTATGGGTAAAACGTCAGAAACGTCCCCTCCCGCCACTTCTGGAATCGTTCCAGTGGCTCATGAGAAAGCCAGCCACTGGCTGTAAAGAACAATATCGGGTTTATGGCTATTATATGTATTGCAGTCGGCAAGTGGTTGTGTCTTAAAAAAAGCTACAGTTTTTAATGCAGTTCTGTTTTATCAGAGATTGGGTTTGAATGTTTGTCCCATTTCAAGTTGTTTGTCACCATGTAAAATATTTAGAGAATAATATTTCTTCTAATTTTCTGTCTCATTGCCCATTTTTATGAACAGTAAAGCATGCTTGAAACCTTGCTCTGGAGACGTGAGGCACATGTTGCCAACTGGGATTAGTTACTTGCTGACTGTAACAAAGTAGTAGATATCTTTTATGTCTATGGGGAATTTTAATGAGAATTTGTTTGCACAGGTTTAAAGGGATTTTACTCATCTCTGTGACAAGTAGTCTTTAAAATGTTCTGAAAACTAGAGAAAAAAAAAATTACATTTAGCCATTACTTATTTTAAAGGGACAATAGCAAGTCTGACATAATTCTAGTACAAAGTAGATAGAAGATATTTTTTAAAGCATTGAGTTTTTCAAATATTTATGTAGTTTATTCATTCTGTAAAGGCATTTTTAGAAAAATCACAAAATTGTTTCATTTTAAAAGTTTAAGTAAAAAGGTAAAAATAGTCATAAATTAGGCCTTTTAGGACCTTTTAATGTCAAACTTAATATGACAAAACATTTCTTATGATTCAGATTTCTTATGATTCAGTTTTTCAAAGTGATAATTCTGACATATAACTTTGACATTGGAATGGTAATTTAACACTATTGCTATATTTCAATTCCTAAAAGTGGAAAGTTATTATTTATTTTTTAAATATATATAGTGCAAAATTAAATGTTTAGAGGCTTAAATTGTGATTTCTTTTTAAATTCTCCCATCACTAGATTTTCTTTCATGCGACCAAGCAAGAGAAATTGTCATTGAATAAAGATCTTGAAAATGGAGCAAGTAAAGTAATTTAAAACTGCATATTTTTGTAGTTTAAGATAAAGTGTAAGAATCTCTAGAAGTTGTTCAAGTGTGTGTGATAAAGTATGCTGAATGGGATAGCCATCTTGTGCAATGCCTTGTACAATCTACATTTTAAAATTGATTGTTTACTTTCCATTATTTTAGTAAGAAATACACATGCCAGCCACAATTACTTTGCACAGAAGAGGGATTTGTTTTCTTTATTCCAAAAGGCGACAGGATTCCCCACATTGAAGGCATATATGTAGGGGAAAAACATATGACCATAGGCTAACTGCCTTTCCACATTGCATGAAAGAACATAAGGGCATTTCAATATAAATACAATATCCCCTTCTCAGAGTTATATTCAATACCAAATAGTTAATACTATTAGAAGTATAAAAAATGATTATACTTCACAGAAAACCTCAGACCAATATAAAACATGGATCCTAAACCATACCATTTCAGTTCATCAATGTGGCAAAAAAAAAAAAAACAATTGCAAAAACAGGCAGTGATGGCCAGGAACGCTAAAACTAAAATACTTATGAACATTATAAGTGATCATTTTTGGACTACTGGGTGTGATAAAAGTACCATGGGTGAGGGGGGCGTGGCTAGCGTGGGCACGGAGATGGCCCCCTGAGACAGGAGCTCCACTATCCGGGGATCTGAAGTGGCTCCCAGCGTCCAGGCAGGCATAGTTTCAGCAGCATCTAGCGGCGATCTGACTCCACACCAGCTACCCAACATGACCTGATGGCGCAGGGAGGACAGCCAACCGCAGAAACTAAATGTCTGTACACACAATAAGAAAATCTGTAGGGAAAATTCGTCCGTCGACCGATCTGCCGATTTTCGGATTGTTAGTATGGTGCTTTCGACAGCCAACTCCGACTTTTTGACTGACAAAATCCTGATGTGCAGGCTATAAAATGTTTGTTGTCCATAATACAACGTAATATTTTCGTCTCATTAGTACAGATTTCGACAGAAAAAAATCTTAAGAGCAAGACTAGGCATGCTCAGAGAGAAAGAACACATACAAAGCAATCCAACACATGACATCACTTCTGAAGTAGAATTCTGTCGTACGGGAAAATTAGTATGAAAATAACCTCTTCACTTTCCGCATCAGACTAGCATGCCACAAAAAATGGATGACAGATCGCTCGATAATCTGATCGTGTGTACGGGGCTTTACTGCTTTCTTCCCCCAGTCTCAGTGGGGAAGACTCAAAGATGGCGTCGGCTCACTCCACACGGCGGGAGGGAGGCAAGGCATGTCTCCCTCACACAGCTCTAGCAGCACTCCTCCATCCGGATTCCCTGCAGGTGTGCACTCACCATCAGCCTTCACACCGTTGTTAAGCAGCCCAGCCAAGTCCAAGCTGAGACTTGAAGAAGACAGCACTGCACTTGGTGAGTTTATCCCCCGCTGCACATCCCTAGATGACACCAGGGAACTTCCTTCCTCTATAACATCCTTCCCCACTTCAAATCAGCCTATTCTTGACACTACACTCAAGGACATGCTGATACGCTCCGTAGCACTATGCAGGCTGACATACTGCACATCACCAATCAATTTAAAGGGGAATTACAAGCGGTGGGCTCCCGCGTAGAACACATTTAAACCAAGATGGGGGAGTTTGCGCATACTATTAATGACCTAGTGGATGTCCATGATGAGCATGTGGATGAGCATGCGTGGATGAAAGCTAAGCTGGCGGATTTGGAGGACCGCTCACGGTGGAACAACCTCAAGCTTAGGGGTATCCCCGAGTCTGTGCAGGACCTGGATCTGCGGCAATATGTCACCGATTTTTTCAAATTACTTCTACCTTAGGTACCTCAGTAGCAGAGATAATATCAGCGCAAAAGGATATTATAAAAATTCACATAAAGCAGCTGCACTCTCAGGTCAACAAACAACACCCGTATAGAATCTGTAGAAATTATTAGAGCAGCGCTGGCAGATTAAAACTAAACAAATAAATAAAATAAAACAAAACAGAATCTTTAATGTTAAAGAAGAAATGCAAGTCCATGTAAAGCCCGTGAGTAAAACAGGTGTCATGCACTCTCTGAGAAAAAACAGACAGGTGCGCTTGTGCACTAACGACCACCACCATACGAAATGGCCTCTCACCTCAAGAGCACTGATCATAAGCATGTATCAAACGGGCAATCATTGGACGATCATCCACAAATGAAAGGAAAGACAGCTCTACTCCACAGCACCTTAAGCAATGTATATCCCTGGGTCTGGACCGCAGCTCCACTCAGGACCATGTAATGGGGAACATGAAAGCAGACAAGCCCATAGTGTAATACTGATATATACTTTATTGCTGGGTACACATAAAGACAGCCTCTTACTTTGAAGATGAATTAAAACAGCAACAATAGTCACAGCGGTGCTGGCGGGTCCTGCAGACAACCTCGCCAGACTTCCAGATAGCAGCGGGTGACGTCAACGGCTCCGCCTTCCCCCCAAACGCGTGTCGTCCTCCAAGGGGTGGAGACTTCTTCAGCGGTATTGACTGTCAATACCGCTGAAGAAGTCTCCACCCCTTGGAGGACGACACGCATTCGGGGGAAGGCGGAGCCGTTGACGTCACCCGCTGCTATCTGGAAGTCTGGCGAGGTTGTCTGCAGGACCCGCCAGCACCGCTGTGACTATTGTTGCTGTTTTAATTCATCTTCAAAGTAAGAGGCTGTCTTTATGTGTACCCAGCAATAAAGTATATATCAGTATTACACTATGGGCTTGTCTGCTTTCATGTTCTCCATTACATGGTCCTGAGTGGAGCTGCGGTCCAGACCCAGGGATATACATTGCTTAAGGTGCTGTGGAGTAGAGCTGTCTTTCCTTTCATTTGTGGATGATCGTCCAATGATTGCCCGTTTGATACATGCTTATGATCAGTGCTCTTGAGTTGAGAGGCCATTTCGTATGGTGGTGGTCGTTAGTGCACAAGCGCACCTGTCTGTTTTTTCTCAGAGAGTGCATGACACCTGTTTCACTCACGGGCTTTACATGGACTTGCATTTCTTCTTTAACATTAAAGATTCTGTTTTGTTTTATTTTATTTATTTGTTTAGTTTTAATCTGCCAGCGCTGCTCTAATAATTTCTACCTTAGGTACCTGACTCGGAGATGCTCATAGACAGGATCCACAGATTACCAAAACCTCCTATCAGAATAGAGGTACTCACCGAGGCCGAGATGCAGAGAGCGGTTCGCTGTTGTGACTAAGCGCACTCCGCCCCTCTGGAGGTGATACAGAGGGTGGATGGCACAAAGAGGCACAAGCTACCAGCAGGCAGGGTAGAGCTTGCGTGGGGGTCCTGTAGAGCTGGAGCAGAGACTGATCAGGATCCAGCAGTAGAAGTCCGGAGCAGGCTGAGGGTCAAACACAGGTAAGCAGACAATCCAGGTCACAGGCTGAGGGTCAAGGCACTGGAGATAGGAGACAAGACTAGGTCACAAGCAGAAGGTCAAGGCACAGGAGACTGAAGGTAAATCCGGGTCGCAGGCAGAGGGTCAAACACAGGTAAGCAAAAGCAAAGTCCGTAAAACAAGCCAAGGTCGGGTCCAGGAGAAGAGCAGAGCAGGTCAGGGTCAATCCGGGTCACAGCAGGTAAACGATCACACAGGAAACAGGAACTCAGGTACAGGAAGCTGAAAGACAAACCAGCAATTCCTCTGAGCACTTGCTCAGCTTTTATAGGCAGCCAGGAAGTCATGTGGAAGTCATGTGGTGCTTGTCATGTGATGACCAGTCTGCAGCTGAAGGTTTCTCTGACAGTGCCCCCCCCGAGGGGCGGCCTCTGGACGCCCAAACTGGATATCAACTGTGGGTGATTCACATGAAAAGCTCGGATCAAGCGAGGGGCGTTTATGTTTCTTGAGGGTTCCCAAGAGTTGTTTTCAGGTGGGTACCCCTTCCACTTAATCAGGTTTTAGTGAAGTCTACCCATCTTCCTGCAGTTCAGTATGGCTTCAACCTCAAATTCATTTTCTCCATCCACCTGGACCGGTGGAGGAGGCGGCTCCTCTCTTCCCGGGAAGGGGCTAGGAATCACTGGTTTTAGTAAGGATGCATGAAAAACAGTATGAATCCTGTAAGAGCTGGGTAAGGCCAATTCAAAGGCCACTGGGTTAACCTTCCTCTTGATTTTGAATGGCCCTATGAACTTTGGGCCCAACTTCCGTGAGGGAAAAGGTAATTTGAGGTTAGCTGAAGATAACCAAACTTCCTCACCGACCTTGAAAACTGGGTTCTCCTTCCTTCCCCTGTTGTAGTACTTCTTATAGTCATCCTGGGCCTTTTGCATGGTTTCCTGAATCCTTTGAAAGTTCTGTTGGATGGAGGCTATGCAATCTTGGACAGCAGGAACAGATAATTCAGGGGTAGCGTTTGGAAGGAAAGAAGGGTGAAACCCAAAGTTAGACCAGAAGGGCGTTTGGTTGGTGGCTGAATGAACTGAATTATTATACGCGAACTCCGTGTAGGGTAGCAGAGAGGACCAGTCATCCTGGGAGCCAGAAGAGAAACAGCGGAGATACTGCTCCAAAGTTTGGTTCATTCTCTCTGTCTGGCCATTGCTTTGAGGGTGATACGCAGAGGAGAGACAGACCTTTATTTGTAGTGCTTTACAAAGTTCTTTCCAAAATTTGGAGGTGAACTGAACCCCTCTGTCAGAAACAACACTGTCGGGTACTCCATGTAGCCTTATTATTTCTTTGATAAAAATGTTAGCTGTCTCCAAAGCAGAGGGGGTGCCCACCATGGGCAAGAAGTGTGCCATTTTTGAAAGGCGGTCGACGACAACCAGAATGGAGGTGAAACCTTCTGAGGGAGGAAGATCAGCAATGAAGTCCATAGAAACTTCAGCCCATGGGCGTTCTGGAATGGGTAAAGGTCTAAGTAATCCCCAAGATTTGGTGTTAGCCACTTTACTGCCCTGGCAAGAAATACAAGAGAGGACATACTTTTTACAGTCCTGCCTCCAACCAGGCCACCAAAAAGAACGGGCAACCAATTCCGAAGTCTTTTGAGTCCCAAAGTGACCAGCCAGTTTATGGTCATGAAGCAACTTTAACGTCATGGGTCTAGCCTCCGGTGGGACAAAAATTCTTCCTGGGGACCAGAACAAGTCATCTCGTTTCTCCAAGGAGGATATTTCTGGGTCAGTACAATGGCTGGATGCCAACCTGATGGTGGTCATAAGATCAGTGTCTGTGAGCAGAAGGAAGTTTTGTGGAGATAAGATGGTGCTAGGTTCCGTTGACTGGGGAGATTCAGGGAACATCCGGGAGAGTGCGTCTGCTTTCCCATTCTTGAGGCCAGGTCTATAAGAGATATGAAAGTTGAACCTAGAAAAGAAGAGGGCCCACCGGGCTTGCCTGGGTCTTAAGCGTTTGGCTGTCCTGAGGTATTCTAGGTTTTTATGGTCGGTGAAGATCATGATGGAATGGGAAGCACCCTCCAACAGATATCTCCACTCCTCCAGAGCGAACTTGATGGCCAACAGCTCCCGGTCTCCCACATCATAATTCCTTTCCGGGGAACTTAGTTTCCGAGATGCGAAAGCTACAGGATGGAGGAGAGCCTTGGGGCCCTGTCTCTGGGAGAGGATGGCTCCAGTGGCAGTTTCCGAGGCGTCTACCTCCAACACAAATGGCAGGGCTGGATCCGGATGCCGTAGGATTGGTGCAGAGGTGAACAGGGCTTTGAGCTTGGTAAAAGCTTCCTGGGCCTCTTGGGACCACTGAAAACGACTGTGTTGGCGGGTTAGTTGGGTGATGGGTGCAACAATGGATGAGAAGCCAACGATAAACCTCCGGTAAAAATTAGCGAATCCGATAAACCGCCGTACCCCCTTTTTGTCTACTGGAGCCGGCCACTCCTGAATTGCCTTGACCTTCTGTGGATCCATTGTGACCCCGTTGGTAGAAATGATAAAGCCTAGGAATTGCACAACAGATTTTTCGAATTCGCATTTCTCTGCTTTAAGGTACAATTTGTGTCTCCTGAGAATTGCAAGGACTGTCTTTACATGAACCCGGTGTAGCTCAATGGTGGCAGAAAAAATAAGAATGTCGTCCAGGTAAACAACTAGGAAATTGTCCAGATATTCTCGAAAAATGTAGTTTACCAGGTGCTGAAATGTGGCCGGGGCGTTACACAACCCAAAGGGCATTACCAAATATTCATAATGTCCAAACCTGGACCTGAAGGCAGTCTTACATTCGTCTCCAGGCCTGATTCGGATGAGGTTATAGGCACCTCGCAGATCCAACTTAGAGAAAATTCGGGCAGACCGGAAACGCTGAAACAACTCTGGGATAAGTGGAAGAGGATAGCGATTTTTTTATCGTTATTTTGTTCAGTTCTCTATAGTCTATGCATGGTCTTAGGGAACCATCTTTCTTTTCCACAAAGAAGATGCCGGCTCCGGCCGGTGAAGATGATGGACGAATGAAACCCTTATCCAAGTTCTCATCAATATACGTTTTAAGAGCCGCTAGTTCAGTCTCTGATAGTGGAAAGATGCGGCCAAAGGGTATTTCGGAACCAGGTAGCAAATCAATGGGGCAGTCGTAAGACCGATGAGGTGGTAGGCAATCAGCTTTTTGTTTATCGAAGACATCTCTAAATTCAAGATATACCGGAGGGACGTGCTGGAGATTGTCAGGTGTAGGTGCTACGGTTAAACAGGAAGGCAATGCTGGGAACAGTAGGGAGAGGAGAAGGAGACTTTCTTCTTGTTCCAATTGATGTCAGGTTCATGTGCCTGTAGCCAGGGGAGCCCCAAAATGATGGGGAACATGGGGGAGAAGATGATGTCAAAGCTTATAAACTCCTGGTGGCCGGAGTCCGTGGTGACAAGGATGGGCCTTGTCTGTTGTGTGACAAATCCAGAGCGAGGGAGAGACCCATTAGCCAGGTAGATTTGGAGGCCTTGTTCTTTGGTTTGCAGTGGAATGTGTAGTTTTTGGGCCAGTGAAGTGTCTAGAAAACAACTACAGGCTCCGGAATCAATAATTGCTGGTAGATGAACTTCCTTTTCCATTAGCTGTAAGGAGACAGAGAGGGTGACATAAGTCTGGGATAAACCAGGGTTCTGAAAGTTCATGAAAAACTGCGAGCGTGACTTACTGGGTCTCACGGGGCAGGTACGCAGAAAATGTCCAGTTCCCCCACAGTACAGACAGAGATTGGCTTGTCGCCGTCGTTGCTTCTCTTCAGGGGTAAGAGGAGCACGGACCAATCCAAGCTGCATGGGCTCAGCCTCTGGAGCAGAGGTGACAGGAGTCACTGGAAAGGATGGGTGAACGGGAGAAGGTTTAGGGAGCATCCAACTAGGTCGGGGACCCTGGGAGCGCTCAGAGCGCCGCTCGCGCATGCGCCTGTCTAGCTTGGTAGCGGATTGGATTAAATCCTCCAAAGTGGCAGGGGTTTCAATCCTGGCCAACTCATCTTTCAAAGCTTCTGACAGCCCCTGGCGGTACTGGTATTTAAGAGCGGGTTCGTTCCACCCTGTGTCAGCTGACCATTTTCGAAATTCAGCAGTGTAGTCCTCCACTGGTCTCTTTCCTTGAGACAGGGAGTGTAGCATGGCTTCTGCAGTAGCGGTGCGTTGGGGGTCGTCATATAGTTGAGACATACTTTCAAAGAAAAGGTCCAAAGAATTCAGAAGAGAGCTCCTCTGTTCCATCAGGCTGTGGGCCCAGGCCTGCAGCTCTTCGGTCAACAGGGAGATGACAAATCCCACCTTAACTACTTCAGACGAAAAAGTCCTGGGCCGAAGGGCTAAGTACAAGGAGCATGCATTTTTGAAGGCCCGGAACTTTTTGCGATCGCCTGAAAAACGCTCCGGTGTGGGAACCCTGGGCTCAGGGGTAGCCATGATCACTGTGGGGCTTGATGCAACTTGAGAAGAGGAGGCTCCGCTGGTGGGTGCAGGGGCTGCGGCTGTTGATGCAGGTGACCCTGAAAGTTGCTGGAGACGACCGTCAATCTGGGCATAGCCTTCCTGCAGTTTCTGGACTGCATCAGTGAGGGTTGTGACCTGCTGGCACAGGATCTCAAGAGGAGAACGCGCTCTGTCGGCCTCTGACATGGCTGGTTTGTACTATCAGAATAGAGGTACTCACTGAGGCCGAGATGCCGAGAGCGGTTCGCTGTTGCGACTAAGCACACTCCGCCCCTCTGGAGGTGATACAGAGGGTGGATGGCACAAAGAGGCACAAGCTACCAGCAGGCAGGGTAGAGCTTGCGTGGAGGTCCTGTAGAGCTGGAGCAGAGACTGATCAGGATCCAGCAGTAGAAGTCCGGAGCAGGCTGAGGGTCAAACACAGGTAAGCAGACAATCCAGGTCACAGGCTGAGGGTCAAGGCACTGGAGATAGGAGACAAGACTAGGTCACAAGCAGAAGGTCAAGGCACAGGAGACTGAAGGTAAATCCGGGTCGCAGGCAGAGGGTCAAACACAGGTAAGCAAAAGCAAAGTCCGTAAAACAAGCCAAGGTCGGGTCCAGGAGAAGAGCAGAGCAGGTCAGGGTCAATCCGGGTCACAGCAGGTAAACGATCACACAGGAAACAGGAACTCAGGTACAGGAAGCTGAAAGACAAACCAGCAATTCCTCTGAGCACTTGCTCAGCTTTTATAGGCAGCCAGGAAGTCATGTGGAAGTCATGTGGTGCTTGTCATGTGATGACCAGTCTGCAGCTGAAGGTTTCTCTGACACCTCCATTCCTCCCAGATAGAGATGTCGCAAACATAAAATTTTCCATTCGCAAACGGCGAACGCGAATTTCCGCAAATGTTTGCAAACGGGTGAACCACCATAGACTTCAATAGGCAGGCGAATTTTAAAACCCACAGGGACTCTTTCTGGCCACAATAGTGATGGAAAAGTTGTTTCAAGGGGACTAACACCTGGACTGTGGCATGCCGGAGGGGGATCCATGGCAAAACTCCCATGGAAAATTACGTAGTTGACGCAGAGTCTGGTTTTAATCCATAAAGGGCATAAATCACCTAACATTCCTAAATTGTTTGGAATAAAGTGCTTTAAAACATCCAGTGTGTGTGTATACAATCAGGTATGATGTTGTATCGATCAGGTAGTGTAAGGATTACGCCCGCTTCACAGTGAAAGACCAAACTCTGACAGACCAAACTCTCCATTTAACGCACCGCAAACAACCGCAAACAGTCCATTTGCACAACCGCAAACTCCCCATTTGAACAAGGTTGGATACCAAGCTAGCCATGTCCCGTTCCTTGTCCTCACTGACGTCATTGAAGGTCTCTTCCTCCACCCAGCCACGTACAACAAAAAGTGTCCCCAAAAGGTGACAACAAGCCCCCTGGGATGCCTTCTGTGGTTGGTCTTCCACCTCCTCAAAGCCACCTTCCTCCCCTGTCTCCTCTTCTTCAGACTCCTCTCTCTGCGTTTCCGCAGGTCCAGCAATCGACGACGACAAGGCTGATTCTGGTGGTGATGGTGACCACAACTCTTCCTCTTCATGCTCATCTATGGCCTGATCCAGCACTCTTCGCAGGGCACGCTCCAGAAAAAACGCATATGGGATGAGGTCGATGATGTTGCCTTGGGTTTCACTGACCAGGTTTGTCACCTGCGCAAAAAGACGCATGAGCCTACAGCCATTGTGCATGAGCTTTCAGTAAATGAGCTTTCAGCCAAAAAATACCTAGCTCCTCAGAGGCTGTCCTCTTTTTTTAAATCAAAAAAATCTGTTCTTACCAGTTTAATCTCTGTTTTGTCCCCTATCAAGGGCCGGTGTATGGAATAGATTTTAGGAACAGGGAGATGGAAAAAGATGGTTGGTCGGTCCTCTTACTTCCAATTTGGTGCACGGCGCGTACGCCGTGCAATGTACTTTGCCATCCTATATGAGTGGTGTGTTAAGTAATACTATTCTTATCAGTTTATTTCCCTGTTACGTCCCATATCAGGGGACTTGTATCAAATAGATTTTAGACAACCGCAAAGAGTTGTCAATAGTTGACACACTCATTACATAAATTATATTCCTCTGTGCTCGTGCGCACGTTTGGGAGATTGCAGGCGATGGCGGTTTTTTTAAAGCCTATCGTCATGCTGAGGTAGTTCAGTGACAGTTAAGTGACCCAGAAAACAATGATTCTGCAGTCGTTTAAACTCTGTTTTGTCCCCTATTAGGGGCCATTGTATGGAATAGATTTTAGGAACCGGGAGATGGAAAAAGATGTTTGGTCGGTCCTCCTACTTCCAATTTGGGGCACGGCGCGTGCGCCGTGCAATGTACTGTGCCATCCTATATGAGTGGTGTGTTAAGTAGTACTATTATTATAAGTTTAATCCCTGTTACGTCCCCTATCAGGGGACGTGTATCGAATAGATTTTAGACAACCGCGGGCGGGCGAGTGGTAACTTGAGAGGTGCCCGAAGCTGGGATGGAGGAGAATGGTGCGTCAAGGTTCCGAGCGGAAGCTGTAGAAGATTGGGTGTCCTGTGTAAGCCAGTCAACTATGACCTCAGAATTTTTTGAGTTCAGGGTACGTGGCCTCTGAACACTGGGCATTATTCTAGGGCCAAAGGAAATCACAGCACCATGACCACGACGGCCCCTGCGGGGTGGCCTGCCTCTGTCTGTCATTTTTTTTTAGATTAGTGGTACTATGCATGCAAGGTACTGTGCCACCCTATATGAGTGGTGTGCACACAGTACAGTCTGTGGGCCTGTGGCTTCTCACACACGGACAGGCAACTGCAATATATATATATATAAAAAAAAAAAAGCAGACTGATGTACCAGCCTTAAAAAGGGCTTTTTGGGGTGCTGTCAGGATGCTGTCCTTACAGCAGATGAGTCTTTAGGACTGGAGTGGACACAGAAAACTGGTCTAGCTATTAATTCAGCAGCAGCACTCTCCCTGCTCTAACTAACACTGCAGCTTCAGAATATTAGTGATACTATGCGTGCAAGGTACTGTGCCACCCTGTATGAGTGGTGTGCACACAGTACAGTCTGTGGGCCTGTGGCCTCTCACACACGGGCAGGCAACTGCAATATATATATATATATAAAAAAATAAATAAAGCAGACTGATGTACCAGCCCTAAAAAGGGCTTTTTGGGGTGCTCTCAGGACGCTGTCCTTACAACAGATGGGTCTTTGAGGACTGGACTGGAAACAGAACACTGGCGTAGCTATTAATTCAGCAGCAGCAGCACTCTCCCTACTGTAACTAACACTGCAGCTTCAGAATATTAGTGATAGTATGCGTGCAAGGTACTGTGCCACCCTATATGAGTGGTGTGCACACAGTGCAGTCTGTGGGCCTGTAGCCTCTCACACACGGGCAGGCAACTACAATATATATATATATATATATATATATATATATATATATATATATATATTAAAGAAAAAAAAACAGACTCATGTACCAGCCCTAAAAAGGGCTTTTTGGGGTTCTGTCAGAACGCTGTCCTTACAGCAGATGGGTCTTTGAGGACTGGAGTGGACACAGAACACTGGCCTAGTTATTAATTCAGCAGCAGCAGCACTCTCCCTGCTCTAACTAACACTGCAGCTTCAGAATGAATCTAAGATGGATGCTGTCCTTGCTTTTTTATAGGAGGTGGGAGGGTCTGGGAGGGAGGGTATGCTGATTGGCTGGAATGTGTCTGCTGACTGTGAGGTACAGGGTCAAAGTTTGCTCAATGATGACGTATTGGGGGCGGACCGAACATCGCATATGTTCGCCCGCCGTGGCGAACACGAGCAAGCGATGTTTCGCCGGGAACTGTTCGCCGGCGAATAGTTCTGGACATCTCTACTCCCAGATGATGTCCCTAGGGGTCTCTTGATGTGTGTACATTACTTTCACGTTAAGGATCAACTGCTGTATAGATCCCGCTCTCAAGAACCTCTACCTGCTCCGTACACTCATATACAATTTTTTGCAGACCTTTCACAGTATACCCTACAACTGTGACGCAACTTGAATGTGGTCACCAAGGCGCTTAGAAACCATAAGATTTCGTACAAATGGGGGAGCCCATCTAAATTACTGGTCTTCAGGAATAATAATACCCACAAGCGTGGTAATTAGGGATGATCGAACTTTTGAAAAGTTCGGTTCGACCAGAACACCCGAACCTCCCAAAAGTTCGGCCCGGATTTCAGAACCCCATTGAAATCAATGGGACCCGAACTTCGGTAATCAAAAGCACCATTTTGAAGCCCTAAAACCCAATAAATGCCCCTAAAAAGTGCCTAGGGTTCTGGGTCATACCCCAGGGACTGTTAATCACACAAAAAAAGTTCTTAAAAATTTTAATTTTTGATAGAGAGCCAATTATTGAAAAAAAAAAAAAAAAAAAAAAATAAAAAAAAAATAAAAAAAAAAAGTTCTTTGGATTTAGTATCTGGGGTGTCTAAAAAGTGTACCTGTGAAGTTTCAGCTCTGTAGCATGTCAAGAACCATAAAAAAAGATCATTTGTATTTTGTCACTTATAGAACAGGTTAGTGGCTTCTCTCTTTTCACACCTTGCCGGTTTAGTAGCAAGCGTTTTTTTGGGCATTTTTTGGGGCCTTTTCAGGCAGGCAAAACATCTGAACTTGTGTATACGGGTATATATACACACATACTTATATGTATATATATACACCTAGAAATATATAGGTGTGATAGTAGCAGAAATATATGATTGCGCTAATGAAATCATTTACTCTAATATGGCTCCGCTCCTATAACACCTATATATGCCTAAGTGTAAAATACATATAAGTATGTGTGTATATATACCACTATACACAAGTTCAGATGTTTTGCCTGCCTCCAAAGAACCCAAAAAAATGCCCAAAAAAACGCTAGCGCCAAAAAAAAAAACGCCCAGGTGTGTTGTTGCAGGCATTTTTTTGGGGTTTTTGGAGGCAGGCAAAACATCTGAACTTGTGTATAGTGGTATATATACACACATACTTATATGTATTTTACACTTACACATATATAGGTGTTATAGGAGCGTAACCATATTAGTGTAAATGATTTTATTAGCGCAAGCATATATTTCTGCTACTATCACACCTATATATGTCTAGGTGTATATATACATATAAGTATGTGTGTATATATACCCGTATACACAAGTTCAGATGTTTTGCCTGCCTCCAAAAACCCCCAAAAAATGCCTGCAACAACACACCTGGTCGTTTTTTTTTGGCGCTAGCGTTTTTTTGGGCATTTTTTTGGGTTCTTTGGAGGCAGGCAAAACATCTGAACTTGTGTATACGGGTATATATACACACATACTTATATGTATATATACACCTAGACATATATAGGTGTGATAGTAGCAGAAATATATGCTTGCGCTAATGAAATAATTAACACCAATATAGTTACGCTCCTATCACACCTATATATGTCTAAGTGTAAAATACATATAAGTATGTGTGTACAATAGCACTATACACAAGTTCAGATGTTTTGCCTGCCTCCAAAAAACCCAAAAAAATGCCTGCAACAACACACCTGGGCGTTTTTTATTTTTTTTTTTTTGGCGCTAGCGTTTTTTTGGGCATTTTTTTGGGTTCTTTGGAGGCAGGCAAAACATCTGAACTTGTGTATAGTGGTATATATACACACATACTTATATGTATTTTACACTTAGACATATATAGGTGTGATAGGAGCGTAACTATATTGGTGTTTATTATTTTATTAGTGCAAGTAGTGTTTTCTGCTCCTTTCACACCTATATATGTGCAGGTGTATATATACATACATGGGTGTGTATATATAGCCCCTATACACATGTTCAGATGTCATGCCTGACTCCAAACATGTGCTCAAAAAATCCCTATAGACGCCTGCAGCTAAAAAGCAAGCTGACAGGGGCGAAGCCATATTACTGCAGCGAAAGTGACTTCAGAGAAACTAGCTTTTCTCTATAGCGGTCACCCTGATATGGAGGGGTTTGGTCACCCTGCCATAGCAGTCACTGTCAGTTCACCCTACACTACACTACGGTCACCCTGGCACTTAACACTTTCTCTACAGAAACTAAATTATTAAAGCTAACTAAAGTGTAAAAGAGCACCCTAACTACACTAGATATCCCTTTCCTCGCACTAATAAATGCTAAATGACACTTTGTAGCAGAAGTCCACGAACTGCTTCCACTCTCTTCCATGTCCCTGTATAACAATGGTAGGAATTTGGCGGGGGCTATCTTATATACTGGGGGGCGTATTCACTAATGATTGGCCTATGGACCCCCTAGTCACTCCAATCACATTCCTAGCATTCTCCTGCCCCCTCAATTGGCTTTTGCTAATGGTTCTGGTCCAATCATGGGCTTTTAAAGCCCATTTCCTGTCCCATTGCATTTTGGTCGGTTCTGGTTGCCGAATTCCGAACTTTTTGGGCAAAAAGTTCTAAATTTGGCTGAACCTCGAACAGCCAATGTTCGGGTCGAACCGATGGTCGACCCGAACCGTTCGATCATCCCTAGTGGTAATCAGTGCGAACGCCCTGACCGCGATCACCAGCGTTCTAAATCGGATCACCGGGGACCTCATGACCACCCTGCCTGAGCTATTATTAACCTCTAGGGAGATCTTCCAGAATGCTATGACCATCCTCGTGTTTGCTGGCAGACTTTTCTACCCCCATCACTTGCGCAGTGTTACGCTGCACACTGATCATCAGATCCTGCACTCTTACTGTTCTGATATACCTTGTTCACTTGTTCCGTATACTTTTTCCTTGTTTTTTTTGTTTTGGAGCATCCCTGCTACATCACTCTCCTGCCGTCTTTTGGAACCGGAGCCCTTCCACGTGACACCTGGTGAATGCTTTGCTCTACGGAATACTAACAGCATACAAGTGAGTACTTATAACTGAGTGCACTTACACCCCTCTGTCATTATGTCAATCTGTAACGCTCCTGCGTTTCATGTATGGTGTGGATTTTCAGCTGCAGAAATATTCCACTTCAGTAGTCATGTAAGAGAGATGCTGAGATACCATTCCCAACCTCAATGACTCATCATGTGTGGAAGGTCTTAATTCAGCTAGTAAATACACACACTCAACAAGCTGGTTCCTAGAGTGACTTTATGTATGTAGTAACACAGTGATGAAGATTTAAGAGACAGGTTGAGTGGAGGTGGTAGGTGACAGACACTTGAAGGTAAGACAGTAGCAGATGGATGCAGGTAGGTTTAGCAATCATGTATGGTAGCAGATGACAGAGTAGCAGGTGGACATACAAGAGAGATCAACCCAGTGCAGGAATAAGTAGCAGTAGTCTTAAGAGCTAGCAATCTAGATATGCAGATGTGATAAATAGTCTTTACTATGCAGAGCTAGATAGTGTAAGCTTAGTATAAGTTTATAGAGGGTTCCCCTGCGGGGTACTTAGCACTAATAGCAATACAGCCGAAGGTTGGTTCAGGAGGAGCGGATGATCCGGAAGCGGGATGCAGGGATCAGCGCAGCGAGGTTCCGTCAGCGAGGTATGCTTGCAAGCATGAAAGCTTCAAGCCAAGTTAGCATCCAGGTAAGGGTGTTTGAACGAACACATGTGAGTGAGAACCGGCGATTTAAATAGCCATCTAGTCCGGCGCTGAGTGATGACAGCTTCAGTCTTAAAGGTGTATGCGCACCTTTCCAAAAGAGAATGGTGGGGCGCATACACTTGTGAAAAGAGTAATTTAGGGTACCAAAGATACCGGAACATTACAATACCCCCCCCTTAAGGCCGGCTCCTGAAGGCCTCTGGAGCTGGTTTGTCTGGGTATCTCGCATGAAAATTGCGGATTAATCTAGGGGCATGTATTTCAGAGGTGTTTAGCCAGGTGTCGTCTTGGGGCCCATAGTTCTTCCATCTAACCAAGTACTGAAGTCTTCTTCTGTAGATACGAGAATCCAGAATCTCTTTTATCTCGTATTCTTCTCCACCTTCAACTTGTACAGGAGGCGGAGGTGGAATATTTGGCCTTATTCCTTGGTCCGGAACATGGGGCTTCAGTAGCGACACATGGAAAATGGGATGGATTTTTAGGTCTATTGGCAATGTAAGCTGTACTGCAGCTTTTCCAATATGTTTTTTGATTGGGAAAGGTCCCAAGAACAGAGGTCCAAGCTTTTTGCTAGGGATCTTCAGTCTTAAGTTTTTTGTTGAGAGCCAAACGAGGTCCCCGATAGTGTACTGTGGAGAAGGTCTTCTGCGAAGATCATAGTACTTCTTTTGTTGACTGTGAGCGTGTGCAATGGTAGTATTTAATAAACCCAGAGAATCCTTTATTTGGGTAAGATAGTCTGAGGCTACTGGGTTGTTTGAAGGAAGGATGCGTGGTGGAAGAATAGAGGGATGAAACCCATAGTTCAAGTAGAACGGACTCTGCTTGGTTGTACTGTGGGTTGCGTTGTTGTAGGCAAATTCTGCCAGAGGGAGAAGATCCACCCAATCATCCTGTTGGTAAGAAGTGTAACAACGTAAATACTGCTCGATGCATTGGTTGACTCTTTCAGTCTGTCCGTTGGTCTGCGGATGGTAAGGAGAAGTGAGCTTCCGCTCGATCCGTAGTATGTGACATAGTTCTTGCCAGAACTTAGAAATAAATTGGGATCCACGGTCAGACAGAAGAGTTTTTGGGATACCATGTAATCTAAAGACATGTTTCATCAGGAGTTCTGCCGTTTGTTTGGACGAAGGTAGTCTGCGAATAGCAATGAAATGTGCCATCTTTGTCAGATGGTCCACTGACACCAAGATGGTATTAAATCCTTTGGAAAGAGGCAATTCTACGATGAAGTCCAAGGACAAAACTTCCCATGGAGTTTGGGGTATTGGTAGACTGCATAGTAGACCGGATGGTCTCGTAGTGTCAATTTTGGACCTGGCACAGACATTGCATGAAGAGACGAATTTTTGTATAGATGTTTTCATGTCAGGCCACCAGAATTGCCGGGAAATCAAATTAAGAGTCTTTGTCATACCCATATGTCCTGCCATAGGCACATCATGAGATAATTCCAAGATCTTGGTGCGTAGGGTAGGTGGTATGTAAAGTTTGTCGTTGTAGTAGAGGAAGCCTTCTGCATCAGTATTTAGTTGTGGTGGGGGTGAATCCAAACTTATACCATGCAAAACCTCTTCCTTCAAGGAACGGACAACTCCAATAATGCGTTTGTGAGGTATTATAGGAACGGAAGGGATTTCAAAGTAGTTTTCTTCAGTTAGTCGTGATAGTGCATCCGCCTTTTTGTTCTTATCTGCAGGTGTGTAAGTCACTAGGAAGTTAAACCTTAGAAAGAATAGTGACCATCGTACCTGTCGGTGCGAGAGAGTTTTGCTAGTCTGAAGATATTGGAGGTTTTTATGGTCCGTGTATATAATTATTGGTAATTGGGTGCCTTCGAGTAAATGTCGCCAATTCTCCAGAGCCAATTTTATAGCAAGCAGTTCCTTTTCACCCACGGGGCAATTTATCTCGGGACTGCTTAGGGATTTAGAAAAAAAGGCGACTGGATGAAGTGGTGAAGTGTGGGTTGGTCGTTGGGAGAGTATTGCTCCTACTGCCATGTTTGACGCATCTACCTCCAGAATGTATTGGAGGGATGGGTCTGGATGGCGTAATATGGGAGCGGAAGTAAACCTTGTCTTTAACAAGTGAAAAGCTTTATTGGCTTCTTCTGACCATTTGAATGTTTTTTTTATGCTAGTGAGCTGTGTGAGGGGTCTCACAATAGCAGAAAAGTTTTTAATGAACTTCCTGTAGAAATTTGAAAATCCCAGGAATCGCTGTAGCGCCTTGCGTGTGGTTGGTGTAGGCCAATCCTGAATGCAGGATATTTTACTCATGTCCATCTCGATTCCTGTTTTGGATATGATGTAGCCTAGAAACAGTACCTCGTCTTTATGAAACAAGCATTTCTTCAGTTTCACATAAAGTTTATGTGCAAGCAATCTCGATAGTACAAGTCTTACATGTCTTATGTGTTCAGACAGGGATCGTGAATATATAAGTATATCGTCCAGATATACCACAACACAGACATCTAGTAAGTAGTGTTGAGCGAACACGGACTGTATTATTCGTGTTCGTACCGAATAATTGGATTTTTTGTACCCGAACACGGACACGGACACTTTACTGTATGTTCGGGTAAAAATCCGTGTTCGGTCGTTTTATTTCCGGGTTTTGCATGCTTTGGCGCTCTTTTCATGGCGGGCTTTCAACAGCCAATCAACAATCGTTTAACTGGTGTGCCTTAAGCCATCCCAGCCATGCCTGCAAATGTCTCAGTAGCTGTGATTGGCCGTCTGAAGCATGTGACCAAGTCTTTATAAGTTCGAGGCAGCCGCAGCGGCGTCATTATGCTGCTTAGATTCAGGGACAGAGCACACATCAACGTGCTGGCTGCTGATTAGGGAAAGATAGGCAGGAAAAAACCATTTGTGTCCGGATAGAATTGAGGGACAGGTCGGAGTGTTTAGGCAGGGCGAGTTGTAGGCATTTTAGGGATAGAGTCTGCTGAATTATATAGGGTCAGTGTCTTCTACAAACTACAATCGATATTGCTGTGTGGGGGGTGGGGTCTGCACTCAATCCTGATCTACGATCTCTTCTCAATCCTGTTAGGGACAGAGTCTGCTGAATTTTAGGGAAACTGTGTTCTACAAACTACAATCGATATTGCTGTGTGGTGTGGGATTGGAGATAGGCAGGTGTCAGTGATCCACATCCATTTTTCTGTGTGTGAGCTGCAGTGAACACAATCTTTTTGGGCTGCAGTGAACACAATCTTTTTGGGCTGCAGTGAACACAATCTTTTTGGGCTGCAGTGAACACAATCTTTTTGGGCTGCAGTGAACACAATCTTTTTGGGGTGCAGTGAACAAAATCTTTTTGGGGTGCAGTGAACACAATCCTTTTTGGTGTGCAGTGAACACAATCTTTGTGGGGTGCAGTGAACAAAATCCTTTGTGGGGTGCAGTGAACACAATCTTTTTGGGGTGCAGTGAACAAAATCCTTTTTGGGGTGCAGTGAACAACATCCTTTTTGGGGTGCAGTGAACACAATCTTTTTGGGGTGCAGTGAACAAAATCCTTTGTGGGGTGCAGTGAACACAATCTTTTTGGGGTGCAGTGAACACAATCTTTTTGGGGTGGAGTGAACAACATCCTTTTTGGGGTGCAGTGAACAAAATCCTTTTTGGGGTGCAGTGAACAAAATCATTTTTGGGGTGCAGTGAACACAATCTTTTTGGGGTGCAGTGAACACAATCTTTGTGGGGTGCAGTGAACACAATCTTTTTGGGGTGGAGTGAACAACATCCTTTTTGGGGTGCAGTGAACAACATCCTTTTTGGGGTGCAGTGAACACAATCTTTTTGGGGTGCAGTGAACACAATCTTTGTGGGGTACAGTGAACAGAATCTTTGTGGGGTGCAGTGAACACAATCTTTGGGGGGTACAGTGAACACAATCTTTGTGAGGTGCAGTGAACACAATCTTTGTGGGGTGCAGTGAACACAATCATTGTGGGGTGCAGTGAACTCAATCTTTGTGGGGTACAGTGAACACAATCTCATACTGAAGGTTTGAGGGTGCTGCCTGTTCCATACTCCCCCTACTCCTCATCTAGCCTTTTAGGGGTACAAACAATAGTAATTGGGGCCTAGTGTGGTTGTGTACGTGTGATATACATACACTTTTTTGGGATCATATTTTCTATTCCGCTATTTAATCAAAAACCTTTGGGGATCAGTTAAATTGGGGGATAGTCTGTGTTGGTACGTGTGAGAGAGATCCACCTTTCCAAGTTGTTGGGGTTCATCTCATACTTCTGAAGGTTTGAGGGTGCTGCCTGTTCCATACTCCCCCTACTCCTAGCCTTTTAGGGGTACAAACAATAGTAATTGGGGCCTAGTGTGGTTGTGTACGTGTGATATACATACACTTTTTTGGGATCATATTTTCTATTCCGCTATTTAATCAAAAACCTTTGGGGATCAGTTAAATTGCGGGATAGTCTGTGTCGGTACGTGTGAGAGAGATCCACCTTTCCAAGTTGTTGGGGTTCATCTCATACTTCTGAAGGTTTGAGGGTGCTGCCTGTTCCATACTCCCCCTACTCCTAGCCTTTTAGGGGTACAAACAATAGTAATTGGGGCCTAGTGTGGTTGTGTACGTGTGATATACATACACTTTTTTGGGATCATATTTTCTATTCCGCTATTTAATCAAAAACCTCTGGGGATCAGTTAAATTGGGGGATAGTCTGTGTTGGTACGTGTGAGAGAGATCCACCTTTCCAAGTTGTTGGGGTTCATCTCATACTTCTGAAGGTTTGAGGGTGCTGCCTGTTCCATACTCCCCCTACTCCTCATCTAGCCTTTTAGGGGTACAAACAATAGTAATTGGGGCCTAGTGTGGTTGTGTACGTGTGATATACATACACTTTTTTTGATCATATTTCCTATTCCGCTATTCAATAAAAACCTTTGAGGATCAATTGAATTGCGGGATAGTCTGTGTCGGTACGTGTGAGAGAGATCCACCTTTCCAAGTTGTTGGGGTTCATCTCATACTTCTGAAGGTTTGAGGGTGCTGCCTGTTCCATACTCCCCCTACTCCTAGCCTTTTAGGGGTACAAACAATAGTAATTGGGGCCTAGTGTGGTTGTGTACGTGTGATATACATACACTTTTTTGGGATCATATTTTCTATTCCGCTATTTAATCAAAAACCTTTGGGGATCAGTTAAATTGGGGGATAGTCTGTGTTGGTACGTGTGAGAGAGATCCACCTTTCCAAGTTGTTGGGGTTCATCTCATACTTCTGAAGGTTTGAGGGTGCTGCCTGTTCCATACTCCCCCTACTCCTAGCCTTTTAGGGGTACAAACAATAGTAATTGGGGCCTAGTGTGGTTGTGTACGTGTGATATAAATACACTTTTTTGGGATCATATTTTCTATTCCGCTATTTAATCAAAAACCTTTGGGGATCAGTTAAATTGGGGGATAGTCTGTGTTGGTACGTGTGAGAGAGATCCACCTTTCCAAGTTGTTGGGGTTCATCTCATACTTCTGAAGGTTTGAGGGTGCTGCCTGTTCCATACTCCCCCTACTCCTAGCCTTTTAGGGGTACAAACAATAGTAATTGGGGCCTAGTGTGGTTGTGTACGTGTGATATACATACACTTTTTTGGGATCATATTTTCTATTCCGCTATTTAATCAAAAACCTCTGGGGATCAGTTAAATTGGGGGATAGTCTGTGTTGGTACGTGTGAGAGAGATCCACCTTTCCAAGTTGTTGGGGTTCATCTCATACTTCTGAAGGTTTGAGGGTGCTGCCTGTTCCATACTCCCCCTACTCCTAGCCTTTTAGGGGTACAAACAATAGTAATTGGGGCCTAGTGTGGTTGTGTACGTGTGATATACATACACTTTTTTGGGATCATATTTTCTATTCCGCTATTTAATCAAAAACCTTTGGGGATCAGTTAAATTGGGGGATAGTCTGTGTTGGTACGTGTGAGAGAGATCCACCTTTCCAAGTTGTTGGGGTTCATCTCATACTTCTGAAGGTTTGAGGGTGCTGCCTGTTCCATACTCCCCCTACTCCTAGCCTTTTAGGGGTACAAACAATAGTAATTGGGGCCTAGTGTGGTTGTGTACGTGTGATATACATACACTTTTTTGGGATCATATTTTCTATTCCGCTATTTAATCAAAAACCTTTGGGGATCAGTTAAATTGGGGGATAGTCTGTGTTGGTACGTGTGAGAGAGATCCACCTTTCCAAGTTGTTGGGGTTCATCTCATACTTCTGAAGGTTTGAGGGTGCTGCCTGTTCCATACTCCCCCTACTCCTAGCCTTTTAGGGGTACAAACAATAGTAATTGGGGCCTAGTGTGGTTGTGTACGTGTGATATACATACACTTTTTTGGGATCATATTTTCTATTCCGCTATTTAATCAAAAACCTTTGGGGATCAGTTAAATTGGGGGATAGTCTGTGTTGGTACGTGTGAGAGAGATCCACCTTTCCAAGTTGTTGGGGTTCATCTCATACTTCTGAAGGTTTGAGGGTGCTGCCTGTTCCATACTCCCCCTACTCCTAGCCTTTTAGGGGTACAAACAATAGTAATTGGGGCCTAGTGTGGTTGTGTACGTGTGATATACATACACTTTTTTGGGATCATATTTTCTATTCCGCTATTTAATCAAAAACCTCTGGGGATCAGTTAAATTGGGGGATAGTCTGTGTTGGTACGTGTGAGAGAGATCCACCTTTCCAAGTTGTTGGGGTTCATCTCATACTTCTGAAGGTTTGAGGGTGCTGCCTGTTCCATACTCCCCCTACTCCTAGCCTTTTAGGGGTACAAACAATAGTAATTGGGGCCTAGTGTGGTTGTGTACGTGTGATATACATACACTTTTTTGGGATCATATTTTCTATTCCGCTATTTAATCAAAAACCTTTGGGGATCAGTTAAATTGGGGGATAGTCTGTGTTGGTACGTGTGAGAGAGATCCACCTTTCCAAGTTGTTGGGGTTCATCTCATACTTCTGAAGGTTTGAGGGTGCTGCCTGTTCCATACTCCCCCTACTCCTAGCCTTTTAGGGGTACAAACAATAGTAATTGGGGCCTAGTGTGGTTGTGTACGTGCGAGATACATACACTTTTTTTGATCATATTTCCTATTCCGCTATTCAATAAAAACCTTTGAGGATCAATTGAATTGCGGGATAGTCTGTGTCGGTACGTGTGAGAGAGATCCACCTTTCCAAGTTGTTGGGGTTCATCTCATACTTCTGAAGGTTTGAGGGTGCTGCCTGTTCCATACCCCCCCTACTCCTCATCTAGCCTTTTAGGGGTACAAACAATAGTAATTGGGGCCTAGTGTGGTTGTGTACGTGCGAGATACATACACTTTTTTTGATCATATTTCCTATTCCGCTATTCAATAAAAACCTTTGAGGATCAATTGAATTGCGGGATAGTCTGTGTCGGTACGTGTGAGAGAGATCCACCTTTCCAAGTTGTTGGGGTTCATCTCATACTTCTGAAGGTTTGAGGGTGCTGCCTGTTCCATACCCCCCCTACTCCTCATCTAGCCTTTTAGGGGTACAAACAATAGTAATTGGGGCCTAGTGTGGTTGTGTACGTGCGAGATACATACACTTTTTTTGATCATATTTCCTATTCCGCTATTCAATAAAAACCTTTGAGGATCAATTGAATTGCGGGATAGTCTGTGTCGGTACGTGTGAGAGAGATCCACCTTTCCAAGTTGTTGGGGTTCATCTCATACTTCTGAAGGTTTGAGGGTGCTGCCTGTTCCATACCCCCCCTACTCCTCATCTAGCCTTTTAGGGGTACAAACAATAGTAATTGGGGCCTAGTGTGGTTGTGTACGTGCGAGATACATACACTTTTTTTGATCATATTTCCTATTCCGCTATTCAATAAAAACCTTTGAGGATCAATTGAATTGCGGGATAGTCTGTGTCGGTACGTGTGAGAGAGATCCACCTTTCCAAGTTGTTGGGGTTCATCTCATACTTCTGAAGGTTTGAGGGTGCTGCCTGTTCCATACCCCCCCTACTCCTCATCTAGCCTTTTAGGGGTACAAACAATAGTAATTGGGGCCTAGTGTGGTTGTGTACGTGCGAGATACATACACTTTTTTTGATCATATTTCCTATTCCGCTATTCAATAAAAACCTTTGAGGATCAATTGAATTGCGGGATAGTCTGTGTCGGTACGTGTGAGAGAGATCCACCTTTCCAAGTTGTTGGGGTTCATCTCATACTTCTGAAGGTTTGAGGGTGCTGCCTGTTCCATACTCCCCCTACTCCTCATCTAGCCTTTTAGGGGTACAAACAATAGTAATTGGGGCCTAGTGTGGTTGTGTACGTGTGATATACATACACTTTTTTTGGATCATATTTTCTATTCCGCTATTCAATAAAAACCTTTCTAGGGCAAGATCTTAAATTACAGAAATATGAGGAGACCGTCAAATAAGGGCCGTGGCCTGGGTCGTGGTGCTGCTGGTAGAGCTCCTGTTGCAAGGAGAGGACATGGTCGATCTGTGCCAGCTACACGCACAAGTGAAACACCTTCCTCAAGTGTGAGTAGGCGACAGAACCTGCATCAGTATTTGGTAGGGCATCAAACGCCCCTAGAAGTGATGAGGCCAGAACAAGTTGAGGCGATAGTAGATTGGTTTGCTGCTGACAGTGCCTCCAGTTCCTTCACATTGTCTCCCACCCAGTCTACTGCAGAAAGGTCAGAGTTGGCACCTGCAGCCAATGTCCAACCGTCTTTCACCTCACCCCCTTGCAAATCAGGCCAGCAGTCTGAGCCCCAAGCCATACAGCAGTCTCTTATTCTTTTTGAGGACTCTGTCAGCAGGGTTTCCCAGGGCCATCCACCTAGCCCTGCCCCAGAAGTGGAAGAGATTGAGTGCAGCGATGCCCAACCACTTATTTCTCAAGATGAGTACATGCAAGGATCATCGCAGCACGTCTCCGATGATGACGAAACGCAGGTGCCAACTGCTGCGGCGTTCAGCATTGTGGAGACCGACAAGGAGGGCAGGGGTGAAGACTGGGTGGAAGATGATGTGGAGGACGATGAGGTCCTCGACCCCACATGGAATGAACGTCATGCAGGTGAACTGAGTAGTTTGGAGGAAGAGGCGGTGGTCGCACAGAGCCACCAGCACAGCAGAAGAGGGAGCAGGGTGCAGAAGCGGAGCGGCCGTGCCCTAGACACTACGCCCGCTACTGCCCAACGCAGCAAGGGAACGAGCGCACCAAAGTCAGCTCAAAGGAGTTCTCTAGCGTGGAAGTTCTTTAGAAAATGTGCTGATGACAGGACACGAGTGGTTTGCACCCTGTGCAATCAGAGCTTGAAGTGAGGCATGAACCTTCTCAACCTGAGCACAACCTGCATGATCAGGCATCTAAGTGCAAAGCACGAGCTGCAGTGGAGTACACACCTTCAAAACCAAGAAACGTCTCTGGCTCATCCTGCTTCCTCTTCTGCTGCAGTCTCGGCCGCTCCAGCCACATCTGTAGTGATACCGGCACCTGCCACCCCGCAAACAGACGATCTGTCAGCAACACCACCACCTGGGTCACCAACAACCATCTCCACAATGTCCCGTGGAAGCGTTCAGCTTTCCATCTCCCAAACACTTGAGAGGAAGAGGAAGTACCCCCCTACCCACCCGCGATCCCTGGCCCTGAATGCCAGCATTTCAAAATTATTGGCCTTTGAAATGCTGTCATTCCGTCTGGTGGAGACGCACAGTTTTAAAAACCTTATGTCGGTGGCTGTCCCACAGTACGTCGTGCCCAGCCGCCACTACTTTTCCAGGCAAGCCATCCCTTCCCTGCACAACCAAGTGGGGGAAAAAATCAGGTGTGCACTGCGCAACGCCATCTGTGCCAAGGTCCACCTAACTACGGATACGTGGACCAGTAAGCACGGTCAGGGGCGTTATATCTCCCTAACGGCACACTGGGTAAATGCAGTGGCGGATGGGCCTGAGGCGGATAGCAATTTGGCGCATGTCCTTCCACCACCGAGGATTGCAGGGCGCTTCAGTTTGCCTCCTGTTCCTAACTCCTCCTACTCCGCTTCCTCATCCTCTACCGCCTCCTCATCCGGACAGCGTAACACCTTCACCACCAACTTCAGCACGGCCAGGGGTAAACGACAGCAGGCAGTTTTACAACTTGCCTGTTTGGGGGACAAACCACACACCGCGCAGGAGTTGTGGAGGAGCATGGAACAGCAGACAAATGAGTGGTTGCTGCCAGCGAGCCTCAAGCCCGGCCTGGTGGTGTGCGATAACGGGCGAAATCTCATAGCAGCTCTGGGCCTAGCCGGTTTGACGCACATCCCTTGCCTGGCGCATGTGCTGAATTTGGTGGTGCAGAGGTTCCTTAAAAACTACCCCGATATGTCAGAGCTGCTGCAGAAAGTGCGGGCCGTTTGTGCGCACTTTCGGCGTTCTCACCCTGCTGCTGCTCGCCTGGCAGCGCTGCAGCGTAACTTCGGCCTTCCCGCTCACCGCCTCATATGTGACGTGCCCACAAGGTGGAACTCCACCTTGCACATGCTGGAAAGACTGTGCGAGCAGCAGCAGGCCATAGTGGAGTTTCAGCTGCAGCACGCACGCGTGAGTCGCTCTGCGGAACAGCACCACTTCACCACCAATAACTGGGCCTCCATGCGAGACCTGTGTGCCTTGTTGCGCTGTTTTGAGTACACCACCAACATGGCCAGTGGCAATGACGCCGTTCTCAGCTTAACTATCCCACTTCTATGCCTCCTTGAAAAAACAATTCGGGCGATGATGGAAGAGGATGTGGCACAGGATGAGGAGGAGGAGGAGGATGAAGAGGTAACATTTCCAAGGCTTTCAGGGCAGTCATTCGCAAGGGGCTCCGAGGGTGGGTTCCTGCACACGCAAACGCCAGGGACGCAATTGTCCAGCAGGGGCACAGTTCTGGAGGATGAGGAGGATGAGGAGGAGGAGGAGCTGGAGGAGGAGATGGAACCATGTTCACAGCAGGGTGGCACCCAGGCCAGCTCATGGCCATCACTGGTGCGTGGCTGGGGGGATACAGAGGACACGGACCATACACCTCCCACAGAGGACAGCCTTTCGTTGCCTCTGGGCAGCCTGGCACACATGAGCGATTACATGCTGCAGTGTCTCCACAACGACCGCCGAGTTGCCCACATTCTAACTTGTGCTGATTACTGGGTGGCCACGCTGCTGGATCCCCGTTACAAGGACAACGTACCGTCCTTAATTCACTCACTGGAGCGCGATCGCAAGATGCGCGAGTACAAGCGCACGCTGGTAGACGCCATGCTGCTGGCATTCCCATCTGACAGCGGGGCCACAGTGGAAGCACAAGGCAGAGGAGGAGGAGGAGGAGGTCGCCAACGCAACCAGGGCACCGCCAGCACCTCAGAAGGCAGGGTTAGCATGGCCGAAATGTGGAAAAGCTTTGTCAGCACGCCACAACAAACAGCAGCACCAGCAGCTCAGATGGAACGTCTTAGCAGGAGGCAGCATTTTACCAACATGGTGGAGCAGTATGTGTGCACACGCCTACATGTAGTGAATGACGGGTCTGCCCCCTTCAACTTCTGGGTCTCCAAATTGGGCACATGGCCTGAGCTTGCCCTTTACGCCTTGGAGGTGCTGGCGTGCCCTGCAGCCAGTGTATTATCTGAACGGGTATTTAGCACGGCTGGGGGCGTTATAACAGACAAGCGCAGCCGCCTGTCCAGAGACAATGTGGACAAGCTCACGTTCATTAAAATGAACCAGGCATGGATCCCACGGGACTTTTCCGTACCTTATGCAGAATAGCAATGGATACCGACCTTACCCACCCATTGTTCCATTTTTGCTCTTTCTCACTCTTTTGGGGTGTACCCTCATTTAAAATTTGTGAAAAGAAGCAGTGTTGGCTACCTCGTCCTCCTCCTCAGGGCCAGATTAATGTAGGGGCTATTGGAGCTGCAGCTCCAGGCCCCTACCTTTTATATAGGCCCCGGGTTGGCCATATTCACTGTTACCGCTCTTCTGTCACTTGTAAACACAGAAGTCTGGCTTCTATGCTCGCTTCCCCAGGCAGCACCCTCAGAACCTCCCCACACAGCGTGAAGGCCGGACAAGGAGGGACAGTTGGCGATGCATGGATGTGTTTATGGGCTTCAGAGACAGCATCCCATGTTGAATTAGGCATGCATGGCTGCACCCTTCCTCCTCTGGGTGCATGGCAAGGCACGGCCCTAAGGCCCTTCAAAATCCTCAGCACCAAGCCCATGATGCTGTTAATCCGGCCCTGGTCCTCCTCCACCACCGCTTCCACCTACACCGCCCATAGGTGTGCGCAGCCTATTGCATTAAGGTGTGCACCCCAAAGTTGAAATACACATGCATGTGTTTGCCAGCAGGGAGAGTAATGTATCGGGGCCATGTACCTGTAGGCAAGGAGAAATAGAGCAGAGCAGGTCCCAGGGAGATCTTTCCCATCTCCTCACTGGCAATGCTATGTGCCCTAGGTGATTAGGGTGTGCCCAGGCACACCCAGCACACCCTGTGCGCACGCCTATGTCACCGCCACATCCACCACCACCTCAACCTCCCTCCTACTCCATATGGGCCTCGTCCTTCAGAGATGAAGAAGAACATTGTTTTATTTTTCTGTTTTTTTTTGTTGTTTTAAGTTATTTCCCTATCCACATTTGTTTGCAGAGCACTTGCCATGCTCTTAATTACGTTTTGCTGCCATTTGCAGCACTCTAGCCCTTTCCTTTGGTGTTTTAGAGCCATTTTAGTGCCTTAAAGTTCGGGTCCCCATTGACTTCAATGGGGTTCGGTGTCCGGGAAAAGTTCGGTAAAAGTCCGGGACACGGACCCGGACTTTTTTTTAAAGTTCGGCCGAACCCGTCGAACACGGACATCTAGGTGTCCGCTCAACCCTACTAGTAAGTCTTTAAAAATATCGTTTATAAATCGTTGGAAAACTGCAGGGGCGTTGCATAGCCCGAATGGCATCACAAGATATTCGAACAATCCGTATCTGGTTCTGAATGCAGTCTTCCACTCGTGTCCATCACGGATTCGAATGAGATTGTATGCTCCTTTCAGGTCCAATTTTGAAAAATAGGTAGCTCCACGCACCTGCTCAATGAGCTCAGGGATAAGCGGTAGAGGATAGCGATCTTTTATTGTGATAGCATTCAATTTCCTGTAGTCGATGATAGGTCTGAGACTTGAGTCCTTATTGCGAACAAAAAAGAGTCCTGCTGCTGTGGAAGAAGTGGAAGGTCTAATAAAACCTTTTTCCAAATTCTCATCCAAATAGGTTTTGAGATGGGAAAGTTCATCCTGTGAAAGAGGATAAACATGACCGAACGGCAATTTGCTATTTGGGAGTAGATCAATGCTACAATCATAGTCTCGATGAGGAGGTAATGCTTGAGCATTTTTCTCAAGAAAAACCTCAGAAAGATCCTGATAACATAGTGGTGCAATCTCATCTGTCACCATAGACAGAATCTTCCCGGAAGACGGGAGGTTACACGTATCCTCGCAATAGCAAGAGAGGAAGGCCAAGGACCGTTCCTTCCAATCTATGGTTGGTTGGTGTGTGTGTAACCAGGGAAGTCCCAACACAATGGGAAAGTGGGGTGAAAGTATTAAATCGAAGGTAGTAGTCTCCCTATGAGACTCGTTAATAGTGACTAGAAGTGCTTGTGTCTGATCGGTGATCGGACCAGAGGATAACAGAACACCGGTAATAAGACTTACTGAGACAGGTTTAAGTTTAGAAATAATAGGAATTTTATTTGAAGCAGCAAAACATATATCAATATAATTTCCACAAGATCCTGTGTCAATCATGGCCTTAGTAGTAATCCTGTTCTGGTCCCACTGTAATGTCAAACAAACAAAAATGTAAGGGTTAGTGAATGAAGTTGTCAATCCCCCTAGGAGGACATGTGAACACTCACCCTTCTTTTTGTTGACTAGGGGACAGACATTTATCTTGTGATCCGGGGATGCACAGTACAAGCAGAGATTTTCATATCGTCTTTTGGCTTTTTCCATAGTTGATAGCGGTGGGCGTATGGTTCCTACCTCCATAGGAACGGGGTTAACGGCCGGAATCCGAGAGGAAACGGATAATGGCATTCCCATTTTCTCAGCCTTTCTTTCTCGTAGTCTTCTATCTATGGTAATACTGAGTTGTATTAATGCATCCAGGGTTTTTGGTAGATCCGCTCGGGCGAGCTCGTCCTTAACAAGTTCTGATAGGCCAAGCCTAAATTGGGTTTTCAGAGATGCATCATTCCATTCTGAATCAAGGGTCCATCTCTTGAATTCCGCGACAAAGTCTTCTACAGGCCTCCTTCCTTGTTTCAAGGATCTTAATTGAAGATCGGCAGTACTCTGCCTATTGGGGTCATCATATAGGCTAGTGAGTTCTGCTAGGAACAAGGCATAGGAGTTGAGAAGCTGGTCGTTTTTCTCAAAAAGAGAGTCTGCCCAGGCTCGAGGATCGCCTGTTAGGTAAGAAATAATAGTACAAACCTTAATGTGATCAGTAAGGTAGGTACGAGGTTTTAGCAAAAAAAGTAACTCACATGCGTTTTTAAATTCGCAAAATTTTTTGCGATCGCCTGTAAATACCAAAGGGGGATTTATCTTGGGTTCAGGGGACTGAGCAGAGGTAAGTTGTGTCAGTCTAATTACCTGCTGCGACAGAGCCTGATTGTCTTCTTTTAATTCAGCAAGTGCGTGTATTAACGCAGTTACTTGCTGTTTTAATTGTGTCACCTGAGTGGTTATTTCTGCTGAATCCATTTGTGGGTTCGTTCAATCTGTAACGCTCCTGCGTTTCATGTATTGTGTGGATTTTCAGCTGCAGAAATATTCCACTTCAGTAGTCATGTAAGAGAGATGCTGAGATACCATTCCCAACCTCAATGACTCATCATGTGTGGAAGGTCTTAATTCAGCTAGTAAATACACACACTCAACAAGCTGGTTCCTAGAGTGACTTTATGTATGTAGTAACACAGTGATGAAGATTTAGGAGACAGGTTGAGTGGAGGTGGTAGGTGACAGACACTTGAAGGTAAGGCAGTAGCAGATGGATGCAGGTAGGTTTAGCAATCATGTATGGTAGCAGATGACAGAGTAGCAGGTGGACATACAAGAGAGATCAACCCAGTGCAGGAATAAGTAGCAGTAGTCTTAAGAGCTAGCAATCTAGATATGCAGATGTGATAAATAGTCTTTACTATGCAGAGCTAGATAGTGTAAGCTTAGTATAAGTTTATAGAGGGTTCCCCTGCGGGGTACTTAGCACTAATAGCAATACAGCCGAAGGTTGGTTCAGGAGGAGCGGATGATCCGGAAGCGGGATGCAGGGATCAGCGCAGCGAGGTTCCGTCAGCGAGGTATGCTTGCAAGCACGAAAGCTTCAAGCCAAGTTAGCATCAGACTTCTTTCTATCAACGCTAGGGGTTTGAACCATCCCGTCAAAAGGTCATTGCTATAGAAGGAGGCTTTGCAAAATAATAGCGATATCTTATGCGTGCAGGAGACGCATTTTAATGTGGAGGCTCCGCCTAAATGCTCTAATAGACACTATCCCCATGTTTTCATGGCAGCTATGCCTCTTTGGCAGCTATGCAGGCAAAGAGGAGAGGAGTCCTTTTGGCTATCAGGGACACTGTGACACTGTGCAGACCCAGCGGGAAGATCTTAACCACTTGCCGACCGCTCATATTGAGCGCATTGCGGCAAAGTGGCTCATTATCGTCCAGCGACGTAGACCTATGTCGCTGGACTCCTCCCCTTGTGGGTGGTGCGCGCCGCCGGAGGCTCGCTCCCGCTGTATTCAGACACAGCGGGAGTCAGGCCAGGGCAGGAGAGGCGGTGATCACCGCCGCTCTTCCCCGATCGTCGGGGATAGAGTGAGGAGATCTGCCCGCTTGTGTAAACAAAGTGGGCAAATCTCCTATGTGACAGGCAGGGACAGATTACAGGATTCAGCATAGCTGAACCTGCGATCTGTGCCTGTGTCACACAGTCCCCTCCCCCCACACACGTCAGTAAGCACCAGGCATACATTAACCCCTTGATCACCAATAAAGTTAACCCCTTTCCCTGCCAGTGTCATTATAACAGTAACAGTGCATATTTATAGCACTGATTACTGTAGTAATGTCACTGGTACCCCCAAAAGTGTCAAAAATGTCATTTAGGGGTCCAATCTGTCCGCTGCAATGTCGCAGTCCCGCAAAAAAATCGCAGATCGCTGCCAGATCGCCGCCATTACTAGCTAAAAAAAAAACAATAAAAATGACATAAATTTCCCGTAGTTAGTAGCTGCGATAACTTCTGTGCAAACCAATCAAAATACGCTTATTGTGATTTTTTTTACCAAACATATGCAGCAGAAAACAAATTGGCCTAAAATGTTAAAAAATGTAAATTTTACATTTTTTGGGGGGAATTTCATATGAAAAAATGTGAAAAATATTGTTATTTTTTCAAAATTGTCGCTGTTTTTTTGTTTATAGCGCAAAAAGTAAAAATCGCACAGGTGATCAAATTCCACCAAAAGAAAGCTGTATTTGTGAGTAAAAAAGGACATAAATTGAATTTGGGTACAGCATCGCACAACCGCGCAATTGTCCGTTAAAGTAACGCAGTGCCGAATCGCAAAATATGGCCTGATCAGGAATGGTGTAAAATCTTCCGGTCTTAAAGCGGTTAAAAATACACTCATTGAGAATTCTTTTGTCAAAGACATGTAGCTAAATACATTTTGGCCTAAATATATATCAAAAATTGAATATATTGGATATTTTTTAACTGTCAAAGTAGAAAAATATTGTTATTTTTTCAAAATTTTAATACAAAAAATGAAAAGCACAGAGGTGACCAAATACCACCAAAAGAAATCTCTGTTTGTGGGAAAAAAAGGACGTAAAGTTTGTTTGGGTACAGCGTTGCATGACCGCGCAATTGTCAGTTAAAGTCGCACAGTGCCTAGTTGCAAAAAGTGGCCTGGACCTAAAGCCGGAAAATCCTCCGGTCCTAAAGTGGATAATGTGCACACTTAACTCTATCAAATACACGTTGGTTAATGCGTATGCCCCCAATGACCACCAACTCAGGTTCTTGAACAGACTAATGCGCAAAATTAATAAAATTAAATAAGGCTCATTGATCATCTGCGGTGACTTTAATCTGGCCCCTGACCCCAACATGGACACCACTTCCGCACCATAGTGCCGTGCGGCTTCCCTGAATCCCTTCCTTCACTCCCACGATCTTTATGATGTGTGGCGCTGTACTCATGCCATGGAGAAGGACTTCACCTTTTTCTCTACCAGCCATAATTCTTACTCCAGGATCAACCTGTTTTTAGTCGACAAATGGACTCTTCAAAGGACACCAACTTTGTCTAGTAACGATATTGTGGTTGGACCATGCGTCTATAACCCTGGATATACTGGACTCTTGCTCTGCCACACCGGTGTCCGTATGGAAACTGAACCCTTATCTTATTAGTTCCCCGTCCACTGCAGACCAAGCCGTCGCTCAATTACAAGACTACAAGACTATTTTGCGTATAACACTGGATCTGTACAAGACCCCTTTGGAATGCCCATAAGGCGTTCATGCTAGCCATCTTTATTAAGTTGGGCTCCAGAGAGAAGAGGAGAAGGCAGCAGCAGATAGATAGCAATTTGGGGGATATCAAGCAAATTGAACTGACTAACAAACTCCGCCCGACCCTTACCACCGTGTCAAACTTACTGACCTGAGACACAATCTATGCCTGTTGAGAGATCTTGAGAGGAGCACCAGGCGTCTGAAAATGCTGCATTATGCCACAGATAATAGAGTGGAGAAAACAACGGTGGTAAGACAGTCCATAACCCGCAAGAGTTTGCGGATGTGTTCGGCTGCTATTTGTAATGTTCCGGTACCTTTGGTACCCTAAATTACACTTTCCACAAGTGTATGCGCCCTACCATTTACTTTTGGAAAGGTGCGCATACACCTTTAAGACTGGAGCTGTCATCACTCAGCGCCGGACTAGATGGCTATTTAAGGCGTCGGTTCTCACTCACATGTGTTCGTTCAAACACCCTTATCTGGATGCTAACCTTGCTTGAAGCTTCCATGCTTGCAAGCTTACTTCGCTGACGGAGCCTCGCTGCGCTGATCCCTGTGTCCCGCTGCTGGATCATCCGCCTCTCCTGGACCACCCTTCGGCTGTATCGCTAGTAGTGCTGGGTACCCCGCAGGGGAATTCTCTATAAACCTATACTAAGCTTACACTATCTAGCTCTGCATAGTAGAGACTGTTTATCACATCTGCATAAACTAGATTGCTAGCTCTTGAGACTACTGCTACTTTTCTGCACTGGGTTGATCTCTTTTGTATGTCCACCTGCTGTTCTGTCATCTGCTATCATACAACATTGCTAAACCTTCCTGCATCCATCTGCTACTGTCTCACCTTCAAGTGTCTATCACCTACCACCTCCACTCAACCTATCCCTCAACCTTCATCATTGTGTTACCACATGCATAAAGTCACTCTAAGAACCAGCTTGCTAATTGTGTGTATTTACTGGCTGAAATAAGACCTTCCACACATGATGAGTCATTGAGGTTGGGAATGGTATCTCAGCATATCTCTTACATGGCTACTGACGTGGATCTATTTCTGCAGCTGAGAATCCACACCATATAAAAACGCAGGAGCGTTACAGATTGAACGAACCAAAAAATGGATTCAGCAGAAATAGTTCCAGAAATAACCACTCAGGTGACACAATTAAAACAGCAAGTATCTGCGTTAATACACGCACTTGCTGAATTAAAAGAAGACAATCAGGCTCTGTCGCAGCAGGTAATTAGACTGACACAACTTACCTCTGCTCAGTCCCCTGAACCCAAGATAAATCCCCCTTTGGTATTTACAGGCGATCGCAAAAAATTTCGCGAATTTAAAAACGCATGTGAGTTACTTTTTTTGCTAAAACCTCGTACCTACCTTACTGATTACATTAAGGTTTGTACTATTATTTCTTACCTATCAAGCGATCCTCGAGCCTGGGCAGATTCTCTTTTTGAGAAAAACGACCAGCTTCTCAACTCCTATGCCTTGTTCCTGGCAGAGCTCACTAGCCTATATGATGACCCCAATAGGCAGAGTACTGCTGATCTTCAGTTAAGATCCTTGAAACAAGGAAGGAGGCCTGTGGAAGACTTTGTCGCAGAGTTCAAGAGATGGACCCTTGATTCAGAATGGAATGATGCATCTCTGAAAACCCAATTTAGGCTTGGCCTATCAGAAGCCGTTAAGGACGAGCTCGCCCGAGCGGATCTGCCAAAAACCCTGGATGCATTAATACAACTCAGTATTACCATAGATAGAAGACTACGAGAAAGAAAGGCTGAAAAGATGGGAATGCCATTATCCGTTTCCTCTCGGAGTCTGGCCGTTCCTATGGAGGTAGGAACCATACGCCCACCGCTATCAACTATGGAAAAAGCCAAAAGACGAAATGAAAATCTCTGCTTGTACTGTGCATCCCCGGATCACAAGATAAACGTCTGTCCCCTAGTCAACAAAAAGAAGGGTGAGTGTTCACATGTCTCTCTAGGAGGATTGACAACTTCATTCACTAACCCCTACATTTCTGTTTTTTTGACATTACAGTGGGACCAGAACAGGATTACTACTAAGGCCATGATTGACACAGGATCTTGTGGAAATTATATGGATATATGTTTTGCTGCTTTAAATAAAATTCCTATTATTTCTAAACTCAAACCTGTCTCAGTAAGTCTTATTACCGGTGTTCCGTTATCCTATGGTCCGATCACCGATCAGACACAAGCACTTCTAGTCACTATTACCGAGTCTCATAGGGACACTTCTACCTTCGATTTAATACCATCACCCCACTTTCCCATTGTGTTGGGACTTCCCTGGTTGCACACACACCAACCAACCATAGATTGGAAGAAACGGTCCTTGACCTTCCCTTCTTGTTATTGCGAGGAAATGTGTAACCTCCCGTTTTCCGGGAAGATTCTGTCTGTGGTGACAGATGAGATTGCACCACTATGTTATCAGGATCTTTCTGAGTTTTTTCTTGAGAAAAATGCTCAAGCATTACCTCCTCATCGAGACTATGATTGTAGCATTGATCTACTCCCAAATAGCAAATTGCCGTTCGGTCATGTTTATCCTCTTTCACAGGATGAACTTGCCCATCTCAAAACCTATTTGGATGAGAACTTGGAAAAAGGTTTTATTAGACCTTCCACTTCTTCCACAGCAGCAGGACTCTTTTTTGTTCGCAATAAAGATTCAAGTCTCAGACCTATCATCGACTACAGGAAATTGAATGCTATCACAATAAAAGATCGCTATCCTCTACCGCTTATCCCTGAGCTCATTGAGCAGGTGCGTGGAGCTACCTATTTTTCAAAATTAGACCTAAAAGGAGCATACAATCTCATTCGAATCCGTGATGGACACGAGTGGAAGACTGCGTTCAGAACTAGATATGGATTGTTCGAATATCTTGTGATGCCATTCGGCCTATGCAATGCCCCTGCAGTTTTCCAACGATTTATAAACGATATTTTTAAAGACTTACTAGATGTCTGTGTTGTGGTATATCTGGACGATATACTTATATATTCACGGACCCTGTCTGAACACATAAGACATGTAAGACTTGTATTATCGAGATTGCTTGCACATAATCTTTATGTGAAGCTGAAGAAATGCTTGTTCCATAAAGATGAGGTACTCTTTCTAGGCTACATCATATCCAAAACAGGAATCGAGATGGACATGAGTAAAATATCCTGCATTCAGGATTGGCCTACACCAACTACACGCAAGGCGCTACAGCGATTCCTGGGATTTTCAAATTTCTACAGGAAGTTCATAAAAAACTTTTCTGCTATTGTGAGACCCCTCACACAGCTCACTAGCATAAAAATACCATTTAAATGGTCAGAAGAAGCAAATAAGGCTTTCCACTTGTTAAAGACAAGGTTTACTTCCGCTCCCATATTACGCCATCCAGACCCATCCCTCCAATACATTCTGGAGGTAGATGCGTCAAACCTGGCAGTAGGAGCAATACTCTCACAACGACCTACCCCCACTTCACCACTTCATCCAGTCGCCTTTTTTTCTAAATCCCTGAGCAGTCCCGAGATAAATTACCCCGTGGGTGAGAAGGAACTGCTTGCATTAAAATTGGCTCTGGAGAATTGGCGACATTTACTCGAAGGCACCCAATTACCAATAATTATATACACGGACCATAAAAACCTCCAATATCTTCAGACTAGCAAAACTCTCTCACATCGACAGGTACGATGGTCACTATTCTTTCTAAGGTTTAACTTCCTAGTGACCTACACACCTGCAGATAAGAACAAAAAGGCGGATGCACTATTACGACTAACTGAAGAAAACTACTTTGAAATTCCTTCCGTTCCTATAATACCTCACAAACACATTATTGGAGTTGTCCGTTCCTTGAAGGAAGAGGTTCTGCATGGTATAAGGTTGGATTCACCCCCACCACAACTAACTACCGATGCAGAAGGCTTCCTCTACTACAACGACAAACTTTACATACCACCTACCCTACGCACCAAGATCTTGGAATTATCGCATGATGTGCCTATGGCAGGACATATGGGTATGACAAAGACTTTCAATTTGATTTCTCGGCAATTCTGGTGGCCTGACATGAAAACATCTATACAAAAATTCGTCTCTTCATGCAATGTCTGTGCCAGGTCCAAAATTGACACTACGAGACCATCCGGTCTACTATGCAGTCTACCAATACCCCAAACTCCATGGGAGGTTCTGTCATTGGACTTCATCGTAGAATTGCCTCCTTCCAAAGGATTTAATACCATCTTGGTGTCAGTGGACCATCTGACAAAGATGGCACATTTCATTGCTATTCGCAGACTACCTTCGTCCAAACAAACGGCAGAACTCCTGATGAAACATGTCTTCAGATTACATGGTATCCCAAAAACTCTTTTGTCTGACCGTGGATCCCAATTTATTTCTAAATTCTGGCAAGAACTATGTCACATACTACGGATTGAGCGGAAGCTCACTTCTCCTTACCATCCGCAGACCAACGGACAGACTGAAAGAGTCAACCAATGCATCGAGCAGTATTTACGTTGTTACACTTCTTACCAACAGAATGATTGGTTGGATCTTCTCCCCCTGGCAGAATTTGCCTACAACAACGCAACTCACAGTACAACCAAGCAGAGTTCGTTCTACTTGAACTATGGGTTCCATCCCTCTATTCTCCCTCCACGCATCCTTCCTTCAAATAACCCAGTAGCCTCAGACTATCTTTCCCAAATAAAGGATTCTCTGGGTTTACTAAATACTACCATTGCACACGCTCACAGTCAACAAAAGAAGTACTATGATCTTCGTAGAAGACCTTCTCCACAGTATACTATCGGGGACCTCGTTTGGCTCTCAACAAAAAACTTGAGACTGAAGATCCCTAGCAAAAAGCTTGGACCTCTGTTCTTGGGACCTTTCCCAATCAAGAAACTTATTGGAAAAGCTGCAGTGCAGCTTACATTGCCAATGGACCTAAAAATCCATCCCATTTTCCATGTGTCGCTACTAAAACCCCATGTTCCGGACCAAGGAATAAGGCCTAATATTCCACCTCCCCCTCCTGTACAAGTTGAAGGTGGAGAAGAATACGAGATAAAAGAGATTCTGGATTCTCGTATCTACAGAATAAGACTTCAGTACTTGGTTAGATGGAAGAACTATGGGCCCCAAGACGACACCTGGCTAAACACCTCTGACATACATGCCCCTAGATTAATCCGCAATTTTCATGCGAGATACCCAGACAAACCAGCTCCAGAGGCCTTCAGGAGCAGGCCTTAAGGGGGGGGTATTGTAATGTTCCGGTACCTTTGGTACCCTAAATTACACTTTCCACAAGTGTATGCGCCCTACCATTTACTTTTGGAAAGGTGCGCATACACCTTTAAGACTGGAGCTGTCATCACTCAGCGCCGGACTAGATGGCTATTTAAGGCTTCGGTTCTCACTCACATGTGTTCGTTCAAACACCCTTATCTGGATGCTAACCTTGCTTGAAGCTTCCATGCTTGCAAGCTTACTTCGCTGACGGAGCCTCGCTGCGCTGATCCCTGTGTCCCGCTGCTGGATCATCCGCCTCTCCTGGACCACCCTTCGGCTGTATCGCTAGTAGTGCTGGGTACCCCGCAGGGGAATTCTCTATAAACTTATACTAAGCTTACACTATCTAGCTCTGCATAGTAGAGACTGTTTATCACATCTGCATAAACTAGATTGCTAGCTCTTGAGACTACTGCTACTTTTCTGCACTGGGTTGATCTCTTTTGTATGTCCACCTGCTGTTCTGTCATCTGCTATCATACAACATTGCTAAACCTTCCTGCATCCATCTGCTACTGTCTCACCTTCAAGTGTCTATCACCTACCACCTCCACTCAACCTATCCCTCAACCTTCATCATTGTGTTACCACATGCATAAAGTCACTCTAAGAACCAGCTTGCTAATTGTGTGTATTTACTGGCTGAAATAAGACCTTCCACACATGATGAGTCATTGAGGTTGGGAATGGTATCTCAGCATATCTCTTACATGGCTACTGACGTGGAACTATTTCTGCAGCTGAGAATCCACACCATATAAAAACGCAGGAGCGTTACACTATTACTCCTCTTTATACAACCTGACATCTGACCCTTCTACTATACAGCCGATCGTGTCGGCTATAGACGCTTTTCTAGACCGAGTGCCCCTATCTACATTGTCTGACACCCAACTCACTACATTGAATGTCCCTTTTACATTGGAGGAGATACATAGGGCCATTGACTCGCTACCCAATAATAAATCACCAGGACCGCACGGATTTGGGGGGGGATATTATAAAAAATTCAAACATATTCTGAGTCCCAAATTGGAAGCGCTTATTATGCTGCCGAACCTGGGGAAGCATCCCAACACCCCTAAAAATATTCGACCGATATCCCTACTAAACGTGGACTTGAAGTTGTATGCTAAACTCCTGGCTCTTAGTTGACATATTTCCCTTTTTGATACACCGTGACCAATCCGGATTCACCAAAGGCAGGCAAGTGGCGGACGCTACCAGGAGAGTCGTTAATGTCCTCCATAATGTGTCCAAATCGAAAACGCCTTCTCTGCTCATTGCTTTGGATGCGGAGAAGGCATTTGATAGAGTCCATTGGACCTACTTGGCCAAGGAGTTATCAAAAAGTGGCTTCACGGGACGTATTTCCTCTCTATACGAAACCATCGGCCCGGGTGTATACCTCAGGGATGCTATCAAAACCATTCCCAATCCCTAATGGCACCCGACAAGGCTGCCCCTTGTCGCCCCTCATATTCAACCTCCTAATGGAGCCTTTGGCTGAGTATATACGGGTGCATCCGGACATATCTGGGATTCAAATTGGGGGTCATAATCACGTCATCAGTCTATTTGCTGATGACGTCATCTTGATGCTCACCAAAGTAGAAACTTCCTTGACTTCAGGTACAAAATGCCTTGAGTCTGTTTCATTCTGTATCCTACTATAAGGTTAATGAGAGTAAGTCAATTATCCTAGATCTGGGGATAGATACCCTTACCAAGGCACGTATGCAATCTAGTTTTCCCTACTTATGGGCAGACAAGAGTATTACCTATTTAGGCATGCAAATTACCAAATCGGTTGACTTACTTTTTGAGGAAAACTAAACTCAATTTATTGCTAAACTTAAAACTGCATTGAATGACCTATGTAAAAAAGAAGGGTGCGCTAATGTGTGAAAGGCTGCTCCCAGAATAGTGATAAATAATATGTTTGATTGTGAATGGTGCGCTTTTCAATGTGAAGAAAAGAGTATATAGGTGTATGTTATGGGACATACAGTAATACTCAAATTATGGTATATAAACCACCTTATTAACAAAATGATGGTGTATAAACCACCTTATTAACAAAATTGTATGGTGTTGGAAAATCGATGATAAAACAAATCAAATTTGTCACAATATGCAATAAAACAAAATGTCCAACAGTCCAAATGTGCAAAAAGTCCAATCAAACATTGAATGACCTGTCACGATATGAACTCTCCTGGTCAGGCAGATTGGCATCATTCAGGATGCTCATCTTGCCTCAATTACTTACTTATTTATTCCACACAATCCTGATCCCAGTACCCAACCAGTACTTCACATTCCTCCAATCAATATTGAACCAATTCCTCTGGAAGGGTAAGAAAGCCTGTTGTGCATTTGCAAAACTAATTAAACACAGACGGGAGGGAGGCATGGGTCATGTGGCCATTAAGGACTATTACACCGCTTCCTTACTAGCCCAACTTAAAGGTTGGTTTGCTAATCCACATGTCCAGTTATGGGCTGACATTGAAGGGGAACTGGTCCCAGGCAAAAATCTACAACACTATCTACTAGCAGCATACCTTAAACCACCGATACAACTTCACTTGCCTCCCACAATGAGAGCTTCCCTGACTGCATGGAGGGAGTTTCTACACTCCCTGCCAACTAACCAGCTGTCTGAAGTACCGATACCACCTGTGGTGTGCGCTTTGATGACACCTTATATCTCTTTGGACCACTAGAGGTGTGAGATGGTTCCATGATCTCTTTGGTTTGAGAAGACGGAAGTATTTCTCCAAGCTGAAGGAAGAATATAGAAACATAGAAACATAGAATGTGTCGGCAGATAAGAACCATTTGGCCCATCTAGTCTGCCCAATATATCTGAATCCTATGAATAGTCCCTGGCCCTATCTTATATGAAGGATAGCCTTATGCCTATCCCATGCATGCTTAAACTCCTTCACTGTGTTTGCAGCTACCACTTCTGCAGGAAGGTTATTCCATGCATCGACTACTCTCTCAGTAAAGTAATACTTCCTCATATTACTTTTAAACCTTTGCCTCTCTAATTTAAAACTGTGTCCTCTTGTGGTAGTTTTTCTTCTTTTAAATATGCTCTCCTCCTTTACCGAGTTGATTCCCTTTATGTATTTAAAAGTTTCTATCATATCCCCTCTGTCTCTTCTTTCTTCCAAGCTATACATGTTAAGGTCCTTTAACCTTTCCTGGTAAGTTTTTTCCTGCAATCCATGTACTAGTTTAGTAGCTCTTCTCTGAACTCTCTCTAGAGTATCTATATCCTTCTGGAGATATGGCCTCCAGTACTGCGCACAATACTCCAAGTGAGGTCTCACCAGTGTTCTGTACAGCGGCATAAGCACTTCTCTCTTTCTACTGCTTATACCTCTCCCTATACATCCAAGCATTCTGCTGGCATTTCTTGCTGCTCTATTACATCGTCTTCCCACCTTTAAGTCTTCTGAAATAATTACTCCTAAATCCCTTTCCTCAGATACTGAGGTCAGGACTGTGTCAAATATTCTATATTCTGCCCTTGGGTTTTTACGCCCCAGGTTCATTATCTTGCACTTATCCACATTAAATTTCAGTTGACAGAGTTCTGACCATTCTTCTAGTTTTCCTAAATCCTTTTCCATTTGGCGTTTCCCTCCAGGAACATCAACCCTGTTACATATCTTTGTGTCATCAGCAAAAAGACAAACCTTACCATCGAGGCCTTTTGCAATATCACTTATGAATATATTAAACAAAATTGGTCCCAGTACAGATCCCTGAGGTACCCCACTGGTAACATGACCTTGTTCTGAATGTTCTCCATTGACTACAACCCTCTGTTGTCTGTCACTCAGCCACTGCCTAATCCACTCAACAATATGGGAGTCCATGCTCAATGACTGCAGTTTATTGATAAGTCTTCTATGTGGGACAGTGTCAAAAGCCTTACTAAAATCTAGATATGCAATGTCTACTGCACCTCCACCGTCTATTATTTTAGTCACCCAGTCAAAAAAAATCTATAAGATTTGTTTGACATGATCTCCCTGAAGTAAACCCATGTTGTTTTTCATCTTGCAATCCATGGGATTTAAGATGTTCCACAATCCTATCCTTTAATAGGGTTTCCATTAATTTGCCTACTATTGATGTCAGACTCACTGGTCTATAGTTGCTCGATTCCTCCCTACTACCTTTCTTGTGAATGGGCACAACATTTGCCAATTTCCAATCTTCCGGGACGACTCCTGTTACTAATGATTGGTTAAATAGATCTGTTAATGGTTTTGCCAGCTCACCACTAAGCTCTTTTAATAATCTTGGGTGTATCTCATCAGGACCCTGTGACTTATTTGTCTTCACTTTAGACAGCAATCTTAGAACGTCTTCCTCTGTAAAGACACATGCATCAAATGATTCATTAGTCATCCTTTCAAGTGGAGGTCCTTCTCCTTCTTTTTCTTCTGTAAAAACTGAACAGAAGTATTCATTAAGGCAGTCGGCTAGCCCTTTATTCTCTTCTACATACCTTCCGTCCTTTGTTTTTAATTTAGTTATTCCTTGTTTTAATTTCCTTTTTTCATTTATATATCTGAAGAATGTCTTATCCCCCTTTTTCATAGACTGAGCTAGTTTTTCTTCTGCCTGCGCTTTAGAAGTTCTTATAACTTGCTTGGCCTCTTTCTGCCTAATCTTGTAGATTTCCTTATCTTCATTGCTCTGGGTTTTTTTATAATTACAAAATGCTAGCTTTTTATTTTTAATGATTTGGGCCACTTCTGTTGAGTACCACAGTGGTCTCTTCCTTTTTTTGCTTTTACTGACAAGTCTAATGCAATTTTCTGTTGCCTTCAATAATGCACCTTTTAAGTAGTCCCATTTCTCCTGGACTCCATGTAATCCGTTCCAGTCTGATAAGGACTCATTTATGACTAATTTCATTTTTGAAAAGTCTGTTTTTCTAAAATCTAAAACTTTTGTTTTTGTGTGGTGTGACTTTTTACAGTTCTTATATTAAACCACACTGACTGGTGATCACTAGATCCCAAGGTTTCGCCTACAATGACATCATATACCGAATCCCCATTTGTGAATACCAAATCCAAAATGGCCTCCCTCCGGGTTGGCTCCTCAACCACTTGTTGCAGAGACAACCCCAGTAGGGAATTTAGAATATCTGTACTCCTGGTAGAACTTGCTATTTTGGTTTTCCAGTTTATATCTGGAAGATTGAAATCTCCCATAATGATAACTTCTCCTTTCATTGTCATTTTAGCTATTTCTTCAACTAGTAGATCATCTAGTTCTTTAACTTGACCAGGTGGTCTATATATCACACCTACACGAGTTACTGCATGATTAGCAAACTGCAACGTAACCCAGACTGACTCTATGTTGGCCTCACCAACTTGTATTAGGTTAGATTTAATGCTATCTTTCACATACAGGGCCACTCCTCCTCCTTTCTTGCCTTCTCTGTCTCTTCTGTATAAAGAGTACCCTGGTATGGTTATGTCCCAGTCATTTCTTTCATTAAACCATGTCTCCGTAACAGCCACTAAATCTACATTCTCAGATGCCATTATTGACCCAAGTTCATTGATTTTTTTACCTAAATTGCGAGCATTTGTAGACAGGACTCTGAGCTTATCATTTCTTAACCTCTGTGCTTCTGACCTGTTCTGGCATTGTTTCGGGGGGGCAATTGGACTCTTGTATTTCCACTCTTTTGCCCCCCCTTCCTAGTTTAAATACTCTTTCGCAAATTCTTGGAGTTGTTCACTAAGTACATTTTTCCTTTGAGAGAAAGATGCAAACCATCTTTTTTGTACAGTTCCTTTCTATTCCAAGTAGAGCTATCATGAGAAACAAAGCCAAATCCTTGCTCTTGACACCATTTACTAAGCCATATGTTGAACTCCTTTATGCGCCTCTGCCTATCATTCTGAACATTATGCACAGGCAGAACTTCAGAAAATGAAATGGTGGATGCAAAATCCTGTATGTCATTTCCAAGTGTGATAAAAGATTTTTTCACCTCTGACACTTCATTGCAAGCCAGGTCATTTGTCCCTAGATGGACAAGAACATCCACGTCCCCTTCCTGCTTTGCTTGCTTAACAATATTAATAATAAGTCTTCTATCTCGCCTAGGAGTAGCACCAGGGAGACATCTCACAGAACCATTTTCTTTAAGCTACACACTTCTTATGATTGAATCACCCAGCAACAGCTGCTTCCTTTGAGACTTCACTTTATCTTTTTTGTCCTTGGCTGCAGTCTTGCATACATTAGACATAGGAGTCGATGGTTTCTCACCCTCTGTGCTTGAGTCCATATCCATGTTGTCCTTACATTCTGAGAGTGCTGCAAATGAATTTTGGAGAACCACCGACTGTGGGACTTGTCTTCTATCCACCACTCTAAGTCTTCCAGAACCTACAGTAACCCATCTGCCATTTCTGGGGGTCCTCTGTGGCAGTGGCATTGCAGCAGTCCCAGCTGGAGTTTGTTTAACAGATAATTTAAATATCTCTGATTTCAAAAATGCAATTTCCTGCTGCAGTAAGGAGAATTGCCTACAGATCTGACAGCATCCGAATCTCCAAAGAGTGGAACATGAAATAAATGCACAACAATTCCTGCACTGAACCAAGTCTGCCATTTTAAAGAGGAGAAAAAAAAATTGTAAATTTAAGTCAAACAAATCTTACCTCTTTTTTTTTTCGTTTTCCACCTTCCAGCCTACCTCCTGACTATCTCCTGCAATATCTCTTCACTGTACTTAAAATGGTGTACTTGCAATGGTGTACTTGCAGCTAAATGAATTAGGCCAGCTAATTAGTATTTCTCTATATATACACACTCCTTCACAGCTCCTCCCCCAGCAACAATTGTAACACCTTAATGGGCTAGTCTCATTAGCAAATGCAAATAGCAAACACCTGACCAAATTCCTTTCCCCTTCTCAAGCAATAGCCAGCAAAAAATACAGATGAGTCAGTTGCAAACTCCAAGCCAATCTCTTGCAGTATCTATATATAGCTTAAAAGACAAGGATTATTACACTTACCTGCGCCTAAGGTCATAATACCATCGCAACCCCAAGATTTATTGTACACTCCCCTCCATAGCGGTCACCTACTCCCCTCCATAGCGGTCACCTACTGCCATAAAAGGGCTGATTCCAAAGGTGGAATATCACTATTTTACTCCCTTCTACATGACAAGACCACATTTTCTAAGTCCCTCCCATTTTTGACCTGGGAAGCAGACATAGGAGCCCCTCTTACTAATGATCAATGAACATGTGCCTTTAGGTCAGTTTACAAATATACCAGGAGTGTAAATCTATGGGAAATGACACAAAAACTTTAGTTGAGATTGTATCTCACCCCCCTATAATATTTCCATGTTTGATCCCACCTCCCCCAATGTTTGTTGGAGGGGCTGTGTACAAACAGGCACGCTACTTCATCAATTGTGGTCCTGTAAATACTTGGCTCAATACTGGCCGCCAGTCTTTAGACTTCTGTCTCTGATCTCAACTACACATATCACCATCTCTCCTGCCCTACGCTCTTGAACATAGGCATAGAAAACATTCCTCCCCCCTTTAGGTGCATAGTCACACATATCTTATTGGCGGCTAGACTGGCACTGTTGCGCAAATGGAAATCTGACTCCCCTCCCTCAATATCAGATGTTCTACAAGTCACACAGCTACATTATAGCTATGAAACCATGTTTGCACAGACTAATGGAACTCACTCCAAGGTGTCTAGGTTATGGAACCTGTGGGTCACATGGCGCCAATCTTATAATTTACCATCTGGTTAAGATGCTCATTGTCCCTAGGCTCTGCGTGACTATGCCTGCACCTTGCTAATGTTAACCTACACTCTCCTTATGTTACTATGCTTTGCTCTGCTAATTGCAGTTTTCTTGTTAATGCTCCGTGTTGTTTTGTTCTGTTTTGAATTTTACCACTTGCGTACTATAAGTGATGTTCTCACTTGCTCATTTTTCTTAAAATTCAATAAAGACTTATTGACACTTAAAAGTACCATGGGTGAGGCAGTCCAATGTGCACTTGAGCTGCTAGCCTGTCCTGCTGCAAGTCTCATGTCAGAAAGGGCCTATCGTGCAGTGGGGGGGGGGGGGGGTTGTGGGAGTTGTGACTCAGAAGCTGACTTTAATAACCGGGGATGAGGGTGTCTGTTGTTTTGGTTGCACATTGTTTTACTAAGGACGAAGAGGGATATTTCTCAATTCTCTTGCACAGCAAAGCAATTATAAATGGGAACAGCAAGACAAATTTGTTACAAGGTTACTGCCTGTTAAATAAATTCCTCCTTTATAAAGTCAAACTGCACACTGTGATTAAATGAAACCTGACCTACCCTTTTCCTAATTATGCATCTGTTTACAGTAGATTGAAATTCTGTCTCATCTTCACTAATAAATCTGTCTCAGAACTTTTTAAACTCTCTCATTTGGATGCCCAAAAATACAGAATTACAATTTTGTAAACCTACTGAGATAGGGATTGCAGTGAATGCGAGTAATAAAATGTAAGGCCGTTTAAGGCAAAGTGTAAACATAAATCAAATGTCAAAAAGGCATGTGATAAGTGACTGCTAGTTGAGTACCCCAAACCAAAGGTGAAAAGTGAAAGAGTGTAGGAACAAAGCAGTAGTGATCCTCATTGAAACAGAGAAATATATAGGAGAACATGAAGATGTGTATAGGGACATGTGTATAATGGACAGATGGTGCCTCAGTGTGGCCCCATGGCCATGCAAGGCATGATCTGGGAGGACGTAGTTTTGCTATAGGCCGGGCGGGAACTCGTTGAAGTAGACATGTAGAAATAAAAGTGAAGTTTTGCTATCTTGTAGGGAACATCTAGAACTGGCAGTTGGGCCTAAATAGTACCTGTTGAATTCCACCAAAAAAAGAAATAGCAGTAAATGTCCTGTGCCTACAGCTTCATCTGCAGTGTAAATCTAAGTCACTATGCATGTGCTACTAGTCTTATAAAAATTCAGAGTAAGATTTTCTAATATCACTACTGTGTTGCTTACTCCTTGTTGAAAAGAAAGCTGTACCTTTGGACCTGCAGTGCTTCTGTTTTTTCCATTCTATGGATCTGTGTTCCCGCTACCTCTACTACTGCTCAACTATTGATTATTACCCCATTAGTCATCATGAAGACAGTTCTGTCATGCATTTAAGATGCTCACCTCCTTGCAGAGACAAAATGCAGCATAATGCAAGTTAAGATTAATGGGGAAAATATTAGCTGCAGGGAAACCACAGGAAATACTGGTGATTAGTCAATTTTGCTCTGTCAGCCCTTTTGTGGACACAGCTTCTACTGTTCAGTTCCTGAGCCTATTAGAAAGCATTTGCATAATAGTTCTTGTATGGATTAATAGACCATTGGATTCCAGTCCATTAGCTTACTGGATGGGGTAGGATAGATTGGGTTGGAGTTTATATTTTACTTAAATTGAATTACTAAAGACAATGAGAGATGATGTCTTCACAATTATTTTCCAATCATGTGCAGAGGAATTAAAAAAAAAAAAAAAAAAAAAAAAAGGTTTCGGATTAAAGGTCATTTCTTATTATATGTACTTTGCCAAGTTAACATTTTCTATTTCATTAGTATATCAGCTCCAGTGTGAGCCCAACCATTTATTTGAATGTGTTATCTACAAAATTCTGTGTACTATGCTATTGCTGTATAGAATAAAGAATTGGGGGGGGGGCATGTGCAAGGTGAACCTGATTTATTGTTCTTTGGGTCTGCTCTTTACTTCCCAGCAAACTTTAAGTCCTTCCAACCACAATCTTCAGTGGATCCCTCAGATTTTGGCACTATAGGAAGCCCTTTCCTTGCTGTCCTTTCTTTGCAGAGAATAATCGATCATCCTGAGAAAACCAAGCCCCGTTCTGCTCCGGACCGGAAGTCACAGCGGTGCCAAACATCTAAGATGGCCCCGAGCCTGCCAAAGGAAGATTCCGCAAGCTGCTCTCCCTTGGCTTCAGGGGGTTCCCCTAATAGCCAATTCCAATTCCCCTCAGCACTGTGATTATAGGAGGAGGACAGGGAAATGTCCTGGTTAGACAAAATAAGGGACATAGGAGCTCACTGTGGTTTCCCAAAGGCTCACGGCAGATCTCAGGAAGGAGCTTAAAGAACAAGGTCAGAGTTCTACCCATTCAGAGGCCAGGCTGGATGCTGCTACTACAGTCTTGGAAGCCCATGAGACTAATATCTTGGAGCTGAAAGAAGAAATATGCTCTTTGCGTGCCCAGCTTGAGGATTCAGAGAACAGTGAACGGCGCAGCAAAATCAGAATTCATGGGCTCCCGGAATCCATCACCAATCTGCAAGGCTCCATACTGGCCCTCCTACAGGAACTGATCCCCTCCATTCCTGTGGACAGACTAGAGATTGGTCAAGTACACAGGGCCTTGACCCATAGATCACTGGGTGGTCCACCATGGGACATCTTTCTTTTTTTTAATTACATTTTTATTGAGTTTTCAAAAGGATTGACAACAAAATCAATAACAGATAAGTAAGGATAAGCAAGTAGGTAGGGTGGGATAAGCAGGGGGGGGGGGTTACATACAAGAACACTGGTAACTGTATACAGTATATACAATAATAGTCATTAAGAGAGAACAGTCACTTATCTATCCATGGTAACCCAAATGCAAGAGCGTTGAAATGACGACACTTTATTTAGTCTATTAGCGATAAGACGTTCATGTTTATACGTGTAATTTACGTAGGTAATAACCTCTGAAAGATTGGGGATAGAGGTCGATTTCCACTTTTTAGTGATTTGGACCTTAGAAGCTAGTAGGATGTGGGCCACTATGATTCTGAAGTGTGAGGGGAAATTATCAATTTGTAGATTTAGTAGGGCCAGTGCAGGGTCGGGCGTAGAAAGAACACCAGTAACTGAGGATATAAGTTTAAAAACCTGGTGCCAAAAGCTCGTGAGGCTTTTGCAAGACCATAGTATGTGGAGGAGATTTTCCACCTGACTGCAGTCTCTCCAACAGAGAGGAGAGTGTGAGGGATAAAAAGTGTTGAGTCGGAATGGGGTCAAATACCATCTGGAGAGCACTTTATGAGAAAGCTCCCAGTGGTTGGCACAGTGTGATATTGAGTTGGTGGGATGAATTGCTCGTCGCCATTGGTCAAGGGTGAACGTTCTATGGAGGTCGGATTCCCATTTCAAAAGAGATGTGGTTTTAGTAAGAATGTCTTTGTGCTGATGTGTTTGGTAGAAAAGTGAGATCCCTTTCGTCGTCAGTGAGTCAGTGGTGAAGAAATTCCACAGTTTAGGGTGGATTTTGATGGTTGGCATAGGGTGAGATTTGATAAAGCGGATTATGCGAAGGTAGTTATATTGTTCACTATTGGGTAGAGATAGTTCGGAGAGTGGTTTTAGGGAGGTCCCGTCTTGGATTTGGTCAATCCATTGGATGTTGTCATCTAGCCAGTGGCAGAGGTGAAGGTACGGTATGAGGACCGTCAATGTTTCTAGGGGAATATGGACCGGTGAGGGATCTGAGGATTCCTTATGGTGAAGGAGAAGGGATCTCCAAGCTCGGATAGATGCTTGGGTGGTGGGCGGGTATCGGGATAAAGTGAGGGGGTGCCAGCAGTCTGCTATCAGTAAAGTTGGTAAGGAGGGCGTATTCATCAGGGCTCATTCAGTCAGGACCCATTTAGTGTCAGGGCAGGAGGAGAACCAGTGCTTCATATGCGTCAGCTGAGTGGCCAGGTAATAATCTTGTATATCCACCATTCCCAGTCCCCCTGCCCGTTTGTGCTTGATAATCTGCACCCAAGGACAATAGGAACGTTTATCTTGCCATATGTATCTATTAAAAGCAGACTGTAGAGAGGATATGTAGGAGGCGGGGACTGGAAGCGGCAGACCACGGAAAATATATAACACCCAAGGAAGCACCACCATTTTTAGTGCGGCTATCCTGGCGATACAGGAAAGTTCCTTGTATTGCTTCTGGGAGAGGATCTGAGACACCTTCTGGATCAGTGGTTTGTAGTTAATCACTATTATATCTTCTAGGGAAGGAGACAATTGGATTCCCAGGTACGGGATGGAAGAAGAAGACCAGCAGTACGGGAGAGATTTTTCTAAATGGGCCTTGGTTGAATGGTGGATGCCTAGGTCTAAGATAAGGGATTTGTGAAAGTTGACCTTGTAGTAGGATATTTTGCTGAAATCCTCTAAAGTACGGTGTGCAAACGGGAGGGATACAATGGGGTTGGTAAGGGATAGGATCACGTCGTCCACAAACAAGCGGATGACGTGAGCCGATCCCTTGAATTTAAAGCCTGAGATGTGGGGGTTAGACCGGCAAGGGGTTCTATCATGAGATTAAATATGGAAGGGGAAAGAGGGCAGCCCTGTCTCGTTCCATTAGTTATGTTGAAGGGGCGGGATAAGAACCCAGAAGTATACACTTTGGCCGTTGGGGAGGAATAGAGGACCAGAATTGCATCCAGGATCGCGCCCTGAAAGCCAAATTTAGTCAGCGTGAGTCTCATGTAGTCCCAATGTACCCTATCAAACTCCTTCTCTGCATCTATAGAGAGAAGCAGAGAAGGCGTTTTTGTGGAGCGCACGTGATGAATCAGATTGAGGATACGTCTGAACGCGTCAGGAGCTTCACGGCCTTTCATGAATCCCATCTGGTCTGATTTAATTAGAGATGGCATGAACGACGCCACCCTATTCGCCAGTAGTTTAACATAGATTTTGATGTCTGCATTAAGTTATGAGATGGGTCTGAAATTTGCTGGGGTATCCGGGGATTTGCCCGGTTCGGGGATTGTGACAGTGTGGGCCGCAAGGAGTTCATGAGGGGGGGCGGAGATGACGGAAGAGCATGGAACAGTTTGAGGAGATATGGGGTCAGAGTAGGGGCCAAGGCTTTATAATAAGCACTGGTGAACCCGTCTGGGCCTGGGGCTTTTTCACTAGGTAGCTCATTGATGACTTTCGTGATTTCTGCAGTGGTAAACGGAGAGAGCTGCTAATTGTGGGTAGGGATGATCGAACTTTTCAAAAGTTCGGTTCGACCAGAACACCCGAACTTCCCGAAAGTTGGGCCCAGATTTCAGAACCCTATTGAAATCAATGGGACCTGAACTTCGGTAATCAAAAAAAACAATTTTGAAGCCCCAAAACCCAATAAATTCCCCTAAAAAGTGCCTAGGGTTCTGGGTCATCCCCCAGGGACTATTAATCACACAAAAAAAAGTTCTTAAAAATTGTCATTTTTGATAGAGAGCCAATTATTTAAAAATTTATTGAAAAAAAAAAGAGATTTCTTTGGATTTAGTGTCTGGGGGGTCTAAAAAGTGTACCTGTGAAGTTTCAGCTCTGTAGCATGTCCAGAACCAGAAAAAAAAGTTTGTTTGTGTTAGAATTAATATAGAACAGGTTAGTAGCTTCGCTACTTTTACACCCGGCTTTTTGTTGCAGGCGTTTTATTGGGCTTTTTTGAGGACATGTTTGGAGTCAGGCATGACATCAGAACTTCTGTGTAGGGGTATATATACACACACATATGTATGTATATATACACATACATAGGTGTGAAAGTAGCAGAAACCTATGCTTGCGCTAATGAAATAATTAACAGGCATATGGCTTCTCTGCTATAACACCTATATGTGTATATGTGTATAAATACATATAAGTGTGTGTGTATATATACCCCTATACAGAAGTTCAGATGTTATGCCTGCCTCCAAAGACCCCCAAAAAAATGCCCAAAAAAACGCCTGCTGCAAAAACACACCTGGGCGTTTTTGTAGCAGGCGTATTTTTGGGCATTTTTGGTCGTCTTTGGAGGCAGGCATAACATCAGAACTTCTGTGTAGGGGTATGTATACACACACACATGTGTTTATATATACACATACACATAAATAGGTGTGAAAGTAGCAGAAACCTATGCTTGCGCTAATGAAATAATTAACAGGCATATGTCTCCGCTCCTATCACACCTATATGTGTGTATGTGTATAAATACATATAAGTGTGTGTGTGTGTATATACCCCTATACAGAAGTTCAGATGTTATGCCTGCCTCCAAAGACGCCCAAAAAATGCCCCAAAAAAACGCCTGCGCCCAAAAAAACGCCCAGGTGTGTTGTTGCTGGTGTTTTTTTGGGGCATTTTTTGGGGGTCTTTGGAGGCAGGCATAACATCTGAACTTCTGTATAGGGGTATATATACACACACACTTATATGTATTTATACACATACACATATATAGGTGTTATAGCAGAGAAGCCATATGCCTGTTAATTATTTCATTAGCGCAAGCATAGGTTTCTGCTACTTTCACACCTATATATGTGTATGTGTATATATATATATATACATACATGTGTGTGTGTATATATACCCATACACAGAAGTTCTGATGTTATGCCTGCCTCCAAAGACGCCCAAAAAATGCCCAAAAAAACGCCAGCTACAAAAACGCCCAGGTGTGTTTTTGCAGCAGGCGTTTTTTTTTGGGCATTTTTTGGGGGTCTTTGGAGGCAGGCAAAACATCTGAAATTCTGTATAGGGTATATACACACACACTTATATGTATTTATACACATACACATATAAAGGTGTTATAGGAGCGGAGACATATGCCTGTTAATTATTTCATTAGCGCAAGCATAGGTTTCTGTTATTTTCACACCTATATATGTGTATGTGTATATATACATACATGTGTGTGTGTGTGTATATACCCCTACACAGAAGTTCAGATGTCATGCCTGACTCCAAACATGTCCTCAAAAAAGCCCTATATGGTCTATATATATATATATGGCCTATATAGAGCTTTCTTTTGGTGGTATTTGATCACCTGTGCAATTTTTATTTTTTGCGCTATAAACAAAAAAATTCGGAAAAAAAAAAATATTTTTTACTTTCTGTTATATAACATTCCCAATCAGAAAAAAATATAAAAATTTAATTTTTTCATCATTTTAGGCCAATTTGTATTCTGCCACATATTTATCCAAATAAGTGTATATTAAATTGGTTTGCACAAAAGTTATCGCGACTAAAAACTAGGGGAAAGATTTATTTTTTATTTATTTATTTTTTTACTAGTAATGGCGGCAATCTGCGCTTTTTAGCAGGACTGCGACATTGCGGGGGACAGATCGGACACCTAACTGACATTTTTGACACTTTTTGGGGACCAGTAACATTACTACAGTAATCAGTGCTAAAAATATGCACTGTTACTGTACTAATGAAACAACTTAATTAAGTGCAGCACAATAGATATTTAAATCATCAGCAAATGCATTCAAAACTACATTTTAACAAAATACCAGGTAAGCCTAAAAGTCCCATGAAAGGAAGCTATGGATGATAAGTGTAAGAAAATATGAATCCAGGATCCACTTCAGGTAGTGCACTTTCACCTTTAAGCAAGCTACTGCGCTCACCCCAAGCCTAGACCTCTGTGTTACCAGCAGGTCAATTAGGCATATCTTTGAAATTCGGGTGCTACAACTCTCCAGCCACTGTCCCGCTTCCAGCATGTGTAACAAAGGGTCGCTTCTCGGCCTTTTGGCTAAGATCAAGTGTAGTATCTGTTCTTATCAGTGTTGGAATGGAACCTGAAGGTTAGTATCGGTGGTGGCCGAAGTTAACCGGGGCGCTCTGGGCGTAACTGGAGGACCGGAGTAGGCCAAACCAGAGAAAGCCGGATGGTTCCAATGCCTTCCTGATTTGAATGGGTCCGCCCCTGTCAGTTTGAAGGGAGTGGGAAAGCCGGGCGACCACGGTTAGTACTGCTCCTGGATGTAATTGGTGGGAGTGCGGATGGTGAGGGGAAGGGCCTTTCCTCCTGGGTGAATTTGGCTAGAAGGGGGCCATTTTCTATACCCTCGAGGTTGGGCTCTCCCCGAGCTGTCTGCATTCCTGGCCTCCTGACAGGAAGGGCTACGCTTGGTCTGGCCAGGGGCTGAGACCGAAAAAGCCCGTGGTGTACGTGCCCCTGGGGTGGCAGCCCAGGGGTGCCTCAATCTCACTGGTGAGGGGCAGCTCACCTGAGTTTTTGTGGCACCTTGGTCACTGCACCATCACACTTTTTCAAGCACCTGCCTCTTGGGGTGGGCCTTTTGGCCAACACCAGAGGAATTTTTTATTCCTGGCCGGGGGGCCTGCCGAGGTCTTGCACTTAGGCACTACCCAGCACTTCTCCACTTCCCTTTTCCCCACTCTGTTTTTTCTTTGTTTGTGTGTTCACGTATGTCCCTTTTTGGTTGTTTTGTCACTTGCACGACTTGGATGGCGTAGGTCCTCGGGCCTGCCCTGTAAGTCTTGGGAGGGGGTGGATATGGCCTTTTGGCTTAGTTCGCCCTCCCCCATGGGGTCTCCCTTCGGGGGAGCCCTACCTAGTACTCGGGGTGGGCTGTTTTGGCAGTCCCCCTGAAGAATGGGGTCTGCCCGGCTTCGGCTGGGTGGACCTAAGTGAGTACCTCAGTCCCTGTCAGGAGCTTTGCGCCCCGGGGGATCAGGGTCAGGGCCCTTCCTCTTCGGAGGAGGGCCATGTGTGTACGCCTTGTGCACTTTTTGTGTGTTCACGTTTGCATGTGTGCACTTTTTTATGCACCGGGTGTAAGTCTTTTGAGTGTGTTTCACACACCACGGCTTTAAAAAAAAAAAAAAAAGGGTCAGGAGTGGCCTCAATTGATCATCCGAGGTTCCCCAAAAAGGGAGATGTACATGAAATGCAATGAGGGAAATAATCTGAAAGCAATCTGTTGAATCAAAAACTCGATAACATTTTTTTGGTATTGCACTTACAATGAAAATCCATACAGCAATAAAAAAATAAGCCAGTGTGCAGTCGGCTGTGTAGGAGATGGCAGCGGGTGACGTCAGGATGGGCAGCTCCTCCCCCATACATCCAGCAGTAGCCTGCACAAGTTGTTTGATTGGTCTTTGGCTTTTTGTGATTAACCTTTTTGTGTTCAGTTGCATTCTTATTAATTTATTAATTTCTCACTCTTTGCGCTAAAATATTTGTTATGCTATACTGTACTAAGGACACTGGTAGGTAAGGGGATAACACCAGGGACGATCAAAGGGTTAAATGTATCTCTAGGGGGTGCTTTCTAACTGTGGGGGATGAGCTTTCTGCATGAACACAGGGATCTTTGTTCCTAAATAAGAGGAACACAGGATCCCTGTATTCATAACTAACAGAATAGCGGTCTGCCGTGTTTACAACGGCAGACCGTCCTTCTGTCTATACGAGGAGTGATTGTGGGGACCCAGTGGCTGATCGGCTTCCCCTGTGGTGAATGTGGCTAGCTGTCCCACAAAGCGACGTACAGTTATAAAACTGCGGCGGGTGGTCGTTAAGAGGTTAAACACTGCTACTGAACATGAAAAAACAGAAATCACTGACATTGCAGTAACACATTAGCCCATCATAAACCCCATTTTATTGATTTTTATACAGTAAACTTAAAGTGAATCTTTCCCCCTTTCTCAAAAAAAATGACATCAGCATGCAGTTGATATAAAATAAAATTACATTTTAGTTAAAACAAACATTTTTTTTTTTTGCTTTTACTTAAAATGATTGTTTTTCCTCTTCGTGTTTGATTGAGGCACAAGTGATGTCACTCTAACCTTACAGCTACATCCTGGGAAATTCTTGTCACATGTTTGAGGAGGCAGACCTAGAGTTCTAACAAGTATTGGGAGATGGATTCATCTGTCCTTCGTAAAAAATGGATACTGAGGAGAATGGAAAGAAAAAGAAACTTTGCAAATAATAAAAAATTATATGTTTTATATTGCCATTACTAAATATTTCCAAATGCACCTTTGTTTGATAAGAGTATAGTTCCTCTGTAAAGTGAATTTTTACAGTTGCAGTTACATTTGGGAAAAACCCATCATACACTTGTTATTTACACAGCGTACCTAAAAAGAACTTTATAAAATACATTTTTACTTTCCCAGTTGCTTCTTTTTGAGTATGAATATGCATAGGACTCTATGGCTTGGAATAAATAGCAATGAGAATATTTTTTTTTTAAAGTGCATTACCATGCAATGCACCAACCCAATCTCTGAAATTGTTACCCTAATTTTTGGACAGACAATTTTCAAATCTGGTACACAACTAAAAAGGAGATCTTCCAGCACAGTAAGTAGAGACAGGGTTAATTATGGTAAACAAACTGCCCAACCCCCTCCTTAACATGTAACAAATAAAGTAGATGTCATCTCAATTTGGATGCAAACGTGGAAATACATTTTAAATCTGATTGGCTGTTATGAGTAACTTTGTATTTGTGTAATACTTTTTCCTAAACAAAAATGTAAAGTGTTTTTTTGTCTTAATTCCTTTTCTTTCTAGCAAATTATGTAGCGCTAGAATATAAGGAAACATTAACAGTGGATTTTAGCTGAGTTTATAAAGGTCTTTTTTTTACTTTAAATAAATAAATAATTTCAATTAATTTAGATTTTTTTCCTGGTACTAGGGGTGAAGTTTTATCCATACCAGTTCAGAACCGGGAAAGGCTGCCAAACTGTGTTTTAAAGCAAATTAATTGAATGATACAAAAAATGGTATTGCTGATTTTTAAGTAGAGATCAATAGAAGGAACTTCTTCGGTGTAAAGCTGAGCTCAGCCGTTAATCCAAATCAAATCAACCATAATACAAATGGAAAGAAAATGCAGTCTAAAGAAAGTGCAAGCTTTGATTACAAGGAAATGCTGGATTCACAATGCCTTGACTGTACAAAATACATTTTGATAATCAAAGTTATGGACAGATACATGTATGATAAAATCCGGATGAAATAATGTAATTGTCCAATGCCAGGGTACTCTGTTACAAGATGAAAATATAATTACATTTTTATCATTGACTTAGAGCAAATATACTTCTAGATAATAATTTACTATTGGATTCCAAGTGCTATTACCAGACAGTATTTCCAAAACCCAAGGTAACATTTCCTAGCTAGGCAAAAAAAGTTTTAATATACAAAAAAATTAGTATTGAATTTTTCAAGGGAAATTAGAAAATGTACAAGGCTGAATTTACAAAGCCAACATTCCAAGATAAGGATCCTTATTTTCAAAAAAGTAATCATTATTTTAAAGGGTAAGTTCACCTTTTTACAAAAAAAAATAATAAATACACAATTTTTTGCAGTTAAATGTATTATTTATTGTTTTTTGTTGTAGGAGCCTGTAAAGCTTTGCACCAGCAATCAGTAGATTGCTTATGCAATGCAGGACTCCTGCAGACCTGTCAGAGTATCTTCTTGCTTGTACCTTGTATGGGTAAGCTGATTCACTCTGACAGAAAGAATGAATGAACTACCACAGTGCTATGGAGAACTACAAGCTGACAGCTTCTAAAGCTGTCGGGACTTGCACTTTTCCATTCACAGAACACTGTATATGAGTGATGCGGCTGGGCAAACATTTTACATTTGATCATCAGGCACAGGGGGAAGATACCTGCTAGCTGTCAGAGTGGGTGATCAGGGGGAGCTGGGGCCAGTCCTTTTATAACATGTTACATGTTACACCCTGAATATGGGTGTAACATGTAACATGTTATGAAAAGTGAACTTTTCCTTTAAGATCCACTGAGATAAAAAAAAAAAAAAAATTAGTTGCATGGCTGAAAACAAAGCTCCTTATCTATGTGTGAAAGCTTTGTGAATTATGCCCATAGACCTATATGATCATACAAATGTCTAGTGTTCTTTTGAAACTAAACTTTTGAATGCAGCTTTTATAGCCACCTGTGGTCCTTACAAGTGATATTTTGTCGTTATCTTCATTAAGAAAAAAAATATATGCATACATACTAAAGTAATCCAATGGTATCATGTGCATGAGATGTGCATATCAACAAAAAGCATCAATAGAGATAGTTATTAGGTACAAAAGTAAACATGTGACCACACTACATTTCACCATTGTATCTCTTGCTTCATATGGTTTGAAGACTAAATATAACTCATTGATACTACATATAAAGATGTTGATCTGTGTTTGCAGCGCTGCTCAAAAGTGTTAATGTGCAAATATACCATAAATTACAATAAAATTCAAAAGTGCATGTTGAAATTCATATGTGCATAATAAATAAATAAATAAAGCTGCATAATGAAATATATCATCAAGTGCAATAGTGTTGTGCTGAAATTGTGCATAAACGACCTGTTAAATATCACCATAAAACAAGTGCAGTAATAAAACTCATATAAAGTCCATACTAAAAGTCCTTTTTCAAATTATCAAGTGCTGGTGCTCATCCGTGTTGCTTGCGGGGTCTCCCCCTTTGTGGATGTACTTACCACAATCTGGTTTAAACTGAGCAGGAAATGGTAATCATGATGATCTTTGAATTCATTATTGTTGGCTAGAATTCCAATTAAGACTCCTTTTCCTCTTTGAATACTCCCAAGTGTCCTCATAAAAAGAAAAAACTTTCCATGGTGAAGCCCGTTTAAAAATGCAATTTATTAGGGTTAACAGACAATGGGATACTCACAAACATAGTATTGTAAAAGACATGTAAAACACTCGGCTCGGTGGTTAACTGCTCCCGCAGCGTGCGCTTCACCGACCGGATATCATGTGACAGGGCTCTCGGCCAATCGCTAGACGCTGTGTTCAACAGCGAAACGCGTCTAGCGATTGGCCGAGAGCCCTGTCACATGATATCCGGTCGGTGAAGCGCACGCTGCGGGAGCAGTTAACCACCGAGCCGAGTGTTTTACATGTCTTTTACAATACTATGTTTGTGAGTATCCCATTGTCTGTTAACCCTAATAAATTGCATTTTTAAACGGGCTTCACCATGGAAAGTTTTTTCTTTTTATGAGGACACTTGGGAGTATTCAAAGAGGAAAAGGAGTCTTAATTGGAATTCTAGCCAACAATAATGAATTCAAAGATCATCATGATTACCATTTCCTGCTCAGTTTAAACCAGATTGTGGTAAGTACATCCACAAAGGGGGAGACCCCGCAAGCAACACGGATGAGCACCAGCACTTGATAATTTGAAAAAGGACTTTTAGTATGGACTTTATATGAGTTTTATTACTGCACTTGTTTTATGGTGATATTTAACAGGTCGTTTATGCACAATTTCAGCACAGCACTATTGCACTTGATGATATATTTCATTATGCAGCTTTATTTATTTATTTATTATGCACATATGAATTTCAACATGCACTTTTGAATTTTATTGTAATTTATGGTATATTTGCACATTAACACTTTTGAGCAGCGCTGCAAACACAGATCAACACATTTAAAAAGCACTTGCACTTTTATTGCAGCTAGCAGCTCATTCATCTGTTTTAATTAATTAATTTAATTATTTTACCATAAGCGCGAGGTACACTAGTTTTACATATAAAGATGTTCTGAGGAATCCAAGTACAAGTTATTACAATCAGCAAAACACTACTTATCATCTATATACTTATTACTCAAAGGGAAGGATTTAAGATTGCTATTGTTAAATGGATAAAAATGATCTCATAGTCAGGATCCCAGGCTAATAGGGAAGAAATTGTCAAACAAAGGGTAAGAAGCTAGGCATTGCCATGGAGAATATGCACTTATCTAAAAAAACTATTTAAAAATACCATAAAATTGGGACAGGGTCCTCCATTTTGAATGTGGTTTTTCTTAGACATTTTTTTTCCATTTTAATACATATAATTTCAACTAATTAAGGGGCATGTCTGGCAGTCAAAGTGTATATCTGCTTCCTTCTGAAGCTCCAGAGCGTTGGACCTGTAGAGGTGGATTGCAGCAGTTAGGAGAAAGATTTTTCATCTCTGCACTTATCAATCATAGCAGTGACCTGACAGGGTCAGGTCATGCACTTGTGAGGCTTCATTGGATGAGCACGCACTGGTGAGGCTACATTGGATGGGCATGCACTGGTGAGGCTACATTGGATAGGCATGCACTGGTGAGGCTACATTGGATGGACACTGATCAGGCGGCATTGGATGGGCATGCACTGGTCAGGCTGCATTGGATGGGCACTGATCAGGCTGCATTGGATGGACATGCACTGGTGAGGCTGCATTGGATGGGCACTTATCAGGCTGCATTGGATGGGCACGCACTGGTGAAGCTGCATTGGATGGGCACTATTTAGGCTGCATTGGATGGGCAAGCACTAGGTTGCAAGTGCCGTGCAATCTCCCGGCTGCCGCGGGAGACTTAGGATGTCTGCAGTCAGTGACGGAGCCGCTGCTTCCTGTATAGTTCCGGCTCTGTCACAGGAGGAGTGATATGAAATGCACTCCGCCTGTGACAGGAGCCATACAGGAAGCAGTGTCGCGGGAAGGGCACAGGGGCATTTTATTACTTATATACCTTAACTATAGTATATATTTTTTATATGTGGCCCAAGAAAATTTCTCTGCACTCAATGTGGCCCAGGGAAGCCAAAAGGTTGGACACCCATGGTGTAGACTGTTACACTTTATTGGCAACACGTAGAGGTAAAAAACTCACATTTTGTTGTAGGTAAAAAGGCACAATATATAACAAAGCTGCCACTTCCTGCTGGCCCTACACACAGTGGATCCCTGTTTCAAAGACGGTTCTTTTGGATGGATGGCGCAGCTACGGATCGCCGATGTTATATATTGTGCCTTTCTACCTCCAACAAAAGTGTGGTTTTTTTTACCTCTATATGTTGCGAATAAAGTGTAACAGTCTGCACTCAGAGGCACCTGTCTCTCTTCTGTTATGAAATGATGATAGCCATTAGGGACACAGTGCCTTTTAAACTTCATGAGGTCCAACTGGATGCTAACAGGAGATGTATTATCCTGATTTGCAAACTTAATAATACTCTCTATATAATTAACCTTTATGTCCCCAATTTGCATCCCCTAACATTTCCACATAAACTTATGATCAAAGGACAGAAACTTCAGAAAGGCAGCACGCTGCTCTGGGGGGGGACCTTATAGTTGATGCCTGACTGGATATATATTTTCCAAAGTCATCTAATCAGCAGAATCTTTGCTATTTTCGGTCTCAGGAAGATATGCCTGATCCCTGGAGATGCCTTAAACAGTGTTAAACAGTGTTGTACTTATTATTTTCTAAACTTAATTAAACAAATTGAAAGTTAAGAAAATATTAAAACATAAGTTAAAACAAGTAAAGGTGAAGAGTGTATATAAATAGTCCATATCTGTGATTACAACCAGTGCTCCAGCCTGACTCCAGAAGTATTGAAGTATTGCAAAAAGTGAACAATTTGACATTTTCCACCACTCTTAAGATGCAGTTGAAAAGCACATCAAAGAAAAAGAGAGAGCGAAAGAGGTGTAAATGTAAGGAAGGAAAGATGAAGAGGGGAGGCAACTCCAATGAGAGTAAATCATTTTTGAGTGACAAGCATATTTGACCTCAATCAGATTTCATTGTCCTTGTTGATCATATAATTCAGTATAGCTGGTAACATTTCCACCAAATTGTTATTGTTTATTTTTATTTTTTTTTTAATTATTGAATTCTAATATTCCAATATAATTCTGATAAAATACTGCACTGTATGCATTTCCCTTAAAGGTCATACATATTGAGCTTTTATAAGCTTGGGACCAAATACCTTTTCATATACCAAATTGTATTTTCATCCTGAGAATGTCCTCCAAATTCTGAATATACATGTGTGTTGAGAATGAATCCCCTGATATAATTATAATGACTTTATAGATTTGGGAAACAATGCCTTTTCAGAATGACCAAAGCTATAGATGCTCAAAGAGGGTAGGCTTGCTAAAAGGTGATATCCCTCACCAATCTGCTAGTAAATTATACATTTTCAAATAACTATAAAAGGCTATATTCATATTTATCCCAAAAAGCACAGTTGGCACCTAGTCACAGGTTTGGCCAGTTGTTTAAGCCCCAATAAGGCTTGTGCACTCCAGTTTTTAACTCTCAATCTATCAGAAATAAGAGGTGAGTAAAGAATGTGGTCAACAATGAATTCAGAGAGGTCAAGTGAAATTTGTCTTTAATCGGTCTCCAAATTTGTTGGGTGAACTGCATAGGGGACAGGAGTTGAAATCCAGAGAATTGATTTGGGATTGATTGGAGCAATCAAAAGATTGTCAAGCTCTCTTCATCTATTGTATGACCAGAACGGGAACCAAGAGGCTAAATGAAGTGTGCAGCTCGGTAATATTTTTCAATGTCTGAAACCTTTAGCCCCCCTTGAGACTTATAAGTGCAGCAGATGTTTTCAAAGGTTTTTGATGCTTGTGGCTTCAGATATTTGGGATTATTGATAATGTCTCCATTACCAAAATCTGGTTTAGGTTAAGAGGCAACACTTCTGTCTAAATGGAGTTTATCTTATAGCTAGATTGGGCACTATATGTTGTATTTCATTGCGAAGGTTAGCAAGAGTAACTAGGGGATTTGTAACTGCAAGAAGCAGATTAATGGCATATAGAAAAGTAACACATTGCTTATTCTTTATTGTGATTCCCTGTATACCTAGAGTACAACATATGGAAGCTGTCAAATATCTGATACTCTAAGTGAATATTAACAGGGAAAGATTGGATGGATATTTATACTATTGACCTGTTACTATTTATGAATATGTTGACTTTTTCTTGGGAGCTGATGATAAATGATAAACGATTCTGTTGAAAAATGGCCTTAACTGAATTTTACAAACTACAAAATCTTTAACTAAAATGTTGAGCTCTATTTGTATTTAAACCAGTGGAAGTCCATTTTACATGTGCACCTTTTGCATTTTATGTCACGCTGTTCCAGTGCAGAGTCTTCTCTTTGGCATTCAGTCATTGATATTTTTGTGTTGCACTCGGGAACTGGTGCCACAGCCAATGAAAATTGTTGGTATTCTAAGCTTTTTTAGATAATAGGGTAAAAATGGACAAATGACAACTTGAGGATTTGAAAAATGCACTACATTTTTTTCCTTTATTGTCTGCTTGTTTTTGTTTTTTAGCATTTAACCAAACAATAAACACAAAAATAGTATAGTATCTCTTTAATAAAAAGTTGTTATTCAGACACTGTTTTTCTTTTTGTCTACAAAAACCTCAAGTTAAAAAAAAAAGACTAGATAAAGCTAAAGGAAAGTCCAAAAACGTTTTAAAATTTTTCTTCTTTATCAATTTTTTTTTTAAGAAAATGACAGAAGAAAACATCTGTGACTTTATAAGTTGTAATATAACAATAGCAAGGTAGAGAGGCAGAGTCATACATTTCCAAACAGGGAAGACCGCTCTAGGTGAGGCTGGAATCAGGTGCCGGTCGGATCCGCAATCCAGGATAGCTTCATACAACAAAAGGAATGACCGGTCATTCCTTTTGTTGTATGAAGAGTCATACATTTGTCATATAGAACTAGGGGGTAGTGAATACATCTATAACATTCTGAAATGTTAACCTTATGGAGGTGGAGCTACAAATTATGACATTAAATTATAGTCAAACTTTTTCATAAGTTCTTTTTCTTCTTCACAGTACATCACCAACATTGTATTATAGGTTGCTTACTGTTCGAATTCTTGCCTACAGTCTTTAGGTTCACGCTTTTGTAACTATTGTTATGATTGTATTATTTTCTCCCTCTCTGCATCTGAAAGGAGTTTATTGATTTTCCAGGTGCATAACTATCCCCTCATAGGAAGCTAAAGACACATAATCTTTACAAAGAAACCAGGGAACTCGAGTTTGCCTGTATTTGTCTTTCTAGTCTATGTGGACAGCATATTGATAGAAATGGTACCAGCTAATTGGAGAAAAGCCCATCTGGTACCAATATTCAAAAAAGGGCAGAGACATGTACTGGGAAACTACAGACCATCAATAGTATGTAAACTGTTTGGAGGGATGATAAGGTACTATATTCAATAATTTGCTGAAGAAATCAGTATCATCATCAGAAATCAGCATGCGTTTAAAAAGGGTCATTCCTGCCAGACCAATTTGTTAACATTTTATGAGGAAGTGAGCTTTCATTTAGATTAAGGAAGGCTGAAGGATGTGGCGTATTTGGATTTTGCAAAATACTTCAATACAACTCCCCATAAATGCTCAATCTAAAAATTGAGGTCTGTAGGCATAGACCATAGATTTTTTTTTTTTGGAGAGAAAAACTGTCTACAGGTGCCTGTCCAAAAGGTGGTGATAAATAATGCATATTCAGACTGGTCTGGAGTGGTAAGTGCGGTATCCCAAGGCTCTGTCCTGAGACCAATTCTGTTTAATTGATTGATAAATGATATAGGGGTCGGTATTAATAGCTCAATCTCAGTTTTTGCAGACAACACAAAAATAATCAGAGTAATAACTCCACACCAGGATATAGAAATTTTACAGAAAGATCTGAATAAAATAATAAGGTGGGTAACTACATGGAAAATTAGCTTTATTGTTGAAAAATGTAAAGCGATGCACTTGGGGGCTAAGAATATAAATGCAAACTATTGACTGGGGGGGGGGGGAGAACCTCGGGGGGAATCAAGGATGGAGAAAGATCTGGGGGTCCTGGTAGAAGACAGACTGAGAAAAAGCAGGCAATGTCAAGCTGAAGCAAGCAAGGCCATCAGACTATTAGCTTGTATAAAAAAGGGAATTTACTCCAGAGATAAAACAATTATCCTGCAGTTTTTAAATCTCTGGTCTGGCCACATCTGGAGTATTCCGTTCAGTTTTGATCACCAGTCCTCAGGAGGGATGTGGGGGAGCTGGAGAGAGTCCAGAGAAGGGCAACTAAAATGGTAGGCAGATTGGAGGACCTCAATTACGAGGACTGACTGAAAGCACTGAATTTGTTCTCCCTGGGGAAGAGAAGCTTGAGAGGAGATATGATAGCAGCATACAAATACCTCAATGGTGATCCCAGTGTAGGAAGGAAACTTTTAAGTCTCAGGGAGTGTAAGAAGACATGGAGCCACACGATGAGATTGGAGGAGAAGCAGTTTAACCCTAAACTGCGTGGGGGAGTTTACGCTATCAGGGGGTTAATGATGTGAAACTCTCTTCCACAATTGGGGGTGTCAGTGGGAAACATTGATACTTTAAAAAGATTTTTGGACGTGCATGTTAGTGAACACAGTACACAGGGATATGGGAAATGATTATCAACATTGACACACATACTCCTACACATGTTGAACTGGATGGACTATTGTCTTTATTCAACCTTACCTACTAAATAGCTATGTAACTATATGTTTTTGTGTGGGGAGGAAGTCTATTTCCACATGGTCAGGATGCAGGCCTTAGCATCATTAAAGTGTTACTAAATCCAGGACCCTGCATTCACTTTATCTGGTCTCCCAAAGTACATAGAACATGGAAATGCAATTTTCATAAATACAAACTGCTAAATGCCTTTTCTCATCAGCAGTATATAGCAGTCTTATGACTTCTATCAGTGTCTGGTTAAAGCTTGTTGGAATTTTCATTCTACTCTGACTGTCCTATGACGCTGCAGGACCCCTGACCCTCTGCCTAGACAATGCTGATTGGCCCTGTGCTGATCACATGCACCCTCCCATGAAAAAGTAAACGTCTCTAGCAATACTCACCAAACTGGGCATGTGCAGAGTGACTCCAAAGACTCTGTATTATCAGGAGATTGATTGGGGACAGTGGAAGAGGAAGAGTATAACAATCATATACAGCCTGATTTTACTGTTGTGGGTTTAGTAACACTTTAAGGAAATGTATTAGCAAAGAGATGTTATATTTTTTGATGCAGCGAAGGGTATCGTGCAGCAAGTATGCTGATGGATTCCTTGCAAGAGACACACAACTCTTGGGCACCCCGAGAAAATAAGTAAGAGTCTCTGTTTCAATTATTTTTATTCAAGTTTTTAAAGGAATATACATAGAGTTTGCAGAAAGAAGTTTGTGACGCAGCACAGCAAACAGTATGATTGATAAAAAGAAGTGTATAAATGTCATGCTTGTAAAACATCAAGTGAATATGAGGGGAAGTAGCATCGGCTACTGGTGAAAAATTTAAGAATTCTACTCAAACTTGTAATGATAGTAAGGAAATATGATAGACAATGATAGTAAAAGAAATTGTGAAAATACATTAAATCTGAGGTTTAAAAATTAGAAGTAATACACTAAAATTTATGTTAATATTAGGACCATGGGGACATATTTTCTGCAGTATCGATAAGGTTGAGAATAATGGGAAAGGCAATAGTAAGAGAAGAAAAGTGTCACAGGATGAGACCAGCTGGATATATAAATTCAAAAGTATGCAACCAGTGGGTCATAATACCGATATAGATTTAAATAGTTTTATTTCAAATTTAAACCTCAAGTTTAATGTATTGTCACTATTTGTTTTAGGTCTAACATATTACCTTGCTAGTATTAAGAGCTTGAGTAGGTTAATGTCCTCTGGGTTATTTAAACATAGTAACATGTGCATTATGGAGATTCAGGTTTTTGTCTTTGGGATGGAATTGTGGGCATTAGTGGTATTAGGCTGTCTCCCTGGTTTGTGATCATCCCTGTGTGTGGTTTTGCATCACAGTAGGAAGGAGCAGAGCAGCCAAATCAGGCTGGAGTTCATGTTCTCTCTGCAGACTTTCAGCAATTAAAGGATCATTCATTTGGTGTATAAAGATTTGTGTGCGTTTTTGTCTGTGGTGTGGATTGGAGGATGCTGGTGTGATCAGGTTGTCTCCTTGGATCTTTCCTATGTGTTGCCTTGCATCACAGCAGGAGGGATTGGAGTGGCCAGATCAGACTGGGATTTTTTGCCACTGTGCAGACTTTTTGCAATAAATATTTAACTATCTGGTGCATATATAAATAGTGACATCATTGCTTATGTCCAACCTCCCGAAGAAGCCTACTGGTGAAATACATTGGGGTGGATCTGATTGGCTCTGAAATCACTATTGAACTGCCGAAGATAAACACTGTATGTAAATTGTAAAACAACTCTGCAATATATACACAAATAATATAAATTATGTGGAACATTCAACATGTGTAACACATATTGCATAAAAGTCCAGTAGTACTATGAAAAAAAAAAATATATAAAAAAGAAATGCAGTGCAAACATAGTGGTGAAACCAAGAAAAATAGTCTATATCGATAAGTGCTGTAATCCAGTGAATTCAGGGTAACTAGGGTAAATTCCAGAAGCACATTTGTGAGGTTACGCACTGATGTCAAAGAGAAGGCCTGGCTCGCAGCCTCTACTCTAATTCATCCCAAAGGTGTTCTATCAGGTTACGGTCAGGACTCTGCAGGCCAGTCAAGTTCCTCCACCCCAAACTCGCTCATCCAGTCTTGATCTCAACCCGATAGAACACCTTTGGAATAAATTAGAGCAGAGACTGTGAGCCAGGCCTTCTCGTCCAACATCAGTGCCTGACCTCACAAATGTGCTTCTGGAAGAATATTCAAACATTTCCATAGACACCTAAGCCTTGTGAACAGCCTTCCCAGAAGAGTTAAAGCTGTTATAGTTTTAAGGTCTTACCTTGCCTTCCTGTTGGCAGCCATCTTGGACATGTGCAAACTGCTGTCTCTTATAAACTCTGTTTGCATCATCACTTGCCTGCTGCTTGGGCGTTGCTCAGTGATGATGTTGCACACCAGACTATATATACCACATGATGGCTTACAGTACTTGCCCTTTGTCTGTGCTCCAAGGTGCATCACTGCTAGCAATCTTTTGTTCTCCGTGTGCCTCTGTGCATGACCTGACCTGGTGACGACTTTCCTGGCTCTCGATCCCGCATCGGCAGACGATCTGGCATCAGCAGACAATCCGCCATCGGCAGATGACCCGCTACTGGACACAACCCCAGCTTGGATGACTACCCGCTTCTGGACTCGACCCCGGCTTGGATGACTACCCGCTTCTGGACTTGACCCCGGGTGTGCCTGATTTTGCACCTCATTCTTGCTGTGCATTTATATATGCCTAATAAATTGCTTTATGTTGCATGCATCTTCGTGTGGTCTGGTTTCCTGGCACCCTGTCATATAGCTGCAAAAGGGTGGGCCAACTCAATAGTGAACCCTATGGACTAAGACTGGGATGTCATTAAAGTTCAAGTACATGTAAAGGCAGGCGTCCCAATGCTTTTGACAATATAGTGTATGTCATTATCTTTTTTTTGAAAACGTCATCTGTGACGAAACGTCGTCAGGGCACGGCGTACTGACGTCATCCGATCGCGACCAGAGAGTGCGGGCGAGCGAAGCCGTTCGGCCGGCGGCTGTATACAATTGCTCATTCCATCCTGGTTTCTGTGAGTGTTCTTGCTTTTATTTTTGGAATAAATTTTACTGTTTTACGCTATGGGAGCCTCTCTCTCTCTTTTTGAATGGTGAACATTGGGAACATCTGAGGATCAGTTGCTCGAGTCTGTTGCCGGACCCCCAACCAATTAATATCATACAAGCGTGGTTGATCTAAAGATCTGGTAAGAGGTGACCCCTACTGGTTCCTTTTCGGTACTGAATCTTGGTGTCTTATTGGAATCTGATTTTACACATTTTGATTTCGTTCACATGGTAAGAGGCTCATCTAGCTGGTGATGGTTCTACACCTATCTTTCATCATTGTTTTTTTCACTTTGGCACATCCATTATAGTCGTCTGGTAAGAGGCAACTTCAGCTGGAATTATTTATTGGTTTATATACACCTACCCTTATTTATATTTGGTAAGGGGTATTTAACACACACCATTTTCTTTAATATACACTTGCCCACTGATAATAAGAATCTTTGGTGGTGGTCTAATTTTTACACACGTTATTCTCAAGTCACATTGGTGATATTTACCTATTTGTTGGGTTTTACGCTATTGCGTATTTTACATTTTTTTCATGATCCAATGACCATTGAGTCTACCGCTCACGTGGGCCTGGATCTTCTATCAAGGTGACAAGATTCATTGAGCATCTGCTTTTCTCTTACCTGAATCTGGTAAGCCTATACCCTTAAGGGAGTCTGGTCCAGGATTACATCTAGGATTTTGTCATCATCATTTACTATTGGGACTTTATGGACTTTACATCTCCATTTATCACACTTAGCGCAACTTAATTTACAAATATTCTACAGGGTGTGGTCACACTTGAAGTTGCTGCTGTTCAATATTATTTTCTTTAAGCGCGGTTAATCCCCCTCTATATAATATAGTGTATGTGTCCTTCAACAAGAAGTTAAAAATAAATAGGAAAAAAGAAAATCACATCCTTTAGCAAGTGCAAACTGTGTAAAGTTCAAATAAATAGTAAAAAAAATGCACAGGGGGCACAAACGTCCCTTCCTCAGAGCCTCTGGAGGAGGGGGATGCATCCCCGAAATGTGTTAGTCTGCTGACATTGCCTATCAAACAGTCATCTGTTGCCACGTTGATTGACCATCAGGGAATGTCATGCGTATTACATCTGTTGTTTGTTAGAATTAATTTGGCTGTCGGTTTCCTTTAACCACTTCAGCTCCAGAAGGTTCATTCCACTTCTCGACCAGGCCATTTTTTTGCGATAGTGCACTGCGTTGCTTTAACTGACAACTGCACAGTCATGCGAAGCTGTACCCAAATTGATGTCCTTTTTTCCCACAAATAGAGCTTTCTTTCGGTGATATTTGATCACCTCTGCGTTTTTTTATTTTTTGCGCTATAAACAAAAAAAGATTGACAATTTTGAAAAACACATTTAATAACAAAATGTAAAAAATCAAATTTCTTCATCAGTTTGGGCCAATATGTATTCTGCTACATGTTTTTGGTAAAAAAAAATCCCAATAAGCGTATATTGATTTGTTTGCACAAACGTTAAAGCATCTACAAACTATGGGGTAGATTTATAGACTTTTTATTTATTTTTTTACTTGTAATGGTGGTGATCAGCGATGTGTAGCGGGACTGCGACATCTCAGGATGAGCGCCAGGTTTCTGGGGGACATCGGGTCCTCAGGACCAACTGATTGGCTCCTGCTGTGTCCAATCACAGCGGGAAAGGAGCGTGCGTGTGCCCCAGAGCAAAAGAAAGGAATCACATACAGGTATGTGATTTTGCGCTTAAGGGCCACCCTGCCGCAGTATATGTAGGTGGGGTGGTCTTTAAGTGGTTAATAAACCTTGGGTAACGTACTAGGCATTTTCGCCCCCTGTGTGTTCTTTTTTGCAGTTGTGAGTTTAATTCTCCTGTCTGAGGAGGGCGACATTGCTGAAGCATTGTCCATGAGATTGCATAGTCCGTGTGACTGCTGTCTGTCCTTTTGAGCGCTGGAGAAATAGTTTGTTTTGTGTTGTTTCAAAAAATTAGTCCTTAAAGATGCAAAAGTGAATGGCTTTGAAGATAAGGTCCTTTCCATGACAGTGAGATAGTCTCAACATGAACCCATATCAACGCCTGCTGACGAAGTCTTAATGATGAAACACGTCTGGGCATGACCACGCGACTCCCAACACTGCCAGCAGCTCAAATCTACCTGAGAATCACCGTACTCAGGGTCACGCCAGGGATCCGTGAGAGGAATCATGCAAGCTGAGCAGGTACTATTGAGCTATTCCCGCTGTTTGATGCTGTGCAATGCCATGATATTTTTAACTGTTTCTTGTCTCTTTTTATGATATGAGAGAGATCTTTTCTGGTGAATACCTCTTATCCATTGGGGCCTCCAATGAATAAGGATATATTGTTACAAGGTGCTTGACGTTTTAATATTCGGTGAGTGCAACCTCTAAGGGTAGTGGATCTCACGAGGTGTGGTGACGGGATCGGTGTGTCTAATCACTCACATCTATTGTACGAGGATTTGATTGGTTGAATTCCTTCAAATGACATCATTCACAAATGGGACTTTATCTTGGATGACTTTGGAAGCACATAGTGTTTTACACACTTGATGAGTGCTGCTAATGCTATAATGACTGTATAGGATTTAAAGCACAAGTTTATATGAACCCGTATCAGAAAGGAAAACTGTATAAAGATACGACTTCAGTGCACCTCCACCTTTCAATCCAAACATGCTTACTAGATAAATTTGACCTCAACATTATAAGAAGTCAAAGTGTGCTCATGTCATGGGGAATGTACTGAGCAGCAAATAAATGACATCTTTATGCAGAGGTTCCCATGGTTCCAAAGAGATAAACTCAACCATATTAAAGTACAGATATTCTAAATTCCCTACTGGGGTTGTCTCTGCAACAAGTGGTTGAGGAGCCAACCCGGAGGGAGGCCATTTTGGATCTGGTATTCACAAATGGGGATTCGGTATATGATGTCACTGTAGGCGAAACCTTGGGATCCAGTGATCACCAGTCAGTGTGGTTTAATATAAGAACTGTGAAAGAGTCACACCACACAAAAACAAAAGTTTTAGATTTTAGAAAAACAGACTTTTCAAAAATGAAATTAGTCATAAATGAGTCCTTATCAGACTGGTACGGATTACATGGAGTCCAGGAGAAATGGGACTACTTAAAAGGTGCATTATTGAAGGCAACAGAAAATTGCATTAGACTTGTCAGTAAAAGCAAAAAAAGGAAGAGACCACTGTGGTACTCAGCAGAAGTGGCCCAAATCATTAAAAATAAAAAGCTAGCATTTTGTAATTATAAAAAAACCCAGAGCAATGAAGATAAGGAAATCTACAAGATTAGGCAGAAAGAGGCCAAGCAAGTTATAAGAACTTCTAAAGCGCAGGCAGAAGAAAAACTAGCTCAGTCTATGAAAAGGGGGGATAAGACATTCTTCAGATATATAAATGAAAAAAGGAAATTAAAACAAGGAATATCTAAATTAAAAACAAAGGACGGAAGGTTTGTAGAAGAGAATAAAGGGCTAGCCGACTGCCTTAATAAATACTTCTGTTCAGTTTTTACAGAAGAAAAAGGAGAAGGACCTCCACTTGAAAGGATGACTAATGAATCGTTTGATGCATGTGTCTTTAGAGAGGAAGACGTTCTAAGATTGCTGTCTAAAGTGAAGACAAATAAGTCACAGGGTCCTGATGAGATACACCCAAAATTATTAAAAGAGCTTAGTGGTGAGCTGGCAAAACCATTAACAGATTTATTTAACCAATCATTAGTAACAGGAGTCGTCCCGGAAGATTGGAAATTGGCAAATGTCGTGTCCATTCACAAGAAAGGTAGTAGGGAGGAATCGAGCAACTATAGACCAGTGAGTCTGACATCAATAGTAGGCAAATTAATGGAAACCCTATTAAAGGATAGGATTGTGGAACATCTTAAATCCCATGGATTGCAAGATGAAAAACAACATGGGTTTACTTCAGGGAGATCATGTCAAACAAATCTTATAGATTTTTTTGACTGGGTGACTAAAATAATAGACGGTGGAGGTGCAGTAGACATTGCATATCTAGATTTTAGTAAGGCTTTTGACACTGTCCCACATAGAAGACTTATCAATAAACTGCAGTCATTGAGCATGGACTCCCATATTGTTGAGTGGATTAGGCAGTGGCTGAGTGACAGACAACAGAGGGTTGTAGTCAATGGAGAACATTCAGAACAAGGTCATGTTACCAGTGGGGTACCTCAGGGATCTGTACTGGGACCAATTTTGTTTAATATCTTCATAAGTGATATTGCAAAAGGCCTCGATGGTAAGGTTTGTCTTTTTGCTGATGACACAAAGATATGTAACAGGGTTGATGTTCCTGGAGGGAAACGCCAAATGGAAAAGGATTTAGGAAAACTAGAAGAATGGTCAGAACTCTGGCAACTGAAATTTAATGTGGATAAGTGCAAGATAATGCACCTGGGACGTAAAAAACCCAAGGGAGAGTCCTGGATAGCCAAGTCTCTAGTGCAACATCGCTGGATCAAGATGGGGCTCAGGTAAGTATTAAGGGGACTGAGGGGAGCTGCTGCACACAGAAGGTTTTTTTTTATCTTGATGCATAAAATGCATTAAGATAAAAACATTCAGCCTTTAGAACCACTCTAATATAGAAGAGGCAAAAAAGCCACATAATGTAATTCCATAAAACTTAAAAAATGCGTTAAATTCAAGAAATTATACTCTCAAGTTTAAAAAATGTATGTGCATAAAGACTCAGTATTCCATCCCAGAGCTGGTACAGGCCACTTCTGGGTTTTGATTGCATGATGACATCACAGATGTCCACTCCACCCTGCACATTTTGTCACAATTGACATTATCTAGGGCATGGGTATTGTGTTGAGTTGAGTTGTGGAAGCCCTTAATGTCTGGGTGTGCTCTGATTAGTCTCAGAAATGGCTCAAGGATAAAGATTAAGGATGACAATGGGCACCCTTGTCTAGTTCTTTATACTGAAGCTGTTGGAAAAAATCTTATTTACTCTAACTTTTGTGCTTGGAGTATAGTAGCTGGCTCAAATCCAAGACATCATATGGCCTCGCAGGCCAATGCTTTTCAAGACTTCAATTTTATTCCCACGCATCTCTACCAAATAACTTCTTTGGGTCATTCGAGAGAAGGACTGAATCTATCCTCCACTTTTGTGTCCATATAATAGCACTTGCTGTCTCGGCCCTCCCTGCCCGGGACAAAGCCTGCTTGGCCTGTGTGAACCAATGATGGGATTAAAGCAAACATATTGTGGTCTACATTCAATAATGATATAGGTCTGTAGCTTGCACAGGACTGAGGGTCTTTGTCCTATTTATCTATGAAGTGAGAGGTTAGTATGGGTTCAAACATCTAATAATATTGTGAATAAATCTGTCAGGGGGGTTTCTCCAGAGACTCAAGCCCAACTTTTCATTCAAATGGGTCCCCTCCAGTATCCACTATCTGGGGATTAAATTGGCAAGTGACTATTCCAAACTTTGAATTTTGTGCCACTCCTCTCCATCTTTATATAGGAGCTACTGGGATGGAATAGACCTGCAGGATGGATGGGGAGATGCAATATCATTAAGCAAAACCTGCTCCTCAAAATCCTTTACCTGTTTCAGACTGTGCCAATCCATATCCCTGCTTCTTATCTCAGATCCATACAGTCCATTTGAAATTGATTTGTTTGAGCAGATAAACCTGCCCGAATAAAGCACACTATTCTTAGATAATCGAAAACAGAGGGAGGTATGGCATTACCAGGTGTTCGTCTTTACCTACTTGCAAAATGCACCTAACGCAGGTTATAGACTGGAGCAAACATCACCCATACAAACAGCGGGTGGCAATCGAACAATCAGGTCCCTTATGCCACTAATAGTATTGCCATGGTGCCCTACGCCGCTTCCCCTAGTGCTAATAAACCATCCAACCATAGAGCCTACATAGAATTTTTGTCTAAAAGCCTTTACATTGCATGGTTTATCAACCTTACCAATCACCTCTGTACCTGATTTTGGGTATTTCTAAATTTTCACCAGGCATGGATAGTACAAATAATGCTTTAATATGTCAAAAATATATTTACTCTGCCCAACACTACATACAGCAGTCATAGTGGCAAAAGGTGTTTCAGCTGTACTTTTGTACTACTAGCCTGTTTCTGTTTCAATTGTCTTATTTTCTAAAATCCTAGAGTGAGGCGGGAGCAAGGTAAGGAAAGGAACAGTAAGGTAAGGAAAGATAGGTTTTGGTGGTAGGGGACTCAATTGATAGAAGGACAGAGAGGGCCATCTGTCAAAAATACCATAAGTGCCAAACCTGTTTGTTGTTTACTGGGCACTCGGGTTAAGCACACGGATATGGTGGACAGATTATTGGGTGGGGCTGGGAAAGACTGTCATGGTAGGCATAGTTACCAATGACAAAGTTAGAGGGAGATGGAGAGTCCTAAAAAATGATTTCAGGGACTTAGAAGCTAAATTAAGGAGCAGGACCTCCAAGGTAGTATTTTCAGAAATACTACCTATACCTCGAGCCATGCCAGAGGCAGCAGGAGATTAGGGAAGTTAACAAGTGGCTGAGGAGCTGGTGTAGTAAGGAGGGGTTTGGGTTTCTGGAGAACTGGGCTGACTTATCAGTCAGTTACAGGCTCTTTAGTAGGGACGGATTGCACCTAAATGGGAAGAATGCAGCAGTACTGGGAAAGTAGATGGACAAAAAGTTAGAGGAGCTTTTAAACGAGGTGATGGGGGAGGGTCCAGATGTAGAATTAGTCAGTGGGGAGCAAGGTTCAGCGGTCATTATTGGGGGCATTAGCATTAGGGTGTCCAGAGATCCTAAACCAAATCACAAGTGCAACCTCTTAACATTGAATGAGGATTTAGTATGCAACTGGACAAAATTACGAGGTTTGTATGTAAATGCTAGAAGTCTGGCCAACAAGATGGAAGAACTCGAGTTGCTAATGTATGAGGAGGATTTTGAATTTGTGGGAATTTCAGAGACTTGGTTTGACAGCTCTCATGATTGGCTGACAACCTTTCAGGGGTATTCCCTATATGGCAGAGATAGAGAAGGTAAAAAAGGGGGAGGGGTATACCTGTATATCAAGAACAATGTGCAGGTAAATATGAGGGACGATATCACGAATGGAGCTAGGGGTGAGGTAGAATCCCTATGAATAGAGCTTCAAAGGGAAGGTACTATGGCAATAGTAATATTGGGTGTATGCTATAGACCCCCTAACCAGAGGGAGGAGGGGGAGTCTGACCTCTTATCACAGCTTGGAATGGCAGCAAGGATGGGAAATGTCATTATAATGGGGGATTTTATTTATCCAGATATAGACTAGGCAGAAGAAACCAGGCATTCATCTTAGCGGCCAATATCTTCTATATAGGACATGGTAACCTTACAAGCAGACCTGAACAAAATAATGGGGTAGACAACTACATGGCAAATGAGGTTTAATGTTGAAAAATTTAAGATAATGCACTTGGGTGTCAGAAATACGAACACAAGTTACTCCCTAGGGGAGAACCTCTGAGTGAATCTAAGATGGAAAAGGACCCGGGGGTCTTAGTAGACAACAAGCTTAGCAATGGCATGCAGTGCCAAGCTGCTGCTATCAAAGCCAACAGAATACTGGCATGTATAAAAAAAGGAATTCACTCCAGAGATAAAATTATTATTTTCCCACTCTACAAGACTCTGGTCCGGCCACATCTGGAGTATGCTGTCCAGTTCTGGGTACCGGTCCTCAGGAAGGATGTGCTGGAACTAGAGAGAGTCAAGAGAAGGGCAACAAAGATAATTAAGGGAATGAGGACATCTATGAGGAAAGACTACAAGCATTGAATGATTCTCTCTGGAGAAGAGATGCTTGAGAGGGGATATGATATCAATATACAAATACCGTATTGGTGACCCTAGCATAGGGAACACATTTTTCAGAGATAGGGAATTCAATAAGACACGGGGCCACTTACTAGAACTAGAAGAAAAGTGGTTTAACCGTGAACTGCGTAAAGGGTTCTTTACTGTCAAAGCGGTAAGGATGTGGAAATCTCTTCAACAAGCAGTGGTATCAGCAGGGAGCATTGATAGTTTCAAAAAACTATTTGATGGGCACCTTAAAGACCCCATCATACAGGGGTATACAATGTATGGTTAACAGCAAACACACACATCATAGATTGAACTGGATGGACCAATGTCTTTTTTCAACCTCACTATGTAACTTTAACCTGGGAAGATAGTATTGTCGTACAGTTTACTTTCTTGATGTCCTGGTGACACAATCTGAAGGTAAAATCACAACAGATGAAACTCATTGGGGGTATGGCCTAGAAGGGGTCCAGGCTGAGGTTGTCACTGTTGCAGCATCAGAGATTACTTTTTTCTCCTTCCTTAAGCTAAAATAAAGCCTGTCTTACAGTTGATTCTTTAGAATATGCTGGATATCATTGACAGATTAAATTTTTTTTAATAAAGCCAGGCTCATAGGTCAGTAAGGTGTTCTAAAATTGTGTTGACGCCTTTTGCAGATGAGGTGAGGTGGCCTTGGGTGTCTTTGAGGGCAGATATGTGTGTGGGAGTATGAGAGCCCTTACACAGTTTAGCAAGCAGTTTTCCAGGCTTGTTGCTAAAATTATGGTATTTCAGTTTGAGGTGGGATTTGTGAATGTGTTCCTGTGCAGCAGCCCACAGATCAAAGTTGTGTTTGGCTTCTCACTAGAGGTTTCGGTGCATGGGGGAATTGACCTGCATCAACTGTGCTTGGACCCAACGTAAGCGATCGCTCGCCTCACGATAATTCTTAAGAACATTCTTGTGGGTAGCCATGAAGGCGATAATATTACCACACAACTCAGCTTTACCCATCTCCCAAAATAAATTGGGGTCATTACTATGGACAGAGGTTGTACCTTCATATTCTTCCCAGGTCTTTTGGAGAACCATGCGGAGATCCTGGTTGTGGGCGAGGTAAAAAGGAAAGCACCATGTCTTTGCAGTAGTGACTGGTGTTAAATTTATGAAGGTGGACGGATACGGGACCATGATCTGTGGGTTTCGGACGTAAAAGGCAGAAGTGTGGAGTTACAAAGTAGGTAGTCCATTCTAGACAAGGTCTGCATAGTGGGGTCACCCTGACATGGCAGAGTTCGGTCACCCTGACATGGCAGAGTCAGTTCACCCTAAACTACACTATGGTCACCCTGACATGGCAGAGTCAGTTCACCCTAAACTACACTACGGTCACCCTGACATGGCAGAGTTCGGTCACCCTGACATGGCAGAGTCAGTTCACCCTAAACTATACTACGGTCCACCTGACATGGCAGAGTCAGTTCACCGTAAACTACACTACGGTCACCCTGACATGGCAGAGTTCGGTCACCCTGACATGGCAGAGTCAGTTCACCCTAAACTACACTACGGTCACCCTGACATGGCAGAGTCAGTTCACCCTAAACTACACTACGGTCACCCTGACATGGCAGTGTCAGGTCACCTAAACTACACTATGGTCACCCTGACATGGCAGAGTCAGGTCACCCTAAACTACACTACGGTCACCCTGACACTTAAAGCTATCCCTACAAAAACTAGATTTTTGAATCTAACTATAGTGGTATATAGTACCCTAAATACACTGCATATCCCTTTCCTCACACTAATAATTGCAAAATGACACTGGAGCTTTACAAGCAGCAGGAGAAACACAAATGCTTCCACTCTCTTCCACAGCCTCTGTATTACAGTGCTAGAGTTTTGGCGGGGCTATGTTATATACTGGGGGGCGTATGGGGGGGGGGCGTATTCACTCCTGATTGGCCTCTGGACCCCGTAGTCACTCCAATCACATTTTACTGATGTTTCTGGGCCAATCATGGGCTTTTAAAGCCCAGTTCCTGTCACATTGCATTTTGGGTGGTTCTGGTGGCCGAATTCCAAACTTTTACCGCAAAAAGTTTGGAATTCGGCAGAATTTCGAACACCCAATGTTCGGGTCGAACCGATGGTCAACCCGAACCGTTCGATCATCCCTATTCTTAACAACCATTAGACAACTTGACTAAAGAGCGGGCGGCTGCTGCATCCTTAACAAACAATGAGTCATGTATGAGTCATGAATGTATATCAGAGAATTGTCAGGAATTAAAAATTAGGGAAACAAAACAGTGTGGGGTCCCCCCCCCAATCCAAACTAGGCCCTTTAGGTCTGATGGACTGGTATGGATTTTGAGGGGAAACCCCACAGCAAAATGTTTTTTTAAATGGTATGGGGTCCCCCCAAAATCCATACCAGAACCTTATCCGAGCATGCAGGTCTAGAAAGGGGGAATGAGAGTTCGCTCCCCCTCCTGAACCTCAGCAGACCACATATGGGGGTATTTTGGGGCAGGGGTGCTCTCCTTAACAGCCATGAGAGTTACTGGTTGTTAAGGACGCTGCCGGCCGCCTTTTTCTTAACAACGCAATATATACTACTGGTAATAAATATGCCTGCTACCGCCAGGTGTTAAATTACTGCATGTTTTCACTACTAAAATACTGCATGCCTTCATAAAATAACTCATGCTGCGTTTTAGTACACTGTGCTGTATCTTGCTGCATACTTGGATGCGGTAAGATACCTCTTTGTGAATTGAGCTCAATGTAGCTTTAAAGTGTATTTCTACCATCTTTTTATTTGTTACATGTTCTCATTCATGTATTAAAGTGATTGTACACCCTAATTGTTTTTTTTTTTAACATAAAAAACATGTTTTACTTACCTGTTCTGTGCAATGGTTTTGCACAGGGCAGCCCCGATCCTACTCTTCTCGGGTCTTCCACCAGCACTCCTGCTCCTACTCTTCTTGGTGAGCAAGCAATGGTGTGGCACACCTGCGGGCTCACAAGCTGTGCTGTATGCATCTATTGACACAAACAGTGTGGATCGGTCCCACACACCCGCTCCATGGTCACATCATTTGATTGACAGCAGCAGGAGTGAATGGCCCTTTGAGGATAGACAGAAAAGAGGGAGGCTGGGGCATATCAGATTTTAAAGGAGCAGTGGTTGTTATGGTATCAGTTGCTGCTCCTTTAAAATATGATATGCCCGACGGCCAGCCGACTTTTTAAATCCCTCTCGCTGTCTCAGTCACGTAACTTGTCAAGGGCCACTCCCAAAATGCATTGTCAGGGCAACAGCTTCCACTCTTCCACTCTCTCCACACTTGCAGTCCACCTGTGGCTCAGACCTCTCTTCAGATGACAGGCTCCCATGTTTGGTAAGACACACCCGGTGTCAAGAAAGAGCTTAGATTTATCGGCCGCAGTTCTGGTGTACGCCAGCGGGTGTCTCTCAGCAGCCAGAAGATCATTTCATGTAATCAGTCATCCTACTTCCGGTTCCTGAACCCTGATCCTGTAGCCTGATCCCTTCCAACCAGCTCTCTCTGTCTCCTGTTATCCTCTCTCTGTCTTTTCTTGCTCCTAGCTCCTCTGCTTTATCTCCTGTGTATGCCCTGTGTATGGCCCTGGCTCTGTTCCGATTACACTTGCATTCCCTATTTTCTGTATATATATTTGGTTTAGAAAGCTGGGCATTGTTTGTCACCATTTGTTTGGTTATCTGGTTTGTTTTACACAGTTTGGTTTATTGGAGGTGCGTTTACATTTATGTTGTTCACTTATTTTTAAATAAATTATATTATTTTACACTGTATTACAGCTTGACATTCTCTGTGGCAGTCCACACATTTCTGGTCACACCAGTAGCTGACATAACACCAAGGCCTGTCCTGACCAGAAGTGGCTGCACAGGAAAGCCATTTTGGCTCTGCTGTTATTTTTTGCAAGATGCATCCTGAGGAGGTTGTATACTTTTTTTTTGCTAGTGACAGAGGAAAAGGAATACTGCCGCCAGATATTGAAGTAGTGGGCCAGAGATCAGCTGTTAGAATGTCTTTGTCTTGCTCATCCCCTAGTTGGTCAAGGCAGGATGTCTTTTTGAGATGTTCAACCATTGATTCAGGTCTGTGCGGAACTAGCTTTGTCCAGTATGCCTAAAGGCAATGATGAACCCCCCTTTAGTATGGCCCAGGTAGAATCACTGGTATGGTTATTTGAGCACTATTCAGCATGTTCCCAGCAGGTGCTAGTACAGTGCATTAACACAGTGCAGTCTCTTGTCAGAAAAGCAGAGTTTAAATTGAATTTTGTTTAACCATTATTACAAGCCTGGTCAGATATATTGCACTCAGCCCCAGTCAGCTTGCAACGACCCATTCCTGCTGCTAGACACCCACTTGCTCAAATATTTCCCTCTCCATCATCTACAGCAACCACAGTTGCAGCCCAGTAAAACCTACTACCAACTATTTGTCAGTTCCCACTTTCTGCACCTACCCTGCCTTTACCCATTACCACCGCTGTCTGCCACAATCCCACAAAAACCCACCTTAGCAACAGCTCCCTCTTTTTTCACCATTCCTCAGATCTTCTCTTTCATCATCTTCTCCTCTACTCGCAGCCCTGCGTTGACATGCAGAGCCTCAGTGGCTAAAACCAAAAAGAAACAAAAGTTTTTTCCAACTCTCACAATCCTGCCATCATTCAATCCAGCTTCCATGCCAGCCCATCTGCTCCAGTCTATTTCCACACTGACCAAACTGCCCAGCCTGATGATCCTGTGACTGCTGCCCAGCTTGATGACCCAGTGCCTTCTGCCCAGCTTTTAGTGCCTTCTGCCCAGCCTGATGTTCTGGCGCCTTCTGTGCAGCTTGATGTTCCGGTGCCTGCTGCCCAGCCTGATGTTCCAGTGCCTGCTGACCAGCCTGATGTTCCATTGCATGCTGCCCAGCCTGATGTTCCATTGCATGCTGCCCAGCCTGATGTTTCAGTGCATGCTGCTCAGCCTAATGTTCCGGTGCCTGCTGCCCAGCCTGAAGTTTCGCTGCCTGCTGCCCAGCCTAATGTTTCGGTGCCTGCTGCCCAGCCTGATGTTCCGGTGCCTGCTGCCCAGCCTGAAGTTCCAGGGTCTGCTGCCCAGCCTGATGTTCCGGTGTCTGCTCCCCAGCCTGATGTTCTGGTGCCTTCTGCCCAGCTTGATGTTCTGGTGCCTGCTGCCCAGCCTGATGATTCTGTGGCTGCTGCCCAGCCCAATGACTTGGTGCCTTCTGCCCAGCTTGATGACCCGTTGCCTTCTGCCCAGCTTGATGACCTGGTGCCTTGCTGCCCATCTTGATGTTCCGGTGCCTTCTGCCCAGCTTGATGTTCAAATGCCTGATGCCCAGCTTGATGTTCATATGCCTGCTGCCCATCTTGATGATCTGGTGCCTGCTGTCCATCTTGATGGCCTGGTGCCTGCTGCCCAGCCTGATTACCTGGTGCCTGCTGCCCAGCTTGGTGACCCAATGCCTGCTGCTTAGCTTGGTGTCCTGGTGCCTGCTGCCCAGCTTGGTGACCCGGTGCCTGCTGCCCAGCCAAAGGGGCTGGTGTGAAATGCCCATCCTGCCTATGGAGTCCCTATCTGCTGTTTTGAGGGACTTGGAGTATCGAATGCTTGATTTGCTGCACCTACCCTGCCTTTAACCCATTGAAGAAGACCCCTTCACCACTGTCTGCCACAATCCAACAAAAACACTCCATTCACCCTCTGCTCCCCCTACTCACAGCCCTGCATTGACATGAAGAGCCTCAGTGGCTAAAACCAAAAAGAAATAAAAACATTTTCCGAGTCACCAATCCTGCTATTATCCAGTACTAATTACACACCAGCCCATCTGCTTCAGTCTGCTTCCATGCTCTCCGATCTGCCCAGCCTTGTGCTCCTGTAACTGCTGCCCAGTCTGATGAACCAGTGTCTTCTTCCCAGCTTGATGCCCAGCTTGATGTTTCAGTGCCTGCTGCCCAGCCTGATGTTCCGGTGTCTGCTGCCCAGCCTGATGTTCGGGTGCCTGCTGCCCAGCCTGATATTCTGGTGCCTGCTGCCCAGCCTGATGTTCCAGTACCTGCTTCCCAGCCTGATGTTCCGGTGTCTGCTGTCGAGCCTGATGTTCCAGTGCCTGCTGCCCAGCCTGAGGTTCTGGTGCCTGCTGCCCAGCCTGATGTTCCAGTGCCTGCTGCCCAGCCTGATGTTCTGGTGCCTTCTGCCCAGCTTTATGTTCCAGTGCCTTCTGCCCAGCCTGATGATCCTGTGACTACTGCCCAGCCTGATGACCCGGTCCCTTTTGCCTAGCATGATGACCCAGTGCCTTCTTCCCAGCTTGATGACCGGGTGCCTTCTGCCCAGCCTAAAGTTTTGGCCCCAGCGGCCCAGCCAAAGCGGCTGATGTGCAATGCCCAGCCTGCCTATGGACGTCTTTGTCCCCAACAACTTGCCTGCCTCTGATGATCTGCTCAATGACAAATCTACTCATGGTGATCTGCTATCTGATGACCTACCTTCCTCTGCCTCTGATCCAGTGCCAGATATCCAGCCTGATGGACCCAGCCTGCCTCTGCTGATCCTCTTACCATTGGCCAGCCTGATCTTAGTTATATTCTACCTACCACCCAGCCAGGCACTACTGACTTAATACCAGCTGCTCAGTTGGATTGTCATGCAAAGGCTAACTGTCCACCTGCTAATGGGTCTGAAAGCTCTGAGTCCTCACGTGTCGTATATGGGTTACCTGCTTGGCCTGGGATTAGTTTGATGGTTGCCTCGGTTGAGTCCCTCTGGCAGTGTGTTGTTCCTATGGCTATAAAGCCTGGTAGTCTGGACATACCCTTGGTACCTTGTAGCTGCAATTGCCTTCATGGCCCTGGTCATGATAAGCTCCCAGAGTACTATCTGTGCCTTGCCATGATCCAGGTGCAATTACCACAGCTCCGGGTGCCTATGGGGTCAGGTAACCAGTGCCTCAGAGAGACCTAGGTGCCTTTTGAAGTGCAGAGTAAGTCCTGGAAACAAGGCAAGCTCTATAGTTATGGCAAGACACTTTGGTGTCAGAGTTCCGGAAATGTCACATGACCCCAGGGCTAAGTCTGCAGATTACTCGTGGGACCCCAGCATTGGGGTACCTGCTGTTTTGAGGGACTTGGAGTATCGAATGCTTGACTCCAGCGGTGGGTACCCAGTCAGTCACCTGACCCCAGCGGTGGGACACTTTGCATATTGTTGGATCTTGGCAGTAGGGCATCTCGCTTGGAACCAGGCACTCACTTTTTCAGCTTACGAGGAACTTTTTCTCTGGACTTGTATTACAGGTGATTATCTTTTATGCACTTGTTTAGCTATGCCTGTTTGGAGCATCCAGAGGCTGCTCCTTTAGAGGGGGGGGGGGTACTGTCAGGAAAGGGCTCACCTACTGATGGCACTGTGGCTCCCAGATTCATTGGCTACAGTTCCGGTGTCCAAAAGGTGAACGTTTCTCAGCAGCCAGAAGATAATTTAATGTAATCAATCATCATCTGATGCTCGTTGCAGGAAGTATATTAAAGTCCTGTCTGTCCTTCTCTTGTTGCCTTGGTATTCTTTCTCCATGCTACCCCGACCTGCATTCCAGTGGTCCTGTATCCTGCTTCCTGTTCCTGGACCCTGATCCTGCAACCTGCTCTCTCCGTCTCCTGTTATCCTCTCCCTGTCCTGTCTTGCTCCCAGCTCCCTCTGCTTGATCTCCCATGTATGACCCTGGCTCTGTTATGATTACACTTGCATTCCCTATTTAATGCATATATTTGATTAAGGCAGTTGGGCATTGTGTGTCACTATTTATTTGGTTATCTGGTTTGTTTTACACAGTTGGAATTATTGGAAATGCTTTTACTTTACATTGTTCACTTTTTTTAAAATAAATTATATTCTTTTTACACTGTATTTGTGCCTGACAGACATTCCTGGCATTTGTGGCATTACACACTTTTCTGGTCTGGTGTGGTTTTTGAGTGTTTTGCCAATCATCTATTGCTTGCCAATTGAACTGGTTTTATTAAACGTATTGTTGCTTTTTATCACACTTGCTGATTTCTCTTTAGTGCATGAGTTTGTCATTTGCACCTTCCACCCGTGGTCCTGTTTAGTGCTTTTTAATGGTTTTCTATATTTAGATATGAACACTGTCTTTCCTAACAAAGGGTTAAAGGTTTAGAAGATAGACTTCTTACACTGTATGTTATTGAGGACATATTTAATACAGGGTCACCCTAATACTGTTCAAAACTCCTTGCAGTCAGCCATGACACTTCCTCCTGAGAACATCTAAAAGGTAAGAAATATGTTTTCAACATATTTTTTTTTTTTAAGGATGCGCAGATAACAGATATAATGGAGTTTTCTGAAATTTGACTGCAAAAGTGAAAATGGGGTCACTATGACCTTAGTAACATCATTGCATATTTGCACTAAGATTCTTGTTTACATATGGCTGTACTACCTAAATGAGCTCAAAACACTAATAAACCACAAAGTAGTAATGTAGTTAACTCCAAAACTAAGGGTACTCATTGACCAGGCATCAATAAATGACGGACCGCAGTCCAGGTTCTGATTGAGCCACTACCCAGACCCATGGTCATGCCATTTTGAAGCTGCTTCTTTCCCCCTGGCCTCTGCCTCTGTATTTCTCAAGGCAGAGCAGAGAGAGGGAAGCAGGATAGCAAAGAACCAAGAGCAGGAGGCACAGCCACACTGGATGGAAGGCAGGTGCGGGAGTTGCATGAGTTAACTTTCCATATTAACTAGCAGGTGATTGGTTGCTGGAGTGCTTGTGGTCCAAGCAACCAATCACCAGCATGTTAAAGAAAAGTTAACCCCAGCAGTTCCTATTACCACCCTTCATTCAGTGCTGCTGCGCTTCATGCTCTTCACTCTGTTTAAGGTAGGAGAACAATGGCGGGCGGACTTGGCTGTGAAGACAGGGGAGACAAGGGGGTAAAGTGAAGGGGCAGTTCTGTGTTGTGGGGGTTGATTTAAAGGGGGGTGAATTTGAAGGGGCAGAGCACATTATTGTGTTGGTGGGGGAGGTGATGTAAAAGGGGAGCAGTGCTGTGGGGGAGGGTGATGTGAAGAGGAACATGTGCTGGGGCGTGGAAGATGTAAAGGGAAGTGATGCTTTGAGGGGTGAAGTGAAGAGGGGCATGTGCTGCTGGGGAGGGGAGATATTATGTGAAAGGGCAGTGCTGTGACGGATGAAGTGAAGGTGGGGGGCAAGTGCTGGTGGGGAGGGAAGATGTGACTTGAAGGAGGCAGTGCTGTGGGGGAGGAGGGGTGATACAGAAGGGAGCAGTGCTGTGGGGGTGAGAGATGTAAAGGGGGGCAAGTGCTGTCGGGAAGTGAAATGTGAAGGGGGCAAGTGGTTTGTGGGGTGATGTAAAGGTGGCTGTGCTATGGGGTTATGTATGTTGCAGAGTGCAATCACTGGGTGCATCGGAGTCCATTCAGATCAGACATTGTGGAGTAAACAGGAACTGGCTTCTTTATTGGAACATAATCACAGATATCAAAGATGTCACTTTCTCATTGTAAAAAGAACACAGACAGGAAGAGGTAACCAACAAGTTCAGTACAGTGTACAGAAAATGACAACACATCATAGAGAATGCATAGCATATCACTAAGCATTAGCGACATCTGGTGTCCTATTTATGAACTGCAATAGACTAAGCTTAAAGCTGTTGTATCTCCAACACCCCTTCTCAACAGCTAAGGCTTAGTCTATTAAACCCATCTTCTTTGTAAGCCTTGAGTGTCTTTCAGCGGTCAGAGGCTTTGTAAGGATATCTGCTGTCATATCCTCGGTTGGGCAATAAAGTAACTCAAGAAGACCTTGCTCTTGAAGATCCCTAAGAAAGTGGAACTTCACATCAATGTGCTTGGTTCTTGAATTAACTCCTTCCATGCGCGCAAGTGCAAGGCATCCTTGATTGTCCTCATAGATTTCTGTTGGTCCCAACTGTGGTAGACCCAAATCTGTTAATAGCTGTCTCAGCCATATAACTTCTTGGCTTGCCTGCGCTGCAGCAACGTATTCTGCTTCAGTAGACGACAGTGAAACAGAGAGTTACTTTTTACTAGTCCAACTGATGGCGCCTCCTGACAGAAAAAATAAGTAGCCACTGGTAGATTTCCTGTCGCTGGTGTCTCCTGCCCAGTCAGCATCCACATATCCTGTTAAGGTGCTTTCATCACTTGCTGGTAACTTTAGCTTGTAGCGCAAAGTCCCTTTAAGATAGCGAATGATTCGCATTACAGCATTCCAGTCCTTTTGACTTGGCATTGAAACCTTTCTGCATACGATTCCAACAGTTGCTGCAATGTCCGGTCTTGTAGCAGTGGTAAGATACAGCAATTTCCCTATTGCCTTCCTGTATTGAGTATTAGTAGGTAATGGGTTATCTTGGCAATTCATCTCCTTTAGGTAGTTGGTTTCCATAGGAGACTCTACTGGTTTGGCGTCTTCCATTCCAAATGTTTCAATTATTTCTTGTATTTTGTGTCTTTGGTTCAGAAGAAATCTGCCATCTTCCTCTCTCTCGATCTGGATGCCGAGGTAATTCTTTATGTTGCCAAGATCTTTGGTGTTGAAGTTCTGATTTAGTTTTTCTAGTATTTCTGCTTCATCCCCTTCTTGCTCAAAGCAAATCAGGATATCATCCACATAAATAAGCATATAGACCCATCTGTCTGCCAATTTCTTTGTGTATAAGCAGGGGTCTGATTTACTCTTCAGAAAGTTTTGATGTGTAAGTACTTCATTTATTTTTATATTCCATGCTCTGGCTGCTTGCTTTAGACCATATATACTCCTGCGAAGTTTGCATACTAGGTCTGGTCTTTGTTCATCTTTGAACCCTGGCGGCTGTTCCATGTAAATTTCTTCTGTTAGCTCGCCATGTAGAAACGCGGTTTTCACATCAAAATGTTTCACTTGCATTTTCCTTGTGACCGCTATTGTCAGTAAAGTCCGTATTGTAGTGTGCTTGACTACTGGTGCAAATGTCTCGTCATAGTCCTCTCCGTATTTTTGAGAATAGCCCTTGGCTACTAGCCTTGCTTTGTATCGCTCAATTGTGCCATCTGCATTGTATTTCACTTTAAACGTCCATTTACAGCCTATGGCTTTCCTTTCCGGGTGGTAGTTCTGTAAGTGTCCATGTTTTAGTGTCATGCATGGATTTGATCTCTTCATCAGCAGCCTTTATCCATTTACTTGCTTCTTGTTCTGAAAGCTGAGATATGTCTTCCCAGGTTGCAGGTTCGTTGATACTGGCAGTACTTGCTTTGTATGAGAGACGTACAGGTGGTTTACCTTTGTTTTCTCTTGTTGAACGTCTCAGTTTTGTGTCTGAGCCTTCTTGTATCTGCTCTTCAGTACTGGTAGAGTCTGCACTCACTTCAACTGTTTGTTCAGAAGTCACAGAGATGGGCTGGTCAATGTCAGTTTTCCCTTCTATTTTTGCTTCTACTGTTGTCATTACATTGTCTCTGAAATCTTCAACAAAAGTTATGCTGTTGCTAATGGTAACCTTGTCTGTTTTGGGATTAAGGATTCTGTAACCTTTGACATTGTCACTGTATCCAACAAAGATGCCTTCAAATGCTCTGTTTTGGAGTTTGGTGCATTTTTCTTCAGGTATGTAGATGAATGCTTTGCATCCAAAAACTCTTAGGTGTTTTACATTTGGCTTCTCAATGTGCCAAAGTTCATATGGAGTTTTCTCTATTGTTCTGGAAAGAAGTCTGTTCTGCAAATATGTAGCTGTCATAGCTGCTTCACCCCAGTATTTTTGTGGTAGTCCAGAGTCTGTCAGCATACATCTGATCATTTCAGTCAGAGTTCTGTTCTTTCTTTCAGCTACTCCATTTTGTTCTGGTGTATATGGGACTGTCTTTTGATATTCTATTCCATTCTGTTTTAAATACTCTTGTATCTTATATCCTGTGAATTCACCTCCATTGTCACTCCGAAGTATGAGAGGCTTCCTCTGAAACTTGTTACTGGTCTTTATTATATAGTCTTGTAATTTGTCAAAAACTTCACTCTTGTGTTGTATTAGGTATATGACTGTGTATCTTGAATAGTCGTCTATGAAAGTCACTATGTACCTTTTGCCTCCAGGTGTAGGTGGGTTTAGGGGACCACACACGTCACTGTGAACTAAGTCAAGTGGTCTTGAAGCTCTCTTCTGACTGACTTTGGGAATTGTTGCTCTTGTAGCTTTGGATTTAATGCAACATTCACACTTAACAGTAACTGGACAAGGGGATATTGTTAGATCCCTTGTCAGATTCCTCCTCTGTAGTTCCTGTATGCATTCTGGGTGTCTGTGACCTAGACGTCTGTGCCATATATGTATACAGTCATTGTGCTTGTGTGCACATAGTCTCACCTTTTCCTTTACTGTGTCGAGGTGATATAGATGATCATCCAGCTTGGCACTAGCTACTGTCTGGTTGCCATTTAGGATTGAACACTTGTCACCTTGGAATTTTACAGTGAGTCCTCTGGCTGTCAGACGCTTCACAGATAAGAGTCCTCCTTCTAGATTAGGAACATAAAGCACATCTTTCACTGGTATGGCTAGGTTGTGTCCTGAATCATCAGGGCATACAAGGGTTCCATGCCCATATCCTTCTGCATGTATTTTGCTTCCATCTGCAAGATAAATCGTTTCTTTATTGTTCAGATCAAGTTCTGTGAAAAAACTTCTATCACTCGTCATGTGACTGGTTGCCCCTGTATCGATGCACCAGCCTTGACATTTATTGTTGCCTGTCGCTTTAAATGTTGCATTCCAGTTTCCTTCCCATGGATCATTGATTGTGGCTTTGACCTTTTGTTTAGCATAAGATGGACGCTGTCTTCTTTGCTCTGCTTTCCATATCGTACAGTCTTTCTTTATGTGTGCCTGTTTGTGGCATCTGAAACACACTCTGGTCTCTTTCCTGTGTAACCTTGTGTCTGTAGCTTTAAGAGCGGTTCTGGTGTCGGTTTCTGTGGAGTCATGCACTAATTCCTTTCTTCTCTGATACTCATCTATGAGCCTGGTTTTTACAAATGTTAGCGTCAGATCTGTCTCAGGACGTGTCTCCAGTGCATTGATCAGTGCAGTATATGTATCGGGCAAACTGCATAACAACATGGCTGCTGTGTGGCTGTCTGTTATATTCTCCCCGATTGATCTGAGTTGCGCAATCACTTCCAGCATTGCGTTTATGTGCTCCTGCATGTCCTGTTCTTTGCTAAGTCTCATTCTGTAAAGTTTCCACAGTAGAAACAGCTTGCTGTTTAAACTGGATCTTTCATGCAGTCTTTTTAGTATGTCCAACATGCCTTAACTGTGTCCTCATGGCGTATATGTATTAGCTGATCATCCTCCACTAGTAAGCTTATGGTGGCCCGTGCCTGTCTGTTTTTCTTGTCCCAGTCCTGATTATTGTCCTGTGGCCTCTCTGTGGTGGTAACCTCCCACAAGTCATCTCTAGATAATAGCATTTCCACTTTAAACTTCCATAGCTGATAATTTTCATGGTTCAGCTTGGCCACTGAGAGTTTAAGTTCTGAGTTTCCGGACATTTTTCCCTCCTTTATATATAAACAGTCTTACTTGTCTTTGGAGATGTCACTGGAAACCTTCCTTATGTCAATCTTTATCCGGATCCTGGGCCCATAACCTGTTGCAGAGTGCGATCACTGGGTGCAGCGGAGTCCATTCAGATAGAACATTGTGGAGTAAACAGGAACTGGCTTCTTTATTGGAACATAATCACAGATATCAAAGATGTCACTTTCTCATTGTAATAAGAACACAGACAGGAAGAGGTAACCAACAAGTTCAGTACAGTGTACAGGAAATGACAACACATCATAGAGAATGCATAGCATATCACTAAGCATTAGCGACATCTGGTGTCCTATTTATGAACTGCAATAGACTAAGCTTAAAGCTGTTGTATCTCCAACAATGTAAAGGGGGGGCGGTGCTGTGGGGGTGGGGTGATGTGAAGGAGGCAGTGATATAAAATGAGGGGGCTGGGATGGGAAGGATCTGAGACTTTGCACAAACATTTAATTCAAATATCTGCTGGAAGAACATTTTACTGATCAGACCTCCATGAATTTTAGTTCAATACCCCTGCCATAGACTTTAAAGCACCTTTTGCATAAAGCGGTGTTCGACTTAATCAGCAGGAGATCTATGAGCAAGCCCCCTGCTGGTTGCAGCAGAGCAGGACCGATGTCACTTCTGTGCCTGCTAGGTTTATGCAGAGCAGACATGGGCGGACCCTGTTGAGCCCTATGCGCAGCCAGGTGTAAACAGACTTTGCTGTCTGATTACATCAGGCTACCTCTGATCTGCACTACAAAATCAGAAAAGACCGCAGTCCTCTTCTGTTTTTTTTTTTTTTTTTATTGACCAGAATAGACCTGGAAGTAGATGGAGGTAAATGGAAACACGTCCTTTTACACCCACCTGTCCTTAGGGCTGCATAGACCTTCCTATCAGGCCCACCTGAAAAACAGACAGACCTGTTTGGAATGACGGTGTGAAAGGGGCCTAAGTGCCAACCTCCTTATTTAAAACAAAAGCATTCTGCACTAATGTAAAAATACAATTTAAAAATATAATAGCAGGTGACAGAAAAAGACTAGTATATAAAATAATTTATACATTTGTGCAGTACCTCCAAAACCAACCTCCTATTTATCAGATTGGGGAATGATCCAATGTCTAGCAGGAGCATGTGATAATCCTGAATGAAAGTTTCAAGGGCACTAGGACACATCATAATGAGAAAAAACATACAACAGACTAAATGGTAAAGGATTCCAAATTGCTCAGATTTGTTTATCATATTATCACATAAATCAACCAACAACACTTCCCTTTCTCCAGGCGTCGGTGAATGTTATTAGGGCTTAAATGGACTAAGAAGACTAAAAAAATCAGCTAAATCTTTAGTTTGACGGTAAAACACCAGAGCAATTGTGCAGCGTTTGTCAGTTTAAGAAGGGACAGCAGGTGTTATCTCCAGAAACCTGTTGGCTTTTTTATATGATCATATGATGAACAATTAAAGCAATTTGGACTCCTTTACAATTTTGTCTAGTGCTCCTATTGTACGTTTAATGGTTTTTAGGTTCGCAAAAGGGGAAACTTGTTTCACATGAGTAGTTATTTCAGAGCAAGTCAGCTTGTTGAATAGATTTGCTTTCTCCACTCTTTGAACGTTTTGAAATCTCAGCTTCCCTTAATGATGTGTTTTCGGACATCACAATAACAGTCTGATTTTGCTTGAGTATTAAAGAATGGTCTATGGCAAGTTTTAATCTGATGTCCAACAGATGTTCAACACAAACACTAAAATTCTGAGCTTTTTCAGAGATCATTATGAGGGTCCACAAAAATAGGGACCACAGCCACTAGCAGGTGCTATCATTTTCCAACCAAATTTCCATTTTGATTACTCATAATATTGCTGGACAAAGATTAAGTGGAAAATGTATTTTCTAGTGCTAGGAAGGCTTATTATAGCTAACATACCTTTAAAACCACTTTACAGGAGTGCGCATGCGCGTCTGTTCCAAGATGGCTGCTTGACCTCGGGACTCCGTGCCACCTCAGCCACATCAGCCCTGATAGGCATCTTTTACAGCTCGGATCAGCCGCCCCCGCACTGTCAGCGGTAACCGGAACCCCCTCTGCGCCGATCCGGATGACTGGCATCCCGACGCGGAGGGACATAATGTCCCAAATAGATCCTGGCCTGCGGACCCCTGGAGGCCTCAACATGGTGGCGCCACATCCCCGCAGCGCGGGTACTGCAGCAGAAGCGATCAAATCCATCGCAGATCAGGACCAAGCAGACCCCCTCCACTGCACACCTCTTCTCACCACAGTGAGTACCGGGGATCAGTCCTATCCCTCCCCTGCATCCACTGAGTCCCTTCTGGAGAGAACCCTGGGAGACTTTACATTATACCCTATGGGAGGCTGTACCCACAGCCCTGACACCCACGGAGTTGCTACACAGGATCTTTTCCCCTGCCCCACTGATTTTGCCTCCCTGATGGCTTCCTTCTCTAAGATGCTGGAGAGGGGACTAGCACATACTGCCACACAGATTACCACCTCTATCCACCAAGATATCCTCCACCTGGGATCCAGGATTGATTTAGTGGAAAAGAAGACTGACCAGACCATAGCCAGGATGAATCAGAACTCATCCCGCATCCAGGAACTACAAGACCAGCTTGATATTGCCACAGCTAAACTCGATGATTTAGAAAATAGATCTAGACGCTAGAACTTTCGCATCAGGGGGCTCCCTGAATCCATTAAGGATGTTCAATCCTCTGTTTGCACATTCTTAAAGGAGCTCATTCCAGATATCACTGACAACCGCCTGGAATTAGACAGGGCCCACAGAGCCCGTCAGTCACCACGCGCTGATGGCCTTCCTCGGGACATTGTTGTTAAGCCTCACTTCTATTCTGTCAAGGAGGAGGTCATGAGACTTACACGCAATGCAGACCAGCTTTCCACACAAGGTGCCCAAATCCAGGTTTTCGCGGATTTATCCCCCTACACCATTCAGAAGCGGAGATCTCTTAAACCACTGCTTTTAGCTCTCACCCAAAAGAATATCACCTATCGCTGGTCGTTTCCTTTCAGACTGAACTTTTCTTACCGCAACAAGTCCTATGGTTTTTCCTCCTTCCCGGATGGTGAAAGGCTTCTACTCCAATTGGGCCTCATCTCCCATGATCAGCTACCGCTGAGTCAACACAGAGGCCCATCTGGCTCCAAACGCCCTTCTCCTCCCAGCCCTCTTACCCCATTGTGGGCCAAGCAACAGTCCAAGCGTTCTAGAGAAACCAGACCACCTTAAACGGAACTCTATGGGTGGTCCCCCGCTCTGCCTCCTTTTTCTTCCTTGGCCATCATGGCCTTTTTGCGCGGGCCTTCCAGCCTGTTTTTTGGGATCCTGATTTTGTCCTTTTGGGTTTTTTTTCTGCTGAGTGACACTGGATGTGGACACCACTTATTCCCAGATATTTGGGGCCCTTCTTCTTATGGAGCGGTCCCATCACCCCTCCCCCACATGGTTGTCCCTCTCCCTTACCCCCCCGGCTTCCCTCCTCTCCCCCCCCCTCTCCTAGCCCTCTCCCTGTTCTCCCCCTACCCTCTCCTCCTTTCCGGTCCACCCTACTTTGGCTCCGGATGGGGGGGTCCATACTCCGATGTCAGCTTGATGTTCTCATATGCTGTTTCCTGATCTTCGGTTTTCTTTTTCTTCTAGCACCAACTTGTTATGGATACTCTGTTTATTGAATTGCTTTTTAAGTTCCTACCGATTGTTTGATGGGGGGGGGGGGGTTCATTTTTTACCCTTCCTCTCACACTAGCTCCTACAATGTGGCTGAGGTGGTTGTATTGCGCCTCGCCCTGTCTCTGAGTGGATATTGCTTTCTACTCTTGGACAGTTTAATGTTTTCCTCGTCGGGAGCCCAGGCTGGGTGCCCCCGGAGGGGATCGGAAGCGACTTCTCAAGCTCAGATGGGCTTGTGGAACTCGTTCTTCCTTTTTATTTTTGTCTTTGTATGTATTTTTGTTCATGTCTTTCATGTTTTATGCCTTCATTTTAATTATAACGGCTACTGTCTATGGGAATTGTTACATACCCTCTTCTGCATGTCATTTCTTCCCCCCCCTCTCATGTTCTTTCTCTCTCTTACTTTGCTCCCCAAGCAGTCCCACTTGTCACCGATGACGTTCCCTTTCTGCACGATGTCCGGGTAGTCCCATCTTGCTGAAGCACAGACCTGCTGATCTCTACACTTGGAACCCACCACTCCTTGTCCTTGGTAAGTCTTCGAGCGCTTTGGGGGGCGATTCCCCTCTCTGATCCAGTATGGCTGCCACGCTTACACCTTCCCATCTATCAATAACCTCTCACAACACCCAGGGTCTTAACTCGCCTGTCAAACGACGGAAACTCTTTCAGGTATACCACTCCCAGCGCATAGATGTTGCGCTACTGCAGGAAACACATTTCCCCAAAAGCTATCGACCCTCTTTCCTACACCACAAATATGATAAATTCTTTTTAGCCAATGCTGATAACAAAACGAAAGGAGTGGCTGTCTGCATTGCCAGACACATATCTTTTTCATTGACCAAAACAGTTGTTGATCCTGACGGTCGCTATATTCCTGTAACTGGCATCATAGACAACGCTACCTATACTTTTATATCCTATTATGCTCTGAATAAAGGACAGGCAAAATTTTTTGCCCCTATGCTTTACAAGCTCACGCCCCTTTTTGATGGTTTTGTGGTTTTGGGCAGAGATTCCATTATCGCCCTTGATCTCTCTGTAGATCATTCCCAGCCAGGTACCTCCCGAATTAAACGCCTGCCCAAACAAAGCACCACAATAACTCGCTCCCTATACTCCTCTGACCTTGCGGATATTTGGAGGGAACTTAATCCAAAAACGAAAGACTATACACATTACTCTGCGCCACATCGCATCTAATCCAGAATTGACCACATTTTCATCAAGACATCCATGATTCCTCTAGCATTGAAATCTAAAATTAGGGAGACTGCGCTCTCGGACCACGCGATGGTTCAACTTATTCTCACTAGAGCACCACTTTCTAACCGAATGTTCCGATGGTGCCTTAATGACACCATCCTGAACGATCCCTTGTCTGACGCTGCCGAAGCCTCCAGCTATTTCCTGTATCTCGCTACGGATCCTGTATCTCGCTACCGATCCTTCTCCTCATTACCGGACCCCTCATCTCTCTAAAACCAACTAGTGATAAGTACCCCGCAGGGGATTCCTTCCTATCAACTTGCACTATCTACTCTTGTATACTAAAGACTGTTGCTATCTATGCATTACTATTTCTATCATCTGCACTGTTACATAGATTGCTAGCTCTTGAGTCTACTACCATCTATATCCTTGCACTTAGTTAGCAATTCCTGTACACTTCATCTGCTGTCCCCTACCACCTGTTAATTGTACATGATTGCTAACCTATCTGAATACTATCTATCACCATCTGCTAACACTCCTGAACATTACTATTGAGTGCCTATCGTATACAACCTATCACTCCAGGAACATCTTAACTGAGTGCCTGTATATTTGCATGCTGAGGCAGGCTGGGCCACAATGATGAGTCTGGAGAGTTGGATATGGTGATTTAACACATCTCTGCACGACTACTGAGTGGAAATTCTGCAGCTGCATATCCATTTCACTAAACAAACGCCGGAGCGTTACAGATTGTACGAACCAGAAAAAAAAAAAAATGGATTCAGCAGAATTAGCCACTCATGTGTTACAACTAACACAAAAGGTAGATGCACTAATCCTTTCCCTTACCGAAGTGAAAAATGAAAATCAGACTTTGAGACAGCAGGTAGCTCGTATTTCACAGCTTACTGCTGCTCAACCTCGTGAGCCCAAAATAAACCCTCCTCTAGTGTTTACAGGTGATCGAAAAAAATTTTGTGAATTTAAAAACGCATGTCAATTGCTTTTTAATCTAAAACCTCGTACTTACACTACAGACCAAATTAAAGTCTGCACCACTATCTCATATTTGTCGGGTGATCCACGGGCTTGGGCAGACTCTCTCTTTGAGAAAAATGACCCTCTTCTTATCTCCTATCCTTTATTTTTAGCAGAACTCGCTAGCCTATATGAAGACCCAAATAGGCAGAGTACTGCTGACAGCCAATTGAGGGCTTTAAAACAAGGAAGGAGACCTGTTGAAGACTTCGTAGCAGAGTTCAAAAGATGGACCCTTGATTCAGGGTGTAATGATGCATCTTTGCGAACCCAATTCAGACTCGGGTTATCAGAAGCCGTTAAAGATGAGCTCGCCCGAGCGGGTTTACCTGGCACTTTGGATGCCTTAATACAACTCAGCATCAATATTGACAGGCGACTGCGAGAAAGAAAGGCTGAGAAAATGGGAATACCATTATCCAATCCTTCTTGGGTTTCGCCCGTTGACCCTACTCCTATGGAGGTAGGAACCATACGCCCACCATTATCGTCTACTGAACGAGCCAGGAGAAGATCTGAAAATCTCTGCATGTACTGCGCCTCCCCGGATCATTTGATAAGCGTCTGTCCCCTTGTCCACAAAAAAGAGGGTGAGTGTTCACATGTCTTGCTGGGGGGATTAACGACTTCTTTTTCTAATCCCTATCTTTTTATTCATTTGACCTTACAGTGGGACCATAATAGGATCACCACCAAGGCTATGATCGACACAGGATCTTGTGGGAACTACATTGACACTAGTTTTGTTGCTTTAAATAAAATACCTATTATTTCAAAATCTAAACCTGTCTCTGTTAGTTTTATTAACGGTATTCCATTATCTTCTGGTCCAATTACCAATCAGACACAAGCACTCCTTGCTACTGCTAACGAGTCTCATGCTGAGACCACCACTTTTGATGTATTACCTTCACCCCATTTCCCCATTATTTTGGGACTTCCCTGGTTACACATACATCAACCAATCATTGATTGGAAAACACGGACTTTAACCTTCCCCTCTCACTACTGCGAGACCACGTGTAACCTTCAATCATATAAAAAAATCCTGTCCATGGTGTCAGATGAAATTTCACCACCACCATGTTATCAGGATCTATCAGAAGTCTTCCTTGAGAAAAATGCTCATGTATTGCCTCCCCATAGGGACTACGATTGTTCTATTGATCTACTCCCTAATAGTAAACTACCTTTCGGTCATGTTTATCCTCTTTCTCAGGATGAACTTTCTCATCTCAAGGAATACTTGGATGAGAATTTAGCGAAAGGGTTTATTAGACCCTCTACTTCTTCCACAGCTGCAGGACTTTTCTTTGTCCGCAATAAGGATTTAAGTCTCAGGCCTATTATTGACTATAGGCAATTAAATACCATTACGATAAAGGATCGCTATCCTTTACCTCTCATTCCCGAACTTATTGAACAAGTGCGCGGAGCTACCTACTTTTCAAAATTGGACCTAAAAGGGGCATACAACCTTATCCGAATCCGTAATGGGGATGAGTGGAAGATGGCATTCAGAACCAGATACGGATTATTCGAATATCTAGTGATGCCTTTTGGGTTGTGTAATGCTCCCGCAGCATTTCAACGATTCATAAATGACATCTTCAGAGACTTACTTGATGTTTGTGTTGAGGTATATCTGGATGATATACTCATTTATTCTCAGTCCTTGTCCGAACATGTAAGACATGTAAGACTTGTGCTATCCAGATTACTCGCACACAACTTATACGTAAAATTAAAAAAATGCCTATTTCACAAGGAAGAAGTACTATTCCTAGGATACATCATATCTAAGAACGGTATCAAGATGGATATGAGCAAGATATCATGTATACTGGATTGGCCTGTACCAACAACTCGTAAGGCATTACAACGATTCCTTGGATTTTCAAACTTCTATAGGAAGTTCATCAAGAACTTCTCTTCAATTGTGAGACCACTCACACAACTTACAAGTGTAAAGAAACCATTCAAATGGTCTGAAGAAGCAAATAAAGCTTTCCACTTGTTAAAATCAAGCTTCACTTCTGCTCCCATACTACGCCATCCAGACCCATCCCTTCAATACATCCTGGAGGTAGATGCGTCAAATATGGCTGTAGGAGCAGTTCTTTCCCAACGACCAACGAATACTTCACCACTCCACCCAGTTGCTTTTTTTGAAATCACTAAGTAGCCCAGAGGTGAATTACCCAGTGGGTGAAAAAGAGTTGCTTGCCATAAAATTTGCACTAGAAAATTGGCGACATTTACTTGAAGGTACTCGATTGCCAATACTCATATATACAGATCATAAGAATCTCCAATACCTTCAGACCAACAAGACTCTTTCCCACCGGCAGGTACGTTGGTCATTATTCTTCCTAAGATTCAACTTCCTAGTGACCTACATGCTTGCAGACAAAAACAAAAAAGCGGATGCGCTATCACGGCTAACCGAAGATAACTGCGCCGAAATCCCTTCACTTCCTATAACACCTCATGACCGTATTATTGGTGTTGTTCGTTCCCTGAAGGAAGAGATTCTGCACAGTATAGGACTGGATTCACCACCACCACAACTAAGTGCTGATGCAGAAGGCTTCCTCTACTTTAACGACAAACTCTACATACCTCCTGGTATGCGTACCAAGATCTTGGAATTATCACATGACGTACCTATGGCAGGACATATGGGTATGACTAAGACATTCAATTTGCTCACCAGGCAATTTTGGTGGCCTGATATAAGGACGTCTGTACAAAAATTTGTTTCCTCATGTGACATCTGTGCAAGGTCCAAAATTGACACTACAAAACCATCTGGTCTACTTTGCAGTCTACCAATACCCAAAGTTCCATGGGACGTTGTGTCCTTAGACTTTATAGTAGAATTACCACCTTCCAAAGGATTTACTACCATTATAGTGTCAGTGGACCATCTGACAAAGATGGCACATTTCATTTCTATTCGCAGACTACCTTCATCTAAGGAAACAGCGGAATTACTAGTGAAACATGTGTTCAAGCTACATGGAATTCCAAAGACTCTTTTATCTGACCGAGGTTCACAGTTCATCTCCAAGTTTTGGCAAGCTCTATGTCATATACTACGAATTGAGCGAAAACTTACTTCTCCCTACCACCCTCAGACCAATGGACAAACTGTAAGAGTCAACCAGTGCATTGAACAATATTTGCGTTGCTACACCTCATACCTACAGTATGATTGGGTGGACCTCCTCCCTCTGGCAGAATTTGCTTACAATAACGCAACCCACAGTACTACTAAGCAAAGTCCATTCTACCTAAACTATGGGTTTCATCCCACACTTCTTCCACCACGCATCCTGCCATCAAATAACCCAGTAGCCTCTGACTATCTTACCCAAATAAAAGACTCTCTTGGTTTACTTAACACCACCATCTCACATGCCCATAGCCAACAAAAAAGGTACTACGACCTCCGTAGAAGACCTTCTCCTCAATATGCTATTGGGGATCTCGTTTGGCTATCTACGAAAAACTTAAGGTTAAAGATCCCCAGTAAAAAGCTTGGGCCTTTGTTTCTAGGACCTTTCCCAATTGAGAAGCTCATTGGAAGAGCTGCAGTTCAACTCACCTTACCGGCAGATCTTAAAATACACCCCATCTTTCACGTGTCGCTACTGAAACCACATGTTCCCAACCAAGGAATAAGACCTACCATCTCGCCTCCACCTCCAGTACAAGTTGAAGGCGGAGAAGAATTTGGGATTAAGGAGATTTTGGATTCTCGTATCCACAGAGGGAAACTCCAATATCTCATAAGATGGAAAAACTATGGACCCCAAGACGACACCTGGTTGGATACTTCTGACGTTCACGCTCCCAGGCTTATACGAAGGTTCCACTCCAAATACCCGGAGAGACCAGTGCTATAGGCCTTCCGGAGCCGGCCTTAAGGGGGGGTACTGTAAGATTCTGGTACCTTCGGTACCCTTCCAGCCCAATTCTTCCACATATAGCTACCTGTCCCTTTAAATCTCGTGACGTCATCACTAGGCGCCGCTCTGAGCGGCTATTTCAATCGCCGGTTTTCACTCACAAGGTGTTCATACAAACCGCTTGTTACACAGCCTTGTCTGACGCTGCCGAAGCCTCCAGCTATTTCCTGTATCTTGCTACGGATCCTGTATCTCGCTACCGATCCTTCTCCTCATTACCGGACCCCTCATCTCTCTAAAACCAACTAGTGATAAGTTCCCCCGCAGGGGATTCCTTCCTATCAACTTGCACTATCTACTCTTGTATACTAAAGACTGTTGCTATCTATGCATTACTATTTCTATCATCTGCACTGTTACATAGATTGCTAGCTCTTGAGTCTACTACCATCTATATCCTTGCACTGAGTTAGCAATTCCTGTACACTTTATCTGCTGTCCCCTACCACCTGTTAATTGTACATGATTGCTAACCTATCTGAATACTATCTATCACCATCTGCTAACACTCCTGAACATTACTATTGAGTGCCTATCATTGCTATCACTACTCACGCCTGTCCTTTCAGCACATCACCTCTATACTATCGTATACAACCTATCACTCCAGGAACATCTTAACTGAGTGCCTGTATATTTGCATGCTGAGGCAGGCTGGGCCACAATGATGAGTCTGGAGAGTTGGATATGGTGATTCAACACATCTCAGCACGACTACTGAGTGGAAATTCTGCAGCTGCATATCCATTTCACTAAACAAACGCCGGAGCGTTACAGCGACGTTGCTAACTATCGCCCCATCTCCTTAATTAACAACGACCTCAAGATTCTTACCAAAGTATTGGCTAACAGAATGTCCTCCTTTATTGCCAGTTATATCCATATGGATCAGGCGGGCTTTATACCTGGTCGCCAAGGCACTGATCAGATACGACGGGCAATAGATATTATCTCCCTGCTGAATTCTCAATGGTCTGGAAATACCAAACAGGAAGGTTACTTCCTTTCAATTGACCTTTATAAAGCCTTTGACTCGGTCTTGTGGCCCTATATATTTGAGGTCCTGAAGAGATAGGGTTTTGGCCCCAATTTCCAGGGATTGCTCCGCTCCTTATACTCCACTCCCTCAGCCCAGATAGGGATAGCAGGCCAATACTCGTCGCAGTTACCTATTTGCAAAGGTACTAGACAAGGCTGTCCGCTTTCCCCAATAATATTTGCTATCGCAATTGAAACTCTGGCTATTTCCATCCGGAATCATCCAGGGGTTTCTTGTGGGTCCCTTGAACACAAATGTGCCTTATTCGCCGATGACCTTTTATTGTTTGTTACCTCTCCACTTATTTCCACTCCTAACATTCTCAAACTTCTTCAGGACTTTGGTCAGATTTTGGGCCTTCAGGTCAACATTCCCAAATCTACCGCACTGAACATTTCCGCCCCCCCCCCCCCATCTCATAGATAACCTTCGGTCTTACTTCCCCTTCCAATGGAACCCTCATCTCATTCCTTACCTTGGCGTTAAACTTCCAAACTCCATTGATAAACTTTACTCGGTCAATTATCCGGGCACTTTTAAAAAACTGGAGGACGATCTTAACACCTGGTCTAAACTAGAGCTCTCATGGATAGGGAGAAGTAATACGGTCAAAATGACCCTGTTACCATGCATTTTATATCTCTTTAGATCACTTCCCATCCCTCTTACTAAGTCGCAACTATCTAAATTACAGTCCAAAATTGTTCGCTATGTTTGGGGCAACAAAGGGCATCGTTGCCCTAAATCCATCTTGTTTCACAGGAAAGAGGATGGCGGCTTGGGCCTTCCCTGTCTGTGGTGGTACTACCAGGCCTCACAGCTTTCACAAATATCTATGGTTTATGCTAGGGGTCCTAAACCTGGTGGGTCCATATTGAGCGGCAGGCAGTTCCTCGCCACACAATCGACTATCTTCTATGGTGTAAACCTAAAAACAGACCTCCTATTCTTGCCCCGACGTTATCTCACTCTGTATCTCTTTGCGACACGTTATATAAGCTCCCCACGATCACATCAGATTTGAAACCTCTAACTAATTTGTTTAACAACCCCGACTTCCCTCCTGGGATGGATATAAAGGCCTTTAAATGGTGGCTCAACAAGGGTTTATTCAGAATCGGATATTTCTTCAACAGATTGGGTCCCCTCAACTTAGGGCACTGTAAGAAGATTTTGAAGATGCCCCCTTCAGAATTATTCCGACACTCACAGATTCTTCACTTTCTCCACTCCATTTGACTGACCAAACCTGACTCCCCCACACTCACCCCATATGAGAATTGGTGCTCTAATATACTGGATCAGAGAGGTGGCATTTCCATCATCTACGCCTCCCTGGCAGCGACTAGGGACAAACCCTCATATGCGATTTCCTGGGAATCTGACCTAGGCGATTCGCTCCCATTGGATACCTGGACACTATGTTTTCGCCACTCATTTAAAGGCGTCTTGAATATCTCCCTGATAGAAGCCAATGTAAAAGTTTTTACCAGGTGGTATAGAGTCCCGACCAGATTGGCTGCGATGTTTTCTAATACCTCCCTGTTGTGCTTCCATAATTGTGGGATGACGGGCTCTATGTATGCTACCTGGTGGTCCTGTCCACATATCAGGTCCTTTTGGAATAAGATCTTCCACCTTTTGAGGAAGATCTCTGGTCTGGCTATTCCACAGGACCCCAAGATAGCTTTACTTAATTATCCTATTGCTCACGCCCCCAAACACATGTCCAAATTGCTCTTTTTTATCCTCCTTGGTGCCAAGATGACACTCGCTAGATCTTGGAAGTGAGACACTATTTCCCTCACTGCGGCAAAACGAAAAATCTCCTGGATTATGTCTCAGGAGAAATTAGCGGGTATTTTGCTTGACAGGGAACACATTTTTGAAGCAGTCTGGAAGCCGTGGGCAATATATTCTAACATTCCCCTCTACCCGGGCCACTTGACACCTGCTGATGGGAACCTCTGACGTGACCTTCTTGTCTTTCTTCTCTTTCTCTTTTCCCCCTTTACCTCCTACTATTGCGGAGATTCCTTTACCTTTTCCTCACCTTCAACCCCTTCTATCCTATTTCTCTTGTTCTACTTTCTAAACCCCCATTGATGTACCTCTATGCTTTAATAACATTTTGACGCATGCTAAATAGATGCTGGCTATGCTGTCATCCTCCCCGTGGCACAGTTTGCTCCCAGATGGGGTGCCTGGAGAGGATGGGCATCGCTACTACAATTAAGCTGTATTTCATTATGGATTCTTCATTTCTACTGTGTGACTGTTGGCCGATGTATGTGTTCCCCAAACCTTATGCTGCTTGTCATTCAGTTACATTGACTATGTTATTGTTTTTTTCCTTATTTCATTGTTTTATGTAAACACAATAAAAATTATTGCAAGAAAAAAAAAAACACTTTACATGTCTATACATGGGTAGCCTTAGGTTACCCACCCCCTGCTGGGAGAAGACAGTGATTTTTTGCTAGCGGCTATAGTAGCAGCTTGAGATAATCACAGGTAAAACCTGGTGTGCTAGTTGTGCCCAAGTTGATCGATCAACTTGGTACATTCAGCCTGCCCATACATGGTTTGAATCTCGGTCGGTTCAGCTAACTCCACACTTTACAATCTGATCATGCTTTAGATCTATCAAAACTATAAGTGGTAAGGGTCTGCCTGACTGCATAAAAAGTTCCTATTTTAAAACCTACTTGACAATACTTATGCAGATCTTCAGCACTGTATGCAATTACGTGTCTCAGCTCTCTTTGGTGTCATAAAGTGGTAAACATTTTGGTCAGCGGAAACTCTTCTGACCATGGAAGACTGTAGACTTCTTCTGCAAAATGTATATACATTAATTGTAATGATAGGATACAGGCAAAGTACTTTATACGTATGTAATAGAGTGATTTTTTGTTAATGGAAAATATATGTGATAATTTTTAATAATTATCGTCTGCATTAGGCGCAATGATAAATCCAATGGCTTAAATGTACACACACTATTGGGTAATATAGCTTAATGGTAATGCTCTCTCTTAAAATACATACTTCTATGTTAACTCTTTCTATACTAGGAGTCTGTGTAAAGATTGCCCATTAGTTGTCACAGTTATTTTACAAATTTCAGCGTTGATTGGTACTTAGCAGTTCTGCTATTACATGTTTTCATTTCTTCATTGACTGATTGCGATCCCTCAATAAATAATATTTAGTATCTTCAAAGAATTTATATTCTGATCAGCCAAGTAGACAGGAGAAACTACGATTGTGGATAGAAAATAAAACATGTCAGTGACTTCTACAAATTAATTTTAACTATGTTTAAGTGAAATATTGGAGGAAAATTGATATCAATGCAGCTTGGACATGAGAACAATATGGCTTCTCCAGGAGAAAATTTAAAAATACTTTGATTTCACAGTTTGCACAGCCAGCCTGCAATAAAGAGGACTAGATGAATGCACAAGGTCATTATAATTTGACTCTTAAAGTTTTTCACTGCTCCTACACCTGGCCAGCGTGGTTTGTGGAGGGGGATATAAAGATCATGTGAACATCCTGTGTAATCAAGCTCAATTATGAGCCTGGGGCAAAAATTATCTTTTGTGACCTTTGGTGCAAGATACCTTACACAAAGTATCAAGCCTGCGATTCGCCAGGGTGGATCCCAAGATTGGACTAGAGTCCAAGATGTGTGTAGGATCTCAGTAAGAATGTCTGTGTGTCAGCATAGAAGGCTCCTTTCCTTACCCTGTCCATCTCCCTCCCCATTGCTTTACCCCATTTCATTATTTGTAACCGATAATGTATTTACATCCATATTTGTAAAAATACCCAACCCTTGTTTTGCAAAATAATGTATTTCCTTGCTGGAGAAGGATGTGTTTATGAGAAATGTGCCTGTATGTCATGCCTTAAGTTATAGACTTAACCTTTCCAAAGTTGATATGAGATATTTTACTTAGTAGATTGAGGAGTTCTAGATTTGTTTATGTATCCCATAATATTCAAAAGTGCATGTCCCCTTATAATAACGTGAACATTCAACACAAATATGTGTCCTTGATATGCACAGGTAGTTTAGGATGCAGTAGTTTGGATTATTTGACAACAAAAGTTATATTTTTTAAATTGGCTAGCACATTATTACTCTCACCCATTTTGGTAAACGATTATGTTTTTAGACTTAATTTAGCAATTTAGATCTTCAACCTTTTAGCATTACAGTTTAATCTTTTGATATAACTCTCTCATCAGCAACTGAGAGTGAATGACACAGTGGTCAAAATTCCTGTAAATAAAGCCGATTTTTTCACCCATTTTTTTTTTTTCTGCAGGTTTTTAAGCTATTAAAATGTTTGTTGTTTGAAGTTTCAGTTTAAGGTAACAGTTCAGTATTTAATGGTCATGTAGACTACATTGAGTAAAACACTTGCTCATTATAAAGTTCCTCTCCATCCAATCCATGTTTTTTTTTTCCGACTGTACTGGAGAGTGTCTTTTCAATGGCCCTATCATTTCCAGCAGTATATATCTGCCAAGTTATTTTTCTGTACAACAGTAGCATTCATTGTGAAATGTCCTCATTGCAAACAAAATTACTAGCAGTTTTTTTTTTAATCTATTCAGTTTTTGCTCTGCACAAAATAACACTTTTGATGATAAAATGGTTGTTTTACATTGTTTGCGTGAGACATGTTCAAATGCCATCTTTGAATGAATTACATCTATACATGGTTTTGTTCCTAGACTTGGAGTACTATTCTTCCATATAATAAAAAGCAATCTATTTGTACAACCTTTAGGAGTCGGCTTAGTAAAGCCATGTAATGCTTATACTGTGTTGGTGGGTTCGTTTTTCACACCTTGCAGTGAACTTGTTTAGAATCCCAACCATACAGTATATATTCTAGCATCTAGCTTGATATTAACCACGGTCTACCTAGCTGCGTACCAGAAACTGGTGAAATGCTAGTTCTCTGTATAATCAAAAACAACAAGTATCGATGCACAATATGTGAACTGTAAAGTTATCTGCTAGCAATTCAGCTACCAGCTGACTGCAGATTCACAAAACGAAATGTGAAAGATGTTACTCTACCTTGTTACTCACTTCCAGAAAGAGGCCTTACCTGGTTAATAAGCAAATCGGTGTGTAGGAAAAGGTTTGTAGACTTGTTCTAACATCCTAATACTCCTCTGATTGGATCACATAATGGTAATGTGAGAATGATCAACTGGACATAAAGAGAAAAAATAATGTCACGATTGGTTCACAACTATGCAGTTTGCTTTTGATCTGTTTTTTTGTAGTGCTTTTTGCTGTGGGTTTTGCATTTTTGCACACATAATTTTGAGGTGATTATGCCACGATTTGCATTTTGCATTTTTTATACTTTTTTCTCATGGCCAATTTGTTATTGGGCAGATAAAAAAAAAAACGTAAAATGTAATTTGAGGCAAAATCACAACAAAAATGCAATACATGCTTTTCTGCCTCTTCTCCATTGAAGTCTATTGACCCAAAAAAGCACAATTTTGTATTTAAAAAGGACTTGACCCTTTCTGAAAATGCTGCAAGTGAAAAAAACATAGAAATTAACCGTCCCATAGGAAATCATGTTAAATTAACTTTAGTGTGTTTCTGCAAAACGCACCAAAAACTGCATAGATCTGAACCAGACCTTCTTAAATAAGTTCCTAAAACAAAATTCATGACTACACTAAGTTGTATATGGTAAAGATGAGGCAAAAAAAATTCAACAATAAACATCCAGTGGTGTATCCTCCAAATACCACTCCGACCAAGTGACAATAGTTATTTAAACATACACTAATATATTGTTTATATAAATTATGTAAAATAATTATTTTAATTATTATGAAAATAATAAATGTGCAAATATATCAAATAAACCAAAGAAGCATTTCTTACAGTATTTACACAGTATACAGGACCTATGTATCTGCCTGATGGGCTGAGTGAATTAGTCAAGTAGACGCATGCCAAGATGATCTTTTCTATGTTGTTGTAAGAATGTTATATTCACTATGATGGTTCCTGAAGAAGCTACCATGTATTCAATTGTGAAACGCGTTGAACCATGTATAGGATGTCCTTACGCATGATGTTTACAGTTTGTAATACAATTTGACGGTTGGTTTAATGATTTTGATATATCAATAATGTTTTGAAATGTTCCCCTATGTGTGCTCACTATAGGTAACCCTATGCCCTTTAAAGTCCCACAATAATAGGCCCACTGCAATATTCGGTCCCCTTTTTATACATGCAGTGGGGCCTTTTCTACTTTTCTTTTATGTATGTTTTATGGATGTAGGCAGTAGGATTACCTGAGGGTTATGCTGCAGGCCTCTATTATCTAAATTGTAGGCCAATTTGTTTTCTGCTACACATTTTTGGTAAAAAAAAAAATCACAATAAGCGTATTTTGATTGTTTTGCGCAAAAGTTATTGCATCTACTAACTATGGGAAAGATTAATGTAATTTTTATTGGGTATTTTTGTTTGTTTTTTTTACTAGTAATGGGGGCGATCTGTGATGTTTTGGGGGATTGCAACATTGCGGAGGACAGATCGGACCCCTAACTGACAGTAATGGTCGTGCGAAGCTGTACCCAAATAAAATTTCCTTTTTTACCCCCACAAATAGAGCTTTCTTTTGCTGGTATTTGATCACCTGTGTGATTTAAATTTTTTGCGCTATAAACAAAAAAATCCTGAAAAAAAAACAATATTTTTTTTCTTTCTGTTATATAACATTCCCAATAAAAAAAATATAGAAATATAATTTTTTTCATAATTTTAGGCCAATTTGTATTCTGCAAATTTTTGGTTATAAAAAATCCCAATAAGTGTATATTAACCACTAAAGCCCCGGAGGATTTGGCTGCTCAAAGACCAGGCCCTATATTGCGATTCGGCACTGTGTGATTTTAACGGACAATTGCACGGTCGTACGACGCTGTACCCAATTTAAATTGATGTCCTTTATTTCCCACAAACAGAGCTTTCTTTTGGTGGTATTTGATCACCTGTGCGATTTTTATTTTTTGCGCTATAAACAAAAAAAGAGCGACAATTTTTAAAAAATAACAATATTTTTCAAATTTTTTTATATGAAATTCGCAAAAAAAATGTAAAAATCAAAATTTTTTAACATTTTAGGCCAATTTGTTGTTTGCTACATATTTTTGGTAAAAAAAATCGCAATAAGCGTATTTTGATTGGTTTGCGCAAAAGTTATTGTGTTTACTAACTACGGGAAAGATTTATGTCATTTTTATTTTTTTTATTTTTAACTAGTAATGGCGGCGAGCTACGATTTTTTTTTGAGGGACTGCGACATTGCTGCAGACAGATCGGACCCCTGACTGACATTTTTGACACTTTTGGGAGTACCAGTGACACTGCTACAATAATCAGTGCTAAAAATATGCACTGTTACTGTAAAAATTACACTGGCAGGGAAGGGGTTAACTTTATTGGTGATCAGTGGGTTAAAAATATCCCTAGAGGCGTGATTCTAACTGTGGGGGGGGGCGTGGCTTGTGATGTAACCACAGACACATACGATCCTACATAGCAGGATCGTATAGTCTCTGCAGTTACTTGCCTTTCTCCTTCTCCAGCGGGAGATCGCGAGTGGCCGGCGGACATCCGAGCCACCGGTCACTCGCGTGGGGATGTCAGGGAACAAGCGGGGATTCTACGTCGGTTTGCCCAGGAACGGCTGACCGCCGCAGTAAATATTCGCGCGGCAGTTGGCAAGTGGTTAAATTGGTTTGTGCAAAAGTTATCGCGTCTGCAAACTAGGGGAAAGATTTTTTTTTTATTTTTATTACTAGTAATGGCGGCGATCTGAGATTTTTAGTGGAACTGCGACATTGCGGGGGACAGATCGGACACCTAACTGACATTTTTGACACTTTTGGGGGACCAGTGACATTACTACAGTAATCAGTGCTAAAAATATGCACTGTTACTGTAATAATGCCATTGCAGGGGAAGGGGTTAATGATGTGGGTGATCAATGGGTTAAATGTGAGCCTAGGGGAGTGATTCTAACTGTGGGGGGGGGCGTGGCTTCTGAAATGACCATAGAGACATGTGATTATATATAGAAGGATCACATGGGCTCTATGATCATTCCAGGGAGAAGAACGGTCAGCTGTGTTTACAACAGCTGACCGTTCTTCTCTCTCAGCGGGGAGCGATCACGGGTGTCAGGCGGCAATCGGAATCGCCTGACCCATGAATCGGCTTCCCCGCTGCCTAGTTTGACTGATGTAGGTTCCCGCGCGCGACCGACATAGGTCTACGTTGGTTTGCACAGGAGAGCCACCCTGCTGCAGTAAAAAGGTGGTCGGGAAGCGGTTAACCCCTAAAGCACCATCATTTTACTGCTGCTGGGTTTGGGAGTGGGGCAGAAAACAAAGTATTTCAGCTATGACAGCAAACACAAGCACCTGAAATCTAAGTCTCTTTTTTGTTAAGTTTTACCTAAACCCAGGCATTAATAATTGGTTAAATTACTTCAGTGAAGTCGTTTAATCATGTTAGCGGCTCCATGGAAGAAGACATACCTTTGAAAGGTGTAAACGTGTTGTGTGATCCAACAACAGGAGTGGGTGTGACAGAATTTTGACTGTTGTCATGTGGCCATTGTTTGCCTGTCCAGGGGTGGTTGCCAAAGAAATCTGCTTGTTTCATGCAGCCGTTTCAATTAAAGCGGTTGTAAAGGCAGAAGGTTTTTTATCTTAATGCAATATATGCATTAAGATAAAAAGCCTTCTATGTGCAGCAGCCACCCTAATACTTACCTGAGGTCCATCTAGATCCAGCGATGTTGCACGAGTGTCTCAGCTGCCTGGGACTCCTCTCCTCATTGGCTGAGACAGCACCAGGGCACCATTGGCTCCCGAATACTTTCTATTAACCACTTAAGCCCCGGAAGATTTTACCCCCTTCCTGACCAGGGCCTATTTTGCGATTCGGCACTGCGTGACTTTAACGGACGCTGTACTCAAATTAAATTGACGTCCTTTTTTTCCCACAAACAGAACTATCTTTTGGTGGTATTTGATCACTTGTGTGATTTTTAGATCATGAGCTATAAACAAAAAAAGAGTGACAATTCTGCAAAAATAACAATATTTTTCACATTTTTTTAAATGAAATTCCCCCCCCCCCCAAAAAAAAATGTAAAAATCAAAATTTTTTAACATTTTAGGCCAATTTGTTTTCTGCTACATATGTTTGGTAAAAAAAAATCGCAAAAAGCGTATTTTGATTGGTTTGCGCAAAAGTTATTGCGTTTACTAACTAAGGGAAAGATTTTTGTCATTTTTATTGTTTTTTTTTAAACGAGTAATGGCGGAGATCTGCAATTTTTTTGCAGGACTGCGACATTGGGGCGGACAGATTGGACCCTTGACTGACATTTTTTACACTTTTGGGGGTGCCAGCGGCATTACTACAGTAATCAGTGCTATACATATGCACTGTTATTGTAAAAATGACACTGGGAGGGAAGGGGTTAACTTTATTGGAGAGGGAGGGGTTAAGTGTGTCCCTAGGGGCGTGCTTCTAACTGTGATTGGATGTGGCTGTGTGTGTAACAGCAGAGATCAACGGTCCTACATAGCAGGACCATATGATCTGTGCTTTTACACAGGGGAGAATGACAGACTGCTGTGTTTACATTAGCCGCCTGCCTTTCTCCCTCTCCACCCGACGATCGCAAGTGACCGGCGGACATCGGGTCCACCGTTCACACACGTGGGCTGCTTAGGGAATGAGCGGGGGTGGGAGCACGCCTCCGGCGGCGCACGCTCACCCCCTATTGGCTCCCAGGCTAGTGACGTACCGGTACGTCACTTTGCCTGGGAGGGGCTGACCGCCGCCGTATATAGTCGGGCGGCGGTCGGCAAGTGGTTAAAATGGTTTTAAAGGCAGAAGGTTTTCTATCTTAATACATGATATGCATTAAGATAAAAAGCCTTCTGTGTGCAGCAGCCCCCCTAATACTTACTTGAGGTCCATATAGATCCAGTGATGTTTGTTCTGTCTCAGCATCGATTGTCCCTGTGACCCTCTTGTAGATACCCAGTCTGTAAGTGTGTGCAGCAGGTTGAATGATGGCTTTAACAGATAGTTTACTCAATGAATAAAGACTCCAGAGGTGTTCTCCAATGCTTCTTTATGCTTCAAGTTAGCAAAGGCATAAACATAGAGGCTTTTCCATAGGTAAATTTACAATGAAGTTACACAGCTTCCACACTCTGCAGTCTCCTCATAACAACTAAACAAAATGGTAGATACAGCAGGAAAATGGAGATGGGAGAAACCATCTAGCCAGAAACAGCAGGGGTGCTAGGAAGATACCAATAACATAGCATAACATAACATGTAATAACAACTGCTAGACAGTTAAAGCTGCGTGGCAGCACACTCCCCGCCTGGTATCGTGAGATACCACTACACAATTATTTTCCATAAACATACAATTAACATTGCATACAGTAGAATGCTATGTAGCCCTCTTCTCTAAGCTAACTATACTAGAGGTCTAAGTGACTCCTACACATAACACTGAATCAGAATTTTTGGAAGCAGGCATAATTAGGACTGTCTCAGTGACTGGTCTCAGGAAGGTTTTTGGGCTCCCGTCCTTTACAATCCTGACTTCCACACTTCGGACCTTTCCATCATCACTAGCAATGGCCTTTGAAATAACTCCAACTGGCCACTGGATCCGATTGGTTTGCTTTTCTTTTAGAAGAACCAGGTCTCCTTCCTTTAAGTTAGGCTTCTGGGTATGCCACTTTTTACGTCCTTGAAGAAGTGTGAGGTATTCCCTCCTCCATCTGTCCCAGAAACAATCTGCAAGGTATTGAGCGTATCTCCATTGACGTTTGTATATGTCCTTTTCATCAAAAATGCTCTTTGGCGCTGGGATCTGTCCAATTTTCCGACTCAATAATGCAGCTGGAGTTAAAACAGTTGGACATTCTGGGTCTGTGGATACAGCTGTCAGCGGTCTTGAGTTGATTATTGCTGCGACCTCAGCAAGGAATATAGTAAGTACTTCATGGGTAAGACGTGAAGAACTCACATCAAGCAACATAGAATCCAGTATGCGCCTTGCCATCCCAATCATACGTTCCCATGCTCCGCCCATGTGTGAAGCGTGTGGTTGGTTGAATTTCCACTGGTTTGCAGTGGTGGAGAAGGTGGCCTTTGGAGGTGGCTCTGTCTGAGAAGCTCGCTCCCGCAGGGATTTGTTAATGCTCTGGGACGCTCTCTCGCTATAATTGAACTGGTTGGTCAGTTTTTTCTCCTTCTTGTTCCTGGATGGTATTTCCTCACCTTCTGTCCATTCTTCACTAGCCTGAGCGTCAGACTTCCCATCTGTATCTTTGTCTCCCGGCTCTGTGGAGTCGTTGGTCTGAGTTTCTTCAATGACTCCCAACTTTGCCATCTGTCGCCGCGCTTCATCAGAGTCTTCGCGTAACATGTTTCCATCCAGGGAGAAGCGTACGGCCAGCTGGTCCACGATGTTAATGGGTTTGTAGGCCCGTTCCTTAAAACGGTACCTCACAATGTTCTGGGGGGCATGAGGGTTGTTTGCAGTCAGGATACGAGTGAATTCCTCCTTAAGTTCAGCGTCGGTGAGTTCCAGCTGGTCTGGAGGCTTAACCAGAGTCTTGGCCTGCATCCATTCATCAGCTCCATCCCCCATATCTGTGGAGTCATCTTCATCCTCCAAATTTCTTCTTGAGCAGATGTTGGAACTCAATGCTACAACTTCAGGCCGGATTTCCGGATCAGTATCTGGATCCTTCAGGTGGAAATCAATGTCTTCTTCTGAGTTTGTAGAAGACTGGTCCATTAAAAACTTGGGTCTGTTGGAATTGTCCTTGAAGAACTCTTCATCCAAAACCTTGATGAACTCCTTGTCTTCGACTGAAGGGGCAATCTTGTTGTCATCACAAGTAGTCTGGTACACTGAATCACCAAAGTCCTTTTGAGAAGTGAGCTTGCAGTTAATGCTTTGGAGTGCTTGATATGGAACTTCGTTTTTAAAATCAAGCCTTTCCTTCACATAATAGTGCGATGGACATTTCATCAATTGACAGGTAACATTAGTTTTGTAGGAAGCTACATCCAAGAGCTTGTGAGATTGGTCTAAACAGACTTCTCCTATTATCACCCATCCAAGATCAAGTTTCTGGGCCTGAGGAGCATCATCTGGACCGTTACATAACTCTCTTATTTTATGAACTCTAGGAATGTCTCTCCCTAGTAGAATCAAAATCTTAACATCCATGTTAAGTGGTGGAATGTAGTTAGCAATGTGGCTCAAATGAGGGTGATGATGTGCAACCTCTGGTGTGGGGATTTCTTCTCTGTTGTTCGGTAGCTGATCACATTCGATTAGCGTTGGAAGAGAAAACTCTGTGTCCTCATATTCTGATGCGACTATGAAGCCATGGGCTCTTCTTCCAGAAGTATTGACCTTTCCTGCACATGTCTGCAAGGTATAGGACCAGGCCTCTCCTTGAATGTTGAATAGGTCAAAGAATTCTGTACTGGCCAATGAGCGATTGCTCTGATCATCGAGTATGGCGTACATTTTTATGGATTTTTGTGGACATCCTTCAGGAAACACTCTTACAAGACATATCTTGCTACAAGACTTGCTATGAAGCCCTTCTCCACATACCTCTGTACACCTTGTGGTTACGGGGTCGGCATATTGCTCAGTTCTCTCCCCGCCATCATCTGATGTAGTCTTGGGGTTGCTGCCGGGTGAAGGTTTCCTTTTGAACAGGTCTGAATGAAGAGCGTCCACATGTTTGGCACTGTTGCAGAGAGAACATCTGATGGCGATCTTACAGTCTCTAGCTAAATGATCGGAGGATGCACAACACTTAAAACAGATATTATGCTCTTTGAGAAATGACTTGCGTTCTTCAATAGGCTTGTCCTTAAATGCACGACATTTGGAGAGAGAGTGTGGCGCATTATGAATAGGACACTGTTGATTAAGATTGCTAGCTTTAATGTCTGTAGCTAAGACGTTGGATGCTATTGCAGTCTTCCTCACGGCAATAGGATGCCTTAAATCCTTGAATTTACTGTTGGTGGCAATACCCCTTGAAGTACTTAAAGGAATGGTGGTTGTATCTGGATAGAAGAAGCTTGGGTCATTCTTGGATCTTGCAACCTTCCGCACGAACTCTGAAAAATAAGAAAAGGGAGGGAAGGAAACACAATGCTCATACTTATACTTTGATCCTACACTAGTCCACTTTCCCTGAAGATGACTAGGCAACTTTGCTAAAATAGGATTTACACCCTGAGCAGTGTCTAAATAGCTAAGACCTGGTAAACTAGGATCTAACTTAGCAATTTCAAGTTCATGAAGGAGGTCACCTAACTCTCTAAGCTTATGATTGTCCTTAACAGAGATTTTAGGAAAGTCGTTTAGTCTCTGGAATAAGGCAGATTCAATGACTTCGGGGCTCCCATAGTCTTGTTCTAGACGTTCCGAGGCAGCATCAAGGCCTGCTTTAAAGTTATAAATGTAGACAGATTTAAGTCTATTTACTTGTTCTGAAGATTGACACCCCAACCACTTTATTAGTAAGTCAAGTTCTGCTTGAGGTTCAATGTCCAAGTTCTTGGTTACCGCCTTAAATGTAGATCTCCAACTCCTGTAGTTTTCTGGGCGGTCATCAAATCCAGACAGTCCAGTTGTAATCAACTCTCGTCGAATCATATACTTGCTGAACTCTGCAATGTCAGTGCTTTCAGTTTTTATAGCCACAGGGTCTACTGATGGTGCGCCGTCTTGGACCATGGTTGGTATCTGATGTTGGCTGGTAGGTAGAGAGAAAGGTGTTGCAGATGGGTTTAATTTAGGTAAGGGTCTGTCGACTGAAGGTCTCTGAGCATTTGAAGTCAAAGAGTGCTGTATCAAAGGGGGTATAGAGTTCATTCTGTAGTCTTCTGCTGTGCCCTTGTAATCTCTATGCACATAGGGTTGTGGTGGCACATGAGCTGCGTAGGTTGATTCACTTGATTTTGTGACGTGCGGTAGTTGTGGAGGGTCTCTGTTAGTAGGTGTGTCTAGTTGACCAGCTTGCTTTGGCGACACATTGCCTTCTGATCCACTTGCTGGATGATTATGAGAAGAATATCCAACTGTAGGTGGGACTGTATTGTCGTGGTTCTGAGTTAGGACAAACTGTAGGGTCCTTTCAACAGGGTCTTGACAAGCAGGCAAGCTGGTACAAGCTGCTCCTTCTTCTTCCAATAGGGCTTGTTCCAAGACAGATAACTCTGCTAAGCTACTTCCTTTTTTCTATTCTTCTGAAGAATTTCTAGCTGAGCCTCTGTTTCTGCTTGAATGCGTTTAACTTCTGCTTTGAAGGCTGCTTCTTTTTCAGAGCAGGCGGCTTGAACCTGGGCTACTGCAACCTTTTGGCGAGCTTTGAGTATTTGGTCGCTCAGTATTGACCTTATAGAGCAGGACCGCAATGACTTAGAAGAAGATTTATGATATGAGCGGGCAGACCTAGAAGATTTTCCTGAGTGTCTGGAAGAAGCAGAGTTACAGGATATAGTCTCATGTATCTGTGCCAATCTCCCTTCTATCTGTGCCTTTGCTTCAAGATATGTGCTATGCCTCTGCTGGTCAGTAGAAGTAAAGTCCTTTAATTCCAATGCAGCTTCCTCTATGTTGGAATGTGACAATAGAGAATAGTACTTCTCAGAAAGTCTTTTATAATTCTCAAATGCCTTCTTAACCCTTGAGAGAGCAGTGTTCAATTGCTCAGAATTGTTGCTAGTTTCATTAGTGGCTGTTATACAACTTAAAGTCTTTTCCCATAATGCAGTCAAGTTACTAGAGGTTTCTTCCTTACTTGCTTCATAAACCTCCCTTGCCTTCAAGGATGGGTGAGGGGCTCTGACAGGACGAGCAGAATGAAGTAAGGAGTCTGCTTTATCTTGACTAAATGCAGGTAATTCTGTGAGATCTCTGTCAGACATAATAAGTACTGTATTTCTGGTGTCTTGTTAGAAATCTGCCAGAGCTCAGCTCTGTAGGTAGTGACTTCTGTTATTAAGCAGGCTGGCTGAGGTGCTGGGTATTTGATACAATAGCTAGCTATTGCTGGAACTAGTTCAAACTGGATCACCTCAGAAGGCTGTAACAGTAATGAAGCATTCAGTAGGTGGCTGGTTTCATATGCAGAGTAATGCTTCTGGTGACTTACAGACAAGTGTGGTACTTACTGTTCTGAAGCTGCAGAGTCTTGGAAATTTACTTTTCTTAAGCTGCAGAGATACCTGTGATGAATTCTTCATGTAAATTTACTCTCTGAAGCTGTGTATTTCTGTAAATTTACTCTCTGAAGCTGTGTACTCCTGTAAATTTACTGTTCTGTCTCAGCATCGATTGTACCTGTGACCCTCTTGTAGATACCCAGTCTGTAAGTGTGTGCAGCAGGTTGAATGATGGCTTTAACAGATAGTTTACTCAATGAATAAAGACTCCAGAGGTGTTCTCCAATGCTTCTTTATGCTTCAAGTTAGCAAAGGCATAAACATAGAGGCTTTTCCATAGGTAAATTTACAATGAAGTTACACAGCTTCCACACTCTGCAGTCTCCTCATAACAACTAAACAAAATGGTAGATACAGCAGGAAAATGGAGATGGGAGAAACCATCTAGCCAGAAACAGCAGGGGTGCTAGGAAGATACCAATAACATAGCATAACATAACATGTAATAACAACTGCTAGACAGTTAAAGCTGCGTGGCAGCACAATGTTGCATGAGTGTCTCGGCCCCCTGGGACTCCCCTCCTCATTGGCGGAGACAGCAGCAGGGCACCATTGGCTCCCAAATACTTTCTATTAAAGTGGTTGTAAAGGCAGAAGGTTTTTTGTCTTAAAGCATTCTATGCATTAAGAAAAAAAGCCTTCTGCGTGCAGCAGCCCTCACTAATTCTTACCCGAGGTCCATCTAGATCCAGTGATGTTGCACAAGTGTCTTGGCTGCCTGGGACTCCTCTCCTCATTGGCTGAGATAGCAGCAGGGCACCATTGGCTCCTGCTGCTGTCAATCAAAGTCAGTCAGCCAATGAGAAGATAAAGGGTGTAGGGCTGGGCCATGGCTCATTGTCTGAATGGACACAGGGAGCTGTGGCTTGTCTTGGGTGCCCCCATAGCAAGCTGCTTGCTGTGGGGGCACTCAACAGAAGGAAGGGTCCAGGAACACAGAAGAGGGACCAGAGAAGAGGAGGATCTGGGCTGCTCTGTGCAAAACCACTGCGCAGAGCGGGTAAGTATAATAGGTTTATTATTTTTAACTAAAAAACTGAGACTTTATTATCACTTTAATTATATCTTTCCCAATATGTTTGTAAATTTATTTTTTATCTTTTTACTAAAAAAGTATGGCTAAATCTGCTACACTATGTCACTGTATACTTTATTTTACAGTTAGTGCAATGTGTGTAAGTTGGCCTTCAAAGCATCGTAAATAAACAATTTATTCCCTTAAAGTGGTTGTTAACCCACTCTGCTAACTTGATATAATTCCGTGTTTCATTATTGTAGGTTATCCTGTCTTATGTGTTTATAAAAAAAAGCTGTTTATATCTGTTTTCAGACCACCGATCCGTGCCCACGTGACCCGCTGCCTCTTCCCTCTCCCCTCCTGACAGCTGCAGTAGGTGGGGCCGAAATTCCCCCACTGACATCAGTCAGGAGGAGAGGAGAGAGAGAGAGCCAGCCGATCACGTGAGCACCAATGGGCACTCTGAAAACTGGTATAAACGACATTTTTTTTATAAAACACAGAGACAGGAGAACCAAGCATAATGAAACACAGAAGATTTTATAAGATTTGCAAAGTTATTCCAGCAGCAGGAGGGGAGGGGAGGGGGGTCACTGTCACTATCTAACAGGCAGGGAGAAGGAGGACACAAGAGAGCTGCGGCCGGCGGCAGCACGTACACTGACCATGGTGTCAGGGCTCAGCAGACATGATATACCATGGTCAGTTTACAGAGGGGAGGGCAGAACCTGGCAGGATCAGCCTTAGGTGATACTCTGGGCCAAATTACACAGCACAAGCACTGTGCTGTATAAAATGCTTTAAAGGAACAGGATCTTTTTTTTTTTGGGGGGGGGGGTAACAAACGCTTTAACATTTATATTTTTTATCATTGTATGTCTGGTCCTGTTTTGCAATTCACCAAAATATTTGTTTCTACATAAGAACAGCTTGTTCTTTAGTTTGTGCATTTTACAGTTACAGGATTATGAATTAGTTACTTGCAAGCCGTCTTGCATGTAGAATATTGCTACCTTTCTTTAAAGATAAAATTAAGAAGCTGATTTTAAGCTTTTACTTAATAATTTTTGTGATATATTTACTTAATGTGTCTGTTCACATTGTTGCACTTGAGTACAGCTGTCATGCACATATTTCATGAGACTGATATATCAAAGGATTTGAAAATGTTCACACAATAAAATTTTGTGAAAACTAACTCAACTACTATGTAACTCCAACTATCCAATCATGTGGAAAAAATTCCCTTACTTATTACATCTGCACATGATTGGATAATTGAAGTGATTCTTTACACATAGTATTGTGTATTCTGAAATCCTTTAGTAAATCAGCCTTATTGTCTGGTTGCCTCTCGCAATCCTTGACTCATTTCACAGATTAGCTAAATCACTGGGGTTGATTTACCATAGGAGTGATATATATTCGCTGTGTTTGAAAAAAAAATTGCCGGCTCTGCAAGAAGCCATAGGCACGCAAAAATGTTAGTGGCAAGAAACAAGCTAATTGTAAAAGTGTAAGCCTGTGCAGTGGTAGTATGCATCAAATGTTTGTAAATATCAGAATCAGCCTACCCTTTTGTTTTTGTAGGTAACAAAGTATTCAGCCTGAAAGCACTGCTTAGCAGTAGCATGTGAGCTTGGTTCTGGCACCAGACACCCCCAGCAACACCAAGTGGCTCAAGGCATGCCTCCTACCCACAGAGCCCTTATACACTGGCCACAGCCTGTCAATGTCTCAGCAGTGGTCCAGTAAGGTGTTGTCCTGCAAACTGGCAGAATTCTTCATTGATGAAAGAGAAAGGCACAAAAGGAAGGAGGCTCTATTAGTAACAGCAGTTCTTCTATCTCCTCTCACCCTAAGAAACCCCTGAATGACATAAATACACACTCCTCTCAGCACCACCCAGACTTTGTAGCCAAGAAACATCGAACAACTTCCCTCTTGGCATCCCTTGCTTCTATAAAGCTAGTAAGTAAAAAGCAGCCTACACAGTAACATTGCACTCTGCACACAGACACAAAAGATGACCAGAAGATATGCTGCTACTGTCAAAGTAGCTCCTGCAACTGACACACCTGCCTCTGAAATGTTCTGAAAAGCTAGCTAATTTCCCTGGATGTCCGTGTTCGGCGGGTTCGGCCGAACTTGAAAAAAAAGTCCGGGTCCGTGTCCTGGACTTTTTCCAAACTTTACCCAGACACCGAACCCCATTGAAGTCAATGGGGACCTGAACTTTCAGGCACTAAAATGGCTCTAAAACACCAAAGGAAAGGGCTAGAGTGCTGCAAATGGCAGCAAAATGTAGTTAAGAGCATGGCAAGTACTCTGCAAACAAATGTGGATAGGGAAATAACTTAAAACAACAAAAAGAAAAACAGAAAAATAAAACAATTTTCTTCATCTGTGAAGGACGAGGCCCATATGGAGTAGGAGGGAGGTTGAGGTGGCGGTGGATGTGGCGGTGTAGGTGGAAGCGGCGGTGGAGGGGGACGAGGTAGCCAACACTGCTTTTTTTCAGTCATTTTAAATTAGGGTACACCCCAAAAGAGTTAGAAAGATCAAAAATATAACAATGGCTGGGTAAGGTCGGTATCCATCTCTATTCTGCACAAGGTACGGAAAAGTCCTGTGGGATCCATGTCTGGTTTATTTTAATGAATGTGAGCTTGTCCACATTGTCTCTGGACAGGCGGCTGCGCTTGTCTGTGATAACGCCCCCAGCCGTGCTAAATACACGTTCAGATAATACACTGGCTGCAAGGCACGCCAGCACCTCCAAGGCATAAAGGGCAAGCTTCGGCCATGTGCCCAATTTGGAGACCCAGAAGTTGAAGGGGGCAGACCCATCATTCACTACATGTAGGCGTGTGCACACATACTGCTCCACCATGTTGGTGAAATGCTGCCTCCTGCTAAGACGTTACATATGAGCTGCTGGTGCTGCTGTTTGTTGTGGCGGCTGACAAAGCTTTTCCACATTTTGGCCATGCTAACCCTGCCTTCTGAGGTGCTGGTGGTGCCCTGGTTGCGTTGGCGACCTCTTCCTCCTCCTCCTCCTCCTCTGCCTTGGCCTTGTGCTTCCACTGTGGCCCCGCTGTCAGGTGGGAATGCCAGCAACATCGCGTCTATCAGCGTGCGCTTGTACTCACGCATCTTGCGATCACGCTCCAGTGAGTGAATTAAGGACGGTAGGTTGTCCTTGTAACGGGGATCCAGCAGCGTGGCCACCCAGTAATCAGCACAAGTTAGAATGTGGGCAACTCAGCGGTCGTTGTGGAGACACTGCAGCATGTAATCGCTCATGTGTGCCAGGCTGCCCAGAGGCAATGAAAGGCTGTCCTCTGTGGGAGGTGTATCGTCTGTGTTCTCTGTATCCCCCCAGCCACGCACCAGTGATGGCCATGAGCTGGCCTGGGTGCCACCCTGCTGTGAACATGGTTCCATCTCCTCCTCCATCTCCTCCTCCTCATCCTCCAGAACTGTGCCCCTGCTGGACAATTGTGTACCTGGCGTTTGTGGGTGCAGGAACCCACCCTCTGAGCCACTTGTGAATGACTGCCCTGAAAGCCTTGGAAATGATCCCTCTTCCTCCTCCTCCTCCTCCTCCTGTGACACATCCTCTTCCATCATCGCCCGAATCGTTTTTTCAAGGAGGCATAGAAGTGGGAGAGTTAAGCTGACAACGGCGTCATCGGCACTGGGCATGTTGGTGGAGTACTCAAAACAGCGCAACAAGGCACACAGGTCTCGCATGGAGGCTCAGTTATTGGTGGTGAAGTGGTGCTGTTCCGCAGAGCGACTCACGCGTGCATGCTGCAGCTGAAACTCCACTATGGCCTGCTGCTGCTCGCACAGTCTTTCCAGCATGTGCAAGGTGGAGTTCCACCTTGTGGGCACGTCACATATGAGGCGGTGAGCGGGAAGGCCGAAGTTACGCTGCAGCGCTGACAGGCGGGCAGCAGCAGGGTGAGAACGCCGAAAGTGCGTAGACGGCCCGCACTTTCTGCAGCAGCTCTGACATATCGGGGTAATTTTTAAGGAACCTCTGCACCACCAAATTCAGCACATGCGCCAGGCAAGGGATGTGCGTCAAACCGGCTAGGCCCAGAGCTGCTATGAGATTTCGCCCGTTATCGCACACCACCAGGCTGGGCTTGAGGCTCGCTGGAAGCAACCACTCATCGGTCTGCTGTTCCATGCTCCTCCACAACTCCTGCGCGGTGTGTGGTTTGTCCCCCAAACAGGCAAGTTTTAAAACTGCCTGCTGTCGTTTACCCCTGGCTGTGCTGAAGTTGGTGGTGTGGCCGGAGATAGGAACAGGAGGCAAACTGAAGCGCCCTGCAATCCTCGGTGGTGGAAGGACGTGTGCCAAATTGCTATCCGCCTCAGGCCCATCCACCACTGCATTTACCCAGTGTGCCGTTAGGGAGATATAAAGCCCCTGACTGTGCTTACTGGTCCACGTATCGGTAGTTAGGTGGACCTTGCCACAGATGGCGTTGCGCAGTGCACACCTAATTTTTCCCCCACTTGGTTGTGCAGGGAAGGGATAGCTTGCCTGGAAAAGTAGTGGCGGCTGGGCACGACGCACTGTGGGACAGCCACCGACATAAGGCTTTTAAAACTGTGCGTTTCCACCAGACGGAATGACAGCATTTCAAAGGCCAAGAATTTTGAAATGCTGGCATTCAGTGCCAGGGATCGCGGGTGGGTAGGGGGGTACTTCCTCTTCCTCTCAAGTGTTTGGGAGATGGAAAGCTGAACGCCTCCACGGGACATTGTGGAGATGGTTGGTGACCCAGGTGGTGGTGTTGCTGACAGATCTTCTGTTTGCAGGGTGGCAGGTGCCGGTATCACTACAGAGGTGGATGAAGAGGCCAAGACTGCAGCAGAAGAGGAAGCAGGATGAGCCAGAGACCTTTCTTGGTTTTGAAGGTGTCTACTCCACTGCAGCTCGTGCTTTGCACTTAGATGCCTGATCATGCAGGTTGTGCTCAGGTTGAGAAGGTTTATGCCTCGCTTCAGGCTCTGATTGCACAAGGTGCAAACCACTCGTGTCCTGTCATCAGCACATTTTCTGAAGAACTTCCACGCTAGAGAACTCCTTTGAGCTGGCTTTGGTGCACTCGGTCCCTTGCTGCGTTGGGCAGTAGCAGGCGTAGTGTCTAGGGCATGGCCGCTCCGCTTCTGCACCCTGTTCCCTCTTCTGCTGTGCTGGTGGCTCTGTGCGACCACCTCTTCCTCCAAACTACTCAGGTCACCTGCATGACCTTCATTCCATGTGGGGTCGAGGACCTCATCGTCCTCCACATCATCTTCCACCCAGTCTTCACCCCTGCCCTCCTTGTCGGTCTCCACAATTCTGAGTGCCGCAGCAGTTGGCACCTGCGTTTCGTCATCATCGGAGATGTGCTGCGATGGTCCTTCCATGTACTCATCTTGAGAAATAAGTGGTTGGGTATCGCTGCACTCAATCTCTTCCACTTCTGGGGCAGGGCTAGGTGGATGGCCCTGGGAAACCCTGCTGACAGAGTCATCAAAAAGAAGAAGAGACTGCTGCATGACTTGGGGCTCAGACTGCTTGCCTGCTTTGCAAGGGGGTGAGGTGAAAGACGGTTGGACATCGGCTGCAGGTGCCAACTCTGACCTTTCTGCAGTAGACTGGGTGGGAGACAATGTGAAGGAACTGGAGGCACTGTCAGCAGCAAACCAATCTACTATCGCCTCTACTTGTTCTGGCCTCAACACTTGTAGAGGCGCATGATGCCCTACCAAATACTGCTGCAGGTTCTGTCGCCTACTCACACTTGAGGAAGGTGTTTCACTTGTGCATGTAGCTGGCACAGATCGACCAAGTCCTCTCCTTGCAACAGGAGCTCTACCAGCAGCACCACGACCCAGGCCACGGCCCCTATTTGACAGTCCCCTCATATTTCTGTCATTTATGATCTTGCCCTAGAAAGGTGTTTATTGAATAGCGGAACAAAACAACAACAGTATCGCACGGGTGTATCTCACAGTCAAATATTCAAACTATGCCGCAATTTATTTATTTTTACCCCAAAAGGGTGTTTATTAAATAGCGGGATAGAAAAACAGTATACAAATACAACGGATGTATCTCACAGTCAAATATGCAAAGTATGCCGCAATGTACCGATACAGACTATGCCGTAATTTAATTTTTTACACTCCAAAACGGTGTATATTGAATAACGGAATAGAAAAAAATTTATAAAACGGTGTATCTCACACGTACAAACACAGACTAGGCCCGATTACAATTTTTTGTACCCTAAAGGGAGGATGAGGAAGAGGAGTAGGAGGAGTTCGGAACAGGAGGCAAACTGAAGCGCCCTGCAATCCTCGGCGGTGGAAGGAGATTCGCCAAACAAATTTAAAAGGTGTATCTCACACGTACCGATACAGACTATTCCGTAATTTAATTTTTTACACTCCAAAAGGGTGTATATTGAATAGCGGAATAGGAAAAAGTTTATAAAACAGTGTATCTCACACGTACAGACACAGACTAGGCCCCGATTACAATTTTTTGTACCCTAAAGGCAGGATGAGGATGAGGAAGAGGAGTAGGAGGAGTTCGGAACAGGAGACAAACTGAAGCGCCCTGCAATCCTCGGCGGTGGAAGGAGATGTGCCAAACAAATTTAAAAGGTGTATCTCACACGTACCGATACAGACTATGCCATAATTTAATTTTTTACACTCCAAAAGGGTGTATATTGAATAGCGGAATAGGAAAAATTTTATAAAATGGTGTATCTCACACGTACAAACACAGACTAGGCCCCGATTACAATTTTTTGTACCCTAAAGGCAGGATGAGGATGAGGAAGAGGAGTAGGAGGAGTTCGGAACAGGAGGCAAACTGAAGCGCCATGCAATCCTCGGCGGTGGAAGGAGATGTGCCAAACAAATTTAAAAAGGTGTATCTCACACGTACCGCAATTTAATTCTTTTTACCCCAAAGGGTGTAGATTGAATAGCAGAATAGAAAATATGATATAAAAAGGTGTATCTCACACGTACAGACCCAGACTAGGCCCCGATTACAATTCTTTGTACCCTAAAGGCAGGATGAGGAGTAGGAGGAGTTCGGAACAGGAGGTAAACTGAAGCACCCTGCAATCCTCGGCGGTGGAAGATGCGCACCAAAAATTTGGAAGGTGTATCTCACACGTACCGATACAGACTATGCCGCAATTTAATTTTTTTTACCCCAAAAGGGTGTAGATTGAATAGCGGAATAGAAAATATGATATAAAAAAGTGTATCTCAAACGTACAAACCCAGACTAGGCCCCGATTACAATTTTTTGTACCCTAAAGGCAGGATGAGCAGTAGGAGGAATTCGGAACAGGAGGCAAACTGAAGCACCCTGCAATCCTCGGCGGTGGAAGATGCGCCCCAAAAATTTGAAAGGTGTATCTCACACATACCGATACAGACTATGCCGCAATTAAATTTTTTTACCCCAAAAGGGTGTAGATTGAATAGCGGAATAGAAAAAAGTATATAAAATTGGGGATTTTTCAATAGCACATGTGAACACAGCAGTGTCTTACGTTTTATGTCACGGTCAGCTGAGCAGTAGGCTATGAAGGGAAAAAAAAAATTCCCCTTTAACTTTGTAATTTTTAAATAGCAGATTAGAACAGCAATCTGTAGTAAAATATAGCTGAACGCTGCACACAACAGACTGATAAAAATATATTTTTTTCTCCCTCCTCCTCAGTGGGCTCAAGTGAGGGCAAAAAGATCGTTCACTGCACCACCCCCCACACAGCAAAATCGATGTAGATCGCTAACGGACGATTGTTCTGTCCCTGCCTAATCTCTCCAGCTTGTCCCTAAAATGCACAAATATCTTCCCCTGCCTACACTCCGACCTGTCCCTGCATTCTTTTCGGGCACAATTTTTCACTGTCTGTCCCTAATCAGCAGCAGCCAGCACGTATGATGTGTGCTCTCTCCCTACACTACAGCAGAATGACGCACCACGCTGTGCCTCTCGAACTTATAAAGACATGGGTCACATGCTTCAGATGGCCAATCACAGCTACTAATACATTTGTAGGCATGGCTGGGGTGGCTTAAGGCACACCAGTTAAACGCTTGTTGATTGGCTGTTGAAAGCCCGCCATTAAAAGCATGCCATTACATACAAAACAGGAAATAAAATTACTGAATACGGATTTTAAACCCGAACATACAGTAAAGTATTCGGGTGCGTGTCCGGGTAGCAAAAATCCAATTATCCGGTACGGACCCGAATAATACAGTCAGTGTTCGCTCAACACTAGTTAATATTTCCTCTTATGTGCATGTCCAAATTGGCCAGGTAGGAGAGTGTGCAGGCCACATGTAAATTAAAATGGGAGACTTCACAGTCACACATAACTAGTTTAGTGGACACTCACCCTGGCTGTTAGAATAATTTATAATGGATCAAACAAAAATAAATACACTTGGAAGATGAGTCATGCAGAGATAGCATTAAAATATGTGGATTCCCTGAGTCAAAAACACAGGAGGAGTTAATCCAATATCCTACTTTTATGTTTCAATAATTTTTTTTAAAAAAGTTTTTGAAAATAATACAACAACAAAAGGTGTAAGATCGAAAATGCTTTCCCTCATTCAAACATTAGACATAAATGTATAACTCCTTAAACAATCATATACAGGATACTTAAACAGTTATAAAAGAATAGAACATCAAGACAGACACAGGACCTCAAATAAAAATGTGCAAATGTGCCAAAGCAAACAAATCACATTGGGTTTAGGTAGTTTATTGCTCATGACCACTGAAGCCAAGGTTGCCAAAGAAATAGTGATCTGGTGTAGTTGCCAGTGCTAGATGCCATCATAAGTTCATAAGAACAGTGAGTGTGAGATAGTTCTAGAGTATCTGAAATGGTGGGGGAATAGGGTGACGTCCAAGTTTTGTGATGTCTAATCTGGCAGAAAGGAGAATGTGGGTTGTGGTATGTTGGAGAGAAGGAGAAATATTTTCAATTGTTAAATTTAGTAGGGCTAAGGCAGGTGAAGGGGGGATGTTATTGCCAGAAATATCAGATAAGATCTGGAAAATGAGCTTCCAAAATTGCCTCAGTGATGGCCAGCTCAAAAATATGTGAAAAATATCTCCCCTTGTTCCACAGTTTCTCCAGTATTTGTGAGAAATCTGATACTCAAATGTAGATATTCTAGGAGGGGTTAAGCACCACCTGAGGAGATATTTTGGGAGCAACAGGTGGATTGGTGAATTGATTCAAAAGCCCTTAACCACTGTAAGTCAGTGTAGGAGGCATCTAGGTGTGATAAAAGATTAGCCAAAAGCGATGGCGAGGGACACGGTTTGTTTTATTATTCAGTATCTCTTATTAGAGTCCTAAAGGCTTCTAGACGCTGCACCCTCTCCCGTTTTGCACGTGAACCTAGTTGAATAAATATCCCTCTTATGTAAGCTTTATGCAAATTCCATATCACAAAGGGATCGGATACTGAGCCCATGCACGTTGGTGACAAAAACGTCTGATCGATGTTAGGTTATATTTTGAGCATATTGGGGGTGCTGCAATAAGAAGTTGGTAGCGCGCCAAACATAACAGTTTTGTTATGAAGTAGAATCAGTAAGTGTGTTATCGATAGGTGCATGATCTGACTATGATATAGTATGCATAGAGGATGAATGAATCTCTTGCAGTGACCATTTGTCGGTAAGGAAAAGCTCAATACATGAGTACGATTTGTGATATTTGAGAGAAATAGGTGTAATCTCGTTCTGTGCCGTAATAACTTTTCCACGCAATGAAGGCATCTTGGGTGTGGAAGAAACCCTTTAGGGGAGATTCATGGCATTTAGTAGCTGTTGTGGAATCCAAGAGAATGTCTAGTACAACATTAAAGTCAACAAATACAGTGGTGATCGAAAGTTTGGGCACCCCAGGTAAAAATGTGTATTAATGTGCATAAAGAAGCCAAGGAAAGATGGAAAAATCTCCAAAAGGCATCAAGTTACAGATTAGACATTCTTATAATATGTAAAAAAAATTTGATTTTATTTCCATCATTGATTCTTTCAAAATTACAGAAAACAAAAAAATGGCGTCTGCAAAAGTTTGGGCACCCTGCAGAATTTATAGCATGCACTGCCCCCTTTGCAAGGCTGAGACCTGCCAGTGTCATGGATTTTTCTCAGTCATCATCTGGGAACCCCAGGTGATGTCAATATCAAAGGTTTTAAATGCCCAGACTCATCTGACCTTGCCCCAACAATCAGCACCATGGGATCTTCTTAGCAGTTGTCTAGAAAACTGAAACTGAAAATAGTTGACGCTCACAAAGCTGGAGAAGGCTATAAGAAGATAGCAAAGTGTTTTCAGATGTCAATATCCTCTGTTCGGAATGTAAATAAGAAACGGCAGTCATCAGGAACAGTGGAAGTTCAAGCAAGATCTGGAGGACCAAGAAAAATATCAGACAGAACAGCTCGCAGGATTGTGAGAAAAACAATTCAAAACCCACGTTTGACTGCACAATCCCTCCAGAAAGATTTGGCAGACACTGGAGTTGTGGTACACTATTCCACTATAAAGAGATACTTGTACAAATATGGTATTCATGGAAGAGTCATCAGAAGAAAACCTCAATCAGCGTTTGAACTTTGAAAATGAACATATAGACAAGCCTGATGCATTTTGGAAACAAGTTCTGTGGACCGATGAGGTTAAAATTGAACTTTTTGGCTGGAATGAGCAAAGGTACGTTTGGAGAAGAAGGGGTACAGAATTGAATGAAAAGAACCTCTGTCCAACTGTTAAGCATGGGGGTGGATCAATCATGCTTTGGGGTTGTATTGCAGCCCGTGGCACAGGGAACATCTCACGAGTAGAAGGAAAAATAGATTCAATAAAATTTCAGCAAATTTTGGATGGTAACTTGATGCCATCTGTGAAAGAGCTGAAGTTAAAGAGAGGATAGCTTCTACAAATGGATAATGATCCTAAACACACCTCAAAATCCACGGGGGATTACAACAAGAGGCGTAAAATGAAGGTTTTGCCATGGCCTTCACAATCTCCTGACCTCAACATAATTGAAAATCTATGGATAGACCTTAAAAGAGCAGTGCGTGACAGACAGCCCAGAAATCTCAAAGAACTGGAAGACTTTTGTAAGGAAGAATTGGCAAAGAAACTTCAAACAAGATTTGAAAGACTCTTGGCTGGCTACAAAAAGAGTTTACAAGCTGTGATACTTGCCAAAGGGGGCACTACAAGATATGAATCTGCAGGGTGCCCAAACTTTTGCAGAGGTAATTTTTTTGTTTTCTGTCATTTTGAAAGTGTAAATGATGGAAATAAAATCTAACTTTTGTTGACATATTATAAGAATGTCTAATCTGTAATTTGATGCCTTTTGGAGATTTTTCCATCTTTACTTGCCTTCTTTATGCACATTAATACAAATTTTTACCTGGGGTGCCCAAACTTTTGATCACCACTGTAAGTAGGTAGCCTTTCTGGGCTTCTTTTGCTTTTTGGATGGTTTTAGTAAGGAACTTGATCTAGCACTTGTTAGGTGTGTAAATGTTCAGAAGGGTGTAGGGCATATTGTTGATGGAGCAAAGTAGAATGATGAACTGCCCATTAGGGTTTAGGACTTTGTGATGGAGTTGGAAGGAGACCAAGTCCTTTATGACAACCATGACTCCTCTCTTTTTTGAGGATAAGTAGGTTTGGAAGACATGAGGGAAATGCTTGTGTTAGCACAAAGGTGGAGCAGATTTAGAAATGTGTGTTTTTTAGACACATAGGATGTTGCCAATTCAATTTAAACAGTGCTATGCCACAATTATAATAAATAAATCATATAGTGCAATCAATATGATAGAGTCTACTCAAAGTGTTAGAACCATAAAAATCAAATGATCAATGTGAAAACATTCTATAAATAATAAGTGGGTCTTGATAAACCTAATCAGCACGATGATACAGTGCAGACTAACAGTAATGTGCTGGTGCTTGCCTCCATCTGTGCAATCAGACCACTGACCTCATATTTTGACACCTGTGTTACCAGTAGGTCAAAAACAGCGGTTCCCCTCTGGGGACAAGTGATTGATCCAGTGTGCTGCTGGAGCTCTATTCCTCTGTAACTTAGTCTCCCTCCAGCCAGCTCTTTGAGCCTCGATACCACTCCACAAAATAAGGGGGGACAAGAGAATCTAGTGCTCTCTGTTAAAATACAATGGTATTGTTCCATAAAAACACAAGATAAAACACACTTAAGCAGTGTGGGCTGATCCAGTATAAAACATATGTGTCAATTTCTGGTTCCGGCGCCACATGTAAGGGAGCAGGAAGAGGCATACAAAACCTGCCTCAGAGCCTGTAGCGGTGAGTACCATGCCCCGCACTACCTTCCCACGGGAGGTCCACTGACCTCCCGGAGCTGCCCCCGCCGCCAGATCAGACTGCTCCCTCTCCGGCCACACAGCTCCCAAGATGGCGGATGGCGTGGGGCAGACGGCCGGCCAGTCCTCCTCCACACATGAGGCAGCATCCGCATGACAATTTATGACACTGGGGGCCATCACCTCCCAGGATCAATATGCCGGCATAGCTCAAGCCGTGACAGCTATATTGTCCCCAACCATCACTGCCGCTGTCGATAAGGCTATGGCTGCAGGCATTGCCCAAATAAGGAAAGACCTGGGGGAACACGCCTTAAGACTCTCTAAATTGGAAAGCAGGAGACCCAGGCCTCCTTCCACACAGAGCAGCAACTTAAGCAAACACAGCAATATCTCCTAGACAAAATTGATGACCTGGAAAATAGGTTCAGAAGAAACAACATACGGATCATAGGCCTGCCAGAATCCTTTGGGACTGACTCTCTCATTGACATCTGCTCCCATCGTATACCCCAGTCTTTGGAGATTTCAACCTCATGTGTTGCAGAATGGGCGCATTGCATGGGACCGCTATCAAATGATTGTCGCACTCCTAGGCCTGTCATTGTGTGGTACTTAAATTATGCGGACAGGGTGAATATCCGAAAATCCTTTTGCAATTCTAAATCCTTACAATTCAAGGGGCACAAGATCCTCATGTTTGCGGATTATTCTCAGGAGGTACCGAAACGGTGTAAAGCATTCCAACCCATTTGCAACGCTCTCTACCAACAGGGTATAAAATTCACACTGGCATACCCTGCAACGCTTCACTTTTCAAACCCTACAGGGGAAACTAAGTCATTCACACACCCCGATGATGCCTGGTCCTATCTCCAATGAAACCTTTGCCTTCCCATGGACACCTCAACACCTCCACCCCCACCTGCCCACCAGCCGCAGAGTCCCAGGGAACAACGTTGTCCCAGAAAGGACCCAGCTAAAAAACTCTGCCTGTCTGACCTCTCCGGCAAATACAAGCACATCTGAGTACTGGAGGAAAACTCGGTCAACGGGAGTCTCAATTCCACCTACATCCCCACCGAACACATCTAAATGTTGCTAAGTATCTCTCCTTTAATTATATACTGTTGTTTTGGGATACACAGCTGTTCTGTCACTATTGTTTGTTAAGGGTTATATGGCTTGAGGCCTCTCTACCTTTTTGACAGTGTATTGCGATTTAATCTTTATTGCTGTTCTCTTTTACTTTACTTCTTTTTTAGTGATGCATCACCTGCTGGCCTCTAGTGTGGAGCTCCCACAAGATGTCTATTCTGAATAACACCTGCAAACCATCGCAAGTCTGTTGGTAACAAGTTACAAGATATTATGCTGCCCCACACGTTTCCTCATTCACAGGCGGAGGCGCCGTCCTCCTCCAATCGAAGCAGATGAAGACCGACATAGCTTTGCTCCAGGAAACTCGCCTCTCTGAGGCTGACTTCTCTAGAATGCACAAACTCTAAGTGGGACTGGTCCTCGGCTTTGCTTTGCAAAGGCAAAGCAGGCGTTCTTGTCCTTCTTCACAAAAACCTCCCCTACTCTGTGACCTTAGTACACCCAGACAAGGAGGGAAGATTTCTGGCGGTTAGGCTAAAAGCTAATGACAATGAATTGGTAGTGTCCACAACATATGCCCCCAACTCTCCTACTAAACTGTTCTTTCAAACCTTAGCGACACATCTAGCCCCACACATGCATCTCCCCCTATTGCTGGCAGGGGACTTTAATACTGTTATGGATCCCAGGGAAGACAGATCGTGCCCCAACACAGCCATGGGTTCCCACACCCAGTCCGGCCCCCTGCACCTACCCCAGTTCGTAGACAACCTCCTTTTGATGGATGCTTGGTGGTTAACACACCCTGACAGCAGAGGATTCACTTTTTTCTCCAATCAACACCACTCCTTATCGAGAATAGACTATGTGTTCTTAAATGCCCCTTTCTTACCCCTAGTGGAAGACTCCAACATTCATGACCTGGTCATCTCCGACCACGCCCCAATCTCTCTCACTTTTTCTGGCATCCCATCCCATCCTCCTCCGGGAGGCTGGAGATTTCCATCATTCCTTGCCAATGACAACCAACTGGCCATGATTATACATGACACATGGAAAGAATATTCTGCAAGCAACTCGGCTCACGTCTCTGACCCTAATTTGTTTCCGATGCTGCTGCCCTATGCTGCTGCCCACAAGAGAGCTATACGCAATGCTTTTGTGGACGCTAGTACTAACTTGCGCTCGGCACGATTGGCTCTGGCTCAATCTAACTCACCCTCTAATAGGGCTATATGGTGTGAGGCCAAATCTGCCTTCGACTCTTAGGCGGCGACACAGGAGAAAGTTTGTTCCTCTCAGCGAGATCTTATGTACCTTAAATTCGGAAATAAACCAGGTAAGTTGCTAGCCAGACTAAAGGCTCATTTATACCAACTCACATTATGGGCCTGAAAAACCACAAGGGCGATACGTCCACTGCTCAAGCAGACATTTCAGATATTTTGAACTGCTTCTATACCACCCTTTACAGCACAGATCAAATCGACACCAACACTGCCACCTCCTGGCTAGACCAGATCCAACTTTCGACTATAGACAAAAACCTTTTGAGGTCCATAAATGCCCCGATTTCTTAGGATGAAATTACTTGTACCATTAAAAAACTGCCATCAGGAAAAGCACCGGGCCCAGATGGGCTAACCTCTGACTTTTACAAGATGTCGTTGAAAAGGATTGCCCCTACCCTCCAATAAGTGTACCAACACATATTGGATGGTCACCTGTACCCCCCCACTGGCCTACAAGCCCATAATAAATTGATTCACAAGAAATTTTGGAAAGACCCAACATACCCCGACTCCTACAGCCCCATTTCCTTATTAAACATCAATGGCAAGATCCTATCAAAAAACGTTGCTCAGAGACTTGCCCCCATTATGCCAACATTGATTCACCCTACGCAGGCGGGTTTTAACTCTGGTAGATCTGCCACGGCCAATATAAGGAAAGTCCTTGTAGCTTTAGAAGCCGCACAGACAAACCGGGAAGTGGACAGCGGGAAGCGGACATGGCAATTCTTTCGCTAGACAAGCAAAAAGCCTTTGACAGGGTGGATATCAGGTGGCTCCATTTGGTACTGGAACATTTTTGATTCTCAGGCCCTTTTAGTCACCTTGTCAAAGCATTGTACTCTAACCCTACTGCAAATGTTGTCACCAACGACTTTATATCTGCACCTATCCCGCTCTGCAGGGGTACGAGGCAGGGCTGCCCATTATCCCCACTCTTGTTAAATCTCTCTCTGGAACCTCTGGCTAGATTCATATTGAACCATCCTGACATTGATGGCATTAGAGTGGGAACCCAGGAATTGAAAATCACACTTTTTGCGGAGGATATTTTAATTTTCATATCTAATCCCCCTAAGGATACGGTGTTGATACATCACATTTTTTAATCTTTCTGGACATGCTCAGGTCTCAAGAATAATTTTGCCAAAAGTGAGCTGTTACCACTGGGTAACTCCTCCTTCCCTCGACACACCAATACCTCTTTATTTTCCGTAGCTAAAGATCATATCACCTACCTTGGCATTAGGATCGATAAAACCCTGTCCTCCCTATACCATCTCAATTTCTCCCTGGTCAAACAAAATAGTTTCCGAACTTGACACTTGGAGAAAATTCCCACTTCCATTGTTAACATTGCTTCTGCTGATTTTGCTCAACTTATGTCCTTGCATTTTTGGCTCAACTCCATGCCGTTTGTACTACATTATTTTTGAAAACGTAATAAAATTTGTTTTAAAAAAAAAAAACATATGTGTCTCTCAGACGAGATGACCGCGATGTGATGTCAGCATGTAAGCTCTGCCCCTATACATGTTAAGTCAAAGCGTAGACTTCTTCGGTAGGGGTAGGGCTAGGATGTCAGGTGACAATTTTAGTTTAACAGAGACCACTAGATTCTTCTATTCTCTTGTCCCCCCTTATGTTGTGGAGTGGTATCGAGACTCACAGAGCTGGCTGGAGGGAGACTAAGTTACAGAGGAATAGAGCGCCAGCAGCACACCGGATCAATCACTTGTCCCCAGAGGGGAACTAATGTTTTTGACCTACTGGTAACACAGGGGTCAAAATAAGAGGGGAGCGGCCTGATTTCACAGGTGGAGGAGAGCACCAGCACATTACAGTTAGTCTGCACTGTATGGTGGATCTACATGTTGATTGGCTTTATCAAGACACACTTATAATTTATAGACTTTATTTTTTCACATTGACCATTTGATTTTTTTGGTTCTAACAATTTGAGTAGCACTCTATCTTATTGATTGAGTATTGTTGCACTATATGATTTATTTATTTATTATAATTGTGGCACAGCACTGTTTAAATTGGATTTACTTTATTGAGTGTAGTGAAAACACTGTGTCAGTGACAGTGGCCATTTATAGTTAAATGCACATTTTCATTTTATCTGTTCACATTGAGATTGCGCTGATTTAATTTTGGCACTGACATAGGATGTTGCATATGGGAGCTTGAGCAGTTTTACGTAGGTAGTGTCTTTTAGCAGGGTGGTTGAGGCCTTGGCATTGATTAACAAGATTGTGATGGGAATCGTTGGTGGGAGTGTGTAAAGGGATATAAATCTCAAACAATCATGCTTGGATGATTTAAAAGAAGAAGAATCCTGACTGAGAGACTGACAACTTCATGAGGAGGGTATCTGGTCCTAGTCATGTAGAGTTCAGTGATCCTGTAGAGAGGACAGAAAAGCTGAAAATAAAAATCTATTTGTTAAACAATAAAACAACTAAGCATGATAGGAAATTACTTTGTGTGGCAGAACAATGCAGGGAAACAAACAGAAGCAGAGAAAAAAAAGTTATTTAAGAGAAAGATCAGGAGCCATGGGCTGAAGAGAAGTATCCTAGAGATATGATAAGCCCTCAAAATGATCTGGGTCTTGGTTTGTGCTTTCCGGAATGAGGGCACCACATGGAGAACGAGTGTGAGAAAGAAGATGGTGTGCTTGTGTCTTGTGGTGGATCTGGAATGATGCCCCCAAGAGTGGAGGAGTTTCATCCCACCAGTTACAGTAGTGATAACAGGTGCCAATCTTGGTTATTAATAAAGTGGCTTAATGGCGTCATCGTTATTGAATCTTGTGGTTATGTAAGGCTTTTCATGACTGAATTAAGTTGCCTTCTCATCTGGAGGGTGTATTTAGATAAATCCGAAAAAAGTTGTATATCTTCAAATGATGCAGGATGAGACGTTAGTGATCTGGCATTAGCGAGAAGTTGTTCTTTTATGTGAAAAAAAAGTGGTTTGTGGAATTCTTCACTTGGCAATCATGGCTCTTCATAACAAATGGTTACACATCAGTATACCTCTCTTGTTTGTTCCCAATTGCTAATGGAACAAGAAAGGAGTGCCCCCTCTCCTCACTTATATTCGCTCTTCTGATGGAACCTTTAGTAGTATGTTAGAACTCACACAGAGATTCAAGGGTACAGATTGGAGAGGAGGTATATACCATGCTCGGATAAGGGTCTGGTATTAATTTTGGGGGGAGGGGGGATGTAAAAAAAGTAAAAAGCTAACATAAAGTAAAATCACTGCTTGGCTATCATACATGTGCATGGTCATGTGCATGGATTTGTAAACCATGTTTTCATACTGAAAAAAGTACAGTCTATTGCATGTGTAAGATCCATACCACCTTGCTTATTACAAAGCTTTGAATATTTTGATTTAAAAGTAACCAGTCCACATATCAAATCAGTTTACAAGAGTGGTCCACCTAGTTGTTGGATCTTCAAAGCTGCAGACACACTCCAATCCATCACTATGAATCAGACATTTTTGCACTAAACTGCTGTTAGATTAGAGTCATCTACAGCTTCAGAAGTGTGGCTAGTATATAATTTATGTGTCCACAAAGTAAGGCAAACCTGGTGAATTTGTGACAGCAATAGTAAATCATTCCCACAAAATCATTGATATTTTTTTTTTTAGTCTATAGTCTGAGTATGTGCATTTAATTCACAGAGCACTATGACACCCATCTCTAGTTTTTGGTTTTTCTAACTGGTGGAAAACAAATAAATATTCTTTTTCTCCTTGAGGAACTCTCAAGAACATTTTATGCAGATTTATTTCTAGAAATTTGCAATGCTTATGACATCTTATTTAATTAGAGTCAGCCAAACAAAGAGTTTGCATTTAAATGAAAATATAAAGAACCTTCTTTGGTAAAATTTGGCTTCTTGCTAACTTCACTGTTCTTCTCTGATAAGCTCATTATAATTTTAACACAGTGAAGGCAAAATACGACTTCTTAAATGGCATTGTCTATAAATTAGTATATTGAATTTCAGATTGTGATAATAAGTCTCCTAACTTTTTAGTAAATACACTTTACTTATGGCAATCCAACCCAAAGTCCTGGCAAAGAAACCTTTGTGAATATTTGTGAATTCATAACAAGGGATAGGAGTTTACTTTGACAAATACATAGCTGTACTAGATCTAAACAGTATATGCATAAGTTAAACAGGTACAGATTTAAACCGATTTAATAAAAAGTATTTTTTTCAGATCAATCGATATTGTTATTTAAAGCAAATGTATTTGTCTTTTACTTTAAATCTTTTTATTATTTTGAACACATAGAGTACTCTGCTGGTAAACCAGAGGGCTGTCTCAAAGAGAAAGGCATTTAACCTATACAATAATAAAAAGATAAAAGTGTGAAATTAATATGTAGAGCAAGCATATTTAAATTGTAAAAAAAAAGAGGAATGATACTAATGATAGAAGCATAGTGATAATTACCACAACACAATCCACAAGAAATATGTAAAATAAAATGTCAGTAAAGAATAAAATGACCAAAATAGGGAATTAAACGTATGAGGAAACATTATGCCACATCAAATACTCAGATTTTCTGGATACAGAACCCTCCAGAAAGGGTATCTGTTCATGATCACAATATTGCCTCTTTATCACCAATGGTTTATTAAGTACACATTTTTTAAGGGCCTGCAATTGTTTAGCAGTTAGATTGGAAGCAGGGTGACTATTATGAGGAATGCTTTAAATGGCCTTGGTGACACATTTAAGAAATGCTGGCAAACCAGGGATGGAATGAATAGATGGGAACTTTTGTGATTTTCTCCTCAAGTTTATTGAATGTTTAATGTTGGCTGAATCATTATCAACCTGAAGCAGCTCCTAAAGATCAATCTCATGAGACCCATACAGGTACTTTACTTGTAGAGAAGAGAAAGATCTTGGAGAGCATTACATTCATGCAGTGTACGTCTTCCCAAAGTAGTATCTTCAGATGTTTTTACATTTAAAATCCTTTAACGGTTATCCCATGACCAAAGTTGAAGATCTTTTATGATTTGAAATGTACTGTATCAAAATTAAATGACAGACAGAAGCCCTGGCTTAATGAAAGGACCTTGGCTTCTTCCATGGACAGTTCATTGGAAGACAGATTTATTCATTTCAATCCAGTTTATTTAGATGGTAGGGAGGCCGTTTTAGATTTGACTCAATACTCTTGGAGCACCTTGGAACGACCAACCCCCTGTAGATCGGAGCTGAATAATGAACCCCTTTGAAGTCTATGGGACCCGAGCTGGAAAAATCAAAAGTGTCCATTTTGAGGGCTTTGATGCAAGTTAATGGGCATACAAAGGGTATGAGGGTCAAGGTACTGCCCTGGGGACATATATAAAAGAAAAGAGTTTATAAAAAAACAATTTTCAAATGAGAAATGATCTACTGGTCCTTAACGTGAATCAATGAAATTAAAAATTCTCCCTGGAGTGTGCTTAGCGTGAAACAATGAAATTAAAAATTCTCCCTGGAGGGGAGTCTGCCTTTAAAGTGGCACATCTGTACCATTTATAGAACCTGCTGTAGCAAAAATGGCATTTATAAAGACAACAAATCAAATTTTCCCTGCAAGTGTTCTTTGTTTTATAAACAGCTTGGGGAGCCAGTCTGTATGATAAAGCAGCACCAAAGGTACAATAAATAGTGAATAAATAGTGAAAAAAATCAATCACACATAATTGATAAGTGAATGAAAGACAGTGACAATCACATGACCAGCACAAAAAGAGAATAGATTAATTACAAATTTGAAGGTATAATAGTAAAAAACAATAGTTGAATATTAAATAATGTAATACTCATGCACATTAATCTCATGAATACATTTATATCTTGTGCACATTAACCATTACGAAAAAAAGTCCATAGTGAGATGAATAAAGAATAAATTAATAAATCATAAATATTAAAAAAGTTGTCAAAAGAATCCTTCTGTGCCATGCAATATAAAATACAAAGTGCTGGTGCTTCAATCAAAACAAAAGTGCTGTGTGTGTTTCAAATCTGTGCTCATTAGCAGCTCACCTTACTTTCTGACTCATATTTTTTAAAGAGTCAGATACGCTGTTACACCCAATGGTGTCAAAGGTATATTGGGATGACCTTCTCCCCTTTCCTTCTTTAGGATAATACAGGCCAGTATACCGTATATATATGTAAAATAAAAATACTCCTCTAGTGCTCTCTGAATCAATTTATTATATAACGATCAAACAAATATCAAACTCACAGTTTCATGCACTTCAGCAGTGCAGGCTTTCACAGGCTTGTCACAAGTTTGCAGAGGCAAGAGAAGCAGAATCCTCTGGGTCACTGAGGGTTACAGTATCTGGAACTGCCTCCTCCCAGCCATGTACTACTCCCAAGGGTTCTGGGGACAGAAAACCATCTACTAAGGTTTGATGCAGGGCCGCTGATAGGCCAGTACAACCGGCCCTGTTGTACCGGGCCCGGAGTCCTCAGCTCAGTAGGGGGGCCCGGTGAAATCTCTAAACAGCGCAAAAAAAAAAAAAAAAAGCCTTACTGCATGCATCTTAGGCTGCGCCTGTGTGTGTGTGTTTTTTTTTCTTTCTATGGCCCCTCTGCGATGTTGTGTGCTGGGGGGAGTCTGGGACTATTTTTTCTATTTCGGGCGCCGGCGCATCATGTCATCAGCCCCGCGCCGCGTTCTACGCTGACGGAGGGCGCCGTCCGGCTCAAGTCCCGGCCGCCTGTCTGCACTTTCACTTTGCCTTGAATGCCTATACCTTCTCTGGCGGAGGGATCTATTATCCTCCGCGGCTCCGCCCACGGCCGGCACTAAGCTCTGCTCTGCTCTCCACTCATCCTGCGACGAGAGACAGAGGCTGCCTGTGCTGTGTGAGACTCGTGATTGTGAGTGACTCAGTGAGTGACAGCCCAACTCAGCTTAGAAGCTACAGCGGTGTAGACTGTAGTAGGCTGTGTAGCAATCAGAGGAGGAGGCAGCTGCTTTTTAAAGTGTGAGTTCAGCAGTCCAGACAGGAGGAGGACGCAAGTGTTTTACAACAGGTGTGTGCTTGGGGGATGGCTTTGGCATGAGGGGGGAGCGGGAGGGCACTGTCTCTAGCTGCAGCGCCAGCACATACATGGCATGGGGGGGGGGGGGCATTGTCTCTGACAGAGACAGTGCCCCCCCCCATGCCATGTATGTGCTGCAGTCAGAGACAGTGCCCTCCCCCCATGCCATGTATGATGCATGGCATGGGGGGCACTGTCTCTGACTGCAGCTCATACATGGCATGGGGTGGGGGCACTGTCTCTGATGCACATACATGACATTTGCATGGGGGGGCACTGTCTCTGCAGCACATATATCATGTATGTGCCGCAGAGACAGTGCCCCCCCCATGCCAATTCCATGTATGATACATGGCATTGGAAGGGGGGGCACTGTTTCTGCGGCGCATACATGGCATTAGCATGGGGGGACTGTCTCTGCAGCATATACATGGCATTGGAAGGGCACAGTCTCTGCAGCACATACATTGCATCGGCATGGATGGCACTGTCTGCTGGCATTCATGCCGATGCAATGTAAGTGCTGCAGAGACCGTGCCATCCATGACGATGCAATGTAAGTGCTGCAGAGACAGTGGCATTCATGCCGATGCAATGTATGTGCTGCAGAGACCGTGCCATCCATGCCAATCCAATGTATGTGCTGCAGAGACCATGCCATCCATGCCGATGCCATGTATGTGCTGCAGAGACAGTGTCATTCATGCCAATGCCATGTAGGTGCTCTACAGCGGATGGCATGGTCTCTGCAGCACATACATTGGATTGGCATGGATGGCACGGTCTCTGCAGCACATACATGGCATCGGCATGAATGCCACTGTCTCTGCAGCACATACATTGCATCGACATGGATGGCACCATCTCTGCAGCACATGCATTATGGCATTGCATCAATGGCATGGATGGCACTGTCTCTGAAGCACAATATGGCATGGATGTTACCATACACACGACAGAGTTATCATAATGCTGATGATCTTAACCAGTTGCTGACTGCCCCGTAGCAGATTTACTGCTACAGGGCCTTCGCGCTGCACAGGATCATATATATATATATATGAGATTCTACATTTCCGGGTATTGGAGCCGATCACAGACATCCCAAGTCTCTCGCGACTTGCGGGAGTCTCCCACCTTTGGCTGGTGGCTCACGGACACCCGCAACTGCCGTGCGATCTCCCAGCTGCCGCAGGAGACTTAGGATGTCTGCCGAAGGAGAGACCGACGGCGATGGAGCCGAACACTGCAGCCGGAGGATGACGTCACCGCTGTGAGCCGACCGACACTCTGGTGGTATGGGATGGCTTTGTCCAAGCATCACACGGCCTTCAGTAGCCGAGTGCGGCCTGTCCCATACCATCGGATTGTCGGTCGGCTCACAGCGGTGACGTCATCCTCCAGCTGCAGTGTTCGGCTCCATCGCCATTGATCTCCCCTCCACCTCTTTGCCTGGACAGAGCCCTTTGTGTGTCTACAAGCGGACCGCTGGAAGTCCCCCATGGTATGTTACACAGTCCACTGGGGTTAGCATTACAAGGAACAGGTTGTCCTTTTTCTCCCAGCACTCCCAGCCTTTTTTAGACAGCTGCAGGATTGGCTCCTATTCGGCTCTATCCACTGACCAGAACACTCGGCTTGTCTTAAAGGGTCAGTGAAGCAGAAAGCACATGACAGTATTATTATTTTAACTGTTTCCCTTGTTCATCTTAATAAACAGTAAGTTGTTTTACTTTATTTGCAATGGCATTAGTATTTTTCATCACAGCCCCAAGCGTCTCCTGGTGAGACTCCCAAGCGACTCTTTTGTGTGCATTTTCCTAGCATCCTCACGGTCCCTAGGTTGATCCTCTCTGGCAGCTATAGGCACATGATTATCACAGCGCTTAGTCTCTTTTTTTTGGTTTTAGATACAGGAAGCAGCAGCTCTGCTCTCTACTGCAGCCGCTGCTTCTTCCAGAGTACCCGCATGACCAGCATTACCCGCAAGCAGTAACCACCAGCATTACCCGCCTGCAGTAACCGACAGCAGTCTTAGAAAAGGTATGTGCATTAGCGTGTGTCAATTGTTACAATATGTTTTTTAATAACTAGTTGTGTTTTGTCATAATATGTCATGTCCTTGTTCATACACGTATGAATAAGGACGACATGACATGTTCTAGCTACCTAAGTCACAGGTACTAGGGGTGCAACTATCCCCCAGCACATAACTGTAAATATCCCAGCATGTGCAGTGTATCTGACTCCTACCACCATCACCACTTCAGATCACTGAAGTGGTCGTGGTGGTTAGAGTGTTCCTTTAATATCTCTCAGAAAAAGTAAACCTCTGTATACTGATTCCATTTCATTTGAAGTAACCCAAAACTGTCTGGAGGAAGGTAAATATCACTTGAAGACAAAACTGCACTTTGTTTAAAGGCGGGGCCTAGGGTGGGGCCGGGGGTGGGGCTGGGATGTGACCAGGGGCGGGGTTGGGGTGGGGCCATGGGTGGGGCTTAAGGGGGCCCCGTCAGCTAGGCTGTACGGGGCCCCATGATTTCTATCAGCGGCCCTGGTTTGATGTATGTTTTCTTCTGCTTCAATGCCTCCAAAACTGCCAGAATCCTCCTCCTCTTGTCTGTTCTGTGGCGTTGCAGAAATGGTGCCTGCATAAAGTGTGCCTTGAGAGCAAAGGAAGTCCTCCTCTTCCTCCCACTGCCCTGCCTTGAGTGCCCTGTCTATAATGCCACGCAGAGTCTGCTCCAGCAGCAACACAACAGTGATTGTGTCACTGATGCATGCATTGTCATGGCTCACCATCCTTGTCGCCTCCAAAAATGGTGAGCCATAACAATGCATGCATCCTTTATCAGCAGCAATTGGCGTGGGAAAAAAAGCTGAGCCACCCTGAGCCTGTCGTTGTGCCATACTGACACAGGTCCTCACTGATTGCCCTCTGCTGCACGTGCAGCTGCTGCAGCATTGCCAAATTGAGTTCCACAAATTGAGGTAGGCATGTCACAAATCAGGCGGTTTACAGGCAGATGGAATTCCCGCTGAATTTCAGCCAACCGAGCACTGGCTGTATATGACTGCTGAAATGGCTACAAACTTCTGGCCTTCTTTAGCAGATCTTTCAACCCTGGTTACCTGTTTAACCACCTCAATACTGGGCACTTTCACCCCCTTCCTACTCAGGCCGATTTTCAGCTTTCAGCAATCTCCCACTTTGAATGAGAATTACTAAGTCATGCAACATTGTACCCAAATGAAAGTTTTATATATTTTTTTCACATAAATAGAGATTTCTTATGGTGGTATTTAATCACCATCGGGGTGTTTATTTTTTGCACTACAAATGAAAAAAGTTTCTGTTATAAGTAATTTTTCTTCATAAATTTTGACTAATATTTATACTACTACATTTCTTTGGTAGAAATAACCCAAATCAGTGTATATTATTTAGTCTGTGTGAAAGCTATGGAGTCTACAGGCTATGGTACCAATCATTGAAAATTGACCTGATGTACTGACGGTCTCATTTCTTGAGGCCATAACATGTCACGACATTACAAATATCCCCCAAATTACCCCTTTTTGGAAAGTAGACAGTTTAAAGTATTAAGTAAGAGGCATGACAAGTTTTGGAAGTTGTAATTTTTTCCCAAAATTCTTTGGAATTTTAGGAAAATATTTTTTTTCATAAAATATTAACACATGGCATAGGTATACTTGCAATACTTGCAACTCCACCCCAAAACACATTCTGCTACTTGTCATGAGTATGGCGATACCACATGTGTGAGAATTTTTTATAGCCTGGCAACATAGAGAAGCACAACATCCAAGGAGTACTTCAGCCATTATTTACTTTAAGACCAGACCTTATTCCAACACTTTCTGTTTAAAAGTAAAAATCTGTATTTTTGCTAGAAAATGACTTAGAACCCCCAAACACTATTTTTTTGTAGCAGAGGCCCTAGAGAATAATATGCTGGGTTTTGCAATTTTTTATGTCACACAGTATTTGCGCAGCAGTTTTTCTAATGCAATTTAACACACTAACGCATAAATACATTTTTAATTAATTAAATGTAAAAATAATATCCACATTCTTGGTAAAATGTAAAATATGGTGTTGCACTGGGTAAATAGATACCAAACATATGACACTTTAAAATTATGCACTCTTGTGAAATGGTGCAAAACATTGGTATGAAAAATCTCCATAGGCAACGCTTTAAAAGCCTTTATTGGTTACCAGTTTGGAGTTACATAGGAGGTCTGGTGCTAGAATTATTGCTCTCACTCTGACGTTCACTGGAAAACATCACATGTGTGGTGCGATCGCTGTTTACCTATGTGTACAGGACCAACGTGTGCATTCATGCACATGAGCACGGTTGTGCTTTAAATGCTTTATATATTTATTGGTGGGATACTGGTACACTAACAGATGTTTTTGTGCACTTGTATACTATAACAGATGTTGATCTTCACCAGCAGACACGTTGTCACAAGGGAACACTATTGCACTATTCCAGAGTTTTTTTGCACTAGTACAGATGTTCATGGGTACGCTGACAGATGTTTTGTGCACTGGTACATATGTTACATAGTTACATAGTTTGTGAGGTTGAAAAAAGACATCAGTCCATCCAGTTCAACCTATGATGTGCGTGTGTGTTTGGTGTTAACCGTACATTGTATACCTCTGCATATTGTGGTCTTTAAGGTGCCCATCTAATAGTTTTTTTAAACTATCGATGATCCCTGCTGATACAACTGCTTGTGGAAGATAATTCCACATCCTTACTGCTCTTACAGTGAAGAACCCCCTACGTATTTTAAGGTTAAACCGCCTTTCCTCTACTTTTAGTGAGTGGCCACGTGTCTTATTGTATTCCCTTTCACTGAATAGTTTGTGCCTTATGCTAGGGTCGCCAGTACAGTATTTGCACATTGATATCATATCCTCCCTCAATCGTCTCTTCTCCAGAGAGAATAAGTTCAGTGCTTGTGGTCTTTCCTCATAGCTGATGTAATCCATTCCCCTAATTATTTTTGTTGCCCTTCTCTGGACTCTCTCCAGTTCCAGCACATCCTTCCTGAGGACTGGTGCCCAGAACTGGACAGCATACTCCAGATGTGGCCGGACCAGAGTCTTGTAGAGAGGGAGAATAATCTCTTTATTTCTGGAGTGAATTCCCTTTTTTATACATCCCAGTATTCTGTTGGCTTTGCTTGCAACGGCTTGGCATTGCATGCCACTGCCAAGCCTGTTGTCTACCAGTACCCCCAGGTCCTTTTCCATCCTAGACTCACCCAGAGGTCCCCCCCCCCAGTGAGTAGCTTGCTTTCTGGTTTCTGGCACCCAAGTGCATTACTTTACATTTTTCAACATTAAACCTCATCTGCCATGTAGTTGCCCACCCCATTATTTTGTTCAGGTCCGCTTGTAAGGTTTCCACATCCTGCAGACTGAGACCGTACTTGATATCCCCTCCTCTAGATCATTTATGAATAAATTAAACAGGATTGGTCCCAGGACAGAACCCTGTGGGACCCCACTTTCCACACCCAACCAATCCGAGTACTCCCCATTAATCACCACACTTTGCACTCTCCCCTGGAGCCAGTTCTCTATCCAGGTACTCACCTTATGGTCCATACCTACCTTCCTTAGTTTGAACATTAAGCGTTTGTGGGGAACGGTGTCAAAGGCCTTTGCAAAGTCCAAATACACCACATCCACAGGCTTACCTTTACTTAGGTGGCAGCTCACTTCATCATAGAAGGTTAATAGATTGGTTTGGCAAGAACGATTTTTCATGAATCCATGCTGATTACTACAAATAATACCATTTTCATTACTAAAGTCTTGTATGTGGTCCCCTTAACATCCCCTCCAAAATCTTGCAGACTACTGATGTTAGGCTGACTGGCCTATAGTTACCCAGGATATATCTCTGCCCTTTTTTAAATATTGGTACAACGTTGGCTTTTTTCAAATCAGCTGGCACCATACCCGTCTGTAAACTATCCTTAAAGATCAAGAATAATGGTCTGGCAATCACCTGGCTGAGCTCTTTAAGAAACCTCGGGTGCAAGCCATCCGGTCCCGGTGATTTATTTATGTTAAGTTTCTCTAGTTTAGTTCTAAGTCTAATTTCTGTTAGCCATGGCGTTACTTCCTGAGGTGTGTTATTTAGTTTGGCCTTACAAGCTGGGTTAGTGTAGCCCGCCAATTCTTTTGTGAAGACTGAAGAGAAGAATTTATTTAACACTACCGCCTTTTCCCTGTCCTCTGTGGCCAAATCTCCTTTGTCGTCTTTTATGGGGCCAATGTGTTCTGGCCTCGCTTTCTTACTGTTTATATACTTAAATATTTTTTTGGGGTTCTTTTTACTCTCTTCCGCTATATGTCTCTCGTGTTCTATTTTAGCCACCTTGATTTCGTCTTTACATTTCTTATTACACTCTTTGTAATGCTTGAATGCTGCCAATGACCCCTCAGCCTTGTGTTTTTTGAAGGCCTTTTCTTTAGCATTAATATGCATTTTTATGTTGGAGTTTAGCCACCCAGGGTTTAGTTTTGCTCTTTTAAATGTATTTCCCTTTGGAAGGCACTGGCCAATCCCTTTGTTAAGTATGCTCTTAAAGCACTCCCATTTTTCCTCTGTGTTCTTTGTTCCCAGGGTTCTATCCCATTTGCTATTTTCTAGCAGAGAGCGTAGGTTTTGAAATTCAGTGTTCTTATATTACCCTTATGTTTCCTATTACTATGTTTAATACTGAAACTAATTGAACTATGGTCACTGTTTCCTAAGTTGCCCCGTATTTCTATATCCGTGAGCAGGTCTGTATTGTTGGTAATCAGTAGGTCAGGTACAGCATTGTTTCTTGTCGGTGCATTCACCATCTGACCCATGAAATTGTCCTGCAAAACATTTAGGAACTGCAGAGCCTTGGCTGAATGCGCGATTCCTTCTGCCCAGTCTATATCTTGATAATTAAAGTCCCCCATTATAATGACATTTCCCATCCTTGCTGCCAATCCTATCTGTAAAAGGAGGTCCGCCTCCCCCTCCTCCCTCTGGTTGGGGGGCCTATAGCATAGGCCCAATATTACCTTCCCCACAGTGCCTTCCCTTTGAAGTTCCACCCATAGGGATTCTACCTCATCCATAGCTCCATTATTAGTATCATCCCTCATATTGTAACGTTCATGCGTTTTTGTTGGTGGATGGATTTACAGCTGCAGAATTATTACACTCAGTAGCCTTGTAGAGAATCTGTTGAACAACATATCCAACTCTCAGGACTTCATCACCGTGTACAGCCTGTTATATACTATATATATATTAATAGATGTTTAATGGAGGGATAGAGTATATGAGGATATATAGATGAGAGACAGGCTATTGTATGGTGAGCACTAGAAGTAGTATTAGGAGAGTTGCAGGTGATGGTAAAGCAGATAGGTTCCTATGTCAAGTATAGTGCAGATGGTAAGAGGACACAGATGGAGTATACTTAGACAGAGTAACCTAGTGCAAGGATAGTTGAAGGTAGTCCCAAGAGCTAACAGTCTATGCAGATGATAGTGAATAGATAGATACAGATAGTCTTGGTAATTGCAGTAGATGACAGTAGGAGATTGGTTAGCAAGAATCCCCTGCGAGGTACTTATCACTTAGATAGGTTTAGGAATAACAGTGTCCATTGGAGAGGGGTGATCCCGTAGCGAGATACGGATCACCAGCGAGGTTTCCGGCTTCAGTTCAGCAAGGGAGGTATGTCAGCAGCTCCGACTTCTCAGGCGTAGGTGCGATGAACATATGGGTTTGAACGAGCGATGAGTGAGAGCAAACCGGCGATTGAAATAGCCGCTCATAGCGGCGCTCGGCAATGATGTCATCCGGTCTTAAAGGTATATGCGTCCCATGTTACACAAGATGGGACGCAATTAGGAGAGGAGAAATATGGAAACAAGGGTACCAGAGGTACCGGAACATTACAGTACCCCCCCCCCCTTAAGGCCGGCTCTGGAAGGCCTCTAGAACTGGTTTTTCCGGATATTTCGAGTGGAAATTGCGAATCAGTCTAGGGGCATGTATATCGGAGGTATCAAGCCAGGTGTCATCTTGGGGCCCATAATTCTTCCATCGTACAAGATACTGGAGTCTTCTTCTATTGAAACGGGAATCCAAAATTTCTTTTATTTCAAATTCTTCTCCACCTTCCACTTGTACAGGAGGTGGAGGTGAGATAGTAGGCCTTATTCCTTGGTTAGGAACATGGGGCTTCAGTAGAGACACATGGAAGACAGGATGTATCTTGAGGTCTACTGGCAATGTGAGTTGTACTGCAGCTTTTCCAATAAGCTTCTCTATTGGAAAAGGTCCCAGAAATAGAGGTCCAAGTTTTTTACTAGGGATTTTTAGTCTCAGATTTTTTGTAGAAAGCCAAACAAGATCCCCAATGGCATATTGGGGAGAGGGTTTCCTACGGAGGTCGTAGTACTTTTTTTGTTGGCTATGAGCATGAGATATGGTATTGTTGAGTAATCCCAGAGAATCCTTTATCTGGGCAAGATAATCAGATGCCACTGGATTACTTGATGGCAAGATACGTGGAGGAAGGAGTGTGGGATGAAACCCATAATTCAGGTAAAACGGACTTTGCTTAGTAGTGCTATGAGTAGCGTTGTTATAGGCGAATTCCGCCAGCGGGAGGAGATCTGCCCAATCGTCCTGTAGATACGAAGTATAGCAACATAGGTACTGTTCAATGCACTGGTTAACTCTCTCTGTCTGTCCGTTGGTCTGAGGGTGGTAGGGAGAGGTAAGGTTACGCTCTATTCGCAGTATCTGACATAGAGCTAGCCAAAACTTTGAGATGAATTGTGAACCACGGTCAGACAACAGTGTTTTTGGAATACCATGTAACTTAAAGACATGTTTCACAAGTAATTCCGCTGTTTGTTTGGATGAAGGTAGTTTTCGGATAGGAGTGAAATGTGCCATCTTGGTCAGATGGTCCACTGACACCAAGATGGTGTTGAATCCTTTGGAAGGTGGTAGTTCCACTATGAAGTCTAAGGATACCACTTCCCACGGAACCTGGGGTATCGGTAAACTACAAAGTAACCCTGATGGTTTTGTGTTGTCAATTTTAGACCTTGCACAGATATCACAAGATGAAACAAACTTTTTTATGGTTGTCTTCATGTCTGGCCACCAAAATTGCCTAGTGAGTAGATTGAGAGTTTTAGTCATACCCATATGTCCTGCCATAGGTACATCATGCGACAATTCTTAGATCTTGGTTCGCATAGTAGGGGGTATGTATAATTTATCGTTGTAGTAGAGGAAGCCTTCTGCGTCAGTAGTTAGTTGTGGTGGAGGTGAATCCAACCCTATGCTGTGCAAAATCTCCTCCTTCAGGGAGCGAACGACTCCGATAATACGCTCAAGTGGTATTATAGGAACTGAGGGAACCTCAGTGCAATCTTTCTCGGCTAGTCGTGAGAGTGCATCCGCTTTTTTATTTTTGTCTGCGGGGGTGTAAGTTACTAAAAAATTAAATCTCAGAAAGAATAACGACCACCGTACCTGCCGGTGGAAAAGAGTTCTATTAGTCTGAAGGTATTGAAGGTTTTTGTGATCAGTATATATCAGAATTGGCAATTGAGTGCCCTCAAGTAGATGTCGCCAATTCTCTAATGCCAGTTTTATGGCTAATAACTCCTTCTCACCTACTGGGTAGTTCACCTCGGGGCTACTTAATGACTTTGAAAAGAAAGCAACTGGGTGAAGAGGTGAGGTGTTTGTTGGTCGTTGTGAGAGAACTGCTCCTACTGCCATATTTGACGCATCTACCTCCAAGATGTATTGAAGGGATGGGTCTGGATGGCATAGTATGGGGGCAGTAGTAAAGCTTGATTTCAGCAGAGAGAATGCTCCATTTGCTTCTTTTGTCCAATTAAATGGTTTCTTCGTGCTTGTAAGTTGTGTGAGAGGTTTCACAATCGCAGAGAAGTTTTTAATGAATTTCCTGTAGTAATTAGAGAATCCTAGGAACCTTTGTAATGCTTTGCGAGTGGTTGGCACAGGCCAATCTAGAATGCAGGATAATTTGCTCATGTCCATTTTGATTCCACTTTTAGATATAATATATCCTAGGAATAGTACTTCCTCTTTATGAAACAAACATTTCTTTGATTTAACATATAAGTTATGTGCAAGTAGTCTTGACAACACAAGTCTCACATGTTTTATGTGCTCAGGTAAGGAATGAGAATAGATAAGTATATCGTCCAAATATACTACCACACAAACATCAAGCAAGTCTCAGAATATCTCATTTATAAACCGTTGGAAGGCTGCGGGAGCATTACATAGCCCAAATGGCATTACAAGGTACTCAAACAGTCCGTATCTGGTTCTGAATGCCGTCTTCCATTCATCCCCTTTACGGATTCAAATTAAATTGTATGCCCCTTTTAGGTCCAATTTTGAAAAGAAAGAAGCCCCACGCACCTGTTCGATAAGTTCAGGAATAAGAGGTAAAGGATAACGACCCTTTATTGTGATGGCATTTAATTGTCTGAAATCAATGATAGGCCTAAGGCTAGAGTCCTTATTGCGGACGAAGAAGAGACCAGCAGCAGTGGAGGAAGTAGAAGGTCGGATGAATCCTTTTGCCAAGTTCTCATCCAGATACTCCTTAAGGTGAGAGAGTTCATCCTGTGAGAGAGGATATACATGTCCATAAGGCAACTTGCTATTAGGGAGCAGATCGATACAACAATCATAGTCCCTATGGGGAGGTAGCATTTGAGCGTTTTTCTCAAGGAAAACCTCCGATAAATCTTGATAACACTTAGGAATAATGTCATCCGGCAGTACAGAGAGGATCCTATCATGTGTGGGGAGGTTACACGTCGTCTCACAATAGTGAGAAGAGAAGGCTAACGTTCTTGTTTTCCAATCGATGATTGGTTGATGTATGTGTAACCAGGGAAGTCCCAAAATGATTGGAAAATGTGGTGAAGTTAATACATCAAAGGTGGTGGTCTCCACATGAGACTCGTCAGCAGTTACAAGAAGTGCCTGTGTCTGACTGGTGATAGGACCAGAGGATAAAGGGGTACCGTTAATAAAACTAACGGAGACAGGTTTGGATTTTGAAACAATAGGTATTTTATTAAGGGAGACAAAACAAATGTCAATGTAGTTTCCACAAGATCCTGTGTCAATCATAGCCTTGGTGGTGATCCTAGTTTGGTCCCACTGCAATGTTAATTGAACAAAAAGATAAGGATTAGAAAAGGAAGTTGTGAGTCCCCCTAGCAAGACATTTGAACACTCACCCTCTTTTCTGCGGACAAGAGGACAGTCGTTTACCAAATGATTCAGGGATGCGCAGTACATGCAAAGATGTTCGGTTTTCCTCCTGGCACGTTCAGAAAGGGTCAGAGGTGGACGTATCATTCCTACTTCCATAGGAGTAGGGTCAGCAGGCAACATCTGAGAAGGACTGGAAAATGGTGAGCCCATCTTCTCAGCCTTTCTTTCTCGTAGTCGTCTGTCAATATTGATACTGGTCTGGATCAGTCCCTCTAGAGTGCCAGGTAAATCCGCTCGGGAGAGCTCGTCTTTAACGGCCTCAGATAGGCCGAGTCTAAACTGCGTTCGCAAAGATGTGTTGTTCCACCCTGAATCAGGGGACCATCTTTTAAAATTCGCCACGAAATCTTCAACAGGTCTCCTTCCTTATTTTAAGGCCCGTAATTGGGTGTCAGCGGTACTCTGCTTGTTGGGGTCTTCATATAAAGTAGCAAGTTGTGCTAGAAATAAGGGATAAGAATTAAGGAGTGGATCATCCTTTTCAAAGAGAGCATCTGCCCAGGCCCGGGGTTCACCCGTTAAGTAGGAGATGATGGTACAAACCTTAATTTGGTCAGTGGTGTAGGTTAGAGGTTTTAACAAAAAAAACAATCGACATGCGTTTTTAAATTCACGGAATTTGCTCCGATCACCAGAAAACACTATAGGAGGGTTTATCTTAGGCTCACGGGGCTGAGCAGCAGGAGGCTGTGTGAGACGGCCAAGCTGCTGTCTCAAGGTTTGATTGTCATTTTTTACCTCTGTAAGTGCAAGGATCAATGCATCTACTTGCTGTTTTAATTGTAGTACATGAGTGGATAATTCTGCTGAATCCATATTTTTTTTAAAGGCTCGTTCAATCTGTAACGTTCATGCGTTTTTGTTGGTGGATGGATTTACAGCTGCAGAATTATTACACTCAGTAGCCTTGTAGAGAATCTGTTGAACAACATATCCAACTCTCAGGACTTCATCACCGTGTACAGCCTGTTATATACTATATATATATTAATAGATGTTTAATGGAGGGATAGAGTATATGAGGATATATAGATGAGAGACAGGCTATTGTATGGTGAGCACTAGAAGTAGTATTAGGAGAGTTGCAGGTGATGGTAAAGCAGATAGGTTCTTATGTCAAGTATAGTGCAGATGGTAAGAGGACACAGATGGAGTATACTTAGACAGAGTAACCTAGTGCAAGGATAGTTGAAGGTAGTCCCAAGAGCTAACAGTCTATGCAGATGATAGTGAATAGATAGATACAGATAGTCTTGGTAATTGCAGTAGATGACAGTAGGAGATTGGTTAGCAAGAATCCCCTGCGGGGTACTTATCACTTAGATAGGTTTAGGAATAACAGTGCCCATTGGAGAGGGGTGATCCCGTAGCGAGATACGGATCACCAGCGAGGTTTCCGGCTTCAGTTCAGCAAGGGAGGTATGTCAGCAGCTCCGACTCCTCAGGCGTAGGTGCGATGAACATGTGGGTTTGAACGAGCGATGAGTGAGAGCAAACCGGCGATTGAAATAGCCGCTCATAGCGGTGCTCGGCAATGATGTCATCCGGTCTTAAAGGTATATGCGTCCCATGTTACACAAGATGGGACGCAATTAGGAGAGGAGAAATATGGAAACAAGGGTACCAGAGGTGCCAGAACATTACACATATTTACCTGTACCCTGTTCTTAATATACAGACATACCCCTCCCCCTTTATTTATCTTCTCTATCTCTGCGATAAAGGGAATACCCCTGAATGATCGCCATCCAGTCATGAGAGCTGTCAAACCAAGTCTCCGTTATCTCCACAAAATCTAAGTCCTCCTCAAACATCATCAGCTCCAGCTCTCCCATCTTGTTGGCCAGGCTTCTGGCATTGGTATATAAACCTTGTAATTTTGACTGGTTACATATATCCTCCTTTGATGTTTTTAGGCTGCTCTTGAGATTTTTCCCCATACCCACCCTGGGTTTAGGAGCTCTGAACACCCTACCGCTAATGTAGATGTGATGGGGCACTCTGACAGATGTTTTGTGCACTGGTGCAGATGTGATGGGGCACTGTGACAGATGTTTCGTTCACTGGTACAAAGGTAATGGGGCACTGTGACAGATGTTTGATGCACTGGTACCAATATTTTTTGGGGGAACTGTGACAGATAGTTATGGGGACAGGGACAGTGGTGCTTGGTGTACTGTGTGTGAAGATCTGTGACAGCTCTGTGTGTAAAATCACAGAGGTTGCAGATTTCCCCACTCCCCCCCCCCCCGGAACTGAGCTGAGACACATGTCCCTGTTTACACTAACGTGATCAGGAGGGCCAATCACTGCACCCGTATCCCAATCCCATCTTGGCTGTGTCCTGTGATCACAGCCATCACAGGATTGCGCCGCTGCACAGTCTCATGACCACAAACGGGCACCTGTTCTGAGGGACATATGGGTACATCCACTCACAACGGTGAAGCTCCGACCTGGCTATTTATGTACATTGTCCAGGTATTCTTGCTGGGCGCAGCAACAAACCCTGCTGGTAAAAATTCCTTAACAATTTGAAATTGGCAAAGATCAAGTGTTGTATGTGTTCTTATCAGTGATCTAGTGTGGGCGCTGTGCTGTTATCTGACCTAGCCAAGGTTGGGTGTCGGCTATGCAAACCTGCTGGAGTGATGGGGACCTGGAAGGTTAGTATCGGCAGGAACTGAAATTGGCCCTTTGGTGTTGGTGGTGCCTGAACACCGTAACCAACCTCTCACTACTTGTCATAGAGGTGCAAAAAATTGGGCGTTTGGTGTTGGTGGTGCCTTAACATCGTAACCTCTCACAGTTACTCTTGCTGGGTGCAGGGCACAGGGACAGGACCTGCTGTTAAAAATTATATACAACATTTAAATTGTATGCACCTGTCATACAAGTGCAGAAAAATTAGGCCTTGGGGGTTGGTGGTGACCTAAACCAAAAACATTGTTGGAAGCTAGAAGAATCTAGGTTTAGGAATAGGATAGGCAGCATATGCAGTCTTGAAGGAATGGCAGACCCCTAGCAAATTCAATCTGTTACATCAGCATCAGTGGCTTGATAGCTGTTGCTGATCCAGGACTGATTCAATTTGATAAAAGTCAGCTGGTCAACAGATTCCATGGACAGACACACTCTTTTGTTCATCACAAAACCTCCAGCAGCACTGAACGTCTGTTCAGAAAGCACGCTGGAAGTAGGACAGGCCAGTAGCTCCATTGCATATTGAGCAAGTTCTGGCCAGTGGTCCATCCTCAAGACCCAGTATCCCAGTGAATGCTCAGCTGGAAAGGTCTCCAAGTCTGCTCTTGCACCTAGATAATCATGCACCATATGATGGAGAAGCTGCCGATGGTTGCTTAAACCTAACAGCCCTGGGTGCTGCTGAGGACTAAAGAACTGTTTACAGACATCGATCAGCCGGCCACCTTCTCAATCGCTCCTCCTTTGGCTGAACGATGCCTCAGAAACAGGAAAAGGAAGATCCCCCAATGGTGTGGGACTTTGTATGCCACATGCACACTGAACAAGAATACAAAAGTTGTAAGGGTACACAACAATTTTATTACATAAAGCACAAAAATTTTTTTTTTATATATATATACAACGCATATGTCTAAAAAAGAATAGACACACAATTAAAAAACCTTGCAAGTGTTGACAGACCAGTATCCGTACAGAAGACCCTTGGGTGTCATTGGTAGGATGAACCGGACACGACCCTACGCGTTTCGGGTTACAAACCCTTCATCAGGGGTCAACCAGGGTTCAGTACACAATGTCAACCTATTTGTGAGTATAAGTTGTATATTAGTATTGTCAAATTCATGAAACTTATGTCATACAAAGATTTAAAACAATAATATAGTATGTATTTATAACAAATATGGCAAAATACATGTCAGTGTTGTTCAGTTCATGAATCTTGTGACATCAAAGATTGAGCAGTATACAATGTGCATTTAACAAAAATATGACACTCTTTATAGATTTTTGAAGGTTGATACCTACCACAAGGGGAACTTCTTAGTAGGGGCAACTGGGCTGTCGATTAAAATCGGTGTCAACCGATGAGAGGATGTCAGGGGCTACAAGAACAGTATTCATTGGAAAAGAAAAAGCAACAGAATAGACCAATGTTGGCGGAAGCTGACCGGATCGAGGGCACCGCAGTGATCCGTCACTGGTCCAAGTAACTTGAGAGTAATAATGTCACTCAAACGAATCCCAAAATATCACTGAAATAATGATAGAATGAGGAGAAGTGAATAAGAACTCAAATGTGAATGATATAAGGCAAATTGAGGTTGGTTAGCAGAGAGGAAAATACTTCTCACATACCTCTGTCGAGTACATTATATTCGTGGCAAAGGGTAAGTATGATGTAAAGAGTAGGGTAATTGTCTGACGTGGAAATTCTCCTGGAGGGGAAAAAATATAAGTGGACAGAGCTGGGCAATGAGGGGGAGGGGGGAAGGGGGGAGGTGGAGTGATTGGTGGTGATATAAAGGAAAGGTCGGACGACCATAAGTGATTGATATGTAAGACATGCGTATCATGAAGAAAAAGCATAAGTGAGCGTGATAATCAAAAAAGGACAAGTGAAGATCATGTGGAATGCCATAGGATAAATAACCATAGAAATTACAAGGCAGTCAATCTGTATATCACCTGAGCAGATATGGCAAAGCTCGTATAATAGAAATAAGAGTAAAAATAGTTATCTAATAAAGATTGATGCAATCGGTGTTGCTGATATTGAACCTTATGAGTGTCCATATCATAAAGCCACAGGTGGAACAGAGAAAGACTTACATTGTTGCAGTCAAAGTAATTGACATAATAAAAGAATGAAGTAAGTGATAATAGAAATCATGCAGTATAAAATACAGTAAGGGTTAGAACGTGAAGGTATCCTGGAAGGCAGACAAGCACCATCAGCCGATGTATACATCACATGCAAGAGTATCCAATGTGCAAATATAAAGACCCCTCAGATTGCAGCCGTGCTGGGTATAGTGGGAGTAAGGATAAATACTTACCTTCGTCTTGTTCACCTCGACGTGGACATCCTCTGCAGATAAGACCTCGTGAGCCGTCTGCTATAAGGCGTCCCGAATGACGCCGGCGGCTGCGCAGTAGGAAGAGGTCCTATGACCTCTGAAAAGGGGCCAATCGTGATCACTTGTCGGCGGAGCGCGGCGCCCGCCCACAACCAGCAGGAAGTGAAGAGAAGAGCGCCGCGTTACCTCGGCAACCAGCGATGGAAGGGGAAGTGCGTCACCACAGAGGCAGAGAGGGTGAGCTTCCCAAGGCAGGGGACGACTATGTGAGAAGTGCCCCCTGCCTGCGCCAGGGGTAACTACAACACCCGGCCAGCGAGCGCCACATTGGGAAAAGACATTAAAGAAAAAAGAAAAAAGGAGAAAGGAGAAAAAGAAGATATAGAAAGAAAGAAAAGAGAAACTGAAGCTCGTATAAGGAAAGGGACCATATAAATTAATCCATAAATGTTTATGCTGGGGTTTGTATTTAATGTAGGGATATGTTCCAGGATATGTTCCAAACAATGTCCCAAGGGTCTAATGTATCACAATAAACAATAGGATATATACATCGAACATTATAGAGGACCATACAAAAGATTATATTGGATTGTGGGGGATCAGGGATAAAGTTTGCAGTTTAAGGAACAAACAAAAACAATTCCTAGTAGGGTTATAGTAATTACAGTGATTTGATATAAACATGATAATAACTTCATAAATTTACATTGGTAAAGAGAAACGTTGTTATCGAAATGATAATGTAAAAACCTATTATTGTTCCCATCCGCCCGATGAGAACCCCTCCAAAAATGGCTTGAAACTCACCATATCGTTTAATCCTGGAGGTTTGGTTGCCTCCAGGTAAAGAATCCATCTAGTTTCTCTTTGTAATAGCACCTTGTTCCAATCCCCTCCACGGGGATTGGGGTGCACTCTGTCTAGGACAAAGAATTTTGGGCCAGGGAATTGGCCTGCATGTATATCACGTACATGTCTTCCCAGAGGAAGGTCTGGGTCGCATTTACGCATACTTGTAATGTGTCTTGAGATGCGTTTGTGCAATGCCAGCTTGGTTTTCCCAATATAATAACTGCCACATGGGCATGAAAGAAAGTAAACCACTCCTACCGTCTTGCAATTAGCAAAATGGGTGGGTTTGAATGGTTTGCCATTTGGGAGTTTGATCTTATTGGAGGTGTTCAAATGTTGGCAATGATTACAGCCACCACAGGAGAATGTGCCAAACCTCTTGCAGGGATCCTTCCTGAATTTTCCAACGAATTGGCTCTGGGTTAGATGGTCTCGCAGAGACTTAGATTTTCTGTACGTTATGGACGGTTTCTCTGATACAAAAGGACTAATATTGGGGTCAATCAGTAAGAGATGCCAATATTTTTCGATTGTCTTACGAATCTTTTGATGTTGTTCCGTATACTGAAGTATTATTCTTGGTGATGTGAACTCTTTTTTAGATACATTTGTAATGGTTTTATTGTGAAAGATTAGGTTTTGTCTGGTATGGGAGATAGCACGATTGTAAGCTTTTTTGAGGCAAGACTTAGTATAGCCTCGAAGGAGGAGCCGCTGTCGAAGATTATCGGCCTCTAATTTGAACTGGGAATCTAATGAACAATTTCTTCGGATGCGAAGATATTGACTATACGGTATTGAACGGATGAGAGGTTGCGGGTGGGAACTGGTCGCATGGAGGATTGTGTTGGCAGCCATGGGTTTGCGGTATAATGAAGTTTGAAAATTACCAAGAGAATCCTTCTTGATAGTTATATCTAGGAAATTGATGGCATACTGGTCAAATGTCATGGTAAATTTCAGGTTAAAGGTGTTATTGTTTAGGCGTATCATGAATTCTCCTAGTTGATCTTCAGAACCACTCCATACTATAAATACATCATCGATGTAACGGTACCAAGACATAACATGTCTGGTCCATGGACTCAATAACTCTTCCGAGAAGATATGGCGTTCCCACTCCCCCAGGTACAGATTGGCGTAGGATGGGGCACAAGAAGTCCCCATCGCTACGCCCTGTACCTGGAGGTAGTGGGAACCATCAAAAGAAAAAATATTGTGGGTCAGAATGAATTCTAAACCCCGCACAACAAAGTCATTCATATCATCATGAGTGTGGTCTGATTGTGACAGAATGTGGTCAATGATGTGGATGCCCTGTTGGTGTGGTATCGAACTGTAGAGGGCTTCTACATCGATAGCCACCAACAGGGCATCCGGAGGAACCGAAAGAGATTCCAAAATAGTCAAAAGATGAATAGTGTCTTTGACATAAGACGGCAGATTTTCAACAAAAGGTCTTAACTTCGAATCTATTAGTTTACTCAAATTTTCTGAGATGCTACCGCATCCTGACACAATGGGGCGACCGGGTGGTTTTTTTGCATTTTTGTGAATTTTTGGTAAACTATAGAAAGTTGGGACCATAGGGTGTTGGATCCGTAGAAAATTCCACGTTGGTTTATCTAAGATGTTTTGTAGATATGCATGATCGACCATTGTATAAAATTCTAGATTGAATTTGTTTACACACTCTTTAGGTACAGGTTTGTACCATTCCCTATTGCGCAAGATGTTGTTGCACATTTCCCTGTACTGTGAGTTTGAAAGAATTACAATATTCCCTCCTTTGTCTGATGATTTAAGGGTTAGATCATATTGTTTGATCAGAGATTTTAGTGCAATTTCTTCCGAGGAAGACAGGTTTGAAGTAGTCAAAGGTAATTTCAATTTCTGAATTTCTTGCGCCGTTAAGGTGACAAATGCAGCTAAATTAGCATTCAGACTCAAGGAGGGAAACTTGTCGGATTTTTTATGAAACCTCGTGTGTTGATTGGGAATCGAGGATTTGGTTGTTGTATCTACAAGGTTCAAAAGGGAATCAAGGTCGATGTTATCTATGAGGTCCCCACTTTCTTGTTCCTCCAATAATGTTAGTAAGCTGTCTAAGGCCTCATCTTGTGCAGTTTTGCATGTTGATGGTGGAGAGGAGCTATTTGTTTTAGTGCCCTGGGCAAATTGTGATTGTAATAATACTTTTCTTGCAAACAGATTTAAATCTTTGATGATGGAGAATTTATCCGTTTTAGAATGTGGGCAGAAACTTAGGCCTTTTGATAAAAGAGACAGTTCACTCAAAGTGAGAGGATAGTCTGTCAAATTTATAACGTCACATGATGTGGACATATTGTCAATCTGGTTGGAAAAACCGTTCTCCTGTCTTGTGTCAGGGTGCGGGGCTAACGAGGGAGTTGTATATATTATTCCGGATCGGTTTGCCCTAAAAAACCATCTGAGTCCTCGTTCTCAGAGGTTCCTATGTCTGTTTGAGCTGGTATAGGTATTGACCGTTTCGTTTGTTTGGAAGATTGTTCCGCTAAATTGACCATCTGTCTAGTTTGTCTGATGTTTTGAGCACTAGCAGCAGCTAAAGGTGGACGATTCGGTAGTGTCCCCTCAGTAATGAGTTTTTTTGAGGGGTTTTTTACACTCCTATTTGGTGATGTGCGTTTAGTTTTTGATGATTTTCTGGGGTTATCGAGTTTATAGGAGGATGATGAAATAGATGAGTTCAGGGAGGAGTTTGAACCGAATTGGTCTCTAGAAGGTCGAAGGCCCCTCTGATTGGAATAACCCTGTTTTTGTGACCATCTATATGCCTGATGTTCCCTAAATGCTGTTCTATCCCTACAGATTTTGCGCTCTTTCTTAGTGATATTTTCACTTATTGTTTTATCCAATTGGACTCTAATATTGGTCTCCATGTTTTTATACCTGGATGATTCTTGAAAGGGAGTAAGTTTTTCGTATATTTTATCGATTTTCAATTCTAAGTTTTTTATACGCTTGTTATACTCTTCAATGAGCAAAGACATCATATTTTTGGAGCATACTTGTAGGTTTGATTCCCACCGTTTCTTGAAAGCATCGTCCAGGTCTTCCATGGTCGGGAAGATCTGGATTCTTAATCCGAAAGGATTGATATCCTCTTTAATATATTGTTCGAAGTTTTCAATATGGAGGTGTAAGTTTGTCTTTTTTTCTACAGTTTTTTTAAGTTGGAAAAATAGTGAGTCCATTTCGGACTCATGAGCCTCTTTTTTCCCTTGTTCCCTATAGGACGACAGAATAGATTCGAAATTTTTTCCTTTGAACATGATTGTGGACCCAGACTAACAAATAATAAATACAGTAACCTAAATCTTGAGTTTTTTAGAACAAATAACAATGATAGAAAATAGTATTGTTGTAATGTGGTATTGGGTGATAGGAACAATTGAGGGGGGGTGGGTATCTTCTACCCGGATACAAAGTAGATTAGGTAGAACCTATCGCTCAATACCCAGTGTGAGTGGCCATCATCCCGATTAGTAGGAAAAGGAAGATCCCCCAATGGTGTGGGACTTTGTATGCCACATGCACACTGAACAAGAATACAAAAGTTGTAAGGGTACACAACAATTTTATTACATAAAGCACAAAAATTTTTTTTTTTTTTTTATATATATACAACGTATATGTCTAAAAAAGAATAGACACACAATTAAAAAACCTTGCAAGTGTTGACAGACCAGTATCCGTACAGAAGACCCTTGGGTGTCATTGGTAGGATGAACCGGACACGACCCTACGCGTTTCGGGTTACAAACCCTTCATCAGGGGTCAACCAGGGTTCAGTACACAATGTCAACCTATTTGTGAGTATAAGTTGTATATTAGTATTGTCAAATTCATGAAACTTATGTCATACAAAGATTTAAAACAATAATATAGTATGTATTTATAACAAATATGGCAAAATACATGTCAGTGTTGTTCAGTTCATGAATCTTGTGACATCAAAGATTGAGCAGTATACAATGTGCATTTAACAAAAATATGACACTCTTTATAGATTTTTGAAGGTTGATACCTACCACAAGGGGAACTTCTTAGTAGGGGCAACTGGGCTGTCGATTAAAATCGGTGTCAACCGATGAGAGGATGTCAGGGGCTACAAGAACAGTATTCATTGGAAAAGAAAAAGCAACAGAATAGACCAATGTTGGCGGAAGCTGACCGGATCGAGGGCACCGCAGTGATCCGTCACTGGTCCAAGTAACTTGAGAGTAATAATGTCACTCAAACGAATCCCAAAATATCACTGAAATAATGATAGAATGAGGAGAAGTGAATAAGAACTCAAATGTGAATGATATAAGGCAAATTGAGGTTGGTTAGCAGAGAGGAAAATACTTCTCACATACCTCTGTCGAGTACATTATATTCGTGGCAAAGGGTAAGTATGATGTAAAGAGTAGGGTAATTGTCTGACGTGGAAATTCTCCTGGAGGGGAAAAAATATAAGTGGACAGAGCTGGGCAATGAGGGGGAGGGGGGAAGGGGGGAGGTGGAGTGATTGGTGGTGATATAAAGGAAAGGTCGGACGACCATAAGTGATTGATATGTAAGACATGCGTATCATGAAGAAAAAGCATAAGTGAGCGTGATAATCAAAAAAGGACAAGTGAAGATCATGTGGAATGCCATAGGATAAATAACCATAGAAATTACAAGGCAGTCAATCTGTATATCACCTGAGCAGATATGGCAAAGCTCGTATAATAGAAATAAGAGTAAAAATAGTTATCTAATAAAGATTGATGCAATCGGTGTTGCTGATATTGAACCTTATGAGTGTCCATATCATAAAGCCACAGGTGGAACAGAGAAAGACTTACATTGTTGCAGTCAAAGTAATTGACATAATAAAAGAATGAAGTAAGTGATAATAGAAATCATGCAGTATAAAATACAGTAAGGGTTAGAACGTGAAGGTATCCTGGAAGGCAGACAAGCACCATCAGCCGATGTATACATCACATGCAAGAGTATCCAATGTGCAAATATAAAGACCCCTCAGATTGCAGCCGTGCTGGGTATAGTGGGAGTAAGGATAAATACTTACCTTCGTCTTGTTCACCTCGACGTGGACATCCTCTGCAGATAAGACCTCGTGAGCCGTCTGCTATAAGGCGTCCCGAATGACGCCGGCGGCTGCGCAGTAGGAAGAGGTCCTATGACCTCTGAAAAGGGGCCAATCGTGATCACTTGTCGGCGGAGCGCGGCGCCCGCCCACAACCAGCAGGAAGTGAAGAGAAGAGCGCCGCGTTACCTCGGCAACCAGCGATGGAAGGGGAAGTGCGTCACCACAGAGGCAGAGAGGGTGAGCTTCCCAAGGCAGGGGACGACTATGTGAGAAGTGCCCCCTGCCTGCGCCAGGGGTAACTACAACACCCGGCCAGCGAGCGCCACATTGGGAAAAGACATTAAAGAAAAAAGAAAAAAGGAGAAAGGAGAAAAAGAAGATATAGAAAGAAAGAAAAGAGAAACTGAAGCTCGTATAAGGAAAGGGACCATATAAATTAATCCATAAATGTTTATGCTGGGGTTTGTATTTAATGTAGGGATATGTTCCAGGATATGTTCCAAACAATGTCCCAAGGGTCTAATGTATCACAATAAACAATAGGATATATACATCGAACATTATAGAGGACCATACAAAAGATTATATTGGATTGTGGGGGATCAGGGATAAAGTTTGCAGTTTAAGGAACAAACAAAAACAATTCCTAGTAGGGTTATAGTAATTACAGTGATTTGATATAAACATGATAATAACTTCATAAATTTACATTGGTAAAGAGAAACGTTGTTATCGAAATGATAATGTAAAAACCTATTATTGTTCCCATCCGCCCGATGAGAACCCCTCCAAAAATGGCTTGAAACTCACCATATCGTTTAATCCTGGAGGTTTGGTTGCCTCCAGGTAAAGAATCCATCTAGTTTCTCTTTGTAATAGCACCTTGTTCCAATCCCCTCCACGGGGATTGGGGTGCACTCTGTCTAGGACAAAGAATTTTGGGCCAGGGAATTGGCCTGCATGTATATCACGTACATGTCTTCCCAGAGGAAGGTCTGGGTCGCATTTACGCATACTTGTAATGTGTCTTGAGATGCGTTTGTGCAATGCCAGCTTGGTTTTCCCAATATAATAACTGCCACATGGGCATGAAAGAAAGTAAACCACTCCTACCGTCTTGCAATTAGCAAAATGGGTGGGTTTGAATGGTTTGCCATTTGGGAGTTTGATCTTATTGGAGGTGTTCAAATGTTGGCAATGATTACAGCCACCACAGGAGAATGTGCCAAACCTCTTGCAGGGATCCTTCCTGAATTTTCCAACGAATTGGCTCTGGGTTAGATGGTCTCGCAGAGACTTAGATTTTCTGTACGTTATGGACGGTTTCTCTGATACAAAAGGACTAATATTGGGGTCAATCAGTAAGAGATGCCAATATTTTTCGATTGTCTTACGAATCTTTTGATGTTGTTCCGTATACTGAAGTATTATTCTTGGTGATGTGAACTCTTTTTTAGATACATTTGTAATGGTTTTATTGTGAAAGATTAGGTTTTGTCTGGTATGGGAGATAGCACGATTGTAAGCTTTTTTGAGGCAAGACTTAGTATAGCCTCGAAGGAGGAGCCGCTGTCGAAGATTATCGGCCTCTAATTTGAACTGGGAATCTAATGAACAATTTCTTCGGATGCGAAGATATTGACTATACGGTATTGAACGGATGAGAGGTTGCGGGTGGGAACTGGTTGCATGGAGGATTGTGTTGGCAGCCATGGGTTTGCGGTATAATGAAGTTTGAAAATTACCAAGAGAATCCTTCTTGATAGTTATATCTAGGAAATTGATGGCATACTGGTCAAATGTCATGGTAAATTTCAGGTTAAAGGTGTTATTGTTTAGGCGTATCATGAATTCTCCTAGTTGATCTTCAGAACCACTCCATACTATAAATACATCATCGATGTAACGGTACCAAGACATAACATGTCTGGTCCATGGACTCAATAACTCTTCCGAGAAGATATGGCGTTCCCACTCCCCCAGGTACAGATTGGCGTAGGATGGGGCACAAGAAGTCCCCATCGCTACGCCCTGTACCTGGAGGTAGTGGGAACCATCAAAAGAAAAAATATTGTGGGTCAGAATGAATTCTAAACCCCGCACAACAAAGTCATTCATATCATCATGAGTGTGGTCTGATTGTGACAGAATGTGGTCAATGATGTGGATGCCCTGTTGGTGTGGTATCGAACTGTAGAGGGCTTCTACATCGATAGCCACCAACAGGGCATCCGGAGGAACCGAAAGAGATTCTAAAATAGTCAAAAGATGAATAGTGTCTTTGACATAAGACGGCAGATTTTCAACAAAAGGTCTTAACTTCGAATCTATTAGTTTACTCAAATTTTCTGAGATGCTACCGCATCCTGACACAATGGGGCGACCGGGTGGTTTTTTTGCATTTTTGTGAATTTTTGGTAAACTATAGAAAGTTGGGACCATAGGGTGTTGGATCCGTAGAAAATTCCACGTTGGTTTATCTAAGATGTTTTGTAGATATGCATGATCGACCATTGTATAAAATTCTAGATTGAAATGTTTACACACTCTTTAGGTACAGGTTTGTACCATTCCCTATTGCGCAAGATGTTGTTGCACATTTCCCTGTACTGTGAGTTTGAAAGAATTACAATATTCCCTCCTTTGTCTGATGATTTAAGGGTTAGATCATATTGTTTGATCAGAGATTTTAGTGCAATTTCTTCCGAGGAAGACAGGTTTGAAGTAGTCAAAGGTAATTTCAATTTCTGAAAACATTGTTGGAAGCTAGAAGAATCTAGGTTTAGGAATAGGATAGGCAGCATATGCAGTCTTGAAGGAATGGCAGACCCCTAGCAAATTCAATCTGTTACATCAGCATCAGTGGCTTGATAGCTGTTGCTGATCCAGGACTGATTCAATTTGATAAAAGTCAGCTGGTCAACAGATTCCATGGAAAGACACACTCTTTTGTTCATCACAAAACCTCCAGCAGCACTGAACGTCTGTTCAGAAAGCACGCTGGAAGTAGGACAGGCCAGTAGCTCCATTGCATATTGAGCAAGTTCTGGCCAGTGGTCCATCCTCAAGACCCAGTATCCCAGTGAATGCTCAGCTGGAAAGGTCTCCAAGTCTGCTCTTGCACCTAGATAATCATGCACCATATGATGGAGAAGCTGCCGATGGTTGCTTAAACCTAACAGCCCTGGGTGCTGCTGAGGACTAAAGAACTGTTTACAGACATCGATCAGCCGGCCACCTTCTCAATCGCTCCTCCTTTGGCTGAACGATGCCTCAGGAACATGTCCAGAGAATGTTAACTCCACAGTGTCTGGAAGGTGTTACACACATTTTTTTCAAGGCCTCCTCAAGATGTTTCATCCTCTGCTCCCTCTGCGAAGGCAGGATGAGCTCTGCCACTGTAATCTTGTAACGTGGATCAAGAAGGGTTCCCTCTCCTTGATAGCACAAATCCTCGAGTCCTTTTGCAGGCTTTGCAGAATCATGGAGCCCATGTAACGTAAGTTGGAGGAGGCGTGAGCTTCTGAGTCCTCTGGGTCACTAAGGATGACATTGTCAGCAGGAGCAACCTCTCCCAAACCATGTACAACTCCTGGGGTTTCTGGGGAATCAAAACCATCCCTTGAAGACTGCTGTATGCTATCCTCTACATCCATGCTGCCGCAATCCTCCTCCTCTTCTTCCTGTGTGTTTTGTGGCCCTGCAGGAATGATATCTGCATAAAGGGGACCTTGTGAGGAAAGGAATTCCTCCTCTCCCTCCCGCTGTTCTGCCTCAAGTGCCCTGTCAATGATTCCACTAAGCGTGTGCTCCAGCAGGTAGACTAGAGGGATAGTGTCACTGATGCATGCATCGTCTCCGCTCACCATCCTTGTGGCCTCCTCAAATGGGGACAGGATGGTGCATGCATCATTTATCAAAAGCCACTGGCATGGCAAAAAAAGCCAAGCTCCCCTGAGCCTGTCCTTGTGCCATACTCACACAGGTACTCATTGATGGCCCTCTGCTGCATGTGCAGCTGCTGCAGCATTGCCAAAGGAAGAAGAGGAGAAGGAGGAGGTGGTGGTGGAGTAGCCAGACATGGCAGAACCAGCACCAGCTTTTTGGAGGCATGGTGGCAAAACAAGCTGCAACACTGAACCTTGTCCTGCATCCTTCCCAGCTGCCAGCAGAGTTACCCAGTGCTCCGTCAACTAAATATAATGTCCCTGTCCATGCCTGCTTGACCAAGAGCCGGCAGTAATGTGCACCTACCTGCTGACTGCTCTGTTCAACGAGGCCAAAACACTACCTTCCACATGATGGTAGACAGCCGGATTGGCCTTACGTGAAAATAAATGCGTTTTGGTACCTGCCACTTCGGTACAGCACATTCCACAAGCCAAGCTAGCATTAAGACGCTGAGCATGTGGATGGCTGGGATAGTATTTCTTTCTACCGTTCAGCAACTAGGGTAGTGAAATTTGCCTGCAGCTCAAATCAAGCAGTGGTGTACTGCTAACAGATTGGGTGCAAGTCACTGTGGCACTCATGGCTATACCATCATCCCTCTCATTGCATGTATTTGAGAAGGCATGAGGTATAGTAGGGTTAGAGATCCCAGATGAGGAGCAAGGTGAAGTATGCTTGTTTTGATCTTGTGGCTCTTTCAGGTGCTGTTGCCAACGGACTGCATGGCAGGTTGTCAAATGCCTTGTCAAGCATGTGGTGCCTAAGTGGCTGGTGTTCTGGCCACACTTGATCTGCTTCAGACAGATGTTGCAAACAGCAACACTGTGGTCTACAGCACATGTGCTGAAAAAAGCCCACACTAATGAACTTTTGGAAGTCCGTGGGGAGTTTGCAGCACCCTGCACTTGTGGAGCTCTGTGCTGTGATGCAATAGTTGGCTACTCCTATGGCGGCCCCTGGAGCACATCCTGCCTCGTTGGAGTTGTGCCTCCTCCCCTCACTTTCCTCCTCTATCCTGTCAGGCACCCAAGTACAGTCAGTGACCTCATCATCCCCTCCCTCCTCGTCTATGGAGCAAACTTGGCAGTATGCTGCAGCTGTGGGAACATAACTGCTAGTTTCTTGTCCGTCATTGTCACCCCTCTCTCTAGGCTCACGTTATTCCCTTCATCAACCTGCAAATCAGCATCACAGCTTTCAAATTGCTGCGCATCCTCCAGCAGCATTTCACTGATACTATGATCGAATAATTCAGGTGACTCCTCCGTGCATGATGGTGGGGTAACAGAAGGAGTAGCTGTGGAAAAGGAGCCTGTGAAACGGGCCGCTTTGGCAGCTGTGGTGGAAGGCAAACTGCTGTGAGCGTGGGTGTCAGAGAATGAGGAGGATGAGGATGGCTTATTTATCCACTCCACCAACTCTTCTAAATGTTGTGGCTGAATAACACGGGCAGCACCGGAATGAAAGGATGGGTGTCCCCCGCCTGCAGAGGATGCACCATGTCGACTGTGACAACAACTTTTTACTGTGGACACAGAGGCTGCTTGCCCTCTTTTCATGGCCTGTGAATGTCTGCCTCACCTTGTCGGCCTTTCGGACATGATTTGGGTTTGGTCTTTATGTAGTCTATTTACAGGTAATCAGCAGCATTTTTTTATTGATCCCACTTATATGTAAATTGATCTTATATGTGAATGGTCCTTAATTTTGTCCAAAGCTAGCATCCAAGGCACTTGATTACACATTTTCCTATGATGTGGGTTTTGGGGGGCTTTTTATTACTGGTTGATCAATACATAATATATATAATGCATTGCTGATATGTACTGAACTGATAGATAGATACTCAATGGCCTGATATCTATTTAATTGCCCTATATACAGATAGAGATCAATATAGGGTATACTGAACTGACCAATAGATACACAATGGCCTGATATCTAATCAATTGCCCTATATAATGCTTTGCGAAAGTTTTTGGCCCCCTTGAACTTTTCGACCTTTTGCCACATTTCAGGCTTTAAACATAAAGATATAAAACTGTATTTTTTTGTGAAGAATCAACAACAAGTGGAACACAATCATGAAGTGGAATGAAATTTATTGGATATTTCAAACTTTTTTAACAAATAAAAAACTGAAAAATTGGGCGTGCAAAATTATTCAGCCCCCTTAAGTTAATACTTTGTAGCGACACCTTTTGCTGCAATTACAGCTGTAAGTCGCTTGGGGTATGTCCCTATCAGTTTTGCACATCGAGAGACTGAAATTTTTGCCCATTCCTCCTTGCAAAACAGCTCGAGCTCAGTGAGCTTGGATGGAGATCGTTTGTGAACAGCAGTTTTCAGTTCTTTCCACAGATTCTCGATTGTATTCAGGTCTGGACTTTGACTTGGCCATTCTAACACCTGGATATGTTTATTTGTGAACCATTCCATTGTAGATTTTGCTTTATGTTTTGGATCATTGTCTTGTTGGAAGAAAAATCTCCGTCCCAGTCTCAGGTCTTTTGCAGACTCCATCAGGTTTTCTTCCGGAATGGTCCTGTATTTGGCTCTATTCATCCTCCCATCAATTTTAACCATCTTCCCTGTCCCTGCTGAAGAAAAGAAGGCCCAAACCATGATGCTGCCACCACCATGTTTGACAGTGGGGATGGTGTGTTCAGGGTGATGAGCTGTGTTGCTTTTACGCCAAACATAATGTTTGGCATTGTTGCCAAAAAGTTTGATTTTGGTTTCATCTGACCAGAGCACCTTCTTCCACATGTTTGGTGTGTCTTCCAGGTGGCTTGTGGCAAACTTTAAACAACACTTTTTATGGATATCTTTAAGAAATGGCTTACTTCCTGACACTCTTCCATAAAGGCCAGATTTGTGCAGTATACGACTGATTGTTGTCCTATGGACAGAGTCTCCCACCTCAGCTGTAGATCTCTGCAGTTCATCCAGAGTGATCATGGGCCTCTTGGCTGCATCTCTGATTAGTCTTTTCCTTGTATGAGCTGAAAGTTTAGAGGGATGGCCAGGTCTTCGTAGATTTGCAGTGGTCTCATACTCCTTCCATTTCAATATTATCGCTTGCACAGTGCCCCTTGGGATTTTTAAAGCTTGGGAAATCTTTTTGTATCCATATCCGGCTTTAAACTTCTCCACAACAGTATCTCGGACCTGCCTGGTGTGTTCCTTGTTCTTCATGATGCTCTCTGCGCTTTAAAAGGACCTCTGAGACTATCACAGTGCAGGTGCATTTATACGGAGACTTGATTACACACAGGTGGATTCTATTTATCATCATTAGTCATTTAGGTCAACATTGGATCATTCAGAGATCCTCACTGAACTTCTGGAGAGAGTTTGCTGCACTGAATGTAAAGGGACTGAATAATTTTGCACGCTCAATTTTTCAGTTTTTTATTTGTTAACAAAGTTTGAAATATCCAATAAATTTCGTTCCACTTCATGACTGTGTCCCACTTGTTGTTGATTCTTCACAAAAAAATTAGTTTTATATCTTTATGTTTGAAGCCTGAAATGTGGAAAAAGGTCACAAAGTTCAAGGAGGCAGAATACTTTTGCAAGGCACTGTAAATATATATATAATATATATATATATATATATATATATATATATATATATATATATATACACACACATACATATATATATATATATATATATATATATATATATATATATAGCACTTCTCAAAAAAAATTAACCTCCTTGGCGGTATTCCCGAGTGTGGCTCAGGTTGGAATTTCAGTGCCATTAGCGGTAAAATTAATTGACCTTAGTTTGCCCCCCAGTGCCCTTGTCTGCTGTTTTACTGTACTATATATATATATTTTTTACTATAAATAGTAAAACTAAAATATATATATATTTTTTTTACTGTGTGTGTATATATATATATATATATATATATATATATATATATATATATATATAGATAGATATAGATATATATATAGATATAGATATAGATATAGATATAGATATACACATATATATGAATGTGCCTGTTATGTTTCTGACACCACAGTCACTTAAAACACCTCAGGGTGTTCTGATTTTTAGGACACTGGCTGTTTAACAATGGAAATACTTAATGTGTTTTTAGTGACTGTGGTATTGAAACATGACCGGACGAAGGATTTTGAGCTGTTTGAGCATTCAAAGTGTTTTTTTAATATGCCAGGAAAAAAGCACTAAGCAGTTTTGTTAATGTTAAAAATAAAACAACCTAATGGATAGACCACTGTAGGCTTGATAGTAATTATATGGGAATCCGCCAATCAATTGTTTTACGGAGTTACACTATGTCCCTATCATCATTTTTCATATGCCTGCGAATACCGGATCTGAGCAGCTATCTGTCACATTTGGAGTGACACCAGGCGGATTCCCATATAATTTCTATCAAGCCTACAGTGGTCTATCCATTAGGTTGGGTGACCAATTGTCTCTGGTAAGCTGCTATATTGCTTCCTTTGGTGATCCTTCACGGGTGTTCCTCCTCCTGTATCCCTGGGTTTACAACGTGGAATTAGGATTTACCTGCTGGGACTTGTGGTTCCTTAATATTCCTTTTAACACCATACATGTATATTTTGCTGCACCGTTTGATCATTGATTGATCCTCAGCTTTCTTCCTTTCGGTGTATGTACTATTGATTTGATTCACACATATGTTTATGAGTATTTTGTCACATTCAATTTGATGCACTAACTTGATCAGTAACACAGTGTGTTTATATACCAAAATATTTTTTGAGTATATATTTTTAGTATTCATTTATATATACAATTTTGTTATTAATCATGCATTGTCTTTTCACCTAATATTTTTTGTTAGCGCTACACATTGTTCTATTACTGTTTTGGATTTTTTATATGAGTCCATGTGTGCTGCTTTCACTTATTATATAATTTCAACACTCACCTGACCTAAATCCAATTGAACACCTCCTGGACATTATGTTTCGGTCTATCTGACACTGCCAGATTGCACCACAATCTGTTAAGGAGCTCAGAGATGCCCTGGTCCAGATCTAGGAACCATCCGTCATCTCATTAGGAGCTTGCCCCGATGTTGTCATGCATGCATACAAGCACCTGGGGCCATACAACTACTGAGTACCATTTTGAGTTGCTGCAATACAATTTCAGCAAAATGGACTAGCCTGTTACATCGTTTTTCACTTTGATTTTGGGGTGTCTTTGAATTCAGCCCTCTGTAGGTTGATAATTTTCATCTCCATCAAACAATGTGGCATCCTTTCCTTCCTAACACATTACCGAGTCCATATCAGTATAGATATCCAGCATGAGGTTTTTCCCGTTTGAGATCTGATGTGTTTTCAAAGTGTTCCTTTCATTTTTTTGAGCAGTGTGTGTGGATAGATAGATAGATAGATAGATAGATAGATAGATAGATAGATAGATAGATAGATAGATAGATAGATAGATAGATAGATAGATAGATAGATAGATAGATAGATAGATAGATAGATAGATAGATAGATAGATAGATAGATAGATAGATAGATAGATAGATAGATAGATAGATAGATAGATAGATAGATAGATAGATAGATAGATAGATAGATAGATAGATAGATAGATAGATAGATCTCTTAAAATATATTATGCTCTGTAATAAGAAATGCTCCAACAGAGTGGATGGCAGATGTTTTTAAGTTGAACATTTTGCAGATAAATTATGCTTCTCCATGCAGGATTTTTCTATCATACTTAAGATGAGATTTATTATTAAGTGGCCCTATTCAAAAGAATGACGCCTTGTCATTTGGTACACTCTCAAAAATCAATTGGTTAGAAAAGAAGTTGAAAAATACTGGTATTTATTGCTAAGTGATCCCAGTACCTGCTATTCCTTACAAAAGATCAAAGTCCATAAGGAACTGTCTTGTATAGGGTTACTACAGGGGGACAGATAAATATGACCTTTGTAAAAGAAAAGGCAACTTTAGATGCAGATGTTGTGATTTTTTTAATTAATTAAAGAAGATGACACCTTACACCAATGGGGTCATGTTTTGGCATCATGTGAAACAGAGGGAATTTGATGATGATATGCCTTTGTGATGCTTTCTACATAGAAAAGATTCAAGGACCTTTTACTCCTTGGATGGAGGGGCGGGCATACCCTTACTATAGAGATACCAAAGGACCAGTTTAAATTCCATTCAGTTCACCATCAAGCATGGGGTGTTGTCTTGAGAGTGGCGGACTTTAAGCCTTCAAAATCTCCCCTTCTTGGACACCTAAGTGGGTAATCTTGAGTACTTGCTCTGTGATATGCCTTGATGAGCATATCTACTCTTAATGGGTAGGAATGGGCCAAACACCCCCTTTTCGGTTTGCAGCAGAACTCCCGAACAGGGAAAATGTTCTAAGCTGACCAACAAACCCCATTGAAGTCTATGGGAAGCCGAGCAGGAAAAAAAAAAAAGTGCCCATTTTGAAGGCTTGTATGCAAGTTATTGGTCATAAAAGGACTATGGGGGTCTGGGTATTACCCTAAGGGACATGTATATTAAAAAATAAAAAAATTAAAAACAATAGTTTTTGCTGGGGCAGTGATTTTAATTATGCTTAAAATGCAACAATGGAAAAGATCCTTTAAATATAGTTCCTTGGGGGACCACCTTAATGTGCCTGTAAAGTGGCACATCTGTAGCATGCATAAAACATGCTACAGCAAAAATGACATTTCTAAAGGAAAAAAAAAAACAAGTCAAATCCAATTTAAAGTGACTCTCTGTTACAATTGCCGACACACAACTATTGAAGAAATAAAGAAAAAAACAGCATGGGGTCCCCCCAGTCCATACCAAGCGGTACCACTGGGTGATGTAGCCAGGTGGCCCCACCCATTGCTTATATAAGGAATGTCAAAGCGCATTCATTTTTCGGGTCCGGCGGGTGGCATGATTGAAGATGGATTTACATCGAGGGACACTAGTTTTTTTTTTATTTTTTAATAAAGGATTTGTCAAAACTGTCTCTTGTCTTTATTACTTTTTTACACTTTTTTGGTGAATGGGTAGAGGTACTATGTACCTGATACTCATTCCTATGGGGGGGGCCTGCATCTGGGGGCTGCCTTGTTAAAGAGGGCTTCCAGATTCTGGTATCTTGCCTGCAGACCCTAACAACATCCCAGGGTTGTTGGGAAGAGGCCCTTGTCCCCATTAACAGTGAGGCAAGGTGCTTTGGGGAGGGGGGGGGCAAAGCCCCCCTCTGCCCCAAAGCACCCACCTGATGTTGAGGGCATGTGGCCTGGTATGGTTCAGGAGGGGGGCACTCGCTCCCCCCTTTCCCGACCTGCCAGTCTGCATGTCCAGATAAGGGTCTGGTATGGATTCTGAGGGGACCCCACGCCATTTTCTTATTTATCTTTAACTGGCACTTTTTTTTTTTTTTTTTTTTATCGTTCAGGTGTCAGCGGGGAAACCCATTGACAGCTGATGACTCATCCGTTGGAAAGGACACAGAGGCTTGCATCCCAGGCCCCACTCCTTAACAACCAGCTTACACTGCGCCCTAATTTCCGGTCGCTCATCCCTATTAATGGGTGCCTGAACAGGATCCTTAGAGAAGTTCAGTGGTAAACATTGTTTTTAATTTTCTAATTTTAGGGAGGAATAACATGTGGATAGTTTTATGGATGTACTTGTTTGCTTCCCCTGCAGTCCTTGAGGGAATCCTTTAAGGCTCATCTTCTAAATCATTGACTTTTATGATAGAAAGTTAGAAACATCCTGTGCTGCATGATGAAGCAGAATTATCTGCAAAATGTTCCTACCATCCACACAATATACAGTGTGTGTGTATATATATATAAATATCTATCTATATATAAATATATATATATATATATATATATATAGACTGGAATTGATATTATATGGGAGGATAAGCAGATAGCTATAGATTTTACAAAGAAAAGATGACCACAAATTCAAAACTTTGGTTTTGAAGATGTATTTTATAATATTTTAACCTCCCTGGCGGTCAGATTATGTCCAGATTTCTGTGCTAAAAGTGGTACATTGTTTTGCATAGAAATCTGTTGTTTTACATTTTAAAACTCACCTTCCCCTGTGATCCCCCACCATCCTCCCCCGCCATCCTTCCGCTGTCCTCCCGCTGTGTGCTCGGCTGATGCCGGCACTTGCCTTCCTGTTCCCTTCCCTGCCATTCCCTGCCAGCGTTGCGACGCAGGGGGGTGGAACCGGCGGCAAATTCAAAAGTGTAAATACACTGGATTACAATATATCAGTGTGTTTGTGTGTTCTAGTTTTTGAATTTGCCCCGGTTCCACCCCCTGCGACGTGACGCTCGCAGGGAACGGAAGTCGGGCGCACAGCATCAGGCAGAAGATCCGGCCACCGTACACTTACGGAATACATTGCAGGATCCCGGGGACAAGGTAAGTAACCTCTTCCAGGATCCAGCAACTTCTCCCTGGCAATATCCCGAGTGTGGCTCGGGGCTACCACTAATAGCACTGAAATTCCACCCCGAGCCACACTCGGGAATACCGCCAAGGAGGTTATTTTTTATATATATATATATATATATATATATATATATATATATATACACACACACACACACACATATATATATATATATATATATATATATATAATCCTCTTGGGCAGGGAGTTCACTAGAGCTTCACAGGTTGCCATTAACCTCTTCCCGACCGCCCGCCGCCTATTTACTGTGGCAGTGCAACCCTCCTGTGCAAACCGATGTAAACCTGCCTGCAGCTAGGGGGTGAGTGCGCGCTGCCCCCACTCGGTAGCGGGGATTTGGATGCACCAGGCAGGCGGCTCCGATTGCTGCCTGACACCTGTGATCACTCCCCGCTGAGAGAAAGGAACGGTCAGCTGTTGTAAAAACAGCTGACCGTTCTTCTCCCTGGAATGATCACAGAGTTCCTGTGATCCTTCTATATAGGAACACAGGTCTCTATGATCATTTCACAAAACTCGCCCCCCACAGTTAGAATCACTCCCCTAGGCTCACATTTAACCCCTTGATCACCCACAGTGTTAATCCCTTCCCTGCCAGTGTCATTATTACAGTAACAGTGCATATTTTTAGCACTGATTTCTGTAGTAATGTCACTGGTCTCCCCAAAAGTGTCAAAAATGTCAGTTAGGGGTCCCATCTGTCCGCCGCAATATCGCAGTCCCGAGTATATATACACACTCACACTGTATCTCACAAAAGTGAGTACACCCCTCACATTTTTGTAAATATTTTATTATATATTTTCATGTGATAACACTGAAGAAATTACACTTTGCAAATGTAAAGTAGTGAGTGTACAGCTTGTATAAAACTGTAGATTTGATGTCCCTTTAAAATAACTCAACACACAGCCATTAATGTCTGAACCTCTGGCAACAAAAGTGAGTTCACCCCTAAGAGAATTTGTCCAAATTGGGCCCAAAGTGTCAATATTTTGTTTGGCCACCATTATTTTCCAGCACTGTCTTAACCCTCTTGGGCAGGGAGTTCACTAGAGCTTTGCAGGTTGCCACTGGAGTCCTCTTCTTCTCCTCCATGACAACATCACGGAGCTTGTGGATGTTAGAGACCTTGCGCTCCTCCACCTTCCATTTGAGGATGTCCCACAGAGGTTCAATAGGGTTTAGGTCTGGAGACATGCTTGGTCAGTCCATCTTTACCCCCAACTTCTTTAGCAAGACAGTGGTCATATTGGAGGTGTGTTTGAGGCCATTATCATGTTGGAATACTGCCCTGTGGCCCAGTCTCTGAATGGAGGGTATTCATGGTTCCCTCAATGAACTGTTGCTCACCAGTGCCGGCCGCATTAATGCAGTCCCAGACCATGACACTCCCAACACCATGCTTGACTGTAGGCAAGACACATTTGTCTTTAAACTGTCTTTAAACTCCTCACCTGGTTGCTGCCACACATGCTTGACACCATCTGAACCAAATAAGTTTATCTTGGTCTCATCAGACTACAGGACATTGTTCCAGTAATCATTGTCCTTAGTCTGCTTGCTTCAGCAAACTGTTTACAGACTTTCTTGTGCATCATCTTTAGATGAGACTTTCTTCTGGGACGACAGCCATGCAGACCAATTTAATGCCGTGTGCGGCGTATGGTCTGAGCACTGACAGGCTGACCCCAAACCCCTTTAGCCTCTGCAGCAATGCTGGCAGCACTCATAAGTCTATTTCCTAAAGACAAGCTTTGGATATGATGCTGGGCACATGCACTCAACTTCTTTAGTCGACCATGGTGAGGCCTGCTCTGAGTGGAACCTGTCCTGTTAAACCGCTGTATGGTCTTCGCCACTGTGCTGTAGCTCAGTTTTAGGGTCTTGGCAATCTTCTTATAGCCTAGGCTACCTTTATGCAGAGCAACAATTCTTTTTTTCAGATCCTCAGAGAGTTCTTTGCCATGAGGTGCCATGTTGAACTTCCAGTGACCAGTATGAGAGAGTGAGAGCGATAACACCAAATTTAACACACCTGCTCCCCATTCACACCTGAGACCTTGCAATACTAACGAGTCACATGACACCGGGGAGGAAAAATGTTATAAGTGTCATAAAAAAAAGAATTTGATTTCTTCTTTTCTTTTTTTTTTGTTTTATTAGAAGTGTAAAAGGGGTGCACTGATAAATATTTCACTGTGAGGTGATAAGGACTACAAGCATAACCACCTGTTATAATACAATATACCAATGAGTGTGACAGAAGTGATATCTACAAAAATTGAAATTAAAAGATGGTGACTGCGAAATACCTTCAAAAGGGTATGTGAACAGCCAATATGAATAATAACACAATGTGCACAAGTGTCGCAATATACCAAAATAATTAATTGAAGTGTTACCCACAAACAAAAATGTGCGTGAGATGTCCCAATAAAAAGGGGGTATAGTTAAAGTCCTGTGAATGGTGTCCCAAATTAAATGTCCCAAAAGGTTCTGAATGAACGAAAAACACTGATATCTTTAAGTGGTGAGATAGAGTTGTATGGTGAGTATTCCAAACCAAACATGTCTAATTCTTATGTCGTGAGTCTCACCACCTTTAGGGGTTTGCTTCTTACCAGCAGATGAAAATATAAGGGCAAAAACAGCCATCCCCGCGAGTGATGACTCCCTGTGCAGTAGGAGGGATAGTGCGCTTCTTCACACTCCATGGAAGAGATACCAAAATAGCCTCTTACCAGATAGATGCTGTTCTGAAGCATATGTCTGTCCCTTTAAGGGTCTCCCCTGATCTGTCACAATGGGTCAAGGCTTTGTTTTATACTGATTGTTTTGTATACTCTGATTAAATTAATAAAAAATATGATAAAAAAAAGAATGTTAATTTCTCTACCAAAAGCGTTTCAGAGATTTTGGCAGTGCATCCAACCGGCCTCACAACCGCAGACCACGTGTAACCACACCAGCCCAGGACCTCCATATCCAGCATCTTCACCTCCAAGATCATTTGAGAACAGCCACCCAGACAGATGCTGCAACAATCGGTTTGCATAACCAAAGAATTTCTACACAAACTGTCAAAAACCGTCTCAGGGAAGCTCATCTGCATGCTCGTCATCCTCATCAGGGTCTCCACCTGACTGCAGTTTGTCGTCGTAACCGACTTGAGTGGGCAAATGCTCACATTCAATGGCATCTGGCACTTTGGAGAGGTGTTCTCCAAATCCCGGTTTTCTTAGATCTTTGAGCTCAGCTCATGAAAACAAGTGTTGCGTTTATAATTCTCCCTTGCCCACAATCCTGATTCAGAAAGGATACTTTCATCTTCTTCCCAGCATGTCCAGCATGTCCATCTTCCCAGCATGTCTTCTTCCCAGCATGTCCAGCATGTCCAGATTGGGCTGTCTTTCAGCTGCTTCAAGAAAAAGTTCTGCCAGAAACAAAAGTTTCTCTATAAGTGTATGCCTGTCTCCACAAGCCAACTGCAATCCAATACACAGTTTCAGCCACATTGATTCACCATGCATATCACACTTCTGCATCTCAAGTCTTGCTTTAAACCCCAGCAGTGAATGCTGGTAGATATCCTATCCCCTCTTGGGGGTTCCACTATAGCTTTGCAGCCCCGACTAGGGAGAGATTGTCATTTTATTATTCAAAAATGTAAGTATTATTTCAGGCTCTGTGGATGTTGCAAGGTTGGGAGTTGAAGGCAGTCCTTTGCAAAAAAAATGGGCTCTGATTCATACAACTTGTGTTGCAGTCTTTTGCTGTGCCTGCTGGGTCTATGTATGTTCAGTTTGCTTTTTCTTACCTAAGCCCATGTTTGTTTCCCTGGAAATCTGTCCTAAGATGTAGTCATTATAGATGTCCCGAACTGTTCGCCGGCGGACAGTTCCCGGCGAACATCGAACACTCCCACACCCTCCCACCTCCTATAAAAAAAAGCAAGGGCAGCATCCATCTTAGATCATTCTGAAGCAGTGTTAGTGAGAGCAGGGAGAGTGCTGCTGCTGTTAATAGGGACAGTTGTTAGATAGTGTTCTCGGTCCACTCCTGCTGTAAGGACAGCATCCTGACAGCACCCCAAAAAGCCCTTTTTAGGGCTGGTATTTCAGTCAATTTTATATATATATATATATATATATATATATATTGTGCACTGCAGTTGCTCCTTCAAAACGTGCCTGAAAATGGAGTCAAAAGTACTGTTTATATACAGTGTACATATATATATATATATATATATATATATATATATATATATATATACATATACACAGTATGTATGTTTATATATACATATACACAGTATATATATATATATATATATATATATATATATATATATATATATATATATATATATATATATATATATATATATATATATATTATACCCACTACTGTCAAAAAGTTTTAGGCAGGTGTGGAAAAACTTCTGTAAATTAAGGGGTCTTTCAGAAATAGAAGTGCTAATAATTTACTTTTATCAATTAACAAAATGAAGAGAGTAAATGAACAGAAGGGAACTCAGCAGGTTGGTTGCTCTAAGCATCTTGGAGAACTAACCACAGATCTTCTGTGGACGATGGGTCCCTCAGATCATTCTGTCTCTTTGTATAATCCTAGGCAGACTTGATGATGTTGAGATCAGGGTGCTGTATGTGCTAAACCATCACTTCCAGGACGCCTTGTTCTTCTTTAGGCTGAAGATAGTTCCTAATGAAATTGGCTGTATGTTATGGATTGTTTTCCGGCTGCTGAATAAATTTGGGGCCAATTACATGCCTCCCTGATGGTATGGAATGACGGATAAATATTTGCCCATATTTCTCAGCTTAGAGGACATTGATTGGACAAGGTTGAGGACCGTACATGCATTCTCTGGCAAAGGAAACTGAATGCAACATATGAAAGACACATCATGCTTTACTTTCCTTCAACATCAGAAGATGTCCAGCAATGCTGGGTGGCACAGTACCTTGCAGTTTAAAAAATATATTTTTTTTTCCCTCTGTCATAATTGCAGTGAGTGTCAGGTCCACAGATTATTTATTATTATTACTATTGTGGCCAGAAAGAGTCCCTGTGGGTTTTAAAATTCGCCTGCCTATTGAAGTCTATGGCGGTTCGCCCGTTCGTGAACATTTGCGGAGGTTCGCGTTCGCCATTCGCGAACGGCAAATTTTAGGTTCGCGACATCTCTAGTAGTCATAGCAAAACACATGGACTTAAAGCGGTTGTATACCTCACTTTGTTATTTTTACCTACAGGTAAGCCTATAATACGGCTTATCTGTAGGTAAAATGAACATCTTCTTAACATGCACCATTTAGGAGATTTTCACCCTGCATACAGCCACTGACATCAGTGTTGCATGCGCTCTCAAGGCCCGACATATCGTGCTTCATGCTTCTGCATTCGCGGGAGTGACGTCATCATGGCTCTAACCACTCACAGTGCCGGAGCCTGTGAACCCAGAAAAAACACCTGGGGAACATGGTGACCGGGCGCTGCTGTGGGGGCTTCGTTCCAAGGTAAGTATTTCATAATGTGCTAGTAGGCTATGCATACTAGCACATTATGCCATTGTCTTGCAGGTTTTTTTTATACTTTTTTTTTTTTTAGGGTATACAACCGCTTCAAGAGTTCATATTAGAGCAGATGATTGCCCACTGACAACTTATACATCAGTGATTTTAATAGCAAGAACCAGAGGAACAGGTCAGTTTATTTTGCCATGTGTATCCTTTTCAAGAGATTTCATTCACTGCCAATACTACAGACACAGAAAATTAAATAAATTCTTTGAAAAGTAAGGTCAGTTCCCAAACAAGCAATTGGAAGATTTTTCTGCTTCCTTTTTTCTGGTGGCAAAATAAAATTTTAGATCTTTGTAATTGCTTTCAGTCCCAAAGACTGTGGTCACCACTTCCTAGAGCAAATGGAGGGAGTGAGTCTCCCTATTTGAAGCACAGATAGTAAAGAATAACTGACAGAGGTTTTAGATATACCTTAGTACAGTGATGGCGAACCTTGGCAGATGTTTTGAAACTACATTTCCCATGATGCTCAAATACACTGCAGAGTGCATGAGCATCATGAGAAATGGAGTTCCAAAACATCTGGGATGCCAAGGTTGGCCATGACTGCCTTAGTAATATAATGACTGTAGTCCATGCAGACTGGGGACAGAGAGTCTGCAGTCACCTGTTCAATCAGCTGCTATAGTTTCAGCTGCTATAGTTGGGATTTTGATATCCCTAAACCTGAAAATGTCCAAAACGGTAAAGTCTGGGAGTTCATCCTTTGCTGATGCTATTGATAAATGGGGGCACACCAATCTAATCACACATCGTCCTGAACCTTAGTTAAGTGCAAGGCTCACTACTTAGTAGTAGCTTAGTAGCTCCTTAGCAATGTGAGCCCACAGACCAGAAGATGGTAGTGGGGCATAATAAGGAGTGGACTGTGCTCCTACATGTGAAAGATATCTGGTGGTATAACTCTGAGTAGCAAAGATATTGCATAATGTAGATCATTTAGCCCTAGCCCTAAAGGAAATATTTAAAAGAAACCTGTGCTTAGGGAGATATGGAAACTCTATGGGTAACCTTTGTTTAGGACATGCTAGTTTTCCAGCTGCCATGATAATGGTTTCAGTACTTTTTGAACCACTGACCCTAAACAAGTATGGATTTTAATTATGCTTTAAATGTAACTTACTTATTACTTTTTTTGCTACTTGGGGATAGTATTGAAGCCATAGGTTCAAAGTGACAGTTTGGGAACTAGCATTTTCAGATCAAAATGGCCATAGTTATCTCAGCTTTGGTTTCTTTACTTTACTCAAAATGAATACTACATTTGTTAGCCAAAGCTGTATGCATTTTTTGTAATGTTACGTTTTTGTCAAATGCTTAAATATTTACAGTATGTTTACATGGGTAATCTTAAGGTTGTTAAAGTTTCATGTGACAAACTTTATTTTTTCTTTTCCTAATGGTAGACCTGTCATTTCCTAGTGATTCTAAAGACAAGATAAAAACCTCCTGTGTTCATCGTCAACTTGAAAAAAAAAAGTAACCACTCTGACAAATCCCAATATGTGGAAGCATGGAAGACATGAGTCATGTATATACAGTATCTCACAAAAGAGAGTACACCCCTCACATTTTTGTAAATATTTTATTATATCTTTTCATGTTACAACACTGAAGAAATGACACTTTTCTACAATGTAAAGTAGTGAGTGTACAGCTTGTATAACAGTGAAAATTTGCTGTCCTCTCAAAATAATTCAACACCCAGCCATAAATGTCTAAACCGCTGGCAACAAAAGTGAGTACACCCCTAAGTTAAAATGTGCAAATTAGGCCCATTTAGCTGTTTTCCCTCCCCGGTGTCATGTGGCTTGTTAGTGTAACAAGGTCTCAGCTGTGAATGGGGAGCAGGTGTGTTAAATTTGGGGTTATTGCTCTCACTCTTTCATACTGGTCACTGGAAGTTCAACATGGCACCTCATGGCAAAGAACTCTCTGAGGATGTGAAAAAAAGAATTGTTGCTCTACATAAAGATGGCCTATCTATAAGAAGATTGCCAAGACCCTGAAACTGAGCTGCAGCACGGTGGCCAAGACCATAAAGCAGTTTAAAAGGACAGGTTCCACTTAGAACAGGCCTCGCTATGGTCAACCACAGAGGTTGAGTGCACGTGATCAGTGTCATATCCAGAGGTTGTCTTTGGGAAATAGATGTATGAGTGCTGCCAGCATTGCTGCAGAGGTTAAAGGGGTGGGGATCAGCCTGTCAATGCTCAGACCATACACAACACACTGCATTAAATTGATCTGCATGGCTGTTGTCCCAGAAGAACAGCTGAAGACAACCAGACTATGGACATGGATTACTGGAACCATGTTCTGTGGTGTGATGAGACCAAGATAAATTTATTTGGTTCAGATGGTGTCAAGCGTGTGTGGTGGCAACCAGGTGAGCAGTACAAAGACAAGTGTGTCTTGACTACAGTCAAGCATGGTGATGGGAGTGTCATGGTCTGGGGCTGCAAGAGTGCTACCAGCACTGGGGAGCTACAGTTAATTGAGGGAACCATGAATGCCAACATGTACTGTGACATACTGAAGCAAAGCATGATCCCCTCCCTTTGGAAACTGGGCTGCAGGGCAATATTTCAACATGATAACAACCTCCAAACACACCTCCAAGACAACCACTGCCTTGCTAAAGAAGCTGAGGGTAAAGGTGGTGGACTGGTCAAGCATGTCTCCAGACCTAAACCCTTTTGAGCATCTGTGAGGCATCCTCAAACAGAAGGTGGAGGAGCAGAATATCTCTAACATCCACCAGCTCTGTGATGTCATCATGGAGGAGTGGATGAGGACTCCAGTGGCAACCTGTGAAGCTCTGGTTAACTCCATGTCCAAGAGGGTTAAGGCAGTGTTGGAAAATAATGGTGGCCACACAAAATATTGACAATTTGGGCCCAGTTTGGACATTTTCACCTAGGGGTGTACAAACTTTTGTTGCCAGCAGTTTAGACATTAATGACTGTGTGTTGAGTTATTTTAAAAGGACAGCAAATTTACAATGTTATACAAGCTTTACACTCACTACTTTACATTGTAGCAAAGTATAATTTCTTCATGGTTGTCGCTTAAAAAGATTTAATTAAATATTTACAAAAATGTGAGGGGTGCAATCACTTTTGTGAGATATTGTGTATATATACTGCATATATAAAAAAAAAAGTTTTATTTTTCATTTCTTTTAAACCACTGAATTTTGAATTACTATATTCAGTAATAAGGTAATGTGTCAAACTCTGTAAGTATATTGTTATTTCTATGCACTCATTTATGTTGCAATTAGTGAATATCAAGTACAAATTAGCTGTTGATATTTCTTTTACTTTAAATGTGTCCAATGCCTGCCACATTAAATGTTAAATAGCCAATAATAAACCTTTTTTTGTAAAGTGCATAATCTTCTATCCTTGCTTTAACAATAGCTTACAAAAGGTATACTGAAGTGATAATTAGCCACAATAAATGCTATCCTGAACCTTGGGTTTTAATCTCCTAGTTATTCAGGTCAAATCAGCTGGTGACTTGTATTCCTTGAAGAGGGGCAAGATTGTTATTAGTATTCATTTTGTACTTAAAGCACATTACCGCGCATTTATATGACACTTTATTTAGAAAAGATTTTTGACAAAACAAAGCTCAAAAGCTTTTTTTTTTTACTTCCCCACTGATCATTTATAAAAATTATGGGCAGTGTTCACAGAAAAGTATCTTATGGAATAATGCCGATTTTAGTGTGAGTACAACAAATTTTCCCCATACAATTAAGTCCTGTGGAGAAATGGATCTACAATTTGCTACTTTTACTGCAAGTTCACAGAGAGTTAATTGTTCTTAAACTATGACTTCTATTGTACTTGTTAGTACTGAAAATTAATTTCTTATGTCTTAGTTATTTAGAACATCTTACTTGTTCAGTGCATTATTATGAAATGCATATTCGTTTGGAGCCCTGTAGATGTGTTCAGATCACGTAGGTGTTTATAGATTTCATTACCTCCTAAATACAAAGACTGTAAATGTTTTCCTTCAGATGGCTGTTAGTAGCTTTTTCATGTTAGATTGTACTTCATACTTCTGTTTTTTTTTTTAAATAAGATCTTTAAAATAAGTTTTTTTTCTTGCAAGAAAAAAAGACATCTGGGCCAAGAACATCTTAAATGGCGCTTTTCCACTGCATGGAACCGAACGGTTCGGCTCGCTTTTGTGCTTTTCCACTGCTGGTACCGCATGGTATGGTGTAGGAACGGTTCAGTATGGTACGGTACGGCGGCGCTTTTCCACTGCATGAAACCGAATGGTACGGCTCTCAAAAACAGTACCTACTCGATTGTGGTTCCGAGAGGTACCATACCCGGTACCATATCCCACAATCCTTTGCATGCAGTCACTACTAGCCACTGACTGGTCAGAGAATCCCACCCACCCCGTTGTTATCCCGCCCACTTAAGTTTAGTACTACTTTATTGGAAAAGCAAACCATACCGTACCGTACCGAACCGTTCCAACACCGTAACATGCGGTACCAGCAGTGGAAAAGCAAACCGGGCCAAGCAGGGCCGAGTAGAGCCGAGCCGGTACTTGCAGTGGAAAAGTGCCAAAAGAGACCTTATCAACAACCTAAATGTCAGGTAAAAGTACAGATACAAAAGAATATGGCAAATGCCCACTTGCAGTGTTTTCTATTCCATTAATGCATATTTAATTTACTTGCAATGTGTCTTTGAACTTGCTAGATAATTTGACTACTCCAGAAAGAGTAAGTTACATAGCTCAGCCTCCTCTATCCTTGCACATCATATCGCTCTCCTCTTCTGGAAATGCCTAATAAGTCTGTGCTAACCCTGCTCCCCCAACCATCCATTCACCTCACGATATAACCTTTTGTGTAGTTTAAGGTGCAAAGCAGTGGAGAATACTACAGAATGTCACTTAAGTGACAGCGCTGGGTCTTCTGGGATCGCTGACATCACATTCAAGATGGCAGAATCCATCAGCAGTCTTTGCACATTTAAATGTCTAAACAAGGGCAGTAAAAAACAGGGTCTCTTTAAAGTGCATCTGCATAGGATCCAGACACATACATTCCCCTCAGACTAGAGTAAATATCAGGCAAGTATAACATAACCTTTATCAGCCCCTTCCTTTCTTTAAGACAAGCTGGCCAACAGTACTGCGTTGCCCCCAGGACTTAACAGGCAGAAATACAATGCAGTGTTGGAGGTTAGAAAGATGGTGGGCACTCCTAGTGAAGAAATATCAAGTGGCATGCATAATCTTTATATTTATCACAGGTCAGGGCTGGTGGCAGACAGTAAGAATATCTGTGAATATAGCAAAAGTTAGGGTAAGCAGGAGCCCAGGGGTGTGTGTGCCATGACTGACTGTCTGGTAACTGACAAGGGAGCCAGGGAGAATAGAGTGTGGCAGTGAGAAAGCACTGGGAGAAGCCACATGCCCAGTGACTGGGCATGTCTTGTTAAAAAAGAAATTTGTCACCATAAAATACCTGGCAAAACAACACTCTCCATTCACCTATAAAATATCAAGCACCATTTTGTGCCATGACACTGGCATTAAAAACATGGAGTTTAGCTTTACCATGGATGTCATCCACATTGATTGGCTATTCTAAAAATACCACATTGATTGACTTCTCCAACAATGCAAAAAGAATCAGGTATTGATGGATATAGGGCTCACATGCCTTTTGTGCTATATTTTAAAGTAGACTTAGAGATTAGTTTATTTCAGCTTACAAAATGTCCCTGCTTAATGACTCCAATGTTTTAAACACATTTTAATTTTCTATGAACAGTTTAAAATTATTGTGAATACTCTGCCCTAAACCCTTTAAATTGCTTCAAGACCAGATTATCTAGTGTACAACAATGATATTTTACTAGAAACATTTTAGTACTTATATTAATTTTGCATTTGAATATAATAAAAAGAAACCTGATTTAGAAAAGCATCTAAAATAAATACTTTGCTGCCCTACTGTCACTAATCACAAAACATCAGAATAATTAAGCAAAAAGGGGGTTGATTTAAAAAAAGCAAATAGATGTTTCACTTTGTAAGTGAAGTTGCACTTTTAAAGGGCATTTTCCCCAGAGCTTAGTGAATGAGGGGAAGCTCTGCTGACTTCCATCTTTAAATAATTTGCAAGCAAACATGCAATTTTTTTTTTCTTTTATGTGATTGGGTATTCTTTTAAAAACATTTCACTGTTTTCAATTTATTAAGCTCTAAAAAGGAAATGTTTAATTTATAGTACAACTTAACTTGTAAAGTAATCAGTCTATTTTGAGGAATTCAACCCCAAAGATGGTTCTCAACTTTTTGAAAGGAAACCCTTAAAGCCAACATTAGGTGGACAGGGTAATAAGGATATCTTCCACAAGGAAGAAATTTATTTAGACATCATGAACAAGCTTAATGTTAGAATGTGCTGGGTCAAAAGGCAGCCTGCGAGATCCTCGGCTGCTGAGAGAACCTGGGTGCCTGCCTTCTCTGCAGCCAACTCAATATGCAAAAAGGAAGAAAAGTGACAGCACTTCCAGGGATAAAAACAACTCCTTTATTGTAAATCCATAAAAGGATGGAACATGACATGTACGTGCAGTCCACAAAAAATCATTAGACGTGTTCCACACTCCTGTGCATAATCATTGCTAATTGACCCCACCTGTGGGATTGTAGCTAGGGATGATCGAATTTTTGAAAAGTTCGGTTCGACCAGAACACCTGAATTTCCCGAAAGTTCGGTTCGGATTCCAGTACCCCATTGAAATCAATGGGACCCGAACTTCTGGAATCAAAAAGCACAATTTTGAAGCCCTAAAACCCAATAAATGCCCCTAAAAAGTGCCTAGGGTTCTGGGTCATGCCCCAGGGACTATGAATAAGGCAAAAAAAAGTTCTAAAAAATTGTCTTTTTTGATAGAGAGCCAATTATTGAAAAAATTATTTAAAAAAAATGAGATTTCTTTGGATTTAGTGTCTGGGGGGGGGGGGGGGGTCTAAAAAGTGTACCTGTGAAGTTTCAGCTCTGTAGCATGTCCAGAACCAGAAAAAAACATATTATTTTTCTTAGAATTTCAGTAGCGCAGGGATGGTGTTACCCTCCTTTCACACCTGGGCGTTTTTGTTTCAGGTGTTTTTCAGGCGTTTTTTGGGCGTTTTTTGAAGGTGTTTGGAGGCAGGCATGACATCTGAACTTCTGTATAGGGGTATATATGGCAGAGTCAGGTCACCCTAAACTACACTACGGTCACCCTAAAATGGCAGAGTTCGGTCACCCTGGCATGGCAGAGTCAGGTCACCCTAAACTACACTACAGTCACCCTGACATGGCAGAGTCAGGTCACCCTAAACGACACTACGGTCACCCTGACATGGCAGAGTCAGGTCACCCTGAACTACACTACGGTCACCCTGACATGGCAGAGTCAGGTCACTCTAAACTACACTACGGTCACCCTGACACTTAAAAGTATCCCTACAAAAACGAGATTATTGAATCTAACTATAGTGGTATATAGTACCCTAACTACACTGCATATCCCTTTCCTCACACTAAAAGAACAGCTCCATACAGCAGAAGATAATTGCAAAATGACACTGGAGCTTTACAAGCAGCAGGAGAAACACAAATGCTTCCACTCTCTTCCACAGCCTCTGTATTACAGTGCTAGAGGTTTGGCAGGGCTATGTTATATACTGGGGCGCGTATTCACTACTGATTGGCCTCTGGACCCCGTAGTCACTCCAATCACATTCCTAGCAGACTCCTGCCCCCTCAATTGGCTTTTACTGATGTTTCTGTGCCAATCACTGGCTTTTAAAGCCCAGTTCCTGTCCCATTGCATTTTGGGTGGTTCTGGTGACCGAATTCCAAACTTTTACCGCAAGAAGTTCGGAATTTGGCTGAATTTCGAACACCCAATGTTCGGGTCGAACCGATGGTCTACCCGAACCGTTCGATTATCCCTAGTTGTAGCTATAAGTGAGTGCATACACTCGGGGCAATCAGTCGGGAGGTTACTCCACAATCAGTAATCCAACCCATTCAACTCAAGTCTACAGCAAGGCCACAACTCCTACAAGTAAAAACACTCTGTATAAGCATGTAAAGTACATACAAACATACATGTATAGCTGAAATTGTAAAACAAACACAAACAATGTCCATATAAATCAAAAGAATACAGTATATACAGTATATATAATAACAGAGAAAAAGAAAAAAAGAGAGAAGGGGCTTGAACACCACCTATAACCAATGCATAACGCACAGCACATACTCGTTACAATTAACCCCAAAAAACATCCCCACTGAATTAAGCACAAAAGAATCTGTAAAAACACAGAGTAAGAGTATCCAAGAGGGTCGGAACAATCATAAACCCTCCTGTAACAGCCCGACAAAAAGACAATCAAAGTACATAAATGCGATGAATATATGATATCCACATGTAAATGTGCAGTAAAATATAGATGCTCACTCATAGCAGCACACTAATTGAGTACACTATACAGAGAATCCCCCAGTCTAAAGTCTTAATGAAGATACATCACGGGACAGAAAAAAATCTCCAGTGTAGCCTAAAAAATAACTCAGATTGGTGTAAGTATGGACAGACATAACCATGCAATAATAAATATGCACCCCCTAAATAGGAAGATCCTAAAAAGACCCTAATCAACAATGGGTAAACTACCACATACATATAATGCATACACACATAGGAACATCACCAACCCCCTCCTGGCATAGTGTAATGTAGTATAAGATTCAAAATAAGAAACAAAGAGGGGGGGTGATATCTCCTGTGTGTAGGATATGATGTGCAAGCAGGAGGGAGGTGCAGGATCACTCATAATAATGGGATACATCTCATTTGAAATTCAAGCCGAAAAGAATGTGAGTACGTAAATGGAAGATCCAATATACCTTCCACCTGGAAGGACGCTGGAACGATACCGCTTCGCACTGCTACAGTGTATCCACGCTCGAGGCTTTGCTGAGTGGCGACCCGAGCATTGGATGGCTTTTTTATGTGCAGAATCATAGTGTCTGGTAGACACCATCCATGTGAGTGTTTTTAATCCTTTTCTCTAATAAACAAGTATATACAATTTTACGCTATGATTGGCATTCATTTTCATGTCTTCTCATATGGATCATCCTGAGTCTTGATTTATCCTGGTGTGAATGGCTGCATAATAAGGAGAACAGATTCCTGGCTAATCTCTACTGATCCCTGTCGGGGTTTTGCTTACTTGCTGGTTTATAATTTTACCAGCAGAATTTCTGGTGAGTTTGATTTTGCAAACCCATAAAGCACTGTGGTTGGAATGATCCTCACGTGTGAACACCGTGAACACTTCGGTTTTGGAAACCAGCACTCCGCACTAGATATTTGCATATGGACTTTATTTGATGGACTTTTTTCACACTTTTAATTTGAAATTATTTTCTTTGTTCATATTTATATTCTTTATTTATTGTGGTGATTGATTTATTTATTTGGAAAAGGCTGTGCACATAATATTTTTGCACCAGCACTTTTTGTTATTACAGAACAATACATTGTATCAATACTTTACCATTAGGGGAATATAGTTGATTACCATTCACATTTTTAAAAAAATAATGATTTAAAAAAAAAATAATGGATTTGAATTAATTATCAAGAACACACCTGATAGTAATTACCAGTCATCAGCTGTTATCAACAGGAGAGACACACCATTGCACTTTAATAATATTTATTACAATTTTTGCACAGTTATTTTTTGAAGCACCTTTCTAAACATTAACACTTTTTGATCAATATTGATCTATTTATTTAGCATATTTATTTATTTTATATTAAGTCAGGAGTTCAATACTCACACTGCAACATTAAGATTAAATATAGACAAACTCAAGGGATCTGCACCAATTTCTTCTTGATTACATTGTTTATATAGCTGCGCTATAGGTGATTGGCTGCATTTCTTAAAGGTTATTAATATCACAAAGTAGTCTTCTTTTTCCAAAGATATTCCTAGGCGCCTGATCCTTTTATCATTGGCATACCTCTGTTTGTGGTTGGGGATTTTATTGGAGCCTTGGACCCTGGCAGGGATAGACATCCCCCTGCCCAGCCGATGGCCTCGGTTAGGTGCACGGCTCTCACCCGCTTTTTGGCAGAGGTGGGCTGGACGGATGTCTGCCACCTGAAACATCCTGGTATGGTCCCATTTTCTTGCTTTTCCAAAATACATTCTTCACTGTCGCGCATTGATCTGTGTGTAGGCACTGGGGCAGCCCTCCCGTTGTTGGAAAGGGTGGAATATGCACAAAGGGGGATATCGGATCACTCTCCATTGGTAGCCTGGATCACGGCGACACCCCATGTGGGTTTGCGCAGGGCCCCGTGGCACTTAAATGCCTTCTGAATGAAGCTATTCCCAGCAGATAATGATATTCAGACCAACATTGCATCATGTTTCGCTGATCATGCTCACCATGGGAGTGTGCTTTTGAGGTGGGACGCCTTTAAATGCTTGCTTAGGGGGGTATTGATAGCTAACATCAGAGGTGTGCAGAATAATACCAAATGCTATGAGGAGCAACTGGGTCAGTGTGCCCTCAAACTGGAGGAGGAGTATATAGCCAAACCCACAGAAAAGACACGGGACGCCTGGCTGTCAGCACAGGCAATACTGGTTAAGGAACTTAATTCTAAGGCTGAGAAAAAAAGTTTTTTTGCTAAGACTACCTTTTATGAGGAGGGGAGTGGACGGGACACATCCTAGCACGCATTGTAGGGTGGTGCCCCTTGGTTCCCCCTATTGGCGCTCTCACACTTGCAAATGGGCATGTGGTTAACAAACAGGAATGTATTATGGCTGAACTGGTTCATTTCTATACTGATCTATATTCCTTTCGGGTGACATACACCCTGGAGGACTTGCGGCAATACCTGCATTTCTCCAATACCTGGATCTCCCTCCCCCAGTTGACGGCGAATCAGCGGGATGGTTTGGAAGCTCCCATAGCTGAGGAGGAGCTACGGGAAGCATTGGCTCTGTTCCCCCCTGGGGATGATGGCTTACCCATTGAGATATACCACCAGTACTCTGAGACTCTTTTTCCCAAATTGTTAGAGGTCTTCAATGCCGCTAGGGAAACGGGTACCCTGCTGGATTCGATGACCAGGGCTAGTATTGTCCTGCTTCTTAGGCCAGAAAAACCAGCGACGGGTCCGGGCTCCTATAGGCCTATTTCACTTCTCCAGGCAGATGTGAAAATTCTTGCGAAAATATTGGCGAGGAGGGTAAATAAAATCATTACACATATTATACATGAGGATCAAGCAGGGTTTATGCCTAATAGGTGCACAGCTGTCAACCTCAGGCGACTATTTGTCGCTATGCAAACACCTGCAGACAATGGGGGTAACCGAGCGTTGTTATCTTTGGACGCTAACAAGGCGTTCAACAGCATGGAGTGGCGTTCTCTCTGGGCTGGGATGGAGAAGTTTGGGTTTGGCCCAGTCTTTATGTCCTGGGTGCGTCTGCTTTATTATCTCCCACAGGCTTCCATCAGAGAGGAAGGAAGGACTTTGTCCATCTTTAGATTAGGGAGAGGAGCAAGACAGGGGTGCCCCCTTTCCCCATTTCTGTTTGCTCTGGCTATTGAGGCACTCGCGGCTAGCGTTCGGGTGCATCCCTCCATTGTAGGCTTCAAATATGGCCCCCTACAGGAGAAGATTCTGCTATACACGGATGACATGCTCCTGTTGCTAGGTGACACGGGTGCTTCCCTGAGGTCAGTTATGGCCACCATTACTGATTTTGGACGGTTTTCAGGACTTACCATCAACTGGTCCAAGTCAGCTCTCCTTCCACTGGACGGAGCTGTAGACCCTTCCTTGGGGTTGCTTTGTCCAGTCCCTGTTGTGTCCACATTCAAGTACTTGGGCATGGTGGTTTCTCATGACCTGTTAGACTATTGCAGCTTGAACGTAAGCCCACTCTTGGTAAAATTTAGAGATCAAATTAACATTTGGAACAAACTTTGGCTGTCAGTGGCGGGAAGAGTAAATCTAATTAAAATGGTCCTAATGCCGCAATTGTTGTATTTTCTCCACAACTCACCTGCCGTGATTACGCTGAAGATCTTTTGCGTCGTTAACTCGCTGTTTAGGTCTCTCATCTGGAAGGGACGGGCTGCCAGGATTAGGATAGAACAGTTGCAGAAATCCAGGAATGCGGGAGGACTGTCTCTCCCTAACCCTTGGATATACTACCTGGCTTCGCAGTTGCAACACCTAGTGGGGGCCATGTCAGGTGCGCAGGGTGGCTCTGCGCTGGTGGTTATGAGGCGATTCACTGGTGCATGTGGGATGGTGGAGGGTCTAGAGGCACACGTTTTTTCAAAATCCAAAAAGGAATACCCACTTATAGGCTTCTTTAGAAGGTATTGGATAAGACCAAAACAGCTGCAACGGGTCGCTGGCTACACTACTTATAGTCCGATATGGAACAATCGTACATACCCTGAACTTTTTAAGTTGGAACAGGCTGGCAGGTGGCGCTCCTTTGGGGTGACTCATCTCAAACACATTTTTGCAAATGGGGCCCTACTGTCTTTCGAACAACTGCAACTTGGATTCTCCATACCTGGGAATATGCTGTACTATTATATAGAATTAAAGCATGCTGTATGGGCCCAAGCTTTGCTGCACCAATTGACTATGTCTTCTACTACTGTATTTTCTCTTATGCAACAGTTCAGCTCCACCAAGGGGTTTATTTCTAGCTGCTATGCCTCCCTGCTGGGAACGTATTTAGAGAAGTATCCAAGTAAGGCTTGTGAAAAATGGGGTACAGACGTAGGAGAGATAACTGAGGAGCAGCGGGAGGACACCTTGGAATCGGTTTGTCTATGCTCCCTTAACGTGTCACAACAGGTGTCACAACTTTACATCCTTCTCAGGGTTCACCATACCCCACTGGGGCTCCACGCCATGGGTCTACGGCCGCATATTTTGTGTTGTAGATGTGAGAGGGATGTAGGGGATTTGGTGCACTTATTATGGAGGTGCCCAAAATTGCACCACTACTAGTCAGCAGTGTCCTACACGTTCAATCGGGTCTTAGGATTGGAGATCCCACAGAATCCCAGGCAATGTTTATTAGGTATACTTGATCACATTGTTCAGAACAAATATCTGCTGGAGGCCACTGCAAGGGCCCTCTTTCAGGCTTGTTTACTCATCCTTAGAAATTGGATAGCTCAGGATCCTCCCACATATAAGATGTGGCTGGAACAATTGGGCACCACCCTTCGCATGGAAAAATGCATATATCAACATAGGGGTTCCCCTTTAAAATTGGGATGTATGGTTAAGTTCCCCATTATGGCTCAGAAAGATTTGGTACTGTATCGTTTACTGGTTTAGATTTCAGGGGAGGGTGGAATGCGGGCTTACTGACATTGGGGGCTTTATTGTTATTGTCACTGTTATTGTTATTATTGCACCAAGGTTCTGTATGACACTGTCGGTTCCAGCCTGAAGTTAAGTATGAGATGTCAGGTTGAGCTCTGTTTTGCCTTACACTGTTTTATTCACCTTGCTGACTATGGATACAATGTATGTGCTTGTGCTTGATTTAAAAAAAAAATAAATCAAGGACTGTGCCTCCCTGACACTGAATATGCCCAAATATACCCCCTTCTGGACCAAATTAAATTATGTAGAATGCTCTTGTAGGATTTTGTAGGATCACTCCTTCACTTACATTATGTTCTATGATCTGATAGCTGTCAAATAGCTTCGTCCCTGCACGTACTAGCTTCTATCACAACTACCAGGTCCCCCTTGTCTGAATTGTGTATCAAAATAGATATATCATTGTGTAACTAACACAAGGCAGATTTTTTCCTGTGAAGTGAGATTATCCCTACAGTCAGTGGAGGCATTTAAATTAGTGGTCAACTGGGCAAAGTCTCATTCTGCACATTTCTAAAATCTATAGATTTCTGGAGTATGCAGTTGAATAGGATAAAAATCTAACTGGGTTTTATAATGTTAACCCTTTGTAGACCTGTATTAATAGTGTCTCCAAGCAAAGAAATGTGAGTACCCTTCTCAGCCAAATCAGTCAAATCTTTAGCTATACAGTGTTTCTGGAAAGAAAAAAAATCAGTAGAGCTTGATGGGACATCAAGACTATCTCCACTGTCACCTAAAGAAGCCAAATAATTCTTTCTGAAGGTGACATTTCAGACGAATCTATTGAAGTCCAACATCAACAGATGTCAATTCCCTCTATACTTCGATTCTGCATGAGGTAGGCCTCTGGGCAGTTACACATTTCTTTTTGGAAGACTCCTTACATAACTCCAGCCAGGCCCAATTCATAATAGAAGCCACAGGGTTTCGTCTGACTCATAATTTTTTAAAATTTGATGGGGATTTTTTCTTACAGGTCACTGGGACTGCTATGCGGGCAAATTTTGCTCCCAGTTACAGTAACTTCACTATGGGTCTCTGGGAGTCCAACTACATTTGGCATAACAACCCCTTTTCTTCCAATATTGTTTTCTATGGACGATACATAGATGATGTCATTATCATCTGGAATGGCCAAGGGCCCCATTTTGAGGAATTTATCAGCTATTGCAATTCCAACCCCTACAGTTTGTCTTTTACCTCAAGATGCCAATATTATATATTTTCTGGACCTTAAACTATCATCAAAATGGCCATATCCTCGCTAAAAACAATGTCAAGTCCACAGCTGGGAATTTGTTATGGCACTTTAACAGTTGTCACACCACCCTAGGTGGATATCAAATATCCCAAAAAGCCAATTCTTCTGGTTGTGTTGAAATTGTACCAAAGAAACTGATTATGTTGCCCAGACAAAAATTTATCGATAAGGGTTATCCCATGCCCCTTATAGAGCAAGCTTACTCTCATTAGCTTTTGGACAGTGCTATGGATTACAATCATTCCCCTACATCAGCTTCACAACTCATTGGATTCACTACACAACTTCACTACACAAGTCCATAGAATGGAACAGTTTAAAAAAAAAAAAAAAACACTGGCATTTCCTTCTAGAGGACCCCCACCTCAAATTATCCCTTTCTTCCAAACAAAAAGTGTCATACAGAAAGGCCAGGAGAATAAAAAACTCAGTGGCCCCCAGTAAACTTCAGTCTTACCCCAAGTCATTCCTTAACTGCAAATCATTCCTTAACTCTGTTCCCCTTGAAAGGCATGTAGCAATGCCACAAGGCCTTGTGCCTGACTTGTAAACATCTCCCATGGACAAAAGAACTTTTACAGTCAGAGGCAAAACATATTCCTTCAATAATTTTTACATCTGTTCTACAGAATTGGTTGAATATTGCCTGTCTTGCCCGTGTGAACTGTTTTATGTTGGGAGGACTATCAGGACACTCAGGAAAATGTTTGAGAGCATTATCGGTTTGTTGAGGATGGTGAGGATGGACATAGCATCCCCAGATATTTCCTTGAGTTTCATAAAAAAAAGTTGGCTAGGCCTAAAAGTTTGGGTTATCTAATCCATCTCCAGCACTTTCCCGGAGACAGAACGTTTTAAACGTCTCTGCCAAAGGGAAACGTTTTTCGATTTATACACTGGACACTTTAACACCTGGGTGCCTCAATGAGAAATTAGAGTTCAACACCCTCCTTTAGGCCACCCACATCTGTCATTGGGTTCTTCTCCAACATTTAAAAACATTGTTACAATAGCTTGCTACATATACAGTATCTCACAAAAGTCAGTACACCCCTTATATTTTTCTAAATATTTTATTATACCTTTTCATGTGACAACACTGAAGAAATGGCACTTTGCTACAATGTAAAGTAGTGGGTGTACAGCTTGTATAACAGTGTAAATTTGATGCACCCTCAAAATAACTCAACACACAGCCATTCATGTCTAAACCGCTGGCAACAAAAGTGAGTACACCCCTAAGTGGAAATGTCCAAATAGGGCCCAAAGTGTCAATCTGTTTTGTGGCCACCATTATTTTCCAGCACTGTCTTAACCCTCTTGGTCATGGACTTCAACAGAGCTTCACAGATTGCCACTGTAGTCCTCTTCCACTCCTCCATGACAACATCACGGAGCTGGTGGATGTTAGAGACTTTGCGCTCCTCCACCTTCCGTTTGAGGATGCCCCACAGATGCTCAATAGGGTTTAGGTCTGGAGACATGCTTGGCCAGTCCATCACCTTTACCCTCAGCTTCTTTAGCAAGACAATGGTCATCTTGGAGTTGTGTTTTTCGGTCGTCATGTTGGAATACTGCCCTGCGACCCAGTCTCCAAAGGCAGGGGATCATGCTTTGCTTTAGTATGTCACAGTACATGTTGGCATTCATGGTTCCCTCAATAAACTGTAGCTCCCCTGTGCCGGCAGCACTCATGCAGCCCCAGACCATGACACTCCCACCACCATGCTTGACTGTAGGCAGGACACACTTGTCTATGTACTCCTCACCTGGTTGCTGCCCCACGCTTGACACCATCTGAGCCAAATAAATTTATCTTGGTCTCATCAGACCACAGGACATGGTTCCAGTAATCAATGACCTTAGTCTGCTTGTCTTCAGCAAACTGTTTGTGGGCTTTCTTGTGCACCATCTTTAGAAGAGGCTTCCTTCTGGGACGACAGCCATGCAGACCAATTTTATGCAGTGTGCGGCTTATAGTCTGAGCACTAACAGGCTGACCCCCACCCCTTCAACCTCTTCAGCAATGCTGGCAGCACTCATACATCTATTTCCCAAATACAACCTCTGGATAAGACGCTGAGCAGATGCACTCAACTTCTTTGGTCAATCATGGCGAGGCCTGTTTTAAGTGGAACCTGTCCTGTTAAACCCCTGTATGGTCTTGGCCCCCCGTGCTACAGCTCAGTTTCAGGGTCTTGGCAATCTTCGTATAGCCTAAGCCATCTTTATGCCGAGCAACAATTCTTTTTTTTTCAGATCCTCAGAAAGTTCTTTGCCATGAGGTGCCATGTTGAACTTCCAGTGACCAGTATGAGAGAATGAAAGAGATAATACCAAATTTAACACACCTGCTCCCCATTCACACCTGAGACCTTGTAACACTAATGAGTCAAATGGGTGGGAAAATGGCTAATTGTGCCCAATTTGGACATTTTTACTTAGGGGTGTACTCACTTTTGTTGCCAGCAGTTTACATATTAATGGTTGTGTGTTGAGTTATATTGAGGGGACAGCAAATTTACACTGTTATACAAGCTGTAAACTCACTACTTTACATTGTAGCAAAGTGTCATTTCTTTAGTGTTGTTACATGAAAAGTTATAACAAAATATTTACAAAAATGTGAGGGGTGTACTCACTTTTGTGAGATATTATATATATATATATATATATATATATATATATATATATATTTTTTTATATTATTTATTTATTTATTTATTTATTTTTTTTATAATTTTTTAGTCCATTTTTTATTTGGTGCATATATATACTGTACATGCTCCCATGTTCACAATAGCACCATATCTATATACATTTTCATATATGGATATGTCAATGTAAAGTTTCGACAGGACCTAGGTGGCTTGTGCACAGTGTGTTGTGTTTACATATTTCAGTTTTGTTTTTCCTTGATAATTTGTATTTTTTAATCTTGTTGTTAGTCGCTATATTTTAATTATGAGGTTTTGCCGATGCTGGGTTCCATAGCCCATCGCAACCTTCCAATCCATTTGGACACTGACCAGTTGTATTGAGGAGGACTCATTTTTTACTGCGCTACATGCCTGTTCTTAACTCTCTTTGTGAATAATTATTTTACTTTGGATTAAAACTTCTCTTGATGCTACACTTAGTTAGCGCTTGTGTCCCCATTTTTTTCAGATTTACGCTGGATCAGAATGATATTAATGTGAGGATAAAATCCATAAAGTTCAACACAAAATAAATTAATTGATCCCTCACTCAAAGTTTCCACGACTCAAAGCTTGAAGAACAGGCAATTGAAGCCAAGTCGGTACTGGCGGAAGTCCAATGAAAGAATGTGCTGGGTACACACCACTCAAAAGGCAGCCTGTGAGATCCTCAGCTGCTGAGAGAACCTGGGTTCCTGCCTGGTCTGCAGCCAACTCATTATGCAAAAAGGAAGAAAAGTGGCAGCACTTCCAGGGATAAGAACAACTCCTTTATTGTAAATCCATTAAAGATGGAACATGACATACACATGCAGTCAACAAAAGATCAGTAGATGCGTTTCACACTCCTGTGCTTAATAATTACCGATTGCCCCAGGTGTGTGCACTCACTTATAGCTACAAGCCAACAGATAGGGTCAATCAATTAGGAGATTACTCCGCAATGAGCGAACCCAACCCATGCAACTCAAGTCTACAGCCAGGTCACAACTCCTTCGATCATTGTGGAGTAACTTCCCGATTGATTGACCCCACCTGTTGGCTTTTAGCTATAAGTGAGTGCACACACTTGGGGCAATTAGTAATGATTAAGCACAGGAGTGTAAATCGCATCTACTGATCATTCGTGGACTGCATGTGTATGTCATGTTCCATCTTATAATGGATTTACAATAAAGGAGTTGTTTTTTTTTCCCTGGAAGTGGCACCACCTTTTTTCCTTTAAACGCGCTTATTGTGGCTATCTTTTTTCCGTCTGCCATCAGATTTTTTTAAACATTTGGCAGCACTGTGGGACACCAAAATTCTGATAAGACCAATTTTATTCAATTCACAAAAAACTATTAGTTGTTCATGAACAAACCGATTATCATGAAAAAAAAAATCTATATTTAGATAGGTCAAGATTCAAGCACAAAATGGGGAATCTATTGTTGGGCTAGAAGAGTCTTCTCTTAAGTTCAATAGGAACACAGAAAGGGAGCACATATTGTTTTTCTGGAGTTGGGATTAAAAGACACTGTATTAAAATGTGGAAACTAAAAACTGATATCAAATCAGCATTGAAGGGTATAAGATCATACCTTTAAGCATTTCTTAAAGCACCTCTCCATCTCTCCAAAATGCCTTGACTATTAAGGTGTGGGAGGAGTAGAGTTATATTTTTTCTCTCCCTATAATGCAAAGCTCAGTGTTGTGTAGCCTGGGGCAAATAGGAGAATAGGGGACTTTCTCAGCACTTTTTCAGGAATACTGAAGGTATAGTCTTTTACATAATAGCTCGTATACCTTATGGCGGCAACCTTAGAGAGTCACTGTTATTTTTTTAAGAAAAACATTGCCTAAAATACAGTCAGGTCCATAAATATTGAGTCATTGACACAATTCTAATCTTTTTGTCTCTAAATACCACCACAATGGATTCAAAATGAAACAAACAAGATGTGCTTTATCTGCAGACTTTCAGCTTTAATGTAAGGGTATTTACATCCAAATCAGGTGAAAGTTGTAGGAATTACAACAGTTTGTATATGTGCCTCCCACTTTTTAAGGGACCAAATGTAATGGGACAATTGGCTGCTCGGCTGTTCCATGGCCAGGTGTGTTATTCCCTCATTATCCCATTTACAAGGAGCAGATAAAAGGTCCAGAGTTCATTTCAAGTGTACTATTTGCATTTGGAATCTGTTGCTGTTAACTCTCAATATGAGATCCAAAGAGCTGTCACTATCAGTGAAGCAAGCCATCATTAGGCTGAAAAAAACAAAACAAACCCATCAGAGAGATAGCAAAAACATTAGGTGTAGCCAAATCAACTGTTTGGAACATCCTTAAAAAGAAAGATCGCACCGGTGAGCTCAGTAACACCAAAAGACCCGGAAGACCACGGAAAACAACTGTGGTGGATGACCAAAGAATTATTTCCCTGGTGAAGAAAAAACCCTTCACAACAGTTGGCCAGATCAAGTACACTCTCCAGGAGGTAGGTGTTTGTGTGTCAAAGCCAACAACCAAGAGAAGACTTCACCAGAGTAAATACAGAGGGTTCACCACAAGATGTAAACCATTGGTGAGAGTCAAAAACAGGAAGGCCAGATTGCAGTTTGCCAAACAACATCTACAAAAGCCTTCACAGTTCTTTAAAAACATCCTATGGACAAATGAGACCAAGATCAACTTGTACCAGAGTGATGGGAAGAGAAGAGTATGGAGAAGGAAAGGAACTGCTCATGATCCAAAGCATACTACCTCATCAGTCAAGCATGGTGGTTGTAGTGTCATGATGTGGACACGTATGGCTGCCAATGGAACTGGTTCTCTTGTATTTATTGATGATGTGACTCCTGACAAAAGCAGCAGGATGAATTCTGAAGTGTTTCGGGCAATATTATCTGCTCATATTCAGCCAAATGCTTCAGAACTCATTTGACGGCGCTTGACAGTACAGATGGGCAATGACCCGAAGCATACTGTGAAAGCAACCAAAGAGTTTTTTTTAAGGGAAAGAAGTGGAATGTTATGCAATGGTCAAGTCAATCACCTGATCTGAATCCAATGGAACATGCATTTCACTTGCTGAAGGCAAAACTTAAGGGAAAATACCCCAATAACAAGTAGGAACTGAAGACAGTTGCAGTAGAGGCCTGGCAGAGCATCACCAGGGATGAAACCCAGCGTCTGGTGATGTCTATGTGTTCCAGACTTCAGGCTGTAATTGACTGCAAAAGATTTGCAACCAAGTATTAAAAAGTGAAAGTTTGGCTGATAATTGTCAATCTGTCCCATTACTTTTGGTACCTTAAAAAGTGGGAGGCACATATGCAAACTGTTGTAATTCCTACACCGTTCACCTGATTTGGATGTAAATACCCTCAAATTAAAGCTGAAAGTCTGCAGTTGAAGTACATCTTGTTTGTTTCATTTCAAATCCATTGTGGTGGTGTATAGAGCCAAAAAGATTAGAATTGTGTTGATGTCCCAATATTTATGGACCTGACTGTATATATTACCTCTAAAAGTAGATTTTCACTTTTTTATCCAAATTGGGGTAAGACCTACTTTATTTTTGTTACATGTTCTTAATATGTATAATAACTTATAAAGAAATATTTAAAAATTACTGGTTAGCTTTTTAACCCTTTAGCTGCCAGGTCTTAAACTTAGCTGGCCAGGTAATTTTGGCAATTATTCAATTGCTTTTTTATTTTTCCCATACAGCTTTTAAAGTTTGTTAAAGATCCCCCCCAAACAATATATTTTCTGAAAGCGCATTACTAGTAGAATACAAATAATGTGCTGCTGATTTTTAGGGCACAATAATATTTGCCAATGTTTATCAAACAATATTTTTGCTACAACTTCCGGTTCCGGTGCCGCATGGAGTAGGTGAGCGCTCTCCAGCTCCCGCGGCGTGTCCCCCAAAAACTGCATAAAAAGCCTGCCCACAGCCCAGGATCGGCTCCTACCCCTCATCGGAGGTCCATCGATCCCCAGGGACCCGGCAGCATTACTTCAATTTCCGGCCAGATGGGCCCCTCCGCAAATCGAGGCCCCGGTCTCGGCCTGCTCCGGCGTGGCTGCGGAGCCTACAGCTATGGACACATCCTTGCAACAGCCGGGCACAACACAGCAGCCCCCTACACTGACTCTATCCCCCACCTCGCAAGGTACCTCCACTGAGCAGATTGCTCAAGCAGTAGTGGCTTTGTTAACCCTTACCATCTCGGCCTCAGTGGAGAAAGCAGTGGCTGCTGGCATGGCCAGCATAAAGAAGGAGCTGGAGTCGCATTTCAAGAGGCTCAATGAGGCTCAATGAGGCTGAAGCCCGCTTATCCAATGTCGAGGATGAGCTGTATCAGATGCAGGGATCTGAACAGTCCCAGGACAAGCCTAATCGCATCATAATGGATAAACTGGAGGATTTGGAAAATAGATCGCGTCGGAGCAATCTGCGATTTATAGGGATTCCGGAAAACGTTGCCCCCTCTGCTATACCTGAACTTTGCGCAAAAAAAATCCCCGCTGCTTTGGGGCTCCATGGCACATGTGTGGTCGAACGGGCTCATAGGATGGGGCTATACTCCGAAGATCGTAAGACTCCACGCCCGATAATCGCGAAGTATCTGAACTACGCGGACAAGTCTGCTATCTTACAAAAATTTCGTCAAACTTCCAATTTCCAAATTGAGGGCATGAATATTCTGATATTTGCGGACTATTCGGTTGATGTCGCAAAAAGACGCAAAGCCTTTCAGACCGTATGTTCGAAACTGCATCAGGAACACCTGAAATTCACCTTGGCCTATCCGGCGACTCTGCGCCTTCGTGCACCTAACGGCAACCAAATGGCGTTTCAAGATCCAGAGGAAGCAGAAGCTTTTGTTCGCTCGCTCCGCCTGGGGGATCAGGGCCCCTCATCATCTGCTAAAGCCCTTCCCTTTTCCAGACCGTTAGATCAAAGGAGCCCCAGGAAGGAATCCCCCAAACGCCAATGATATGCCGACGTGGTCAGCTCTGGTCGCCCGAATGTCCCGCGCTGAAAAGGTCTCCTCATGGTTGGCTGCGATTTGCATTATTGGGTTGACGCCTGGGACTGTTCCCACTAGGCCGCGGGCCTAGAGGACTCGTGGCGCCCCTGTCATTCTCTCAGGTTTGATGTTTATGCTGCTTTTGTTTTCAATGGAATGTTAATCCTGTTTGTACCATTGCCTAGGTCTATAGTTCAGTGCACCGTTTATCTTATCACTATGTGCTCACGCTCTTTTTCTGCTCTGCACACCTCGGCTGCCCAGTCTGCCAAGATGGGCTGGGAACCCGGGCTACTGTGACCACTCGTGCAGCTCAGTGGGTCTTGACATCCTTGCTCGACTCAGGGGGCACGCTTGGTGGGCTGGGCTCCGTGTTGTACACATGCGGAAAAAAGAGAGGTTCATGCTGTATATATTACTGATCTGCTATGGTATTTTATGTGTTTATTCGTGGTTCCATCCCATTTTCCCACCCGTCTCATCCCCACCCCATCCCCCTATGAAGGTGTGCTTATGTCTCCAGCCTGTGAGCTCACGGATACGAGAGTCTCTACGGGTCAGCAATGACATCTCGGTATACTCCATTACGCTGTCCCAGGGTAAGGCTAGGTCATATATGATTGCTTCTGGTCTAAAATCCCTCTATCCCGTCCCATGCCTTTCGTAACTTGGAACGTTAAGGGCCTCCGATCCCCGGTTAAGAGGATGAAAGTCTTGCGCCACCTCAAATGGCTTAAGGCAGACATCGCTCTCCAGGAATCGCATTTGCTTGCGGAAGATATGAAGCGCATGGAGAAACTCTGGGTGGGCAAGGTCGTGGGGTCACCCACCTCCGGCCGCAAAGCCGGAGTGCTGATCTTATTCCACAAACGCCTCCCGGTGGAAATCCTTTCCACGGAAGCGGATAATGAGGGGCGGTATGTATCTGCGCATATTCGCCTTTACAACACTGAGCTAGTCATATCCAACATATACGCCCCTAATGCCCTGGATCGTTCCTTCCACGCCTCAATTGCGGCTCGGCTTCTCACCCTTCCTGATATCCCCCGTATTGCGGGCGGTGATTTTAACGCGGTAATGGACCCTGTTCTAGACAAATCCTCACCCCGGCAGGGACCGCCTACCACCCCACGAGATGGCCCCACTCCACTGGCGTCGGTAATAGAATCACTCTCCCTGACAGACGTTTGGTGACATTCACACCCCATGGATCGGGAATATTCCTTCTACTCCCACCCCCATAAAATATTTACTAGAATCGATTACCTGTTCTGTACTGACTCCCTCCTCCCCCTCCCGCACGATGCCACCATACATGACATAGCGATCTCAGATCACTCCCCAGTTTCCGTATCCTTAACACTATCGGAATCCCCCCCGACCCCTCTTATATGGAGATTCCCTTCCTACCTGAAAAACAATTCGGATTTTACCTCATACTTACATCGAGCGTGGGAAGAGTACTCGGCGACAAATATGCTACACAGCAGCTCTCCTCTCCTCTTTTGGGAGGCGGGGAAGGCCTTTCTGAGAGGCCGTATCATATCCTATACGGCGGCCTTTAAGCGGCACACTAATAGCGGGTACAAAACAGCCAGCGAGGGGCATGGCTTGGACAGCGCGGCGGATGGCAGCACATTGAGAGAGCTCCGTGAACCTGCAGCCCTAATAAGCTTCCCGGTCTCCATATTTGCGGCGATGGGCAGAATTCTCTGCCACGGATAACAGAGCAGACAAACCCGGTCCACACCGGCATCCTCCAGCAAAAGTATTTCGGCTTTATTCAAGGCTCAAGCGGTGGCAAGATCCCTCAACCTGGTCGACAAGATGGCGCAGCTCCACCATGAGGCCGACTTCAGTGAGGAATCGCTCTCTGCCTCGGAGGACATGGTAAGAGTTGAACACTCTCCCGACCTCCCCCTCACCCATGCAACCATGACCATCATAGCAGCAGACATCAAGCAATCTTTTGCTGCTGCAATAGCCACCTTAACTGCCAATGTCATGGTTATCTCTGACAAGCTGGACAGGACTGAGAGAGAGGGGAGGGCAAGGCACACCGCCATTAAGCGTTTAGAAACCACGGCTGAGGCACACGCCGCGCATCTAATCGATGTCAATAGGCAGATCGAGGATCTGGACAACAGGGGTAGACGTTGTAATATCAGGGTCCGGGGGGTCCCGGAGTCTGTACCCCCTGAGGACACTAAACTGGCTTTAACCAAAATCTTTAATGACCTGCTGGAATGGCCTGATGAGTCACCAATAGACTTTGTAAGGACACATAGGGCTCTCCGGCCTAAAGGACCGGATAATCAGCCCCCGAGAGACATTATTTGTTGCCTACAAAACTTTCCCCTCAAAGAAGAAATTCTGGCTAAAGCGCGCCAAAACGATCAAGTGTTGTTTAATGGGGAACCTATTCTCCTCTTTCAAGACCTATCGCCCATCACACTCAATAACAGGCGCGCCCTGCGCCCCCTGCTGGATACCTTGAGACTTAAAGGTCATTCCTACCGTTGGAAATTCCCCTTTGCTCTCAGCGTGACCTTTCATGGGAAAACTTACCTTCTGCGGACCCCGTCGGACCTGCCTGCATTCTGTGAAGCTCTCCAAATACCTCTTACGGAAGTACCCGATTGGTACGCGGACTTCAGACTCCATGATATGCCTTCTACTTCTCCTTCTTCTCCTGGTGCCGCTCTCACCCCATCCAGCAGCAAGAAATTGAAGCTGAATAAGCATCCAGAGGGCACCCCGAGACGATCCCATACCACACCGAAAACTCCCAAGACCCCAGGACTCAGAGCCCACTTCTGACATCGGAAGCGCACTCATCGGACGACCTGATGATCCTCCTCCTTCTGCTGACATGCCTGTCATGCATCTTGACCTCCAGCTGACTTTTTGTTTGGATCCGACCTTCATGCTGTGCCCAGTTCCTTTGATAGCATAATTCCTGCCTTAAACTGCCTATCTGCCGCAACATTTTTTCCCTTTTTTTTTTTTGGAGACCACTTCACCCCGGTTTGAGAGTACTCTCTACCAAACTCCACATTTATGGGCTGGTGGGTTCGCGATGGTGTTTCTCTGTTTTTGTTTTTTTTTTTAAATATCTCGCTGACTGACCTCCCACTCACCTCACAATCAGTAGTCTGATCTTTTTTGCTTATTGTGTTTGTCCTACCGTCTGTTGTTCACCGGACTACGTTTTGATCGCCTACAGTAATTTTTTCTGTTAGGCGTTGATACCTATTGTTACAAAACTTTTACTGCATAGTGCATTAGAGTGTTTGTTGTCTCACACGCGATCTTATCTCAGGTTTCTTCACTTACTATCTGCCGCTACTGTACCCCTTCCACTCTTCTCCCCCTTCCCCCTTCCTTCCCATCCCCTTCTCTCCATTGCAGCCGGCTCGGGGATCCCCACAGAGGTCTGGTTGGGACGCATACGGACACACCTCCTTGGGTGGACGGCTCCCTGCGGTTGATTGAGACCGCCTCTCCTGGGTCGGTAAGTGATCTGACTCTCCTTTGCCGCACCGTACATAAACTGACATACGGCCACCATGTTTTCTGCACTTGGCAGGAGTCCCACGGTACTCTCTTTCAACTGCAGGGGACTTAACATCCCAGAGAAAAGATCATCTGTTCTCAGGGCCCTGGCTAAGGTGAAACCTGCTTTTGTTTTCTTCCAGGAAACACATTTTAGAGCTAGATCCATCCCTCCCATAAATACCAGACATTTCCCCAGGGCCTTACACGCGACATCACCCGTGAACAAGGCCAAAGGAGTATCAATTTTGATACATAAAGACACTGCTTTTGACCTCACACACCAACTGGCAGATCCTGAAGGCCGCTATTTACTACTAAAGGGTTCCCTGGCTGGTAAGCCAGTGACCCTTGCTAATGTTTATTTCCCCAATTCCGCACATCTGTCCTTCTGCCAAAAGGTGATTGATGAGCTGAAGTGGTTTGGGGAAGGATGCATTATACTGGGAGGGGATTTCAATGTGCCCCTGAATCCACTACTAGACACTTCCAACGGTCACTCATGCATCAAATACAGGACTCTGAAAAAAATTAAAACTCTATTGGGGTCACTCACTTTAGTGGACTCTTGGAGAGCTCTCCACGCGGACGATAAGGACTTTATTATTACTCCCCGATGCACTCCAAATATTCACGCATCGACTTCCTGTATATCTCCCAACGGGACCTCCTGGAACTGACAGCGTCACGCATAGGCAACCAGACCATATCGGATCATGCCCCTATCTCTTTAACCCTTACCAGCAGACCTAGAGACGCAGGAAAAGTCTTTAATTGGCGCTTGAACCCCACACTGTTGACTGACCCCCAAATTCGAGAACACGTCTCTAAAGAGCTGGACGTGTTCTTTGAGGTTCACTCACGGTCTACGGTGCTTCCTATGAATGTCTGGGAGGCCCATAAATGCACTATAAGAGGGGAGCTCATAATGTGGGGTGCCAGGCGCAAAAAACAAACGGAAAAACAAATGACCGACCTCCTTTCGCGCATTGCGACTCTAGAGGCTACACATAAACAATCTTTGGCGACGGATGCTCTCCAGGCTCTTATATCGGCTAGGAAAGATCTGAGACAGCTTCTGGACGCCAAAGCCAGACGTTTGCTTTTCTACCGGAAACACATTTACTATGAACAGGGTGATAAGGCGGGGAAGTTTTTAGCCAGATCTTTGAAAGAGGCTCAGCTGTCCACAAACATCTCAGCCATAAAAAATAAACAAGGCCAGTTGGACCGAGATTCCCATCTCATAGCTCAACATTTCCATGATTTTTATTCCAATCTTTACAACATTCCGGCGCGCCACAAACCACCCACACTAAATGGAGATAGACCGTCCCTTATCAAAGAATTCCTCCATAATAGCAAACTTTCTAGGCTATCTGTTTCAGAGGCGGAGTCATTGGAACAGCCCTTCACGCACTCCGAACTTTTGGCAGCAATTAAATCGCTCAAATCCAACAAAAGCCCAGGCCCAGATGGCTTCACCGGTCACTACTATAAAACCTTCACTGAACAGATCTCTACCCCTCTCCTCGTGGCACTGAACTCCCTTCTATCTGCTGATACAATCCCTCCCTCCTTCTCGCGAGCACACATCACGGTTATCCCTAAACCCAATAAGGACCCCACTGAATGCCCTAACTATAGACCAATCTCCCTTTTAAACCTGGATCTCAAACTGCTAGCCAAACTCATTGCCACTCGTCTCAGGACTTTGCTTCCACAGGTGATAGGCCCAGAGCAAGCAGGCTTCATGCCAGGGCGTGAGGCGCGCGATAATGTTCTAAAATCAATCAGTTTGATTCACAGATTCCACCTAGATGGTGTCGGAGGTCTTCTCCTGTCTACGGACGCGGAGAAGGCCTTCGACAGAGTGGCCTGGGACTTTATGTTTGCGACCTGCAGACACGTGGGAATGGGATATCACATGCTAGCTTGGATAAAAGCCCTTTACACGAACCCTTCGGCTCAAGTTAAAGTGAACGGTACCCTGTCTGAACCGATTTACATCCGTAACGGCACCCGTCAGGGCTGCCCACTCTCGCCCCTCCTGTTCATCCTCTCCCTCGAGCCCTTTATCCGTACAATCAACCTACACCATTCCATTAGAGGAATCGTGGTGGGGGGCAGAGAACACAAGATTGCAGCCTACGCGGATGATCTTTTGTTTTTTGTATCTCTCCCATCTGTATCGATCCCTAACTTGCTGACCATGTTTGAAATTTACGGTTTTATGTCCAATATGCTGATCAATTACCACAAATCTGAAGCCCTAAATCTCACCTTATCCACACAACAGGCGAGTAATGTCCGACAGAATTGCACGTTTAAGTGGACCACGTCTAACATACAGTACCTTGGTGTGCGACTCACCCAGCATCCCAAAAATTTATTCGAACACAACTACCCCCCTCTCCTTGCCTCCATCACAAAGGAACTGCGGGGCTGGATGCCCCGTTTTTTCTCCTGGTTCGGCCGGGCCGCCATCATCAAGATGGTAACCCTACCGAAGCTCCTCTATCTCATGCAGATGCTCCCTATTGCGATTCCCTCCTTTCTCTTTCGTAAGCTACGCTCGCTCCAGATTCAGTTTATCTGGAATGGCAAACATCCCCGGGTACATTTTTATACGATGTCCAAATCCAAATCCTATGGTGGTATGGGTCTACCCAATTTCAGGCAATACTACTGGGCTGTCCATCTATCTAGAATTATTGATTGGAATTGCCATGGCCAGTCAAAGGATTGGATACAAGTCGAAAACTCGTTTTTCACGGGGCAATTGGCGTGTGCCCCCTGGATTCCGGCCGCGTCTTGCCCCAAGCCTTTGATGGCTCACCCCCTCATAGGCCCCACACTGAGAACATTTAATGCTATTGCTCTTAACTGTGATATCTCTTCCTCTCCCGGCCCTTTGACACCATTAGCACACAATCCAGAGTTCACACCGGGTCTGGACAATCCCCTTTTTCTGAAGGACTCCCGAGACCCTATACTTGCCAAAGACTGCTTTGTAGGTGGTGTTTTTAAACAATTATCTGACTTCACACGAATCACATCTGACCGGAAACTGCCCCTATGGTCCTACTTTCAAGCTCGCGCAACAGGAGGCCCCTAGTGAGTAGGCCTCTGAGTGACTTTGAACAGTGTTGTCACCTGGGAGAGCGGGTTGAGAAGTCTATCTCCCAGACCTATGCTTGGCTACAGAAACACACTGATACAGGGCAGGACAGGTTCAGGGCGAGGTGGAGCTCCTCGTTGAACACCTCTATTTCGGAGACCCAATGGAAACGAGCTTGCACTCTTGCACACAAGTGCTCGCTAAGCACGAAACTTCAGGAAACCGCCTACAAACTGCTTACACAGTGGTATGCTACACCTGATAAAATTAAGAGATGGTATCCTGCCTCCGATGATACCTGTTGGAGATGTGGTCTCGAGAAAGGTACTTTAATCCACATATGGTGGTCCTGTTCGCACATCTCCGTCTTCTGGCAACAAATTCAATCCTTGTGCTCGTCCATTGTGGATGGGGGGGTCACCCTCTCTCCTGAACTCTGTCTACTGCACCTCAGTCCAACACCACTTCTACAATACAAGAATTCATTGCTCATTCATCTGATCAATGCAGCCAGATCCCTCATACCCGTGCATTGGAAATCCGCTAATGTTCCATCGACCTCGGATTGGCTTAGGAAGGTTTCAGAAATCTGTGAAACGGAAAGAGTAAACGCACTTGCCAACGACAGAATTCCTGGGTTTCTCTCTCGTTGGGACCCTTGGCTTAAATTCCAGTCTTCTCAACAACCCGATCAGCCTTCCCGGGCGCCTCCCTGAGTCGGCCGAACCCCCCCCCACCACCCCCTCTTTCCTTTTACTCTCCCTGATCTCTTTCTTATCCATCTGCCTCTACTTTACTTCCAACTACTATTCTCCTCTAGTGTCTCAACTCTGATGTACCTCCTCTGCCCAGCTTCTAGCTGGTCGAGTGCTGCTCCTTGATCTTTGCGTCTGCTAATCCGCTGACCTTGCATGATTATCTGACAAAGAACTTGTATCCTGAGGATAATTACTCTTGAGAAATTGTTTTCTATTAGTAAGTTTTCTTTTTCTACTTGTGTTCCAGATCCGATATCACAAGAACCTATACTAGATACTCTGTCCGCTCATAGGATCTCTTGACCTATATGTGAAGTTTTTCTAATTTGCTGATGCACTATTTTGTTATGTCATCAAGTTGTACATTTGTTTATTGATTGCTCTATCTCTAAGCATCGTTAGCGTTCCCAAGCTGTATGTTGCAATAACTTCTGCACTATACTGACATGTGTGTCCCTCAAATACAGTATGTTTTCTTCATTGTTATGTACCACATGTTTTCAATAAACTTGATTGTTAAAAAAAAAAAAAAACAGCCAGCGAACGGTTGACAAAAGCCCAGCCGGCATTGGTACAGGCTGATACCCCCAAGGCGCGCACTACATGGCTGGCGGCTAAACAGAACTTCGACACCTGGGCCGACAGGGTAGAACTGATTCACAAAGCGCACCTCGCGGTGACACTACACCGCTTCGGCAACAAGGCCGGGAAATTGCTAGCCAGGTTGTGCAAGGGCCCGATGTCCACCACTCACATTGGCTCGTTACGGAACAAATCGGGAACGGTAGACTCTACCCCACGAGGGGTGCAGGGGATCATGCGTGATTTTTACGCCTCGTTGTACGCCCCCGAGGACATGGATAGCTCTGTGGCCGATTTTTTTCTCTCTGGGACCGAACTCCCCAAAATCTCAGAGGACCACTTAGAATCACTGAATGCCCTGATCACGGCGGACGAGATTGCATCGACGATTAAACATCTTGCGGCCAATAAGTCACCGGGCCCCGACGGTCTCTCTGGGGAATTTTATAAGACAGCCTCCCCCGGTATGATCTTGACTCTAGTTTATGTATACTCCTCTATCTGGAACGGCGGACCCTATCTTCAGACGGGTAATCAAGCCATCATCAAGCTCCTGGCTAAAAAGGGGAAGGATCCACTGGAGCCGGGTTCATACCGACCTATATCCTTGTTAAACCTCGACGTCAAGATCCTCTCAAAAATTGTAGCCTCCCGCCTAGCTAACATTATGCCCCATCTGATACATCCTGCGCAATCAGGGTTCACCAAGGGTCGCTCGGCCACTGTTAACATAAGGAAGGTCCTGGTTGCATTAGACCAAGCTTGTGTACATCCAGAGCGAGACATGGCTATTGTAACTCTTGATGCCGAAAAGGCATTTGACAATGTCAACTTCAAGTGTCTGAGTCATGTCTTGGACAGCATGGGTTTTAGTGGACCCTTCGTCAACTTCATTACCTCGATGTATCTCACCCCTTCAGCCAGATTTTGTGTAGGGGGTGCCCTCACGGACGATTTTAGACTATACAAAGGCACCAGACAAGGCTGCCCCCTATCGCCGCTGTTATTCAATCTTTTCGCGGACAATGTTTTACTATTTACCTCAAACCCCTCGGCCGATGTCCCAGAGATAGTCTCCGCATTTGACAGATTCAAACAGTGCTCGGGTCTCAAGATAAATTATTCCAAAAGTGAAATACTCCCATTGGGAACAGCCCCCCCCCCCCCGCTCATGGGAAAGGGAATCCCCGTTCATGATTGCATCCCAACACAGCACCTACCTAGGGATCAAAATAGGATGCACCCCGACCTCAATTTACACTCTAAACTACCCTCCCCCTATTCTCCAAGATAATGAAGGAGCTGGACAATTGGATGGAACTGCCGCTGTCGCTTTTGGGGAGATGCCACCTCATTAAGATGGTTAGCTTTGCCCGCCTCCTCTATCTCCTGCAAACTCTTCCTTTACTAATCAGACATAAGGATGCGCAAATCCTGCAGAAAGCTTTCTCCCTTTTTGTGTGGCGGGAAAAGAGACCAAGAATTTCGTATAAAAAACTGCAACTCTCCAGAAGCGACGCGGGTATCAACCTGCCTAACCTGAGAATGTATAACCTGTCTTGCTTGCTCAGGGCAGCCTTGGACTGGGTATCTCAGACCTCACAATACTCCGACTTTGAGCTGGAGTCTCAGATGGCCAGTCCTCTCTCCCTAACTGCTCTTTTGCATACTAAATGGGCGACACTTTGCCCGGAACTCCATCACAACCTACTACTAAGAGACACTGCTATAGCATGGAGGGAGATACGCAAACTTTTGAAACTGCCAATACATTTTTCCAAATTCCTTCCGATCCGGGGTAATCCTACCTCCAGGCTTAACCCAATCCGTGTTTCACCAATGGGAGGAGAAAGGTTTATTGACCTTTGGACAACTATGTGATATCAGTTCTGGTACCCCCCTTCCCTTCCGTGTCATTAAGGACAAATTCGATCTTCAGGACAAGGACACTTTCTACTGGGCGCAATGCCTCCATTACCTCTCTTCAGCAACTGGGAAACCAGAGACCCGCTTTAAAACGTCCTTAATTGACTCCCTGCTGGACTCTAACACCTTTACGATTTCCTCGATCTACAAGCCCCTTTTGAAGCAATGCCCGCCGGCTCTGTCCACCTCAACTGCCTCCAATTGGCTTAAGGACTTTCCAGGCGATGACACCTTACCCAACATGATCAAAGGTCTCAAAACCACCCTTGCTCTCACACCCAACTCAATATGGAAAGAGACCCAACTAAAGATCTTCCATCGTGCGCATGTTCCTTTTCTTTCGGATAAAACTATCCCGGATGCTCACAAATGCCCTCACTACACCACAAGTTTTGGTCTTGTCCCGGTATAACCATCTTCTGGGATCAAATCCTTTCATTCATAAAGGACGTGACCAAGATCAACCTACCCAAGGACCCTCCGTTACTCCTGTTCGGCTATTGGGACAAACGCCTCCAAAAATGGTCTAGCACACCTACGAAGCCACACCGGATGTGGATCCTTTCTTGTCTACTTATCGCCAGGAGGACTATCTTAAGCAATTGGATTTCCACATCTCCCCATCACTCACTCGGGTTAGATCAGAGCTCTCCACACTTCTCACCATAGACAGCACCAATACGGACTTCTCAGCCCCCTCTTCACGGGAATGATTCTACGAGAAATGGGACAGTTACGTCACATATACGTTTCCTCGGACTGACCCCACTATGGCTCATTTTAGGTTCAACTCTCGAGTCTCGTCTAAATCACCACCCCTGATCACACGTTCACCTTCCAGCCTCTTGAATCACTGAGGCGCTCCCCCCCCTTTCCCCTTTTACCACCCCCCACCCTCCTCGCCCGCAGCCATTATCTGAAGAAGGTACCCTATTGCTTAGAGTATAAGTATATTTTTGCTACAAATCTTGTTATATTTCATGTGTTGTATGGAAAAATTTTAAATAAAAAAAAAAAAAAATAAATAAATAAATAAAAACAATATTTTTGCTAAAAATACACTAAGGCTCCATTCACACCTGGACATTTTTGAGTGTTTTTCACCTCCAAAAATGCGCAAAAAAAAAAACGTTCCAAAACGCCCAACAAGTAAAACCCTATTCATTTAAATGGCCCCTGTTCACATCTGAGCGTTTTGAAAAACGCCTGTAGCTGAAAAAAGTACATGAGCTTCTTTTTGGGCTGATTACCAGCGTTTTTGATAGATGTCAATGCCTGCCTCCAAAAACGCCTGAAAAAAACGCCTGAAAATAGCGGTAAAATTGCGGTAAAAATCGCGGTAAAATTGCGGTAAAAATCGCGGTAAAAATCGCGGTAAAACGCGAAGCTCAAGTGTGAATGCAGCCTTAAACATTATTAGCAGATAAAAACACAACACATTTTACACAATTCCTACCAAATATAAAAGCTACCCCGTATTGAGTTAATAAACAACCTCTATTTGCAAATTTTAAATTGCACCTTTTTACAAAATGGTGAAAATTGAACATACGCAAAAATGTAAATATCCAAATTTCTCTAAAAATCTAAAGGTTTTCATTTTCCCTTACAGCTTTCAGAATTTGTTAAAGACCCCCAAACCATATATTTTCAGAAAGCACATGACCTTTAGAATAAAAAGAAGGTGCTACTGATTTTAAAGCCCTGCGATATTTGTGCAAATGTTTATCAAAACTATATATTCACAAAAAAAACTCTAAAATCATTTTTAGCAGATATAAACACAGCATATTTTACAAAACTCCTGCTAAATTCCTACTAAATATAAAAGCTTAGCCTGTATTGAGTTAATAAATAACAAATATTCATAAAGTCGCACCTTAAATTCATTAAGTTGCACCTTTTTGTGAAATGGTAAAAAAGTGAATGTACACAAAACTAATTTCTCAGAAAATGTGGAGATTTTTAAATTTTTGCTTTCAGCTTTCAGAGTTTTAAAAAAAAACAAAAAAAAACAAAAACAAACTATACATTTTTTGAAAGCAGAGGATAAGTATAATAAATTGAAGGTGCTACCGATTTTTAAGGACCCATGATATTTGCGCACGTTTACCAAAACAATATTTTCTCTAAAAACGCACTAAAATCATTATTAGCGGATACAAACACAGAACATTTTACAACATTTCTGTTAAATTCCTTCTAAATATAAAAGCTAAACCTGTTTTGAGTTAATAAATAACAAATATTTGTACATTTTAAATTGGGCCTTTTTGAGAAATAGTGAAAATCTGACATACGCAAAATTGTATCTAAAAATCTGGAGGTTTTCCTTACCGCATTCGGGATTTGTAAAAGACCCCCCCCCCCCCAAACCATATATTTTCTGAAAGCACATGGCTAGTAGAATAAAAGGTTCTACTGATTTTTAAGACACCACTATATTTGTGCAAATGTTTATCAAAACAATATTTTTGCTAAAAATACACCAAAATTATTAATAGTGGCTTCATATATGGCAAAATATACAAAACTCCTACTAAATATAAAAAGTTACAAATTTTTGGGTTAACCGCTTCCATACAGAGCAGTTAGACACCCTTCCTGCCCAGACCAATTTTCAGCTTTCAGCACTCTCACACTTTGAATGACAATTGCTCAGTCATGCTACACTGTAACCAAACAAAATTTTTATCATTTTTTTCACACAAATAGAGGTTTCTTTTGGTGGTATTTGAACACAACTGGGTTTTTTTTTTTTCGTGATATATGCAAAAAAAGAGCAAAAATTTTGAAAAAAAAACACTTTTTTTTAGTTTCAATTATAAAATTTTGCAAAAAATTAATTTTTCTTCATACATTTGGGCCAAAATGTATAATGCTACATGTCTCTGGTAAAACTAACCCAAATTAGTGTATATTATTTAGTCTGTGTGAAAGTTATTGAGTCTAGAAGCTATGGTACCAATTACTGAAAATTGATCACACCAGATGTACTGACTGCCTATCTCCTTTCTTGAGGCCCTGAAATGTCAGGACAGTACAAATACCGACCAAATGACCCCTTTTTGTAAAGTAGACAGTCCAAGGTATTTAGTAAGAGGCATGGTGAGTTTTTTGAAGTTGTAATTTTTTCCCACAATTCTTGGGAAAATGAAGAAAATTTTTTTTTCTTTTTTTTCCCACAAAGTTGTCAATTTATAAGCTATTTCTAACACATAGCATGTACACAGCAAAAATTACACCCAAAAATACATTCTGCTACTCCTTCCGAGTATGGCGATACCACATGTGTGAGACTTTTACACAGCCTGGCCACAAAAAGAGACTCCACGTCCAAAAAGCACATTCAGGCGTTCTAGGAGCATAAATACACATAAAACTTTCTTACTACCTATCACACTTTTCAAGGCCCTAGAGCACCAATACAATGGAAAAGTCCACAAAATGACCCCATTTTGGAAAGCAAACACTCCAACGTATATTCTATGAGGCATTATGGGTCGTTTGAACATATCATTTTTTTCCACAGGTTTTTGGAAAATGTGGGGAAAAAATGAAAACTTTTTTTTTTTTACACAAAGTTGTCAATTTATAGGATATTCCTAACACATAGCATGTACACAGCAAAAATGACACCCCAAAATACATTCTGCCACTCCTCCTGAGTATGGCAATACCACATGTGTGAGACTTTTTCACAGCCTAGCCATATAGAGGGGCCTAACATCCAAGGAGCATCATCATGCATCCTAGCCACTTGCCTAGGCCTATTTTTGACATTTGGTGTTTACAAGCTAAAATCAGTTGTTTTGCTAGAAAACTGCTTAGAACCCCCAAACATTATATATTTTTTTTTAGCAGAGACCCTAGAGAATAAAATGGAGATTATTGCAATATTTTTTATCACACCGTATTTGCGCAGCGGTCTTCCAAACGCAATTTTTTTGGAAAAAATTCACTTTTTTTAATTAAAAAATAAGAAACCAGTAAAGTTAGCACAATTTTTTTCCATAATGTGAAAGATAATGTTACGCCGAGTAAATAGATACCCAACATGTCATGTTTCAAAATTGCGCACGCTCACGGAATGGCGACAAACTTTGGTACTTAAAAATCCCCATAGGCGATAATTTAAAAATTTCTACAGGTTGCCATCTTTGAGTTACAGAGGAGGTCTAGGGCTCAAATTATTCCCCTTGCTCTAACGATCGCGGCGATACCTCACATGTGTGGTTTGAACACCGTTTACATATGTGGGCGGGGTTTCTGTATGCGTTCGCTTCTGCGCGCGAGCTAACGGGGACAGGGCGCTTTAATTTTTTTTTTTTTTTTTTACTATTTATTTTATTTATTATTTTTTATTTTTACACCGTTTAAAAAAAAAGAAAAAAAATTGATCATTTTTATTTCTATTAAAAGAAATGTAAATATTCCTCGTAATAGAAATAGGCACGACAGGACCTCTTTTTTGTGAGATCTGGGGTCAAAAAGTCCTCAGATCTCACAAGTACACTAAAAGATAGAAAAAAAAAAAAAAAATTATTATATAAAATGAAAAAAAAAAAAGGACCTTTAAACCGGTTGCTAGGCAACAACATTTTCCGTAGCTCCGGTCCTCCAAGACCATAGAGTCAAGTGAGGGCAAGCTTTCCCTCACTCGACATCCTGTCTGTGAGGATTCGGGACCGGATCGTTTTCCCCGCTGCCGGCGGGTCCGGTAAGCGGGGAAAAGGACCGGAACGCGTCGGGAGGGGGGGGGGCGCCTCTTCCGCCATCCCGGAAGGGTGATCCCACGGTGAATCTGCCGCTGGGACCACCCTTATTGGAAAGCCAACCGTCCACCGTTTAAAAAAATACCAGGGTTATGGCAGCTATCTGCTGCCATAACACCGGTATTTAGGTTTAAATGGAGGACGTATATAAACCTTTTTGGACTTGGACATGGTGGCTGTATGAAGGGTGACAGGTACTCGGGTACTTTGTTGGGCAGGTGACAGGTACTCTGGTACTGATGAGCAGGTGGCAGGTACTCGGGTACTCCGATAGGCAGGTGACAGGTACTCGGGTACTCTGATGGGCAGGTGACAGGCAGGTGATAGGTACTGATGAGTAGTACTCACTGACTGATAGGTGATAGGTGATACTGTACTGATGGGTACTGATGATCAGTACTGATACGTGATAGGTACTGATGAGTACTGATGAGTAGTGATGGGTACTGATGAGCAGGCGGCAAGTACTCGGGTACTTCAGGCGTCAGGTACTCTGATGAGCAGGTGGAAGGTACTCGGGTACTCTGATGGGTAGGTGACAGGTACTCAGGTACTCTGATGATGGGTACTCCGTTGACAGGTACTCAAAGTACCCGAGTACCTGTCATCAGAGTACCCGAATACCTGGCATCAGAGTACCCGAGTACCCGTCATCAGAGTACCTGAGTACCTGTCATCAGAGTACCCGAGTACCCGTCATCAGAGTACTCGAGTACCTGTCATCAGAGTACCCGAGTACCCGTCATCAGAGTACCCGAGTACCCGTCATCAGAGTACCCGAGTACCCGTCATCAGAGTACCCGAGTACCCGTCATCAGAGTACCCGAGTACCCGTCATCAGAGTACCCGAGTACCTGTCATCAGAGTACCCGAGTACCCGTCAGAGTACCCGAGTACCTGTCATCAGAGTACCCGAGTACCCGTCAGAGTACCCGAGTACCTGTCATCAGAGTATCTGTCATCAGAGTACCTGTCATCAGAGTATCCGTCATCAGAGTACCTGTCATCAAAGTACCCGAGTACCTGTCACCAGCCCATCAGAGTACCCAAGTACCTGTCATCTGAGTACCTGATGGGCTGGTGACAGGTACTCGGGTACTTTGATGGGCTAGTGACAGGTGCTCTTTATTGGGGGGGGGGGCAATCAGTGTGTTTAGGGTGCACTGTAGTTGGTAACTAGCTGTTACCACACTCTCTTCCTCACACAGGATCAGTGTGTGAGGAGGAGAACACGGTGACAGCTAGTTACCGTGTTCTCTGTTGACATTTGTGACCGGCTGTGATTGGACACAGCCGGTCACGTGGTAAAGAGCTAATTTCATTGGCTCTTTACCTAGATCGGGGATCGACTCTGTCCGAGGGACGAGCCTCGTCCCCGATCGCTGCTCTGCGCGCCCCCGGGGGCGCGCATTGCAGAGAGAACGAGCGGCTCGTGCTGGAGCCGCTCATGTGATCGGCTGTGATTGACACAGCCGATCACGTGGTAAACAGCCAATTTCTATTGGCTGTTTACCTTGATCAGGGATGGGCTATGTCCGAGGGACGAGCCTCATCCCTGATCGCGCCGCTGCGCGCCGCTGGGGGCGCGCACTGGCTGCTAGAACGGGCCGACGTCATATGACGGCGGCCCGGATCTAGACAACCACTTTGCCGACGTCATATTACTATGACTCGGTATGGAAGTGGTTAATAACAGGTCATTTTTCTGAAATGGTGAAAACTGAAGGTAAGCAAAAACAATTTACTCTAAAAATCCAGAGGTCACCATTTTTCACTTACAGCTTTCAGAATTTGAAAAGATCCCCCAAACCAGACATTTTCTGAAAGCACATGACCTGTAGAATAAAAAAACCGGTACTGATTTTTTTGGGCCCCGCAATAATTGCGTAAATGTTCATCATATCGCTATTTTCACAAAAAATACACTGAAATAATTAATAGTGCACATAAACACAACATAACGCTGCTGTTCCCAGTCTGACATCTGTGTGGGTGTGGGTGCATGACCCCGAACGTAGACAGTGTGAGCTCAGAGACATGCACACGGACCTACATGGATGTCAAATTGGGAGTAACGGCCTCGTTTCTGCAATTGCTACATCCCAAATGGAATCATGGGACTGCCTGCACAGAGAGGCAGGGAACTTCTCTGCACCCCTGTAAAGGTACACTGTGTATGCCCTGTGTGAAGAAGGCATTAGGCCCCTTTCACACAAGCAGACTGATCGGGTCTGCCTGTCTGTTTTTCTGGTGGGCCCAATCGGACCACCCATTTTTCTCTATGGAGAGGCTGATGTAAATGGACATGTGTCCGTCTACACCGGCCCCATTCCCCATCCATCTAGCAGATCAAACCGGATGGTAGCCGATGGAAATGGACAGGCAGTCTGTTTCCATCCGACCACCCCATAGAGAACAGAAGGCTGTGTCTGCTCTGCATCAGAGGAGCAGACGTGGACCTGTCATCCTTCTGATCAGTGGGGATCAGCAGACAGATTCTCCACTGAGCAGGCGGATCTGCTTGACAGAGTCTGCTCTATGTGAAAGGGGTCTTATGTTTTTTTTTTTCCCTTTTTACATATACTGTATATATTTTTTTGTATTTTTTGGGGGGGGGGTAGGGGTCTTTGGTGAGATATCAGAGGTCTAAATAGACCCCATATTTCTTTTTGAGATATAGAAAGGGACTGAAGAAAGTCCCTTTCTCTGAAGCACTTTACATGAATAAATAAGGAGTCTGTATAGAGACTGACAGTCACACATGGCAAGACTTGGTTTACTATAATAAGCTGTCAGTGGACACAGGAGCAATCTGTAGTGATTGCTGCCTATGTTCACTGTACTACAGGGAGGGGGGCTGGTAAATACATATTTCCCAAGCCTCTTAAGCTCTAGCTTCACCCGCACCCTTCCCCCTCCCCACCTACCCCCCTCCCTCTTGCTCTAAGCCTGACAGCTCACAGAAGCTCAGTGCCAGTCAGCAGCTGCGGGAAGGGAAGGAGGGAAGCTGCTGGAGCAGGGAGGATTCAGAGGTGCAGGGGCCAGTATGGGGGGTGATTGGACTGGCAGGGGAAATACTGTGATCCCAGAGGAGAGGAGGGATGCCGGCTTCTAAAAATAGCTGCAGAGATCCGATTTGTGTGTGTGTGTGTGTGGGGGGGGGGGTCAGATCAGATGTGGGAGGAGGAAATCATTTCTGGGGGGAAGTAGGGGGATGAAGGGGATAGGAAAGGAGAGTGGGGGAGCAGTTTTTAGATGAAAGGGAGCAGCAGGAGGTGAAGAGGCTGGGGACAGGGAAGCAGAGGCATGGGGGGGGGGGGGGTCACATTGTAATCCGCTGATTAAAGATATAGAATTGTTCAGCAGAGTCTGCTGAATAATTATATATTAAGTTTATGGTCATTGAAGTGACCATGTGCTTATAGCAGGAGGAGAAATGAGGTCTGTATAGCATACATACCTGACCAGCTGCAGGTAGTTCTGTACAAATCCAGTAAGTGAGCCAGAAACTTAAAATCGGTATAGCAAATGTATTCGTTACATGAAAAGACCATACAAGAAAGCTAACATGTTTCGTCAAACTGCCCTAATCACAGCACCTGTTGTTCAGAGCGCTGCATCTGTACAAGTAGCGATGTAGGACCTTACGCTGTAAGTTCTAAAAAGCACTTAAAAAAGGCTAGCCAGCAATTTTTTTATATTTTTTTCTTAAAAATCCTCACGTGTTCTGCCTGTTTAAAAAGGTGTGGAGTAATGTTAAACATAATTAACATTGTCAGTACTGTGTTCGCAGTTCTTCATTATCAGCTGTAAACTAGATTTGCACGCTGTCTGTCCTAGGGGTTAAAAATTTAGGAACTACCCTCTTGGATTTTATGTTAATGAGGCATAACAGAAATACTGATAGACTGTCCGGAAAAGCTTAGATTTAGATATGACACCTTCTCCTTAGAAATTACACCTTCTCCTTTTTTTTAGCTATGCTGTGTGAATTATTATTATTATTATACAGGATTTATATAGCGCCAACAGTTTGCACAGCGCTTTTTAAAATGTGAGGGAAGACAATACAGTTACAATACAATTCATTACAGGAGGAATTAGAGGGCCCTGCTCGTTAGAGCTTACAATCTAGAAGAATGAATGGGGACACATAACAAATGTGTAATGGGGTTTTCTCAAATTTGACTGCAAAAGGGGAAATATCCCTTAACCTTCACTATATCAGTGAGTACACACAAATTTATTCAGCTGTCATATCACTGTTTTGGTTCACACCTGCCCAACTGCCAGGCTGTATTCGGCAACATATATCTATTTCCAAGCTTCCATCCAGTGGAACATTCTAGTACTGCAGCATATTGATAACATAAACTGACATACAGTAAACACAAAAGGCAAGCAAAATATATGAGACTATATACATTTTTCTGCTCAAAGGTTTTAGTAATTCCAGAGAATAGCAAGTGTTAAATAATAACACTAATAATAATTTTTATAAATACTATTTAGTTTGCAAGATAAACAAACTGAAGTTTAGTATGTTGCTTCTGTTTCTATTTTAATATTACATGTTCCCATCATTAGTGTTTCTTATTTTCTAAAAGGAAAAAATAATAACAGCATTAGCGCCGGTTCACATTACCGCGACGCTACTTGCAGGGGCGACCTCCGAGATCGCGGTGCGAGCAGCGCGCCGCGACCTCGGAGCGGCCGCCACGGACTTCATAACATTGAAGTCTATGGCGGTCGCATCCTGGTCGCCCCAAAGAAGCTCCGGACCCTTTTTCTAGGTTGGAGCGACTTGTGTCGCTCCTATTAGAACGGGTCCGCAGCTTCCCTATGGGAGGCGACCTGCGGCGACCTGTGAGGCGACCAGGTCGCCTCACAGGTCGCCCCAGTGTGAACCGGCACTTAATGATAACTTTAGTAATATTATGAATAAAAGACAGTACATACCACTTATTACAACAGGGATAAAAAGGTCCGGTACTATCAGTGAACACCTCCATCCCTAACAACAATGCAAAGCAGGAAAAAAGGTGCCCTTGGACTTTGAGTTGAGGTGAACACAGAGGGGCCGATGGATGTAGTAATACAAATAGGTTTATTTCTTTTTTCCTTTTTTCCTACTTTGTACATACCACTTAAGCCATGGATGCAATAAATATTTCATTCCCTTACAAGAAAAAAAGGATGCATCTATTAAATCATAGTACTGAAGGGGGGCGGAGCCGGCAGCCGGAGCGGATGGACGCCTGATCACGCCGCTCTGCTACAACGGGACTGATTAAGCCTTCCTAAGCGATCACTCAGCTTTTCCATCCGGTCGGTTATCTCGTTAAAGGTGCCTGGAATCGGTATGGCCTCCACCGGGAAGCGCAAACAGCGTGACAAGCCCAAGAAACTGACTGAATTCTTCAGCCCTGCATCGGGCCGCCTCAACCAAAATGGCGCCGGCGCGAGGTCCGGCACTCCCGCCGCGAGCAAGGGAGGATCAAGCCACTCCACTACGGCAACCCTGGACACTGGTGAGTCCTCAACAGACCCTACTACACAGCCTTTCTCTCCCTTTACAAGCCCTCTCAAGCAGCGGAGACGGCTGACGGGAGATAGTGTGGACAGGGAGCAGGATGGCCCTGATATGGAGGAGGGGGAGGATATGGAACAGACCGTTTCATATGGCCAGCAACTTGATGCTTATCCCACCACTGGACAGGCTATTACAGATACGGCAATGAAGGACATGATGAGGACACTGAGGGGGGCTCTACAGCAGGACATGGCAGCTTTCATGAGGGCTACTAAGAGGGAAATAGCTTCTTTGGGAGACAGGGTGAACTATACAGAGAATAAGCTGTGTGAATTCACTGGAGCACATAATGACTTAGTGGATGCCCACTTTGAACTGGAAGACGAGCTCAAAAATCTTAAACTGAAGGTAGCTGATCTGGAGGATAGAGCACGCAGAAATAACATTAAATTCCGGGGGATCCCAGAATCAGTGAAGCCAGCGGAGCTCACCCCCTTCCTGCAACAACTTATGCAAGCTGCTCTACCCACGCTTAGCCCTGCGGACCTTCTCATTGATAGGGCCCACAGATTACCGAAGCCGTCTCACATCCCTGATGCGGTCCCTAGGGATGTGATTGCCCGCATCCATTTTTTTCATGTAAAGGACCAATTAATGCGCTTCTCCAGGCAACATCCTGCTCTCCCAGACCCGTACGCAGGTATCTCTCTGTTCACTGACCTATCTCAGGCTACCCTCTCAGCCAGACACAATTTGGTTCCTATAACCAAGATACTTAGGAATCACAAAATCCTGTACAAGTGGGGTTTTCCTGCTAAAATCACAGTTACAGTTAACAACATGTCCCACACTATCTCATCACTACCCAAGGGTCTGGAACTTCTCCGGAAGTGGGGATATCTTCCTCAGGATGAAGACAGGAATGCAGTCCCACCCCAGGGACACCCACGTCACGCATCCACCTCCCAGACAGCAACTACTTGAACCTACTACATGCCATCCAGGCATCATCAACCTTTTCAAATCCACCAGCCGATCGGATAACAGCGCACCCGTTGTGCGGTTCATATGACTTGGTTTCCCCCTATGTCTGTGTGCGGGATTGCCCGCACCCTTGTTGGAACTCTTTTGTTTTGCCTAACTACTTGTTTCTTTTTTTTTGATTATTTTGTACTACTCCAGGTTCTGTGTTTCCCGTGTGAATTCCTGACACTCTCCATGTCTACCTGGCCTTGGATGGGCTGCATTGGCGCCCAATGTTCCTTTTTCTTCCCTACCCTTCTTTTCCCTTCTGCCACCAGGAGCTATACTCGCTTTGTCTCTCGCAGCAATGGTCGTTAGAGTGATGTCCCTCAATGTCAGGGGTCTCAACAGCCCTTACAAGAGAAGAAGCCTCTGGAAAACGGCATTACAGCAACACTGTGACGTTCTCTGCGTACAGGAAACGCATTTTGCAGGTACTAAAGCCCCTTTATGCTCTCACCCTAAATTCCCTCACGTCTTCACGGCTAATGACTCTGGCAAGAAGAATGGAGTCCTTGTGGCTTTTAAGGACACATTGTCATTTAAATTGTTACATAGAGCGGAAGCTCCCCACGGCAGGGCTCTCCTGCTGATGGTTGAAATTAACGACACGTTGTACACTATTGTGAACATTTATGCACCCAATCGGCATCCACTGAAATTCCTACGTAAAACTTTCTTGTGGGCAAAAAAACAAGCTAAAGGGCGTCTGTTGTTTTGCGGGGATTTTAATGTTATTATGAATGCAGATTTGGATTGCTCCTCAGTGGGGCGTAGACGCAGACCAATGTTAGGCCCTCTTTGTGTAGAGGAGGAATTGTACGATCCATGGAGGTGTCTGCGAACCACTGAGAGAGACTATTCATTTTTCTCAGCTGTTCATGGTAGCTATTCTAGAATAGATCTATTTTTGACGGACAAGTACCTTTTACAGCAGGTTGTCAGAGCAGACATCCATTCTATCACATGGTCGGACCATGCCCCTATCACTATGGATATAATGGATGGTTCTAACAGACGCCATGCTCCCATTTGGCGCAATGATACCTTTGTGTTAGCTCACCCGGAGTACAGTGCAGAAGTTAAGGCTAAGATTGATGAATACTTTATGATTAACGCTAACGGTACAACAGCCCCTGAGGTGGTCTGGTGTGCCCACAAGGCGGTGGCTAGGGGTCTCTTAATTCAGCAGACGGCTAGAGATAGGAAGAAAAGAACAGCACATATTACAGATTTGCAATCTAAAATTGCAGAATTGGAGAGAATTCACAAGGCTGGGGGAGCTACTTCCCCCGACATTGTGACCGACCTCACAAACTTAAGGAACGACCTGCGGACTACCCTGTTACGTGATCATGACATTTTCTTTAAGAGGTTGAAATTGACTTGGTACTCCCAAAGCAACAGAGCAAGTAAACTTCTGGCATCTCAGCTCAGGAAGAAGCGCCTTAAATCTAATATCCCCCTGATAAAACATCATAATACGGGCAAAGTGTTCAAAAACCCTAAGGATGTAGCCAACGTATTTAGAGATTATTATAGTTCCTTGTATAACCTTAAGGACGACCCAGACACGTACGCTCCTTCTGTCCAAGACATTGACAAATTTCTGTCCTCACTCTCTCTGCCCTCAATAGATGACGCCTCACTGGAAATCTTGAATAGACCCATCACCGAGGACGAAATTCATAAAGTAATTAACTCCCTTCCACTACACAAATCTCCAGGCCCGGATGGATTTTCAGCAGAATATTACAAATTAATGGCCCCAGTAATTGTTCCCCATCTAGTCCCCCTTTTCAATTCGGCCCCGGTGACTGGCAATTTCCCGAATGAAATGCTCCAGGCTACAATTGTGACTATACCTAAACCAGGAAAAACGACGGATACCCCCCTTAACTTTAGGCCCATATCACTTTTGAATGTAGACCTGAAAATTTATGCAAAAGTAATAGCTAATAGACTCCTTTTATGCACACCCTATCTGCTGGGATTAGACCAAGTGGGATTCGTGAAGGGCAGGCAGGCGACAGACGGCACCCGTCGAATGATCGACCTTTTATCGTATACTGGGGAACGTTCCACTCCAACGGTCTTTTTGGCATTAGATGCTGAAAAGGCCTTTGATAGGGTCCATTGGGGCTACTTGTCCAGGACTCTCACTAAGTTTGGGCTTCATGGATTTATACACTCAGCTGTTATGGCCCTCTACACTAAGCCCTCGGCGAGAGTACTCACAGATGGCATCCTATCAGATACCTTCGACCTGACCAATGGCACGCGTCAGGGGTGTCCCCTCTCCCCAATCATCTTTTCCTTGGCAATAGAACCTCTTGCAGAGGCTATTAGATCCGATGTTTGTATTAAAGGTATAACGATTGGCCAGACTGAACACAAATTGGGACTCTTTGCAGACGATATAATTCTGACCCTGACTGAGCCGACTGAGTCGTTGCGTAAACTTCAATCTATTATCCAATTGTTCGGTCAAATATCGTATTATAAGGTTAACACTGCTAAATGCTGCGCCCTTCCTATCTCTATCCCGTCTGCTGACCTCTCCACCCTTGCCAGGTTGTTTCCATGTAACTGGGAGGCACCCTCGATAACTTACCTGGGCATCCAACTTACCTCACCGGTTGCGAAGCTATATGAATGTAATATGTTGCCGCTATTGGATCGTGTTGAAGAGGAATTCTCCCAGATCAGGAAGGTCCACCTTTCCTGGCTAGGCAGAATTGCAGCGTATAAAATGCAAGTACTTCCGAAGATACTGTACTTTTTTAGGACGCTCCCCATCCCTATCCCCCAATTGTTCTTCAACAAACTGGCTTCTCAATTGAGAAAATTTATCTGGGATGGGAGACCGCCTAGAATAGCACTATCCACTCTATATAAACCCCATAATTTGGGGGGAGTAGGTCTTCCTGATGCGCAGGCTTACTACCGTGCTGCAGTCCTGACACAGGCCCGCTATTGGTTTGTGCACCAGGAAGACAATCTGTGGAATCAGATAGAGAGACGAATTTCTCCGGGTCAAAATCTACATGTCTTAATATTTGCAGCCACCTTACTTCATAAACTAAAAATTCCTCCTTACCCCACCATTCAAGCTACCCTACAAACGTGGTCTCATCTCCTTGCGCAGGACTTTAGAGATGAGGAATGCGTAACCCTTGATTCTCCACTAGCAATGTATGATTTACTACTACCGGAGGTATCGACCTTGCACTGGAGAAATCGAGGCTTCCATTTCTCCGCTCACTCGCCCCAAATCTGCTCCTCCATGGACGCGCTGACTAAACTCCAAATTAAGGCTTACAATAAAGTTCACAAATCGAAGATTCCCCCAATACCGGTGAAGCTTTGGGAATTTATGCTCGCAAAGTCTCCCTCTAATATTAAAGGTATCTCCTTGTGTTATAAGTTTTGCAAATATCACCCTCCACTTCGCAAGTCCCCCACTATCCTCAAGTGGGAGGATGAGCTAGGCCAGTCCTTCTCTGAGGTTCAGTGGTTGAAAGCATTACAGATCAGTCGCTCCTCTTCGGCGTGTGTGGACCACTGGGATAACTCCCTGAAACTCTTACACAGATATTATATGACACCTGCCAGGCTTCACGCTATGGACAAGAAATGTTCTCCCCTTTGTTGGAGAGAATGCCAACACCCAGGAAACATCTTGCATGTTTTCTGGGGCTGCCCGGTGGTCCAACCACTCTGGATGGAAGTTTTTGATTGGGCTTCTCACCTGCTAGGACTGCCCTGTGCAATGTCCCCGGCCTTAGCGTTGCTGGGAATAGGTCTGGACTCCTTTCTCCCTGGTCCTCGGAGGGTGATGGCTCATATTATGTTTGCCACGAGAATCGCGATAGCAGCCAAGTGGAGGACTAAGGACCCCCCGCTCCTGTCAGCTATCAAACACAGAGTTGCCATTCAGTTTGAAATGGAAAGAATGCTCGCTTTCAAAAATAGGAGAGTGGCCACATTCCAAAAACAGTGGCAATCATGGATTGCTCATTCCCCTGACATGATGTAAACAATAAAATTATTTTTGTTTCTTGATGTTCATGCAATGTCTCTTTTTGCATGGTGTAGTGCTCTGGTGGCAGCCCCCCCCCCTTCTTTCCCCTCCTCCCTCCCATTATTATTCTCCACTGTTACCACATCCCACATTTGTTTCTTTGATTGGTTACTCCATCATTAAGGATGCTCATAATTAACATCCTATGGGACTCAGAGGAGGGAGTCATACATGGGTGGTGGCGACACCTATGTTAGGAGGTTTTTGTCAGATGGGAGCGGCACCGTCACAGTTTGTGCCCAATCGGGGTGATGGTCCGTCTACCATATAATGTATTCCTATCCCTTCTATGACCCAAATCTTAGAAGAAATCACTTTATATGTTTCCAGTTTATACTTTTATAATGGTTTGTGCATGTCTATATTATTGAGTCATCCATATGATCCTTTTCTCTTTTGACTTATACTATGTTGGCCATACATGTGCACAGTTTAATATCCTCTGCATTTTGTTATTATTCATGTATACTATTTCCTCAATAAAAATTTATTTTCAAAAAAAAAAAAATCATAGTACTGAAAAGCTGCTACAAGTATGCTTAAAATGTACATTTTCAGAATCACATCTTTAGGTTTCCTTCTTTGTATCCAAACATTTTAACACATGAAGGGGGGATAAAATTAACCACTTTAGCCCCGGAAGATTTTACTCCCTTCCTGACCAGGCCCTATTTTGCTATTCGGCACTGCGTTACTTTAAAGGACAATTGCGCGGTCGTGCGATGTTGTACCCAAACAAAATATACGTCCTTTTTCCCCACAAATAGAGCTTTCTTTTGGTGGTATTTGATCACCTGTGCGATTTTTATTTTTGCGCTATAAACAAAAAAAGAGCGACAATTTTGAAAAAAAAAAAAAAACAATATTTTTCACTTTCTGCTATATAACATCCCCCCCCCCCCCCAAAAAAAAAAATAAAAAAATAAAAAATTTTGAACATTGATTTTATTTTTTTACTAGTAATGGCGGCGATCTGCGTTTTTTTGCGGGAATGCAACATTACGGTGGACAGATCGGACCCCTAACTAACATTTTTGACACTTTTGGGGGGGACCAGTGACATTACTACAGTAATTGGTGCTATAAATATGCACTGTTACTGTAATAATGACACTGGTAGGGAAAGGGTTAACACTGTTGGTGATCAGTGGGTTAAATGTATGCCTCTGAGTTCTGTGAGAGACTCAGAGATCGCAGGTTTAGCTATGCTGAATCCTGTGATCTCTCCCTGCCTGTAACTGAGAAAATCAATTTTTTACATAAGCAGGCGTTTCTTCCCACACTTTCCCCAACTATCGGGGAAGGGAGGCAGCGATCGCCGCCTCTCCTCCTCCGGCCCGACTCCCACTGTGTCTAAACACAGCAGGAGCGAGCCTCCGGCGGTGCGCGCTCGCCACCAAGACCACTAGGTGTCCAGCGATGTAGGTCTACCTCGCTGGACCCAGGGAAGCCACACTGCCGCTGTAATATCACTGTGAGCAGTCGGCTAGTGGTTAAATTACTGAGCACAAGCTCTGTGCTCACTTCCCTAAATTATTTTGCACAAACAAAAAAAGACAAAAAAAATGTGACTTTCAACTAAGCACCAAAAACCAAAGGGTCTTTAGATATGCAACCCAGGAGACCATACATAATATAAGAAACTTGATCATAAGCATACCGTATATATACACAAAATATATGTTTTTTAACCACTTGCCTACTGGGCACTTATACCCTCTTCCTGACCAGGCCAATTTTCAGCTTTCAGTGTTATAACACTTTGAATGACAATTGCTATTCAACACTGCTGCCATATACAATTTTTGTCCCTTTTTCACACGAATAGAGCTTTCTTTTGGTGGTATTAAATAACCATTGGGTTTTTATTTTTTTTTGCATTATAAATAAAAAAAGAACAAACTAAAAAAAAAATGAATTTTTTTGTTTCTGTTATGAAATTTTGCAAATTAGTAATTTTTCTTCATAAATTTTGGATAAAGGATTTACTACTATATATCTTTTGGTAAAAATAACCCAAATTGGTGTATATTATTTGGTCTTTGCGATGGTTACAGAGTCTACTAGCTATGGTGCCAATCATTTTTTGAGACACTAACAAGCCAGGGCAGTACAAATACACCACAAATTACCCCTTTTTGGAAAGCAGACTATTTAGTAAGAGGCATGGTGAGTTTTTTTTAAATTGTCATTTTTTCCCACAATTCTTGGCAAAATTACAATTTTTTTCCCCACAAAATTGTCATATTACCAGTTTTTTTTCTCTCACATGGCATATGCATACTTGCAACTACACCCCAAAACACATTCTGCTACTCCTCCTGAGTATGGCGATGCCACATGTGTGAGAATTTTTCCCAGCCGTGCCACATACAGAGGTCCAACATTCAGGAAGCACCCTCAGGCATTAAAGGGACATAAATTACACATCTAATTTCTTGACTACCTATTACATTTTGAAGGCCCCGGAGCACCAGGAAAATGGAAATTCCAACAAAATGACACCATTTTGGAAAGCAAACACTCCAATGTATATTCCTTAAAATGAGTCTTTTAAACATGTCATTTTTTTCAACAAGTTTTTGGAAAATGTGTAAAGAAAATGAAAACACTTTTTTAAACATTTTTTACACATTTTTACAGCACTGACGGGCGCTAATGGGCATCCATTAATAGGGTGGAACTGATGAGCACTCAAATAAAAAAGAGAGAACAGAGCAGTGCCACCTGAGTGTAGTATTAAAACAATCCTTTATTGGCATAAAAGGTAATGCACTCACATGAATGATAGGAAAGCAGGCTTTACAGCAAGTCATCCGATCCGCTGCAGGGGAGGCAGGAGAGGTGTAGACAGCCAGAGGGAAAAAGAAGGGGGGAGAAAAGTGTGATTCTGATAAAAGCTAAGATTGATCACATATATGAATATGCTTCAACTGGAGAAGATATAAGAATATACTATACTTGAATTGGGTTTCCTGATGGAAGTTCCCTCGTGAAGATTAAGGGGCTGTTATAGAGTAGAGGGGGGGGCATGGCTTGCATCCAAACGAGATGGCCGCCTAATACTAGAGCTCCCGGACCGAGGACGAGAAAAGCACCTGAATCAGCACAGCCGCCGGCCTCCCGACATCAAAACAGGATGAGTAAATCCTCCGCACACTCGTCCCCCTCGCGGTCCCACTCCCCACGCGATCCGCCGATACAGGCGAGCCGCAGCATACCGGACCTCTTCAGGCAACCACCACGCGAGGCCCCGGCTCCATCTCGGCCATCCAGCCCAGGACCCTCACCAGCACCACAGCCCCTAAACATACAAGACTTGAGGGCCATTGCCAATGATATAAAAGAAGACATTAAACTATCCCTGAATGCCGCCATCGCAGAAATAAAAAGAGACATACAGACCATCAATTACAGAGTGGATGAGGTAGAGGACAGAACCACTGTCCATGAAGAATCAATCCAATCCCTCCATGCCACAACTAACACACAATCCTCACAAATGAGGGACTTACAGAGATACTTAGAGGACCATGACAACCGTGGCCGCCACCATAATATTCGGCTGAGAGGCGTTCCAGAGTCTGTTGAGCATAATCACATTGAAAAAGCAACCCTGCAAACATTTAATGACATCCTGGGCAGACCACCAGAAACACCAATCGAATTTGAGCGCATAAATAGAGCTCTGAGACCCAGGGCCAGAGACACCGATCCCCTTAGGGATATTATATGTTGCATAGTGAATTTTAAAATAAAAGAAAACATCCTCAGGAAAGCCAGAGAACGTCGCGATATCCTATACCATGGATCAGAAATAAAAAATTTTCAAGATTTGTCACCCATCACGCTCCAACAAAGGAGAGATCTTCGCCCCCTGCTAGACCTATTACGAAGTAGAGACATCCAGTACAGATGGAAGTTCCCCTTCTGTCTATCAGCCTCAACCCAGGGACGTACTGCTAATTTGCGTATCCCAGAAGACCTAACTTCTTTCTGCAACACTTTGAACATTCCGCTCGTTGAAGTACCTGACTGGTACAGGAGCTTCCGCCCACCCCAACTAAGAAGAGTTACATCCATGGACACCATCCCAGAGCGAGATGAATTCCAGCTCAGACGTCGAAGATGCATTTCTCCCAGAAATGCTCCAACCAATGAATCCAGACATACAGGAAATGAAAGCCTCACAGCCTCACCTGTTCACAGGAGAGCACGTCATGAACGACTAGAATAACTCAAACGAAGTCTGAGACTCTACACTCCTCTTCAGCCATATCCTCTGACCTCCGCTTTTTTGCCTTTTTTCCCCCCTTTCCCCCCCCCCTTCTTTTTCTTTCACATTTTTTTTTTACAGATGCCATATACAGAAAGAGAAATTGGAATAGCTCTTTCTGCAACTTTGAGCCATGCCAGTGACTCTACAGGAATCCGTGCAGACTTTCCCCAAGGACACACCACGAACTAGTACAGATTGGACACCGCATCGTCTCAAGACACTACAATCCACTATCTACACATCAGACTCACTGATATTGCATTGCTTTAAACATGCTCTGCCTCTTTGGGTGGTAATGTATACCCCTTTCTATTTCCCCTTTTCTCACATGCCAAGGCTTGCCCAGTCGGCACTACAGGTGCCTGCTGCACAACCCCCAAAACATCCTCAGGACCTCATTTACAATGGGAAATACAATATTTCTACATATGTTACCACCCCTATCTACACATTTGCCGTGCATTTACCCAGAAGATTTTGCCCACTGCTCTCCCGAAGAAAGTCACCCCTTTAACAGGAAGAAAAAAAAAAAAAAGTTTTCTGATTAAGTTCTTGTAGACGCCAATTTTATTACTCTGCTGCCCCTAACACACTTAATTAACATATTCATATGTCCTTCCACCGTAATCAGACTCTTTAACGCATGATTAAGCAAACATCCTATATTCCACCACGCCCAATCACAACATCTAAAAGCATCTGACCCTTTTCCCCATCCTTATAACATTGTAATGTAAAATACGTTCTATCTCAACGTTCATAAACCAAACGACTAAAACCCCTTTGTTCCTGCTCTTCCCATAATAAACAAACACACTCCCTGTTATACCGTATCCCCCAGAGACGGCAAACTAACATTCCTCAAAATGTCTCTTTGCAGTTCCGCTGTTCTAACTCATCCTATACTACTATTTACCTACCCAAAAACCTTACCCAAAATACTCACGTTAAGCGGCTACCGTTCTATGCCAATGAATGTATCGTCCTCTGGTCCGGGACTGATTCTCGTTATTGTTTCACCCAGACGCCACGCTATCCTCCACAAGACAGGAACAACTTAGTTGTTCCACTGTCGTTCTTTACCATCCCCTGTACATTCTTCTAGGGAGGACACGACCCTCCTCCCTAGCCTTGGTTTAATTTCCTCTCCACACCCCATCTTCCTACTTATCCTCTTATTCCCCTAATTTCCTCCTTCCTTAACTCCCCCCTCTACCTCTTCTCTTCCCTCTCACATCCCGGTCTCTGTCCCCCTACACGAAAGACCAAGTCTAAGACCTTTCCAACAAATTCCTCTGGTCGATCTAAACTCATCAAATTCTGTACATTCGATCCACATTCAAAATGCCACAACCCAATCCCCACACCGACTTCACTTCTCTCAAATTAGTCTCACTGAATGTCAAAGGACTTAACATCCCTGAGAAACACAGACTCAACACAACACAAACTCAATGCAGAAACTCAAAGCTGATATAATCTTTCTACAGGAGACGCATTTCCAAACACGAAACACACCAAAACTCTCAAACCGTTTTTACCCGAACTCCTATCATGCTACTAACCCGTTGGCAAAAACAAAGGGGACTTCTATTCTCATATCCAAACGAATGAACTGGATACTACAAGACTCTATTATAGACCCGGAAGGGAGATTCGTTTTCCTAAAGGGTACATTATCAAATAAGCCGGTCACGTTAGCCAACATTTACAGCCCCAATTCTGCCCAAGTCCCTTTTATCAGGAAGATAACCCACGCACTGAAGCAATTCCAATGTGGGCTCACAGTTTTAGGAGGTGACTTTAACGTAGCACTTCACCCACTTCTCGACACCTCTTCTGGCACCACGTCACTTTCTTTTAAGGCATTGAAACAGATCAATCTAGAACTCAAAAACTTACTTTTACACGACTCATGGCGCACAATGTACCCATCAACGAAAGATTATACATTTTCTCCCCTCCCCATAACAGAAATTCAAGAATCGACTACCTGTTTCTCTCACAAAAGGACCTTCCCCTATTAAAGGCAGCCACAATAGAACCCATGATACTCTCGGATCATCACCCAATTTCGTTAACTCTTTCCTTCCCGACTGTCAACATACAATCAAAATCCTGGAGACTAGACCCCTCTATCCTAACTGCAGAATCCGATATCCAACTCATTAAGAAAGAAATCACTGACTTCTTCATAGACAATGATACCCCAGACATTTCATCTACTACAATTTGGGAAACACACAAATGTGTTATGAGAGGGAAACTGATTTCCCTCAAAGCAAACAAGAAAAAAGCCCAACAAACTAAAGTTAAAGAGCTCAATGACAAAATCAAGGCACTCGAGGCGACCCACAAACGCTCACAAGCGCAACATACCCTACAAGATCTCATACTCACTAGACAACTCTTACTTGACGAACTCAACATCAAAACAAGACACAAATTCATTCTTCAACAAAAATTATTCTATGAGTTCGCAAATAAGAGCAGTAGCTATCTTGCAAGAGCCATTCAAGCCAAAAGAGCAGACCTATCCATCCACACCATTAAAGATAATCAGGGTAAACCTCATACCTCAATGCCTGCGATTGCCTCACAATTTGAACGTTACTACTCGTCTTTGTATAACCTACCTCCCTCGCACCCAAGTCCCGATAAGCTAATTCTCATAAACGACTTCCTACGAAAACACTGTCCAGCCCCTATATCTGAAAAAACATCCCATTCTTTAGAGAGACCTATAACACAAGAAGAGCTTAAACTAGCTGTTAAACAACTTAAACCTGGTAAAAGCCCTGGACCAGATGGATTCACAGCCCCGTACTATAAATCCTTCATAGATACCCTCTCTACGCCTCTTCTGAAAATGTTTAATTCAAGATCCCTACCCTCCCTCCCCCCAAACAGACTTCTTGAAGCCCAAATCACCGTAATACCCAAAGGAGACAAAGACCCCACATCTGTTACGAATTATAGACCAATTTCCCTGCTTAATGTGGACATTAAATTATTTGCAAAAATCTTAGCAAACAGACTTCTCCCCTTACTGACACATATAATCAACAAGGACCAAGTGGGATTTGTCCCGGGACGGGAAGCCCGGGACAACACTACAAAAGCAATTAACGTCCATCATTGGCTGACCTCTTCCAAGACCAAGGGGTTTATGCTATCCTTAGACGCGGAGAAGGGGTTTGACAGGCTGGATTGGATCTATATGTCTTAAGTTCTAAAACAAATAGGAATTCAAGATAAGATGTATAACTTTATAATGTCTTTATACTCCTCTCCATCGGCCAGGGTCCGTGTCAATGGCCACCTGTCAGATGCCTTCTCCATTAGCAATGGTACAAGACAGGGATGCCCTCTTTCTCCCATCCTCTTTATTCTTACCCTAGAACCATTTCTTAGAGCCCTTGCTCACAACCCAGATATACACGGTGTACAAATTCAATCTCATACCTACAAAATAGCCGCTTTCGCGGATGATATCCTACTCTTTCTACAAAAATCTCACCTCACCCTTCCAACGCTGCTCTGGGAATTCCAAATCTTCCAAACAATATCCAATTTTAAAATAAATTTTTCAAAATCCAACGCCCTGTATATATCCCTACCCCCTGAAACGATTACTATGTGCAAAAAAAAATTCCCATTCCAATGGAAGTCCGACGCGATTAAATATCTTGGCATCTTCCTACCAGTCAAACTTTCGGACCTTTACAGCATGAATTTCCTCCCCACTCTTAAACTTATTAAAGACCCCAAACCCCATTTCTCATGGTTCAGCCGAGCGGCCATAATTAAAATGAACTTACTCCCACGTCTCCTATACTTACTCCAAAATATTCCCATCAGAATTCCGCACGCATTCTTCCAAACATTCAAATCCCTCTGTCTACAATTTCTCTGGGACAAAAAATGTTCCAGACTACCGTATGACCTCCTAACCAAACCTAAAAGTTTAGGAGGCATCGGCCTCCCAGACTTGAAGAAATATTATTGGTCATGCCACTTGACTAGAATCGTGGATTGGTCATTGCATAAAACCACCAAAGACTGGATAATGATTGAAAATTCCCTCTCCAATATTCCCATTCAAAATACACCATGGATATCTAAATCGCTCCTGCCACAAGCTCTGAAAAGGCACTCACTAATCGGCACTACTTTACAATGCTTCAGAGAAATATGTCGGCATTCTGCCATATCCTCAAATCCAGGCCCCCTAACCCCAATTACATTAAACCCTGAATTTTCGCCAGGAATGTCATCTGATTTTCTCACAAATATATGGCCCAATACACAAGTAAGAGCTGTTCTCTTTTACGCAAACAACACTTTACGGGATCAGCTATCTATCAAATCAAACATTGATGGTTCTCCGATTCCCCTCTGGCAATATTTTCAAATACGTCACTTTTTGACATCGCTAAACAGAAATGGAGCACTTTCCAGAACCCCAACACCGTTTGACATTATGCATGGAGAAGTCTCCACAAAGACACTTGATTTCTACCACTTATAATATGATCTTCTCTAATTTACAAGCATTGACTAACAGAATTATATCTGCATGGGAATCAGATCTTAACCTATCCATATCGGATAAACAATGGGGTAACATCTGCCACATCACCCATAAAAGTACCTTAAACGTCTCCATGCAGGAAATTTGTTATAAAGTGTTGACCAGATGGTATAAAACACCTACCCTCCTACACAAAATCTACCCCAACATTCCTCAATCTCTGAATGAAATAATACCAAATAGTAATGAATTTAGTTGAAATCTGGTAAAATGAGTTTTGTTTATTCGTTTTCTAATGAATTCAAACTTTTTAGAATGATTAGAATTTGGATTGGTAGAAAAATTATCGACCTGATTAAAATTCTGTGTGAAGAATAGCTGGTTGTTAAGCAGCAGGCCGGGAAGCCAGTGCCTGCATCCTAAATAACTGATGAATCATCTGTCAGCTGGCTTCTCCACCAACAGATGAATGTTACGAAAAGAATGCCGACAATGCCAATTTTTTTTTTTTTAATGCCGTGGGGTCCTCCCAAAAATCCATAACAGAGCCTTACCCGAGCATGCAGCCAGGCAGGTCAGGAAAGGGGGGTGAGCAAGTGCCCCCCCTGAACCATACCAGGCCACGTGCCCTAACATTTATCAGGCTGCCCACCGCACCTGAAAAATAAGAAAAACACATTCACGCTAACATGGAGGCCATCTGCCTACTGCAGGCTCCTCCGTATAACAGTTATTTTACAGAGAAGTGCGGGGCCACTTGTTGACATAACCTGGTGGCACCACTCCTCCTTGCGATGTCACAGACCGGTGCATGCTGAGCTGGCGACGTCAAAAGGGGGAAGTGCCACCAATGCCAATGTCAGGTGGCACCGCATTACCCTATGAAAGAACTGTTAAACGGAGGAGCCTGCAGTAGGCAGACAGCCTCCATGTCAGTGGGAACATTTTTTTCTTTTCTGGGTGCAGCGGGCAGCTTGGGTGAGAATGGATTTACATCGGGGGACACTGTTTTTTTTTTTTTTTTAATTATTTTGTAAGGAAGGCAGTCAAAAAATGCCTGTTTTAATTTTGACACTTTTTTGGTGACTGGGTATGGATACTATTTACCCCATACTCATTCACATACGGGGGTGAGATCTGGGGGCCCCCTTATTAAAGGGGGCTTCCAGATTCTGATAAGCCCCCTGCCCACATACTTCTACAACCACCAGGTTGTGGGGATGAAGCCCTTGTCCCCATCAACACAGTGACAAGGTTCTTTGGGGCGGAGGGGCAGAGCCCCCGACCGTAAGGCACCCCCATGTTAAGGGCATGTGGCCTGGTATGGTTCAGGGGGGGGGGGGCGCTCGCTCATCTCCTTTCCTGACCTGCCAGGCTGCATGCTCGGATAAAGGTTTGTTATAGATATTGGGGGGAACCCCATGCAAGTTATCAAAAGTCTTTGTCAAGTAACTATAGACCTGTTAGTTTAACTTCTATAGTCGGAAAGATACTGGAGAGTTCAATAAAAGACCACATAGATGAGTTCTTGCTGGAAAAAACATTTTAAGCAACAGACAGCATGGATTCATGAAAGACAGAAGTTGTCAAACAAAGCTGATTTATTTTTATGAGGTGGTAAGAAAATCCTTGGATAGAGGAGGGGCTGTGGTCGTAGTATACTTGGATTTTGCAAAAGCATTTGACACAGTTCCCCACACATGGCTAATGTGTAAGGTAAAGTCTTCAGGCTTGGAAAGATCAGTTTGTAAAAGTAAAGAAATTTGGATAAAAGTTAGAATTCAGAGGGTCATGGCTAATGATTCTTACTCTGAATGGTCTAAGGTTATCAGTGGTGTACCCCAGGGTTCATTGTTGGGACCCTTACTTTTTAATATCTTTATAAATGATATAGGGTCCTGGATTAAAAGTACCATTTCAGTCTTTGCAGATGACACCAAGCTTTGCAGTGGAATAACTTATTTACAGGATGTCTCCAACTTACAAGCTGACCTCAATGCACTGTTTCATTGGGCAACTATGTTGCAAATGAGGTTTAATGTTGATAAATGTAAAGTTATGCACTTGGGGGCTAAGAATATGCATGCATCATGCATACAAGGTGGAGTAGAACTGGGGGAATCCATAGCAGAGAAGGATATGGGTGTTCTGGTAGATCATACGCTTAATAATAGCATGCAATGCCAAGCTGTGGTTTCCAAAGCAAGCAAAGTCCTTTCTTGTATTAACAGAGGCATGGACTCCAGAGAGAGAGATCATTTTGCCCCTGTACAATTTATTAGTAAGACCTCATCTGGAATATGCAGTTCAGTTTTGGGCACCGGTCCTTAAAAAGGATTTCTTCAGAAAAGAGCTGTGAAAATGTGGAAAATACTCCCTCTAGAGGTGGTTCTGGCCAGCTCACTAGATTGCTTTAAAAAAGACTGGATTATTTCCTAGGTGTACATAATATAGCTGGTCACTAATATGTATAGGCAAAATGTATTCAGGGAACATCAGATTGCCTCTCGGGGAATCAGGAAGGAATTTTCCCCCCTGCTGTAGCAAATTGGATCATGCTTTGCTGGGGTTTTTTGCCTTCCTCTGGATCAAATGCGGGTATAAGATTGTGTATATATGGGCTTGTATGGTTGTTTTTTCTTTACTGTTTTCTGTTTTTTATTGATTGTGCCAGATGGATTTGTGTCTTTTTTCAACCTGACTGACTATGTAACTATGCCATTCAAAAAAATTTTAGCGTGGGACTCCCCTCAAAATCCCCAAAGGGCTTGTTATGGACTTTTTAAATAGCTGGGATGACAACTGCATCCATAAGTCAATTTAAATGTCATTTCATTTTCATTTTCATCTTTAGAAATGCCATTTCTGCTGCAGCAGGTTCTATACATGGTACAGATGCGCCACTTTGCAGGCAGACTAAAGGGACCCCCCAGGCACTAAATTTAAAGGAATTTTTATTTTTATTGTTTCACTTAAAGTGGGGTTCCCTTAGTGCCTGGAGGGTCCCCTTAGTCTGCCTGTAAAGGGGTGTATCGGTAGTATATATAGAACATGCTGCAGCAAAAATCGAAAGAAAAAAAGAGCATTTTCCTTTCCTGACCTGCCGGGCTGCATGCTCCGACAAGGGTCTATTATGGATTTTTAGGGGGGGACCCCTTTGTTGTTTTATTTAACATTTTTGTATTGCCAGCATTCTTTTCTTTACATTCATCTGTCAGTGGGAAAGCCTGCTGACAGATGATGAGTCATCGGTTGTTAAGGACGTGGGCGGGCGGCTTCCTGGCCCACTGCTTAACAACCAGCCATTCTTCACAGAGAATTAGAATCGGTCAATTGTTTTTCGACCGATCAAAATTATAATCGTTCTGAAAAGTTGGAATTTGTTAGAAAATTAATAAACAAAATTAATTTTAATGAAAACAAAATGAGATTTTACAAAAGCTAAACTAAACAAATTCCAGAACCAAACTAAACAAATTCCATAACAAAACAAAATAAAAAGCATAGCAAATCTATCCTAAACAAAACAAAACAATTTTTTTCCGTTCTGCACAAGTCTATTAATGTTATAATTTTTTCTTACTTATTTAATGTTTTACTTAGGTTTGGAAACTGGTGGTGTTTGTCTCTCCTCTGGTCCCTGCATCTCTCCTTTCATCTTCATGTGAGTTGTCTAGCAGGATTCACATGGTTTTATCCCCAAGAATATAAATGCATTGTTTTTCATATACTGTATAGTAATAGTAGATGTCAATGTGATACAGTTTTTAGATTAACCTTCTATCTCCTATAGAAGTGGACATTGATCCAAGAAATGTTTACAGCCTTCTCTACCTCCTCTGTTGAATTATTGCACCATCATATATAGATTTAAAAAATGGAGACAGTGAGTTGATTTACCAAAATTGGAGAGTGCAAAATCTGGTGCAGCTAGATCTGCATAGAAACCAGTTAGCTTCCAAAGTTTGATTTTGCCAAAACCTAATTGAACAAGCTGAAGTTAAACGCTGATGGCTACCATGCACAGTTGCACCAGATTTTGCACACCCCAGTTTTAGTAAATCAACCCTATTGTGTTTTCACAATTATTGTAGGATGAGAATTTTGGATACAGCCTTGGAGGTACTGTATATGTTCTATTTGTAGCATATGCATATTTAGTGAGTATTATGATCAATTTTGCTCCATAAAGAAAAATGTTTCTTTGCATGTGCAAAAGAGTGACATTTTCCAACTTTATGTTAAACTTTTTTTGAAAGTTTACAGCTTTTTCAAACTGATTTTTATGGCACTATTTTTATCTTCAACTAAAAATAAACAAACATTTAACAGTGTGTTTTTGTGACATAGCTATATGTGAAAAGAGCTGAACAACGGGGATAATTTACATTGTAGATGAGGGATCTGGGCACCAAACAGAGCGACATGTGCTATGCTACCCAAAATGCATAATATCAAAATGCAATGCAAATATAAAATTATGTGTATTTATTTCAAAAATGTCCTGGGGAAGTCACATGATGAAATGAGACAACCAGACATGATATCACAGGGAAGCAGAACACAGTGCTGTTTTTTTTATTAAAAGGAACTGTACAGTCTTTTATCCTTCTATAAGCATAGTATTAATAAAAGTGCTTGTGATTTTGTGAAACTACTACAATATGGGCTAATTTTATTCTGCATACTGAATTGGGTTTAAAAAAAACAATGGCTGGCTGATTCTAAAATCACGGAGTGCTTTGAGGTGACCTCCTACTAACAAGGAGTAAGACATTGAAGTATCCAATTTAGGCTGCTGGTTTATATATATTTCTGGTAAACCTTTTATTTAGAGCACGGGTAACCTTGCTTCTTAACCACTTCCACTCCAAGCCAATTCTCACATTCCTCTCCTACATGTATAAAACATAATTTTTTTGCCCGAAAACTACTTAGTACCCGCAAACATACATTTGCCCCCCTTAATGACCAGGCCATTCGGCACTGCATTATTTTAACGGACAATTGCGAGGTCGTGCGATGCTGTACCTAAATAAAATTGATATTATTTTTTCCCACAAATAGAGCTTTATTTTGGTGGTATTTGATTACCTCTGCGATTTTTATTTTTTGTGTTAAAAACAAAAAAAGAGCGACAAATCTGAAAAAAAAAAAAAACAATATTTTTCACATGCTACTTTATAACATTCCCATAAAAAACAAATGAAAAATCATTTTTTTTTTACATTTTATGCCAATTTGTTTTCTGCTACATAATTTTGGTAAAAATAAAAATACAATAAGCGTATTTTGATTGGTTTGCGCAAAAGTTTTCGCGTCTACTAACTACGGGAAAGATTTGTCATTTTTATTGTTTTTTTTTTTTTTACTAGTAATGGCGGCGATTTGCAATTTTTAGCAGGACTGCGACATTGCGGCAGACAAAAAAGATATTGGGGGGCACACCCTAAACACACAATTCTAAGGTTGGTGCTGCTAAAAGACCAATATACAAATTGAACAACATAATAGCGCACACATGCACAAAAAAAAGTTGCTTTCAAATCTTGCAAGGCTATATATTTACTTAATAAGAGCAGGTGTTTTTAAGTAGCCTTGCAAGATTTAAAAGCAACTTTTTTTTGTGAATGTATGCGCTATTATAGTGTTCAATTGCGGCAGACAGATAGGACCCCTAACTGACATTTTTGACACTTTTGGGGGGAACAGTGACTTTACTACAGTAATCAGTGCTAAAAATATGCACTGTTACTGTAATAATGACACTTGCCGGGAAGGGGTTAACACAGTGTGTGATCAAGGGGTTAAATGTAAGCCTAGGGGAGTGTTTCTAACTGTATGGGGGTTGGGCTTTTGAAATGATCACAGAGCAGTATTAATTTCGTCTACTAAAACCGACTAAAACGTTTTCGTCGACTAAATTAACACACTTTTAGTCGACTAAAATACGACTAAAACTAAAACAATTCAGATGACTAAAATACGACTAAAACTAAAATGGCATTTAATTCAAAAGACTATAACTAAAACTAAATCGAAATTTGCTGCCAAAATTTACACTGGTGAATGCTCAAAAGCTTAATACCATAAATAATAACATATTAGATTTTTCACTCCAGGACCAGCAGTAGTATTTAATGAGTTTGGAAATTGTAGAGAAATGCTTAAATAATGCATTACAAATTACAATTGAACTACACCCATTCAATTATAGATGACTAAAATGAGTACTGGAGTTTTAGTCAACTAAATACGACTAAACCTAAAACACTTGCAGAAGACTAAAATGGGACTAAAACTAAAATGCCATTTTAGTCCTAAGACTAAGACTAAAACTAAATTGAAATTTGCTGCCAAAATTAACACTGTCACAGAGACCTGTTATCCTATATAGAAGGATCACAGGTGCTCTGTGATCATTCTAGAGAGAAGAATGGTCAGCTGTGTTTACAACAGCTGACTGTTCTTCTCTCTCAGCGGGGAGCGATCACGGGTGGCCGGCGGCAATCGGCGTTTGCCCCCTAGCTGCAGGCGTGCGAACGACGTACAGCTACAATGGTTCACGCAGGAGGGGCTGCCTGCTGTAGTAAAACTGCGGCGGGCAGTTGTTAACAGGTTAAAACACACATTTTTTGTAAAAAATATATTTCAATGAATTTTAATGCACAAAAACACTACAATACCCAATTTTTGGCAAAATATAAAAGATGATGTTATGCTGAGCAAACAGATACCAAACATGTCATGCTTTGAAAATGGCATCCACCTGTGGAACAGCGCCAATCTACGGTATCTAAAAATCCCCATAGGCCACATATTAAAAGCCCTTGCTGGTTACCAGTTTAGGGTAACACAGAAGGTCTGGAGCTAGAAATATTGCTCTCACTATGATGTTCACAATGATACTTTATATGTGTGGTGCGATCACAGTTTACATATGGATGTGGGACTGGTGTGTGCGTTCACATTTATGCACAAGCAGGGGCAGAAGGGGGTACTTTTATTTTTATTTTATTTTATTCATTTAAAAAAAAATGACAATCTCTTTATTTTTTTTAAAACTTATTACAGCTTTATTGCTATCATAAAGTGATGTACAACATGGAGAGATCTGGAGTCTTTTAGACCCCAGATCTCTCCTCTGGCCTGCAATGCAGCCGATCAGACACGGATGGGTATGATCAGCTGGCTCCCTGGCCTGTAGTGGCCAGGTAAACAAAGCCAAAACCAGAAATGAAATTGTTGTCACCTCTAGTTTCTGACATCACAGTGGGAGAAATAACATTAGTTCCTCTCACTGTATGCCAGAAACTGGATGCTGCTGGTCGCATCCTTACTCCTCCTCACTCCAGATCGCATGGGAGAGGAGAGCCCGGTAAAGTCAGCAGCAGGAGTGGTTGGACCCCCTTCTGCCGCCTGTAAAAGTAATTTAGCAACTCTTTAGCCACTTTAGATGACTTTTACTGGCTTTAGAATAGCCAGCTCTTAATAATATCCAGCTCTACCTTAGGAGATATCATCCTTCCTATCCAGCAACATACTAGCATGTGCATATAAGAGGTTAAAGGGACAATACATGGGCATTGTATGGTGGGCTGCTGTTATGTGTATTTCTAGTAAGCCTTCTACCTAGGGCATGGATGATTCTGTCTCTTAAAGGGACAATACATGGGAATTGTGCAGTGGTTTTCTATCACTATAGACACTGGTGGTTGGTACTATTAACCCCTTGCCGACTGCCCCACATAAATTTACTGCGGGGCGGTGGCTCCTGTGCACAGAATCACATTTAAGTACGTGATTCTACACTTCCGTGTCTGGGGGATGCCCCCAACGACCCCCTACCACTGTAATTACACACAGTAGGAGCCAATTGGCGGGTCTGGGGGACCCAATGTCTGCTTGGACCCGCTTATTGTTCCTGAGAGAGGCAGAATAGCGATCTGCCTATGTAAAGAAGGCAGAGCGCCGTTCTGTGACAAGGGAAGATAGAGATCCTGTGTTTCTGCAAAGCAGGAACACGGATCTCTGTCTTCTCACAGTTAAAGCCCCCCACACAGTTAGCAAGCACTCCCTAGGAACACATTTCACCTTTTGATCATCCCTGATGTTAACCCTTTCCCTGACAGTGTCATGTGTACAGTGACCGTGCATATTTTTTAGCATTGATCACTGTATACAGTATGTGTCACTGGTCCCCAAAAAAACGTCAAAAGTGTCCCTTAGTGTCCAGTTTGCCCACCGAAATGTTGCAGCCCCGCTATAAGTCGATGATCGCTGCCATTATTAGTAAAAATATTAATACAAATTCCATAAAAATAATTTGTAGATGCTATACCTTTTGTGCAAACCAATCAATATACTGTACTATACTACACCATAAAGGCTTTCCAATTCTTCCTCTATATCTACCTGGACTTCATCTGTGTGTTTGGCGGTTTGCTATGGGGATTTATGTATGAGAACATCATCCTTGGTTTCAAGCTGTGTTTGACTGCCTATAATAGGGATTATTGACATTCTGTAAGTGGGATGGGCATGTGGTGTCGGTGAAGGAGAGCACTCACCCACGGACATGAGTGGCTGGTGGTCTGAAGGAATAGGATCCCACTATACCCTGTCTTGAACACTTTTATCTATACATTGGGCACATTGTTTTGGACCCAGATTTCACAAACTTATTGATGGACTTGTGTATATGTATTTCATGAACGCAGTCTCCCCCCCCTTTTTTTACACATGTTTAAGCCAAGTTGCTTTTAGATGGTTCACTCAATACGGTTATTTAGTTATTTATTCATTTACTTATCTATTTATTAATCTGAATATTTATCCACATTATTAATCCTGTGCGCAATTGCATTGGTGTTATTTGCAATACCCTTATAAATATACCATATGCTTATTGAGATTTTTTTTACCAAAAACATTTAGAAGAATACATATTTGCCTAAATTTATTTAAAAAAATAGATATTTTACATTTTTTTTTTATTAGGTGTGTTTTATAGCAGAAAGTAAAAAATATAGCTTTTTTTTTTTAAGATTTCCGGTCTTTTTTTGTTGATAGCGCAAAAAATAAAAAACACAGAGGTGATCAAATACCACCAAAAGAAATCTCTATTTGTGGGGAAAAAGCACATCAATTTTATTTGGGTACAGCATTGCATGACTGCACAATTGTCAGTTAAAATAACGCAGAACTGTATCCCAAAAAATAGCCTGGCCATGAAGGGGGGGGGGGGTCAACCTCCCGGAGCTGAAGTGGTTAAATAAATGGTACAGTATCTCACAAAATTGAGTACACCCCTCACATTTATGTAAATATTTTATTATATCTTTTCATGTGACAACATTGAAGAAATTACACTTTGCTAAAATGTAAAGTAGTGAGTGTACAGCTTGTATAACAGTGTAAATTTGCTGTCCCCTCAAAATAACTCAGCACACAGCCATTAATGTCTTAACCGCTGGCAACAAAAGTGAGTACACCCCTAAGTAAAAATGTCCAAATTGGGCCCAATTAGCCATTCTCCCTCTCTGGTGTCATGTGACTCATTGGTGTTACAAGGTCTCAGGTGTGAATCGGGAGCAGGTGTGTTAAATTTGGTGTTATCGCTCTCACTCTCTCATACTGGTCACTGGAAGTTCAACATGACACCTCATGGCAAATAACTCTGAGGATCTGAAAAAAAGAATTGTTGCTCTACATAAAGATGGACTAGGGTAAGATTACCAAAACCCTGAAACTGAGGACAGGTTTCACTCAGAACAGGCCTCGCTATGGTCAACCAAATGAGTTGAGTGCACATGCTCAACATCATATCCACAGGTTGTCTTTGGAAAATAGTCGTATCAGTGCTGCCAGCATTGCTGCAGAGGTTGAGGGTGGGGGGGGGTCAGCCTGTCAGTGCTCAGACCATACGCCGCACACTGCATCAAATTGGTCTTCATTGTTGTCATCCCAGAAGAAAGACTCTTCTAAAGAGAAAGCCTGCAAACAGTTTGCTGAAGACAAGCAGACGAAGGACATGGATTATTGGAACCATGTCCTGTTGTCTGATGAGGCCAAGATAAACTTTTTTGGTTCAGATGGTGTCAAGCATGTGTGACATCAACCAGGTCAGAAGTACAATGACAAGTGTGTCTTGCTTACTAGTGATGAGCCGAACACCCTTCTGTTCGGTTTGCACAGAACATCTCAAAAAGGGGAAATGTTCTAGTGAACATGCAAACTCCATTAAAGTCTATGGGGCACAAACATGAAAAACCAAAGTCTTAATTTTAAAGGCTTAAATGCAAGTTATTGGCCCGAAAAAGTGTATGGGGACCTGGGTACTGCCCTGGGAGACATGAATCAATGCAACATTTTTTTTTTTTTTAAAACAATTGTTTTTACAGGAGCAGTGATTTCAATAATGCTTAACCACTTGCCGACAGCCGCCCGACTATATATGGCGGTGGTCAGCCCCTCCCAGGCAAAGTGACGTACCAGTACGTCACTAGCCTGGGAGCCAATAGGGGGTGAGCACTCGCCACCGGAGGCGCGCTCCCGCCCCCGCTCGTACCCTAAGAAGCCCACGCGTGTAACCAGCGGACCCGATGTCCGCCGGTCACTCGCGATCGTCAGGTGGAGAGGGAGAAAGGCAGGCGGCTAATGTAAACAAAGCCGCCTGTCATTCTCCCTTGTGTAAAAGCACAGATCATACGGTCCGCCTATGTAGGACCGTTGATCTGTGCTGTTACACACACAGCCAAATCCAATCACAGTTAGAAGCACGCCCCTAGGGACACACTTAACCCCTCCCTCTCCAATAAAGTTAACCCCTTCCCTCCCAGTGTCATTTTTACAGTAACAGTGCATATGTATAGCACTGATTACTGTAGTAATGTCACTGGTAACCCCAAAAGTGTCAAAAATGCAATGCAATTTTTTTTACCAAACATATGTAGCAGAAAACAAATTGGCCTAAAATGTTAAAAAAATTTTATTTTTACATTTTTTGGGGGGAATTTCATATAAAAAAATTTGAAAAATATTGTTATTTTTGCAAAATTGTCGCTGTTTTTTGTTTATAGTGCATGATCAAAAAATCGCACAGGTGATCAAATACCACCAAAAGAAAGCTCTGTTTGTGGGAAAAAAAAGGCATCAATTTCATTTGGGTACAGCATCGCACGACCGCCCAATCGTCCATTAAAGTCACGCAGTGCCGAATCGCAAAATAGGCCCTGGTCAGGAAGGGGGTAAAATCTTCCGGGGCTTAAGTGCTTAAAGTGAAACAAAAAAAATGAAAAATTCCTTTAAATATCATGCCGGGGGGGGGGGGGGCTTAACCTGCCTGTAAAGCACATTTGTGCAATGTTTGTAGCCTGCTACAGCAATAATGACATTTCTAAAAAAGGAAAGAAAAGTGCGCATGCGCACGGCGCCGGGTCAGGACATGAACTGACCGAGCTCCGCACAACCCGCCGACTTCACAGCCTATAATAAGCGGTCGGAACGTGGATCGAGCTAACGGACGGCAGCAGCTTACGGGGGAAGGGAGGATGCACCGGAGGAACACCGGAGCGGGCAAAAAAAAGCATTCTACGCCAGCACAGCCTCCCAGCAAGTAGCGCCCGTCCTCTCCTCGCCTGCCGCAGCTCACACAGCAACCCAAGATGGCCGCGACCCGCGGCTCTGCTGCACGAGGTGGCCCGCTCCATACTACCAACACCAAGCCACCAGCCTCACCATCATTGGGGACCACCACTTCATCCCCCCACAGCGCAGGACACCCCTCGCCAGCAGCCTCCAGGATGGAAGAGGTAGGAGATCCCTTCTCATCCCAGTCCCAAGGGACCAGCACCCGGTCCCCACAGGCCACGTCTCATGGCTTCTCCCCGTACCAGGCCTCACTAGATGGGGAAGTAGAGGGGGCTTCATCTCCAGCATCCTCTATGGACAGGCAAATGGCAGATATTGCGGAATTAGCCTTGAGCCAGGGCAGCTCCGCAGCACTCCCCCCTCCTCCCCAGCCCCCATATTCAGGTGACTCTGTACTCATTGCCAGATTCTCGGCCCTGCTGCAACAGGAACTTTCAAAGGCCTGTGCCACCATTACTGCAGGCATGAAGGGGGACTTCCAAGAAATTGGAGGCAGGCTTGATTCCATCGAATCTAAAATGGATGGGACCGTTAAAAGAGTTAACCAAAATCACAAGCTGATAGTCACGCTTCAGGATCAATTGGTTGAAGCCCAGGCAAAAATTGAGGATCTTGAAAACAGATCTCGCAGATATAATTTTAGAATTAGAGGACTTCCTGAGTCGGTTACTGATCTTGAACCAGCTATCCAAACTTTGATGTCTGACCTCATCCCTGACATTTCCCCACACCACCTAGAGCTGGATCGCTTTCATCGGGCCCTGACGGCACCGCGCTCTGATGAGTTGCCCCGGGATGTCATTGTGAAACCCCATTTTTACAGAATCAAGGAAAAGGTCATGGCAGCCGCCCACTACCGCAATGACGTCACCCTACTCGATCATCCTGTGCAGTTGTTCGCCGACATATCCCAGACGACTATACAAAAAAGGCGCACTCTGAAACCGCTACTGACTCATCTGATTAATCGCCAGATTAAGTATCGATGGTCTTAACCATTCAGACTGTCTTTTTCATTTAAGGGGAGATCCTACTCCTTCTCCAATTTTCATGAGGGTGAGGATGTCCTTCTGGATCTGGGCATCATATCACGGGATGCCCCCCCAGCCAGATCCCAGCGGGGATCCCCGGAGGAGCCCTCCCGACCACTGTCACCTTTGTGGTCACAGCCGGCCAAGAGGGGCAACGCTAAACCACAAACCCCGCCGTGAGACGCTACGGCCCATTTGCTCCACTCTACTTTTTTTTTGATTGGGGACCAAGTTGTTTTGTTCTTTCTTATCCCCTCTACTTTCTATTTTTGGCTGAGCCCCGTCTGTGGACTATGCTAAGCGGACGTCGGTCTGCCAGCCCCCACCACACCGGAAGGTTCTTGTTGCAGGCCCTCACTGAGAACTTAGGCTCCCTGAACTCCACTGATTATGACAGCCGTTCAAGGTTCACTATGCTGCCTTTTGTTAATCGGATTTCAGTGATCTCCAGACACCGCAGTTGGGACATAGACGCTACTGCCTCCCCACCCTACGGGATGCTGGGCTACGATTCCTGCTAAGATGGAAAAGATGGGGATGGGTTTTTTTGTTTTTTTTTCCCTCTTTCTGCCGGTTGGCCCTGTTGCTGTCATCCGGTGGCAGAGGGTTATCAGGGGACATGTGGGTCTCCCACTGAGCTGGACCTATGATCTGAGAAATGATTGTTTAACTGTGTTTTCCTTTGCAGTTAAATGGTTCTATGGCATGGATGAAGCGAGTCGGGTTGTTTCCGCATGCCACCTTCTGCGACCTTGCTCACGGCTATGTGCGGTGAGCAACCTCGCGAATACTTATAGGGAGCTGGACCCCACAACCAGCTCACTTTGCATATAATGTTGGTGTCACAGGCATATCCTCGGCCTCCCCCCCTCCCGCCACATGGGCGGCGGGGGGGAAGGCGCGGGATCCTTTGTTCTTTCGTGTTCTTTTTTCTGCTGTTCTGTCTTTCTTCTAACCCCTCTTTTTTTTCCCTTCCACCATGGCGGCTGATCGACATCCAGGCCCCTTCAGCTCGATCCCGGGGCTCCCAGAGGCGGGGAGGAGAGGTGGATCGTTCTTCAGGGCACACAGGCGAGTACAACCTACCGAACCACAATGACGAGCCCCCTACCAAGTAATTTTAAAATTCCGACACATAATGTCCAGGGCCTTAACGCACCGGTGAAGCGAACGAAAGCTTTTCAATTTTACCACAAACAGGGAATTGATGTCCTCCTCTTACAGGAGACCCACTTCTCTCGCACTTCTGCACCCAAGAGGCTTAGTGCTAAATTTCCCACCTGTTACATGTCCAATAGCGAAGATAAGAAACGGGGGGTGGCGGTCTGTATTGCCAAGAGGGTCCCGTTCATGCCTAAAGAAGTGATCAGGGATAAGGAAGGAAGATATCTAATGGTCCAGGGCAAAATAAATGAACATGACGTGACCTTTGTCTCTTACTATGCTCCAAATGTGGGGCAGATACAATTTTTTAAGGCCATGCTGAGCGTGGTGATGCCGCGTGCGACGGGCCATGTGGTGTTTGGGGGTGACAGCAATGTCCCCTTGGACCAGGTCATGGATAGGTCGGATGCCTTGCGTACCTCTTTGAAACATGCCCAGCGTCAGAGGGTTAAATTGGCTCGTTTACTGCACTCCGCAGGCTTAGTGGATGTGTGGAGAAATGACCATCCCACGACGCGCGACTTCACCCACTATTCCCATGCACATAAGACCTATGCCCGCATAGACCACCTCTTTGCATTGTCAGCTCTCCTTCCGTTCGTACTGAAGACGCAAATCATTCTCACCCCGTGGTCTGACCACTCCCCAGTAGTGATGACCGTCTCTGACTTGTGGACTAAACCTAAATTTTCTTGACAACCCTACAGCCGACACTTCCCCAGCCATAGTATGGGCGGCGCATAAAGCGACGATCAGAGGTAAGCTTATCCAGATCGCCTCTCGGAAAAAGAGGGAACGTGACGGGGAGATAATGCATCAGGACGCAGAGCTGAGGGACCTTCTATGGGAACAAAAAAGAAATCCGGGGGTGGATATCAGACACAAAATTGATGCAGCACAGATGGCCCTTAATTTTAGCTTGACCGCTAAAGTGGAAAAGTCCATTCGCTGGTCGAGGGATCGCTATTATACACTAGGTGACAAACCGCACACTCTTTTGGCTCGCAAGCTAGCCCCGAGACTCTACTCCCCAGCACTCCCGAAATTGAGGCTTCGGTCTGGTCTCCGGTCGCAGGACCCCCAACTGGTGGTCAACGAATTCTATCATTTTTACACTAAGCTCTATTCCCAACCGCAACCGCTCCGACAGTCCGCAGTAACGGCCTTTTTCCAGGACATCTCCCTCCCCAGACTTTCCTCCCCTCACACGGAGATCATGGACAGAGAGTTCTCTGCCACCGAAATATTGGCAGCGATCAAATCCATCAACCCCAACAAAGCGCCGGGTCCGGACGGTTTCTCTGGCCATTACTATAAAAAATTTCACGAGATTCTGACCCCCCATCTCTGTTCCTACTTTAATTCCATTAGAACAGGGACCCCTATCCCAACATATGAAAACAACGCGTATATCCATGTGCTGCTGAAACCGGGCAAAGATCATGGGGACTGTCTTAACTACAGGCCAAAATCGCTCATCAATGTCGATCTTAAAATCATGGCAAAGGTGCTGGCAACTAGGCTCAACACTTTCTTAGCAGAATACATACACCCGGACCAAACTGGCTTTCTGCAGGGCCGGCAGGCACCCGACCAGACCCGACGTGCAATAGACGTGATCTCAGCCCTCCAATCCAACTGGGACGTTATGGGTCCCAGGAAGGGTATGCTGTTATCCCTTGACCTACACAAGGCCTTTGATTCCCTGTCCTGGGACTATCTACTGCAGACATTGGAGCGTTTTGGCTTTGGACAAAATTTTCTCTCCCTCATCCGTACGCTATACAGTGACCCAGTTGCGAAACTGTCTATCAAAGGCTACGGATCCCCTTTCCTGCACATTAGAAGGGGTACTAGACAGGGGTGTCCCTTATCCCCGCTCTTGTTTATTTTAGCCCTGGAACCATTGGCCATTAAATTGCGTTCTAACCCGAATATTAAGGGCATACAGTGTGGGGGGGGGGTGGAGCATAAGTGCGCCCTGTTTGCGGACGACATCCTGATGTACATCTCGGCCCCAATAATTTCTATCCCCAATCTGCTTAGGGACATGGGGGAGTTTGCGTCCATCTCTGGTCTTCAAATTAACCCCTCTAAGTCTCGGGCTCTAAACCTAACACTGGACAACACTACCCTGTCTGCCCTCAGAGACAACTTTCCGTTCGCTTGGCAGGAGAGGTCGCTGCCATACCTTGGGATCCATCTCACAGCATCCATAGCTACCCTCTATGCATGTAATTACCCACCTTTATACAAAAAATTACGTGAAGATCTTGCTACTTGGTCTGCTAGTCCCCCTTCGTGGTTCGGTAGGTTGAATTCGGTAAAAATGAACATATTGCCTAGATTGTTGTACCTGTTTCGCACATTACCCATAATGCTTAATATGGCTGATCTTAAAGAATTTCAGGGGTTGGTTATTCGATTTATTTGGGGGGACAAAAGGCCCAGGGTTAACAGACGGACTCTTTTTACCCCAAAACTTGGAGGGGGACTGGGGGTCCCGGAACTGGGTAAATATTATTACGCAGCCCAATTGGCCCATTTAGTACTCTTCCACTCCCGGGACCCTCTCCCAATCTGCATGCAACTGGAGGCGGCCCACTTGGGGGTTCCGGTCCACCACGCGTTGTGGTTACGGGCCAGAGACAAGCCGGGAGTACTCTGTCCTGCCCTGTCCCTCTCCCTGGGGGTTTGGGACAGGCTGTCGGGCAGACACTCATTTAAGTCCCTCCATGCTCCGCTGGCATCCCTGCTGGGCAACCCTTTGTTCCCGCCGGGTCTGACCCCTGTGGCATTTGACTGGTGGACGAATAAGGGACTTCTCAGGTTAGCAGATTTATGCGACCACCGGGGACTGCTTACCAAGTCCCAACTACAGGAGAAGTATTCCCTCCCTGAGGGGGAGTACTTTCGCTATGCCCAGATCTCCCATTTCGCTGCCTCCCTCAAGCGTAAGAGTGACATAGTTACATAGTTACATAGTTAGTGATGTTGAAAAAAGACACCAGTCCATCCAGTTCAACCTATGATGTGTGTGTGTGTTTGCTTTTAACCGTACATTGTATACCCCTGTATGTTGTGGTCTTTAAGGTGCCCATCTAATAGTTTTTTTGAAACTATCGATGCTCCCTGCTGATACGACTGCTTGTGGAAGAGAATTCCACATCCTTACCGCCCTTACAGTGAAGAACCCCTTACGCATTTTAAGGTTAAACCGCCTTTCCTCTAGTTTTAGTGAGTGGCCACGTGTCTTGTTGTATTTCCTTACTCTGAATAGTTTGTTCCTTATGCTAGGGTCGCCAGTACAGTATTTGTACATTGATATCATATCCCCCCTCAATCATCTCTTCTCTAGAGAGAATAGGTTCAGTGCTTGTAGTCTTTCCTCATAGCTGATGTCCTCCATTCCCCTAATTATTTTTGTTGCCCTTCTCTGGACTCTTTCCAATTCCAGCACATCCTTCCTGAGGACCGGTGCCCAGAACTGGACAGCATACTCCAGATGTGGCCGGACCAGAGTCTTGTAGAGCGGGAGAATAATCTCTTTATTTCTGGAGTGAATCCCCTTTTTTATACATCCCAATATTCTGTTGGCTTTGCTTGCAGCTGCTTGGCATTGCATGCCACTGCCAAGCCTGTTGTCTACCAGTACCCCCAAGTCTTTTTCCATCCTAGACTCCCCCAGAGGTTCCCCCCCTAGTGAGTAGCTTGCTTTCTGGTTTCTGGCCCCCAAGTACATTACTTTACATTTATCAACATTAAACCTCATCTGCCATGTAGTTGCCCACCCCGTTATTTTGTTTAGGTCCGCTTGTAAGGTTTCCACATCCTGCATAGAAGATATTGGCCTGCTTAGTTTAGTATCGTCCGCAAATACTGAGATTGTACTAGATATCCCCTCCTCTAGATCATTTATGAATAAATTAAACAGGATTGGCCCCAGGACAGAACCCTGGGGGACCCCACTTTCCACCCCCGCCCAATCCGAGTACTCCCCATTAATCACCACCCTCTGGACTCTCCCCTGGAGCCAGTTCTCTATCCAGGTACTCACCTTATGGTCCATACCTACCTTCCTTAGTTTGTACAGTAAGCGTTTGTGGGGAACGGTGTCAAAGGCCTTTGCAAAGTCCAGATACACCACATCCACTGGCTTACCTTTATCTAGATGGCAGCTCACTTCATCGTAGAAGGTTAATAGATTGGTTTGGCAAGAACGATTTTTCATAAATCCATGCTGATTACTACTAATTATATTGTTTTCATTACTAAAGTCTTGTATGTGGACATCACTACCTCCACACCAATGGAGTACCTTTGCCGCACACTAGATAAACAAAAAAGCTATATATCAACGATTTATAATATACTCCATGGAGACGATACTAAATTGTCATATATGCTACGCTGGGAGGAGGATCTGGGAGAGTCTCTGGACCGGGCGGAATGGAACACTTTAGCACAGTTTAACTCTAGATCCATACTTAATACTTCCTTGATAGAAGCAAACTTCAAGGTATTTTTGCATTGGTACATGGTCCCGGTCAGGCTGGCTGCGGCGGTGAGTACCGCATACCCCAACTGTTTCCGGGGATGCGGCCAGGCGGGCACGGTGCTCCACACGTGGTGGACCTGTTCGAAAGTCAGACGATTTTGGATCCGAGTCTATAATTTTGTTTACTCTTTGACTCAGGTTAACCTGATAAAGGATCCCCGAAATGCCCTTTTGGGTAAACCAGTGGAGGGGGCATCTAAACCCGCCAAACTCCTTATCGCCTTTGTGTTCATGGCCGCCAAAATAGCTATAGCCCGCTCGTAGCGAACCCCAGTGGTGCAGTTCGAGCTTTTAAAAGCCAAACTGACCTGGATCATGATAAACGAACGGATGGTGGCGCTATTGAATGACAAGATGCGCATGTTTGACAAAACATGGGACCCCTGGATAAGGTACCTGGCAGGCCCCCCTTAGGGGTGGTCGGGCGCCTTGGTAGCCTTGGATAACATGTTGGGGGAATCTCCCCCTTAGGGGCGGGCGGGACCTGGGTGTCGACCATTTCTTTTCTCATCATCCGCTGATGTTTCTTTCCTTCTCCCCACCTTCCCACTCTTGCTACCTTCCTCTGCTGTTTCCTCCTTTTTCCCCCAGTCTTGTCCTTCTCCCTCCATTTCTTCTTTTCTTTCTTTTCTTATGTTACTCCCTGACAGTGCACGGATAGCGAGATACTGCCCCCTCTAGTAGAGGGCTTAGTGTTGGGGTCGGGGGTTGGGGGCCGTCTTCTCCCAAGGGCGCAGTGTGTTCCCGTAGGGGCGCCAGGGAGGGGGTCGGCCCCGGACCATCTGACCTTTAGTATAATAAAGCGGGGGCGGTGTCTCCATGTTTTCACTTCATCGGATGGATGCCTAACCAACATTTACTGTTCCTTTTTCTGATTTACTGGTTTCTAATTTTCGCTACTGTGCTTCTCTGATTAGGCATCATTGTATTTCATGTATTATGTGATATTTACTGCCTACAAAGAATATGGTTGAGCCATGTTGGCTCCTGTTGCACTGTTAAACCCTTTTCCTACAAAAAAACTCAATAAAAATCATTGAAACATAAAAAAGGAAAAATGTAATTTAAACTTGCTCGCTGCTGTAATGTATTGTTGGCTCCTGGCAATACAGGTAAAAAAATTAGAAAAAAATGGAGTGGGGTCCCCCCCATACCAGGCCACTCAACAAGGTGTGGTGGGTGCTTTGGGGCAGGGGGGCTCTGCCCCCCCACCCTAAATCACCTTGCCCCCATGTTGATGGGGACAGGGGTCTCTTCCTGACAACCGTGGGCTGTGATTGTGGGGGTCTGCGGGGGGGGAGGCTTATCAGAATCTGTAAGCCTCCTTTAACCACTTCCATACAGAGCAGTTACACCTCCTTCCTGCCCAGACCAATTTTCAGCTTTCGGCGCTCTCACACTTTAAATGATAATTACTCAGTCATGCAACGCTGTACCCAATCAAAATTTTTATCATTTTTTTCACACAAATAGAGCTTTCTTTTGGTAGTATTTAATCACCACTGGGTTTTTTATTTTTTGTGATATAAGTGAAAAAAGAGCAAAAATTTTGAAAACACATTTTGTTTTAGTTTCTGTTATAACATTTTGCAAATAAGTAATTTTTTTTTCATAAATTTGGGCCAACATTTATACTTCTATATATCTTTGGTAAAAAAATAACCCAAATTAGTGGTTATTATTTAGTCTGTGTGAAAGTTGTAGAGTCTACAAGCTATGGTGCCAATCATTGAAAATTGATCACACCTGATGTACCGACGGCCTATCTCATTTCTTGAGGCCCTGAAATGTCAGGACAGTACAAATACCCCCCAAATGACCCCTTTTTGCAAAGTAGACATTCCAGGGTATTTAGTAAGAGGCATGGTGAGTTTTTTGAAGTTTTAATTTTTTCCACAATTCTTGAGAAAATTAAGAAATATTTTTTTTTTTACACAAAATTGTCATAATTACAAGTTATTTCTCACACACAGTATATGCATTGTTGCAATTACACCCCCAAATACTTCTGCTACTCCTCCTGAGTATGGCGATACCACATGTGTGAGACGTTTACACAGCGTGGCCACATACAGAGGCCCAACATGCAAGGAGCAACGTCAGGTGTTCTAGGGGCATAAATTACACATATACGACCTAACGACCTATCACACTTTAGAAGGCCCTGGAACAAAATGACCCCATTTTGGAAATAAAACACCCCAATGTATATTCTATGAGGCATAATGAGTCTTTTGAACATGTCATTTTTTTTCCACAAGTTTTTGGAAAATGTGGAAAGAAAATGAAAACGCATTTTTTTTTACACAAAGTTGTAAAATTATAGGATATTTCTAACACATAGCATGTACATAGCAAAAATGACACCCCGAAATACATTCTAATACTCCTCCTGAGTATAGTGATACCACATGTGTGGGACTTTGTCACAACATAGCCACATACAGAGGCCCAACATGCAAGGAACACCGTCAGGTGTTCTAGGAGCATAAATTACACATATAATTTCATTACAACTAGTGTTGAGCGAACACGGACTGTACTATTCGTGTTCGTACCGAATAATTGGATTTTTGTTACCCGAACACGGACCCGAAAACTTTACTGTATGTTCGGGTTTAAAATCCGTGTTCGGTCATTTTATTTCCGGGTTTGTATGTAATGGCGCGCTTTTAATGGCGGGCTTTCAACAGCCAATCAACAAGCGTTTAACTGGTGTGCCTTAAGCCATCCCAGCCATGCCTACTAATGTATTAGTAGCTGTGATTGGCCATCTGAAGCATGTGACCATGTCTTTATAAGTTCGAGACCCAGCGCCGCTGCGTCATTCTGCTGTAGTATAGGGACAGAGCACACATCATACGTGCTGGCTGCTGATTAGGGACAGACAGTCAAAAATTATATTGTGTCCAAAAAGAATTCAGGGACAGGTCGGAGTGCTGCAGGCAGGGCGAGTTATTAGAGCATTTTAGGGCGAGGCTGGAGAATAGGCAGGGTCAATGTTCTACATCGATTTTGCTGTGTGGGGGGTTTGCAGTGCCAGTGACCGATCTTATCGATCATTTTAGGGCGAGGCTGGAGAATAGGCAGGGTCAGTGTTCTACATCGATTTTGCTGTGTGTGGGGTGGTGTGAACACAATCTTTTTGCCCGCTGAGGAGGAGGGAGAAGAAAATCTTTTTTATCAGTCAGTTGTGTGCAGCGTTTTTCCTTCAGTGCTGCTGACTGTGATAATACACTGCTGTGTTCACATGTGCTATTATTGAGTGATTTTAAAATTTATACACTTTTTTCTATTCCACTATTCAATATACACCCTTTTGGGTTAAAAAAAATAAATCGTGGCATAGTCTGTACTAATCTATTTAAAAATGACAAACTTAAAGGGGAATTTTCGTTTTTTTTCCCTTCATAGCCTGCAGCAGAGCTGACTGATATAAGACACTGCTGTGTTCACATGTGCTAGTGATTTTAAAATTTATACACTTTTTTCTATTATACTATTCAATATATACACCCTTTTGGGTTAAAAAAATTAAATTGTGGCATAGTCTGTACTAATCTATTTAAAAATGACAAACTTAAAGGGGAATTTTCTTTTTTTTTTTCCCTTCATAGCCTGCAGCAGAGCTGACTGATATAAGACACTGCTGTGTTCACATGTGCTATTGAAAAATCACCAATTTTATATCATATTTTCTATTCCGCTATTCAATCTACACCCTTGGGGTAAAAACAATTAAATTGCGGGATAGTCTGTATCGGTACGTGTGAGATACACCTTGCCAATTTTTGGGGCGCATCTTCCACCGCTGAGGATTTCAGGGTACTTCAGTTTGCCTCCTGCCTGTTCCGAACTCCTCCTACTCCTCATCCTGCCTTTGGGGGTACAAAAAATAGTAATCGGGGCCTAGTCTGGGTCTGTACGTGTGAGATACATACACCTTTTGATATCATATTTTCTATTCCGCTATTCAATCTACACCCTTAGGGGAAAAACAATTGAATTGCGGGATAGTCTGTATCGGTACGTGTGAGATACACCTTTCCAATTTTTGGGGCGCATTTCATACCGCCGAGGATTGCAGGGTGCTTCAGTTTGCCTCCTGCCTGTTCTGAACTCCTCCTACTCCTCAACCTGCCTTTGGGGTACAAAAAATAGTAATCCGGGCCTAGTCTGGGTCTGTACGTGTGAGATACATACACCTTTTGATATCATATTTTCTATTCCGCTATTCAATCTACACCCTTGGGGTAAAAACAATTAAATTGCGGGATAGTCTGTATCGGTACGTGTGAGATACACCTTTCCAATTTTTGGGGCGCATCTTCCCCCGACGAGGATTTCAGGGTGCTTCAGTTTGCCTCCTGCCTTTTCCGAACTCCTCCTACTCCTCATCCTGCCTTTGGGGGTACAAAAATAGTAATCGGGGCCTAGTCTGGGTCTGTACGTGTGAGATACATACACCTTTTGATATCATATTTTCTATTCCGCTATTCAATCTACACCCTTAGGGGAAAAACAATTGAATTGCGGGATAGTCTGTATCGGTACGTGTGAGATACACCTTTCTAATTTTTGGGGCGCATCTCATACCGCCGAGGATTGCAGGGTGCTTCAGTGTGCCTCCTGCCTGTTCCGAACTCCTCCTACTCCTCATCCTGCCTTTGGGGGTACAAAAAATAGTAATCTGGGCCTAGCCCGGGTCTGTATGTGTGAGATACATACACCTTTTGATATCATATTTTCTATTCCGCTATTCAATCTACACCCTTGGGGTAAAAACAATTAAATTGCGGGATAGTCTGTATCGGTACGTGTGAGATAAACCTTCCAAATTTTGGGGGCGCATCTTCCACCGCTGAGGATTGCAGGGTGCTTCAGTTTGCCTCCTGTTCGGACCTCCTCCTACTCCTCATCCTCATCCTGCCTTTAGGGTACAAAAAATTGTAATCGGGGCCTAGTCTGTGTTTGTACGTGTGAGATACACCGTTTTATAAAATTTTTCCTATTCCGCTATTCAATATACACCCTTTTGGAGTGTAAAAAATTACATTACGGCATAGTCTGTATCGGTACATGTGAGATACACCTTTTTAAATTTGTTTGGCGCATCTCCTTCCACCGCCGAGGATTGCTGGGTGCTTCAGTTTGCCTCCTGTTCCGAACTCCTCCTACTCCTCTTCCTCATCCTGCCTTAGGGTACAAAAAATTGTAATCGGGGCCTAATCTGTGTTTGTACGTGTGAGATACACCGTTTTATCAAATTTTTCCTATTCCGCTATTCAATATACACCCTTTTGGAGTGTAAAAAATTAAATTACGGCATAGTCTGTATCGGTACGTGTGAGATACACCTTTTAAATTTGTTTGGCGCATCTCCTTCCACCGCCAAGGATTGCAGGGCACTTCAGTTTGCCTCCTGTTCCGAACTCCTCCTACTCCTCTTTCTCATCCTCCCTTTAGGGTACAAAAAATTGTAATCCGGGCCTAGTCTGTAGTTGTATGTGTGAGATACACCGTTTTTAATCCTTTTTTTCTATTCCGCTATTCAATATACACCCTTTTGGGGTAAAAAAAATTAAATTGCGGCATAGTTTGCATATTTGACTGTGAGATACACCCGTGCGATACTGTAGTTGTTTTGTTCCGCTATTCAATAAACACCTTTCTAGGGCACGATCATAAATTACAGAAATATGAGGAGACCGTCAAATAGGGGCCGTGGCCTGGGTCGTGGTGCTGCTGGTAGAGCTCCTGTTGCAAGGAGAGGACGTGGTCGATCTGTGCCAGCTACACGCACAAGTGAAACACCTTCCTCAAGTGTGAGTAGGCGACAGAACGTGCAGCAGTATTTGGTAGGGCATCATGCACCTCTAGAAGTGATGAGGCCAGAACACAGAGAGGCGATAGTAGATTGGTTTTCCTGCTGACAGTGCCTCCAGTTCCTTCACATTGTCTCCCACCCAGTCTACTGCAGAAAGGTCAGAGTTGGCACCCGCAGCCAATGTCCAACCGTCTTTCACCTCACCCCCTTGCAAATCAGGCAAGCAGTCTGAGCCCCAAGTCATGCAGCAGTCTCTTCTTCTTTTTGATGACTCTGTCAGCAGGGTTTCCCAGGGCCATCCACCTAGCCCTGCCCCAGAAGTGGAAGAGATTGAGTGCAGCGATGCCCAACCACTTATTTCTCAAGATGAGTACATGGAAAGACCATCGCAGCACGTCTCCAATGATGACGAAACGCAGGTGCCAACTGCTGCGGCACTCAGAATTGTGGAGACCGACAAGGAGGGCAGGGGTGAAGACTGGGTGGAAGATGATGTGGAGGACGATAAGGTCCTCGACCCCACATGGAATGAAGGTCATGCAGGTTACCTGAGTAGATTGGAGGAAGAGGCGGTGGTCGCACAGAGCCACCAGCACAGCAGAAGAGGGAGCAGGGTGCAGAAGCGGAGTGGCCGTGCCCTAGACACTACGCCTGCTACTGCCCAACGCAGCAAGGGAACGAGCGCACCAAAGCCAGCTCAAAGGAGTTCTCTAGCGTGGAAGTTCTTCAGAAAATGTGCTGATGACAGGACATGAGTGGTTTGCACCCTGTGCAATCAGAGCCTGAAGCGAGGCATAAACCTTCTCAACCTGAGCACAACCTGCATGATCAGGCATCTGAGTGCAAAGCACGAGCTGCAGTGGAGTAGACACCTTCAAAACCAAGAAAGGTCTCTGGCTCCTCCTGCTTCCTCTTCTGCTGCAGTCTCGGCCTCTCCATCCACCTCTGTAGTGATACCGGCACCTGCCACCCCGCAAACAGACGATCTGTCAGCAACACCACCACCTGGGTCACCAACCATCTCCACAATGTCCCTTGGAAGCGTTCAGATTTCCATCTCCCAAACACTTCAGAGGAAGAGGAAGTACCCCCCTACCCACCCACAATCCCTGGCCCTGAATGCCAGCATTTCAAAATTCTTGGCCTTTGAAATTCTGTCATTCTGTCTGGTGGAGACGCACAGTTTTAAAAGCCTTATGTCGGTGGCTGTCCCACAGTACGTCGTGCCCAGCCGCCACTACTTTTCCAGGCAAGCCATCCCTTCCCTGCACAACCAAGTGGGGGAAAAAATCAGGTGTGCACTGCGCAACGACATCTGTGCCAAGGTCCACCTAACTACCGATACGCGGACCAGTAAGCACGGTCAGGGGCGTTATATCTCCCTAACGGCACACTGGGTAAATGCAGTGGCGGATGGGCCTGAGGCAGATAGCAATTTGGCGCATGTCCTTCCACCACCAAGGATTGCAGGGCGCTTCAGTTTGCCTCCTGTTCCTAACTCCTCCTACTCCGCTTCCTCATCCTCTACCGCCTCCTCATCCGGTCAGCGTAACACCTTCACCACCAACTTCAGCACAGCCAGGGGTAAACTACAGCAGGTAGTTTTAAAACTTGCCTGTTTGGGGGAAAAACCATACACCGTGCAGGAGTTGTGGAGGAGTATGGAACAGCAGACAAATGAGTGGTTGCTGCCAGCGAGCCTCAAGCCCGGCCTGGTGGTGTGCGATAACGGGCGAAATCTCATAGCAGCTCTGGGCCTAGCCGGTTTGACGCACATCCCTTGCCAGGCGCATGTGCTGAATTTGGTGGTGCAGAAGTTCCTTAAAAATTACCCCGATATGTCAGAGCTGCTGCAGAAAGTGTGGGCCGTCTGTGCGCACTTTCGGCGTTCTCACCCTGCTGCTGCTCGCCTGTCAGCGCTGCAGCGTAACTCCGGCCTTCCCGCTCACCGCCTCATATGTGACGTGCCCACAAGGTGGAACTCCACCTTGCACATGCTGGAAAGACTGTGCGAGCAGCGGCAGGCCATAGTGGAGTTTCAGCTGCAGCACGCACGTGTGAGTCGCTCTGCGGAACAGCACCACTTCACCACCAATAACTGGGCCTCCATGCGAGACCTGTGTGCCTTGTTGCGCTGTTTTGAGTACTCCACCAACATGGCCAGTGCCGATGACGCCGTTGTCAGCTTAACTATCCCACTTCTATGCCTCATTCAAAAAACAATTCGGGCAATAATGGAAGAGGATGTGGCACAGGATGAGGAGGAGGAGGAGGAGGATGAAGAGGTAACAATTCCGAGGCTTTCAGGGCAGTCATTCGCAAGTGGCTCTGAGGGTGGGTTCCTGCACCCACAAATGCCAGGGACACAATTGTCCAGCAGGGGCACAGTTCTGGAGGATGAGGAGGAGGAGATGGAGGAGGAGATGGAACCATGTTCATAGCAGGGTGGCACCCAGGCCAGCTCATGGCCATCACTGGTGCGTGGCTGGGGGGATACAGAGGACACAGACGATACACCTCCCACAGAGGACAGCCTTTCGTTGCCTCTGGGCAGCCTGGCACACATGAACGATTACATGCTGCAGTGTCTCCACAACGACCGCTGAGTTGCCCACATTCTAACTTGTGCTGATTACTGGATCCCCGTTACAAAGATAACGTACCGTCCTTAATTCACTCACTGGAGCGCGATCGCAAGATGCGCGAGTACAAGCGCACGCTGGTAGACGCGATGCTGCTGGCATTCCCAACTGACAGCGGGGCCACAGTGGAAGCACAAGACCAAGGCAGAGGAGGAGGAGGAAGAGGTCGCCAACGCAACCAGGGCACCGCCAGCACCTCAGAAGGCAGGGTTAGCATGGCCGAAATGTGGAAAAGATTTGTCAGCACGCCACAACAAACAGCAGCACCAGCAGCTCATATGGAACGTCTTAGCAGGAGGCAGCATTTCACCAACATGGTGGAGCAGTATGTGTGCACACGCCTACATGTAGTGAATGACGGGTCTGCCCCCTTCAACTTCTGGGTCTCCAAATTGGGCACATGGCCTGAGCTTGCCCTTTACGCCTTGGAGGTGCTGGCGTGCCCTGCAGCCAGTGTATTATCTGAACGTGTATTTAGCACGGCTGGGGGCGTTATCACAGACAAGCGCAGCCGCCTGTCCAGAGACAATGTGGACAAGCTCACGTTCATTAAAATGAACCAGGCATGGATCCCACAGCACTTTTCCGTACCTTGTGCAGAATAGAGATGGATACCGACCTTACCCAGCCATTGTTCTATATTTGCTCTTTCTCACTCTTTTGGGGTGTACCCTCATTTAAAATGACTGAAAAAAAGCAGTGTTGGCTACCTCGTCCTCCTCCACCGCCGCTTCCACCTACACCACCCATAGGTGTGCGCAGCCTATTGCATTAGGGTGTGCACCGCAAAGTTTAAATACACATGCATGTGTTTGCCTACATGTATATGGCCCCGGTACATTACTCTCCCTGCTGGCAAAGTGAAATAGAAGTGTGTGGCACTTCTCTTATGGCAGAGCAGGTCCGAGGGAGATCTTTCCCATCTCCTCACTGGCAAACAGAGCGATAATGCTAATGTGCCCTAGGTGATTAGGGTGTGCCCAGGCACACCCGGCACACCCTGTGTGCACGCCTATGACACCGCCACATCCACCACCACCTCAACCTCCCTCCTACTCCATATGGGCCTCGTCCTTCACAGATGAAGAACATTGTTTTATTTTTCTGTTTTTTTTTTGTTGTTTTAAGTTATTTCCCTATCCACATTTGTTTGCAGAGCACTTGCCATGCTCTTATCTACGTTTTGCTGCCATTTGCAGCACTCTAGCCCTTTCCATTGGTGTTTTAGAGCCATTTTAGTGCCTGAAAGTTCGGGTCCCCATTGACTTCAATGGTATTCGGTGTCCGGGTAAAGTTCGTAAAAAGTTCGGGACACGGACCCGGACTTTTTTTTCAAGTTCGGCCGAACCCGCCGAACGCGGACATCTAGGTGTCCGCTCAACTCTAATTACAACCAATCAAATTTTTGAAGGCCCTGGAACCCCAGGACAATGGAAACCCCCCACAAAATTACCCCATTTTGGAAAGCAAACACCCCAACACATAATCTAGGAGGCATAGGCTCTCAGGTACACTGATCGGCTTCAGAAAGGTACTTGGGTACTCTGATGAGCTTCAGAGAGGTACTTGGGTATTCTGATGGGCTAGAGACAGGTACTCAGGTAATCTGATGGGGTGCAGATAGGTACTCGGGCACTCTGGGCTGGAGACAGATACTCAGGAACTCTGATGACAGGTACTCGGGTACTCTGATGACAGGTACTCGGGTACCCCAATGACAGGTACTCAGGTACTCCGATGACAGGTACTCAAAGTACCCCGAATACCTGTCATCAGAGTACCCGAGTACCTGTCATCAGAGTACCCGAGTACTTGTCATCAGAGTAACCGAGTACCCATCTCCAGCCCATCAGAGTACCCGAATACCTGTCACCAGCCCATCAGAGTACCCGAGTACCTGTCATCAGAGTACCTGATGGGCTGGTGACAGGTACTTGGGTACTCCGATGACAGGTACTCGGGTACTCGGATAACATGTACTCGGGTACTCCGATAACAGGTACTCGGGTACTCCGATGACATGTACTTGGGTACTCTGATGACAGGTAACCGAGTACCCGAGTACCTGTCTTTAGAGTACCCAAGTTCCTGTCATCAGAGTACCCGAGTACCTGACACCAGCCCATCAGAGTACCCAAGTACCTGTCACCAGCCCATCAGAGTACCCGAGTACCTGTCACCAGCCCATCAGAGTACCCAAGTACCTGTCATCAGAGTACCTGATGGGCTGGTGACAGGTACTCGGGTACTCTGATGGGCTGGTGACAGGTACTCGGGTACTCTGATGGGCTGGGGACAGGTACTTTGATGGGGTAGTGACAGGTACTTTGATGGGCTAGTGACAGGTCCTCTTTATTTGGGGGGCAATCATTGTGTTTTGGGGTGCACTGTATTCGGTAACTAGCTGTTACCACAATCTCCTCCTCACACAGGATCAGTGTGTAAGGAGGAGAACACGGTGACAGCTAGTTACTGTGTTCTCTGTTGACATTCTGTGACTGGCTGTGATTGAAAGCCGGTCACATGGTAAAAAGCCAAAGCCAAAGCTAATCGCTGCGATTCGCGTCCCCGGGGGGCGCGCATTGAGGAAAGAACGAGCGACTCGCGCTGGAGCTGTGAATGACACAGCCGATCACGTGGTAAACAGCCAATTTCATTGTGATGTCAGGTCACTATAAAAGAGCTGTCACAATCAAAGCAGCTCAGAACGTGGGAAGCATCCGGAAAAGAAGGAACTTCTTCTTTTTTTTTTTTCGGGTGGATGGGCGACTGATCATTGGGGGACACTTTTGTCGGGAAGAGACCCCTGTCTGTTTGGGTGGGGGGGCAGAGCATAACTTTGTGGTATACACTGCACTATCTGATCTCAACAGACTGTAAAAAGCAAAAATCTCTCTCCCTGCGAGCAATGTATTTATTAACGATAGAATTCCACTTAAAACTCACCCACTGACCAAGGAATTTAAACCCACAACCCTGCAATTAGCAAGGCTGGTGTTCTACCAGCTATGCCACCATCAACCACACTTAGGTTGACCCTACACAGTGGATGAGATAAAGGTTAGGGAGAGTGTGTCCAGCTTAAGCAGACTTAATGGTGGCATAGATGGTAGAATACCAGGCTTGCAATGACATGGCTGTGGGGTTTGAATCCCCCAGCCAGCAGGTATTGAGGTTTAGAGTTTGTGATAATGCAGGAACTCGAAGTTCCCGTGAAGAAGCCCATTTATTAGATGAACAAGTGAACAGCCAATGTTCGAGTCAAACTTATGTTCAACTAGAAGCTCATTCCTATTGCTTACAGTCAGGCATGGTGGTGGGAGTGTCAGGGTGTTAGGGTCTGGGGCTGCATGAGTGCTGCCTGCACTGGGGAGCTACAGTTCATTGAGGAAACCATAAATGCCAACATGTACTGGGACATGCTGAAGAGCATGATCAACTCCCTGCGGAGACTGGGCCGAAGGGCAGTATTCCAACGTGATAATGACCCCAAACACACCTCCAAGATGACCACTGTCTTGCTAAAGAGCTGAGGCTAAAGGTGATGGACTGGCCAAGCATGTCTCCAGACCTAAACACTGAAAGACCTGAGCATCTGTGGGGCATCCTCCAACAAAGGAGCGCAAGGTCTCTAACATCCACCAGCTCCGTGATGTCATCATAGAGAAGTCAAAGAGGACTCCAGTGGCAACCTGTGAAGCTCTGGTGAACTCCATGCCCAAGAGGGTTAAGGCAGTGCTGGAAAATAATGGTAGCCACACAAGATATTGACACTTTGGGCCCAATTTGGACAATTTCACTTAGGGGTGTACTCACTTTTGTTGCCAACAGTTTAGACAATAATGGCTGTGCGTTGAGTTATTTTGATGGGACGGCAAATTTACACTGTTATACAAGTTGTACACTCACTACTTTAAATTGTAGCAAAGTGTAATTTCTTCAGTGTTGTCACATGAAAAGATATAATAAAATATTTACAAAAATGTGAGGAGTATACTCACTTTTGTGAGATAATGTATATGTGGATTACTATGTAAGTGCAAATAGTGCATATATTGATAATTTGTGCTAAGACATACAACACTATTATCCTCTTTCTTTTGCTTGGTTTTTGTGTTTTATACCATTTCTGAGCATTGGTGGCCTATTAAAAGTGAAAGGGGTGTGAATATTTATTGTTTTGCGAGTAGTTTTACTTAATTTCAAATTTATTAATAACATGCTACACTATGGGATATTCTCTTCCCTTATAAAAATATGGTGGATCGGAGATAAAGGGTAGAGCAGTGGAACTACCTACCCTAGTGCATAGCGGGAGTTCCTTGAAAAATGTGCCACAGATTGAAACCATATTGGAAAAAGCATTGTATGGCTCACTTTACCAGTTCCGGACCGCCCACCACATATATATACGGCAACCCTGGTTAACAGTTAGCGTCAACATCAATGTTAGGGTCAATCCCAGATAGCGTCAGATTTTAACCCTTTAAATCCCAGTAGCATAAGTAGTGTCCTGCAGCCACCAAGAATTCAAAGACAGGCCCATAGAGCCCATAGAGCCCTTCCTGATGCGCTTGCAAATCCTGATTGGCAGCCCACAGATTCTGCAGCAACCATACTTCCCCCATTCACTGGCCGAATCCGGAATTCAGGTGGAAATTTTACTCCCCTTGATTTTCTTGACCTGTTTTTCATGGAAGATCTGTACAGATCTATTGTAGACCAAAGCAATTTGTATGCTAATCAATTTATCGCCGCAAATCCATATTTGACCCTTGCTAGACAATTTGGCTGGAAACCTAAAACGGATCCCCAATTTTAAACCTTTCTGGGCCTATCCCTCAACATGGGCATTACTATAAAGAGTGAGTTGCTGTCATATTGGTCCACTGACCCAATTAATCATATGCCCGTGTTCTCTGCTGTCATGGCCAGGTCTTGATATGAGCAAATATTGTGGTTCATGCACTTCAGTGACAATGAACTCTGTCATCCTTGGGGTGACCCTGGATATGATCGGCTCCATAAAATACTGCCCCTTGTAAACCACTTCAATCAAAGATTTGAAGTCTTGTTTATCCACCAACAAGATGTCTGCATTAATGAGTCCCTGATTAGGTTTTCTGGCCACCTTGCTTTCAAATAGTTTCTCCCCAGCAAGCGTGCCAGATATCGGGTCCAGATATATATGCACTGTGACAGGGCAACAGGCTATGCATGTAGTTTTATGGTTTATGAGGGAAAAGATAGCAATGTGGAGCCCCCCAACTGCCAAAACTACATAGGGAGCAGCAGCAAGATTATTTGGGACTTGGTGTCACTCTTATTCGGAAAGGGGTACCATTTATACGTAGGCAAATTCTATACAAGGGTGACACTTTTTAGATACCTCTTTCAATTAGTAATTCTCGCGTGTGGCCCCGTGCGATCTAATAGCCGGGGCATCCCCCAACGGCTTGTAAATGCCCCACTTAGTCAGGGGGAGAGAGCCTGCTTGAAATGCAATGAATTGCTTGCAGTGAAGTGGAGGGACAAATGGAACATTTTTGTTCTGTCTTCCATTCACGCAGACATGGCAGTCCAAATTACAACGGCCACTGGTGTTGCTGAGAAGCCCCTCTGTGTCGGGGCTGCTCTCCAGGATTTAGACTGGGAGGGAATATTGCCATCGATGAGCACAGAACAGAAAAGGGAATTTTTCAAAAAGACTTTACGCAAACTCACTGCAAAGTATATTCCCGTGGGTAATAAGTTTAAAAGGCTAAAAATAAAACTTATGTGGCTCATGGCAAAAGTTAAAAAAGCTATAGATAAAAAGAAAAGAGCTTTTAAAAAATATAAAAATGAGGGAACACTATCATTGTTTAATTGTTACAAAGAATATAACAGAATATGTAAAAAGGAAATCAGGGACGCAAAAATTCAAAATGAATGACAGATTGCAAAAGATAGTAGGACAAACCCCAAAAAATTCTTCAAATATATTAACAGTAAAAAGGTTAGGTCTGAGCATGTAGGCCCTTTACAAAATGATCAGGAGTCGGTGACTGGGGACAAAGAGAAGGCAAATTTATTACATACTTTCTTCAGCTCTGTATATACAAAGGAGCATGGGGGAGCTCATGACCATATTGAGGACGGTATTGACACAGCCCCAAATGATCCACAATGGCTCAAAAGTGATATGGTCCATAAATATTTAGACAGAATAAGGGTGGATAAAGCGCCTGGACCACATGGCATCCACCCACGCATCCTAAAAGAATTGAGCGCTGTAATTTCTAAGCCTTTGTTTCTAATTTTTAGGGACTCGTTAAGGACTGGAATAGTACCACTGGATTGACGTAGGGCCAATGTGGTGCCTATATTTAAAAAGGGATCAAAGTATTTGCCAAGTAACTATAGACCTTCTAGTTTAACTTCTGTATTTGGGAAGACATTGGAGAGTTTATTAAAATACCACATAGATGAGTTCTTGCTGGAAAAAAATATTTTAAGCAACAGACAGCATGGATTCATGAAAGACAGAAGTTGTCAAACAAACCTGATTTCTTTTTATGAGGAGGTAAGTAAAACCTTGGACAGAGGGGTGGCTGTGGACATAGTATACTTGGATTTTGCAAAAGCGTTTGGCACAGTTCCCCACACACGGGTAATGTGTAAGGTAAAGTCTACTGGCTTGGAAAGATCAGTTTGTAATTGGATAGAAAATTGGCTAAAAGATAGAATTCAGAGAGTAGTGGTTAATGATTCTTACTCTGAATGATCTAAAGTTATCAGTGGTGTACCCAGAGGTTCAGTGTTGGGACCCTTACTTTTTAATAACTTTATAAATGATATAGGGTCTGGGATTAAAAGTAGCATTTCAGTCTTTGCAGATGACACCAAGCTTTGCAGTGGAATAACTTCTTCACAGGATGTCTCCAACTTACAAGCTGACCTCAATGCACTGTTTCATTGGGCAACTATGTGGCAAATGAGGTTTAATGTCGATAAATGTAAGGTTCTGCACTTGGGGGCTAAGAATATGCATGCATCATACATACTAGGTGGAGTAGAACTGGGGGAATCCATAGCGGAGAAGGATCTGGGTGTTCTGGTAGATCATAAGCTTAATAATAGCATGCAATTGCAAGCTGCTGTTTCCAAAGCAAGCAAAGTCATTTCTTGTATTGACAGAGGCATGGGCTCCAGAGAGAGAGATATAATTTTGCCCCTGTAAAGATCATTAGTAACACCTCATCTGGAATATGCAGTTCAGTTTTGGGCACCAGTCCTTAAAAAGGATATTGGGGAACTGGAGAAAGTGCAGCGAAGGGCAACCAAATTGATAAGAGGCATGGAGGACCTCAGCTACGAGAAAGGATTAGAGGAACTGAATGTATTATCTCTTGAGAATAGGAAATTAAAGGTGGATATGATCAACATGTACTGTATAAATACATAAGGGGTCCATATAGTGAACTTGGTGTTGAGTTTTTTACTCTAAAGTCAACACAGAGGACAAGGGGGCACTCTTTACGTCTAGAGGAAAACAGATTTAGTCTCCAAATACGGAAAGGTTTCTTCACTGTAAGAGCTGTGAAAATGTGGAATAGACTCCCTCCAGAGGTGGTTCTGGCTAGCTCACTAGATTGCTTTAAAAAAGGCCTGGATTCTTTCCTAGGTGTACATAATATAAATGGGTACTAACATTTTTTTTAGGTAAAGTTGATCCAGGGAATATCTGATTGCCTCTCGGGGAATCAGGAAGGAATTTTTTTTCCCTGCTGAAGCAAATTGGATCATGCTTTGCTGGGGTTTATTTCCGCCTTCCTCTGGATCAACAGCTGGTATAGCATTGTGTATATGGGATTGTATGGTTGGGTTTTCAATATTGTTTTTCTTTTTTTTGGTGAACCAGATGGACTTGTGTCTTTTTTCAACCTGACTAACTATGTAATTATGTAACTATGTAACTATGTAACCGTAAAATGGGGGGGTGGACTTCAAAGACCAGATGATGGGGCCATACTTAATTGCCCGTAAGGCCAGACGCTGGTACAAAAAAGTGTCTGTATACTTCTTTAAATTGGCTATTTTCAATGCTTATGTGCTATACAAAGCGTCTGGACGAAGTGGATCCTTCCTTAAATTCCAGGAAGAGATCATCACAGCCCTTCTGTATCCAGAAGATGCTGTGGCCCAAATTCACAATCCAGATGCAGTGAGGCATTTTCCGGATGTCCTCTCTGGTACCCCTACCCAAAGAACACCCCAAAAAAAGATGCAGTGTCTGTAGCAAGCACGGATATAGACATGGCACCCATTATTTTTGTCCCTTCTGTCCTGGCGAACCTGGTCTCTGCATTGGTGACTGTTTCCCTCGCTACCACACACTAGTGGAGTATTAGTATAGGGTACAGCAGGGCACAGTCTAGGGCACACTTACACACAGGGTCTCGAAAGATGTTAGATGGCTATAGCATTTTGAGACATTCTAACCTGGAACGTTTATAGTTACAATAAAAATACAAAAATAGTTGTCGTTTTACTGTTGCTACAGTTTTACTATATTTTATGCTATACTGTAATGTTTTATTGTTAACCATTGTTTGCTGTGCAGGTATGTCATTCTACTGTTTTACTGTACTGTTACTGTGTTTTATAGTTAACCATTATTTGCTTTGCAGGTACTCCATTCAGCTGCAGCACTGATTTGCTTATTTTGACAGTAACATGGTTTGCTCTCACAATACGTAAAATCAGCGACTCCAGTGCTGTAGGAGGTGATTTCATCACTGCATAGGGGCAGGGGTGGACATAGGGGCCGATTGCCCCAATGCTTCGCCATATATTTTTTCCTCTTTTTGGCACAGATTGCAAAAAAGCTGCAAGACTGCTTTTACAAGCAGTGGGGGGGATGTCCCCCCTCCCCCCACCTTCCATGGTTTTCTCTGGCTTTCCCAACCCACTGGGGAACTCAAGAATGCAGCTGCTGGTTCTGCTAGCTGACCATAGAGCTGATAGGAGACCAGAACAGCTCCAATCATCTCTATGCCCTAAAAAAACAGAAGCTATGAGCATTTCATGACCTCGGTTTCCCTGGATATAAACAGCGCCATTGGGAAATTGGGAAAGCATCTTATCACACCGTTCTTGATATAGTCAGATGCTTTAAGGGCAGAGGAGAGGTCTAGAGTTTAATAGACCCCAACTTTTTTTTAAAAAAAGGAGTACCTGTCATTGCCTATTGCTATCATAGGGGAGGTTTACATTCCCCGTGATAACAAAAAAAATAATAAAAAATGAAAAAAATGAAAGGGACAGTGTAAAAAAAAAATAAACGAAAAAAGCAAAATAAATGTTTAAAAAAAATTAAATAAATTAAAGCACTCCTGTCCCCCCCCCCGTGCTTGCGCGCAAAGATGAACACAAGCATCGGTCTCCTGTCATATGTAAACAGCAGTTGCACCATGCATGTGAGATATTACCACGAACGTCAGATCGAGGGCAGTAATTCCAACAGTAGACCTCCTCTGTAAATCTAAAGTTGTAACCTGTAAAGGTTTTAACCACTTGCTGACCAGCCGTCGTCGATATATAGTCCCGCGATTCGCAGTGCCTGTACGTCAAAAACCGTTATCGTGCGTTCAAAACCCTTGTCACTTTCTCTTTAAAAAAAAAAAAAGAAATAATATATATATATATATATATATATGTACACACACACATATATACATATATATATACACATACATACACACATATACATACACAGTAATAAATAATTATACTGTAATTACCGTATACTGTATACCTACATACACCTATTACAGTGCATACTTCAAGGCGCGTCTACATCATGTCAGGTATTTACCTGTTTGGTGTAATATAAGTAGGGTTGAGCGGACACCTAGATGTCCGTGTTCGACGGGTTCGGCCGAACTTTAAAAAAAAGTCCGGGTCCGTGTCCCGGACTTTTACCGAACTTTTCCCGGACACCGAACCCCATTGAAGTCAATGGGGACCCGAACTTTAAGGCACTAAAATGGCTCTAAAACACCAATGGAAAGGGCTAGAGTGCTGCAAATGGCAGCAAAACGTAGTTAAGAGCATGGCAAGTGCTCTGCAAACAAATGTGGATAGGGAAATAACTTAAAACAACAAAAAAAAAACAGAAAAATAAAACAATGTTCTTCATCTCTGAAGGACGAGGCCCATATGGAGTAGGAGGGAGGTTGAGGTGGTGGTGGATGTGGCGGTGTCATAGGCGTGCGCACAGGGTGTGCCTGGTGTACCTGGGCACACCCTAATCACCTAGGGCACATAGCATTATCGCTCTGTTTGCCAGTGAGGAGATGGGAAAGATCTCCCTCGCACCTGCTCTGCTCTATTTCTCTTTGCCAGCAGGGAGAGTAATGTATCGGGGCCATGTACATGTAGGCAAACACATGCATGTGTATTTCAACTTTGGGGTGCACACCCTAATGCAATAGGCTGCGCACACCTATGGGCGGTGTAGGTGGAAGCGGCGGTGGAGGAGGACCAGGGCCGGATTAAGAGCATCATGGTCTTGGTGCTGAGGATTTTGAAGGGCCTTAAGGGCCGTGCCTTGGGCATGCACCCAGAGGAGGAAGGGTGCAGCCATGCATGCCTAATTCAACATGGGATGCTGTCTCTGAAGCCCATAAACACATCCATGCATCGGCAACTGTCCCTCCTTGTCCGGCCTTCGCGCTGTGTGGGGAGGTTCTGAGGGTGCTGCCTGGGGAAGCGAGTGTAGCGCTATTTAGATCACTCTTGGCGGCTACTGGGGTATGATGACGCCACCTGTGTAGTATTTAGGAGCAGAGTATATAATCTGTGTGATCAGGACAGGATTTATAGTAAGTGCCAGTGCCTCCACTCAATCAGGGCTTGTGATTAGCAAGTGAAATCCCAATTGAGAAAACATATCCATATAGACAGTAATCCACACAGCGGAGTGTTTAAATGTCTATGTATTGAAGAAATAACATTCAGTGAGCCATACAGCATAAGATATTCTCCTCAGGAACATGAAATCATCAGCAGTGTCTCTGTGTGTCTCAGTGAGGGGATGTTACAACACTTACAAGTCTGTTCTCCAGCAGGAACATGTCTGTCTCCTCATGTCTCTCCTCTTCACAGTCTTACCCATCAAACCTTGCTCTGCCCTTTTTGATGACCTCATCCTTCTTGCAGAGATAAAGAGCACACCGTTGCCATATTGAAAAAGGGCAAAACAAACACTGCATAACAGGAATACGCATTTGAAAGATGGGCAAAGAAATTATCACATCACTACATTCTCCCCCTGCTGAAAATCCTTCCGACCCGGCAAGGATATACACATAAAATAACAACAAAAATTAACATCGTTGTCGCCTTCTGCAGACCACTTCTCCAGAAGCAATCTATTACAGAGCTTAGCTGCAAAGAAAGTATGGTTAGTAACAAATAGGCATCATGCTAACCAGTCTAGAATGAGCTGCAATCATGTCCGTCAGAACATGAGGTTGTACATAGTTCTGCACAGCATAGCAGGGTCTTCCCAAAGTGTCATAAGTAAACACCGGTGGAGGACGTCGAACACGATCTCCTCTCCTCAACCCCTCAGGCATAAATCCAGAGAACTCTGGGACAGCATTAGTGGGGAAACTTGGTGCTCCAACCATGCCTGGAACTGTAGGCACAACATTTTGGGCTGTTGGTTCAAAAGCCGGAGTAGCTGGGTTCAAACCTCCCCTCTGAGGAAGGCCCCCATCAGTACTAGGTGAAGGAACCTGTGCAGGAGACTCTAGTGGAGGTGTAAACCAGTCACTGTCATCACTCTGGTCTCCACTGTTGGCACAGGGCACATCATTAGAATCTGTAGCAATGTCAGATTGTGGCTCCTCATCAACAGTAGCAACTTGTGGTACCGGAAGCAAATGATTCCTATGCCAGGCTTTGATCCGACCCTCGGGTCCTCGAATCCTGTATACTGGAATCCTAGGCAGTTTTTCTACAACTTCAAACAACTCATTTCTCCAGCGATCAGCTAACTTATGTTTGGCTGAGGGTCCCAAATTGCGGAGAAACACTTTATCACCAAGTTGTAAGTCTTTGTAACGAACTTTGGAATCAAAACGCCTTTTATTGGCAGCATTTAATTTTGCAGCATTTTCCTCAGCCATCTGATAGGCCTCTTTCAAACTCTGCTTAAGTCGTGCCACATACTGATAGTGATTCCTCTGTTCCATTCCATCAGTAGACACGCCCAACTGAATGTCAATAGGGAGACGGGCTTCTCTCCCAAACATAAGAAAATAAGGAGAAAAGCCAGTGGATTCATGTCTGGTGCAATTGTAGGCATGTACCATAGCTCCCACATGTCGGCTCCAGGTCTGCTTAGCACCATTAGGGAGGGTACCCAACATGTTCAACAAGGTACGATTGAAACGTTCAGGGAGAGCATCACCCTCTGGATGATAAGGGGTGGTGCGGCTCTTGTTGATGTTAAGCAATGTTAACAGCTCTTTAATTAGGCGACTTTCAAAGTCCCGCCCCTGGTCAGAGTGAAGTCGATTTGGCAATCCATAGTGAACAAAAAACTTCTCCCACAGCACTTTGGCTACAGTTACTGCTTTCTGATCTTTAGTGGGATAGGCTTGAGCATAGCGAGTATAGTGATCAGTCACAATCAAAATATTTCCCACACCACTGCTGTCATTGTCAATAGACAAAAAGTCCATGCACACTAAATCCATGGGACCAGAACTTTTCAAGTGTTCCATAGGAGCAGCTCGAGTAGGCAGAGTTTTCCGTTGCAGACATCTCACACAACGGCGGCAATAGTCCACAACAGCTTCCCTCATCCGTGGCCAAAAGAATCGGTCTTGGATTAATCCATAGGTTTTTTCAACCCCTAGATGCCCATGTTGATCATGCAAACTTCTCAAAACAGAGTTTCTATAGACTTGAGGGAGCACTAGCTGTCTCCTTCCAGGATGATCATGAAATAAATGTACCCTGTATAAAAGTCCATCAATTATTTTGAGCTTCTCCCATTCCTTAAGATAGTAGGTACTCTGCTCAGGTAGGTATTTTCTCATGTAGGTAGGATCTTTCCGGAAAACAGACTCTCTGACATGTCTGATTATTGGATCTCTTTTTTGTAGAAGGATCATGTCTTTCTTTTGCAGCTGGATGTTTTCTGGCACCCCTAAGGCAGTGGGGCAGCAATACATGTTTGGAATACACTCTTCACCAGCTCCCAGGGAATCAATAGCTCGTAGGTCAGAGAAAACAATATTGTCTCCTTGTACAGCAGCTGTAGCACAATAGGCAGCCACAATAGGCCCAGGTACTTCCTCCCAGTCACTTTCTTCCAAGTTCATGGGTAATCCAGGGCGCCTAGAAAGAGCATCAGCCCCAATATTCTTGGGACCCGGCTTGTACTTGAGAGTGAATTGATAATTAGACAACGCAGCAAGCCACCTATGACCAGTGGCATCTAGCTTAGCTGTAGTCAAAACATAAGTGAGGGGGTTGTTGTCGGTTCTCACCTCAAACTGAGTTCCATACAAGTAGTCATGCAGTTTTTCAACAATAGCCCACTTCAGGGCAAGAAATTCCAGTTTATGAACAGGATAATTCTTTTCTGCTGAGCTTAGACTGCGACTGATATAAGCAACAGGCCTTAGTCCTCCTGGGTACTCTTGATGTAAGACTCCTCCCAATCCATCATAGCTGGCATCCACATGCAGAATGTATGGCTTTTGTGGGTCTGCATAAGCCAACACTGGTGCTTCTGTAAGACTTTTCTTAAGCTGTAGAAAAGCTTCCTCACAAGCAGAAGTCCATCTCTCACTGAAATGGGTTTTGCGGTTTGTGTCCATGCCAGGGGTTTCTTTGAGCAAGTCATTAAGAGGCCGAGCAGTCTTGGAATAGCCCCTAATGAATCGACGATAATAGCCACAAAATCCCAAGAAGGACCTCAGTTCTGTCAGATTTGTGGGACGGGGCCAGGTAACCACAGCCTCCACCTTAGCAGGATCAGTTGCTACCCCTTCTGCAGATACGATGTGACCCACAAAGTTTACTGAAGAACGAGCAAACTTACATTTGTCCAGTGAAAGTTTCAGACCTTCCTTCCTCAAACGATCTAACACTTTAAACAGTCTCTGGTCATGCTCCTCCAGAGTGGAGCCAAAGACAATTATGTCATCAAGGTAGACGATACATTGAGTGGGGCAAAGGTCTCCCAGGGTCCGATCCATTAGACGTTGAAAGGTTGCAGGTGCACCACTAATGCCCTGAGGCATGCGAACAAACTGGAAAAACCCCAGGGGGCAAATAAAAGCCGTCTTTTCTTGATCTTCATCACTCATTGGGACCTGGTAATAACCAGATCTTAAGTCCATTACTGTGAACCATTTACTGCCTTGCAGGGCATCAAGAGCTTCCTCAATGCGAGGTAGCGTGTATTGATCTGGGACTGTTCGCCGATTTAGAGTCCTGTAGTCAACACATATTCGCACTCCACCATTTTTCTTTCTGACTATCACTATTGGGGATGCATACGGGCTTTTAGACTCAGCAATGATGTTTTCATCTTTCATTTTGTGCAAGCACTCTCGAACATCATCCAGATCTTTAAGAGGTATGCGCCTGGATCTTTCTCTAAATGGGGTGCTATCTGTTAGGCGAATACTGTGCTGAATACTTTTTGCACACCCAACATCCATGTCATCGGTAGAGAAAACATCATTGTATTCCATTAGCTGCTCTCCTAGTGCTTGTCGGTGCTCTGCAGGACTATCAGCATCATTCATGTGAAAGTCTAATTTGGTTTCTTTCTCCTTGACTTTAGCAGTGTAGGAGCTAATGGTTTCCGCTGGGTAACAATAGGCTACCTCTTTCCAGGCTGGTATTATAACTGGGTGTGTGGTAATGTTCCGGACAGTAACAACATCCATTCTTGGACATTTTACACGATAGTCTTTCCTTTCTGGTACTATCTCCCAGCCATTCTTTGCAGCCTCTTTTGTATCAGTCTCTAGCAAAAAGAAACTACCATTTGCACTTGGTGAAATTTCCACATAAACCCGCAACACTCTCACTCCCCCTGCTGGAAGCTCTATGGGACGCCATGGATTTCCCACACACCCTCCAGGAAGATCAGGAGCAAAAGTTTGGCAGATATTTTGAAGTTCTGGAGCAACAGGCAGTGAAGGTAGGGGAGTTCCTCGTTGGGGCTGAAGAAACCGAATGAAAGCAGCCTCAACAGCTTCAACATTGGAACCCACAATCATAGGAGCATACTCATTACCCCCAGGTGGAGGGCTCACATAAGCAATAACTTTAAGTGGGGGATCCTCCTCAGCTATCACGCCAGGAATGCGAAGCTCAACTTCTAGGCAACCATCCATAAAAACAGGATTTTCTCCCACACCATAAACAGGCAAAGTGTCCACGGGTTGCAAAGGGAGGTGGTTTAAGTGTTGCTGATAGAAGGGCCTGTATATGATTGTCAGCTGAGAACCAGTATCAAACAGAGCAGTAGTGGGTATATCATTAACAAACAAATTGAAAGTACATCTGCGGCCTACCCCAGGTAGCTTGGTAAACGTTTGTTTTCTTGATCTTCCATGTTTTCTTTGGTACATATGTCCAGCTTTACTGTGAATTTCAGAACTGTCAGCAAGCAGTGGACACTGACGAACTGTGTGGCCTGCTTGTCCACAGCGGAAACATTTAATGTGGAAGAGAGGCTTATCACTGGAGGTTTTATCAGCAGATAGAGCTCTAGGCTGTGGGAGTCTACTCACTTCTTTGTTCTTAGCAACAGTCTCATTTGTGGGCTCCACCCCAGCATTCTGTTTAACTTTGCTCTTGGAAGGGGTACTAAAACTAATATAAGACTCCTGTCTCTTTACTTCAGTCATAATTTCAGTGAAAGTAAAGTTCCTCTGTCTCAAAACCACTCTTAGAACTGGTGATATTGGGTGATGTGGCAGTAACCCCTTTATTATTTGAGCAGTCCTTAATCTGTCAACATCTGTAGGAGAGATGACCTTGTCAGTGAGCAATCTCCCCAGTAGTACTTCTAGCCTCCTCACAAACACAGAAACATCCTCTCCCTCTTTATGCTTTGTCTGTTTAAAATCAGCAAGCATCTGATCAGGGTCACGGTGCAGTCCATAAGCATCTGTCAAAATATCAATATATTCTTGAGCACTGGTACTCACATGAGTCTCCTTGTAAGCTCTGATGATAATGGATGCTGGTGGTCTTAAACTTTCCATGATGCGCTGTTTTTTCTTTTCCTCTGAGCAGGTCCATTCCTCTATCACTTGCTGTGCAAAATCTCTCCACACCTCAAAGCTTTCTTCTCCAACAGGGACAGGTAGCAATCCTGAAAAAGCCTTTAATTTGCGATAAGAATCAGCATGTAAATTCTGGGCAATGACTTCAGTGACTTTTAGCAGAAGATGCTCAATATCTGTTTCCTGCTTAACAGCCGCAGCAGACAACATTACAGTTTCTCCTGATGCAGCAGTTGTATTCAATGGTTCACACTTATCAGGCAGTGCTGGTAACTTCCGCCTTACTGGAGGTGAACTTACTGGAAATACTACAGCACAACCAATTTCTTCAGCCCCTTTCGGATATATACAAAAGGGCCCTTTAACTGGATTTAAATCCACCTCACTGAGACAGAGATAATGGGTATACAGTTCATAACTCTCATCTTCCTCTCTTTTATCCACAGGAGCGGCATACTGCAAGGTTTCATTTGCTTTTAGCGCCTCCTGCAGTTTGTGGATACTCACACGAATAGGTACATATGAAATAGCAAATGTCCTTTTAGGTGGCAGTCCCTCTTCCAGGGCCCACTGCCTCACAGCTTCTGTAGATAACAATGACATGGTCGTTCCTTAATGTCCTGATCCAAGATTTGTATCTCAGCAGTGCCTCCAAATGTAGCGCTATTTAGATCACTCTTGGCGGCTACTGGGGTATGATGACGCCACCTGTGTAGTATTTAGGAGCAGAGTATATAATCTGTGTGATCAGGACAGGATTTATAGTAAGTGCCAGTGCCTCCACTCAATCAGGGCTTGTGATTAGCAAGTGAAATCCCAATTGAGAAAACATATCCATATAGACAGTAATCCACACAGCGGAGTGTTTAAATGTCTATGTATTGAAGAAATAACATTCAGTGAGCCATACAGCATAAGATATTCTCCTCAGGAACATGAAATCATCAGCAGTGTCTCTGTGTGTCTCAGTGAGGGGATGTTACAACACTTACAAGTCTGTTCTCCAGCAGGAACATGTCTGTCTCCTCATGTCTCTCCTCTTCACAGTCTTACCCATCAAACCTTGCTCTGCCCTTTTTGATGACCTCATCCTTCTTGCAGAGATAAAGAGCACACCGTTGCCATATTGAAAAAGGGCAAAACAAACACTGCATAACAGGAATACGCATTTGAAAGATGGGCAAAGAAATTATCACATCACTACACGAGCATAGAAGCCAGACTTCTGTGTTTACAAGTGACAGAAGAGCGGTCACAGTGAATATGGCCAACCCGGGGCCTATATAAAAGGTAGGGGCCTGCATGGAGCTGCAGCTCCAATAGCCCCTACGTTAATCTGGCCCTGAGGAGGAGGACGAGGTAGCCAACACTGCTTCTTTTCACAAATTTTAAATGAGGGTACACCCCAAAAGAGTGAGAAACAGCAAAAATGGAACAATGGGTGGGTAAGGTCGGTATCCATTGCTATTCTGCACAAGGTACGGAAAAGTCCCGTGGGATCCATGCCTGGTTCATTTTAATGAACGTGAGCTTGTCCACATTGTCTCTGGACAGGCGGCTGTGCTTGTCTGTTATAACACCCCCAGCCGTGCTAAATACCCGTTCAGATAATACACTGGCTGCAGGGCATGCCAGCACCTCCAAGGCGTAAAGGGCAAGCTCAGGCCATGTGCCCAATTTGGAGACCCAGAAGTTGAAGGGGGCAGACCCCTCATTCACTACATGTAGGCGTGTGCACACATACTGCTCCACCATGTTGGTAAAATGCTGCCTCCTGCTAAGACGTTCCATCTGAGCTGCTGGTGCTGCTGTTTGTTGTGGCGTGCTGACAAAGCTTTTCCACATTTCGGCCATGCTAACCCTGCCTTCTGAGGTGCTGGCGGTGCCCTGGTTGAGTTGGCGACCTCCTCCTCCTCCTCCTCTGCCTTGTGCTTCCACTGTGGCCCCGCTGTCAGATGGGAATGCCAGCAGCATCGCGTCTACCAGCGTGCGCTTGTACTCGCGCATCTTGCGATCGCGCTCCAGTGAGTGAATTAAGGACGGTACGTTGTCCTTGTAACGGGGATCCAGCAGCGTGGCCACTCAGTAATCAGCACAAGTTAGAATGTGGGCAACTCGGCGGTCGTTGTGGAGACACTGCAGCATGTAATCGCTCATGTGTGCCAGGCTGCCCAGAGGCGACGAAAGGCTGTCCTCTGTGGGAGGTGTATCGTCCGTGTCCTCTGTATCCCCCCAGCCACGCACCAGTGATGGCCATGAGCTGGCCTGGGTGCCACCCTGCTGTGAACATGGTTCCATCTCCTCCTCCAGCTCCTCCTCCTCCTCATCCTCCTCATCCTCCAGAACTGTGCCCCTGCTGGACAATTGTGTCCCTGGCGTTTGTGTGTGCAGGAACCCACCCTCGGAGCCCCTTGCGAATGACTGCCCTGAAAGCCTTGGAAATGTTACCTCTTCATCCTCCTCCTCCTCCTCATCCTGTGCCACATCCTCTTCCATCATCGCCCGAATTGTTTTTTCAAGGAGGCATAGAAGTGGGATAGTTAAGCTGAGAACGGCGTCATTGCCACTGGCCATGTTGGTGGAGTACTCAAAACAGCGCAACAAGGCACACAGGTCTCGCATGGAGGCCCAGTTATTGGTGGTGAAGTGGTGCTGTTCCACAGAGCGACTCACGCGTGCGTGCTGCAGCTGAAACTCCACTATGGCCTGCTGCTGCTCGCACAGTCTTTCCAGCATGTGCAAGGTGGAGTTCCACCTTGTGGGCACGTCACATATGAGGCGGTGAGCGGGAAGGCCGAAGTTACGCTGCAGCGCTGCCAGGCGAGCAGCAGCAGGGTGAGAACGCCGAAAGGGCGCACAAACGGCCCGCACTTTCTGCAGCAGCTCTGACATATCGGGGTAGTTTTTAAGGAACCTCTGCACCACCAAATTCAGCACATGTGCCAGGCAAGGGATGTGCGTCAAACCGGCTAGGCCCAGAGCTGCTATGAGATTTCTCCCGTTATCGCACACAACCAGGCCGGGCTTGAGGCTCGCTGGCAGCAACCACTCATTTGTCTGCTGTTCCATGCTCCTCCACAACTCCTGCGCGGTGTGTGGTTTGTCCCCCAAACAGGCAAGTTGTAAAACTGCCTGCTGTCGTTTACCCCTGGCCGTGCTGAAGTTGGTGGTGAAGGTGTTACGCTGTCCGGATGAGGAGGCGGTAGAGGATGAGGAAGCGGAGTAGGAGGAGTTAGGAACAGGAGGCAAACTGAAGCGCCCTGCAATCCTCGGTGGTGGAAGGACATGCGCCAAATTGCTATCCGCCTCAGGCCCATCCGCCACTGCATTTACCCAGTGTGCCGTTAGGGAGATATAACGCCCCTGACCGTGCTTACTGGTCCACGTATCGGTAGTTAGGTGGACCTTGGCACAGATGGCGTTGCGCAGTGCACACCTGATTTTTTCCCCCACTTGGTTGTGCAGGGAAGGGATGGCTTGCCTGGAAAAGTAGTGGCGGCTGGGCACGACGTACTGTGGGACAGCCACCGACATAAGGTTTTTAAAACTGGGCGTCTCCACCAGACGGAATGACAGCATTTCAAAGGCCAATAATTTTGAAATGCTGGCATTCAGGGCCAGGGATCGCGGGTGGGTAGGGGGGTACTTCCTCTTCCTCTCAAGTGTTTGGGAGATGGAAAGCTGAACGCTTCCACGGGACATTGTGGAGATGGTTGTTGGTGACCCAGGTGATGGTGTTGCTGACAGATCGTCTGTTTGCGGGGTGGCAGGTGCCGGTATCACTACAGATGTGGCTGGAGTGGCCGAGACTGCAGCAGAAGAGGAAGCAGGATGAGCCAGAGACGTTTCTTGGTTTTGAAGGTGTGTACTCCACTGCAGCTCGTGCTTTGCACTTAGATGCCTGATCATGCAGGTTGTGCTCAGGTTGAGAAGGTTTATGCCTCGCTTCAAGCTCTGATTGCACAGGGTGCAAACCACTCGTGTCCTGTCATCAGCACATTTTCTAAAGAACTTCCACGCTAGAGAACTCCTTTGAGCTGACTTTGGTGCGCTCGTTCCCTTGCTGCATTGGGCAGTAGCGGGCGTAGTGTCTAGGGCACGGCCGCTCCGCTTCTGCACCCTGCTCCCTCTTCTGCTGTGCTGGTGGCTCTGTGCGACCACCGCCTCTTCCTCCAAACTACTCAGGTCACCTGCATGACGTTCATTCCATGTGGGGTCGAGGACCTCATCGTCCTCCACATCATCTTCCACCCAGTCTTCACCCCTGCCCTCCTTGTCGGTCTCCACAATGCTGAACGCCGCAGCAGTTGGCACCTGCGTTTCGTCATCATCGGAGACGTGCTGCGATGATCCTTGCATGTACTCATCTTGAGAAATAAGTGGTTGGGCATCGCTGCACTCAATCTCTTCCACTTCTGGGGCAGGGCTAGGTGGATGGCCCTGGGAAACACTGCTGACAGAGTCATCAAAAAGAAGAAGAGACTGCTGTATGGCTTGGGGCTCAGACTGCTTGCCTGATTTGCAAGGGGGTGAGGTGAAAGACGGTTGGACATCGGCTGCAGGTGCCAACTGTGACCTTTCTGCAGTAGACTGGGTGGGAGACAATGTGAAGGAACTGGAGGCACTGTCAGCAGCAAACCAATCTACTATCGCCTCCACTTGTTCTGGCCTCATCACTTCTAGGGGCGTATGATGCCCTACCAAATACTGATGCAGGTTCTGTCGCCTACTCACACTTGAGGAAGGTGTTTCACTTGTGCGTGTAGCTGGCACAGATCGACCACGTCCTCTCCTTGCAACAGGAGCTCTAGCAGCAGCACCACCACGACCCAGGCCACGGCCCCTATTTGACGCTCTCCTCATATTTCTGAAATTTAAGATCTTGCCCTAGAAAGGTCTTTATTGAATAGCGGAACAAAAGAACAACAGTATCGCACGGGTGTATCTCACAGTCAAATATGCAAACTATGCCGCAATTTAATGTTTTTTACACCAAAAGGGTGTGTATTGAATAGCGGAATAGGATAAAAAACTGTGTATCTCACACGTACAAACACAGACTAGGCCCAATTAAATTTTTTCCTACCCTAAAGGGAGGATGAGGAAGAGGAGTATGGAACAGGCAGCACCCTCAAATCTTCAGAAGTATGAGATGAACCCCAAAAACTTGGAAAGGTGGATCTCACACGTACCGACACAGACTATTCCGCAATTTAATTTAGCCACAAAGGTTTTTATTGAATAGCGGAATAGGAAATATGATCAAAAAAAAGTGTATGTTTTTCACACGTACAGAAGCACACTAGGCCCCAATTACTATTGTTTGTACACCTAAAAGGATGGATGAGGAGGAGGAGGAGGAGTATAGAACAGGCAGCACCCTCAAAGCTTCAGAAGTATGAGATGAACCCCAAAAACTTGGAAAGGTGGATCTCACACGTACCGACACAGACTATTCCGCAATTTAATTGAGCCCCAAAGGTTTTTATTGAATAGCGGAATAGGAAATATGATCAAAAAAAAGTGTATGTTTTTCACACGTACAGAAGCACACTAGGCCCCAATTACTATTGTTTGTACACCTAAAAGGATGGATGAGGAAGAGGAGGAGGAGGAGTATAGAACAGGCAGCACCCTCAAAGCTTCAGAAGTATGAGATGAACCCCAAAAACTTGGAAAGGTGGATCTCACACGTACCGACACAGACTATTCCGCAATTTAATTGAGCCCCAAAAGTTTTTATTGAATAGCGGAATAGGAAATATGATCAAAAAAAGTGTATGTTTTTCACACGTACAGAAGCACACTAGGCCCCAATTACTATTGTTTGTACACCTAAAAGGATGGATGAGGAGGAGTATAGAACAGGCAGCACCCTCAAAGCTTCAGAAGTATGAGATGAACCCCAAAAACTTGGAAAGGTGGATCTCACACGTACCGACACAGACTATTCCGCAATTTAATTGAGCCCCAAAGGTTTTTATTGCATAGCGGAATAGGAAATATGATCAAAAAAAAGTGTATGTTTTTCACACGTACAGAAGCACACTAGGCCCCAATTACTATTGTTTGTACACCTAAAAGGATGGATGAGGAAGAGGAGGAGGAGGAGTATAGAACAGGCAGCACCCTCAAAGCTTCAGAAGTATGAGATGAACCCCAAAAACTTAAAAAGGTGGATCTCACACGTACCGACACAGACTATTCCGCAATTTAATTGAGCCCCAAAGGTTTTTATTGAATAACGGAATAGGAAATATGATCAAAAAAAGTGTATGTTTTTCACACGTACAGAAGCACACTAGGCCCCAATTACTATTGTTTGTACACCTAAAAGGATGGATGAGGAGGAGGAGGAGGAGTATAGAACAGGCAGCACCCTCAAAGCTTCAGAAGTATGAGATTGTGTTCACTGTACCCCACAAAGATTGTGTTCACTGTACCCCACAAAGATTGTGTTCACTGTACCCCACAAAGGTTTTGTTCACTGCACCCCACAAAGATTGTGTTCACTGTACCCCACAAAGGTTTTGTTCACTGCACCCCACAAAGATTGTGTTCACTGTACCCCACAAAGATTGTGTTCACTGCACCCCAAAAGGATTGTCTTCTCTGCACCCCACAAAGATTGTGTTCACTGTACCCCACAAAGGTTTTGTTCACTGTACCCCACAAAGATTGTGTTCACTGCACTCCAAAAGGATTGTCTTCACTGCACCCCACAAAGATTGTGTTCACTGTACCCCACAAAGGTTTTGTTCACTGCACCCCACAAAGATTGTGTTCACTGTACCCCACAAAGGTTTTGTTCACTGCACCCCACAAAGATTGTGTTCACTGTACCCCCAAAAGATTTTGTTCACTGCACCCCACAAGGATTGTCTTCACTGCACCCCACAAGGATTGTCTTCACTGCACCCCACAAAGATTGTGTTCACTGTACCCCACAAAGATTGTGTTCACTGCACTCCAAAAGGATTGTCTTCACTGCACCCCACAAAGATTGTGTTCACTGTACCCCACAAAGGTTTTGTTCACTGCACCCCACAAAGATTGTGTTCACTGTACCCCACAAAGGTTTTGTTCACTGCACCCCACAAAGATTGTTTTCACTGTACCCCCCAAAGATTTTGTTCACTGCACCCCACAAGGATTGTCTTCACTGCACCCCACAAGGATTGTCTTCACTGCACCCCACAAGGATTGTCTTCACTGCACCCCACAAAGATTGTGTTCACTGCACCCCACAAAGGTTTTGTTCACTGCACCCCACAAAGATTGTGTTCACTGTACCCCCCCAAAGATTTTGTTCACTGCACCCCACAAGGATTGTCTTCTCTGCACCCCACAAAGATTGTGTTCACTGTACCCCCCAAAGATTTTGTTCACTGCACCCCACAAGGATTGTCTTCACTGCACCCCACAAGGATTGTCTTCACTGCACCCCACAAAGATTGTGTTCACTGTACCCCCACAAAGGTTTTGTTCACTGCACCCCACAAAGATTTTGTTCACTGCACTCCAAAAGGATTGTGTTCACTGCAACCCAAAAAGATTGTGTTCACTGCAGCCCACACACAGAAAAATGGATGTGGATCACTGACACCTGCCTATCTCCTATCCCACACCACACAGCAATATCGATTGTAGTTTGTAGAACACACTTTCCCTAAAATTCAGCAGACTCTGTCCCTAACAGGATTGAGAAGAGATCGTAGATCAGGAGAACTAAGTGCAGACCCCACCCCACACAGCAATATCGATTGTAGTTTGTAGAACACACTGACCCTATAATTCAGCAGACTCTATCCCTAAAATGCCTACAACTCGCCCTGCCTAAACACTCCGACCTGTCCCTCAATTCTATCCGGACACAAATGGCTTTTTCCTGCCTATCTTTCCCTAATCAGCAGCCAGCACGTTGATGTGTGCTCTGTCCCTGATCTAAGCAGCATAATGACGCCGCTGCGGCTGCCTCGAACTTATAAAGACTTGGTCACATGCTTCAGACGGCCAATCACAGCTACTGAGACATTTGCAGGCATGGCTGGGATGGCTTAAGGCACACCAGTTAAACGATTGTTGATTGGCTGTTGAAAGCCCGCCATGAAAAGAGCGCCAAAGCATGCAAAACCCGGAAATAAAACGACCGAACACGGATTTTTACCCGAATATACAGTAAAGTGTCCGTGTTCGTGTTCGGGTAACAAAATTCCAATTATTCGGTACGAACACGAATAATACAGTCCTTGTTCGCTCAACACTAAATATAAGACATTGTAGTTTAAGGCTCTATTCACATATTGGCATCTCGGATTGCGGGCAGAATCGCTGCAATTCCAGTGTTGTTCTGCAAGGAAGCTCTGTACAGTTCAATTAAAGTAATTGTCTTTTGGAACTCAAAATAATGTAGAAATTTACTCCACATACAAAGTCACCCACTACTGGTTGTAAAAACTAGAGTTATTCCGCACTGAGGTAAAACAACAGTGTAAATAAAGCAGTTGCTAAAAAATTGTAATACCAATTAGAAACAAAGTGAAATAATCAAAGCAGAACTAAAATAACCAATGGTCAATTCATAAGACATTATATACAGTATATATATATATATACATGAAAATTCCTTAATCAATAATGTCATAGTGAAAACAGATACAGTGAATTAAAGCAGAGTTCCGGCCACAAAAATTTTTTTTCAATAAAAATACCCCCGGGACAGTCAGGGCTAGTACATTCCACAATGGATAGCCTCTGTACTGTCCCGGGTCGCACTTACCTTTTAGAAGAAATACTTACCTTGAAAATTTCTTCTCCAGCGCTGCCATCTCGGATGTGGGCAGCTGAAGCCAGCGCATCCTCTTCTGCGTCCTCTTCCGTGTCCTCTTCTCCCAGAATGCGCCTGCACTGGCCCCGCTCGTCACTTCCGGTGTGGGCGCGTTATCCCTCCACAGCTTCTGGGTCCCAGTAGTGGGTTACTTATGACAACTCCTTTGACCTCATATTCTCTATTCTTTTCCTCTCTTTGATCACTACCATATTAGTTTCACTTCTGTCTTTTGCTTCCACTCCCTTCAACCACCTACGGTAACCTATGGAAATTTTTGCCACATATTCCCTTCTCTTCTCTATTCTGCTACTGACCACCCATATGACAAAATCTCACCCTGTCTTGCCCCAACCTAGCCACTTCTGTTTTTAACAGTTCACTGTCATCCTCACTTCCCCCCACACACACACACTACACACAGAATCAGGCTAGGTTCCCTACAATCTTAGCAAACAAACACCAGAAGTCTAAAAAATGTAGCCACGCTCTTGAAAGTTTATGGGGTAAGACTAAGTCTCATAAGACTTCAACCAATGAAAATCTGCCCACCAAAACTACAATTCCTGTCTTTACATTGCCAAGCAGACCTATTTTATCACTCTAATGAACACCCCTTATCCAGTCCCCATCAACACTTCTCTACCTTTAACTCTCTTCTTTGTCCCCCACTGCTTCCACCCATTAGATCACTCACTGCCCAGGAGATTGCCAATCACTTCAAAAATAGGATTGATACAATTCATGATGAGATCTCCACTGTACAGATATTTCCCCTACTCAATGTCCAGAGGTACACTTAATACTTCCCTTATTTAGCCCTGCTAATATATATGAGGTTGCTAACCTTTTCTAATGCTCACCTAACCACCTGCCCCCTGGACCCTGTTTCCTTGCAAGTACTCGGTAACCCTCTGACTTCATCCTATACTCTCTCTCACATCTTCAATCTCTCCCTCTCTTCTGGCAGCTTCCTAAACTCTCTAAAATGTGCACTAGTCACCTCCATACCTAAAAAAAAACCCTCATTGGATTCCCACCAGTCTTAACAACCTATGATCCATCTCCTGGATCCCCTTAATCTCCAAATTCCTTGAACACCTGATTTACAACTGCATGAGCTACCTCCTCACTGAGAACAACCATCTTGATCCCCTTCAGTCTACATTTTGTCCTCAACATTTGACAGAAACTGCTATCCTAAAACTCACAAATAGTTTACTAACGGCTAAAACCAATGGTCACTTTTCTGTTCTCCTACTCCTTGACCTGCCTTTGATACGGTTGACCATCCCCTCCTCCTAAAAAATGCCACTCCTTTGGTCTTCATTAGGGATGATCGAACGGTTTGGGTCGACCATCGGTTCGACCCGAACATTGACTTTCGAAATTCCGCCGATTTCTGAACTTTTTGCGGAAAAAGTTCGGAATTCGGCAACCAGAACCGACCAAAATGCAATGGGACAGGAGGGGGCAGGAGGATGCTAGGAATGTGATTGGAGTGACTAGGGGGTCCAGAGGCCAATCAGTAGTGAATACGCCCCCCAGTATATAAGATAGCCCCGCCAAATCTCTAGCACTGTAATACAGGGGCTGTGGAAGAGAGTGGAAGCAGTTCTGTTACTTCTGCTTCAAAAGTTGTGTTGTTGCAGGCGTTTTTTTTTTGGGCATTTTTTGGGCGTCTTTGGAGGCAGGCATAACATCTGAACTTCTGTATAGGGGTATATATACACACACACATATATGTATATATACACATACACACACACACACATATAGGTGTGATAGGAGCGGAGCCCTATGCCTGCAAATAATTTCATTAGCGCAGGCATAGGGTTCCACTACTTTCACACCTATATGTGTGTATGTGTATATATACATATATGTGTGTGTGTGTATATATACCCCTACACAGAAGTTCAGATGTCATGCCTGCCTCCAAAGACATCCACAAAAAAGCCCAATAAACGCCTGCAACAAAAATGGCCAGGTGTGAAAATAGCGGAGCCATATGCCTACTCTACTGCAATTCTAAGACAAACAATCTTTTTTTTTTCTGGTTCTGGAGATGCTATAGAGCTGAAACTTCACAGGTACACCTTTTAGACCCCCCAGACACTAAATCCAAAGAAATCTAATTTTTTTTTCAATAATGTTTTCAATAATTGTCTCTCTATCAAAAACAACAATTTTTAAGAACTTTTTTTTGTGTGATTAATAGTCCCTGGGGCATGACCCTGAACCCTAGGCACTTTTTAGGGGCATTTATTGGGTTTTAGGGCTTCAAAATTGTGTTTTTTGATTACAGAAGTTCGGGTCCCATTGATTTCAATGGGGTTCTGGAATCCGGACCCAAACTTTCGGGAAGTTCGGGTGTTCTGGTCAAGCCGAACTTTTCAAAAGTTCGATCATCCCTAGTCTTCATAACTTTACTTTTTGTTGATTCTCATCCTACCTATCCCACTGCACCTTCAGTGCCATTTACAATGCTACATCCATCTCTCCTTATTCTTTTTCTGTCAGAATCCCTAAAGGGTCTGTTATTAGACCTCTCCTATTCTCAATCTACAACTCCTCCTTGAGTCAGCTGATAGCCTCCCATGGCTTTCAATAATGTTTCTATGCTGATGACATCTAAATATATTTTTCTACCCCTCAGCACACTCCATCAGTCGCCTCATGCAGCACGAACTTACTAACAGACATATCAGTCTGGATGTCATTCCACTTCTTCAACTCAATCTATCCAAAACTGAGCTCATACTATTTCCTATCCCACATGTCCCTTCCCCTGACTTCTCTGTCAAGATTAATGGTACAACCATTAAACCCGTCCCTGCATACCAGGGGGATAGGTGTAATTCTGGACTCTCCTAGCACATTTTAGAGGTTTACATACATGGCATAGATTGGGGTATTGAATTGAATTTTACGGAGGTCCAACCAGTAAAATGTTCTTCCACCAGAGGTCCGAACCACATTTTTTTTAAACTTTGTTTCTATATCACAATCCCTTAATTCATTGTCATCAGTTCCCCCCACATATCACAGTCCCCTACTTCATATCAGTTTCCCCTTCACAATAGTGTTCTTAGGCCCCCTGCACATCACCTTCCCCCTTTACAATAGTGTACTGAACCCCCTTCACATCACACACACCCTTGATTCCCAGCTGTCCTCAACCCCTCTTCAAATCATCACCCCCACTTCACAGTACTGTCCTCACCCTTCTTCACATCCCTCCCCCACAGTACTGTTCACTTCCTTCATGTCACCCCCCCCCCCATGGTATTATCCTTTGCCCCTTCACATCACTCCCCAGCAGAACTGTGCCCCCTTCATATCTCCTCCACAGTACTGTCTTTTGCCTTTTCACATCACCCCCCCCCCCACAGAAATGTGCCCCTTCACTTACCCCCACAACACTGCCCCCCTTTACATCCCCTCCCCACAGCACCGCTCCCTCTTTATATCCCCCCCACAGCACTGCCCCCTCTAACATCACCACAACCCCCCACAATAGTATGCTCTGCCCTACTCACATTAACATCCCCCACAATAGCATTGTGCTCCTTTAAATCACCCCCTCCGAGCACTGCTCCCTCCCTTCACATAACACCTCCCCCTCCCAGCACTGCCCCTCTTTACATTTTACTGTGTCCTTATTTAGCCACCCTTGGATGCCATGGGCATCATCTCCATTTGTACCCTCTCTCAGCATAGAAAGGAGGAAGCCAGTGCATGCCCTGTTCTTGATGTCATGTATCCCTCCTCCCCTGTGCCCAGAGTCCATCTGCCTGTCTACTGATATCTGGCACAGCTGTGCCCTCATGCATGCACAGGATGTCCTCAGGTGCAGCCATCATGGCATTGTGATGTAACGTGCATGCGCTGCGTCTGTTTACACACTGAAACTTGGCAGCGTTCTTCCAACGGTTCCTAAATGGTTTTACCTCGGGTCTGGATGGAACAGTGGCTAGGTCCAGATCTGGACCGCAGTCTGCCCTATTTGTGATGCCTGCCATTGATGTAGGCATAATTGTACTTTTATTTTAAATAGGTGAAGTAGTAAAGTATTTGTGGAATCACCTATTTACAATTTTGTATAACTTTCATATACAGTATGTAGTAAAGTTAAGAAGTGATGACGCTGTGGCTTCACACTACTCATATCCCGCACACTCTCCGGATACACCCGCTAATAGGCCCGACTCTCCGTACTTTTCATACAACGTGCAAAACACAAGTGATTTCCGCTCTCCAGGGTCCGATGACCCCGCTTAAACTTAACCCTGACTTTCCCCCTGGTATGCACCGTCATTATCTACTCAACCATTGGCCCCCGAGATCCTCTCTGCCTCCTCCCTGGCAAAGAAGATGAAGAGACCACCCATAGCGCCATGGTCCTTTCTTCTTCTCAGTCAATACGTTAAAACCTTTATCCGTAGGTTTCCCTGCAAGGACCCCCCTACAACGTTTGATGGGCTTTGTCAGCAGGAGGGCCCCTTTCACAAGCTCATCTCAATCACACATGCTCTTTTGTTTGAGCATTCGGGTCAGCTCACTCGCAATTGTTGCGAAGCGTGGGAAAAGGAACTATCTTGCTCATTCTCCGAGGACGAATGGGAGCAAATTTTTATCAAAAACCACAAATGCTCACGGAACGTGTCGACCCAAGAAAACGGGTACAAAATTGTCTCCAGGTGGTACTGTACTCCGACGCTCCTACATAAATTTGCACCCTCAATACCCTCCACCTGTTGGAGATGTCTTTCGGACACTGGATCTCTTCTTCATATCCTGTTGTCCTGTCTACGTTTGACCACATTTGGGAAGGAGGTCCATAGGATCACCACACAAGTGACTACTTACGATCTGGAATTCTCACCTGCTCAGTTTCTCCTGCATCATTTCCCCACGTCGCACGCTTCCTATATGAAATTGCTCACAATCTACATTATCAATGCTGCTCGACAATGCATCCCTGTGTTGTGGAATTCCACGCAAGCGCCCATGATCAAACATTGGTTGTGCCGGGTGGCTGCAATTGCGGACATGAAAGAGCTTATCCATGTGGCAAATGACACCCCCTCTAAATATCATAAGAAATGGGCATGCTGGACTCACTTCACGACCACAGCGGATTTCTCTAGTCTCAACTCTTAGCAGGGCTGGGATTTGCCGGTACTCCTTCGCTCTGAATTTCTTGGTGGAGTCTGACTTGTTTTGACCTTCGGAATCATAACCTCTTTGTCTGCCTTCGTCAGCTGATGTTGACTTTAGTCTTGCTTTTGTGTGTCTACCCCCCCTTTTTTCTCTCTTTCTCTTTCTTTTCCTTTCTCTCTCCCTCATGTCTTCCCCCTCCGCTCCCGCTTTCCCTCCCCAATGCCCTCCCCCCTCCTTTTCCCTTGCCTTCCTAGGTGCTACCTCGCAGTTTGGCTGGCCCAAACGGTGCGCACATTTCTACTACCTCACTCACCTTACTCAGGATCTCCCTCTGTTTTGGATACCCCTCCCTCGCTGTGCCTGAGCTGGTTGTGCTCAGAGCATAGGCACGAGCTAGGTCATGCCCCTCTTGTTTAGCCTGTCCCGGTGTAGGGCTCGTTGGGCATTTACGGTATCTCTGTCCCTCCTTGAAGTTAGGGTTGCTTCCCACTCTAGAACCCCAGAATTTCGGACTGATCCCCCTCATTATAGGATACCTTCCACGTTTATACCTGCTCTACATGAGATACATGATACACCCTGACCACTCTGTGTACATTAGGGTTCACATTGCCCTTGGTTCGTTCTTGCTCCTCTCGACCTTCATGTACCTATAGGAGATGGTGGGGTTGTCTCCAAATTACAATGTTCGTTTGCTGTTATTTCCTGTTCAAGCCTGTATACTTGCATATGGTTATTTTTCTTGTACTGCTTCTTTTTTCTCAATAAAATGTTTTGGAAAAAAAAAAGAAGTGATAAAAATAAAAATCAATGCAATTGAATACATTCATGGAACTTTTTATATCACTGTGTTTTGAGAAAAACAGGAGAATTCTATACCTGCTTTTGTGATTTATTTATACCTCAATAGATGCTATCCATGCCAAAAGAATGAAGATACACTCCATTCAAACATAAATATGCTGTATTGAAAATAAAATGTTATTTAAGAAGTGAAGGTTGCCAAGCAGACTAACCAATCTTAAAAATAACATACAAGTTACACATACTTTAAATTAAAAAATAATTTCTGAAAGTAGTTACACGCCATGGGGGGGATTTACTAAAACAGGTGCACACAGAATCTAGGGCAACTGTGCATAGTAACCAATCAGCTTCTAACTCCAGCTTGTTAAATTAGGCTTTGACAATAAAAACTACTGTAGAAGCTGATTGGTTTCTATGCACAGCTACACCAGTTTTAGTAAATCTCCCCGATGTGTATTTTGTTTGACATTCTCACATTAATAAAAAAGCAGACACACCCAGCAGAAACATATTATTTTATCTAATTAATAGGCAGTTGTACATACAAGCACTATTTTAGGTGATTTGTTCATTTTAGGTCATTTAGAGTGTGTAATAAGCGCACATTTTTAATGAACAAAAGACTGTCTGGTGGAGAGACTCTGTGACATGAAATGACAGTCACCCCAATCTAGCCATTTTTGGTTTATGGTCACATGCTATTTACAGAAGACCTACTAAGTGCACAAGCACACAGGGCGTTAGAAAAAATGAGTTGCAAAGACATTACCAACGCCAGGAAAAAGCGGTTTTAAAAATGCTCTTTTAGTAGCTTTTAAAATTGGCGTTAATGCGCGTTAGTTTTTAGCCACGTTAGCTTTTAGCAGCATTTCTCTGCCTCTATTCAAAACTAGTGGTTCCCTATGAGAGCCTTCTTTGATCCAACTTTCAATCCATTGACTTGAATAGAAGTCGCATCCAAGTCGGATTATGATGATCCGACTTGTGGTGCGACATGTGCTCTGAGGATCTTAAAAGGGAACCCCACACCAAAAACAAAAACCGGCCTTACGCTTTCAAAATAAGCTTCCTCAGCAAGTTATAAGTAGAAGCTTATTTGGAAGCGTAACGCGTATAGGTGGAGGGAGCCTCTATTCGGGATTTTCCATGTTATTTAGTCCGCAGGGAGAGCTGATGATGTGTTTTATTTTCACATTTCTATGAGTATGTTTATCCCAATTTTTAGTGCAATAAATTGTTTGAAATAGAGAACACAATGGTTTCTCCTTATTTTCAGGTTATACACGATTGATGGATATCTGCGGAGGAGTCCATTTGGGTCCAAGTACATCCAGAGGAAGGGCATAATTACAGGCATTTGAGGCTCTGTTGTGGGGCCACTGCTTGGAGGTGAGCGGGCATTTTAGCCATAGCTGGAGGTCACTGAAGTCACTGGATTACAGGACTGTTTAACATGATTGAATATTGCATGACGGAGGATTTTGTATAATTTTATTAGGACTATGCACATTAGACTGCGCTACACTTGATGTGATATTTTATTTGATGCAAAGTTATAGGTGAACACCTTTTGGTAAGTGTTGGCAGCAATCATGAATATTCACAATATGTATATATATATATATATATATATATATATATATATATATATATACATATACAGTGCCTTGCGAAAGTATTCGGCCCCCTTGAACTTTGTAACCTTTTGCCACATTTCAGGCTTCAAACATAAAGATATAAAACCGTAATTTTTTGTGAAGAATCAACAACAAGTGGGACACAATCATGAAGTGGAATGAAATTTATTGGATATTTCAAACTTTGTTAACAAATAAAAAACTGAAAAATTGGGCGTGCAAAATTATTCAGCCCCTTTATTTTAAGTGCAGCAAACTCTCTCCAGAAGTTCAGTGAGGATCTCTGAATGATCCAATGTTGACCTAAATGACTAATGATGATAAATACAATCCACCTGTGTGTAATCAAGTCTCCGTATAAATGCACCTGCACTGTGATAGTCTCAGAGGTCCGTTTAAATCGCAGAGAACATCATGAAGAACAAGGAACACACCAGGCAGGTCCGAGATACTGTTTTGGAGAAGTTTAAAGCCGGATTTGGATACAAAAAGATTTCCCAAGCTTTAAACATCCCAAGGAGCACTGTGCAAGCGATAATATTGAAATGGAAGGAGTATCAGACCACTGCAAATCTACGAAGACCTGGCTGTCCCTCTAAACTTTCAGCTCATACAAGGAGAAGACTGATCAGAGATGCAGCCAAGAGGCCCATGATCATTCTGGATGAACTGCAGAGATCTACAGCTGAGGTGGGAGACTCTGTCCATAGGACAACAATCAGTCATATACTGCACAAATCTGGCCTTTATGGAAGAGTGACAAGAAGAAAGCCATTTCTTAAAGATATCCATAAAAAGTGTCGTTTAAAGTTTGCCACAAGCCACCTGGGAGACACACCAAACATGTGGAAGAAGGTGTTCTGGTCAGATGAAACCAAAATCAAACTTTTTGGCAACAATGCAAAATGTTATGTTTGGCGTAAAAGCAACACAGCTCATCACCCTGAACACACCATCCCCACTGTCAAACATGGTGGTGGCAGCATCATGGTTTGGGCCTGCTTTTCTTCAGCAGGGACAGGGAAGATGGTTAAAATTGATGGGAAGATGGATGGAGCCAAATACAGGACCATTCTGGAAGAAAACCTGATGGAGTCTGCAAAAGACCTGAGACTGGGACGGAGATTTGTCTTCCAACAAGACAATGATCCAAAACACAAAGCAAAATCTACAATGGAATGGTTCATAAATAAACATATCCAGGTGTTAGAATGGCCAAGTCAAAGTCCAGACCTGAATCCAATCGAGAATCTGTGGAAAGAACTGAAAAATGCTGTTCACAAACGCTCTCCATCCAACCTCACTGAGCTCGAGCTGTTTTACAAGGTGGATTGGGCAAAAATTTCAGTCTCTCGATGTGCAAAACTGATAGAGACATACCCCAAGCAACTTACAGCTGTAATCGCAGCAAAAGGTGGCGCTACAAAGTATTAACTTAAGGGGGCTGAATAATTTTGCACACCCAATTTTTCAGTTTTTTATTTGTTAAGAAAAGTTTGAAATATCTAATAAATCTCGTTCCACTTCATGATTGTGTCCCACTTGTTGTTGATTCTTCACAAAAAAATAACAGTTTTATATCTTTATGTTTGAAACCTGAAATGTGGCAAAAGGTCGCAAAGTTCAAGGGGGCCGAATACTTTCGCAAGGCACTGTGTATATATATATAATATTGTTTTGCTTTGAGTTTTTGAAATGTATGCATTTAGTTAGTATTAATTTATTACAATTTTGTACACAAATTTTATACTAATTTATTTTACGCTGATTATTCACATTGAGTATATTTAGAAATTTTTACAGCTGTAATGCCAGTCCTCAGAACACGCTGGCCCTGGGGTATTTTTTTGCAGCTTGAAAACACCCATGCCACTTACAGCTTCAAAACGCCTGTGTGTGCATGAGGCCATAGAATAAAATGGAGATGCTTTTTAAGCTGCCAAAAAACCGCCTGACGCTCCTAAATGCGGCTGTAAAAATGCCCTGTGAACATGAGGCCTAATAGTTGTTCCCACTGACAAGCAAGACCCTGACTCTTATGATCCCTTTCCCACCTCCCAAATGACATATTCTTGCAATATCAGATGTACCATTAGACATACAGCTTGCTCTCAGTGTGGTTTGATTATAACACTGCCATTGTGATCGCATTATCAAGAACCAAACTGATTGCTGATTGTTAGTCGGACCCTGTGGCTGGAACATAGGTTAACAGTAGGGGAGCGGTTACTAAATGTTACAAAGTTTGTAGACATAGTTGTTAAATATATATTTGACTCCTGTGGCTGGAACATAGGTTACCATTCTCACAGTAGGGGAGGTGTTACTAAAAATGTTATAAAGTTTGTAGACATAGTTGTTAAATATATTTTTGACCAGGTTCCCTTAAAGTGGTGGAGGTAGGTCTTTGGTTTTAGACTCACATTTATTATTTACAGCAGCCCCACATGATCCATAAGAGAATATGTAGAATGCAATTGTCATATAATCGTTTCATTTTTTACTGCTTTCTTAAAATTACTTCTTAAATATGTAAATTGTAATTTTTTTTATTTTAAAATACTATTGAGATACCACAATATTTACAGATTTTCAACTTGAAAAAAATAATAGTTACGAATGGCCATTATTTTTAACGTATTTCCTCTTTTTATACTAGCCATGCATCACAAACTAGGCAACCTTTTATGTGCCATCTGGTACTTGGAATACTGCTGTGTTTAGGAAATAAACCTCTCTGTGACTGCACAGTAACTAGCCTCATGAAGAGGATGTTGTCAACCTTTTAAAATAACAGTACAAGATTGCACTGTATAGTTGCAGATGGAATTTTCTATAAACATTCTGTTTTCTTTCAACTTCCAACAAACAAAGTAATGAATAGAAAAGTAAAAACAAACCAAAATGCCTAAAAATAATAAAAAAAAAAAAAAGTGCTCTTATTAGACAGTGGAGAAAACCTAGCCAATAGCACACCAGGGCTTGTATCTGCTACAGAGGGAAGAGTCTGCCGCAATGCACCCTGGAATGGGATATAAGTCTGAGGGGAGCACATGACAGAGCGTCTTTGGTGGGAAGAAGAGTCTCAGGAGGAGGCTGACGGCTGTCACTCCTCCTGTCAGAGGAAGCAAGTGTGTCCTGGGTGGTTGACCTAGAGGACCGGAGGTTGAGCTGGGCTGCAGAAAGGGATCCAGAGTGCTGCGGACTGAGTTGAGCTGCTGGGAAGAAGTTTCCAGGAAAAACAGTGTTGTGAGTACTCAAAACTGGCCAGGGGTGTGCCTAGGATAGGGGACCACTCCAGAAGGTCAAAGGGATCCAGGAGCCAGCTAACCAGCCAAGAGGTTTAAAGAAAAGGGGTGACAGTGTCTAAACCCTGAAGAGAAGTGAGAGAAAGGGGGCGCCAGTGTGGGCCCTGAAGTGTTTAGCAGTCACCTTGGCAATGAGGGCTTAAGGGAGCTTAAAGAGGACTTATTTATGCAGAAAAGCACTCACAAGTCAGTTCAGCGTTAACCGGCGTTGGCTGGCATTCTGCCAGCGTCAAGTCAGCACCTATCTGCATTTTTCAAGTGTCTCCACCTAGTTGTACATAGTTTAGCCAAATGAGTATCCCACTCATTCATTCTCCTATCCAAGTTACAAAATAAATACAAAAACCCAAAGATACTCTACTGGTCATTGTGCTCACACTTGGAGAAACATGCACAAAGGTACTTTTGTTGCACTTGGTGACCCAGGGGGACCCATAGCCAGCAAAACGGCTGGGAATTGTGCTACAATTTTTTTTTTTTTAATTTGTGCTTGCAATTATAGTTTTGGTGTTTAGTTTTCATATTTTTCTTTATTGGAATATATAAAGAATATACTGTATACTATATGAATGAATGAATGAATGCTGATGAATGGGAACCGTTTGCTTAGTTCTATACTATATACTATATGTATACAGTATCGAACTAAGCAAACGGTTCCCATTCATCAGCCATACTGTCAGAGTTTGAGTTTGCCATAAGTTTTTGGGTATATGCTTGAGGCAGGATTTGGAAGAGGAAGAAAGGGGGTGAAGAAGAGGAATGTCTATGGATAAGGAGGAAAGAGGAAAAAGAATTTGATGGAGAGGGTGGCGGCTGGGGTTGGGATCATGACCTTGCAGGTTGCAAAGAAAGTACATTTTCAAGTGTAGTGTGCGTATTCACTAGAGTAACAGAATATGTCCCAGTGAATCCATCTGGCCTTATGTTCCTCATTTTTAGATTTAGGTGCTGCAGTCATATTTTCTATTTGCTGAATGTCAATCACTCTGGAAAACTTTTTTGATATGATTGGGAGAGATTGCTGTTTCTACATGCTGGGGGTGCATGCCCTGGAAGCAGTCAATAGATGCTTGAACAGAAACTTCTAGTAATGTTTTTAGGGCATGGGTGTAAAGTTTAATAGAACCGGTGCTGGATTGTCCAGTTGGGTGTAGTAGGTTTGTTAATTGATTATCTGAAGGACTTGTTGCCAGAAAGGACGTATAAGGGGACAACCCCAAAAGATGTGTAGTAAAGAACCTGTATGGGAACTGTATCTCCAGCATAGGTTAGTTGAGGAAATAGCTTGGCTGGGACTGTTGGAGTCCTTTACCAATGTGTTTTTGGTATTTGCTACAAAGGGCTGATTCATGTGAAAAGAATGCATGATTTTGCTTTTCCCTGAATGTCATGTTTTGGTCTTTTCCCCATTCAGCTAGCAAAGGAGGGTCTTGTTGAGAATGTAAAGTGAGCAGGAATTAGTATGATAACAAGAGTGACTTCCATACTGGTCCTACTCCCTGGAAAGTTCTTGAAATAATGTAAGGTTTCTACAGAAGATGCTGTAGTTAGGGAGACAACGTAGAAAGTAAGAAAGTTGTAGTGTCCTCCAGTTGTCCAAAGTAGAGTTAGAGGGATTAGTCAGTGTGACAATAGAGCTGGAGGGCGTAGGAAGTAAGAGGCCCTAAAAAGACCCCCTTTTGCCTGGTTCTGGAAGGCTTTTTCTGTAAGGCCCGGGGGGGGGGGGATGTGGGTTGTCAAATAATTGGAGTCAATGGCGAGGGAAAACTCTAATAATGCAGGAACTGTCTAGTGCTGTTATAATTGGCCCTATGGGAGCATGAGAACAGAAGGGCTGAGCATTTGTTTTGCCCATCCAAAATAGCCCCACCAGAGGTACAACATCCTATTTAAAGAACACTCAGTTTATGGTCTGCATATCAGCACCAGTCAACTACCCTTGTCATGTGGATGCCAGTATGGTAGAGGACAGGGTCACAGAGACTAACCCCTTTTAGAAGTTTTGGTTGGAGTTGAAAGGCTCTCTTAATATGTTGGGCCTTACCTTGCCAAATATATTTTAATAGCAGGGAGATGATCGCTTGGAAGTAAGTTTGTGGGATTTTAAGGAGTAGATAAAGAAATTCAATATAAAAGATGGGACATGATGTGCATTTTGAGGAAGTTGCATCATCCAAACCAGGAAACAGCCAGAGGTTTATTTCTCAAAATCTGCAGTAAAAAGTAACCGATAATGGTTGGAAGTTTAGTTTACAGAGGAGGTTACAGCTGGAGGTAATTTTGGTTCCCGAGTACTGAATAGCTTGCTTGGTCCATATATATGGAAAATTAGAGTTCAGATTTGCAAGGGCAAGAGCAAGGACTAATATTCAATGCTTCCAACTTTTGTAAGTTAACGTTAAAACTGCACATTATTCCGTAAGTACATGCTCTTTCAGCAGTGCAGGTAGGGAGTAGAGAGGGCCTGGAGAAACATACATAATGACAGAAAGAGCCGCTCAGGTGAGGTGAAGTACTCCGATGCAGGTCAAATCCGCCGTCCAGATACTGAGCAATCAAAAGGAAAGTTGACCGCACTCAGGAGTATGATGAAGTAGAAGTGCTTTAATTCCCCAAAAAAATGAATACATACAGTGCATCACAAGGACATGGGACAGGTTAACACGTTTCACGATTCAAAAGATCGCTTACTCATAAGTAGTGATGGGCGAACATCGGCCGGGGCGGTTCGCGAACGCCAGCCGCAAATTTTCTCAAAAGTCCGTGAACCACGAGTTTGCGGCGAGCCCCATTGACTTTAATGGGAGGGGAACTTTAAAAACCTTTAGGTCCTATTTGCAGCCACAAAAGACATACTAGCTGTGCACAAATAGTCCCAGCACATGGACAATGTCATAACAGAAGTATTGCAATTGAAAAAGTTGCCCTAAATTTTTTTTTTTTTTACAGTAAAAAATATATATATTTTTTTCATAAATCAGCCAGAACTAACAGCAGCCGGTAAATACATTGTCTAATACATATAGGGTCCATTCACACATCTGTAAAATGGGTCCGCATCCATTCCACAATTTGGCGAAACCTTTACAGATCCATTGTTTTTCATTTCCAGTCTGAAAAATTAGGCATTCACAGGATAAAGAAGTAAGTGTCGGCCATTCCAGGCCCCAGAAATTAACCCACATGTGTTTACCTGACAGCTAAGAACGTAGTATTCTGTGGCTCAAGGTACATTAGGCATTCACAGGTAACAGAAGTAAGTGTCGGCCATAAAAGGCACCAAAAAATAGCCCACATGGGTTTACCTGACAGCTAAGAATGTAGTATTCTGTGGCTGAAGATACATTAGGCATTCACAGGATACAGAAGTAAGTGTTGCCCATTCCAGGCCCCAAACATTAGCCCACATGGGTTTACCTGACAGCTAAGTATGTAGTATTCTGTGGCTGAAGGCACATTAGGCATTCACACAGTATACAGAAGTAAGTGTCGGCCTGTATAGGCTGCAAAAATTAGCTCACATGGTTTGAACTGACAGCAAAAAACTTAGTTTTTGATGGCTAGAGGTATGGTAGGTGTTCACAGTACACAGAACCGTAAGTGTCAGCCTGTATAGGCTCCAAAAATTAGCTCACATGGTTTGAACTGACAGCAAAAAACTTAGTTTTTGATTGCTAGAGGTATGGTAGGCGTTCACAGTATACAGAACCGTAAGTGTCAGCCTGTATAGGCTCCAAAAATTAGCTCACATGGTTTGAACTGACAGCAAAAAACTTAGTTTTTGATCGCTAGAGGTATGGTAGGCGTTCACAGTACACAGAACTGTAAGTGTCGGCCTGTATAGTCTCCAAAAATTAGCTCACATGGTTTGAACTGACAGCAAAGAACTTAGTATTTGGTAGCTGGAGTTACATTAGGCATTCACAGAAAAAATAATTGTCGGCCCTGAAAGGCCCCAAAAATTTGCCATTCAATGGACATGAAATGCCTTTTATGCCGCTGTATGTAGCGAAGCCAAGGACCAGGAATTCTTGTGGATGGAGGAATTTCGATGAAACCTGGTCTACTGGTTACATGTGTTGAATTCCTCAGAGATCCATGCCTCATTCATTTTTATAAATGTGAGGTTGTCTACACTGTCATGAGCTAGGCGATTGCGCTTATCGGTCACAACCCCCCCTGCTACGCTGAACGTCCTTTCAGACAGGACACTGGATGGGGGGCAAGCCAACATTTCCATTGCAAATTGTGCAAGCTCTGGCCAGAGGTCAAGCCTGCCCAACCAGTAGTCCAGGGGTTCATCACTCCTCAGAGCGTCCACATCGGCCGTTAACCCAATGTAGTCGGACACCTGTCGGTCTAGGCGTTCCCTCATGCTGGATCGGGAGTACAGCTGTCGATGGTTCGGCTGAAAGAAGGATCTCATATCTGAAGTGACCAAGACATCTTCCAAACGTCCTCTTCTTGCAGGCGCTGTTGGATTGCTACCCGCAACTGTCTCTCTGTGACTGGAAATTCCTCTGCCAGCACACGGAAAAGCAGAATGCAGCATTTCCCGCAGCAAGGCCTGGAAGTGCTGTGATTGTGGTAACATTTCCGCCATTTTGTGTTTGTACCCGGGGTCTAAGTACGTTGCCACCCACTACTGGTCCTTGGCCTTTATGCGTTTTATACGGGGGTACCCCTTAAAACACTGCGGCATGTAGGCCCCCATTCCCACTAAACTGGAAACAGTATAGTGGCCTGCTTCAAGCTCATCATCCAGAATAATGTCGTCCTCGTTCTCCTCCCGCCATCCACGGATAACACAAGGGATCCCAGAAAGGTTTAAAGCATGCTCTTCTTGCTCCTCCTCATCCCCCCAGCACCATCCTCCTCCTCCTCTGACTCCTCTTCAGACTCCTGCTGTTGATTTGTCTCAGATAGAGTAGCACTCCCTGGGAATTCATTCAACATTGCGACTTCCTGATTTTCCTGCTCTAGCTCCTCGACGGCTTGATCAATGACACGACGCGATGCATGCTCCAGAATGGAGGCGTAAGGTATAATGTCACTTATGGCGCACTGGCCGTGACTGACCAGTTTGGTGATCTCATTGAATGGCTGCAGAAGTCTGCATGCGTGCCGCATGAGCAGCCACTGGCGAGGTGAAAAAAACCGAAGCTCCCCAGAACCTGTCCTGCCTCCGAGTTTGAACAGGTAGTCATTAACTGCACCTTTCTGCTGGAGCAGCCTATCGAGCATATGCAACGTTGAGTTCCATCGCGTTGGGCAGTCACAAATAAGACACCTGTGGGGCAGGTTGTGTCGCCGCTGAATCTCAGCAAGGCGAGCCATGGCTGTGTAAGATCTTCGGAAATGGCCCGAGATTTTCCTGGCAAGACGTCCTGGACCCCAGGGTATTTGGCAAAGAATCGCTGCACCACCAAGATCAGGACGTGTGCCATGCATGGCACGTGTGTTATTTAGCCCTGTTTCAGTGCACTCAGCAGATTGTCGCACACCACTTTACCAACTGACAAATTCAGCGGTGTCAGCCACTGATCTGCCTGTGAACGCAAAGCTGAAAGGAGTGCAGGACCAGTGTGGCTCTTGGCTTCCAGGCACAACAGACACAGCACAGCATGGCAAGCAACGTCTCACCTGGCATGTGGAATAGGTTCTGGGGATCTTGGGTGGCGCAGGAGAAGAGACAGTAGCAGTGGAAGAGGAGGAGTCAGCCGAGGAGGAGAGGGAGGATGGATGAGAAGGAGAAGAAGAGGCAGGCCTGCTTGCAATCCGTGGCGGTACAACTAAATCTACACGGGTGCCACGGGTTGCATGCTGTCACGTACCTGGAGATGGAGCCTGACATGGAGAGGAAGGCGATCTCTTACACCTCCGGCCTAGTACCCCTGATAATGCAAACAGGAGACACAGAAGCCTGGAGTGGCACAAGTGCCTAGAAGTTCAGAGGGTGAAGGCTGCAGATGAGGTCCGTGCGTACTTGGATGCAGACTGGATCGTGATGCAGACAGCAGGTACTTGGCAGACTGACTGGTCACAGGCAGCAGATGCTTAGCAGGCTGGCAGATCACAGGCAGCAGAGTAGTCAGGTTCAGGCAGGAGTTGGCAACGGCAGACAGGCAGACAGCAGGATAAAGCGGAGACGTTGTCGAAGAGCAAGCCAGGGTCGGTTCAGGCAGAGTTCAATCGTGGTCAGACGGATCAGGACAGCAACAGAGTAAACACCAGGAACAGGAAACAGGAAGCAGGAAGCTGTAGACCATAAGGCAAGGTCCTAGTGCAGCAGAGGTGTTTATATAGGCCATTTGGCGCCACTTAGTGGCAGGTGTGGAAAGTGAACAGGAATCCAAAGTCCATAGGTTTGGCTAAATAGGCTTTCTCCGTTGGTTAACAAACACTCTCCGTCTGCACATAACTATGTGCCTGGGCTTACTTCTTCTTCCCTGACACATGCTTAACGGCCGTCAGAAGGTTCACCCAGTGCGCAGTAAAAGTGATATACCTTCCCTGCCCCTGTTTGCTAGACCATGTGTCTGTGTAGATAACACCCAGCTTCAATATGTGCTATTGGGGGGCCACTGGTTTATCACACCAGTTGTTCAAAAAATTGGCCAGTGAGTTTGGCACTGTGTGTATCAGACTTAACACAGCAGAAGAGGCAATATTGTTGCAGGACACAAATATACTTGTAAAAGTATACTCAGATAACACCCCACTTTAATATGTGGTATTGGGGGGCCACTGGTTTATCACACCAGTTGTTCAAAAAATTGGCCAGTGATTTTGGCACTGTGTGTATCAGACTTCACTCAGCAAAAGAGGCAATATTGTTGCAGGACACAAATACACTTGTAAAAGTATACTCAGATAGGCTCCAAAAATTTGCTCACATGGTTTGAACTGACAGCAAAAAACTTAGTTTTTGATGGCTAGAGGTACAGTAGGCGTTCACAGTATACACAAGTTGGTGGTGGGCTGTTTAGGCCGCAAAAATTAGCTCACATGGGTTGAACTGACAGCAAAGAACGTAGTATATGATTGCTAGAGGTACGGTAGGCGTTCACAGTATACACAAGTTGGTGGTGGCCTGTTTAGGCCGCAAACATGAGCTCACATGGGTTAAACTGACAGCAAAGAACGTAGTATATGATTGCTAGAGGTACAGTAGGCATTCACAGTATACACAAGTTGGTGGCGGGCTGTTTAGGCCGCAAACATGAGCTCACATGGGTTGAACTGACAGTAAAGAACGTAGTATATGATTGCTAGAGGTACAGTAGGCATTCACAGTATACACAAGTTGGTGGTGGCCTGTTTAGGTTGCAAACATGAGCTTACATGGGTTGAACTGACAGCAAAGAACGTAGTATATGATGGCTAGAGGTACAGTAGGCGTTCACAGTATACACAAGTTGGTGGTGGGCTGTTTAGGCCACAAACATGAGCTCACATGGGTTGAACTGACACCTTTTTTTACGCTCCAACATATGAGCCACAGAAGCCTGCCTTTTTCCAGAAAAACGTGACGACGGCATCATGGAAGGTGGAGTGCTGGACAACTGTGAGGAGAGAGGAGAAGGGGGAGGAGAAGGAGAAGGAGAAGAGCCTGGACGATGAGAGCATGGAGTGTGGCTTTGTGGGTTCTGACAGTTTTGCTCCCACTGGGCTTGGTGATGGGATTTCAGGTGCCTTCTTAAGGCGGTTGTTCCTAGGTGAGTGTTGGGCTTACCGCGACTTATGCGTTGACTGCAAAGGCTGCAGATGGCAACACTGGTGTCAGCAACGGACACATTAATAAAAGCCCACACTGCGGAGCCATGTGGCGGCGTCCTAGGAGCACCAGATGTGACTGTACATGGTTGATGGCTCGCTCCTGATACATTTGCAGTCTGCTTTGTACCTTTTGTGCAATGCAAGTTCTGCCTGCCTCTCCACCCTATCTGCCGGTCCGTCAGTCCACCAGTTCTACAAATAATTGGCCAGTAACTGTTGTCACTGTGTGTAGCAGAGTTAACACAGCAAAAGAGGCCAAATGTTTGCAGGACTATAATGCAATCTTAGAAAAGTATACTGTTAAATAACACCTCAATTCAATATGTGGCATTGGGGGGGGGGGGGTACAGGTTTATTACACCAGTTCTACAAATAATTGGCCAGTAACTGTTGTCACTGTGTGTAGCAGAGTTAACACAGCAAAAGAGGCCAAATGTTTGCAGGACTAAAATACACTCTTAGAAATGTATACTGTTAAATAACACCCCACTTCAGTATGTGGCATTGGGGGGAGCATTGGTGTAGCACACCAGTTCAAAAAATTGGCCAGTGAGTTTGGCGCTGTGTGTACCAGACTTCACTCAGCAAACTAGGCAATATTGTTGCATGACACAAATACACTTGAGAAAGCTTACTCAGAAAACACCCCACTTCAATATGTGGCATTGGGGGAGGGGGCGCACAGGTTTATTACACCAGTTCTACAAATAATTGGCCAGTAACTGTTGTCACTGTGTGTAGCAGAGGTAACACAGCAAAGAGGCCAAATGTTTGCAGGACTAAAATACACTTTTAGAAAATTATACTGTTAAATAACACCCCACTTCAATATGTGGCATTGGTGTAGCACACCAGTTCAAAAAATTGGCCAATGAGTTTGGCGCAGTGTGTACCAGACTTCATTCAGCAAACTAGGCAATATTGTTGCATGACACAAACACACTTGAAAAAGCTTACTCAGAGAACACTCCGCTTCAATATGTGGCATTGGGGGGAGCATTGCTGTAGTACACCAGTTAAAAAAAAATTGCCAGTGAGTTTGGCGCAGTGTGTACTAGACTTCACTCAGCAAACTAGGCAATATTGTTGCATGACACAAATACACTTGAAAAAGTTTACTCAGATAACACCCCACTTCAATATGTGGCATTGGGGGGGGGGCAATTGGTCTATCACACCAGTTATAATACATTATAAGTGCTTTTGTCACTGTGTGTAGTGTTGCTGCAGAAATGCTCAGTCTCACCACCACACCTGTCACAATGCTGCACAGTGCACAATAATAGTACTAATCCACTATAATATGCCTTTTTAGTGCACTGCACAGTAATACCAAAAAAATTGCAGCCCTTTACATGTCCTTTGTGGACATTGACAAAGCGATTTCTGTGCGACTGCAGCCGATATCTAACTGCCCCTAAAGCAACCACAGGATACCTGGCCCTAGTGTTAAAGAGACTGTAATAGACCCTTAAACGACATTGGAGCATTTTAAATGACTTTTGTGGACATTGACAAAGCGATTTATGTGCGACTGCAGCCGATCTCTAACTGCCCTTACATCAACCACAGGATACCTCTCCCTAAGCTCCAAAGATACTAGACCTATACCGAAATACCAGCCCTGAGAAGGACTTTTGTGGACATTGACAAAGCGATTTGTGACTGCAGCCGATCTCTAACTGTCCCTAAATCAACCACAGGATACCTGTCCCTAACCTCAAAAGAGACTGTAGAAGGCCTTTACCAAAATACCAGCCCTGGAAAGGACTTTTGTGGATCTTCACAGCGCTATATGTGTCTAGCAAACTCTCCCAGCAGCACAGCAGACCTCTCCCTACACTGGCAGAAAAAGGAATGTGAAATGGCCGCCAGGTCAGGTCTATTTATAGGGTAGGGGAACTGTTCATGTGCTGGAATGTTTTAATTGGCTGTCCCGTTCCACCTGATGGCTGTGTCAGGGGTCAAAGTTCTCCCAAATGTAAACAAATATGGCCACCGCGAACAAAGTTTGCCGCGAACAGACCGCCGGGCGAACCGCAAGGCCATCTCTACTCATAAGCACATAGTAGGATATCGGTGAAAGAGCCGCATAAATAGGCAACATATCAGTATCTGGACGGCGGATCCGACCTGCATCGGAGTACTTCACCTCACCTGAGCGGCTCTTTCTGTCATTATGTATGTTTCTCCGTGAGTGATCGCCTGCCCGGTGAGTTTTTAGATATTTATCCTGAAGTTTACATACTGTTCCCCAGCTACACATAGAATTTTTATCATCAATTGACAGTGCATACACGTATGGACTTTGATGAACCTTCAGCAAGTCGGACATTTAGAGATTTGAATAACAATCCGTTGAGACATGATGCACAGGCCACTTTAAAACAAGCTAAAGATGACACCTCATGTTCAGCCAAGACACTATTTCAAAAACTAGAGAAGTTAATGGTTAAAGAGGTCAAGGCCTATTGGGAAAAGACTACTTTAACTTAGTACATTGATGTAGCGCGTATTCCCAGGGGTCTTCGCATCAAAAAATTCCCCATGGTTGAATTATTCAATGAAAATTTGAAACAACAGTGGACTGAAACACTTTCTACTTGTTCGTTTAATTTAATGAGGTTAATCATCAGTTCCAAATCCCTTGAATTAGATAAACTACAGGAGGAAATTTTAGTGATACAGGCTGAGATAGTACCCTTAAAAGAAGTGTCTCATTTTTCGGAATTGGATCAAAAACTCAATGAGAAAATCAACAACTTGGAAAATGATACAATTAAAGGTAAAAAAGAAAAGCTTCTCAGAGACAAAATCGATTATGAAACAAACAATGTTTACACATGGAAGAAATTCAATTCATGGAATCTACAACATGTCAGAAAAAGGGTGAGCTTTTCAGATCCAGAGACGGGTGTCACGGATACTTCTTTAGCATTGACTACCTCTGATACATCTATAGAATATCCAAATACATCCTGGTCGGGAAGTGGTTCACACACTTCTATTATTCCAAAAAACGACACAGCGAAGAAGAGGAGAAAGTTCACAAAGAAAAAAGGAAAAAAGCAACAAGGAGGGGAGGAAGGAGACACCATGGGACGCACGGATGGACAATATCGTCTCAGGACTAGGGATGATCGAACTTTTCAAAAGTTCGGTTCGACCAGAACACCCGAATTTCCCAAAAGTTCGGTCCGGATTTCAGAACCCCATTGAAATCAATGGGACCCGAACTTCGGTAATCAAAAAACACAGTTTTGAAGCCCTAAAACCCAATAAATGCCCCTAAAAAAGTGCCTAGGGTTCTGGGTCATGCCCCAGGGACTATTAATCACACAAAAAAAGTTCTTAAAAATTGTCATTTTTGATAGAGAGCCAATTATTGAAAAAATTATTGAAAAAAAATGAGATTTCTTTGGATTTAGTGTCTGGGGGGGTCTAAAAAGTGTACCTGGGAAGTTTCAGCTCTGTAGCATGTCCAGAACCAGAAAAAAAAAGTTTGTTTGTATTAGAATTAATATAGAACAGGGATTTGGCTCCGATATTTTCACACCTTGCCGGTTTTGTAGCAAGCGTTTTTATTGGGCATTTTTTGGGGGACTTTGGAGGCAGGCATAACATCAGAACTTCTGTGTAGGGGTATATATACATACACCCATGTATGTATATCTACACATACACGTATATAGGTGTGAAAATAGCAGAAACCTTTGGTTGCGCTAATGAAATAATTAACAGGCATATGTCTCCGTTCCTATCACACCTATATATGTGTATGTGTATAAATACATATAAGTGTGTGTGTATATATACCCCTATACAGAATTTCAGATGTTTTGCCTGCCTCCAAAGACCCCAAAAAAATGCCCAAAAAAAAACGCCTGCAATAACACACCTGGGCGTTTTTTTTTTTCGGCGCAGGCGTTTTTTTTGGACTTTTTGGGGGGTCTTTGGAGGCAGGCAAAACATCTGAACTTTTGTATAGGGGTATATATACACACACGCTTATATGTATTTATACACATACACACATATAGGTGTGATAGGAGCGGAGACATATGCCTGTTAATTATTTCATTAGCGCAAGCATAGTGTTCTGCTACTTTCACACCTATATATGTGTATGTGTATATATACAGACATGTGTGTGTGTGTATATATACCCATACACAGAAGTTCAGATGTCATGCCTGACTCCAAACACTTCCTCAAATAAGCCCTATAAACGCCTTCAGCAAAAAGCAGGCTGACAGGCGAGAAGCCATATCGCTGTTCTATAAGTGACCTAAGAGAAACGATCTTTTCTCTATAGCAGTCACCCTGACATGGAAGGGTTTGGTCACCCTGCCATAGCAGTCAGAGTCAGTTAACCCTACACTACACTACGGTCACCCTGGCACTTAACACTTTCCCTACAGAAACTAGATTATTAAAGCTAACTAAAGTGGAAAATAGCACCCTAACTACACTAGATATCCCTTTCCTCACACTAATAATTGCTAAATGACACTTTGAAGCAAAAGTAACAGAACTGCTTCCACTCTCTTCCACAGCCCTGTATTACAATGCTAGGAATTTGGCGGGGCTATCTTATATACTGGGGGGCATATTCACTAATGATTGGCCTCTGGACCCCCTAGTCACTCCAATCACATTCCTAGCATTCTCCTGTCCCCTCAATTGGCTTTTACTGATGGTTCTGGTCCAATCACAGGCTTTTAAAGCCCATTTCCTGTACCATTGCATTTTGGTTGGTTCTGGTTGCCGAATTTCGAACAGCCAATGTTCGGGTCGAACCGATGGTCGACCCGAACCGTTCGATCATCCCTACTCAGGACTTATCGGAACTTATCGGAAATTTATCTCAGAGAATCCTCACTGACAGTGATGTCTTCTTTCTAAAGGACTGAACTTTTGCCCTCATGCTCATTTCAATACTTTTGATATAATACTAAATATTAACAGATTCATTCGTAATTTGACATTGAAAAGACATTTCTAAAATAGTGATAACACCAGTTTAGATGTCTGTTTACAAGAATTACCAATTGAATCTCATACCTCCCTCACCTCTTTCACTACCTTTCGTGAACTCTGTGCAATCACTGAATTGGAAGATCTGGTTACTGATAGTTGTGTGCACAGAGAGGATAATCAAGGGACCAAAAGAGTACATTTATCTGTTTTTTTTTTTCAGATTTTTACCCTATTCAGTCACGGTCCCCAGATATGGACACTTTCCAGAACTTGGTGGAGAGGGATATCTTCAATTTGGCTACAACTATTCCTCCACATCCAAATCATTGAAGGACGATGCATCTATCATAATTAGGGTTGAGCGGACACCTAGATGTCCGTGTTCGACGGGTTCGGCCGAACTTTAAAAAAAAGTCCGGGTCCGTGTCCCGGACTTTTACCGAACTTTTCCCGGACACCGAACCCCATTGAAGTCAATGGGGACCCGAACTTTAAGGCACTAAAATGGCTCTAAAACACCAAAGGAAAGGGCTAGAGTGCTGCAAATGGCAGCAAAACGTAATTAAGAGCATGGCAAGTGCTCTGCAAACAAATGTGGATAGGGAAATAACTTAAAACAACAAAAAAAAACAGAAAAATAAAACAATGTTCTTCTTCATCTCTGAAGGACAAGGCCCATATGGAGTAGGAGGGAGGTTAAGGTGGTGGTGGATGTGGCGGTGACATAGGCGTGCGCACAGGGTGTGCTGGGTGTGCCTGGGCACACCCTAATCACCTAGGGCACATAGCATTGCCAGTGAGGAGATGGGAAAGATCTCCCTGGGACCTGCTCTGCTCTATTTCTCCTTGCCTACAGGTACATGGCCCCGATACATTACTCTCCCTGCTGGCAAACACATGCATGTGTATTTCAACTTTGGGGTGCACACCTTAATGCAATAGGCTGCGCACACCTATGGGCGGTGTAGGTGGAAGCGGCGGTGGAGGAGGACCAGGGCCGGATTAACAGCATCATGGGCTTGGTGCTGAGGATTTTGAAGGGCCTTAGGGCCGTGCCTTGCCATGCACCCAGAGGAGGAAGGGTGCAGCCATGTATGCCTAATTCAACATGGGATGCTGTCTCTGAAGCCCATAAACACATCCATGCATCGCCAACTGTCCCTCCTTGTCCGGCCTTCACGCTGTGTGGGGAGGTTCTGAGGGTGCTGCCTGGGGAAGCGAGCATAGAAGCCAGACTTCTGTGTTTACAAGTGACAGAAGAGCGGTAACAGTGAATATGGCCAACCCGGGGCCTATATAAAAGGTAGGGGCCTGGAGCTGCAGCTCCAATAGCCCCTACATTAATCTGGCCCTGAGGAGGAGGACGAGGTAGCCAACACTGCTTCTTTTCACAAATTTTAAATGAGGGTACACCCCAAAAGAGTGAGAAAGAGCAAAAATGGAACAATGGGTGGGTAAGGTCGGTATCCATTGCTATTCTGCATAAGGTACGGAAAAGTCCCGTGGGATCCATGCCTGGTTCATTTTAATGAACGTGAGCTTGTCCACATTGTCTCTGGACAGGCGGCTGCGCTTGTCTGTTATAACGCCCCCAGCCGTGCTAAATACCCGTTCAGATAATACACTGGCTGCAGGGCACGCCAGCACCTCCAAGGCGTAAAGGGCAAGCTCAGGCCATGTGCCCAATTTGGAGACCCAGAAGTTGAAGGGGGCAGACCCGTCATTCACTACATGTAGGCGTGTGCACACATACTGCTCCACCATGTTGGTAAAATGCTGCCTCCTGCTAAGACGTTCCATCTGAGCTGCTGGTGCTGCTGTTTGTTGTGGCGTGCTGACAAAGCTTTTCCACATTTCGGCCATGCTAACCCTGCCTTCTGAGGTGCTGGCGGTGCCCTGGTTGCGTTGGCGACCTCCTCCTCCTCCTCCTCTGCCTTGTGCTTCCACTGTGGCCCCGCTGTCAGATGGGAATGCCAGCAGCATGGCGTCTACCAGCGTGCGCTTGTACTCGCGCATCTTGCGATCGCGCTCCAGTGAGTGAATTAAGGACGGTACGTTGTCCTTGTAACGGGGATCCAGCAGCGTGGCCACCCAGTAATCAGCACAAGTTAGAATGTGGGCAACTCGGCGGTCGTTGTGGAGACACTGCAGCATGTAATCGCTCATGTGTGCCAGGCTGCCCAGAGGCAACGAAAGGCTGTCCTCTGTGGGAGGTGTATGGTCCGTGTCCTCTGTATCCCCCCAGCCACGCACCAGTGATGGCCATGAGCTGGCCTGGGTGCCACCCTGCTGTGAACATGGTTCCATCTCCTCCTCCAGCTCCTCCTCCTCCTCATCCTCCTCATCCTCCAGAACTGTGCCCCTGCTGGACAATTGCGTCCCTGGCGTTTGCGTGTGCAGGAACCCACCCTCGGAGCCCCTTGCGAATGACTGCCCTGAAAGCCTTGGAAATGTTACCTCTTCATCCTCCTCCTCCTCCTCATCCTGTGCCACATCCTCTTCCATCATCGCCCGAATTGTTTTTTCAAGGAGGCATAGAAGTGGGATAGTTAAGCTGAGAACGGCGTCATTGCCACTGGCCATGTTGGTGGAGTACTCAAAACAGCGCAACAAGGCACACAGGTCTCGCATGGAGGCCCAGTTATTGGTGGTGAAGTGGTGCTGTTCCGCAGAGCGACTCACGCGTGCGTGCTGCAGCTGAAACTCCACTATGGCCTGCTGCTGCTCGCACAGTCTTTCCAGCATGTGCAAGGTGGAGTTCCACCTTGTGGGCACGTCACATATGAGGCGGTGAGCGGGAAGGCCGAAGTTACGCTGCAGCGCTGCCAGGCGAGCAGCAGCAGGGTGAGAACGCCGAAAGTGCGCACAAACGGCCCGCACTTTCTGCAGCAGCTCTGACATATCGGGGTAGTTTTTAAGGAACCTCTGCACCACCAAATTCAGCACATGCGCCAGGCAAGGGATGTGCGTCAAACCGGCTAGGCCCAGAGCTGCTATGAGATTTCGCCCGTTATCGCACACCACCAGGCCGGGCTTGAGGCTCGCTGGCAGCAACCACTCATTTGTCTGCTGTTCCATGCTCCTCCACAACTCCTGCGCGGTGTGTGGTTTGTCCCCCAAACAGGCAAGTTGTAAAACTGCCTGCTGTCGTTTACCCCTGGCCGTGCTGAAGTTGGTGGTGAAGGTGTTACGCTGTCCGGATGAGGAGGCGGTAGAGGATGAGGAAGCGGAGTAGGAGGAGTTAGGAACAGGAGGCAAACTGAAGCGCCCTGCAATCCTCGGTGGTGGAAGGACATGCGCCAAATTGCTATCCGCCTCAGGCCCATCCGCCACTGCATTTACCCAGTGTGCCGTTAGGGAGATATAACGCCCCTGACCGTGCTTACTGGTCCACGTATCCGTAGTTAGGTGGACCTTGGCACAGATGGCGTTGCGCAGTGCACACCTGATTTTTTCCCCCACTTGGTTGTGCAGGGAAGGGATGGCTTGCCTGGAAAAGTAGTGGCGGCTGGGCACGACGTACTGTGGGACAGCCACCGACATAAGGTTTTTAAAACTGTGCGTCTCCACCAGACGGAATGACAGCATTTCAAAGGCCAATAATTTTGAAATGCTGGCATTCAGGGCCAGGGATCGCGGGTGGGTAGGGGGGTACTTCCTCTTCCTCTCAAGTGTTTGGGAGATGGAAAGCTGAACGCTTCCACGGGACATTGTGGAGATGGTTGTTGGTGACCCAGGTGGTGGTGTTGCTGACAGATCGTCTGTTTGCGGGGTGGCAGGTGCCGGTATCACTACAGATGTGGCTGGAGCGGCCGAGACTGCAGCAGAAGAGGAAGCAGGATGAGCCAGAGACGTTTCTTGGTTTTGAAGGTGTGTACTCCACTGCAGCTCGTGCTTTGCACTTAGATGCCTGATCATGCAGGTTGTGCTCAGGTTGAGAAGGTTCATGCCTCGCTTCAAGCTCTGATTGCACAGGGTGCAAACCACTCGTGTCCTGTCATCAGCACATTTTCTAAAGAACTTCCACGCTAGAGAACTCCTTTGAGCTGACTTTGGTGCGCTCGTTCCCTTGCTGCGTTGGGCAGTAGCGGGCGTAGTGTCTAGGGCACGGCCGCTCCGCTTCTGCACCCTGCTCCCTCTTCTGCTGTGCTGGTGGCTCTGTGCGACCACCGCCTCTTCCTCCAAACTACTCAGTTCACCTGCATGACGTTCATTCCATGTGGGGTCGAGGACCTCATCGTCCTCCACATCATCTTCCACCCAGTCTTCACCCCTGCCCTCCTTGTCGGTCTCCACAATGCTGAACGCCGCAGCAGTTGGCACCTGCGTTTCGTCATCATCGGAGACGTGCTGCGATGATCCTTGCATGTACTCATCTTGAGAAATAAGTGGTTGGGCATCGCTGCACTCAATCTCTTCCACTTCTGGGGCAGGGCTAGGTGGATGGCCCTGGGAAACCCTGCTGACAGAGTCCTCAAAAAGAATAAGAGACTGCTGTATGGCTTGGGGCTCAGACTGCTGGCCTGATTTGCAAGGGGGTGAGGTGAAAGACGGTTGGACATTGGCTGCAGGTGCCAACTCTGACCTTTCTGCAGTAGACTGGGTGGGAGACAATGTGAAGGAACTGGAGGCACTGTCAGCAGCAAACCAATCTACTATCGCCTCAACTTGTTCTGGCCTCATCACTTCTAGGGGCGTTTGATGCCCTACCAAATACTGATGCAGGTTCTGTCGCCTACTCACACTTGAGGAAGGTGTTTCACTTGTGCGTGTAGCTGGCACAGATCGACCATGTCCTCTCCTTGCAACAGGAGCTCTACCAGCAGCACCACGACCCAGGCCACGGCCCTTATTTGACGGTCTCCTCATATTTCTGTAATTTAAGATCTTGCCCTAGAAAGGTTTTTATTGAATAGCGGAATAGAAAATATGATCCAAAAAAAGTGTATGTATATCACACGTACACAACCACACTAGGCCCCAATTACTATTGTTTGTACCCCTAAAAGGCTAGATGAGGAGTAGGGGGAGTATGGAACAGGCAGCACCCTCAAACCTTCAGAAGTATGAGATGAACCCCAACAACTTGGAAAGGTGGATCTCTCTCACACGTACCGACACAGACTATCCCGCAATTCAATTGATCCTCAAAGGTTTTTATTGAATAGCGGAATAGGAAATATGATCAAAAAAAGTGTATGTATCTCGCACGTACACAACCACACTAGGCCCCAATTACTATTGTTTGTACCCCTAAAAGGCTAGATGAGGAGTAGGGGGGGTATGGAACAGGCAGCACCCTCAAACCTTCAGAAGTATGAGATGAACCCCAACAACTTGGAAAGGTGGATCTCTCTCACACGTACCGACACAGACTATCCCGCAATTCAATTGATCCTCAAAGGTTTTTATTGAATAGCGGAATAGGAAATATGATCAAAAAAAGTGTATGTATCTCGCACGTACACAATCACACTAGGCCCCAATTACTATTGTTTGTACCCCTAAAAGGCTAGATGAGGAGTAGGGGGGGTATGGAACAGGCAGCACCCTCAAACCTTCAGAAGTATGAGATGAACCCCAACAACTTGGAAAGGTGGATCTCTCTCACACGTACCGACACAGACTATCCCGCAATTCAATTGATCCTCAAAGGTTTTTATTGAATAGCGGAATAGGAAATATGATCAAAAAAAGTGTATGTATCTCGCACGTACACAACCACACTAGGCCCCAATTACTATTGTTTGTACCCCTAAAAGGCTAGATGAGGAGTAGGGGGGGTATGGAACAGGCAGCACCCTCAAACCTTCAGAAGTATGAGATGAACCCCAACAACTTGGAAAGGTGGATCTCTCTCACACGTACCGACACAGACTATCCCGCAATTCAATTGATCCTCAAAGGTTTTTATTGAATAGCGGAATAGGAAATATGATCAAAAAAAGTGTATGTATCTCGCACGTACACAACCACACTAGGCCCCAATTACTATTGTTTGTACCCCTAAAAGGCTAGATGAGGAGTAGGGGGGGTATGGAACAGGCAGCACCCTCAAACCTTCAGAAGTATGAGATGAACCCCAACAACTTGGAAAGGTGGATCTCTCTCACACGTACCAACACAGACTATCCCCCAATTTAACTGATCCCCAAAGGTTTTTGATTAAATAGCGGAATAGAAAATATGATCCCAAAAAAGTGTATGTATATCACACGTACACAACCACACTAGGCCCCAATTACTATTGTTTGTACCCCTAAAAGGCTAGGAGTAGGGGGAGTATGGAACAGGCAGCACCCTCAAACCTTCAGAAGTATGAGATGAACCCCAACAACTTGGAAAGGTGGATCTCTCTCACACGTACCAACACAGACTATCCCCCAATTTAACTGATCCCCAAAGGTTTTTGATTAAATAGCGGAATAGAAAATATGATCCCAAAAAAGTGTATGTATATCACACGTACACAACCACACTAGGCCCCAATTACTATTGTTTGTACCCCTAAAAGGCTAGGAGTAGGGGGAGTATGGAACAGGCAGCACCCTCAAACCTTCAGAAGTATGAGATGAACCCCAACAACTTGGAAAGGTGGATCTCTCTCACACGTACCAACACAGACTATCCCCCAATTTAACTGATCCCCAAAGGTTTTTGATTAAATAGCGGAATAGAAAATATGATCCCAAAAAAGTGTATGTATATCACACGTACACAACCACACTAGGCCCCAATTACTATTGTTTGTACCCCTAAAAGGCTAGGAGTAGGGGGAGTATGGAACAGGCAGCACCCTCAAACCTTCAGAAGTATGAGATGAACCCCAACAACTTGGAAAGGTGGATCTCTCTCACACGTACCAACACAGACTATCCCCCAATTTAACTGATCCCCAAAGGTTTTTGATTAAATAGCGGAATAGAAAATATGATCCCAAAAAAGTGTATGTATATCACACGTACACAACCACACTAGGCCCCAATTACTATTGTTTGTACCCCTAAAAGGCTAGGAGTAGGGGGAGTATGGAACAGGCAGCACCCTCAAACCTTCAGAAGTATGAGATGAACCTCAACAACTTGGAAAGGTGGATCTCTCTCACACGTACCAACACAGACTATCCCCCAATTTAACTGATCCCCAAAGGTTTTTGATTAAATAGCGGAATAGAAAATATGATCCCAAAAAAGTGTATGTATATCACACGTACACAACCACACTAGGCCCCAATTACTATTGTTTGTACCCCTAAAAGGCTAGGAGTAGGGGGAGTATGGAACAGGCAGCACCCTCAAACCTTCAGAAGTATGAGATGAACCCCAACAACTTGGAAAGGTGGATCTCTCTCACACGTACCAACACAGACTATCCCCCAATTTAACTGATCCCCAAAGGTTTTTGATTAAATAGCGGAATAGAAAATATGATCCCAAAAAAGTGTATGTATATCACACGTACACAACCACACTAGGCCCCAATTACTATTGTTTGTACCCCTAAAAGGCTAGGAGTAGGGGGAGTATGGAACAGGCAGCACCCTCAAACCTTCAGAAGTATGAGATGAACCCCAACAACTTGGAAAGGTGGATCTCTCTCACACGTACCAACACAGACTATCCCCCAATTTAACTGATCCCCAAAGGTTTTTGATTAAATAGCGGAATAGAAAATATGATCCCAAAAAAGTGTATGTATATCACACGTACACAACCACACTAGGCCCCAATTACTATTGTTTGTACCCCTAAAAGGCTAGGAGTAGGGGGAGTATGGAACAGGCAGCACCCTCAAACCTTCAGAAGTATGAGATGAACCTCAACAACTTGGAAAGGTGGATCTCTCTCACACGTACCAACACAGACTATCCCCCAATTTAACTGATCCCCAAAGGTTTTTGATTAAATAGCGGAATAGAAAATATGATCCCAAAAAAGTGTATGTATATCACACGTACACAACCACACTAGGCCCCAATTACTATTGTTTGTACCCCTAAAAGGCTAGGAGTAGGGGGAGTATGGAACAGGCAGCACCCTCAAACCTTCAGAAGTATGAGATGAACCCCAACAACTTGGAAAGGTGGATCTCTCTCACACGTACCAACACAGACTATCCCCCAATTTAACTGATCCCCAAAGGTTTTTGATTAAATAGCGGAATAGAAAATATGATCCCAAAAAAGTGTATGTATATCACACGTACACAACCACACTAGGCCCCAATTACTATTGTTTGTACCCCTAAAAGGCTAGGAGTAGGGGGAGTATGGAACAGGCAGCACCCTCAAACCTTCAGAAGTATGAGATGAACCTCAACAACTTGGAAAGGTGGATCTCTCTCACACGTACCAACACAGACTATCCCCCAATTTAACTGATCCCCAAAGGTTTTTGATTAAATAGCGGAATAGAAAATATGATCCCAAAAAAGTGTATGTATATCACACGTACACAACCACACTAGGCCCCAATTACTATTGTTTGTACCCCTAAAAGGCTAGGAGTAGGGGGAGTATGGAACAGGCAGCACCCTCAAACCTTCAGAAGTATGAGATGAACCCCAACAACTTGGAAAGGTGGATCTCTCTCACACGTACCAACACAGACTATCCCCCAATTTAACTGATCCCCAAAGGTTTTTGATTAAATAGCGGAATAGAAAATATGATCCCAAAAAAGTGTATGTATATCACACGTACACAACCACACTAGGCCCCAATTACTATTGTTTGTACCCCTAAAAGGCTAGGAGTAGGGGGAGTATGGAACAGGCAGCACCCTCAAACCTTCAGAAGTATGAGATGAACCCCAACAACTTGGAAAGGTGGATCTCTCTCACACGTACCAACACAGACTATCCCCCAATTTAACTGATCCCCAAAGGTTTTTGATTAAATAGCGGAATAGAAAATATGATCCCAAAAAAGTGTATGTATATCACACGTACACAACCACACTAGGCCCCAATTACTATTGTTTGTACCCCTAAAAGGCTAGGAGTAGGGGGAGTATGGAACAGGCAGCACCCTCAAACCTTCAGAAGTATGAGATGAACCCCAACAACTTGGAAAGGTGGATCTCTCTCACACGTACCAACACAGACTATCCCCCAATTTAACTGATCCCCAAAGGTTTTTGATTAAATAGCGGAATAGAAAATATGATCCCAAAAAAGTGTATGTATATCACACGTACACAACCACACTAGGCCCCAATTACTATTGTTTGTACCCCTAAAAGGCTAGATGAGGAGTAGGGGGAGTATGGAACAGGCAGCACCCTCAAACCTTCAGTATGAGATTGTGTTCACTGTACCCCACAAAGATTGAGTTCACTGCACCCCACAATGATTGTGTTCACTGCACCCCACAAAGATTGTGTTCACTGCACCTCACAAAGATTGTGTTCACTGTACCCCCCAAAGATTGTGTTCACTGCACCCCACAAAGATTCTGTTCACTGTACCCCACAAAGATTGTGTTCACTGCACCCCAAAAAGATTGTGTTCACTGCACCCCAAAAAGGATGTTGTTCACTGCACCCCAAAAAGGATGTTGTTCACTCCACCCCAAAAAGATTGTGTTCACTGCACCCCACAAAGATTGTGTTCACTGCACCCCAAAAAGATTGTGTTCACTGCACCCCAAAAATGATTTTGTTCACTGCACCCCAAAAAGGATTTTGTTCACTGCACCCCAAAAAGGATGTTGTTCACTCCACCCCAAAAAGATTGTGTTCACTGCACCCCAAAAAGATTGTGTTCACTGCACCCCACAAAGGATTTTGTTCACTGCACCCCAAAAAGATTGTGTTCACTGCACCCCAAAAAGGATGTTGTTCACTGCACCCCAAAAAGGATTTTGTTCACTGCACCCCAAAAAGATTGTGTTCACTGCACCCCACAAAGGATTTTGTTCACTGCACCCCACAAAGATTGTGTTCACTGCACACCAAAAAGGATTGTGTTCACTGCACCCCAAAAAGATTTTGTTCACTGCACCCCAAAAAGATTGTGTTCACTGCAGCCCAAAAAGATTGTGTTCACTGCAGCCCAAAAAGATTGTGTTCACTGCAGCCCAAAAAGATTGTGTTCACTGCAGCCCAAAAAGATTGTGTTCACTGCAGCCCAAAAAGATTGTGTTCACTGCAGCTCACACACAGAAAAATGGATGTGGATCACTGACACCTGCCTATCTCCAATCCCACACCACACAGCAATATCGATTGTAGTTTGTAGAACACAGTTTCCCTAAAATTCAGCAGACTCTGTCCCTAACAGGATTGAGAAGAGATCGTAGATCAGGATTGAGTGCAGACCCCACCCCCCACACAGCAATATCGATTGTAGTTTGTAGAAGACACTGACCCTATATAATTCAGCAGACTCTATCCCTAAAATGCCTACAACTCGCCCTGCCTAAACACTCCGACCTGTCCCTCAATTCTATCCGGACACAAATGGTTTTTTCCTGCCTATCTTTCCCTAATCAGCAGCCAGCACGTTGATGTGTGCTCTGTCCCTGAATCTAAGCAGCATAATGACGCCGCTGCGGCTGCCTCGAACTTATAAAGACTTGGTCACATGCTTCAGACGGCCAATCACAGCTACTGAGACATTTGCAGGCATGGCTGGGATGGCTTAAGGCACACCAGTTAAACGATTGTTGATTGGCTGTTGAAAGCCCGCCATGAAAAGAGCGCCAAAGCATGCAAAACCCGGAAATAAAACGACCGAACACGGATTTTTACCCGAACATACAGTAAAGTGTCCGTGTCCGTGTTCGGGTACAAAAAATCCAATTATTCGGTACGAACACGAATAATACAGTCCGTGTTCGCTCAACACTAATCATAATAAGAAATGCGGATAAGGGAGGAGCTGTGGTGGTATTGGACATTGATACATATAAGGATGAAGCATTTAGACAATTAAAAGACACTAACACCTATGACATCTTAAAATGTGATCCCACTAACAGATTTAAAATGCAACTGAAAGTTCTAGTTGACAAAGGGGCAGCCCTTGGAGCTTTCTCTATTGGAGAGTCTGAGAAAATGATACCGGAGGTTCCAGTTATTCCAATCTTTCACCATGTCCCCAAGATACATAAGGGTACAAATCCGGTGCTCGGGAGACCTATAGTCTTCGGGATCAGATCCCTAAATGAACGTCTTGGGGAATCATTGGATGGCCAACTTCAGGGGATAGTTCAGTCTCTCCCGGGATATTTAAAGGACACTAAACATTTATTAAACATTATGGATGAATTTCAATTGAAGGATGATTATGCCTGGATCACATGTGATGTGCCCAGCCTTTACTCTTCAATTCCCCACAAATTAGCATTAGATGCAATAAAATATACCCTTGAACAGAACACCAATTTATCCAGTTCATTACAGTCCTTTATCCTAGAGAAACTATTTCCTTTTGGTCCATAATTACTTTTCATTTGATGGGGATTTCTACCTCCAAAGATGTGGGGCAGCGACCGGGGCCACGTTTTCTCCCTCTCTCGCCAAACTCTACATGGGATGGTGGGAGAGGTCCCACATCTTTGGAGGTAGAAATCCCTTCAGAGATCAGATCGCTCTGTTTTGCAGGTACATAGACAATCTGATCTTTGTCTGTCACCAGAGTGTCAATTTGGATGATTTTTTATTATATTTGAATCATAATCATTTCAATCTAAAATTCACTGGTTGCATGAGTGTTAACCGGATCTAATTTTCTATGTTGTTCTGGGCCATGAAGGTGAGAAGATAGTTACTGGCCTGTATAGAAAACCTCTGTCAGGCAACAGTCTTTTGCATGCTAAATCTAGTCATCCATTACATACAATAGAAGGAATACCAGTGGGACAATTCTTGAGATTACGTAGGATCTGCAGCAATATGTCATTGTTCAAAAAAGAAGCTAGTATTCTATCTGCATGATTTTTAAATAGAGGCTATCCCAGGAGGATGGTCAATAGAGCCTATTACTTAATAGGCTCTAAATAGTGATCGCGCAGATCTCCTACACGCAGCTAAACCACACAACCCCTCTATAACTAAAGCATACAATAAAAACAAACATTTTTCCCAAAAATCAAAATCACTTCCATCTATTACTTTGTCCTTCCCTTAGTCTTGAATTTGACAAGGTTAAAAGTATTGTTAAAAAGCATTTACCGATTCTATATACTGATGAAATCTGTGCCAATGTTTTGAGAGAAGGAGTTAATATAGTATATAAAAGAGCTGTCACTTTGGACAATTCTCTTTCACCTAGTTGTTTTTCTTCTAAAGTTAAAACCAGATCGGCCACGTGGCTTCACTGCAGAGGCAATTACAAGTGTGGCATGCAAGATTGTCTCACATGTCCACACATTGTGCAAAGCGACACATTTAGATCCTCTGCATGTAGTAAGTCATATCATATAGACAGATTCTTTAATTGTAACACACAATACCTCATTTATCTCATAACATGCAAGCAATGTTCTATTCAGGATGTAGGAAGAACTATACGGAAATTAAAAGATCGTTTTAGAGAACATCTAAGCGATATAAGGGGACTAAAGTCAACAAATGTTGCCGGTCACTTGAACAATGAACATGGAGGAGACATCTCTTTGGTGCAAGTTCAAGTTATAGATAAAATCAATAAACCAACAAGAGGGGGTGGTATTTTTTGACTCCTTTGCAAAAAAGAAGTGTTCTGGATTTTTAGACTCCGTACACGTATACCATCTGGTTTTAATTTTGAATGGGACGTCACTCATTTTTATGACAATTGGTGTGCTCATGGGAGATCACTCCAAAGAGTGCCACATCCCAAATGTAAACATAAAAAATGGAAATTCCCCTTGGGGTGGGACTTTTAAGGCACGAAAATAGATACAAAAAAATTATAATAATAGTAATTTTATTGAAAAATAATGATAACATATACAAATACAAATATATTTGTAAAAAATATTTATATTTGTATTTGTATATGTTATCATTATTTTTCAATAAAATTACTATTATTATAATTTTTTTGTATCTATTTTCGTGCCTTAAAAGTCCCACCCCAAGGGGAATTTCCATTTTTGATGCTCATTTTTATGACTGACGTTTACCCCAAAAAACAACATTAATAATCTATTATATATGATTCAGACTTTGTATTGCTTTGAGTTGTCTAGATAGACATATAAATATTTAACATTTAATATTCAGCTTTCTTTATCATTTATATAAGTGTCAATGCATGTTTCAATTTGTGCTTCCTCTTTTTTCATCACCTCGTTCTTTGTGTAACAGAGTATTTACAGCTCTTCCAGTATGATAGAATTTTCTATATATTTTTTTATATGTTTGGGTCAGTTTCCACCGATGTGATGATTGAGGATTTTTTGGCATGCATTGATTCACTTTGTCTGGGCATGTATGGGCTGCTGCAATGTTGTTTGGATCTATTGCATCTTTTTAGTCCGATCTATATGAACGGACAGGTGATGTACTCATATATCAACTGTTTTTTCTTTATAAGTCCCTGTTTTTCTTGCTGAAGGTTCTGTAGAAAAAGGAAAAAAAGATAAAAATGTTCAAAGGGATTTTTAAATGGAGTTATTTATATATTATATGTATTTTGCCTTATATTGATCTAATGTATGATTATTGATTTATATGATCAAGTATAGATACGGTGGTATTACGATATATTGCATTCGCAGTGCATTTCATTATATTATGCTCAATAATGATCTTCTCCCTTTGGTTTCTTCATTCATTTTTTTCACATTTTATTCACATTTTTATTTTTCTACTTTTTAGACAAATCATTTGAGACTCATCCTTTGTCATAATTTAGATATGTGTCTATGCACTCGTGTATTTTTTACACTTATATTTATACATATAGATGTGTCTGTTATGACTTTCATACATTTCATGGATTTGGTTAAGGGTCCCTTTAAGAAACTCTCTTTTTTATTTTATCTTTCATGTTTTTTCCCATTTTTTGTCATCAACCATATTTATGAGGAATTGTGGCTTTGGAAAATTTTGAATTTTTGAAATTTGGGGTTTTACATATTAAATCCACATATTATATTACACTAATTCTTATATATTAAATCTCTGCCTTTTTCGATTATTTATCCATTTTTCATTCACTTTAGGTTCACACATATATGTATTTTGCATTTTTCATTATTCATTTTTTGTTCATTTTTTATTAATTTCTTCAATTTTTATTGCATATTTTGTATTAATATGTATATGTGTGTGCATATTTGTACATATGTATATATATATATTTACTTTTCATCTACATATATTATTGAACATTTATATTCCAATACATACAAGGGAGAGGTTCATTGTTGGATATTCTATGTATTTTTGTGATTTTATAACAATGTTTCTTTGTTATGGAGACAGTGTGTATCCTCTTTTGTTTTGTCTTTGAAGAATGTTGGTTAGAGGTGTTTGACCCGCAGCTGAAAGGCATTTTTTGATTATCAGATACAAGGTGTGTTCATTAATTTCCTTGAATTTGCATCAGCTGATATGTTGCCTATTTATGTGGCTCTTTCACCGATATCCTACTATGTGGTTATGAGTAAGCGATCTTCTGAATCGTGAAACGCGTTAACCTGTCCCATGTCCTTGTGATGCACTGTATGTATTCATTTTTTATGGGGAATTAAAGCACTTCTACTTCATCATACACCTGAATGCGGTCAACTTTCCTTTTGATTGCTCAGTAGAGAGGGCCTGACATGTAAAAAGAAAGGTGATCTGCAAAGGTTGTGACCTTTATCGGTGATGGAGGTCGAAAGACCTTTACTGGTTGATTATTTCTGCACATGCTGAAGGAACAGCTCTAAAGAAAGGAAAAACAATGGACAGCTCTGTCTTTTTCTGTTCCCAATAAAGAATAGAAGTGGATCAAATCCATTTACCCTTACTGAGGCTGTTGGTAAGGAGTTAAGGGGGTTGTATCCAAGACAGGATCAGAGTGGGCATGCCTACCTGTTCAAGATGTAGAGTTAGCCTGTAAACAGCAACTAGCACTAGCACACGGGGTGGTAGTCTTGGGCAGTGGTGTGGGGATCTGGTGAACATTAGTGATGAGGAATGGGGGCAAGCTTTCGAGAAATTGACCAGAGTCTCCTTATCCTCCTTACAGTGTCTGACCCAGTTATTTATTATTCGCAGGTCTCTCTATACTCCGGAAAAACGAAATACTTGGGGTAAAGCAGCTACACCAAACTGTCCAAGATGTACTACTGAAATGAGCACACTTATACACATGATGTGGCATTGTTTTAAATTGCATCGATATTGGGAGTATATATTTGATACCTTAAATACTCTATGCTCTACACATGTTAATTCTGATCCAAAAAAAGCTTTGCTAGGGAATGGGATTATATTAGAAGATATTCTCTCAGCTGAAATGCATGTGATGTGGATGCGGTCTATGTATATACAGTATCTCACAAAAGTGAGTACACCCCTCACATTTTTGTAAATATTTTATTATATTTTTTCATGTGACAACACTGAAGAAATAAAACTTTGCTTCAATGTAAAGTACTAAGTGTACAGCTTGTATAACAGTGTACATTTTCTGTCCCCTCAAAATAACTCAATACACAGCTATTAATGTCTAAACTGCTGGCAACAAAAGTGAGTACACCGTTAGTGAAAATGCCCAAATTGGGCCCAATTAGCCATTTTGCCTTCCTGGTGTCATGTGACTCGTTAGTGTTATAAAGTCTCAGGTGTAAATGGGGAGCAGGTGTGTTACTATTTGGTGTTATCACTCTCACTCCCTCATACTGGTCACTGGAAGTTCAACATGGCACATCTTTGCAAAGAACTCTCTGAGGATCTAAAAAAAAAGAACTGTTGCTCTACATAAAGATGGCCTAGGCTATAAGAAGATCACCAAGACCCTAAAACTGAGCTGCAGCACGGTGGCCAATATGATACAGAGTTTTTTCCAGGACAGGTTCTGCTCAGAACAGGCCTCACCATGGTCGACCAGAGAAGCTGATTGCATGTGTTCAGCGTCATATCCAGAGTCTTTGTGAAATAGACATATGAGTGCTGCCAGCATTACTGCAGAGGTTGAAGGAGTGGGGGGTAAACCCATCAGTGCTCATACCATACGCCGCACACTGCATCAAATTGGTCTGCATGGATGTTGCCCCAGAAGGAAGCCTCTTCTAAAGATAATGCACAAGAAAGTCCGCAAACAGTTTTCTGAAGACAAGCAAACTAAGGACATGGCTTACTGGAACCATGTCCTGTGCACTGATGAAACCAAGATAAACCTATTTGGTTCAGATGGTGTCAAGCGTGTGTGGCGGCAACCAGGTGAGGAGTACAAAGACAAGTGTGTCTTGCCTACAGTCAAGCATGGAGGTGGGAGTGTCATGGTCTGGGGCTGCATGAGTGCTGCTGGCACTGGAGATCTACAGTTCATTGAGGCAACATGTACTGTGGCATACTGAAGCAGAGCATGATCCCCTCCCTTCAGAGACTGGGCCACAGGGCAGGATTTCAACATGATAACAACCCCAAACACACCTCCAAGATGACCACTGAAAGATAGCTAAGGGTAAAGGTGATGGACTGGCCAAGCATGTCTCCAGACTAAAACCCTATTGATCATCTGTGGGGCATCCTCAAACAGAAGGTGAAGGAGCGCAAGGTCTCTAAATACTGCACAATCTCAACTCATTTGTGTGTAACCAAAATTGTTTCTACATAATAAGATCTTTTAGTATTGTGAGTCCGGATCGATGCAAAGTGACTAAACATGTTTAAGCCTCGGTTCACATTTGTGCGGCTGCGGCGTTCGCATATAATGTCGGAGCGCACTGCTCATTCATTACATGCGATCGGCTGTGCGGTGCGAGTTTAGCCATACACTTTGTATGGCTAAATTCGCCCCGCACCCGCAGCAAACACGCACAGGACCCTTTTTGGCAGCCGCATCAGGATCGGATCACACAGTGGTTCACACTTGTGCGATCCGATCCTTTGCGAACTGCAAAATCGCACTGCGATATGCGATCAAACTGGGGGTGTCGTTAAGATTACATTGACACCCCCAGCGTATCGCATATGGCAGTGTGAATCGCGTTTGCGATGCGGGAACAGGCTGCGGATTCGCAGCCTTCCCGCATCGCATAAGTGTGAACCGGGGCTAAAGGAAAAAAAATCTTTAGTGATCTACAATCAATCCAAAAAATAAATAAATAAACAAAAAAAAAATAATAATAATCAGTCCAAAGGATCAATGGATAATCCTGCCAGCTCTGTGTGAGATAATCAACTCAAAAACAGGTGCTCAAAAAAGACTCCACCACCAGTGATCCTTAGCAGCTCACCTCCAGCTTTGACTCCTGTTTCGCCAGAGTCTAGCCATCGAGACCAAATTGAACTTTTTGGGGCATTTCCTATGTTTTATATGTCAATTACTCCCCTTCCTAAATTAAACTTAATAGCATCAGATCAGTGAGCAATTGTTGGTGGGGAGTTTTATATCCATTTCTGCAATATAAGTTTATGGCCTACAGTATCTCACAAAAGTGAGTACACCCCTCACATTTTTGTTAATATTTTATTATATCTTTTCATGTGACATCACTGAAGAAATGACACTTTGCTACAATGTAAAGTAGTGAGTGTACAGCTTGTATAACAGTGTACATTTTCTGTCCCCTCAAAATACCTCACCACACAGCCATTAATGTCTAAAACGCTGGCAACAAAAGTGAATACACCCCTTAGTTAAAAAGTCCAAATTGGGCCCAAAGTGTCAATATTTTGTGTGGCCACCATAATTTTGCAGCACTGCCCTAACCCTCTTGGGCATGGAGTTCACCAGTGCTTTACAGGTTGCCACTGGAGTCCTCTTCCACACCTCAATGATGACATCACGGAACTGGTGGATGTTAGAGACCTTGCACTCCTCTACCTTCTGTTTGAGGATGCCCCACAGATGCTCAATAGGGTTTAGGTCTGGCGACGTGCTTGGCCAGGCCATCACATTTACCCTCAGCTCAGATATCGAGGAACTGGAGAAAATGCAGAGAAGGGCAACCAAACTGATAAGAGGCATGGAGGAGCTCAGCTATGAGAAAAGATTAGAGGAACTGAATTTATTCTCTCTTGAGAAGAGGAGATTAAGGGGGATATGATCAACATGTATAAATACATAAGGGGTCCATATAGTGAACTTGGTGTTGAGTTGTTCACTTTAAGGTCAACACAGAGGACAAGGGGGTACTTTTTACATCTAGAGGAAAACAGGTTTCGTCTCCAAATACGGAAAGGTTTCTTCACCGTAAGAGCTATGAAAATGTGGAATAGACTCCCTCCAGAGGTGGTTCTGGCTAGCTCATATATAGTAAGTGGGTATTACATTTTTTTTTTTTTTTTAGGTAAAGTTGATCCAGGGAATATCCGATTGCCTCTCAGGGGATCAGGAAGGAATTTTTTTCCCCCTGCTGTAGCAAATTGGATCATGCTTTGCTGGATTTTTCGCCTTCCTCTGGATCAACTGCGGGTATAGGATTACGTATATGGGATTGTATGGTTTGGTTTTCAATACTGTTTTTTTTTTTTGTTGGTTGAACTAGATAGACTTGTATCTTTTTTCAACCTGACTAACTATGTAACTATGTGACAGCTTCTTTAGGAAGGCAGTGATCGTATTGGAGGTGTGTTTGGGGTCCTTATCATGTTGGAATACTGCCCTGTGGCCCAGTCTCTGAATGGAAGGGGATCATGCTCTGCTTTAATATGTCACAATACATGTTGGCAATAATGGTTCCCTCGATGAAATGTAGCTCTCATGCAGCCCCAGACCATGACACTCCCACCACCAAGCTTGACTGTAGTCTTGTCTTTGTAATCCTCACCTGTTTGCCACCACATACGCTTGACACCATCTGAACCAAATACGTTCATCTTGGTCTCATCAGGCCACAGGACATGGTTCCAGTAATCCATGTCCTTAGTCTGCTTGTCTTCAGCAAAAACTGTTTGCGGTCTTTCTTGTGCATCATCTTTAGAAGAGGTTTCCTTCTGGGATGACAGCTATGCAGGGAAGGAGAGGGCTGTGCACCCCAAATTGATTACAAAAAGGAAAGATTCCCCCAGGAGGGTTTTCTTTTTGCAGCAAATAAGTCTTTGAGACAGAATTATAAAATATGAATTTTTATTTAACAAAAAATGTGTTAAAAAGTATATTCCACGTAGGATAAAACATGAGCTCTGGTTGCAACATTATCTATCAAAAATAGTCATGGGAAGAGTAAAAAAAAATGTGAAAGAGAAAACCATCACAACCAACAAAATGGTACCCCAGAGCGCTTCAACCTAATATTGTAAAGGTCTTCTTTAGGGGAAATGTGATGTCTTTGGTGCTGATAGATGTTATTTACCAGAAATTTTCTATTGGTCCAAAGATTTTCCAAACAAGGCTTCTCAACGCCCAGAGAGGGTGGAGAGAAGATCGGACTTACAAGGAGTCCCACATTTAGGATACCCTGTGAGGTGACAGGGAAACCTGCGGTGGAAATGATGCTTATAGTGGTTATTCTTTATTGCATCAAATTTAAAAGGTATATAAAACCTGCAGACTGGTATGGTTGAGGATTGTGTGTGATGATGCAGTTTAATGTTTAAAAACATTTTTATTTGGGATCCAGCACAGAAGTTGATGGATGAATGCTCCCTGAGGCTGCACAACACGTGATATATTAATATCATGATATATATAAGGATACTGTAGGTAAAAGGTGCACATGGGGGAGAAGCTCTATGGTTTGAACAATGTACACAAAGAATCATCATGTAAAATACTGTAAAAATTAAAGTAATAATTAAAATAACCTTCTAAACAATAAACTCAAAACACTTTTTCTATTATAAAATTACATTTTAAAAACTTGTGCCCCTAATTTCGAAGCAAGCCATCATCCAAATAAATATAAACAGTTCTCTAAAATGTTAATGAATAAAATTACAGGTTAGCATAAATTAGATAGACATGTGCTTAGCTATTCGGTGGGGCATAATAAAATGTTATGCATGAAAGACTGCAGTTAAAAAAAAATGGCTTGCAGTAATTGTTGGTATTCATATGATAATTTTAAGAATGAATAGGAAATTTTATTTGCAGGGCTACTTTCTTTAAAGGGTGCTGTTAAAATAAAAAATAAAAAATCTGAATTTAAAAATTCAAGTACTTTTTCTTAAGGACCATTTCATGTCTTAAGTCTTTTTTTATATTTGTTATATTTGCTTTCTGCTAATTTATTTTCAGTTTACCCACACCAAAATAGGACCCACTCATTGTACTCTGTGCATGGATTTTCTTTGATTGGTTGTGGGGAGTGGGATGAGGGAGGTCGGAGTCTAAGATGAGATTCCCAAACCTCTATTGCTAGGTGCACATGTGGAGATTTTGGTTTCATACGGTATGTCTGCTGATAACACCCAGGATTCATCCTCCAAACCCTCTAGACCCATAACCGTACTGTATAAAGATATGTGTGTGACCGCTTGACAACTTGGAGTTGGACAGAGAGAGGAGGGAAGTGGGTTGGAAGTGCACAGTTCTCTTATGTTAAGAAATGTCAATTAGGTAACCACCTTGAACCACAGTTGAACTGCAGATACAAATGTCGCTCGCCATTTCAACAGTCAACATGGGGGTGACACATCCCTAGTCTTGGTACAAGTTATAGAAAAGGTTAATACACCAATGAGAGGAGGTGATGTTTTCTGACTTCTCTGTAAAAGAGAAGTTTTTTGGATTTTTTTTTTTTTTATTTAAAATTTTCAAGTATAACAAAGCATAGAACAGGTATAGGCAGATACATTGAACCAGTATAAACACCAGTACATAAGAAATACAGGGGGGTAGAGGCCCTGCCTGTGACAAGCAGGGAGGGGAGAGGTAGGTGGAAGGAGTGGTCAGAACTCAATGACCTAATCGTGGGCGGGACCAGGGAGTGTAGAGGTCGCATGTATGAGGGGGTCTCGTACTCGAAACGTGAAATCATCAAGGGGAGAGTCCGAGTCCATAGATATGTGGTTGAGAAAAATGTTCCATTTGACGTGGGAGGTCTGGGCCCCCGAAGGGGCCGTAAAGTCTGTATTGAGGCGGTCAATGGATAGGAGTGTGGTTAGCTCTGATGGCAACATAGAAATAGGGGGGGGGGAGTGGATGCGATCCAATGTTTCAGGATCAGACATCTGGCAACAAGTAGAGTGGTGAGGATCCATAGACGTGGAGGTTCATCCGAGGTGCTCAATCATTTCTGTAGGCGTTTGTCCCAGTAGCCGAACAGCAGGAGGAGAGGGTCGTTCGGAGCAGATAGATTGGTAACTTATTTGATGAAAGCAAGAACCTGATCCCAGAATAGCGATATATATGAACAGTCCCAAAATTTGTGGAAGAGGAAGGGTCGCTCGGCAGAGCAAAGAGGACACTTATGGGCTTCCGGGATCGTCTTGTCAGAGAGGAATGGTATATGAGCTCTATGAAAAATTTTGAGTTGGGTTTCCTTCCAGATAGAGTTAGGGGCAAGTCCAAGAGTGGTCCTGAGGCCGCTAATTATTTTAGGCAAGGTGTCGTCTCCAGGGAAATCCTTCAGCCAGTTCGAGGACGTAAAGGAGGCAGGTGGACACGTCTGCAAAAGAGGTTTATAAATATCCGAAATGGTGAATTTGTCAGAGTCCAAAAGGGTGTCAATGAGCGAAAGTCGGAATCTATTTTTCGGGCTTTGTAGCGTGTACAAAGTGGTGACATTGGTTCAGGTAAAAGGAGTCTGATGCCTGCAAGTCGTATGTGCCAATAATTTCAGGAGTAGAAAGCAGGAGCCCCGTTTGGGGGTTGCATAGTTGAGCAAAGGTGATCAGTCCCTTCGTTTCCCAACCATTATATACTGCATGGTCCATACCCAGGGGGAAAGCAGGGTTGTCCCTGATCGGGAGGTATTTGGAGAAATATAGAGGCGATTTCAAAAGCTTCCGTACTTCCCTCCATGCAATAACCGTGTCCCTAAGGAGCAGGTTATGGCGAAGGGCAGGTTGTAGTTGGGCCCATTTGACATGGAGGAGCGCAGATAAGGAGTAGGGACTGGACATCTGAGACTCCAACTCATGGTTAGAGAACTGCGAGGTCTGAGATATCCAATCCAGGGCCACTCTCAAGAGACATGACAAATTGTACAATCGCAGGTCAGGAAAATTAATGCCAGCGTCTCGCCTGGGGAGGCTCAATTTTTTAGAGGATATACGAGGTCTCTTACCTCTCCATAGAAAACGGGAGAAAGCCAGAGAATGCTCCTGAGCATCTTTATGCTTGATATGCTTGATCAATAGGGGGAGGGTTTGAAGAAAATACAGGAGGCGGGCAAAGCTGACCATTTTTATCAAGTGGCATCTCCCCAAAAGAGACAACGGCAGTTCCCTCCAGTTTTCCAGTTCCCCTTTAATTTTAGAGAACAACTGGGGGTAATTGAGAGCATAGATAGAGGCAGGGGTCCTCCCAATCTTGATACCGAGATACGTGATATATGTAGATGCAATTTTAAAGGGAGATCGTTCTTCCCAGGCGCGAGACGTAACTGACCCCAAGGGGAGAATCTCACTCTTGGAGTAATTCATTTTGAGGCCCGATCATTTCCGGAACGTGTCGAAGGTGGAGACGATCGTGGGTATATCGTCGGAAGGGTGGGAGGTGAAGAGAAGAACGTCGTCCGCAAATAGGGAAATCCGCAGATCCTGTGATCCCAGTCGGATACCATGCAGGGGGGCTTTACAAGAGAGGTATAGTGACAGGGGTTCCATCGCCAGATTAAATAGCAGCGGGGATAGGGGGCAGCCTTGCGCGTACCTTTAAACAGTCTGAAGTCGTCAGTCATGGAGCCACCTACGCAGAGTCTAGCAGTCGGGGAAGTGTACATAGAGGTTATAAGTCGGACAAACGGGCCTTGGAACCCCATGGTTTCCAAGACCTTGTGCAACCAGACAAAGTTGACATTGTCAAATGCCTTCTCGGCATCTAAGGTAACTATGGCCAGGTCCTTGGTAGGGTGTATCCGTGCGTGGTCCAGAACCAGTAACACCTTTCTGATGTTAGCAGTGTGCCGGGTGTATCAAGTGGGGCATAATGAGTGCCAGGCGTGAGGCAATGATTTTCGATAATATTTTCACGTCAAGATTAAGTAGTGAAATAGGGCGATACGATCCCGGTTCTAGTGGGTCCTTGCCTTTTTAGCGAGAAGTTTAATTATAGCTTGGTTACCTGTCGGTAAGTAGGGCCCACCTTCCCAGATGTGCGAGTAAACTGCCACAAGCGTAGGGACTAAGCTGGTTGTGATGGATTTATAAAACTCCCCAGTGAGACTGTCCGGCCCTGGTGATTTATTAGACGTAAGGTGCCTAGTCGTTTGCGTGACTTCTTCCGCAGAGATCGGGGCATTCAACATAGCCAGATGTTCTGTGCTAATGACAGGGTGTCCCGTGCCCGACAGGAACAAATCGTCCGCCGTGCCGTCTACCTCCTCAGGGCCATATAGCGAGGAGTAGAAATCCCGCATGATGCGCTGCACGCCGTGTGGTGAGGAATCGACCGCACCCGAGGGATCCCGCAGAGACCCGATATGAGTGGGAGACGTCTGGCCCTTGCACATTTTCCCCAACAGTTTGCCAGCCTTATTGCCGAACCTGTGCAAGGACGCAGCAAGGTGAGCTTCGTGGAATGCGTTCCACTTTGTCCGCCCAGTCATCAAAATTTTTCTTGGCTAGGAGCCAAGTTTCCCTATCCGCCGGGGTATCTGTCAGTACTAAACCAGTCGCAAACGCTCGCTAGCTGATTTATACCCGCCGTTCGCATGTCGTTTGTAAGCCGCCACATAAGAAATGATACGACCTCTCAGGAAGGCCTTACCCGCTTCCCAAAACAGGTGGGGGGAGGTGGAATGCGCCGCATTGGAGTCAGAGTATTCTTTCCATGCACGTTCAAGAAAGGCCTGGAAGTCGGCACTATTGGCTAAGTAGGAGGGGAACCGCCAAATAAGGGGAGCAGCCGGGGCACCGGCCAAGTCCAGAGATATGGAGAGTGGAGAGTGATCCGAGATTGCCATGTCATGAATAAGAGCGTCCTGCGTCAGAGGGAGGAGGGAGGAGGGAGTCCGAACAGAAAAAATAGTCGATTCTCGAGAAAGTTTTATGGGGTTGGGAGTAGAAGGTATACTCACGATCAGTCGGGTGGAAATGTCGCCACATGTCAGTTAGTGAGAGAGACTCTATGAGCGTGGTTAAAGGGGTGGGATTATCGATCGTACGGGGACACGACGCCGAGGGGGGTAGGGATTTGTCGAGGAGTCCAAGCGTTAAAGTCACCCCCAAGCAGGCGCGGGACATGTGGTAGGGTCAATGTTCGGGCAGATAGCGCAGAATAGAAGGACTGATCAAAAACATTGGGGACATACACATTAGGCACGACAAATTCCTTGCAGTGGAGTCTGACGTGAGCCGAGACATAGCGGCCTTCTGAATCCGCATCCACCGAAAGGATTTCCACTGGGAGACGTTTATGGAATAGGATAAGAACCCCAGCCTTGCACCCTATCGCTGCCGAGCTCACTAGCTTACCCACCCAGAGCTTTTCCATACGTGCCATGTCATCGGCAGGTTTGATTCCTGGATAAGAGCTATGTCAGGCTGGAGGCGTTTGAGGTGCCTTAACACTTTCATCCTCTTAGCCTGGGATCTGAGACCCTTAACGTTCCAGGACACTAACGTCATGATAGATAAAAATAGGTTGGGTGTGTGTAAAAACTGTGGAAGAACCTACCCATAGTCCAGAAGAGAGCGTGATATGTGCAATCGGAGTAGAGCCGCCGAGTGGTTATACGAGCACGCCGAGTGCAGCCGCCAGAAGAATGACCTCTGGGGGAGGGGGACCGGGGAAGGAAGGGACCGGAAAACTGGGTGGAAAAAACAGAACGGACAAAATAAATAAAATAACATAGTCACGAGAACTTTACTTTTTTCCGCATGTGTATGCGATGGAGGGACGAGACGGGGCGAACTAGGCCCTATCAAAGTTCGTCTCTGCAGAAATCTGGGTCGCGACCTATGACAGAGCATAGTGCAGCCATGGCATAATGGTCAACCTACAGAGAAGGAGCATGTAAACAGCAGAACATTAATAAATGATAAACAAGCAATAAACACATAAAAGACCTCTAGATGCAGAGGACGAGCTTACGAATCACGCCGTCCCAGACGGCAGGGGCCACCCGGGAGCATAGCCCAGAGGAAATCGTCCCCATGGCCCACTAGGTTGAAGAAAGCACAGACAGGGCCCAAAATAACTCAACGGGGAGGACCAGAGCGGCCAGCGCGAACCACATCCGAGTACCGTTGCCGTTTAGGGGATTCCTTTCTGGGGCTCAGTTGGACATCCGGTCTGGAGAAAGAGAGGGCTTTGGCAGGTGTGGCGTGACCAGGGTCGCCATGGTGGAGAGAGCGGACAAATTTTTCTGCCTTTTCTGGGTCTTGAAAGGATAGTTGGTTGCCGTTCGGGGCACGAAGGCGTAGCATCGCCGGATAGGCCAGGGTAAATTTCAAACGTTCCTGGTGGAGTTGTGAGCAAACGGTCTGGAAGGCTTTGCGTCTTTTTGCGACGTCAACTGAATAGTCAGCAAATATAAGAACTTTCATACCTTCGATCTGGAAGTGGGGAGTTTGGCGGAATTTCTGCAAGATGGCAGATTTATCCGCATAGTTCAAGTATTTCGCGATAATGGGGCGAGGGGTCTTACGTTCTTCAGAGTAGAGACCCATTCTGTGACCCCGTTCCACTACGCAAGTCCCTTGAAGTCCCAAAGCTGCAGGAATCTTTTGCGCGCATAATTCAGGGATGGCTGAGGGCGCAACGCTTTGAGGGATCCCAATAAATCTCAAGTTGCTCCGGCGTGATCTATTTTCCAAATCTTCCAGTTTGTCCATGATAAGGCGGTTCAATTTGTCTTGGGATTGTTCTGTATCTTGTAGTTGGTAAAGTTCGTCCTCAACATTAGAAATCCAGCTTTCTGCCTCATTGAGGCGTTGGGAGTGGGAATCCAGCTCCTTCTTTATGCACGCCATACCAGCAGCCATGGCCTGCTCCACCGAGGCGGTGATTGTGGGGGTGAGCAAGGCAACCACAGCCTTAGCAATCCCGTCGGTGGAGGGGTCCTGTGCAGAGGGGGATGCATTGTGAGGCAGCCGGGGGTCATCCGCCGGCATCCTGGAGGTGTCCATCTCTGCAGTTTCTGGCACGTTACCGGTATAGGCCGAGACCGCGGCCTCGATTTGCGCCGAGCCCGGCGGCGGCGCCGCCGCTTTTTCCAGGTACTGCTCCATCGCGGAAGATAGTGGGGATCACCGCCGGGTCCGGGGGGTTCCACAAGCTGGTGGGGGTGAGCTGAGGCAGGCTGGAGGTTGCGGGCAGAGTTTATAAGCAGCTATATCGGGTCACACCGCGGGAGCTGTTAGGAGCCCAGCTACTCCATGCGGCGCCGGAACCGGAAGACGTTTTTTGGATTTTTAAACTCCAAACTCGATTACCGCAATTAGGTTTTGTTCCTTCTTATAGATTTAAAGATATATTTTTAGATTAGATTTATTGTGATAAAGGTCTATTTTAAGCCTAAGTTTAAAGCCAAGTCACAACATCAGGCAAGTGTGACAAATAATAATTGAAAATGTTTGTAATACGTGTGGGTAATAATTGATGGGAAGTTGATTCAATATAAATTGATATAAGTTTGGTCTGGACATATAAAGTTTCCAGGTACCCCAAAGGGAGCAGGGATAAGCAATACATCTACCTTAAGCCAGCCATAGATGGTTTTATTCTTGGGCAATTACACAGGGATCGGCCGAGATTCGTACCATGTATGGGCAGGCTGATTGTACCCAAGTTATTCAATTCATTTTCAGGATGCGATTATTGCCAGCATCTATAGCCACTAGCAATACTCCCTGTGTTCTCCCAGTAGGGACAGCTTCCCACAATAGCTCCATGGGAGGGATTCCCCCTTTAATACTGACTGTGTTAATGGGGGAATCATACAATTTTCTTTCCTGCAACCACAAGTTTCAGGAAATAAATATGTATTATCTATGGCTTGCCTTATAGTTAAGACATTTGCCCTTTTTCAGTAGGTAGTTTGTAATTACATCTTTTTTAAGTTGTAAAATATTTTATCTGTTTATATGGATCGGATAAGAGTAATATAACTTTTACTGACCTGATAGCTGACAAAAGAGTCATTAACCGAACACTGGCTATTTAGTCTTAATGAATTATTCCCACAACAATAAACGTTTTTCTGTGGATTTTCCAGACAATTTAGGTAAAGTATTGCACAATTAATGCTCATTTCTTTGTTTAGATAAGATTTAATTAGCTCTGCTTTTCTGAGAACCAGGAACAGATTTATTTTCAGTGATTTAAACACTTTCTATAGCCAAACTACAGGAAAAAAAAAAAAAAATAGAAGAACTGATCCCCCTTGAAAGAAAAAAAAACCCTATCTACAGCTTTTACCAATTTATACAGACAGTAAAATAAAAAAATAAATAAAATAGATGAACTGAACACGTTTTTTTTTACAAAATAACCTCTTTATTTTGATAATCTTTCAAACAGATAGGTATCCATTTAGCTAACAGCCATTTTGTTGTTTTCTGGTAAAATTTCAATAAATTCAATTGAAGTTATTGAATTAATATTGGGTAGATTATGTTTTCACTCTGAGCTAATCCTCTACTATATTGAATTTATTTATTTTGACATTACCATTGAAATAAATAAGCAATTAAACTGGACATGCACGTATCCTTAGTCAATAAAAATATTCTTGAAATTAGAGCAAATTCACTTCAGGGAATGCTGTGGATGGATGAACAAAGATAATAAATGTGATACCAGGGTATTGTTAAGGCTTGGAACCCAAATTAAAAGTTTAAAGTTCAATCATGTTTTAAAATTCATGTTTGCATTGCTTTAGCTTGACATCAAAGTTTATAAGATAATTCCACATAATCATAAAATGTTAATGGTTGATGTTTATTAGATGTAAAGTCAGCTCATACTATAAGTTACAAGTGAAAGGAGGTGTTATAACTAGTGCTCTCTTGCATAGTATCCTACATCACATTTTCTCTTGTGACAGGTGGTTCAGATGGCTATCTTGAAGTATGATATTATGTCAAAACCTCTTCTCTAATCTTGGAGAGTAGGGAAAGATGAGAAACTTTGTTGGATATGAATGCTGTATGGAGACTTTTCCTTACATATGGTCAATAGTTTCATCAGACAGGAAGTGAGGGAAATTCTTTACCAGGGGTAAAATTAGAAATAATGAATCTGACAGGGTTTTTTGCTTTCCTTTATGCCTACTACAATTTTTTAATTTTCACGGTGTGGCTGTTGCAGACTTTCCCTTACTTTTTATTTGATAAAAGCCTTATAACCATAACAGTATTGCCTGGTACACACAGGCTGAATATTGGCAGGGACATTCAGCCCTTGCATACAGCAGTCAGTCCGACAGAAGCCATCCGAACGTCCAGCTTCTGTAGAATGGTCATCCTGGAAAAACATCTGCGGATCGGCCGATGGCTGCGAGCGCTGACTGGTATGGTCTGGTACAGTCCCCTTGTGAGAACACGAAAGCTCACCTGGGAGATCTCTGTACTAAAATCGCATCGTTAGTACAGCAACCTACCCCTTGGCTACTCAGCTTTTTTCGTTCAGCCCAGCAGGCATAGTGTGTACCAGGCATAAGTGCTGGAAAATCTCTCTAGCTAAGACCCAGCAGTAAAAAACTGATAATGGTTCACACCCCTTCTCCAAACTATTAAAAAATAAATTTCAGGACATACGCTTTAATTTGGGACTGAATTAGATCCTATTAGTTTGATAGAGAATCGCATAGCAATCCACCATGCCCATACTGAGTAGCAGTTTGGTGCACTATGTGTAAAATGTTTATGCAAAAAGTTTGGACCATATGTGAATTTTGATTGTGTCAGTGTTTAGGATGCCTCTTCCTGAGCACGTAACATATATGCAGCAGCCGGAAAAGCCCTAATGCCCAGCAGCCGCACATATGCTTTCACAGCACTCTGATGTTGTGTGCTAAGAAAACACTGGGACAGCTTTTGGTCACAGCTTCTGAACATTGAGCCAGTGAGACACACTTCTGAAAGTGCATAGTTTTGAACAGCAGTAGTTTGCAGAAGGAGTTTGGAGACAGACAACTATCTTTGGTTAGTACCTGTGTTTGAATTTAAGTAAATCTTTTTTAAAATGTCTGGTTTAGTTCAGTGCAATACTTCTTTGGCATTTGTTTTTCATAGTACTTTTTGGAAGCTGTGGATGCTGTCCCATTTGTATTCAGGTGGGATGCCATTGCTTGCCTAAATTTCTTGGTTTGTGCCCTGCAGTCTGAGATCAGGAGGTTGTCTAAGTCAATTTGTTCTGTTGAGCTGCCCTGAAAAAATCCACCTCTTCCATAAAGACTGCACATTAGAAGGGCACTGTGGAAAACTGTTGGGTCGGGAAGAGTGAGGCCTGCATGTAGCTTTTAATGTGACACTGCTTAACCCATATAGTGTTCTTTCTGGGTTAGAGGCAGATACAAAGGTTGCAAACATAGCTGCTTGTAAGATTGGCAATACCATATGTAACCATTTAATACAAGGTTGCAAGCATTGTGGATAAGGCTCCTAAAATGAAAAGTTATTTTCTTGTTGTTAATTCAAATGTAAGAGGAGTTTCTTTAGGAAATCATGTGCAAGTGTCAAAGGAAGTTAGATGTTTGCCTGGTCCTACTGTTAGAAGAGATACAAGGTGCATTTTACTACTATATTTTCAGAGGTCTTACCTGTGCATAATGAACAACAAGAGAAAGTACTTCAAACAATTCATTGTTTGGTTAAAGGATTGGTGCAAAGCTAAAGGTTTTTGTTAAGTTAGTCATGATGCTATCAGGTGGCCTGACATGAGAGCTATACAAGAGAGATTGTCTGCATCCCTCACACAAGGGCATTGAGCTTCTTAGTATGGAATTTAGGAGTTTTTTGGGCATGTATTGGGGCCAGATATTTAATAGATGAGAAACATTTCTGTCCCCCGTAGGTTAAAAAAAAATGAGAGGTTTGTATTGCTAAGGACTGGGCTGATGGGGTGGTCACTTCCGTAAATCTTTCTGGTGGTAAAATAAAGCAGTAGATAGCAGTGTTTGTCATGTCATGTGCACTAATGCCGTAGTTTAGGCAACAAGCTTTGTGAGTCGACAGCTCTTATATCTAGGGACAACTTGGACCTTGTTGCAAAAACAGAGACATGGTTCAAGGACCTAAATGACTGAGGAATAAAAATACCAGGGTATATACTATACAGGAATGGCAGAGCAGGGAAGAGGGGAGGTGGAGTTGCCATATATGTCAAAAATAGCATAATGCTAACATTATTTAAAAAAACAAATGAAATACGCCTTCCAACTAGAGAGGGATCTTCCTTTAGCATTTGTGCAGTATTCTGGAAAATTTTCATGCTGACAAAATTTTTTTTTTTCAATCAAAAAGGTTTTTATTTTGTCAAACACAATATAATGCATAAGATCAAACAATCAAGTGGATAGAACCTCAAACCAGTAGAGGTTCGCACTGGCAATTGCAATCAGGTAACAGTCAAGTGAGTCAAAAGTAGAACATACATATAAAACTAATCATGCAGGATAATAAAACCCAGCCATATACCAAGGTGAAAGGGAGAATGGGACAACAGGGTGTGACTTTCATGTAACCATGCAACATTCCCTGCCACATAAAACTCAAACAGTTAAAAACTTGGAGGAAAATGGGAGAAGACCTGCCACTATCCACTCCCCCCCTAAGGGGATTTGGGGATTGTTAAATACCTGGCCAGGACGAGGTCTCCGAGCACCATAAAGGTTGCAAAACATCCGGAGACACCCTCCTGGGTCCAGTTGAGGGGGATTCCCAGACTGATACCCAGGGATCCCACCATTCCTGAGAAATAGTCGACATAGCCCTCAGGGTCCATCTCAAGAGTTAAAACCAGAATTTGCAGATGGAAGGGGGCAACAGTGACAGGCAAACCCAACTATATCGCCGACTGTCATCGGTTGATACATCACAACATACAGACACAACAAGAAAGGGGGAAAGAAGAAGAGTGGGTGGGAATAGACATAGCGTAGGAGAGGAGATAGTCAAAGGAGGTAGTCACCGGGGGAGTCAAAAAGTATGCAGGGAAGGGGAAAAATCAATTTCATACTACAATGTGATCTTGAAATGTAGTGCCCACGGCTCTCTGGCAACATTTTAAAACGTATAAATCAAGTGTCTATAATATCCAATCCAAAGGTGGAGATTATCCAAGAAATAAATAAGTAGGTGTCAGGGAGGAGCCGGGTGACGTCAATTCTGGTTTTTGACCAAGACCGTAAGTACTAGATCGAGATACTGAATATCATCTGTGGACCCCGCGGTCGCCTATTATCTACTGAATGCAGTGTTTTTAAATTGTGAATTACTTTTTAAATAAATAAATGTTGATGTACTACAGGATGGCGTTGCCTATTGTCTTTTCATGAGCGGAGTGCTGTTGATAGAAGCTAGAAGCTACCCATTCCTTGAAAGGATTTAACCATTATCTCTGTGGAGGACTAAGATTACCTTGGGCTCTATCTGATTGTGATTATTACTCTGTATTAAGGTGAGCGCTATTGCACTTATTTGGTAGTTAACGGTTGCCGGCTTTCTGGGACTTTCTCCCTACCTATTCCACAAAGGAGACCTACTTATTTATTTCTTGGGTAATCCCCACCTTTGGATTGGATATTATAGACACTTGATTTATACCTTTTGTTTTTTAATATGTATGGGTCTTTCTCACGGAAGACTTCTTTGGGACTTTACACTTGTTTCCCTATATATATACATTTTTTGTGCACTATGTATACTTTATGACGAAATGACATCTGCATATGACAGTTGATTATGTGCACATAACTTCATTTTTAGATTCATGTTATATATATTTACTATTTCCTGTGTTTTTTTAGTGCTGATTTTATATTCTCTTAAATTTTACTACTGTATGTGCTGACACTGCAAAAATTGGCTGCTATTAAGCTCTGTAACACAGTCATTTTACCTCTGTTCACTCTCTCATTGGTTAGCGCATTGGTTCATTATTTCCATTAACATTTTAAAACAAAAGCTGACATTACTTAATACCTAAACTAAAACAGCCAATATTCACTTCTAGCCCGTAGACGAGAGAGCAGGCAGGAACACCCTAACCCCCCCCCCCCCATCCCCATCCCCATCCCCATCCCCATATCCATACCCATACCCATACATCTGTCTCCTCTTTTTTCTCTTCTCTTTTCTTCTCTACTCTAAATTTGATCCCTTGCCCCCATTCATACATTCCAATCCAACCCCCCTCCACTACATCTCCTTCCATCCCTTCTACCTTTCTTGAAAATCTTTCCCACTTATACCATTGATCCTAATAAAGCCTTAGGGAATCTAACACATACACACTATTATCAAATTCACTCAGTCTTACCAAAACACATTAACTGGCTTCTTCTTCCTGAAGACCTCTAACCCACATAGGGATACATAAACAAAATTCCCTCGCCCACCGATTACTGATGATTATCTCAGGATTCCATCTCCATGCATTGTTAGGTATTTCACTGAGCTTCCATTGTCAATTAGCCAGTTTAAATCTAAGTGTTTGATGTACAAATGCCCACTCATCATGATTGTCATCAAAAGAACCTCAGTGACGAATCCTTCGCTCATCCACGTCTCACTTTGTTAATATCCGACTAGAAAAAGTACAACCAATCTCATTCTCTCTACATACTCTAGTTGACAATAATACTGTTGTTAATGAAGATTTACTTCCCTTCTACGAGTGTTGAAGTCTTTGACATCTACCTTAGGACATGTTAATAAGTTGAGTGTAACTACAAACTTTGTTCAGTTACGATGTGTATACCTTGGTTTATTTATTCTGTCTTTTGTAAAATTCAATAAACATTATTAAAACAAAAAATAATTGGTGTAGTATACAGACCCTCAGGACAGACTGAATATTATGATAACTTGTTGATTGATGAGAACTCAAATGGCAATAATGGGTGAGGTTTTGATTATGGGGGACATTAACATGCCTGACATTAACTTGAATTATCAAACTGCTATTACTTTCAGGAACAGGGATATAATGGGAAGCACTGAATGGGGCTTTTTTAAAACAGTTAGTAAAAATCCCAACCCGAGGTGATCATATTCTAGACCTAATACTGACAAATGGGGATTGACTGTGTAGCAATATTTCCAGGCATTGGGCCTGATATGGTTCTGCCATTGTTACCGGTAACACTTCCAACACATTTAGGTTGAAAACCCTAGTGTGAGAACTGAGACAATGACCATTCTGGCATCTTTAGTTTGTTTTGTTTATTTTGTAATGGGGATGGGAGAAGGGATGAGTGGGATACTCATCTGGCTCAACTAGGTTCAAATGGAACACTATACATAAAAATGCCTGTTAGCGCTGTCTTGATGCCAACTGAATGCTGGCCAACACTCCCTGGCGCTTGAAAATACTGTTCTGTTGAACTGTGCTGAAACTTCGACTTTAATACTCAGATTAACTCAGAAGATCCAGCACTGTAAGACATTTGACTCCTGACACTCTGTTTAGCTCAAAATTCCGGTGAACAGCTCCCTCTAGCACTTCACTGACTGAGGTAGCTCTTGTAACTGCTTGTGCTGCTGCGACTCTTAACACTGTACACTCCACACTGTACACTTAACTCTTCAGGGCCCAACCGCTGGCACCCCCTCTGATACTTCAGGGTCCTCTCACTAGGAACCCCCTCTAACACTTCCGGGTCCTCTCACTAGGCACCCCCTCTAACACTTCAGGGTCCTCTCACTAGGCACCCCCTTGACACAAGCTGGTTGCTGGATCCCTGGGACCTTCAATGGAGTGGTCTCCTCTATACTTCAGGCAGACCCTCAGGGGCAATTCACAGTACTCACAAACTTGGCATGCTTTCCTGGAACTGAACCCCTCTACCTCCACTGGTCCTTGGCACTCCGGATCCTCTCTGCAGCTCAGCTCAGCTCTCTCTCTGAACTCTCAGGCAGCCACCTGAGACATCCGATCCTTCTGACAGGAGGAGAAACAGCCGTACCCTCCCTCCTGGGACTCTGCTTACCGTCAAAGACACTGTGTCATGCTTTCCCCTCAAACTTATACTCACTCCCAGAATCCTCTGCTGCAGAATCTACCTTCTGGGGTAGATACAGGCCTGAATGAACCGCTGATTGGATTTCCTCCACTGCCTAATGAGAATCCTCTCATGAAGCCAAAACACAGAAAGAGGAGGAAATTGTTAAATCTACTAAGAAAGGAGATAAAACCTTGTTTAGGTACATTAGTGATAGAAGGAAAAAATACAATGGGATCACTAAAACAAAAAATGGGCAAATCATTACCAGTGACGTCACTTTGACGCTCCATGCCAACATAACTTTTGTGGGTCACGGAAAAAGTCTCTGCTGTGTGCTCGCCATTATCTGGCCATTTTTTTTCATGAGGGTTAACTTCTGCAGCAGCCACCATGCCCTCATCTACAGGCTGCTCTGCAGCCCCACCTGCTGGCACAGCAGAAACAGTGTCCACCTTAATTTTGTGCATAAAAGCCTATTAGGGTCATTAGGATTAGCTTTTTACCCCAACTATCCCAATTCATTGAATATGCACTCCATTTACTGGCACTCCTTAGCACCAATCCATTTGCCCAAGGAGACACATAACAGATTGGCTTAGTTACATACTCATTACACAAATCATTGTGAATCATGGCAGACTTTGGTAATCCATGACTCCCCACAGCAGGCTGCAATACACTACCCTGCTCAGATGGCGCTTCACAAACCTCACACACCTTGTCATTTTCCACAGGTTGTATTAGTTACCTGCACACTTTCAGTATTAGCAGATTGCACTAACAAATTTACAGTAAAAAGGTGCAGTTCCACCAGAGTGACATCACAGTTGTCCAGGGGAACCTCCGGCTCCAATATATGGAGTTCCCTTGAGATTTCTAGGAACAACTGTGCTGTCTTACCATCAGTTGCTATGGGCTTTTACTCGGCAAGAACCTGGGGTTTTCCCAACAGCAGTACATTTTCTATTATCAACATGGACAGCATTTTTACCTCTTGCAGGCTGTCCTAGCCCACTATCAACTTGAGACAGTCAGACATTAAATACCTCACTATTTCCCTCTTGAGAGCTACACACAGGCGCAGGCTTGACTTTAACCCCTGCATCCCACTGTACAGGGCACTGTATAAGGGAAAAGTCACTCTCAAGGGCACATTCAGTGGTCCCACTAACTGGGGTCACTCTCATTATGGACAGTCTCATAACCAGTCCTTTTTAACATGAAATCAGCGATTCCAGCCATCATTTCATTAAAGGCAGTCTTACCCACCGCAGTAGTAGGGGGTCACCATCTTCATTTGCGTACAACGTCTCATGAACTATTCCTCTGCTGCACTTTCACTAGCCACCCCTCTCTGCTGGGCATGGGATGAAATTACAGTAGGCATCTCCAACTGTTTAGCACCCCCTGCAGACACAACAGGAATCTCCTCCTTGTTGGCAGGGGGGATTGCAAACATATTTGCATGGGAATCTGGGCTTGCAGACAATGACTTTTGCCCAGCAACATTATATCCAGCTGTATTCCATAATGTGGGACAAGAAAAAAATGCCATGCCCAAGTTGACCACATTCCAGGCATGGTACTTGGTAACTTTCTCCTGGTAGATCTGTTGCTCACTCCTGGCACTCAGAGCAGGCTTCCTAAACACAGATGCAGACCTTTGTTTTGTTAGGTTGCTTTGCACTGGAGGCTGGGACGAAGGGCACTTGGAGACAGCATGCCCCCACACACTGCACTGCAAACAGCCTTCTTCCCTCCTTGTCTTATCCAGGCTTCCAACACTGCCTCCTCTTTCCAGATGAGAACACTGCATCTCCATAACTGGTCTATTTGCACCAGTTTTGCTAGGGACAATAGCAGCAACAGCCTTTCTCCTTGGCAAACTGTTCAGGCATGGATGGGGCTCGTTCAGGCAGTAACAACCCCTCTAGCCACAGAGCTCTGTCTCTCATTTCAGCCATTCTTGCTTCTTTCAGGAGCTTTGACTGCCCCATCTTCACAGTCGCACCACAATAACTTTGCACAGTCCAAGAAAAAAAAAAGAAGCGCTGTCCATAAAGCAAGTTGCTTTTCTCTTGCAGGTTCTCCTCACCTGCACACACAGATTATGCAGTCTCTTGCGCCAAAACACAGTTCATATAACAGATGAACTTACTTTATTGTAGGGATCTCAGATTGTGCCCAATGCATTCCTGTACCAGTTGTAGGGTCTTTCTTCAAATGTAGAGCTTTTAAAGGACACCACCACTCGCTTTTCTTCTTTTTAACGGCTTTCCTCGCCCATTTTTATTAAAAAAAAGTTCATCAGGCACAAAATACCAGAGTTTTCCTCGCAGGGGTTTTCAGCATTTCAACTGCTGCTCTGGCCTTAAACCTCAGGCCCTTGTCTGTCTCCTGCAGACTGATAGCTCACCAACTGGGTGCATATACAGTGGTGATCGAAAGTTTGGGCACCCCAGGTTAAAATTTGTATTAATGTGCATAAAATAGCCAAGGAAAGATGTAAAAATCTCCAAAAGGCATCAAATTACAGATTAGACATTCTTATAATATGTTAACAAAAGTTAGATTTTATTTCCATCATTGACACTTTCAAAATTATAGAAAACAAGAAATGGCATCTGCAAACTGCAACTAACGGGCCAAGCCCAACCCCTGTAAAACAACCCCACACCATAATTCCCCCCTCCACCAAATGATTTGGACCATTGCACAAAGCAAGGTCCATAAAGTCTTGGATGAGCGAGTTTGGGGTGGAGGAACATGATTGGCCTGTACAGAGTCCTGAACTCAACCCGACAGGACACCTTTGGGATGAATTAGATTGCAGACTGCGAGCCAGGCCTTCTCATCTAACATCAGTGCCTGAATTCACAAATGCTTTTCTGGAAAAATGGTCAAACATTCCCATAGGCACACACATAAACCTTGTGGACACCCTTCCCAGAAGATTTGAAGCTGTTCTAGTGGCAAAGGGTGGGCCAACTCAATATTGAACCTTATGGACTAAGACTGGGACGCCATTAAAGTTCATGTGCTTGTAAAGGCAGGCATCCCAATGCTTTTGGTAATAAAGTGTGTGTGTGTGTGTATATATATATATATATATATGTATATATATATATATATATGCAATTTTCAACAATATTCTTTTACAAGGTTAATTTTTTTTGTTCTTAGTTATCCAAACTAAATTATTATAGTGAAAAAGAATGTTTTGTGAAGTGCACTGCATTTTTTTCCATCGTCTTTGTTTGCCTGTTGTGCTGGGGACACTGAAAGCTGTTCTTTTAGCCTTGTCAAAAATTCAGTAATCGTGTTTGCACATCAGAGGATACTATGATGCAATTGTTAAAACAGCATGCTTTTTTGGGGATGTGTTGCAGTACACTTCTAAGTTTGTTATGTTAATGAGTTTCATACAAAACCTGTGAAAAATATAATTAGCTTGGCTAAATAAATGTCAAAAAAGAAGTCGAGTAATATGTATTAAAATGACTCAGCAGCTGCAGGGTGGCAAAAAGAAAGCCAGAAAGTGTCCTAGTAATTTAAAATTAGCAGTGTTTAAAAGTATAATTGTCAGTATAATTCATATTTATCAAAAAAAGGAAAACATGCATGCTCAAAATTAAATGTTTATAAAGCACCCTACTTATTTTGGCCATAAAGTCTTCCTCTCGTTCAATATGTTCTTTCCTCATGCAGATCTGTTCATGAAGATGACATCAACCTTTTGGACACTGCCAAGATATCGAATTTACTAGACTGTTACTCACAATATGTCCTCTGCTCACCTAACATATTGAGCACTTGTAAGCCAGTATTTGAAACATTTTTGTTGTGCTTGAGCAGAAAAAACACTCAAACATGTAATGGCAGCTACTATACATGGTTTATGTGATAAAGTGCAACAGAATTGAAAAAGATCTAGTATATTTTACAAGATTTAAACATCTGGTATATCATAGGGAACATTAAGAAATGCTATTTGTGCCTAAGCAATACCCAGAAACATTTACCTTTTCTTTAGAAGTCCTTCTGTAAAATAGCACGGTACTTCCTAGTATTGTGAGGGTGCCTCTAGGCACTCCTGTGGCTATCTCCTCATAGCAGGATATATGCAGTGTAAGATTAAAGGGATTGTAAAGGCAGAAGGTTTTTTTTTATCTTAACCACTTCAGCCCCGGAAGGATTTGCCCCCTTAATGACCAGGCTATTTTTTGCGACTCAGCACTGCGTTATTTTAACGGAAAATTGCGCGGTCATGCAACTCTGCTTTAATTTAATTTAATTAAATTTTTCTTAAGTTTAGGCCAATTTGTATTCTGCTACATATCCCCCCCCCCCCACTACCACAAATTATGCAGTCGAGTTTCCCGTATTTGGGGAAATCACAGGGGTCAGCACAGCCGGAGTGCAATGGCTGAGCCTCGCACTGGGAGAACCACCTTCGTGATCATGGTATCTCCACTGCCAGGTAAGTATATTTTTGGTAAAAATAATCCAAAAAAGTGTATTTTAATTGGTTTGCGCAAAAGTTATAACGTTTACAAACTATGGGATAGTTTTTTAGACTTTTTATTTATCTATTTTTTTTATTAGAAATGGCGGTGATCTGCAATTTTTAGCGGGACTGCGACATTGCGGCGGACAGATCTGAGCCCTAACTGACATTTTTGACACTTTATGGGCACCAGTGACACTAATACAGTAATCGGTGCTAAATAATATGCACTGTTACTGTATAAATGACACTGGCAGGGAAGGGGTTAATACTGGGGGTGATCAAAGCAGTTAAATGTATGCCTCTGTGCTCACTGACTGTGTGTAGGGGGTTCTGTGACAGGCACAGACAGATCGCAGTTTCAGCTTAGCTGAAACTGCTGATCTGTCCCTGCCTGTCTGAGAGAAGATCTGCCTGCTTTGTTTACATAAGCAGGCGGGTCTTCTTTCCATTTCCCAGATGATCGTGGGAGGAAGGCAGCGATCGCCGCCTCTGCTCCCGTGGCCCGCCTCCCGCTGTGGCTAAACACAGTGGGAGAGTGCACTCCAGTCACGTAGTACTACGTGACTGGACGTAGCCGCTGCCACAGTTAAAAGCTGACAGATTGTCAGCAAGTGATTAATGCATTCTGTGTGAAGCAGCCCCCTTCAGCCCCCTTAGCTGGATACATATTTATCCAGTGATGTTTCAGGAGAGTCTAAGCTGCCTGGGACTCCCCTCCTCATTGGCTGAGACAGCAGCACAGCCCGATTGGCTCCCCCTGCTGTGAATCAAAATCATTCAGCCAATCAGGAGAGAGAGGGGGCAGGTTGTGGCTTTTTGTCTGAATGGACACAGGGAGCTGTGAATCAGCTCGGGTGCCTCCATAGCAAGCTGCTTGCTGTGGGGGCACTCAACAGGAGGGAGGGGCCAGGAGAGGGGAAGAAAGATACGAGAAGAGGAGGATCCGGGCTGCTCTGTGAAAAAACCAAGTGCACAGAGGAGGTAAGTATAACATGTTTTTTATAAAAAAAAAAAAAGAAACACTGCTGGATTTATGAAACTTGGAATGAGATTTGCTGATGTCACTACTGTAACTGACGCTCACTGTTGTTCTTGCAGAAAGCTTTAGCATTGGAATACAAAAGTTCTGCCTCTACTAAAATACCTGCCACCATGCAGAGACAAAATAGAGAACAAGACATTGTAAGACAGTAATGGAGAAAAGATTATCGGCAGGGGGACCAAAGGAAATACTGCTGACTATCCCTTTGCCCTCTGCCTGTCTTTTTGGGGCACAGAATCCACAGTTAAGGCCCGTACACACATAGCGATTGTCGGCCGTAAATATTCGGCCGTCGAACGATCGGTCGATTGTCGGCTTGTTAGTATGATGCTTCCGACAACCGACAGTGAATTTTCGGCCGAACAGAATCTGGCGTGCAGACTTTAAAATTTTTGTTGGCCGTCACCAGAACGGCCGATTGTTCGCCAGTCAGTACAGAATTCGGCTGACAAACAGCAGATTAGCAAGACTGGGCATGCTCAGAAAAGAAAAAACAAACGGAAAGTTAACCATCACATGACATCACTTCTGCAGTCGGCTGTTGTTGGCCGACAAAATTCGTGTGCAGTCTTTAGCACTTTTCAGCCGACAAGACAGCACCGGACAAAAGATGGCCGATCGTTGTGCCGACAATAGCTACGTGTGTACGGGGCTTTAGTTCATTTGTAATGCCAAGACTGACATTTCATGCTGACCAACATCTTTGCTCAAGTCTTTGGGAAACTGTCACCCCTGCACGCAGCCCACATCTTATATGTGCACCTTCCAGGCAGTTCCACCCAAATCATACCCACTGTTCGGGCAGTCCTGTTCAAATAATACCCACTTTCTGAGCAGCCTAATTATGCTGGAAATACCCACTTGTGGTCACAATCTCTTTAGCTAATATCATTTTTTGAGTTACTGCACATGCTTTATCAGCACAGAGGACAGAGATGTGAGATTCTCTCAGCAAAAACATAGAAATTTGGTATCTATGTCGCTGAAACTTTACTCTTTTAGTGTAGAGGCCATTTATTGGCACTCACCCATGCTATGAAAGTTAGAACATAATGAATAAACTGCTCTAATCAAACAAGCCACCCATATGTCACAAGAAGAAGGTGCAGCTTCACACCAAGGGACAGAATATAACCTCACCAGGGGTACCCTTAAAGGGGTATAGACTGAACTACATAAAACTTCCATGGTGACAGCTGGAGAATTGACAGAAAACCAGGCAAATTGACAAACAGTTATATAAATTCATAATGTATGAAGGGTTCAGGTTAGAGCACCTAGCAGACAGGTATAGTCATTGTACAGAAGTAAAGTCAGGGCTGGCAATACCAATAGGAAGTGTCTTGCATTGGCCAAGAATAAGAAGTACAGTGTGAAGAAAGTGGATAGAGTTTAAAAGTAACAATGACCTGGAATTCTAGTAAATGTAACTGACTGAATATTGCAGATGTGCTAACTTGCATAGTTTTTAACTCACTTTTTTTTCTTTTTTTTTTATGAATTTCCCATAATGTTCTTTGGTTTGATCCAATCACAGATGGGAGCTTCTCTGATGTGCAAGTAATACTGGAACTTTTACTGGATTGTGTACAGTTACTGCTTTCTGTTGGTTGGTTCTTTTTCTCTATTTACAGTAGGAAGTGGCATACATATCCTTAGTAAAAACATAACAATCATAAGTCACATTTATCATATGATTATGGCAACACAAGGGAAAGCCAGTGCAGGAGTGATCATTCTGCTGTTCCTATAATCCACAAGATAGGATCTTGTAAGGTTTAAGGGCAGAAAATGATTTCACTGTTTCAAATTTCAAAAACAAATTGCTGTTAAAATGTGTTGTACATACAGTATGAACCCTACATCATATACACCTCTCTGTACATACCTCTTAATTCCATTAAATTGAAACTTTCAGTACTTTACAAGTATGCAAAAATAAATTCCTGGCATGTCAGAATATACAAAGACAATAACATGTCTCAAAAAAGTTGTAAGTTCTATAATTAAAACAATTCTTGAGTTCCATTCAAGTGACTTTGCCTAAGCTAGAATGATGTCATCTGTTTGTGGCAGGCAGAAAGACACATTTTTTTCTGTCTTCTATTCAACATCAATTAGACTTTACCATTATGACTCTGTAGCAAGTACAAAAGTAAGAGAGTGCAGCATACTGCATAAGTATGTCTATCCTGTGTTCATTGTGAGCCCAGTCTAGATCTGCACAGACACCAGAATCTACATGGCTGTGTTATTTCTGAGTCAGCATTTTAAGCCAAGAAGTAGATGTATACCCTATGATGACTGCTCAAAGAAGGCCCTGTGTTTCTTAAGAGAAGGGAAGATAAATGCATCATTGCAGAGATCAGGGATTTCTGTCAGAGATAATAAAATTTTTTAAAAAAATCAATCTCATCACTGAGCAATGAGAGTCATCACTATTTATTTACCACCTATTATTCTTATTCACACAATTCATCTCACCTATTTTGCTATTTGAATTTTAGGTACTGCTTTTAACTTGAGTAGATAACTATACAGACCAGTAAATGTTTTTGTAATGTGAAAATAAGTAGTACATCAAACATTCAATAGCTGATGATAATTTCATCTTTTTTGCAAGAAATAAAAATTCAGTTTTAAGTACCGATACGGGTTTACACACCTCTGAATATTATATAATTTGTATCATCAAAGTTTTTAAATCAAGCATGCATTTCAAAAATGAATTTCCATAATATGCAGACATATTTAAATTTCTGCTTCAGGTACCAGTTCTTTAATTCTAGCCCAAATGTTCCATGCTGATATCCTTTCTTTTTAGATTTGTCCTTAGAGGTACATATAAATTGCATTACACATGGGCCGAATGTTGGCCGACTTTTAGCCCGTGTGTACGGCAGCCGGTCTGACAGAAGCCAGCTGTTTGGCTGGCTTCTGCTGAAGGGTCATGATCAAAAAAGGTCTGGAGTGTTTTGGCAGGGGAGCTGTCCCCCTGTCAGGACACAATACCACAGCAGTGGAGATCGCTGTACTAACTTTGCATGGTTAGCACAGTGGCTCCAACCTGAGCTGTCAGTTTTTTTTCGTTCAACCCAATCGGTTGAACGAAAAAAAAAAAAAATACTGGAAGTGTGTACGAGGCTTAAAGGTATATAAGCACACTGCAACTTCACTGCAACCCCTGAGTATTCCTGGGTTTGTACATTACAAGTTGAATGCTATTGTTTTCCTTGAAATGAGGCAAAACTAGGAGTGTCCCCTTACTCCTCCCAATTTTATCAATTAGGATAAACACACACATATAATACAGCTTAGCATATTTGTTAATGAAAAGAGTTTTCTTGTAAAAAGAAAATGAAGAGGTGCTCACAGTGTGCCTGTCTGTCTTGCCCACCTCTGCTCCCTTTCCCAGGGGAAGCATTAGAGTTTCTGATCTGGTCTGTGATGATTGGAGCAAAAAGCATGAATCCATGGACCCAATTTTAAACTTTTAGACCTCACCAGGCTTAATAAGTAGTTTAATAAAAATATATTTTTACTTATAAGGTTGATTTATACCTTTACTTTCATTAATTTTTATTCATTTCAAAAGAGTAGTACAAGTGTACAAAATTACATAAAAAATAAGCCTGTTAGGAGCCTACATAGATATAACAGGAAAACATTTCCAGGTTTTAGAACATCATGTAAATAACATAGAAAAACATAGAAATACAATCAAACAGTTCAACAAACTTTAGGTCTGACAGTGTGTATTATACACATAATAGTGACATTGGAAATCTATACGGTATCAAACATAAATACAGAGCTTTCAGCTCTTCCACAGTTTTTGGTGTAAGTCAAATATCTTTTGTCTTCCTTGTTTATTACCCAGCAGATTCTCATACCTGTGGTATTGTTGTACTATCTCTATAATTTCTGATACACTGGGCGATAGATTCGATCTCCATTGTCATGTTATAGGTAACCTAGCAGATAACAAGATATGAGTCACGATTTTGAGACAATTAGATGGAAAAAAAATCCACTCCCAAATTCAAGATTGCTAGGTGGTGTAAAGATACCAATGATATCAGAGATTATATAATATTCCAGAAACTAGCTAGGTGTTTACAAGTCCAGAAAATATGCATGAGATGTTCTGTATAGCCACATCCTCTCCAGCATTGTGTAGAATGAGTAGGAAAAAATTTGGAGATTCTGTACGGTGTAAGATACCACCGCAAAGCAATCTTTTGGGACAATTACCAATAGTTGACACATTTAAAAGCCTACTATATTGGTCTGAAAGCTAGCTGCCATTGTTTAGCATTGTGAGATTCCCCTAGTTCAGTTGACTTGCAAAAGAAAAGTTTTTCTTGGAGAAGGTTGCAAAAGAGGGGGATACCTTTAGTGGGTAGCAGAAAAGGGTTATAGTATTGCCATGCCTGTTTTAGTAGAAGAATCTCAGAAGATTTGGCTGAGTGGACAAAGTAAGATATGCAAAGGTATGTGTAGTGGGCCTTCAGAGGCAGTTGAAATTCATGCTCAAGCTAATCAAGGTTTTTAATGCATGATTAAAGTATTAAAGGTAGTAACACCTTTGTTGCACCAATCTCCCAAGGCTATGTTTGGAATGAGGGACTTGAGAGTGGTTAAAGGGATAGGAATTGATGTGTTGTTAGAAAGGAGGTAGGTTGAAGTGTAAAGGGCAAACAGTATGTATCCTTGGGTAATACAAACCACTATTGTTAATAACAGTGGATGTGCTCCACCCATAATTTCCCATACCATACGGTTTTTCAACCAGGGAGCCACGCAACTTTACAATGATACTCAAAAAGTAGAAGCAGAAAGAGTGGTAAAGAAATGGCTCAACACAGGTTTTTTGAAAAATGGAGTAAATGAAAAAACTTTATTGAAAATATATCACATAAAATCCAACATATCTTTGAATAGGTACATATGGATAGCCTGTGAGATCTCTCCCATAATAACCTACCAGAATAAGAAAAAGCTGGGAGGGGGGGTTTTCTCACTGCTATATACAAAATGCAAAAGGTATTTTCTTGACTCTCTGTTGATCTCTCGTTCAGCTATTTCTTGAATTTTTTTTTTTTGAAAAAGATGTTTTCTTGTGTTTCTTTTTCCCCTTACTAATATTCCTCACTCAGTGCTGGGTGTTCTCTCTAGGATTGAGGTTTAGTTTATATTTTTGATGCATTGCAGTACTTCTCTCTGACCGCATGATGTCCCTGCTCTGACGCCTTTACCATGCCCATGCCTCCTGCATATCTGTGTTGATTAAGTTGGGGTGAGAACATCTAGGTTTAGTAGCTTTCATGCAAAATTTTTTATCAGGGAGTTTCAGGGTTGTTAAGTTCCCACATTTAAGAGGAATGGGTAGAGTTCTAAAAAGATATAATATTTTGGGTAAAATTAACATGTTAAAGGAGGCAAGATGTCCCGACCAGGAAAGCTTGCTTCATTGGTTCATTTATCTATAAGTGGGAGATTGTTAATGTCTGCCAATTGTGATGTATCTGCTACAAGTAGTATTTCCAGATAGGGAATGCCTTCATCACTCCAGGTGTAGGAAAAGGACTGGAGCCTATGCTTAAAATTGAAATCAAGGCCTCAGTCCAAGTGGAGTGATTTTGTAAAAATGTACTTTGTAGTAGGGGATTGGACAAAAGGCTGTGAGAATTTTATGAGCTGATGCTAGAGAGGTGGCAGGATTTGTCATTAAGACAATAACAATGTCTGTGAATAAGTTTAGAGAATAGTATTTATGGTTAAAGGTAAACCCTGAAATGTCTGGATGTGATCTGATGGCTTTGGCAAGCAATTCTATCAAGAGGTTGAAAATGGATGGAGACAAAGAGCATCCCTGGTGTGCACAATCTGAGAACAAGAGGGGCTGTGAAAGAATATTTGATGTGTAATAGGGTGGTGGAGTACAATTCCAGAATGGCAGACAGTATAGGACCCACAAAGCCAGATTTTTGGAGCCTCTTAAGCATGTTGTGCCAATGGATTCTATTAAATGCCTTTTCTGCATCCAGGGAGAGGAGCAGAGAAGGAACTCACTGGGCTTTAGCATGGTGTATAATGTTGATAACCCTATGTGTAGAGTCAGAGGCTTCTCATCCAGAGATGAAGCCTGTTCGGTCAGGCTTGATCAATGCCGCTAATATAGGTAATGATCTATAATGATCTATAATGATGATAATAATAATGAGCTATAATTTTAGTGTAAAGTCAGTATTGAGCATTGAATTTGGCCTAAATTTAGTTGGGGAAGTAGGTTCTTTACCAGGTTTGGGTATGGTGACCATATATGCTTGAAGCGTTTCAGTAGGGAATGAGGCCGAGGACATTGCAGCGACAAAGACCAGAGACCAGAGACAGAGCAGGAAATAAGATAGACTGATACTGTTTGTAATAATCAGATTATACAAGCTATCGGGCCCAGTGGATTTGCCTTGTGGGAGAGTTTGGATAACTTTAACAATTTCAATAGGAGTGATTGATGCATTAAGTGTCTGCAAGTGAGAAGATGAAAGAGAGGGTAAATTAGGTGAAGCGAGAAAAGCATCTATGTGCTCATCAGTGGGCTGTGGTGTAGCAGGGTCGTTCTATAAATTATAGAAGGAGTAGTAGTAAATGGCAAACGAGTCTGTTTTTTCTTTTGGGTTAACTATTTTATGCTTAAGATGTTGGTGTATTAAGTAGTTGATTTTCATTTGCGTTTTCCTTGCCTTCAGGTGTTGTGCTAGAAATTTTCCACCATTATTGCCCATGAAGTAGTGCGCCAATTTTATAAATGTAAAATTCTTGCCATATTGTTCAACTAGCATGAGGCGCAGTTCAGCGTGCACTTTTGAGAGAGTTTGAGACAGTAATTGGGAAGGGTTGGATTCTAGATTACAAATCTCCTTGAGTAAGTGGTCTACTTGCATGGTCCTCTGCCTCTTAACTCGCAAAGACTTTTGTAAAAGGATTACTCTAATAAAGGCCTTATGGGCACACTAGAGGGTAAATGGATCTGAAAAAGACGGACTATTAAGTGCAAAGTACTCTCATAGATGCTTTTCAATTTCAGAAGCATGTTGGGGAGAACTTAGCAACCCTCCATACAAGCATCAGACCAGGAATGTGGGTTTCTGTCACAGATATAGAAAATGAAGTGTGGTCTGACCACTATATATCGTGAATGACGGAAGAAGACACTGATTGCAATAACAGCTTAGTTATCAATATCATGTCAATTCTATAGTAAGAATTATGCCTCAAGGAGTGGAAAGTATAGTCATGTTCATCGGCGTAGTGACCCCGCCAAACTTTAAACATGTCTTCTGCAAGTGACTGTAATGCTGGTGGGGGTCGTTTAGGGCTAGACCACATGTCAAGTTGGGGGGTCCACTGTTAAGTTGAAATCTCTGCAGATAATGAGGGAGCCCTACTTAATTTTGGAAATCTTGTAGAGCAGTTTCTTCAGGAAGTGAGGTTGATGTGAATTGGGTACATACAGGTTAACTATAGTTAAGGGTTAATTGTTAAGCTCGCACAAAATAATTCTATATCTTCCATCTGGGTCAGAGATTAATTCATGAAGAGTAAAGGCCCCTGACTTTTTGATTGGGATAAGGACATATTTTTGTTTGGTTGGGGCAGAAGCCAAGAATATATAAGGAAAGTTCTTAAGCAAAAAGGTAGGAGTTGTTGAAAACTGAAAATGTGTCTCTTGGACACAATGTACATCAGAGCTCAATTTTAGGGCCTCTTTCCATAGTGTTGCAGTTTTTGTGGGGCGATTTAGCCCATGAGCATTAAAGGCTACCATTTTAATCACCATGTTACTGAATGAGGAGAGTCCGACCATGTCTGGATCTGTGTGGTGTGGTTCCCTCCCAATGCGTGATGTGGAGGCCATGCAGGCATCTCATTAGGGGGCCTCCTAAAGAGGTATATGTTTGAGATGCACAATATATCTGCTGAGATGTTTAAATTCTACATGTGTTCTATTGTTTGCTCATTGAGGCGCTTGTTGTGATGCACCTTGGGGGGTTATGCTGGGTTTTTCTCGCACTCTGATCTCTGATACAATGGATGTATTTATGGAGTCCCTGTGGGACTGTTGTGTGTTCTGCATTTTGTTTGCGTTCCACCTTACAGCTCATTTACGGGTTTAGGGGCCACCCTGGTACGCATTTTCAGTCCGGGGGCAATCTTCGACAATGTGGGCGTACATCACTTCCGCTGTTTGGGTGGAGGTCAGGGGAGATCTTGACATCCATTCAGGTACAGGGGAGGTCTTGACATCCATTTGGGTACCAGCATCGTGTGTGTTGATATGTTTCCACAAACATCTTGATAAGGTTTATGTTTACCGATAGCTGCTGTTTGAATACCTAATGCTCTCCAGCGTTGGCTGTAAATTTTTGTAATTTATTTTTTAATTAGCTTGGATTGAAAATCCTTGTATGTTCTCACTGACTATTTCAAGTCCCTGGAGCACTTATTCTAGCATCCTATGATATAAAGTTCAGTTGTAAGCTGGTATGTGAATCATACCATTACTTTGATTATCTTGTTATCACTGGCCCTTATCATATACTGGAGCTGGGTTAACAGCTTGTATATATATATATATATATATATATAATTTTGTTTTCCTTCTCTTCCTTTTACCCACAGTATATTAGCATGTTATTGTTTGGTATTAATCCACACCTTTTGTTTTTCTCTGCAGAGTGAGTTTGACATCTGATGTGGCTATTTGTTCTATCCCAGTTTGATGGGCTGCTGTCCTTAAGTTAGGTGTCTGTTAATGGTCTCCACTTAACCTGAACGCACCTGATTTGCTTGTAAGGTCATTTATAATATATATTTATGTTTTTTGTTTTGTTACTGACATGTGTTTATTTCCTTTTTTTGTCATCGGACAGGGTAAGTTATTCTATCTATCTATCTATCTATCTATCTATCTATCTATCTATCTATCTATCTATCTATCTATCTATCTATCTATCTATCTATCTATCTATCTATCTATCTATCTATCTATCTATCTATCTATCTATCTATCTATCTATCTATCTATCTATCTATCTATCTATCTATCTATCTATCTATCTATCTATCTATCTATCTATCTCATGAATGTTGTATATATTTACTGTACTTACTTTGTCTGTAAATACTACGTATGTCCAGTCAGTTGATCAGATTAAAGCCCTGAAGAAGCGGGCTATACCGTGAAACATGTAGGCAAGCTCTACGCTAAACCTGACTGTTCTCTTAATACCTGATTTCATATAAGGGCCTGTATTTGCCCTGTGGATGTAATGCCTTTTTGTAAGCATTTTTTTGTAATAAAAAAATTATTTCATATGAAAAGGTTTTATATATTTGATGACTGTGTACATATCAGGAGGCCACTGCTAAACACCCATTCTTTGTGCATCTTCTAGTCTTTATTACTGGGATGGTGATCTACTGATATAAGGCTGTTCTGGCATCTTGGCCACGCCCCTCTTTTATACCATATCTCTTACATAGCAAATAAAATAATTGTTGCATTAGGATGCCTCAAATTACTGGCTGCTTACTTTTCCTATTTCTACAGGTTAGAGTGTATGGAAGCCGCTTACAGCTTGTGCACCAAGACCTCACCTCCCTTGGCAATCCGGAAAATCATTGCTTTCTCGTTGTATGGCCATAAAAGGAAGTACCGAACAAAGATTTTCATGCCAGAATTACTAGGTATTGTTTTAATGACAGCTGTAGAAAAATTTACATTTGCAATAAAAAGATGAATGTTAAAATGTGTAATGTCGAGTAGCAGCAATTGTAGTAATCTTGTTTAGATCTACTTTCAATTAGTGTTAAAGATATGATAAAGTAGAATTCAAACCTGACATGCCTAAAATATTTCCAACCCTCCTCGTACCTATCCTGTATACCGGACTTCTTTTAGTCTGCTCAGGTCACATGATCCTGCAGCTCTGACTCCCCTGTGTCAATGAGTGGTGACTGCAGTGGAGAGGTGGGAGCCCCAACAACAACAACTGGGCCCTGGAAGCCTTTCGGGTGACATCACGACTCTAGGAATTCTCAGCCATTGTTGAGAGCTCCATGAAACGGGGTAGCCAGAGCTGCATGAATGAGGGACTAGAAATAGTAAGTGTTAGAGGTTAGCGGTTAGGTTTTATAATGGGTTTTAGGTAAAGGCATTTTATTTTTTAAAGGCAAAAGAGTTTGTGTAATAAAAAGTAACATGAAGCATAGAGCAACAACCAGTGATAGAGGGTCTTTAAAATCAATAGATCCAAATAAATCCATTTTTGTTTTACAAAGAATATTTTACAGCAAAAGATGCAAGCACAATTAAAGCTGAACTCAGAGTTACTGTGAAACATAATCCTCCAGTGCCGCTTCCCCTCTCCCTACCCCCATCCCCCCCGCTGTGCCAGAGTGCTAAACGGTTGGTTTTATCTAAGGGGATTGGAGTAAGGATGATACTTACACTATCTCTTGCATTCCCAGCAGCCAATGTTTTTTTTTATTTACTCTTTAATGCTCTTGGATGTCGGTGGGCCCTTGTGTCTTCATGTACCATGCAGGACAGCTGCTAAGAATGGAAACTGCTATAATTTATAACTATCTTTTAGCAACCCTTTGACTTGACTAATCAATTGGATATTTACAAATGAATTCCAGCTATAGATAGTTTTACATAATTACATTACTCAAGCTTGGAATGTAACTATGCATAAACCATACCCAAGGTATCCTTGTAGAATCTGGAAATCACTGTAGTAGGCGCCACTTCTACAATGATTTCCACTAGCTTCCAGGACCTCTATGATTGCAAAGCATTTTCTATTTGTACATGGTGGACATCATGAAATCAAAGCCCCGCCTCCCCATGTCATCCAATCAGAGAAAGCTTTACATTCATTAGGAAAATGCAAAGCTTTCAATGAATGGCACCCATGCAAAGAGGGCAACCTCCTGTGTTCACATTGCAACAGGACAGCAGCTTGGCACAGGACCCAGAAGCCAATGGGATCATGGTAGTAGAAGTGCCTACTACAGGGATTTCCATCTTCTAAGGAGATTTAACAGGTATGGTATATGCATATTTACATTGGTCCAAGTTGGACCAGTGTAACTATGTAAAAATATCCCTACCAGAAATTAATCTTTAATGTTTTAATGTTTCTCATAAACTCTAGGTTCAGGTAAAAGCAATTTTATCACCTACCCCCCCATCCTTCTTCCAATCCTTCAAGCAAATCATTTTCTTTTGCTTAACTCTTTTATTGAAGGTGTGTGATTCATTTCTCAGGACAGACAATGCAGGTTCTATGTCCCCTATCCCAGGAAACCCAGGATTCCCAAGAATAAACTTTTCAAGATATTTCATCAAGCCTGCCTGAGTTACACAGTAGACTATGTACCGTGGGATAGCACTGCTGCCCATCCCCCCATGCACTGACTAATGCTGAATCAGCATTAATTAGCAGCAGCACCACATGGTAAGTTGACTTTATTCATTCCTGAGAGTGAGAGATATCCCTGTTAACACTGGAAGTCCCTTTGTTGCTAGTGCTATCTCAGACTACATAATAAGAGACCAAATTTTGTCCCCTGGACTCTATCGCTGGGTATCCTGTCTACTTTTACAGGAAGCCTGCTGACAGCTGATGACTCATCTGTTGTTAAGGATGCAGCTTCTTAGCTCACTCCTTAACAACCAGCAGCCATTCACTATGCGCTCAGCGAAGCGCTCAGCGGGTGAACATCATGCGAGCTCCCAGAAAATGCAGGTGAACAGCCGAACCCGAACAGATGCTTTTCAGGGCTGAACTGATCTCTATCTGCCTCATTCAATATGCTTGACTGTTTGACAATGACAGAGCTATAAGACATACTCCATAACTCACCTGGAAAAAAGCATCTGCCAAGAAAAGCAGATCCTCCTCCTCCTTCCAGGCAGTCATTAGCCTCCCTTCATACATGGATAAATGGATGAGGCACAATATTAGATCTAGGAAATAGATGTGGTTTATTTTTTGTATAGTTGAGATGATAAAAGCATAGCATTGGAATGGTAACAGAAAAGGGAGTGCTGGCTGGAGCCCGGGCAGAGGTTGTCATAAAACTCCTCACAAGATTTTGCTGTGATGTGCTACTTTTAGGACTTAATTTTGCCACTTGATGTTTTGAGCTGGGACAAGCTTTGTCCTTGTTGGCATTCCTAGCGGTTTGCCATGCCAGAGGAGTCTTGACTCTTGAGCAGAACCAGTATTTTTAAATGTGTTGAAAAATATCTTAGCAAGCACAATCTTATCCTTCATTATTCAATGGAGAACAGGGAAGAATCAAAGTACCACCTGTGTGTTATCATCACTGGCCAAACCTCTTGGTTTTAGAAATCCAGCAACTCATTCAAGGACAGTCACATACTTTTTCACAAATGATTATTGAAGCTCACTGTCTATAGGCAGATTTTGGCATATTGAGAAAGAAGAGTGATTCCAAAAAGTAGGTGTTTGTCCAGCAGGGAAATCAACCAGACATAACAAATTGGATATACTGTATGCTGAACAGATTGTTTTTCCAATAATGCCTTGAACTTATTCTTTATGAGATAAAATTACTTCTCAAAGAGGAGAGAATGATGAGAAAATACTTGGATGTGCACAAGTGCCAGTTCCTGAAAGTATTAGAAATGTGTAAAGAAGTGGCTGTAACAACCAATTTACCACAGTTGATTACCCCACAAAGGGAAGACTAAATGTAAAAAGGAAAAGCAATTTGTGTAGTGTCTAATTTTGTTGTACAAAGCTGTTATTTTACGTCATGTGACACATCCACTTTAATTAGACAAAACGGAAAACTCTCTTAAATACATTTTAGTTACTCATTTTGAAATTTATTCTGCAATTTACTGAGTTGTGTTTATGCTTTTAAGGGTTTTAAGTGTTAAGAGTTCTATTTGCACTAAGCAAAAAAGTGATTTTTTTTGCTGGGGAACGTAGCAAGAGGAAAACAATTACACACAAAATACTTTTAGACAGTAACATCAGAAATAGGGAAGAACCATAAAAAAATGGTCTTCTGATTTGCATACAGCACACAAAACGAACAAAACAAGCTATATATTATTTAATTGAACGTCATGATTACTCATATCCTCTCTTTTACCAATTAAGATACTTTTTGTGCTTTAAGAACCACAATAGTAATTACCCTGCTTATATATACTTATGGAGTGACTAAATGTTTGTTTTCTAACCTACTTTTATGTTAGATAATATTCATTTACCTAAACTAGTTGAATGATTTTAATTTTACTATGTAAATGTAGTTAAAAAGATCAGTAATGTGACATAGTAACTGTCTAAAAAATACATTTTAACGATCTAATAAATAGATTAAAACTTACAATGCTTTGTTAGAATTTGAAGCATTCTAATATAGTTTAATGCAAGTTATAATTCTGCATTATGATTATTTTTGTAAAGGTGGGAATGTAATCTTGGCATACTCATTTAATGACTCTAATAAACTGTTAGCTAAAAATTATACATGATGCTCTGTTCTTAATTTAGTACCCTTTCTTATATTAAAATGGTATTTTACATAGTTACATAGCTAGTCAAGTTGAAAAAAGACACGTCCATCTAGTTAAACCAATAGAAAACAAATATTTAGAATAAATAAATAGAAAACCTCCATATACAGAATCCTATATTCACAGTTGATCTAGAAGAAAGCACAAAACCCTATAAAGCATGGTCAATTTGCTCCAGTGGGAGGAAAATAAATTCATTTCTCATCACCCAGAAGGCAATCAGCTATTCCCTGTATAAATATTCTCTGGTGTTATTAGCTATGCTGTAAATGTTAATATCCAGTTATATTGTCTGCATTTAGGAATGCATCTTCCAGCTCTTCTTTAAAACAATCTTCTGAGCTGTCTACAACTATTTTTTGAGGAAGTCTATTCCATATTTGCACAGCTCTTATTGTAAAGAAGCCTTTTTATATGTGAGGTTTCCTCCAGACTTAAAAAGCGCTGACTTGTCCTTTATAATGACCTTTAACTTTAAGCTAAGTTAACTGAATAGGCCACTTATGTATTTATACTGGTTATCGCCTCTTCTGTAGAGAAAATAAAATCAGCTCAGCTAATCTTTCCTCATAGTTGAGCTTCTCCATACCTCTTATCAGTTTGGTTGCCCTTCTCTGCACTCTCTCCAGTTCTTCATTATCCTTTTTGGGAACTGGTACCCAAAACTGAACTTCAGACTCCAGATCAGGTCTTCTTTTTGATTTGCACTTGGGCAAAATTATGTTTCTGTCTTTGGAGTCTATACCTCTTTTAATACAATAAAGTATTTTGAAATCTTTAGAAGCTTCAGCTTGGTATTATATGCTATGATTAAGTCTATGATCTACCAGAACATCCAGATCCTTCTCAATCATTTACTCCTCCAGTGGTTATGTTCTTGGACTATATGATGCATGCATATTTTTAGCTCCCAAGTGCATAAATGTACATTTGTCACCATTAAACTTAATTTGCTACATTTTGAATAATTAAATGGTGCATTAAAACTTTGTAAAATGTGCAGGCATGTTATGAGTTAGGTCCAAAGATGTGCATGCCACCTCCTGTACTAAATTCTATTATTTACATCAGACAGGTTTATGGTGCTACCAGAGTAGACACTTAAGGCTCAGAGAGGAGAGAAGCACACACAGCAGCTTTGCCTGTCCCTCTCCTCTGCTGACCATTCATAGAAGTATTTGTAATTTGTGAATTGGTTCACATAACATAAAAGTTTCTGTGATTGGGCAGGGGGAAGGGAGGGGTGGGTATAGCAGAAATATTGACTCACTTGCTTAAGGAGCAGAGACCAAAATGTCCAGTATGAATGTCCCTAGAGCTTTAAATAGCAATAGCTGTCGACCAGGAACTCCATTATCCTCCCACATGGAAATCATAAACATAAGTCCAGCAGGTGGCATGCACCTCGTTGGACTTAAATCATGCACTTTTTACAAAGTAGCTGATTTACAGGAGTTTAGCTTTAGGCTGGGTTCACACTATTGCAAATTGGATGTGGGTTTCTCTGCATCCAATTTGCATGTCAGGTGATTGTGACTGGCTCACTATGGAGCCGGTTCACATATCTCTGGAGCGGCTCCGGTGCAAATTGCACAGGAGTCCTGTGTGTCTTCTGGTCCATTTCAGGTCTGAATTTAGCCCATAATTTGGACTGAAATTGGACCTGAAACAGTGAACAGGGATGCACCAGACCCCTGCTGCGAGCCACTCCATGAGGCAGTGTGAACCCAGCCTTAAGGTATGTAATTTTGTTTAAAAATGTATTGTTACCCTGACTCTGAAGAGGTTTGTTAGGTAGTAGGATTGAAATGCAGATATTGATATTGTGGTACATTTTAGCTGGCAAGTTTGTTGCTGTCTGTGGTTTCAGTGATATTTAGCAAAAATAGAGGTCATCAGCACTGGTTTTGAGTTTTATATAAAATCCTCAAATGAATCAATTAATCAATATAAGAACAAAAGTTTCTATAATATTATCCCCTACTTCTTCCTCAATGAAGGAATCTATTTTGTAAATACCCCTTGAGTTATTTACAATGCTTTGTGAAACTCAGTCTGGAGAACTTCTTTAGGATTGAATATTATCTTACAGTTTGTACTGTAGAAAATGAGGAAGTAACTGTAAGCTTAGCTCTGACCACAAGATTGCATCTCAGAACATTTACTTAACTGTAAAAGTGAGTTGTTTTTGTATAACTAAAATTATATATATATATATATATTGGAGAATTAGCTATTGTGGTCACTGAACACACCTTAGGTGAAAGGGAACCTGCCCTTATATGGAGGTAAACCATAGGCGGAGAGTCTCGTGTCTTAAGGTAATTAAGGTAATTCAATAGAAAGTAGTAAAGGTGATAATAAGTAGCAGAAGTATAGGGAAATAGAGTTACTAACAGTTAATGGTGTCAGAAATTTTGGTTAGGTAGGACCACCTTATTGGTTAACCCCTATAACGGATTTACAGTGGGTTAGTATGTTAAGTGTTTATGAAAGAGAACCAGATGGCAGCTGCTTCAATGTGTATGTCCTCTCTGATTGCTCAAACATATATTGTTGCATTGCCTGTGATTTTAGTTTAGTATTTTGGGGTGGGGCGTGGCTGCCCAAGGTGGCTAAATTCTTTAACTACTAAATTGCACCTGGGTTGTCTCCTTAGGTAGCGCTAAGAGACGCACTTGTGATAGTGCTGGGAACCATTGGAAGCCCAGGGGAGGGAGGCAAGGAGGGGCCCAGTGCTGGGTTTCTTTCTATGGTGTCCTGTGAGCGGGGGCATGTCGGTGTCGCTTACTGACGTGACGTCGTCGTGCCCCGCATCCACACGCCGCGAGTAACGGTAACGGACGGTCCTCACCTCACCGCACCAGAGACGAGTTTCTGCTTGTTCTCTTCTCCCCTCTTCAGATGCCCTGTTTCTTGTCAGTAGTTTTTGTGTGTCATATTCATATGATACATTCATTTCTTGAGAGGAGCTGGATTTCAAATAGAGGCTTTGTCGATTGTCGATTTACGTCGAGCCATACATTTATATAAAAACAGGTGCAGCATGACTTATAAGTGTAATAAGATGTATATTTATAATGCACCATTTTATTAAAACTACATTCTGGACCAGAAGATATTCCCCCTTAATGACCATGCCATATTTTGTGATTCGGCACTGTGTTAATTTAATGGACAATTGTGCGGTCGTGCAATGCTGTACCCAAATAAAATCGATGTCCTTTTTTTCCCACAAATAGAGCTTTCTTTTGGTGGTATTAGATAACCTGTGCGATTTTTCTTTTTGGCGCTATAAACAAAAAAAAGAGCAACAATTTTGAAAAAAAAAAACACTATTTATCACATTCTGCTATATAACATTCTCAAAAAAAAAAAAAAAAAAATCTACATTTTTTAACATTCTAGGCCACCAATTTGTTTTGTGATCCTTACCTTAACTTCCCCTGTGAAGTCCTTGCACTACTTACAACAACAGCTAGACAGGTTTGGGGCAGTTTCCTATTACAAACTCAATGTAACTAAGTCTATGTGCTTGCCGCTCCCCTTGTCTCCTCCGGTAATGAAGTCCCTGAAATTGAAATATCCCTTTCAATGGACCACTAAGTCCCTCCCGTACTTGGGAATCTCTTTGGTGGCGCCTGCGTCTCTAACCTATCAGACTAACTTCTCTAAATTGCAGTCAATTGTCGCAGGGGATCTGCAGCACATTGCATCCTATGAGCTTTCCTGGCTGGGACGCATTGCTGCTCTCAAGATGTTGGCGCTTCCAAAGATATCGTATTATTTTAGGACGCTCCTTATAGCGCTGCCGGAGTCCTTTTTCCGCTGCATGGATAAGCTGTTTAGGAAATTCCTCTGGGGGGGCAAGGTACCCAAGATTCCATACTCTACGCTGCTTAAATCTAGGTCCAAGGGGGGAGTTGGCTTCCCACGCCTTAAGTCCTACCACTCAGCCGCCCTATTGGATCAGGCGAAGGCTTGGTTCGACCCGGCTTTGGACAAATTGTGGGTGCTGCTAGAGAGGGCAATGGTGGCGCAGAGACATCTACCGTCTTTGCTCCTTGCTGCTTTGATGAAGAGGGAAGTGTATACCCCCACCTGTCCTCCTTGCAGGCTACACTGGGCGCCTGGGGGGAGGTGCAGAACTTAGTAGGAACCCCGAAAATTAAGAGAGAATTGACACTGGCTGCCTATGAATTCCTCCTTCCCTCTTTGAGAGTTCCGTGAAAAACTTTCCCGGACTCCTTCACATACTATGATGTCCGCAAGCAGGTTTGAACCCCATCTTCTTTCTTCCATGCACAACTACACCATTATCATATTAAGTACCCTAACCCAACTATTGAGGTGCCCTCTGAAATCTGAGATTACTTGCATACAGAGTACCGTAAAACGAAAGGGTTGTCCTGGTTTTACCATAGCCTACACCTCCAGCGTGGGTGGAGTAAGTCGGCTAGCGTGTTGGCTTGGGAGAGCGACCTCTTAGTGACATTCTCGGAGCGGGACTGGCGGCTGACCATTCGCTCCTTCTATAAATTTATGCATTGCACTAATCATTGGGAGGTGGCTCTCAAAATCCTCCACCGTAGTTACCTGACACCAGTGAAGATGGCAAAGATTTTTAAAGACGCATCCACCACATGCTGGAGGGGTTGCAGGGAGAAGGGTACACTATTCCATCTATTGTGGCAGTGTAGGAAGATAAGAGGGTATTGGGCAGCGGTGTTTGCACTAATTATCTCCGTAACTGGAATATCGTTGTCCATGTCCCCAGCCCTCACTTTATTGAACTTGGGTATAAATGAGTTCCCTCGTCCACTTCGTTGTATAACCTCGCATATACTCACAGCTGCTAGGGCGACTGTCACCGTGGCGTGGCGGTCGGCTCTTGCACCCACGGTGGTAGAGGTTACTAATAGGGTTAAAACCTATTACTCTTATGAAAAGTTCTTTGCCAATTCCAATAATAGGAGCCTGCTGTTTGATCAAGACTGGAATCCTTGGTTACTAAAGTACCCGAGTTGAGGGATTTGCCTTCAATTCGGGTTTAACCTTCAACTGATGATATTGCTAACCTCCCTGGCAGTATGATTCTTTTGGATTTTAGGTGCTGAAAGCGGTACCATTATTTTGCATGTAATTCTTGTGAATGAGCAGCCCAAACCAACTGTATACATTTATTATATATATATATATATGAATGTATACATATATTATGTATATATATAGATATATATATATATACATATATACATGTATATATATATATATATATATATATATAATGTATACAGTTGGTTTGGGCTGCTCATTCACAAGAATTACCTATATATATATATATATATATATATATTTACATAAAAAGTGGTGTGTTTTACATTTGAATTTGCCGCTGGTTCCACCCCCCGGCGGACGTCACGTCGCCGGAGACGGAAGCCGGGGCTCGCAGACGATCGGGAGGGAGCTCCGCCGCCGCATACCGCCCGCATACTTCGCTGGATCCCAGAGAAAAGGTAAGTAAAACCTCTACCAGGATCCAGCGATCTTCCTAGCGCTACCCCGAGTGTAGCTCGGGGTTACCGCTTTTGGCTCTAAAATCTAACCCCGAGTCACGCTCGGCAATACCGCTAGGAAGGTTAATGATGACACATGCTTATATCTGAGGCTGTTGTTTAGACTGTCCGGTTGATAGTCTTTATGTCAAATCGTATGATTATCTCATGCGTAATGAGCTATATTGCACTATAGTTACTGTTACTTCTGGGTGCACCCCTTGCTAGTCTATGAGTAGATAAGGGGTACCCTGGGGGCTGGGTCCCGGTTCCTGCGGAGAGGGGGGGGGTGCCTGGCCACAGTATTGTTCCCTCTTGGAGTGGTCTGGGTGGCCCAGCCCTCCTGCTCGAAGTGGGGGATTCTGGCCTGGGTTCGGTCTCCGGGGGGCCCCGCCATTGAGGTTTTGGGGGGCACTTGGTTCATTTTCATACAGCATTGTATGGCGCATCTTTGTGTTTTTATTGTTTTTGTTCATTGCTGTATTGCCATTTCGTACAAGTGTACTGTGTTTAATGTTTGGTGTTTTGAAAACTTAATAAAAAACACAGTTTTGTGGTGCTATTTTGGTGCCAGTTCTCCTGGACATAGAATAGTTGCACTCTCAAAGATACATAGGTCTGCTCGCATAATTTGCTTTTTGTCCTTACAGGATGCATAAACAGGAAGTGTTTTTTTTGGAATTAAAACTAGCTTTAAATTGTTAGTTAAAATACTTTTACAATAAGAGAGAGAAAATAAAAAGAGTACAGCTCATAAAGAGGTTCAGAATTCAGGGAGTATTAAAAGTAAAGATATAATAACAAACAAAATTTGGAACTCTTTGCCCAGTGTGCAGAATACTTTGATATTAGATGCCCTCAACCCATTTACAAATGTGCCCCATGCTAGTACACCCATGTTGGGGATTATTGTAACCACTTCATTAAATTTAGATGGCTGTGAGTTAGGGAATACTGCGTATTTCCCTCTTCAGCGGAGAATACCAGAAGCTGTTTAGGATAATGGGTGTTTTTTATCTTACTTTAAGTAGAATGTTGTCCCCAAATGCCAGTGCTCTGGAGTATGATGGAACAATTAGTGCCATACCTCAAGAGTCCATGTTCCTTGACAGAGTGACACATCCTGAACCCCAAATTTTAGTGGATTTGGGTTACTTACATGTACAAGTGTGTCTATTAAACCCCTGCCTTCGAGAATAGATTTGACAAATATGGTTGAACAGCTCCTTGAGAGTTTATAACAGACAGGACATTTTTGCAAAGCAGGGCCAAGTCTCTTACTTACTTAATAGGGGAGATAAAAAAGGGAAGGTGCCAATTTTTTTCTGTAGAGATGTCTCTTTATTGCCTTGAGGAGGGACACCTATGTTACGATATGATGCTGTTGTTAGAGATAAATTTGGTTTTAATACAAGTTGCCTGGAAATGAATTGGTTTAGGTTGCAGAGCTTACGGCTATAAAACAGGTTTGTATAATAGGGAAAAGTTTATATATATATATATATATATATATATATATATATATATATATATATATATATATATATATATATATATATAGGTTTATAGATTTACAGTATGTTTTTATTACATGTTATAATTTGTCTGGTTTTTGATTGTGGCTGATTGTTGAGAGGTTTCCAACAACTATTGGTAAGTTTATGGAATGTGTTGGGCACATTATTAAGCCCATGACAAAGGCACCGTTAAATTGGAATTTTATATGGTAAACATAATGTCACTACTAAATTACATGTATTTAATGGTACCAAAATTCCTCTCCTGAGGAACCTAATCAGATAGATTTTAATCTTAAGAAAAATTAAATTGTAAATTCATGGAGAAGTTAAGTGTAAAATAATGTTTTAATGAAGGTGTAGAGTTCTGAATTAAAAAAATAATGTCTTTCTTTGTTTAACATTTTTCGTAAAATTGCAGAAGTTAGTTTACTTCAGTCGGTCTGAAACCACAAGTGAGAAGGTGGGATATATATAAAAAAGGTGTGAAGAGCTGAATTTTCTGCAAAATTCCTAAAGAAAAAGAATTATAGGAATACTGTCCTGAAATAAAACAGTTTTAGCTTATGGCTGGTATTTACAGTCATACTTCAATTGTCTCATTTACATTTAAGCCCCTAATAAATAACTTTTTGTTGAAAGTGCCTGTGGTCGCATGGATGCAGATTGGGAGGGCATTTTGTGCATCAGAATAATATAATTGCCCTGAACTTATTCCAATGTGTACACTAAATGGCATTAGGGTATTTTCTTTTTGTATTTAAAGAAACCTGAAATGAAAAAATGATGATGAGATTTTTTTTTTCTTTTTTCCATAAGATTTTATTGAAAGGGTTAAAACATACATGGAATAAGTATCACATGCCTAATAATAATATAACAATGAACAAAAAGAAAATGTTGTACATTATGAGCGATCATAAGACAGAACATATTTTAGCATGTTTACATGATATATAGAGATTTATTTTTTTTAAAAGATGGGGGGGGGGGGGAGTAAGTAAGGACTTCACTTTGTTGTAAAATTTGCTTATTACTATTGCTCTTCCGCCGACCTAAGGTAATATTAGTAACGGTACTGAAGTGGAATCTTGGGGTGTGAGAGGAAAGATTAGAATAGAAATGTGAAGGAGAGAAGAAAAAAAAATAAAGGGGTAGAGATATGGGAGAGGGAGAGGAGCTAGGTGGGATGGAGAAGAAAGGGAAGGGGCACCCACACCCCCTCTCTCTCCGTACTTGAGGAATCTTATAAGCTAGCATTACGTTATATGTATTATGCTTATTTTTTGTACTGAGTTTATGATCTTGTTATGAATAATTTTCCTATATGGAGCCAGAAGGGAGATGTTTAAAATGAAAAAGACTATAATAGACTAATGGATAAATGGTTTATATGGGTCTATGAATAACCCACTATCTGATTAGGTCGATGTTGTCTTAAAGCACTGTCAGCTATACCAGGTTTGTGTAAATTTGGAGATTTTTTCTTGTGATATACTGGTGATGAGTTCTTCTATTTTTTCCATATTGTTAAGTCTCTGAATCCATTCCTCTTTCATTGGGATGGTCCCAGAGCGCCAATGGCATGGTATACAGTGTCTCACCATATTTATCATAAATATCGCTAGTGATGTTAACTTACCTGTAAAAGTGAGTTGTTTTTGTATAACTAAAAATGGCATATATATAAGTTGGAGAAAATTCTCTTGTGGTCACTGAACACAAACTAAAAAATGAAAAAAAAAAGGGTAAAAGGGAGGCTGTCCTTGTATGGTAGTAAACCACATGCAGAGAGTCTCATGTCATATCCTGTTTTGTATACCATATAATACTGTATGAAAATAAACAAGCAATGCTTTTATGACACATGGGGTTTGGGTCTAAGTGCATTACTTCAAAGGCATTGTAAATATCTGGGCATGGCGGAACAGAGAAATGCCGGCAATTTATGCAATTAAATAGCAAGTAGTAAAAGTGATAATTAGTAGCAGAAGTATAGGGAAATAGAGTTACTAACACTTGGTTATCAAAAAAATCTGTAATAGTTCATGATACCTTCTAGGGTATTGTGGGATCTTTAAACTGAAATCCAATATGGACATTAAATATAGCTATTCAAAAAAAGCTGCAACACAATTGTTTTTTTTTTTCTTTAATGTTCTTTTATACAAATAACACCTACTGCAGATTAAAATGTTTGTTTGTTGGAGCAGAAACAGCTCCAGACACTGACCAGAAAGGAATCATTGTATATACACCCAAAATTATTAAAAGAGCTTAGTGGTGAGCTGGCAAAACCATTAACAGATTTATTTAACCAATCATTAGTAACAGGAGTCGTCCCGGAAGATTGGAAATTGGCAAATGTCGTGCCCATTCACAAGAAAGGTAGTAGGGAGGAATCGAGCAACTATAGACCAGTGAGTCTGACATCAATAGTAGGCAAATTAATGGAAACCTTATTAAAGGATAGAATTGTGGAACATCTTAAATCCCATGGATTGCAAGATGAAAAACAACATCGGTTTACTTCATGGAGATCATGTCAAACAAATCTTATAGATTTTTTTGACTGGGTGACTAAAATAATAGACGGTGGAGGTGCAGTAGACATTGCATATCTAGATTTTAGTAAGGCTTTTGACACTGTCCCACATAGAAGACTTATCAATAAACTACAGTCATTGAGCATGGACTCCCATATTGTTGAGTGGATTAGGCAGTGGCTGAGTGACAGACAACAGAGGGTTGTAGTCAATGGAGAACATTCAGTACAAGGTCATGTTACCAGTGGGGTACCTCAGGGCTCTGTACTGGGACCAATTTTGTTTAATATCTTCATAAGTGATATTGCAAAAGGCCTCGATGGTTAGGTTTGTCTTTTTGCTGATGACACAAAGATATGTAACAGGGTTGATGTTCCTGGAGGGAAACGCCAAATGGAAAAGGATTTAGGAAAACTAGAAGAATGGTCAGAACTCTGGCAATTGAAATTTAATGTGGATAAGTGCAAGATAATGCACCTGGGGCGTAAAAACCCAAGGGCAGAATATAGAATATTTGACACAGTCCTGACCTCAGTATCTGAGGAAAGGGATTTAGGAGTAATTATTTCAGAAGACTTAAAGGTGGGAGGACAATGTAATAGAGCAGCATGAAATGCCAGCAGAATGCTTGGATGTATAGGGAGAGGTATAAGCAGTAGAAAGAGAGAATTGCTTATGCCGCTGTACAGAACACTGGTGAGACCTCACTTGGAGTATTGTGCGCAGTACTGGAGGCCATATCTCCAGAAGGATATAGATACTCTAGAGAGAGTTCAGAGAAGAGCTACTAAACTAGTACATGGATTGCAGGAAAAAACTTACCAGGAAAGGTTAAAGGACCTTAACCTGTATAGCTTGGAAGAAAGAAGAGACAGAGGGGATATGATAGAAACTTTTAAATACATAAAGGGTATCAACTCGGTAAAGGAGGAGAGCATATTTAAAAGAAGAAAAACTACCACAAGAGGACACCGTTTTAAACTAGAGGGGCAAAGGTTTAAAAGTAATATGAGGAAGTATTACTTTACTGAGAGAGTAGTGGATGCATGGAATAACCTTCCTGCAGAAGTGGTAGCTGCAAATACAGTGAAGGAGTTTAAGCATGCATGGGATAGGCATAAGGCTATCCTTCATATAAGATAGGGCCAGGGACTATTTATAGGATTCAGATATATTGGGCAGACTAGATGGGCCAAATGGTTCTTATCTGCCGACACATTCTATGTTTCTATGTTTCTATAAGGGCATCCTTATTATAGAAAAAAAATATTGAAAATTCTATATTCTGCACTATGTGAGAATCAGTATGCTTTTGTGAGTCTGCAGGATATGGCTGCAATTGCAGGTGTGGCTGTGTTTTATGGATTAGAGTGTGTAAAAAGTTGTATTAAGCATTAAAGGCAGATGTCCCTTTCTTCTTGTGCATCATGTGATATGTCACATGATATGGGGAGACAGGAAGAAGATTTTTCCTTGTAGGTGCACATCTAAATTGAGAGCCAGATGGGTTGGGATGCAGCAATATATGTTTCAGGATGCAGAGTCCTTCAGTGCCCACTCGGTGATGCTAGCACTGTCTTGGAGACAAAGGGATTGATTTACAAAAGACAAATACAATGTTCACTTTGCACAGAAAGTTGCACTTTGCAAGAGAATTCACCCCGGAGTTTAGTGAATGAGTTGAAGCTCTGCTGTCTTTCATCATCCAATCATGTTTAAGTAAAAATGCTGGGTTTTTTTGCACATTTTTAAAGTTCTGGTATAAATTCCCTTGCAAAATGCAACCTCCCTTGCAACTTGACAAGCCTTTTGTCCTTAATATATCAACCTCAAAGCCTTTTAAATCTGAGCTACAGACAGATACAGAGAACACAACAGAATACCCAATATATTTATTAAACATTATTGTAAGTTTAATTTTTCTAGTTCAAGTACCTTGGTATCAGCCTTCAATGGTCCCCTGTAAAATAGTATTCAGATGAGTCAGGGTCAGCATAAGGAGCAAATAGGATGTGATGTATGCACATGTGCTAATCAAGAACATAACAGGAGGATCAGTTTATCTGCTGCTCTTACACTCAATCACAGGTTGAGCAGAAAATGTGACCAAGCTGTTTTGCTTACTAGCAGGAGAGAAAAATCCGCTTGCCAACATTGATGGGTTGACTGGTATGGACATTTAAATTCCAGGACTAAATAGAGTTATAGGAATACAACCTTTTGGCAGATAAAACAGCTCCCTTGCTTGAAGTCCAGTTTTAATGCAAATATTTACTATGCAGAAATGTAATAATATATTAGATTAACAATGCTGGTCAATTTTCTATCTTCCCTCGAAATAGTGATATCTGCTTTGTAGTATCACAATGAAATGAATGATGCGGTTTCAATAACAAATACATGTTTATCAGTGTCTGAATTCTTCACAATATAATTTCCAGCTGGTTTGTTCTAATGCAAGCAAAATGATCCTGCATGTTACATCATTAATTGAGGTAAATGAGTACAACTCTTTGCCTGACTTTGCAATGGACTCTGTGTAATAACCCACCCAATGAACTATAGCTTGTGGTGCTTAATGATTCAATTCCTGATTATTAAGTCCTAACTATCACGACACTAAGGCATAATTGACAGGAATATGTAATTGATGCACTTTTTAATCACCTTATATCTCTTTACTTAGGGTTAATGACTCTAGTTTACTGTGGTTTAAGGGATTAGTTCAATGGGAAAAAATTAATGAATCCATTTGTTCATGCTAATTGCATGGAACGCTCAGATCTTAAATACTATTTATTGGTTATTTTTCAAGGGCTGCAATATCTTTAAATCTGAAATAGAAATTAAAGCATTTTTTCTTAATTTTACACTAATCACACAACTTTAAAATTGAAATAAATTGAAATATATATATACATGACTTTTAGTACACATGGCAGGAGCAAGGGCCATTCTGTATCAGCGAGAAACCGTGGCTTGTCCAGATTTCCTAACAGGTCCCTGCTAATTCTTTGCCAAAACTAGCTGTGGATGTCTTCCTTTTAATCTCCCATAATGCCTTATTCGATTATTGTCAATGCTCTCCAAGCGTGTACTGTCCCTTCAAACATCTAATTCCCTGAGCTAAACAAGTCAGTTGAGTCTTAACCGTGATACGGAAATCAAACAGCAAAAAGGGGGGAGATTTTCCATCTGCACCATATACTTCTGCACTGAATTTTAACTGGATTAGTGAGAAAAAGCATAAAAAAAATGATGATGACATGTGAAACTTAACACGGGTAATTGGGTAAAAAGATTTCACTGGTCATTTTAACTGCACAGAGACATGGCTTGGATGATCTTTTGGTTATGCTACTTCAATTTAAGGTAAGTTAATATTACTAATTATAATATTCATGCTATTGTATTATAACTGTATTCATTTTTTTATTTCATTTATAATACTGTATGATGCTACAGTATCACTATGTGTCAGTGTATTGTAGTACATATGCATACATTATCGTATGTCATTTTTGTGTACTGAAATTGATTGCAATTTAACTGACTTAAGAAGTTTAAAACAATTGCTTTCCAATATCGTAGGGCAAGCACAGGTCTTGGAGAATACACAGTTCATGACAATATTTACTCTGAAAATATAACTCGTATCTTGGATAGGCTACTAGATGGTTATGATAACAGACTCCGTCCTGGATTTGGAGGTAAATTTTGTGAGCAAACAACTTTCAGTTAAACTATGAAAAATATTAAACTGCAGTGCCTAGTTTAACAGTAGTTATTTTTGGACCTTATATATAATTGATATGTTTAGTTATTTTATATTTTATTTGATAAAAACTAGTACATTTCTGTAATCATTATTATAATTTCTTGACATGTCTATCAGGTCCTGTAACTGAAGTCAAAACTGATATCTACGTGACTAGCTTTGGTCCAGTTTCAGATGTTGAAATGGTAAGGGTTATTTGGCTGTTTTTCCTTAAAAACTATTGGCAGTATATGTTTGATTTTAGTGTTTATATTTGTTACATTACTAGGGTGCTTACATTACATTATGTTGGTACAGTATACAAGCAAAGTGATTAGAGCAGATTACATTGTATAATCTTCTTGTCAATACATAGCATGTCACAGAAGGTACTAGTGTCCTATATACGTACTTAGTAGTTCTTTCTACAGATGTCTCTTAAAAACTGTTGGATTTAATATAAATCCTGAACTATGACAAAGTAAAATACATTCAAATAGTTAAACAAGTTTAAGATCTAATATCAGTGCCAGCATCAAAAATTAAAAGTAAGGAAACATTGGAGTTGATTTACTAAATGCAAATAGGCCGTGCACTTTGCAAGGGGGCTGCACTCATTTTCCCAGAAGCTTAGGAAATGTGGCAATGCTTCACTTTGTAAAGGATACTCAATCAGGTGCAAGAAAAATGTAAAAAAAAGTTTCACAATTCCTAAGCTCTGGGTAAATCGATTGCAACTGGACTTGCACAGTGCACAGTCTATTTGCCAGTTGGAGAGAAGAGGACTGATTTACAGTTCTCTCAGGTTTGATAAGTACTCATTTGGGACCTGTATTACATGGACTTTGGCCCTGAAGGGTTTCACATGCAAGGGAGTCTTGAAAAGCATCAGGAAGCAAGCAGCATTTGATAATGAGGTAGTGTGCAGTGGTTCAAAGCTGTGAACAAGTGTGGACTCTCTGGAGACTGGGACTCTGTGTTGTTGGGCTATTGTAGCTTGTCCTGTGACCTGAAACAGATGGGAATCCTAAACCCTAGTTTGGGACATAGATACTGGCGGTAAGCTGTGTTGTGTGGTTTTGTTTATAACTGGACAATGAACAGTTTGCTTCACTTTTACTGAAAAAAAAGCTGTTTTTGCGAGACCAATAAGGGGCTTTTTACTTTTACAAGCAGCTGGCTGGTGAACCTAAGTTTGGACATTACATGTTGTCATGCTGATCCTTTGACTTCACATGTTCTTTTTTTTAAATCTCTTTATTATTAAAAAACATTATTCATATTACATCCACATTCATAAAAAGAAAGAAACATACAAAACCGGTATACCTTAAATACTACTTTGAACCTAATCCTTTCCCCTCCCCTGCCCTTACTCCTACCCCCCCCCCCCCCAAGCCTCGCACCTCCCCTCCCCTCCCCTCCCCTCCCCTCCCCTTTCCTTTCCCTCTTTTATTCTCCTTCTTCTTCCTTTCTCCTCAGCTCTGTATATCCCCTTGTTTTTTTTAACTCTTTCCAACTATCCCAGATATCTTTACATTCCCCTCTCTCCTCTTCTCTACTACATCTTAGGTATTCTAAATTTCTTATTTTTTCTCATTTTTAATTCATTCACTAATAGTCGGTGCTTCTTCTTTTTGCCAGTGGAGAGGTATTAGACTTTTCGCTGCATTCATCAAATATGGGATTAAAGTTATTTTATATTGTTTTACTGAGCCTTTTATAGCATGGAATAAGCAGTACCACGGTTTTTATGGTACCTCTATATTTGTAATATTCTTAATTTGTACTAACACTCCCTTCCAGTACTTTTTTATTTTCAGGCATTCCCGCCATAAATGTGACATTGTTCCCAATACCTTACACCCACGCCAACAGTATGGTGACTTCCCAGTCTGGTATTTATGTGCTTTATCTAGTGTAAGATACCATCTAGACATGCATTTATAGTTAATTTTTGCTGTAATAATATCTAAAGCAGAGCCATGTACCATCTTCATACTTTTTTCTAATTGGTAATCTCCCCCCCTGTATTCCCAATTCCTTTTCCCACTTTTCTATGTATGGCTGTACTGCCGGTTCCATCATTGCCACCAGAATTTTATATATATTAGAAATACTATTCTTTGTGCCCTCTGACAAACAAATGTGTTCAAAAGGGAGCAGTTCTTTCTCTGATCTTAATGGTTGTGGCTATAATGCAACAACATGCATTAGCTGGCAGTATCTCCATTCATCCATCTTCCAATTCTTTTTTTTTTTTGCTTTAATTCTTATAGTGTACACACTTTTTGACTTCACATGTTCTAAGCCACTGACTAACACTTTTTTTCTTTTGGATAGAGTAATTGGGGTTATAACTTCATTTGGTATATTTCTCTTTAATACCTGCCCCATGTGATCATTGTTTTATTGAATCAGTACTATATAAGATGGAAAAGCAACCAAATGGGTCTGTTATGTTTTTTTTTTTAAAAACAATACTAGATATTATGCAAAGTATCAAAATGAACTTTACACTAATATTCCATGTTCTAAATGTCAAATTTCATTCCATCACCAAATACATTCTGTGATTAGATAACTACTCTTCTAGCATTAAAATAAAAAAGGCCTTAAAAAGTCAACTAAACTTTAAAAAGAGCTCAAGCTTTTTTTTTTTTTTTTTTTTTTTTTTAGAGTGGTTGTTGATACCCTGTGAAAATACTCTAAACTTGATTTTACAAATCAAAAAAAAAAAAAAAAATGTGAAGGGATTTAACGGTACTCTGTCTTGAAGGAGTGCAGTCATGAACAAGTGCCATGAAGAAGTGCCAAAGCTGCCCATACTGACCTGTTAAAGAAAATGATAGCTGCCTGGCTGTGTCTGTCAAGTACAAAAAATGAAAATTGAAATGTTTGGATCAAAGGTTGTCACCATGCATCGACAAAGAAATCAATGATGGCCATTAACATGTAAAAGGAAGCACAGATATCCTCAAATGGTTAAGTAACCAAATATTTTCAGAATTTATTAAAAACACACTTAAAATCCACTCACATGTAACATCAGGTGATTTTCTCTTTAGTGATAGAGTATAAATGTCTCACCATCTCCAGACACTACGGACTCAGCAAATCTTCCGGGTACCCTGTGACGAAGTCGGCGGTGACGAAATGCGTAGTGGTGTGGTTACACGGCGACCACTGGTGAAGTCAGGACAGAAGGAGGAATGAGACACAGAGACTTGCTCTGTAGTTTCCAGAGGTGATAAAACATTCCTAATCAATCAATAAAGAGAAAATCACCTGATGTCACAGCATATCATTTTAACCAATGCAAGTTTTTATTTGTTACATGCGAGTCGATATTTAGCATGTTTTAATACGTTTTGAAGATATTTGGTTACTGTACCATTGGAGGATATTTGTGCTTCCTTTTACATGTTAATGGTCATCATTCATTCTTATGGTGACAACCTTTGATCCAAACAGCAGGATATTTCACAAAAGTGTGTTGTGCCAACCATGAGAGTGGGAGGCAGTGAATTGGGGTTAATACATCTTCTGCTGGGGAAAGGGATTACCAGTACATGTGAGGCGGTGTGGGGCTGATATAATTTCAAGAAGAAGAAGATTTACTATTGTTGGACTTTTTTCATTTTGTTTTATTTTATGAAGGATGTTTCGTTTCAATTTTCATTTTTGAAAAGTTGGAGGGTTAGAAGTGAAAATCTATAATGAATTTCTAATCACAGCGCTACCATTTAGAGTGATAATCGATTCCTTTTACATTTTAAACTACTTGTATATTTGCATTTCTTTGAAGGTGGCAGCAGTGAACACCATATATACACCTAAAGCACATTTATTGTTGGATAAACACAGTTTTACACATAATTGTTGATTTTACTCATTTGAAATCAGAAAATCTAGTCTTGAAAATTATTTTTTAACTTATGGAGGGGATCATGAGGGAAGGCCTGTATTCAGAAATTGATGTTATCTGATGTACAAAACATGGCTGATCTATGTATCATCTGAACACTAAAGGAGCATAGCCTGTTCACTAAGTAATGTGAATGTTCACTCAGCTTAGTGAATAATGTGAAGCTATGCTAACTTCAATCATTCAATCATGTGTGAACAAACATCTAGTTTTTTGATTTTTTAATGTTTGCATAATATTCTATACTCTTTGCAAATTTTCTCTTTGCTCTTTGCTTTACAGCATTCACTAAGCTATGTAAAAATTAACTTTGAAAAGTGAATTTTATCTTTGCAAGGTAACTATGTCCTACGTCTATACTACGTGGCTTGGTCAGCGCGGCGGATGGCAGCACATTGAGAGAGCTCTGTGAACCTGCAGCCCTATTAAGCTTCCCGGTCTCCATATTTGCGGCGATGGGCAGAATTCTCCGCCACGGATCACAGAGCAGACAAACCTGGTCCACACCGGCATCCTCCAGCAAAAGTATCTCGGCTTTATTCAAGGCTCAAGCGGTGGCAAGATCCCTCAACCTGGTCAACAAGATGGCGCAGCTCCACCATGAGGCCGACTTCAGTGAGGAATCGCTCTCTGCCTCGGAGGACATGGTAAGAGAAGAACACTCTCCCGACCTCCCCCTCACCCATGCAGCCATGACCGTCATAGCAGCAGACATCAAGCAATCTTTTGCTGCTGCAATAGCCACCTTAACTGCCAATGTCATGGTTATCTCTGACAAACTGGACAGGACTGAGAGAGAGGGGAGGGCCAGGCACACCGCCATTAAGCGATTAGAAACCACGGCTGAGGCACACGCCGCGCATCTAATCGATGTCAATAGGCAGATCGAGGATCTGGATAACAGGGGTAGACGTTGTAATATCAGGGTCCGGGGGGTCCCGGAGTCTGTACCCCCTGAGGACACTAAACTGGCTTTAACCAAAATCTTTAATGACCTGCTGGAACGGCCTGATGAGTCACCAATAGACTTTGTAAGGGCACATAGGGCTCTCCGACCTAAAGGACCGGATAATTTACCCCCGAGAGACATTATTTGTTGCCTACAAAATTTTCCCCTCAAAGATGAAATTCTGGCTAAAGCGCGCCAAAACGATCAAGTGCTGTTTAATGGGGAACCTATTCTCCTCTTTCAAGATCTATCGCCCATCACACTCAATAACAGGCGCGCCCTGCGCCCCCTGCTGGATGCCTTGAGACTTAAAGGACATTCCTACCATTGGAAATTCCCCTTTGCTCTCAGCGTGACCTTTCATGGAAAAACGTACCTTCTACGGACCCCATCGGACCTGCCTGCATTCTGTGAAGCTCTCCAAATCCCTCTTACGGAAGAACCCGATTGGTACGCGGACTTCAGACTCCCTGATATGCCCACTGCTTCTCCTTCTTCCCCTGGTGCCGCTCTCACTCCATCCAGCAGCAAAAAATCGAAGCTGATTAAGCATCCAGAGGGCACCCCGAGACGATCCCATACCACACCGAAAACTCCCAAGACCCCAGGACTCAGAGCCCACTTCTGACATCGGAAGCGCACTCATCGGACGACCTGATGATCCTCCTCCTTCTGTTGACATGCCTGTCATGCATCTTGACCTCCAGCTGACTTTTTGTTTGGATCCGATCTTCATATTGTGCCTAGTTCCATTGATAGCATAATTCCTGCCTTAAACTGCCTATCTGCCGCAGCATTTTTTCAGTAATTTTTACAGTAATTTTTTCTGTTAGGCGTTCATACCTATTGTTACAAAACGTTTACTGCATAGTGCATTAGATTGTTTGTTGTCTCACACGTGATCTTATCTCAGGTTTCTTCTCTTACTATCTGCTGCTACTGTACCCCTTCCACTCTTCTCCCCCTTCCCCCTTCCTTCCCATCCCATTCTCTCTAGCCGACTCGGGGATCCCCACAGAAGTCTGGTTGGGACGCATACGGACACACCTCCTTGGGTGGACGGCTCCCTGCGATTGACTGAGACCGCCTTTCCTGGGTCGGTAAGTGTTCTGACTCTCCTTTGCCGCACCGTACATAAACTGACATACGGCCACCATGTTTTCTGCACTTGGCAGGAGTCCCACGGTACTCTCTTTCAACTGCAGGGGACTTAACATCCCAGAAAAAAGATCATCTGTTCTCAGGGCCCTGGCGAAGGTGAAGCCTGCTTTTGTTTTCTTCCAGGAAACACATTTTAGAGCTAGATCCATACCTCTCATAAATACCAGACATTTCCCCAGAGCCTTACACGCGACATCACCCGTGAACAAGGCCAAAGGAGTATCAATTTTGATACATAAAGACACTGCTTTTGACCTCACACACCAACTGGCAGATCCTGAAGGTTGCTATTTACTACTAAAGGGTACCCTGGCTGGTAAGCCAGTGACCCTTGCTAATGTTTATTTCCCAAATTCCGCACATCTGTCCTTCTGCCAAAAGGTGATAGATGAGCTGAAGTGGTTTGGGGAAGGATGCATTATACTGGGAGGGGATTTCAATGTACCCCTGAATCCACTCCTAGACACTTCCAATGGTCACTCTTGCATCAAATACAGGACTCTGAAAAGAATTAAAACTCTATTGGGGTCACTCACTTTAGTGGACTCTTGGAGAGCTCTCCACACGGACGATAAGGACTTTACTTATTACTCCCCGATGCACTCCAAATATTCACGCATCGACTTCCTTTATATCTCCCAACGGGACCTGCCGGAACTGACCGCGTCACGCATAGGCAACCAGACCATATCGGATCATGCCCCTATCTCTTTAACCCTTACCAGCAGACCTAGAGACACAGGAAAAGTCTTTAATTGGCGCTTGAACCCCACACTGTTGACCGACCCCCAAATTCGAGAACACGTCTCTAAAGAGCTGGACATGTTCTTTGAGGTTCACTCACGGTCTACGGTGCTTCCTATGAATGTCTGGGAGGCTCATAAATGCACTATAAGAGGGGCGCTCATAATGTGGGGTGCCAGGCGCAAAAAACAAACAGAAAAACAAATGACCGACCTCCTTTCGCGCATTGCGACTCTAGAGGCTACACATAAACAATCTTTGGCGATGGATACTCTCCAGGCTCTCATATCGGCTAGGAAAGATCTGAGACAGCTTCTGGATGCCAAAGCCAGACGTCTGCTCTTCTACCGGAAACACATTTACTATGAACAGGGTGATAAGGCGGGGAAGTTTTTAGCCAGATCTTTGAAAGAGGCTCAGTTGTCCACAAACATCCCAGCCATAAAAAACAAACAAGGTCAGTTGGACAGAGATTCCCGTCTCATAGCTCAACATTTCCATGATTTTTATTCCAATCTTTACAACATACCGGCGCGCCACAAACCACCCACACTAAATGGAGATAGACCGTCCCTTATCAAAGAATTCCTCCATAATAGCAAACTTCCTAGGCTATCTGTTTCAGATGCGGAGTCATTGGAACAGCCCTTCACGCACTCCGAACTTTTGGCAGCAATTAAATCGCTCAAATCCATCAAAAGCCCAGGCCCAGATGGCTTCACCGGTCACTACTATAAAACCTTCACTGAACAGATCTCTACCCCTCTTCTCGCGGCACTGAACTCTCTCCTATCTGCTGATACAATCCCTCCCTCTTTCTCGCGAGCACACATCACGGTCATCCCTAAACCCAATAAGGACCCCACTGAATGCCCTAACTATAGACCAATCTCCCTTTTAAACCTGGATCTCAAACTGCTAGCCAAACTCATTGCCACTCGTCTCAGGTCTTTGCTTCCACAAGTGATAGGCCCAGAGCAAGCAGGCTTCATGCCAGGGCGTGAGGCGCGCGATAATGTTCTAAAATCAACCAGTTTGATTCACAGATTCCACCTGGATGATGTCGGAGGTCTTCTCCTGTCTACGGACGTGGAGAAGGCCTTCGACAGGGTGGCCTGGGACTTTATGTTCGCGACCTGCAGACACGTGGGAATGGGGGACCACATGCTCGCTTGGATAAAGGCCCTATACACGAACCCTTCGGCTCAAGTTAAAGTGAACGGTACCCTGTCTGAGCCGATTTACATCCGTAACGGCACCCGTCAGGGCTGCCCACTCTCACCCCTCCTGTTCATCCTCTCCCTCGAGCCCTTTATCCGTACAATCAACCTACACCATTCCATTGGGGGAATCGTGGTGGGGGGCAGAGAACACAAGATTGCAGCCTACGCGGATGATCTTTTGTTTTTTGTATCTCTCCCATCTATATCGATCCCTAACTTGCTGGCCATGTTTGAAATTTATGGTTTTATGTCTAATATGCTGATCAATTACCACAAATCTGAAGCCCTAAATCTCACCTTATCCACACAACAGGCGAGTAATGTCCAACAGAATTGCACGTTTAAGTGGACCACGTCTAGCATACAGTATCTAGGCGTGCGACTCACCCAGCATCCCAAAAATTTATTCGAACACAACTACCCCCCTCTCCTTGCCTCCATCACGAAGGAACTACAAGGCTGGATGCCCCGTTTTTTCTCCTGGTTCGGCCGGGCCGCCATCATCAAAATGGTAACCCTGCCGAAGCTCCTCTATCTCATGCAGGCGCTCCCTATTGCGATTCACTCCTATTTCTTTCGTAAGCTACGCTCGCTCCAGATTCAATTTATCTGGAATGGCAAACATCCCCGGGTACATTTTGATACAATGTCCAAATCCAAATCCTATGGTGGTATGGGACTACCCAATTTCAGGCAATACTACTGGGCTGTCCATCTATCTAGAATTATAGATTGGAATTGCCATGGCCAGTCAAAAGATTGGATACAAGTCGAAAACTCGTTTTTCACAGGTCCATTGGCGTGTGCCCCCTGGATTCCGGCCGCGTCTTGCCCCAAAACTTTGATGGCTCACCCCCTCATAGGCTCCACACTGAGAACATTTCACGCTATTGCTCTTAACTGTGACATCTCTTCCTCTCCCGGCCCTTTGACACCATTAGCACACAATCCAGAGTTCGCACCGGGCCTAGACAATCCCCTACTCCTGAAGGACTCACGAGACCCTGTGCTAGCCAAAGACTGCTTTGTAGATGGTGTTTTTAAACAATTATCTGACTTCACACAAATCACATCTGACCAGAAAATGTCCCTATGGTCCTACTTTCAAGCTCGCAGCTACCTTACCTCACGCAACAGGAGGCCCCTAGTGAGTAGGCCTCTGAGTGACTTTGAACAGTGTTGTTACCTGGGGGAGCGGGTTGAGAAATCTATCTCCCAGACCTATGCTTGGCTACAGAAACCCGCTGATACAGGGCAGGACAGGTTCAGGGGGAGGTGGAGCTCCTCGTTAAACACTTCTATTTCGGAGACCCAATGGAAACGAGCTTGCACTCTTGCACGCTAGTGCTCACTAAGCACGAAACTTCAGGAAACCGCCTACAAACTTCTCACACAGTGGTATGCTACACCTGATAAAATTAAGAGATGGTATCCTGCCTCCGATGATACCTGTTGGAGATGTGGTCTCGAGAAAGGTACTTCAATCCACATATGGTGGTCCTGTCCGCACATCTCCGCCTTCTGGCAACAAATTCAATCCTTGTGCTTGTCCATTGTAGATAAGGGGGTCACCCTCTCTCCTGAACTCTGCCTACTGCACCTCAGTCCAACACCACTCCTACAATACAAGAATTCATTGCTCATTCATCTGATCAATGCAGCCAGATCCCTCATACCCGTGCATTGGAAATCCGCCAATATTCCATCGACCTCAGATTGGCTTAGGAAGGTTTCAGAAATCTGTGAAATGGAAAGAGTAAGCGCACTTGCCAACGACAGAATTCCTGGGTTTCTCTCTCGTTGGGACCCTTGGCTTAAATTCCAGTCTTCTCAACAACCCGATCAGCCTTCCCCGGCGCCTCCCTGAGTCGGCCGAACCCCCCCACCACCCCCTCTTTCCTCTTACTCTTCCTGATCTCTTTCTTATCCATCTGCTACTACTTTATTTCCAACTACTATTCTCCTCTAGTATCTCAACTCTGATGTACCTCCTCAGCCCAGCTTCTAGCTGGTCTGGTGCTGCTCCTCGATCTTTGCGTACGAGGATTTCTCCGTCTGCTAATCCGCTGACCTTGCATGATTATCTGACGAAGAACTTGTGTCCTGAGGATAATTATTCTTGAGAAATTGTTTTCTATTAGTAAGTTTTTTTTTTTTTTTTTTTTATTACTCATGGTCCAGATCCGATATCACAAGAACCTATACTAGATACTCTGTCCGCCCATAGGATCTCTTGACCTATATGTGAAGTTTTTCTAATTTGCTGATGCACTATTCTGTTATGTCATTAAGTTGTACATTTGTTTATTGATTGCTCTATCTCTAAGCATCGTTAGCATATCCAAGCTGTATGTTGCAATAACTTCTGCACTATCATGACATGTGTGTCCCTCAATTACAGTATGTTTTCTTCATTGTTATGTACCACATGTTTTCAATAAACTTGATTGTTAAAAAAAAAAAAAAAAAATATATATTGTAGTTCAAATATGTATTCCTTACATTAAATGTTATGTTTTTTTTTATCTGCTAGGCTAATTAGCTGAATTGTTTCTTTTAATTCTGCTATTACAATTACATGAAATCTATCTGTACTATGGCCTAATCACTGTGAGCATTAACAAGTGGCTGTGTAAAGACATAATCCCTGACATTATTACTTGCTGCCTGGACAGAAAAGCCTCCATCTTCCTCTTACAAAGATTATGTACTAAGAGAAATATTTAGGTTGATGTTGCTGATTTTTCTTCTTTGTCTGCTTGCCACATTAACTTACCGGCTATAACAATTTTTCTGTCATTGACTTGGGTCAGTTCTGAGTTCACTTTTGTTGCATATTATTCCTGGTTTAGTGATTTTATAAATATTGAATCAAGAGACAAAATAGCAGAATGTAGTTTGCAGTAGCAGCTAATATATCTCTCCCAAGACAGAGTTCCCCCAACTGTGGTGGCTAATACCAGCATTAGTTTTATTAATTACAAAACAAAAATGTGGTTTAGTCTGATTCCACCTGAAAATGTCTTGTAACGCGCAAATACATGTAAGATGTATATGAAGTATTTTTTTTTATTCTGGTTAGAGAGTATGAGATGGTTGAGGTTAAGGTTAACATTTGGGTCTGTGTACCATTGAGGAGTATTCCTCTTACTTCCTGTCCCAGAGAGATGGAGGCTATGCCCTCCTAGACTTTTAGTAGTAGAACAGGTTTCCCCCTTTGAAGATTTCCCCTTTACTTTCTGAAATCCAAAAAGGTTGGATTTCACCTTACATTCTGTATCAAAAACAATGGTTAATGGCACCAATAGTGTGGGTGAATCTCCCAAACAGCAATAAAAGCCATATAGAAGTTCTAATCCTTCCACATTCTAAGCAAAAAAAAAAAAAAGGTTTGAGGCTTACAATATTAATAATCATAATAATAACATACCATTTCATTTATTTGTTACTTTTTATCAAAGTGATAAAGAAATTTGATTTAATTAAATTTAATAAATTTGATTTAAGGTCCACATAGGATAATAACAGTAGCATGTTAGACCATTTTAAACATTATCAGCATGTAACACTGCATATCATTACATGTTCAATATTTACTAAGACATTAACCTATAAAATGATCACATCGTAAAGTTGACCTAATGTCAGAAAGTGGCTTTCCCACTTTGCTGCCCCTTTTTTTACTACTTGTGACCTGGAGTATTCAACTGCTTGATTTTTGTTGTACAAAAATTTTCTTAGGCTTTCCAAGTTTTACAGTAGAAAAAAAGGCGTAAAATGCAGTCAAAGGTACAGGCAATGGGCACAAATACTGGGAAAAGAAAGGCACACTGTATCAATGGTTGCAAGGGAATGATTGCCCATATTAATGAGGTTGGAGGTAAAAATAATACTGTACCCAACAGTTTGTATAAGAATCTCAGTTGAGAAAATCAGTATGATGCATCAGGAGAAGGGGGCTGCTCTCCACTGACAATAGTCAAAAACACAATGTGCCACAATGTGCAAGAAAATGGGGGACCACCCCCCCCCCAAAAAAAAATGGGGGGATTAGAAGAGGTGAGAGTAGTTAAAGAGGAGACTTGCCTGGGAAGAAGGAGGAAAGAGGAAGAAAGAGGATAACAGAAGGAGGGGAAGGGTCTCTCCCACAAGGTTCAGCCAGAGCATTGTGCCAGCAAGTTGCTAAACAAGGTAAAATTGAGAGCAAGGACCTGTTTTTGGCCACCTGGGTATTATAGATGATTTAAGGATGCCAAACTTTGTGACAGTTGACGTAGGTATACTGTAGAATGGAGGTGAGCTTCTTGTGCACCATCCTGCCCATGAGCCTCTGCTGAACGTCATCAAAATTCAGAAATGGTTGTTTCCATGCTCTAGCCAGGGTTTGCTGGGCAGCTAGGAATACAAACTCCACCAGCTTCCTCTGGTTCCTAGCCATTGAGGGATAGGGTCAACTGCTTGATTTTTGTTCAGCACAATGCTAGTGAAAGCACATTTTTATAGCAGCTTTTAAGAATCTGCTTGCTTACGCCTATATACTGTACTTTATACTGTATATACAGTACATATAACAAGTTGATTTTACTCTGCAAACAAATAGTAAAAATACATACCATTAAATTCAGCAAGAGTTTGCAAAGCATTATCATGACTTCTGAAAATGTTGTGAATGCCAATGAAAACAACAATGGGCTTTTCCACTATTTGCCTCTATTGAAGTTAGCCTATTCTGTTCTACTATTTTAAAATATGACAAGCAAACTCATTACATATCAATCTGTTTATACTAGTAAATATGATTGTTTATATTTAACATGAAAATAGTTTCAGAATTTAGTTATGAACCTAGGGGGCTTTACAGACTCTGAGAAGTTAATTTACTAAAACTACAGGGGGTGAATTCTTGTGCAGCTCTGCACCAATCAGCTGCTAGTTTTTTTTTTTTTTTTTTTTTTTATCAAAGCTTAATTAAACAAGCTAAAGTTAGAAATTGATTGGCTACCATGCACACCTGCACCAGATTTTGCACTTTCCAGTTTTAGTAAATCAACCCCTGATAGTCAAATCAGGAGCACTGCAAATTATCTGTAGAATGAGCAAATCTTCTTGGACTATAAAAAATTGCAGTTTGCCAATTCACCAATTTGTATGCTTTTATACTGATCGGATCACTAGCTGTTTTCAGAAAATTACAGGTACAGGTTTGTAAATATTTTACCTCTTAAGCCCTGTTTAGACCTGAGCGTTTTTCAGCTTGTAAAACGCTCATCTTCAAAGTTCCAAAATGGCCAACAAACAAAATCCCATTTATTTCAATGGCCCCTGTTCACATTGTCACCTGAAGCAAAACACTTGAAGCTCAAAAAAGTACATGAGCTTCTTTTTTGGCAGATTACAAGCATTTTTGGTCAGATGTCAATGCCTGCCTCCAAACACCTGCAAAAAACGCCTCCAAAAAAGCCAGAAAAAAACGCCAGAAAATGATACGCTCAGGTTTGAATAGAGCCTTAGTTCAAATAGCATGCTATAGCAACCATTCAGCAACCATATCTATTTTTTTTTTTAAACAGCTGATTTTGGATTGGTTTCTATATAAAAAAAATATAACTGTTCCTTATACTTACTGGTTACACCAAACACTCATTTTATTATCCATAAATGGCCAACTACATTAGCTGCAACATTTTGATCCAAAAGAAAGCACCTGAACACATGACTGCTCTATATGCAAACATGTGAGTAATCAAGTAGAAGCATGGAGTAGGTCACTGCACATACATAAGTCAAATCTATGAAAATGCCATGAATGTTATCATATAGCATAATAGCTAATTAGAATATGCCCATTTATACAAATCTTCCCACATGGAATTAAAAAATGTCAGGATGATAGCTTTTCTGAAAATTCTATTTTACAGTGACCTCAAACTTTCTTACCTTAGTGTCAAAGTCTTGAAGAAATATTACTATAGCAGTAACTTTCAGTAATTTCACACTATGTTGTAATAAGAAAAACAACTAATTTTGCACAGAACTAATTAAACTTACACTAAATTAGCATTGCGATTCTGTTCCAAAGATAGTGTTTGATATTAGTGCTTTCAATCCATTTCTTACATTTTTTTTATTTTAAGTATTATATATTTGCATATAATTATTTTACAGGTTTTCAGGTAATTTGCCTTAGAACATTCAAGCTATTTTATACTGCTTGATTAAGTTTTTGTTCAGCGAGACGTTAAGTAAAAGCACATTCCCCCTCCCCCTATAGTAGCTTTTTTAAGTAACTGCTTAATGGTAATAGGATTAAAATCATTAAGCAGTGACAGAAGTGTGGCTAACATGCTAGTTAAGTTGTCTATTAAATTACTTGGTCTGGTGTTTTGCCCTGAAACCTTTAATGGTCTTAATTTTCCTACAGGAATACACAATGGATGTTTTTTTCCGGCAGACATGGATTGACGAACGGCTAAAATTTGATGGTCCTACAGAAATACTTAGGTTAAATAATTTAATGGTCAGTAAGATTTGGACACCAGATACTTTTTTCAGAAATGGGAAAAGGTCAATCTCTCATAATATGACGACACCCAATAAACTGTTCCGAATTATGCAGAATGGAACAATCCTCTATACTATGAGGTAAGAGAGGGTATTACCCTAAACATTAAATGTGTTATAGAACTTGGTTACAAATTGCCAAGTACCTAAAACCCATCAAATGCTTGCACATTTTTTTTGACATTATCACATTCAACATACCAAATCACCCTTAAATGTCATCACAGTCTCTCATGTCTTTAAACTTCAGTTGACCTTGATAATTAGTGTAATAAGCCAGAGCAAAAATAGGTCAGCTGGAATGACTTTGGATATTATGGACCTCCCATTTAATTAATATTCCAAAGTAGAGTGTTTGTGCACTTTGTGAGTCTAAATAATACTGATAGTTGGCTTAGACTTAATCACAAAGTGATATAACCCCATAGGGACTTTGCAATGCAGCCTGCAATTAAAATGTAATCTGATGCAGAAAAAAAAAAAAAAACTGTATGCAACATTATTTAACATTCAGTCCAGTGTGACATCATCCAAAAACTTTTTAAAAATGTATCAAATGCAGTTTAGTGCAATTAACTTGTCTGTCTGGATACAATTGGTATAAATAACCTACTATTAATTTATCTGTGTGCTGAAATACAAGTATCTCTAACTCAGTTTTTAATCTGAAGAAAATACTGTACCTCTAGCTAATCCCTAGTTGCTTTACCCAATTTTAGGGCTCTTTCACACGGAGCGGACCGTATTGCGATCCGCTCCGGCACTTTTTTTTTTTTTTTCACAGACACAGGTGACAGTTGTGTCATCCGCTCCGTATGTCCGCATATCATCCCATCCATTTGCGGATGATATACGGACATAATGTATGTCTATGGGCATTGAGGATGTCAGCGGATGACACCGCTGACATCCGATTTTTCATCCGTTCCGTTTTTTAAACAGAAAAAAATAGGGTTCTGTTCCGTTCCAAAAAATGGAACAGAACTGAAAGGACGAAAATCGTATGTCAGCAGATGGTCATCTGCTGACATCCGCAATCCCATAGACATTCATTATGTCTATATATCACCCGCAAACGGATGGGGTGATTTACGGACATACGGAACGTCCGTGTGAAAGAGCCCTTACTGTTATCTTTCAATACTATTAGGCCAGTAGCACAGAAGCATAAAAATTTACTGATGTTTACTCAGTAACTTGTTGACAGAAAGTCCATGAGTTAATGAAAACTGTGTTTAACTGCTTCTGGGCCACCCACTGCAGTTTTACTGTGGCAGGCAGCCCCTCCTGCGCGAACCAATGTAGATATATGTCGGTAGCACGCCTGCAGCTAGGGGGTGAGCATGCGCCGCCGGCGGGAGCATGCCGGCGTGCTCCCGTCTCCACTCATCAGTGGAGGCTCTGATTGCCGCCTGCCACCCATGATCGATCCCCGCTGAGAGAGAAGAACAGTCAGCTGTTGTAAATGTAAATCTCTTGCATGTACTGTGCTGCTAGACTTAAAGGCTAAGTTCATCTTTTTTTTTTTCAAAATTCCAGCCTCCCTATGTTCCAATATACCAATAATGACAATAATAGTGCTGAGGCAATTAAGTAGGTGTGAACATGAACAGGTTTGTCATGTCCATATTACATATTCAAAAAAGATTGTGAGCAATAGTGCATTAACACCCCTCATGGAATATGATGACAGACCCATACAGTAAAAAAATATATATTTTTTAGAATACAGTTTTGATAAAAATGAATAAAAGGATATGGACATACAAAGTTTAGTAAAATACATATTGTTAACAAATAACTTTTACATCAATATACGATATGGATAACATACGACTATTGAAAGCATGCCAGTATGTCTACTAACATACATATGTGAAAACACCTGACATGTTTCGGACTGTTAATGTATTAATTGATTTTGCAATGGCTAAACTTATTTATCTTTTTTTGGCCCTTCCTCAAGTGGTATTGGTACCCTTAAGGGGCCACCTATACCTACTGTTAAAGAATATAGAGACTAAAAATATATATATATATATATATATATATATATATATATATTATTTTTTTTTTTTTCATTATTTAAGCATACTGACAACCATTTCGCCTGTTTAGGCAAAGTTTGGGCATTAGAATGCCTAATATACTTAACATTTATTTTCAAATATTCAAGTTTTGGATTTTTTTCTGAATTCTCTTTTCTATTACCGTATATATTTTTTGTACCATAGATAATATTCTTGCCTGATGGTTTTGTGGTTGTGTGGATGTATCATCCACCCCATGTCCTTGTGATTGTGACCCTGCTCTCCCTGGTGCCTGTTGGCCGGTGACTGTGGGTGACTCCTCAGCATGTAAACCCCCTTTGGCATCAATGATCATACATTTAGCCTCAATGTGCAAATCTAGGTTTTTGATTATGTAAATACAATGCAGCCTGTATAATTTATATGTTTATACATTTATGACTAATATAAAATGTTTGTTTAATATACTCATTGTATAACATAATTGGGCTGCAATTCTGCAACTGATGGGTTATATTCCTATGTTTTAGAAGATACCATTACGCAGTTTCTCACCTCAGAAGAATAACTCTACATTAATAGTCCAAAACATGTCAGGTGTTTTCACATATGTATGGTACTAGACATAACGGCACTCTTTCAATAGTCGTATGTTATCCATATTGTGTATTGATGAAACGGTTATTTGTTAACATTATATAGTGGACCAACTAAACTTTGTTTGTCCATATCCTTTTATCTTTTTTTACCAACTTTGATTAGACTGTATTCTAATCAAAATATGTTTTTTACTGTACGGGTCTGTCGTCATAGTCCATGAGGGGTGTTGGTGCACTATTGCTCACAATCTGATTCCCATATACAAATAATGTACCTCTGTTGCCAAAAAGAAAAAGATTTCCCTGTATTCAAGGGCAAGCCTTACCTCAGCCTTTACTTTTTCCAATAAAAAAATCTTGATTACTTCCTTCTATCTGCCCCTTAGGACAAGGAAGTTCCTGCTATCTGCCCCTTAGGACAAGGAAGTTGTTGAGCAGCTAACCTTATTAACAAACTGCCATTGACTGTTTTGTACCTTCTTCTTGCATAGAATGTTCATTTGGCAGCATGTGCAGGAGCTTAGCGATCACAGAACAGCCGTTGTTGGACAGAGCTTGAGTATTGAAAACAGGAGAAGTGTGTCCCTGTTCTATGGATGCATCATACATACTAGGGGAGTAAAACTGAGGGAATCCATAGCGGAGAAGTATCTGGGTGTTCTGGTAGATCATAAGCTTATTAATGGTATGCAATGGCAAGCTGCAGTTTCCAAAGCAACAAAAAACTTTTCTTGCATTAACAGAGGCATGGACTCCAGAGAGAGTGATATCATTTTGACCCTGTACAAATCATTAGTAAGACCTCATCTGGAATATGCATTTCAGTTTTGGGCACCAGTTCTCAAAAAGGATATCAGGGAACCGGAGAAAGTGCAGAGAAGGGCAACCAAATTGATAAGAGGCATGGAGGAGCTCAGCTATGAGAAAAGATCATAGGAACTGAATTTATTCTCTCCTGAGAAGAGGAAATTAAGGGGATATGTATAAATACATAAGGGGTCCATATAGTGAACTTGGGGTTGAGTTATTCACTTTAAGGTCCACACAGAGGACGGGGGGGCTCTTTACGTCTAGAGGAAAACAGATTTCATCTCCAAATATGGGAAGGTATATTTACCAAAAGAGCTGTGAAAATGTGGAATAGACTCCCTCCAGAGGTGGTTCTGGCTTGTTCACTAGATTGCTTTAAAAAAGAGGCCTGGATTCTTTCCTAGGTGTACATATTATAAATGGGTACTAATATTTATAGGTAAAGTTGATCCATGGAATATCCAATTGCCTCTCGGGGGAATGGAAGGAATTTTTTTCCTTTTCCCCTGCTGTAGCAAACTGGATCAACTGCGGGTATAGGATTGTGTATATGGGATTGTATGGTTGGTTTTTTTATATACTGTTTTTTGTTTTTTATTGGTTGAGCCAGATGGTCTTTTTTGAACCTGACTAACTATGTAACTATGTTCCTGAATGTCTGTAAATCTCACTATACACTATAGAATCTGACAATACAATCTCCTTTAGATCTACCCTCATCTATGTGGTGCAAAGGCATGCCTGATTGGATACAGAGTGATTAGTTGAGTCCACTTAATATATAGTTTTGGTAAATCTAAAGGATATTGCATAGAGTTTGTACAATCAGATTGTATGGTGTATGGCCACTTATATACACATACAATTAACTAATTGTACTTTTGGTGCCATTATTTGTTAACGGCACCCCAAATATGGTAGCAAATGCGAGTGAAAAAATGTGCAACAAATGTAAGGCAAAAAAATCTGCAAACCGCAACACACCAAAATGTCCCATGAGCTACTTTGCTGCATTTGTTATCAGTAGGGCAGCCCCTTAAAGCCCATTGTGTATTTACACACTCCTATTCTCTGAGCTGGTCCTGGATTACTAGAACATTGACAGCTGAATGTCTCCCTCCCATGTACTTGTAAAAATCGGGCTGTACACTATACAATCTGATTGTACATTCTCTGTACAATTTCTTTTAGATTTACAACAACTGTGTAATAAGAGAACCCACTTAAACAAACCATTCGATTGTTATCAAATCAGGCAGGCCCTTGCACTACATAGTTGAAGATAGATATAAATTAGATTTTACATCCAGATTGTATGATGTATGGCCACCTTAAAGGAAGAAGTAGGAAAGCAAGTGGCAACAAAAAGAGTTGGTGATAACGGAGTTGTGGTCCAGAGTAGTAAACATGCTTTATTCTGTGATGCATAGGGTAGTGAATGATGGGATATGAAGTTTCCCAGAAGGTCACATTATAAGCCAGCTCCCAGAAAGCATTTTTAAAAAGTTGAACAGAGAGGAGAAAATTCAAAGATTCCATGGACAAGGTAAGTGAGAGATAAGCACACTGGGATGGTTTGGGCAGAAAAGACATAAGCAAAGGCTTCAATTTATTATGAGAAGTGAAATTCTGCGTGAGAAGGTGAACTTGGCCTTTAATTCACCTTACTTTCCCCATATGTAGACACTGAACCGGCCATAAGAAAGCACATTTTGCAACTAATATGTAAGGTGGCACACTGTAATTAACACATTTCTGACATCAAATGAATGCAACTGTTTCAATCTAAGTCTTTAAAATGTTTGATTGTACATAAATTTGCATTGGCAAAAAAAAACAAAAACTTCAATGCATAATTTAATATTTGCAGAACACAAAACAATGTAAAACATAATATAAAGTGTTACTGTGATATAGTGTGTTAAAATGTGTATAGTGTGCATACAATGATATACTGTGTTAAAATGCCATAGTATCTTTATTTCAGATTGACAATTAAAGCAGAGTGTCCTATGAGGTTAATGAATTTTCCTATGGATGGACATGCATGCCCGCTGAAGTTTGGCAGCTGTATGTAGAATTAATTTACTATATTTTTTATGGAAACATATCATGATGTGAATGTTTGTTAATAAACATTAGTTGCTTTATTGGATTACATGGTAATAGTTTTATGTGAGTAGTCATGTTGCTGTTCTGAAGAAGTTAGTACATGTAGCTGTAGGCATCTTTCAGGGAATGTTTAGAACACAGTGATTTCCTTACTGTCTTACAAGCTAATGAACTAGGCCATTCCTCTGTAATAGCAGATGTCTTGTAAGAAGGTTATGCCAACTTTGCCTGCCATTTCTGTCACTGTACAAATACTTTTGCGCAAACCAATCAAAATATGCTTATTGTGATTTTTTTTTTACCAAAAATATGTAGCAGAAAACAAATTGGCCTAAAATTTAAAAAAAATGTATTTTTATTTTATTTTTTTGAGAATGTTATATAGCAGAACGTGAAAAATATTATTATTTTTTTTTAAAATTGTCGCACTTTTTTTGTTTATAGCGCAAAAATAAAAATCACACAGGTTATCAAATACCACCAAAAGAAAGCTCTATTTGTGGGAAAAAAATACATCAACTTTATTTGGATGCAGTGTCGTAGGACCGTGCAATTGTCGGTTAAAGTAATGCAGTGCCAAATCGCAAAATAGGGCCTGGCCAGGAAGGGGGAAAATCCTTCCGGGCTTAAAGTGGTTAAAGGCGTTATTCATTTTGTTTGCATGTGGATGGATGCATATCACATTTTTTAAAACAAATGTATCTTCAACTGTCCTTATCCGCTATATCAGTTTTACTGCTACTGGGTGGCCGTGCTGTGCAGGATCACAAATATATATATATATATATATACATGATCCTGCACTTCCTGTTATTGGGTGTTAGTGTGCGCTGCCGTCGGCTCGCTCCAGACTTTATTCCGTATAGCGGGAGCGGATCAGCAGGTCCCGCGGACCCAATGTCCTTCGGCACCCTCTAATCATTCTGTACACAGGCAGAACTGCAATCAACAAAAAAAGTAAACAAAAAAAGGTGTCTCTGCGCTATAGATGATCAAAAACCCAAAGTGCTGCTGCTCAAAAATTCTAATATTTTAAATGATAAAGGTGATATTTCACAGCACAAAAAGGGTATGGAATAACAAATGTACAATAATAAATATACTGATAAAACTGAGTAAAAAATAACTAAATAAAACACTCCTACTAATATATCATTCACCCCTAAGGTGCATACAAAAAAGTGCCATTGGAGTGTGCATAAAATACATAGTGCAAATGTGCTTTTAAATGTGCAAATATGCTTAATCACATGCGCATTAAAGCAATATAATATAATAATACTGACGAATACCCAAATAAAGTCCAAAAAAATAATAAAGTCCACAAAAATGAATAATAATATTAACAGCAAGTAGCCAGTGAAAGTGTCCAAAAGTGCTTGAGTGCTAAAAATTAAAAAAAAGACAAATCCGTGCCAACAATCAGGTGCAGTTTTGGGAAGATCCACCCCCTTTGAATGTTCCACTTACTAGACTAATTGGACCCCTTAGCAGTACTGCATGAGGGTCAGACAAGTTAAATCCGGTGTGGATGTGGAATTTGTGCGCCTCCCACTGTCCGAGGGGGCTGGAATCCGGGGTATCGTTTTCCGAAAAGTAAAGAGACAGTACATTGCGAAGCTTTGCTGTCACCGCCTGGTCCTTCAGCAAAGAGGGGTTCATACGCCAAGATTTGCGTCTGGTGTCCAAAAGCGGGAATGTGATGGTCATTGTAATGGGATTGTGGTCCAAAAGAACCCACAGTTCGATGGTGGCCGAGGTCAGCATCGGTATGTCAGCCTGAGAAAGGAAGAAATAATCAATTCTGGAGAATTTGCCATGTGGCACAGAGAAAAACGTGTAATCTCTCGCCTCAGGGTTCAACAACCTCCAGGAATCATGAAGTCTCAAAGCCTGTAACTGGATAGCAATTTGGCGCAGTGCCCGCCAGTGCGCCAGTGGAGGAGTCCAGGAGGGGTTGCAGGGGGGCATTGAAATCTCCCCCAAGTATCAGCAACCCAGAAGCAAATTCGAGCAGCTCTTTGCAAAAAGACCTGAAGAAAGGTACCTGTTTGCTGTTAGGGGCATATATATTTGCAAAGGTGACCGGACGGGAATTCAAGCTTCCCCACTAGGTAGGCCAGTACCACCAAACCTGCCTAAGAGCTATGTGTGGGGGGGAAAGTATACAATTGTATAAGGGGTCAACAGTAACCAAAGGATACTGTTGTGGTGGAGAGTAGGTAAGACGAACGGTCCCAAAACATTTAGAGACCCATGCACTATAGGGGGGAGGGCAAATGAAGCCAAAGTAACATAGGGTGGCAACATCAAGCTGGCTAAAACTTACCAGAACCGGAAGATAGGGCCACAACTGTAAATCCTGAAAATAACATTCTGTAATAAAGAAAAAGAATCATGAAAAACAATAATAAAGACACACACCCGCCCCTGATAGCAAATGCTAGCCAACACATAAACAGGGCAGGTCCCCAATGTTAGCTCTGTAAGGAGCCTCGTAAGGCACCATCAGTAGGTTAAGCAAACATGACATATAAAGCCCATAGAGCATAAAGCGTAACCCGCATATAAAGCATCTCGAAGAGGGAGAAAATTACTGAGGGTGTACTTGAGCATGAGAACGCTCGCTTAGGTCTGCCTCGAGCCAAAGCAGGCCGAGGGCAGTCAGCCTACCCAAGTCCGCCCCCCACCCCCACCCCAAAAACCTAGATAGCCAAGGGCCCATGCATGTTTACATAAAGGGGTCATAAGACGCAGGAGGGAAAGGAAGAGGGGGAGAAGAGGGGGGGGGGGAGAGGGGGGGGAGGAGGGGGGAAAGGAGGAGGGGGAGGAGGAGGGGGGATAGGAAGAGGGGGCAGAGAAGGAGGGGGAAGGAGGGAGGGAAAGGAGAGGGGGGAAGGGAAGGGGAGAGGGGAAAATATATTTACACAAGGACAGATAGACAAGCAGGGGGGAGGAAGGAACAGGAAGAGGAACAGGCATTTATGAATAACCTACAGTACTCCCCTCACAGGGAACAGTTTGTATGCTGAGAAATCAACAGTAAATCCACTTTACCTCCGGACCCACCCCCCCCCCCTCCCCAGACCAAGCATAATATGCCAAAGGCACTCAAGTGAGCATGCAAAAAAAACCAAAAATAACATAAAACAACAGAAGAGTATCATCCAACACAGCTACTAAGACCCACTGCCCCCCCCCAGCCCCCCGGAGGGCAGCATAACTGCAAGCAAGTCATCAAGGTGCTTATGTGGAGCAGATGCCAAGCCAGAGGCCGCTTGGTAGACGACCATGTCCTTCGACTTAGGAAGCAGGCAGGAGAATAAGGCCCGTAGATTTAGATAGCCGTAGATTTCTCTGCATCGCTCAGCCTGGACATGACCGATCTGAGCTCGGCTGTGAGCTCAGTGATTGCGGCTCCCAAAGTGAGCTTTATGTGCGCTGCTACATTTTGGTGGTCCTGTAGGCTTGGGAGAGGAGTCGCCAGCGTGGATGTGGAGGCGGCAGGCGTTGGAAATTCGGTGCAGTCGGCGGTGGGGCCTAGCGCGGGAGAGGGGGAAGCCGCGCGGCGCTCCGACACCTGTGTCTGGAACAGAGCTGGGATGTTGCCAGAAAGTTGGGTTCCCGGGTCAGGCAGTGCCCGGCTTGCTGAGGCACTGCGGCCGGTCCGAACCATGTTGAGATAGCCAGAAGTTGCCAAAAAAGCAAGTTTTTGTCCCCCAGTGCAACTTGATCAAGCGGCCATCTTGATCCGGTGCCTGACCAAGCCCCCAAGATTTTAGGATCATTTTATGTTCTAGTCTTATGATGGCTTATGCAGCTATTAACAACTTTTTTTTTATTTTTTTTTATTTTCCACACTCCTGTGTTTGGAGTCACTTTTAGCTGCAGCAAACCAGATAATTTATATTTTAATTTTATCAATATTTGTTGTGCCGGTGACACCTATACAATATAATAAAATGTTCTATTTTAGCAATCCTAAGATGTGGTAGATTATTTTTTTTTCCCCTTTCAGGCTTTATTTCCTTTGTGTTCACCAGCTGATTCTGCCAGTAACATTCTTCCTGCATTAGGTTGACAATGCACACGTATTGTTCTGTATATATGGAGTAGTAGCATTGCTATCCTAGGAAAGAACACAAAGTCCTCTCCTTCGCCTTCCCTCTCCATAGCATAGGGTGTGTGTTAGTCCACAGGAATAGCTGGAATCAATGTAATAGATTAAAATGCAGCACATACAAAAAGCACAGGATGTTATCAGCTGACAAGATTTCTGACATTTCTATAACATTGAATTGAGAATGCAGGTTATTGCCTTATGATACAGCAAGGCCAGCTCATTGCAAAAATCTTGAAACTGTAACTGAATTACATTTTTCTGTTATTCAGTTGTAATGCTTTTCTTAGCACCCCCTCCCCCCCATACACACACCTTATCTTCCCTCTTCCCCTTCAGGAATTGGAATATGAGGAAGAAATATAGTTTAGCATTGCTACTCATTTGCCAGGGTAATGTTTTATGTTTATTCTTTTTCTCTGTTCTGACTTAAATTAAACAGATGCATATCCAAAAAGTGAAATTGTTTATACGTGGAAGAAAGGACCTTTATACTCAGTTGAGGTACCAGAAGAATCTTCAAGTCTTCTCCAATATGATCTTGTTGGGCAAACAGTTTCAAGTGAAACAATGAAATCTAATACAGGTAATCCACTATATTTTTTTTTAGAGTTGTGTGGCCATTTTATTTAAAAAATTATTTTTATAGACAGATTTCTTATATGAATGGATCTATTTGATTTCCTTTAAGGCATGTTTACTTTGTTTCTAAACATGATTTAATTTTAAAGAGGTTTATTTACTAAAGGCATATAAACTTTGTTGCACTCTGCAAGAGCAGTTGCTCCAGTGCTTAGTAAATGAGCAGAGGCTAAGTTCCATCATCCAAACTTGTGCAAGTAAAAATGCTGTTTTTTTTTTTTTTTTTTTCTTGCACGTGATTGATATTCTTTACAAAGTAAGGCTTCACCTAATTTTCTAAGCTCTGGAACAACTGCACTTTGCAAACTTGCACAGTCCATTTGAGTTTACATGATCAACCCCAAAATGTTCATTCTTACTAGAAACCACATTTAGTGCCCGTTAACATACGAGCGAAGCTACTTCGCACCGCGACCTCGGAGCGGCCGCCACGGACTTCATAACATTGAAGTCTATGGCGGTCGCCTCCTGGTCTCCCCAAAGAAGCTTCGGACCCTTTTTCTAAGTGTCGCTCCTATTAGAACGGGTCCGCAGCTTCCCTATGGGAGGCGACCTACGGCGCCTCACAGGTCGCCTTAGTGTGAACGGGGGCTTATTCTTGTATATTATCTATACATATATCATGTTAGAATGTTACCATAATATTTATGTCACTTGATATTTCCACTGTGCATAACATACGAATGTCATAAGGATAAATTACTAATGTAGTTGTTGAGGTATAGGAAGTTGATTCTTGGGTAGAGTTGAGCGGACACCTGGATGTCCGTGTTCGGCGGGTTCGGCCGAACTTTAAAAAAAAGTCCGGGTCCGTGTCCCGGACTTTTGCCGAACTTTTCCCGGACACCGAACCCCATTGAAGTCAATGGGGACCCGAACTTTCAGGCACTAAAATGGCTCTAAAACACCAATGGAAAGGGCTAGAGTGCTGCAAATGGCAGCAAAACGTTGTTAAGAGCATGGCAAGCGCTCTGCAAACAAATGTGGATAGGGAAATAACTTAAAACAAAAAAAAAAACAGAAAAATAAAACAATGTTCTTCATCTCTGAAGGACGAGGCCCATATGGAGTAGGAGGGAGGTTGAGGTGGTGGTGGATGTGGCGGTGTCATAGGCATGCGCACAGGGTGTGCCGGGTGTACCTGGGCACACCCTAATCACCTAGGGCACATTAGCATTATCGCTCTGTTTGCCAGTGAGGAGATGGGAAAGATCTCCCTCGGACCTGCTCTGCTCTATTTCACTTTGCCAGCAGGGAGAGTAATGTATCAGGGACATGTACATGTAGGCAAACACATGCATGTGTATTTAAACTTTGGGGTGCACACCCTAATGCAATAGGCTGCGCACACCTATGGGCGGTGTAGGTGGAAGCGGCGGTGGAGGAGGACCAGGGCCAGATTAAGAGCATCATGGGCTTGGTGCTGAGGATTTTGAAGGGCCTTAAGGGCCGTGCCTTGGCATGCACCCAGAGGAGGAAGGGTGCAGCCATGCATGCCTAATTCAACATGGGATGCTGTCTCTGAAGCTCATAAACACATCCATGCATCGGCAACTGTCCCTCCTTGTCCGGCCTTCGTGCTGTGGGGGGAGGTTCTGAGGGAGCTGCCTGGGGAAGCGAGCATAGAAGCCAGACTTCTGTGTTTACAAGTGACAGAAGAGCGGTAACAGTGAATATGGCCAACCCGGGGCCTATATAAAGGTAGGGGCCTGGAGCTGCAGCTCCAATAGCCCCTACCTTAATCTGGCCCTGAGGAGGACGAGGTAGCCAACACTGCTTCTTTTCACAAATTTTAAATGAGGGTACACCCCAAAAGAGTGAGAAAGAGCAAAAATGGAACAATGGGTGGGTAAGGTCGGTATCCATCGCTATTCTGCACAAGGTACGGAAAAGTCCCGTGGGATCCATGCCTGGTTCATTTTAATGAACGTGAGCTTGTCCACATTGTCTCTGGACAGGCGGCTGCGCTTGTCTGTGAAAACACCCCCAGCCGTGCTAAATACCCGTTCAGATAATACACTGGCTGCAGGGCACGCCAGCACCTCCAAGGTGTAAAGGGCAAGCTCAGGCCATGTGCCCAACTTGGAGACCCAGAAGTTGAAGGGGGCAGACCCCTCATTCAGTACGTCTAGGCGTGTGCACACATACTGCTCCACCATATTGGTGAAATGCTGCCTCCTGCTAAGACGTTCCATATGAGCTGCTGGTGCTGCTGCTGTTTGTTGTGGCGTGCTGACAAAGCTTTTCCACATTTCGGCCATGCTAACTCTGCCTTCTGAGGTGCTGGCGGTGCCCTGGTTGCGTTGGCGACCTCTTCCTCCTTCTCCTCCTCCTCCTCCTCCTCTGCCTTGTGCTTCCACTGTGGCCCCGCTGTCAGGTGGGAATGCCAGCAGCATGGCGTCTACCAGCGTGCGCTTGTACTCGCGCATCTTGCGATCGCGCTCCAGTGAGTGAATTAAGGACGGTACGTTGTCCTTGTAACGGGGATCCAGCAGCGTGGCCACCCAGTAATCAGCACAAGTTAGAATGTGGGCAACTCGGCGGTCGTTGTGGAGACACTGCAGCATGTAATCGCTCATGTGTGCCAGGCTGCCTAGAGGCAACGAAAGGCTGTCCTCTGTGGGAGGTGTATCGTCCGTGTCCTCTGTATCTCCCCAGCCACGCACCAGTGATGGCCATGAGCTGGCCTGGGTGCCACCCTGCTGTGAACATGGTTCCATCTCCTCCTCCAGCTCCTCCTCCTCATCCTCCAGAACTGTGCCCCTGCTGGACAATTGTGTCCCTGGCGTTTGTGTGTGCAGGAACCCACCCTCGGAGCCCCTTGCAAATGACTGCCCTGAAAGCCTTGGAAATGTTACCTCTTCATCCTCCTCCTCCTCCTCCTCCTCATCCTGTGCCACATCCTCTTCCATCATCGCCCGAATTGTTTTTTCAAGGAGGCATAGAAGTGGGATAGTTAAGCTGAGAACGGCGTCATCGGCACTGGCCATGTTGGCGGAGTACTCAAAACAGCGCAACAAGGCACACAGGTCTCGCATGGAGGCCCAGTTATTGGTGGTGAAGTGGTGCTGTTCCGCAGAGCGACTCATGCGTGCGTGCTGCAGCTGAAACTCCACTATGGCCTGCTGCTGCTCGCACAGTCTTTCCAGCATGTGCAAGTTGGAGTTCCACCTTGTGGGCACGTCACATATGAGGTGGTGAGCGGGAAGGCCGAAGTTACGCTGCAGCGCTGACAGGCGAGCAGCAGCAGGGTGAGAACGCCGAAAGTGCGCACAGACGGCCCGCACTTTCTGCAGCAGCTCTGACATATTGGGGTAGTTTTTAAGGAACCTCTGCACCACCAAATTCAGCACATGGGCCAGGCGAGGGATATGCGTCAAACCGGCTAGGCCCAGAGCTGCTATGAGATTTTGCCCGTTATCGCACACCACCAGGCCGGGCTTGAGGCTCGCTGGCAGCAACCACTCATTTGTCTGCTGTTCCATGCTCCTCCACAACTCCTGCGCGTTGTGTGGTTTGTCCCCCAAACAGGCAAGTTGTAAAACTGCCTGCTGTCGTTTACCCCTGGCCGTGCTGAAGTTGGTGGTGAAGGTGTTACGCTGTCCGGATGAGGAGGCGGTAGAGGATGAGGAAGTGGAGTAGGAGGAGTTAGGAACAGGAGGCAAACTGAAGCGCCCTGCAATCCTCGGTGGTGAAAGGACATGCGCCAAATTGCTATCCGCCTCAGGCCCATCCGCCACTGCATTTACCCAGTGTGCCGTTAGGGAGATATAACGCCCCTGACCGTGCTTACTGGTCCACGTATAGGTAGTTAGGTGGACCTTGCCAGAGATGGCGTTGCGCAGTGCACACCTGATTTTTTCCCCCATTTGGTTGTGCAGGGAAGGGATTGCTTGCCTGGAAAAGTAGTGGCGGCTGGGCACGACGTACTGTGGGACAGCCACCGACATAAGGTTTTTAAAACTGTGCGTCTCCACCAGACGGAATGACAGCATTTCAAAGGCCAAGAATTTTGAAATGCTGGCATTCAGGGCCAGGGATCGCGGGTGGGTAGGGGGGTACTTCCTCTTCCTCTCAAGTGTTTGGGAGATGGAAAGCTGAACGCTTCCACGGGACATTGTGGAGATGGTTGGTGACCCAGGTGGTGGTGTTGTTGACAGATCCTCTGTTTGCGGTGTGGCAGGTGCCGGTATCACTACAGATGAGGCTGGAGCGGCCGAGACTGCAGCAGAAGAGGAAGCAGGATGAGCCAGAGATGTTTCTTGGTTTTGAAGGTGTCTACTCCACTGCAGCTCGTGCTTTGCACTTAGATGCCTGATCATGCAGGTTGTGCTCAGGTTGAGAAGGTTTATGCCTTGCTTCAGGCTCTGATTGCACAGGGTGCAAACCACTCGTGTCCTGTCATCAGCACATTTTCTAAAGAACTTCCACGCTAGAGAACTCCTTTGAGCTGACTTTGGTGCGCTCGTTCCCTTGCTGCATTGGGCAGTAGCAGGCGTAGTGTCTAGGGCACGGGCGCTCCGCTTCTGCACCCTGCTCCCTCTTCTGCTGTGCTGGTGGCTCTGTGCGACCACCGCCTCTTCCTCCAAACTACTCAGGTCACCTGCATGACGTTCATTCCATGTGGGGTCGAGGACCTCATCATCCTCCACATCATCTTCCACCCCTGCCCTCCTTGTCGGTCTCCACAATGCTGAACGCCGCAGCAGTTGGCACCTGTGTTTCGTCATCATCGGAGACGTGCTGCGATGGTCCTTGCATGTACTCATCTTGAGAAATGAGTGGTTGGGCATCGCTGCACAGAGTCCTCAAAAAGAACAAGAGACTGCTGTATGGCTTGGGGCTCAGACTGCTTGCCTGATTTGCAAGGGGGTGAGGTGAAAGACGGTTGGACATCGGCTGCAGGTGCCAACTCTGACCTTTCTGCAGTAGACTGGGTGGGAGACAATGTGAAGCAACTGGAGGCACTGTCAGCAGCAAACCAATCTACTATCGCCTCTCTGTGTTCTGGCCTCATCACTTCTAGAGGCTTATGATGCCCTACCAAATACTGATGCAGGTTCTGTCGCCTACTAACACTTGAGGAAGGTGTTTCACTTGTGCGTGTAGCTGGTACAGATTGACCACGTCCTCTCCTTGCAACAGGAGCTCTACTAGCAGCACCATGACCCAGGCCACGGCCCCTATTTGACGGTCTCCTCATATTTCTGTAATTTATGATCTTGCCCTAGAAACGTGTTTATTGAATAGCGGAACAAAACAACAACAGTATCGCACGGGTGTATCTGACAGTCAAATATGCAAACTATGCCGCAATTTAATGTTTTTTACCCCAAAAGGGTGTATATTGAATAGCGGAATAGGAAAAAGGATAAAAAATCGGTGTATCTCACACGTACAAACACAGACTAGGCCCCGATTAAAATTTTTTGTACCCTAAAGGGAGGATGAGGAAGAGGAGTAGGGGGAGTTGGCAACAGGAGGCAAACTGAAGCGCCCTGCAATCCTTGGCGGTGGAAGGAGATGCGCCAAACAAATTTAAAAGGTGTATCTAACACGTACCGATACAGACTATGCCGTAATTAAATTTTCTTACACTCCAAAAGGGTGTATATTGAATAGCGGAATAGGAAAAATTTTATAATACGGTGTATCTCACACGTACAAACACAGACTAGGCCCCGATTACAATTTTTTGTACCCTAAAGGCAGGATGAGGAAGAGGAGTAGGAGGAGTTGGGAACAGGAGGCAAACTGAAGCACCCTGCAATCCTCGGCGGTAGAAGGAGATGCGCCAAACAAATTTAAAAAGGTGTATCTCACATGTACTGATACAGACTATCCCGCAATTTAATTTTTTACACTCAAACAGGGTGTATATTGAATAGCGGAATAGGACAAATTTTACAAAACGGTGTATCTCACACGTACAAACACCAACTAGGCCCCAATTACAATTTTTTGTACCCTAAAGGCAGGATGAGGAAGAGGAGTAGGAGGAGTTGGGAACAGGAGGCAAACTGAAGCGCCCTGCAATCCTCGGCGGTAGAAGGAGATGCGCCAAACAAATTTAAAAAGGTGTATCTCACATGTACCGATACAGACTATCCCGCACTTTAATTTTTTACACTCAAACAGGGTGTATATTGAATAGCGGAATAGGACAAATTTTACAAAACTGTGTATCTCACACGTACAAACACAATCTAGGCCCCGATTACAATTTTTTGTACCCTAAAGGCAGGATGAGGAGTAGGAAAAGTTCGAAACAGGCAGGAGGCAGACTGAAGCACCCTCAAATCCTCGGCAGTATGAGATGCGCCCCAAAAATTGGAAGGGTGTATCTCGCACGTACCGACACAGACTATCCCGCAATTTAATTGATCCCCAAAGGTTTTTATTGAATAGCGGAATAGGAAATATGATCAAAAAAAGTGTATGTATCTCACACGTACAGAAGCACACTAGGCCCCAATTACTATTGTTTGTACCCCTAAAAGGCTGAATGAGGAGTAGGAGGAGTATGGAACAGGCAGCACCCTCAAATCTTCAGAAGTATGAGATGAACCCCAAAAACTTGGAAAGGTGGATCTCACACGTACCAACACAAACTATCCCGCAATTGAATTGATCCCCAAAGGTTTTTATTGAATAGCGGAATAGGAAATATGATCAAAAAAAGTGTATGTATCTCACACGTACAGAAGCACACTAGGCCCCAATTACTATTGTTTGTACCCCTAAAAGGCTGAATGAGGAGTAGGAGGAGTATGGAACAGGCAGCACCCTCAAATCTTCAGAAGTATGAGATGAACCCCAAAAACTTGGAAAGGTGGATCTCACACGCACTAACCCAAACTATCCCACAATTTAATTGATCCCCAAAGGTTTTTATTGAATAGCCGAATAGGAAATATGATCAAAAAAAGTGTATGTATCTCACACGTACAGAAGAACACTAGGCCCCAATTACTATTGTTTGTACCCCTAAAAGGCTGAATGAGGAGTAGGAGGAGTATGGAACAGGCAGCACCCTCAAATCTTCAGAAGTATGAGATGAACCCCAAAAACTTGGAAAGGTGGATCTCACACGTACCAACACAAACTATCCCGCAATTCAATTGATCCCCAAAGGTTTTTATTGAATAGCGGAATAGGAAATATGATCAAAAAAAGTGTATGTATCTCACACGTACAGAAGCACACTAGGCCCCAATTACTATTGTTTGTACCCCTAAAAGGCTGAATGAGGAGTAGGAGGAGTATGGAACAGGCAGCACCCTCAAATCTTCAGAAGTATGAGATGAACCCCAAAAACTTGGAAAGGTGGATCTCACACGTACCAACACAAACTATCCCGCAATTTAATTGATCCCCAAAGGTTTTTATTGAATAGCGGAATAGGAAATATGATCAAAAAAAGTGTATGTATCTCACACGTACAAAACCACACTAGGCCCCAATTACTATTGTTTGTACCCCTAAAAGGCTGAATGAGGAGTAGGAGGAGTATGGAACAGGCAGCACCCTCAAATCTTCAGAAGTATGAGATGAACCCCAAAAACTTGGAAAGGTGGATCTCACACGTACCAACACAAACTATCCCGCAATTTAATTGATCCCCAAAGGTTTTTATTGAATAGCGGAATAGGAAATATGATCAAAAAAAGTGTATGTATCTCACACGTACAAAACCACACTAGGCCCCAATTACTATTGTTTGTACCCCTAAAAAGCTGAATGAGGAGTAGGAGGAGTATGGAACAGGCAGCACCCTCAAATCTTCAGAAGTATGAGATGAACCCCAAAAACTTGGAAAGGTGGATCTCACACGTACCAACACAAACTATCCCGCAATTTAATTGATCCCCAAAGGTTTTTATTGAATAGCGGAATAGGAAATATGATCAAAAAAAGTGTATGTATCTCACACGTACAAAACCACACTAGGCCCCAATTACTATTGTTTGTACCCCTAAAAGGCTGAATGAGGAGTAGGAGGAGTATGGAACAGGCAGCACCCTCAAATCTTCAGAAGTATGAGATGAACCCCAAAAACCCCAAATATCATTCAGCTCTGCTGCAGGCCACAATTTATTTTTTTTTAACCCAAGGCTGTATATTGAATAGTGGAATAGAAAAAAAGTGTATGATTTCTGAAACCACTCAATATTAGCACATGTGAACTGAACACAGCAGTGTATGATCAGTCACTCAGCACAGCACAGCTGAAGGAAAAATGCTGCACACAGTGCCTGATAGAAAAATACTTTTCTCCCTCCTCCTCAGTGGGCAAAAAAGATTGTGTTCACTGCACCCCAAAAAGATTGTGTTCACTGCACCCCAAAAAGATTGTGTTCACTGCAGCCCACACACAGCAAAATGGATGTGGACCACTGACACCTGCCTATCTCCTATCCCACACCACACAGCAATATCGATTGTAGTTTGTAGAACACACTGACCCTAAAAATCAGCAGACTCTCTCCCTAAAAGGATTGATAAGATCGTAGATAGGTCACTGCAAACCCCACCCCACACAGCAATATTGATTGTAGTTTGTAGAACACACTGTCTGACCCTAAAAATCTGCAGACTCTGTCCCTAAAAGGATTGCTAAGATCGTAGATCGGTCACTGCAAACCCCACCCCACACAGCAATATCAATTGTAGTTTGTAGAACACACTGACCCTAAAAATCAGCAGACTCTCTCCCTAAAAGGATTGATAAGATCGTAGATCGGTCACTGCAAACCCCACCCCACACAGCAATATCGATTGTAGTTTGTAGAACACACTGACCCTAAAAATCAGCAGACTCTCTCCCTAAAAGGATTGCTAAGATCATAGATCGGTCACTGCAAACCCCACCCCACACAGCAATATCGATTGTAGTTTGTAGAACACACTGACCCTAAAAATCAGCAGACTCTCTCCCTAAAATGCATACAATTCGCCCTGCCTAACACACTCCGACCTGTCCCTCAATTCTATCCGGACACAAATGTTTTTTTTTCCTGTCTGTCCCTAATCAGCAGGCAGCACGTTGATGTGTGCTCTCTCCCTGAACTAAACAGCAGAATGACGCTGCAGCGGCGCTGCCTCGAACTTATAAAGACTTGGTCACATGCTTCAGGCAGCCAATCACAGCTACTGATACATTTTTAGGCATGGCTGGGATGGCTTAGGCACACCAGTTAAACGCTTGTTGATTGGCTGTTGAAAGCCCGCCATGAAAAGCGCGCCAAAGCATGCAAAACCCGGAAATAAAACGACCGAACACGGATTTTTACCCGAATATACAGTAAAGTTTTCGGGTCTGTGTTCGGGTAACAAAAATCCAATTATTCGGTACGAACACGAATAATACAGTCCGTGTTCGCTCAACCCTATTCTTGGGTTGAGATCTCCACAGAAACCTTCAAGCAATAAATTACATAGGCCCACATTTCCCCAGTTGGTTTACCAGTACGCCATTGGTAATGTGCTTCTTTGCAGATTTTCTTCAATATGCTACACGGTCACATGTCTCCAATGTTTTCTCCATGTCTTACATATGAGAAAATACCAGCATCCTTGTTATGCTGGAGCTGTGAGGGGCTTGGTTAGACTACCACTGCACAAAGCTGGCAGAAAACATTGTCCCTAAATGACTTATAAGAAAATGAAAATAGCTAGATCCATGGTATCATTTGGAAAATAAAACATAAAGGAATACATGTGTTATTATAAAGGATACAGTGGGACACAACTCTGGTATGACTATAAAGAAGAGTATGCCGTAGCTATCAGCATTGGGCAAAATGTGAAGCTAAGTTCCTGAAAACTCTGGTCTAGGGTTTTGGTGTAGCAAAGGGGGCCCTACTGCTAATCACAGTGGAAGCACTCCCAGAGCGTTTCCTCCTGCCGTTGCCTTTTGTTACTATTACAAAGCTAATGTTTATTATAGTCACATTTGTCTCTTTGTGTTACCGTTTCATAGCATTTCTGTTATGTACTATTGTTAAAGTGAAACTTATTATACATCCTTGTCAATATCTGAATTCATGGTCTGATTCATATGCTGTAAGTTTAGCCACTTGAAGACCAACCTTTTCTGTCACTTTTTGTTTACAAGTTTAAATCAGTATTTTTTGCTAGAAAATTACTTATAACCCCCAAACATAATATTTTTTTTAACAGAGACCCTAGGGAATAAAATGGTGATCGTTGCAAATCTTTTTATGTCACACGGTATTTGCATAGCATTTTTTCAAACACAATTTTTTTGGAAACAATACATTTAAATGAATAATAAAACACAATAAATACCCAATTTTCTGTATAATATAGAAAAGTTACAGAGGTGGTCTAGTGCTAGAATTATTGCTCCCACTGTAACGATGCCTCACATGTGTGGTGCCAAAATATATACTTATGCATTCACTTCTGTACGTGAGCACAGAAGGATGGGGCACTTTACGTTTATTTATTTTTTTTTTGGTTTTTTTTTTGGATGACAGGTTCTTTTTATGGAGAGGTTTGGGGTCAAAAAGACCCCAATCTCTCATTTAGGGATTATGCACACAGGACATTTTTGACACTGCTTTTAGGGAAATCTGGCATTTTTTTATTGTCTCTGATCTCTCCTCTATGTTAGACTATGTGTCAATGTACACATAAACTTTCAAAGGAGTTTGGAGGCATAGGCGTTTAGGAGCAGTAAAAAAAAAAAAAAAAAAAATGATTGCTAGTGCGTCCTGGAGCTGAGGCTATTTGACTGCAAAAATGCCAAAAAGCACTGATAAATGCTGTTAAACACTGCTAAACCACTTGGAAACCACACTGTATATATTCCTATTGCAGTCGGCAAGTGGTTTTAATGACTCCAATTAAAGCACTAATTGCTATCACAATGGCAGTGATTAGCCAGAAACAACACAAACTTACCAAGAAAATTGTAGTTCTTAAGGATAAAATCAAAGTGCTGAAACTCCAGCAAGAAGAATATGAACTCATAAACATCCAACATAACATTAAAAAAACAAATCAATAACGATATTCTTTTGCACAGAGCAGCCCAGATCCTCCTCTTCTTGGGTCCCCCGCTGGCACTCCTGGCCTCTTGATAATGCCTAATACCCCCCAAAGCCCAAAGCAAGCAGCTTGCTATAGGGGGACTTGAGCAGGCTCACTCTCGAGCAGCTGCTCTGTGTGTCCATTCACACACAGCATGGCTCAACCCCACCTGGACTCTCTCTTCATTTGCTCACTGGCTGTGAATGACAGTAGTGGCAGCCAATGAGGAGGACGAGACCTAAGGGAGATGCTGTTTTATGCACATCTCTGTTGGGGCTCAGGTAAGGATGGGGGGGGGCTGCTGCACCCAGACGATTTTTTTACCTTCATGCATAGAATTAATGAAGGTAAAAACCTTGAGCCTATACAACCACTTTAACCACTTCAATACTTGGCACTTTCACCAAGTATTGCGGCCAGCAAGTGGTTTTAATGACTCCAATTCAAGCACTATTTACTAGCATAATGGCAGTGATTAGCCAGAAATAACACAAACTTATCAAGGACATTGTAGTACTCAAAGATAAAATCAAAGTGCTGAAACTCCAGTAAGAAGACCATAAACATCCAATATAACATTCAATAAACAAACCAATAAGGATAATCTTTTGCACAAAGAAGCCCCGATTCTGCTATTCTTGGGTCCCCCACTTGCACTCCTGGCCTCTCAATCCTGCCGAGTGCCCCCTTAGCAAGCAGCTTGCTATAGGGACACTGGAGCAGGCTCACTCCTGAGTATGTGTGTCGACCCCGGCTCTCTTATCATTTGCTCACTAGCTGTGATTGACAGTAGTGGCAGCTAATGAGGAGGAAGAGACCTGAGAGACAGGCTATTCTTGTGCACATCTTTGGATTAGGATGGGGCTCAGATAAGTATTAGGAGGGGTTGCTGCACACAAAAGATTTTTTTACTTTCATGCATAGAATGCATGAAGGTAAAAAATAGTGATGGGCCGAACACCCCCGAACAGGGAAAAAGTTCTAGCGAACATGCGAACTCTATTATGGGACATGAACATGAAAAATCAAATGTTCCTATTTTAAAGGCTTATATGGCAGTTATTGCCATAAAAAGTGTATGGGGACCCAGGTACTGCCCTGGGGGACATGTATCAATGCAAAAACATTTTTTTAAATGATAGTTTTTACAGGAGTAGTGATTTTAATAATGCTTAAGGCGAAACAATAAAAATAAAAAAAATCCTTTAAATATCCCCCCTTAATGTGCCTGTAAAGTGGCACATCTGTACAATTTATGGAGCCTGCTGCAGAAATACTGACATTTCTAGGAAAAAGGAAAAAAAATCTCATTTAAACTTGCTCGCGGCTGTAATGTATTGCCGGCTCCCGGCAATACAGATAAAAAATGGCGTAGGGTCCCCCCAATCCCAGTCACGTGACATCAGATGGGGATGGTGCCACCGGGTGACGTAACTGGATGGCTCCACCCCTTGCCTATAAACGAGCTGTTTAACCTGAAGCGCAGCATACGGCGGGTAACCTCAGAAGAGGTGAAGAGTTTTTTGGGTCGGCCGGCATCGTGATTGACGTTAAATTTACATCGAGGGACACTATTTTTTTATTACTTTTAATAAAGAACTTGTCAAAAACTGTGTTCTGTGGTTTTTCCTTTTTTAAACTTTTTTGGTGAATGGGTAGAGGTACGAGGAAGGAGGCAGGAGGGGACTGCTCGCTCATCCCTCTCTTTTCCTGGCCTGCTAGGCTGCATGCTCGGATAAGGGTCTGGTATGGATTTTGGGGGGGGGGGGGCACGTCATTTTTTTTTTTACATTTTGGCGTGGAGTTCCCCTTAAAATCTGTACCAGATCCAAAGGGCCTGCTAGGGATCTTGGGGGGGACCCTAAGCCATTTTATTTTTAAATTTTGGCGTGGAGTTCCACTTAAAATCTATACTAGACCCAATGAGCCTGGTATAAATTTTGGGGGGGGATCCCATGCCTCTTTTATTTTTAACGTCTGTCAAAGGGTTCCCCTTAACCACTTAAATACAGGGCACTTTCACCCCTTTCCTGCCTAGACCAATTTTCAGCTTTCAGTGCTCATTGACATCTATCAGAAATATTGGTAAGCTTGGCATGGCACTGCTCCCCATCTCTAACATTGGCGTCTATGGTAAAGCTTGACATGGCATCACTGCCTGTCTTTAACGGTCAGCTTGGCATGGCACTGCTCACGAACTATAAGTGACAGGATCACAAAACTTGGGTAGCACCGAGAGGGGATCCAAGACTACAACATATCTATACATTTTAAAAGTGGGGTATGCCTGTACACTACACTGACTGCACTAAACTGACTCAACACACTATCCACTAACTACCTGCCTAATTTCTATTGTCACACACTATACATTGTATACATTATATATTGTGGGGCGTGCACCCTGCCTTTGTCGAATCATGGCTCTGACAGGACATTGTGCTGCGATTGGCTAAAGCATACAGGTCAGGTGCATGCTTTGGCAAATCATCAGCAATCAATGCACTGCAACAGCGCAGTCCATTATGGGGCTCTCATCGTCAGGCAAACTTCCCGCCGAGTGCCCCATTTCTTCATGTGTTCAGAGAACACATGAACAGCTAAAGGTTGAGTCAAACTTACATTCGACATAGACCCCATCCCTAGTAAAAAACCTTGAGCCTATGCAACCACTTTAATACTTGGCCCTTTCTGCCCAGGCCAATTTTTAGCTTTCAGTGCTGTCACACTTTGAATGACAATTGCGCAGTCATGCAACAATGTATCCATATGACATTTTTATAACTTTTTTGAGAAAGATAGATCTTTCTTTTGGTGGTATTTTATCATCACTGGATTTTTTTTTTCTACTAAATAAACCAAAATATCTAGAAATTACATTTTGAAAAAAAAATTTTTTTATTAGTTTCTCTTATAAAATTTTGCAAATAAGTAATTTTTTTTTCTTTGCTTATGTGCACTGACGAGGCTGCACTCATGGGCACTGATAAGGAGGCACTGATTAGGAGGCAATGATAAGGTAGAACTGAAAGGCACTGATAGGCAGCACTGAAGGGTACTGATAAGCTGTACTGATGGTCACTGATTTGCCCTTATGGGGCTGCACTGATAATCAGGACACTTCCAGGCTTTCCAGTTATTTGCACTCCTTTCCTCACACAGAGACTTGTGAGGAATATCCTGCCGTTAACCAGCAAATCTGTTTACATGTGACCAGCTGTGATTGGACACAGCTGATCACATGGTAAAGGCCACTGTGATTGGCCCTTTACCAAAAGACACAATGGTGAGAGTGCATGTTCTGGGAAGATGTGCATGGACGCCCTCCCAGAACTGGAGAACTGTGCTGTAGACATCTTTTAGCTAAAGCACAGATGGGAAGGGGTTCATTTACAGAGATTTCCCAATGCATACAAGTTGAAAAAGACTGTGTTGAATGTTAACAGGAAATATATCTAAGGTACACGTAAAGCAGATTTCTAAAATCTCAAATATCTCAAAAATAAGTCAATTGTTTTTCACAAGTTAACCTATAATATCATTTCAATTTTGCAGCAAAATTGGGATATATATTGTATACATGCTCCTATTCACACCTCGTACATTAACCACTTCAGCTCCGGAAGGTTTTACCCGTTAATGACCAGGCCATTTTTTGCGATTCGGCACTGCTTTACTTTAACGAAAAATTGCGTGGTCATGCGACGCTGTACCCAAATACAATTGATTTCCTTTTTTTCCCACAAACAGAGCTTTCTTTTGGTGGTATTTGATCACCTGTGCCGTTTTTAGATTCTGTGCTATAAACAAAGAAATAGCGACAATTTTGAAAAAAACGCCATATTTTTTACTTTCTGCTATAAAACATTCCCAATAAAAAAAATAAAATTCACATTTTTTTTATCAGTTTAGGCCAATTTGTATTCTGCTACAAATTTTTGGTATAAAAAAACCCCAAAAAGCGTATTGGAATTGGTTTGTGCAAAAGATATAGCGTTTACATACTACGGGATAGATTTTTGGAATTTTTATTTATTTTTTTGGTTTTTATCAGTAATGGTGGCATTCAGCGTATTTTAGCGTGACTGCGACATTGCGGCGGACTGTCTGACAGAAGACTCGCCTGCTTTGTTTACATAAGCAGGAGGGTCTTCTGTCATTTTCTCTGACGATTGCAGGAGGCCAACGGCAATTGCCTCCGATCCTCCCGTGGCCCGCCTTCTGCTGTGTCTAAACACAGCGGGAGTGCGGCTCCAGCGGCGCGTGTGCTCCGCCGAGACGTTGTGCACAAAATCACATAGTACTACGTGATTTTGCGCAGCCGAGCCGCTCTGCCACAGTAATACTACGGTGGGCGATCCGCAAGAGGTTAAAAAAAATATTTAAAACTTTCTAACATTTTTCTTCAGTTTTGTCATATACAGGGATGGAGATGCAGAGCAATACCTGCTGGTGTCTCATTTAAAGTCCCAAAACTGCCCATATTTTATATTTAACAGGTCTCTATGGTCATTAAAAAAGCCCAACCCTCCACAGTTAGTAATCACTCCCCTACACTTACATTTAACCCCCTGATCACCCACTAGGTTAACCCCTTCCCTGCCAATGTCATTATTACAGTAACAGTTGCATATTTTTAGCACTAATTACTGTAGTAATGTCACTGGCCCCCCCCAAAAGTGTCAAAAATGTCAGTTAGGGGTCTGATCTGTCCGCCACAATGTCGCAGTCCCGCAAAAAATCGCATATGGCTGCCATTACTAGTAAAAAAATTAATTACATAAATCTTTCCCCTAGTTTGTAGACACAATAACTTTTGTGCAAAACAATCAAAATACACTTATGTACACATGTAGCAGAATACAAACTGGCCTAAAAGAATGAAAAAATTAGATTTTTAAATTTTTTCTTTTTTATGGAAATGTTATATAGCAGAATGTGAATTTTTTTTTTTTTCAGGATTGTATTTTTGTTTATAGTGCAAAAAATAAAAATCACAGAGGTGATCAAATACCACCAAAAGAAAGCTATATTTGTGGGAAAAAAAGGACATTTGTTTTTTTTTTTTTTTTTTGGTACAGCGTCACAGTGCCGAATCGCAAAAAATGGCCTGGTCATTAAGGGGGCAAATCCTTCCGGTCCAGAACTAGTTAAACATTTCTGCAGTAATTGTTCAACTATTGGAAAGCAAATCAATAATAAAAAAATACAATTTCATGCTGATTAATACTAAGCAAACCTGTCTTTACTTTCCTCTTGATTGCATTATAAGGTATAGATCCTATAAAGGTCAATCCTTCATAAACTGTCCAGATTTCTGGAGTCCCAGAAAGAGGGAAATTATTAGTATGTTTAACGCAAAACTTTTTAAAGTCTGGGCAGAATATTGGCTGGACCAGCTGACATTTGGTCGGTGTGTACAGCTGTCTTTCAGACAGATGCCGTTCTTTCAGAATGTTAAGCTTTTGTCAAAAGGACATGCTGGAAAACCAGCATCTGATCAGTGCACACAACTAATCAGTATATTCCAATCAGAGCGCTGATCAGTGTGTTCTGGTGGGGACGCAGCCCCCCTGACAGAATACAAAGGCACTGTGGTTTAATTACTAACATTGGAGAGTGCAAAATCTGGTGTAGCTGTTCATGGTATCCAATCAGCTTCTAACTTCAGCTTGTTCAATTACACTTTGACCAGTGGCAGCTGGTGAAGTTTTAAAATGGTGGGGCGCAAGACCCCGCCCTTCCATTTGGACCCCTCCCAGAAACCCCACCCCTTATAGACTCCACCTATTTTGTCCCCTGTATTTTGCTTGCGTGAACAAATTATCCCAATATATCACATATTAAGGGGTCCATCAGTACTAGTATATCCCATAATAGGGAGCAGGGGCCCTATTATGGGATATACTGTGAGAGACACCCTATTATGGGATATATTGACTGAGAGTGGCACAAACCCCACAGTACAGACCCCCCCCAGCACAAACCCCTGAAGCACAAACACCTCAAGCACAAACCCCCTAGCACAAACCCCACAGTACAGACCCCCTAGCACAAACCCCACAGTACCGGCCCCCTAGCACAAACCCCACAGTACAGGCCCCCTAGCACAAACCCCACAGTACAGACCCCCTAGCACTAATCCCGCAGTACAGGCCCCCTAGCACAAACCCCACAGTACAGCCCCCCCAGCACAAACCCCACAGTACAGCCCCCCTAACACAAACCCCACAGTACAGACCCCCTAGCACTAATCCCACAGTACAGGCACTAATCCCACAGTACAGACCCCCTAGCACTAATCGCACAGTACAGACCCCCTAGCACAAACCCCACAGTACAGGCACTAATCCCACAGTACAGACCCCCTAGCACTAATCCCACAGTACAGACCCCCTAGCACAAACCCCACAGTACAGACCCCCTAGCACTAATCCCACAGTACAGGCACTAATCCCACAGTAAAGACCCCCTAGCACTAATCCCACAGTACAGACCCCCTAGCACAAACCCCACAGTACAGGCACTAATCCCACAGTACAGACCCCCTAGCACTAATCCCACAGTACAGACCCCCTAGCACAAACCCCACAGTACAGGCCCCCTAGCACAAACCCCACAGTACAGGCACTAATCCCACAGTACAGACCCCCTAGCACAAACCCCACAGTACAGGCCCCCTTGCACAAACCCCACAGTACAGACCCCCTAGCACTAATTCCACAGTACAGGCCCCCTAGCACAAACCCCACAGTACAGGCCCCCTAGCACAAACCCCACAGTACAGGCCCCCTAGCACAAACCCCACAGTACAGGCACTAATCCCACAGTACAGACCCCCTAGCACAAACCCCACAGTACAGGCCCCCTTGCACAAACCCCACAGTACAGACCCCCTAGCACTAATTCCACAGTACAGGCCCCCTAGCACAAACCCCACAGTAAAGACCCCCTAGCACAAACCGCACAGTACAGGCCCCCTAGCACAAACCCCACAGTACAGGCCCCCTAGCACTAATCCCACAGTACAGACCCCCTAGCACTAATCCCACAGTACAGACCCCCTAGCACAAACCCCACAGTACAGGCACTAATCCCACAGTACAGACCCCCTAGCACTAATCCCACAGTACAGACCCCCTAGCACAAACTCCACAGTACAGACCCCCTAGCACTAATCCCACAGTACAGGCACTAATCCCACAGTACAGACCCCCTAGCACTAATCCTACAGTACAGACCCCCTAGCACAAACCCCACAGTACAGGCACTAATCCCACAGTACAGACCCCCTAGCACTAATCCCACAGTAAAGACCCCCTAGCACAAACCGCACAGTACAGGCCCCCTAGCACAAACCCCACAGTACAGGCCCCCTAGCACTAATCCCACAGTACAGACCCCCTAGCACAAACCCCACACTACAGGCCTCCTAGCACAAACCCCACAGTACAGGCCCCCTAGCACAAACCCCACAGTACAGGCACTAATCCCACAGTACAGACCCCTTAGCACTAATCCCACAGTACAGACCCCCTAGCACAAATCCCACAGTACAGACCCCCTAGCACAAACCCCACAGTACAGGTCCCCTAGCACAAACCCCACAGTACAGGCCCCCTAGCAGTAATCCCACAGTACAGACCCCATAGCACTAATCTAACAGTGCAGGCCCCCTAGCACAAACCCCACAGTACAGACCCCCTAGCACTAATCCCACAGTACAGGCCCCCTAGCACAAACCCCACAGTACAGGCCCCCTTTCAATGCAGTGACCAGCGTACATGCCCCTTTCAATGCAGTGACCAGCATACATGCCCCCTTTCAATGCAGTGATCAGCGTACATGCCCCCTTTCAATGCAGTGACCCGCGTAAATGCCCCCTTTCAATGCAGTGACCAGCGTACATGCTCCCTTTCCAGTGTACAGCTGGTGATCGCTTCAGCAACCAATATATATGTGCCCCTATATACCAGGAAGGTGTGCGATAGGAATATGAACTTTACTGGATTTTTATGTAAACGCACACAACCCGCCAAACGAAAACCCCTGTCGATCCACATAGATCAGCGTCGCTCAACGCAGATAACGTGAATGCGCCCCTAAAAGTGGGCAGAGAGGAATGCTGTGCGAAATGCGTTATCCTGTAGCAATCAATCAGATTTGAGCATAGTGAAAGGTGAATTGTGATTGGCTGTTTTTGGTGAGTGCACCTTGGCTTAATAAACATCCTATATTTCTATCAGTGATAATAGATGTGGAGGACAAGGACAAGAAAGGCTGAGTGTGGGAGGCAGGTAGTGTCCTTTCCCCTCCATGTCCTTCACCAGCGTCCTGTTGCTCTCCATGAAATTGATTCCCCCAGAACACGTAACATGTGACGCCATACACACCATCTGTGTCCATCACTCTGCTCTCTATACAGTCGCTTCCATATTTCACAATCCCAGCCTTGCTGGGCGAAAGTTGGCCGCTGTAGTGGACAGGCTGTGGTCTCTGCTTCCTCTGCAGGATAGCATTTATGAAGGGACTAAAGCCCCGTACACACGTAGTGATCGTCGGCCGAACGATCGGCCGTCTTTTGTCCAGGGCTGTCCTGTCGGCTGAAAAGTGCAAAAGACTGCACACGAATTTTGTCGGCCAACAACAGCCGACTGCAGAAGTGATGTCATGTGATGGTTAACTTTCCGTGTCTTTTTTCTTTTCTGAGAATGCCCAGTCTTGCAAATCTGCTGATTGTCAGCCGAATTCTGTACTGACTGGCGAACAATCGGCCGTTCTAGTGACGGCCAACAAAAATTTTAAAGTGTGCACAACAGATTCTGTTCAGCCGAAAATGCGCTGTCGGCTGTCGGAAGCATCATACTAACAAGCCTACAATCGGCCGATCGGTCGGCGGCCGAATATTTACGGTCGACAATCGGTACGTGTGTACGGGGCTTGAGGTCCATCGGAGACTGCGAAAGCCGTGCGTGGATGGGACCCGATCTGCCACTAGCAGCACGGCTCACCCGGCATAGCAGGTACTCGGGAAAGGTAAACATGGAGATTAGTGATGTCGCGAACATAAAATTCGCCGTTCGCGAACGGCGAACGCGAACATCCGCGAATGTTCGCGAACCGGCGAACATTGCGAACCGCCATAGACTTTAATAGGCAGGCGAATTTTAAAACCCACAGGGACTCTTTCTGGCCACAATAGTAATGGAAAAGTTGTTTCAAGGGGACAAACACCTGGACTGTGGCATGCCGGAGGGGGATCCATGGCAAAACTCCCATGGAAAATTACGTAGTTGACGCAGAGTCGGGTTTTATTCCATAAAGGGCATAAATCACCTAACATTCCTAAATTGTTTGGAATAACGTGCTTTAAAACATCCAGTGTGTGTATACGATCAGGTATGATGTTGTATCGATCAGGTTGTGTAAGGGTTACGCCCGCTTCACAGTGACAGACCAAACTCTGACAGACCAAACTCCCCGTTTAACGCACCGCAAACAACCGCAAACAGACCAGAACCGACCAAAATGGGACAGGAACTGGGCTTTAAGGGTTAGGGTTAGGTTTAGTGTTAGGGGCTAGGGTTAGGGTTATGGTGAGATACTTAGGGTTAGAGTTAGTAACCCTACCCCTACGCCTCTAACACTAACCGTCTAACCCTAAGCACTAAAAATAACCCTAACCCTAGCCCTAACCCTAACCCTAGCCCTAACCCTAATTCTATTTTTTTTTCTGGTTCTGGACATGCTACAGAGCTGAAACTTCACAGGTACACTTTTTAGACCCCCAGACACTGAATCACACAAAAAAAAGTTCTTAAAAATTGTAATTTTTTGTTAGAGAGCCAATTATTGGAAAAATTAAAAAAAATAAAAAAATAAAAAAATTCTTTGGATTTAGCATCAGGGGGGTCTAAAAAGTGTACCTGTGACCCTAAAATATGAATTAGGGTTAGGGCTAGGGTTAGGCTTAGGGTTAGGGTTAGGGTTAGGGCTAGGGTTAGGTTTAGGGTTAGGGTTATTTTTATGGCTAGGCTTAGAGGGTTAGGGTTAAGGTTAGAGGGTTAGGGTTATGGTTAGAGTGTTAGGGTTAGGTTTAGTGTTAGGGGCTAGGGTTAGGGTTATGGTGAGATACTTAGGGTTAGAGTTAGTAACCCTACCCCTACGCCTCTAACACTAACCATCTAACCCTAAGCACTAAAAATAACCCTAACCCTAGCCCTAACCCTAACCCTAACCCTAGCCCTAACCCTAATTCTATTTTTTTTTCTGGTTCTGGACATGCTACAGAGCTGAAACTTCACAGGTACACTTTTTAGACCCCCAGACACTGAATCACACAAAAAAAAGTTCTTAAAAATTGTAATTTTTTGTTAGAGAGCCAATTATTGGAAAAATTAAAAAAAATAAAAAAATAAAAAAATTCTTTGGATTTAGCATCAGGGGGGTCTAAAAAGTGTACCTGTGACCCTAAAATACGAATTAGGGTTAGGGCTAGGGTTAGGCTTAGGGTTAGGGTTAGGGTTAGGGTTAGGGCTAGGGTTAGGTTTAGGGTTAGGGTTATTTTTATGGCTAGGCTTAGAGGGTTAGGGTTAAGGTTAGAGGGTTAGGGTTATGGTTAGAGGGTTAGGGTTAGGTTTAGTGTTAGGGGCTAGGGTTAGGGTTACGGTGAGATACTTAGGGTTAGAGTTAGTAGCCCTACCCCTACCCCTCTAACTCTAACCCTCTAACCCTAAGCACTAAAAATAACCCTAACCTTAGCCCTGACCCTAACCCTAGCCCTAACCCTAACCCTAACCCTAACCCTAACCCTAGCCCTAACCCTAATTCTATTTTTTTTCTGGTTCTGGACATGCAACAGAGCTGAAACTTCACAGGTACACTTTTTAGACCCCCCAGACAATAAATAAAAAATAAAGTTTTTTGTTTTTTTTTTAAAGTTTTCCAATAATTGGCTCTCTATCAAAAATGACAATTTTTAAGAACTTTTTTGTACCAAAAACATACCACCATCTGACCCTTAACAGAAGGATTACACCGCTGCCTGCAGTTCACTGCGGCCAAAAGCAGACTCCTCCTGGGTCCAAACATCCACTCTATAGAAATGAGTGAACGTATGCACCGTTCACTTCTGGACCAGGTCGCGGCCTTGCAAATCTGAGCCATAGAGGCTTGATGGCGATGTGCCCAAGAGGCACCTACTCCTCTGGTAGAATGTGCCTATACAGGAGAAGGTGGAACCTTTCCTACTAAACCATACGCCTGGGTAATAACCTGGCGAATTCCTGCTTCCTGGAGCCTTCTGGCAGCACGAACAAGCTCTTGGTTTTATGAATATGAGCTGTTTTCTCTATCAAAAATGACAATTTTTAAGAACTTTTTTGTGTGATTTAGTGTCTAGGGGGTCTAAAAAGTGTACCTGTGAAGTTTCAGCTCTGTAGCATGTCCAGAACTAGAAAAAAAGATCATTTTTCAGTAGAGCAGGGATGGTGGGAACCCCTTTTACACCTATATGATCTTTTTTTCTGGTTCTGGACATGCTACAGAGCTGAAACTTCACAGGTACGCTTTTTAGACCCCCCAGACAATAAATACAAAGAATTTTTTTTTTTTAAGTTTTTTTTTTTTTTTTAATTTTTCCAATAATTGGCTCTCTATCAGAAATGACAATTTTTAAGAACTTTTTTGTGTGATTTAGTGTCTAGGGGGTCTAAAAAGTGTACCTGTGAAGTTGCAGCTCTGTAGCATGTCCAGAACCAGAAAAAAAGATAATTTTTCAGTAGAGCAGGGATGGTGGGAACCCCTTTTTTCTGGTTCTGGACATGCTACAGAGCTGAAACTTCACAGGTACGCTTTTTAGACCCCCCCCGACACTAATCCAAAAAAAGTCATGCCTGCCACCGTATATATCAGTGGTGGGTGGGCAGTGGCACTGCAGTGGGCACAGTACACTCTGTGGACCTGACAGTCACTGGCACCCAGGCAACTGCAATTATAAAAAAAATATATATATTTTTACTTTGCAAGCTGCTGTGCCACCGTATATATATCAGTGGTGGGTGGGCACGCAGTGGCACTACAGTGGGCACAGTACACTCTGTGGACCTGACAGTCACTGGCAGCCCAGGCAACTGCAATAATAAAAAATATTTTTTTTTTCAATTTGCAACAAGATGCTGTGCCACCGTATATATATCAGTGGTGGGCAGTGCACTGCAGTGGGTACAGTGCACTCTGTGGACCTGACACAGCACTCACTGCAATTATGACAGAGGAAAAAAAAAAATTTTAAAATGCAAGGTACTGTGCCTGTGCCACCCGAAATGAGTGTGGTGTGCACACAGTACAGTCTGTGGTGGGTCTGTGGCCTCTCACACACAGCGGGCATTCAACTGCAGTGTACAATAGAGATATATATATATATATATATATATATATATATATATATAAAATAAAATACTCAATTACCAGCCCTAAAAAGTGTTTTTGGGGACACTATATATATATATATATATATATATATATATATATATATATATATATATATATATATATATAAAAAAGAAAAACTCAATTACCAGCCCTTAAAAGGGCTTTTGGGGACACTAGATATATATATAAAAAATTACACAAATACCAGCCCTTAGAAGGGCTTTTTGGGGTGCTGTCAGGATGCTGTCCTTACAGCAGTAGTGGACCAAGAACACTGACTAGCAAGACCAGGAACACTGACTAACAACTGTCCCTAGCTATTAACAGCAGCAGCAGCAGCAACACTCTCCCTGCTCTCACTAACACACTGCTTCAGAATGATCTAAGATGGATGCTGCCCTTGCTTATTTATAGGAGGTGGGAGGGTGTGGGAGGGAGGTATGCTGATTGGCTGGAAATGTGCCTGCTGACTGTGAAGTTCAGGGTCAAAGTTTGCCTCAATGATGTATTATAGGGGGCGGACCGAACATCGCATATGTTCGCCCGCAGCGGCGAACGCGAACATGCTAAGTTCGCCGGGAACTGTCCGCCGGCGAACAGTTCGGTACATCTCTAATGGAGATATGATGTCAATGATTGCTAGGATGGGACTAGGATTAGGAAGATGCACATAGACATTGGAATCACAGCAATGCAAATCTCAGCTTTGTATTCACTATAATCATTCATACATGTGATTCCCTTGGCATTGGCTGGATGTGTGATATAATATTGAGGTGGGGGGGAATAGTAAAGTGCAGTGTATATAGAGAAGGAAAGTAGTTTGTAATACTTTTGCGATTCGGGTCTGTGTTACTCTAACAGACAATTGTGTGGTCATGCGACGCTGTACCTAAATAACATTTATGTCCTTTTTTCCCACAAATAGAGCTTTCTTTTGGTGATATTTGATCACCTGTGTGATTTTTATTTATTGCGCTATAAACAAAAAAAGGCGACAATTCTGAAAAAAAAATGGATTTTTAATTCATACTTACCTGTAAAATCCATTTCTTGAAGTACATCACGGGACAAAGAACCATGAATCATAACATATGGGTTATAAAGGCCACCTATAGGTGAAGGACATTGGCAGAATTGATGACCCCCTATATAACCCCTCTCACACAGGAAGTACCTCAGTTTTGTAGCAAGCAATAAAAGACCCTATAGAAGAGGGGAGGGACCTCTGTGTCCTGTGATGTACTTCAAGAAATGGATTTTACAGGTAAGTATAAATTAAAAATCCATTTTTCTTTTCATACATGACGGGACACAGAGCCATAAATCATAACATATGGGACATCCCAAAGCAATGCATCTGAGGGGAGGGGGACACCAAAAACATACCACCATCTGACCCTTAACAGAAGGATTACACCGCTGCCTGCAGTTCACTGCGGCCAAAAGCAGACTCCTCCTGGGTCCAAACATCCACTCTATAGAAATGAGTGAACGTATGCACCGTTCGCTTCTGGACCAGGTCGCGGCCTTGCAAATCTGAGCCATAGAGGCTTGATGGCGATGTGCCCAAGAGGCACCTACTCCTCTGGTAGAATGTGCCTATACAGGAGAAGGTGGAACCTTTCCTACTAAACCATACGCCTGGGTAATAACCTGGCGAATTCCTGCTTCCTGGAGCCTTCTGGCAGCACGAACAAGCTCTTGGTTTTATGAATATGAGCTGTTTTCTGTAAATAAAATTTAGGTGCACGCATTACATCAAGGGAATGCAATAACTCTTCCTCCTCTGAGTGAGGATCTGGAAAAAATAAAGGTAGAATAATGTCCTGATTCAAATGAAAGGCGGACACTACCTTTGAAAACGTCACCGGATGTGACGAAACGCGCCAGTACGTGGACCGCACAGCGTGACGTAGACACTGGAGCGCAAGCCGGAATTACCTCCGCTCGCCACTCTGCACAGTTGTACATTACAGTCACCGGGATTTTAAATTCTTTTGCCAATCATTGCTATTTATCTTGAATGGAACCTTATTTATCTATGGCAATAAAACCCTTTTAAAATGATATCACGCTATCTGGAGCTTTTATCTTTTTTTACAAACAACATTGTATGCTGTCCTATGGAGCAGTGAGGAGGGAATCACCACCAGCACACCCAGGAGGCACCACAAGGGGACCTACCGTGGCCCTGAGGGCCTACAAGCGTGATTGGTCTCAATATCGTATAGTATATGAGACCCATCACATCTGGTAAGTCACCCACCTTCTAAATTATATCACAAGAAAAGGAAATCAGCACCTGCACTTTATAAGAAAAGTCACTATAAAAACTGTGGAAAATATCACTGAGCACCTTCACTTTATTATCCAGTTACTTGAAGCAAGGAAAAAAACTACAAAAAACTGTAACTTTCACCACCACTTATTTATTTATATCATGAGATGAACTTTTAAATATATACAAATGTTTTATGTTTTTTTATGTTACATTTTGATACAGCTTTACATGATTTATTTATTCTCAATATATATGTACATTTTTATCAAATATTGGGATCACATTTGCCATATATTGTTTGCACAATATTTTTTGCACAATTTGCACATTTATTTTATACTAGCAAGCACTGTAGATAGCTCCTACTAGAACAATTCTTTCCGGACACTACCTTGGGCAAAAAATCTGGGTGAGGACGTAAAATCACCCTATCTTGATAAAATATCAAGAATGGGTCTTTACAAGAAAGAGCTGCTAGTTACAATACTCTTCTAGCCAAAGTTATCACAATAAAAAAGACCAGTTTCTTGGTCAAAAGAACCAGGGGAACCTGCCCCAGAGGCTGTTTTTGCAACACTGCCAACACCAAATTTAAGTCCCAAGGACACAACGGTGGCTTCACTGGAGGAAGCAAACGCAATATTCCCCACTGAAGGTTTGAACCAACGAATGGGAAGTGATCGTTTCCTGGAAAAAGACTGATAAATCTGCCCTTTAATTGTGCTCAGGGATAATTTCGTATCTACTCCTGCTTGCAGGAAGGATAGAATTCTCCCAATTATATATGTGCGGGGAGGCCATTTCCAGGCTTCACACCAGGCAATGTAGGATTTCCAGACCCTTTAATAAATATTTCTAGAGACTGGCTTCCTGGCGTTTATCAGTATATGAACTGCTGCGCCAGACACACCCTGCTCTTCCAAGATTAAGGCTTCAATAGCCAAGCCGTCAAATTTAGAGACTGTATAGCAGGGTGGAATATCGGACCTTGAGAGAGCAAGTCCAGACTCAGTGGAAGAACCCTGGGCCTCATCACTGCCAACTTCTGGATTTGTGCATACCAAATCCTCCTCCGCCAAGCCAAAGCTACCAGCATTACTGGTTTCTCTTTCAGCTGGATCCTGCGCAACAGACATGATATCAGCTGTACCAGAGGAAAGGCATAGATCAGGGAATACTCCTCCCAAGGAGTAACTAAAGCATCCACTCCGACTGCAAGTGGATCCCTGGTCCTGGACACAAATCTCTCCAATTTGTTGTTGAACCTGGATGCCAACAGATCTACGTCTGGGACCACCCAGCATAGGCAAATCAATTGAAAAATCTTGGGATGTAAGGACCATTCCCCCGGAAACATCTGTTGATGGCTCAAGTAATCTGCCTGCCAGTTCTCTATTCCTGGAATGAATACTGCTGTCAGGCATGGCACAAACTTCTCTGCCCAGGACAGGATGATATTCTTCTCTTTCTGGTCTGATAGACTCCTTATGCCTCCTTGATGGTTGACATAAGCCACAGCTATGGCATTGTTGGATTGCACCCTGACAGGGTGACCCCGAAGTCTGGGCATCCAGAACTTCAGCGCCCGACTGACTGTATACATGTATATATATATATATATATATATATATATATATATATATATATATATATATATATATATATATGTATATATGTATATATATATATATATATATATATATATATATATATATATATATATATATATATACACATATATATATATATATATATATATATACATATATATATATAATAAATGTATACAGTTGCTTTGGGCTGCTCATTCACAAGAATTACATGCAAAATAATGGTACCGCTTTCAGCACCTAAAATCCGAAAGAATCATAACGCCAGGGAGGTAAAGGGGAAGCTAGCCAGTGATTTTTTACATGGTAATTCCGCAGACCAGCTCTTTAACCACAGGATTCTGCGCATATGCACAAACCGTGACATTTGCCTTATGGAGTCCGTAAGAGCATCTACTGCGAAACACAAAGTGTGAGGTAGATCTGACAGATCTTCCACAGACTCTCCTTGAGAAGGAACTGTCTTGGATACTCGCTTTATGCGGTCTTTCAAAGACTGACACACTCCTATGGCTGCTACTGCTGGTTGTACTGCAGAACCTGCAACCGCAAAGGAGGCCTTCAATAAAGATTCCAACTTTTTATCCACTGGATCTTTAAAAACCTGGGCATTATCCACAGGACAGGTTAAATTCTTGTTAACCAAAGAAATGGCTGCATCCACAGTGGGAATATTCCATTTCTTACAAAACATATCCTCCATAGGATATAACAATGAAAACCTTTTAGGAGGAACAAACATCCTATCTGGATGATCCCAGTCATTTTACACTTCTTGTTCCAAGAGTGGATGCATGGGAAATGGCCGAGAACTCTGAGGAGGGCGCAGTGAGCCAAGGGAGGAAAACGAGTTTTCAGTTGACTCCAGGGGTGGGAGTTTAAACTCAGCCCAGACCATCTCAGCAAGAGACTGGATAAACAATCTCTGGGATTGAGAGGCTAATAGAGATTCCTCTGACTCCCCAGAAGTGGAAGTTTCCGCTTGACCTTCTATAGGGTCATCTTCAGCTACATCTTTCACATCCTCCGTATCTTCTGCCCAATCCTGAACTGATTAAGGGGGTGGCTCAGGAGAGGGGGATCAAACTTGCTTCTTTCCTCCATCTGGTGCTGAAATCATGTCAGCAATCCTACCCTCTAGGCTGGCTAATGCCAATGCCAAATCGTCCTTGGTAATAGGTTGTGGCAGAAGTACACGGAATAGCTACTATGCCTAACAACCGTAATGGCTCAGTTTGACTATTTCCTTCTGGCTTACCAGGAGGAGTAGACACAGTGGAAGCACGACTAGGGCTTTCAGGGCCTGATGGTGGCATCACAGTGTCTTTTCCAACTGTGCTCCCTCCAGCCCTTTTTCAGGCAGACATTGCTTTATAGCAAGACAAACTTGAGGTACTACCTTTAGAGTGTACTCAAAGTCTGAGCTAAGCTTATATAGCCTAATGCACACAAAACTGATTTACCAAAGATACAGGACCTATTAGTGCCAGTAACATACACCCACAGTGACTCACGCAACCCAGTTGCTGCTGCTCTGTGTCCCCTTTCAGCCTGGCAGAGGCTAGTGTGTTGTGTTCTTCGCAAAACGCGCCCTTTTATGCATGCGTGGCGTTCGCTCCCGTGCCAAACCACGTTAGAACACGCCCACTACGTGGCAAATGCCTATATTTAAATGCAGATTTTTCCCCGCGCACGCGTGAATGGGCAAATTCCATAGACATGTGGCACGCGATGCAGCAGAGGCTACCATGCGAACGCTTATGGGCCGGGGCTAACCCAAACAAATGAGGAAAGAGAGCAGTTTAGGCTGAATCCTGTTTGCCACAGTTGAAACCTTTCAGATACTCAGCACAGGGTAAGAACATAGAGTAACAATATGCTTTAAACATACTTTAAACATACCCTGCATAAACCTGCTACAATATCCAGCAGCTTTTCAGATAATCAGCACAGAGTAAGTACATAGTGTAATATTATGCTTTAAACATACTTTTAACATACTCTGCAAAAACCTGCTATAATGTCCAGCAGAGGCGACCATGCGAAAGTTTATGTGCCAGGGCTAACACAAACAAATGAGGAGAGAGCAGTTTAGGCTGAGTTTTGTTTGTCACATGTGAAGCTTTTCAGATAATCAGCCCAGGGTAAAAGTGTAAACATATGGTTTAAGCAAACTTTAAAGCGGAGTTCCACCCTGGAATACTTTTTTTTAATAAAAATACCCCCGGGACAGTCAGGGCTAGTACATTCCACAATGGCTAGCCTCTGATCTGTCCCGGGTTGCACTTACCTTTTAGGACAAATACTTACCTTGAAAAAGTATTGTCCAGCGCTGCCATCTCAGGTGTGGGCAGCTTGAAGCGAGCGCGATCCTCTTCTGTGTCCTCTTCCGTCTTCTTCGGTCCCACGATGCACTGCACCGGCCCCGCCGTCACTTCCGGTGCGCGCGCGTCATCCCTCCACAGCTTCTGGGCATGCCCAGAAGCTGTTTAGAAGGGAATGACGTCGGGGCCGGTGCAGGCGCAATGATTCCTGGGAGCGACGACGTTCAGCTCCCAGGAATCATTGCAAACCTGGAAGTGACGACGGGCCGTGGCCGCCGAGGGGAGGAAAAAGGAAGTAAGGTAAGTATATTTTCTTCTCTACGAGGTAAGTAAAAAAAAAAAAATGTGATTATCCATTTGTTTTTCAGGTGACCCGGAGCGAGAAGATGGAGGTAAGTATCATTTTAGTGTGGAACTCCACTTTAAACCTACTCTGCATAATCTGCTACAATGTGAATACAAGCAGTAATACACTTGGCACAAGTCTCTGTAATCTTAATAAAGGTAACAGTGCATAAAATATTTACATCTTTGCAATTTTTAACCCTTGAAGGTTTTTTAGTTTGCTGTGTAAATATTTAAAATGGACTCAACAGTCCTGCTGCAGGAAACTGCTATAAGCCAGATTCCAATCTTCACTACTCACGGTGAGCATAGCCTTAAAGACCTTCAAGGACAGGGTCCCTATATCAGAGGGGCCACGGCTTTGGACCTGTAGAGCGCCCTGCATGGAGCGCCTTTGGGGTTCCAAGAGTCCGGATCCCAGGGTCCAGCGCCTAAAAAGGACAGTGTTACAGACAAAACCTCGTATCTGCTTCCTGAGGCTTGGGTACCATCTATTTTAGTCCATTAAATGTTTTTAATAGGATCCAATAGCTAACCCCTTAGATTCAATGATCTTTGATTGGGGTATGATAGCATAATCTTCTTTCTTCTTCTTTGAAACATAACAAACATGTGGAGCACCTCTCCACAGCGATCTTCACCTTTTAGACACTGGCGAAAAAAACTGAGGTTCTTCCTGTTTGGGAGGGGTTATATAGGGGGGTCATCAATTCTGATTTTTTGCCAGTGTCCTTCACCTATAGGTGGCCTATATAACCCATATGTTATGATTTATGGTTCAGTTTCCCGTGATGTACAAAAAGAAACAATATTTTTCACTTTCTGCTATATAATATTCCCCCCCCCCCCCCCAAAAATAAAAAAAATGTTCATCCTTTTAGGCCAATTTGTATTCTGCTACATATTTTTGGTAAAAAAAAGTCCCAATCAGCGTATTTTGATTGGTTTGCACAAAAGTTGTCATGTCTACAAACTAGGGGAAAGATTTATGTCATTTTTTATTATTTTTCTTTTTTTTTTACTAGTAATGGCGGCGATCTGCTATTTTTAGTGGGACTGTGACATTGTAGTTCGAACCCCTAACTGACATTTTTGACACTTTTCAGGGGGACCAGTGACAATACCACAGTAATAATTGCTAAAAATATGCACTGTTACTGTGCTAATGACACTGGCAGGGAAGTGGTTAACCCAGGGGTGATCAAAGGGTTAAGTGTGAGCCTAGGGGAATGTTTTTTAACTGTACGGACTTGTGAAATGAACACAGAGACCTCTGTTCCTATATAGAAGGATCACAGGCACTCTGTGATAATTTCAGAGAGAACAAAGGTCTGCTGTGTTTACAATAACACACCGTCATTCTCTCTCAGCGGGGATCGATCGCGGGTGCCCCGCGGCAGTGGTTAAATTAAGTGTTAATTTCCTCAGTGTTGACACAGATGGCAAAAACTTGACAAGGAAATCCATCCAAAAACATTTTTTTTTAACTTTAACTATTTCTATGTGTGGATGATTTCATTCTTTCTCTATCAGTATCATATAAGAAATGGTCCCCCCATACAAGTCCATATGAGTTCATTACACCTCCCCTCCTTCTATACTAAGCTAAGGGAAAATATTCTTGCAAGGTGACCTCTCTATTTGCCTTTAGTAACTCAACATCATGGTTTATTGTTAAGCAATCCCTCAAACTGCTTACCAGCTTGCTTTCTAATTGAAAATTCCTTCTTTCATCACAAAACATGCACCTTCATTCTATGACTGGAGGTCAAAATGTGAGCTACATAACCAACACTGAGTAGCTATTTACCACAGTCTTAAGTGTGCTTCAACGTCATTTAGAAAAGCTTCTCCTAGCAAGTACCCCATACTGGGATCATTTTTATAAGTGTTAAATGTTTGCAGTTGTAGCACCTTTACTGAAGTCCACTCTAAAGTCAAGGAAGGAAATACAGACTGCTGTGGGGAGGACACAAGATTTAATCAGTATCCATACTGCTGCAATCCTGACTTTTTTTTAACATTTTCACTGCCACCACAGCCATCTTGGCTAGTTTGCTTTCTTTTGAAATGCAGCATTCAGTGTACTACAGAAGTGATAGTGGGTTGCTCTACAGTCCTTCCCATGTGTCCCCATGCTGCTCAGTCCCCCGACCTCCTTGGCTTATTGGTGAGCGCAGGACCATTGGAAGCATGAACAGAATGGCAAAGCAGTTGGGAGGAGGAAAAAATATTCCGGACCTGCTCTAGCTGAGATTGAACCAGTCTGGGTCAAAGCTACCGAACTCCTGGCACAGATGTGGGTTGAGAAGGCAGATCTGGGATTCCTGACCCCCAGATGACACCATAGAGAAGACCTGCCATAAATATTACATAGGGGCTTATACATTACACACCCCTACGCACACAAGCAGTAGAAGAATAGGATCATTATTTTAGTTTAACTCTAAACTTATGGACTGTATAAAAAAGGTTTTGTGTGCGCTTCCATTTTACATTTGTATGTATCTTTTTTTTTTCACTGATTTGCAAGCGCATATCATTTTTAACCTATGAATATATTTTATATAATAAACCAATACAGTCTCATCTTTTCTATGTCATCTGTGTGCAATTGCCCTGCTGTATGTTAATGTTGTACCAGGATGCTCGTTGAATTGTAACTATTGTGCTGTATTTAAAGCATAACATCTAGAAATCTAAATTATACGCATGTGTTATTAACCATACAGTGCTGACATATGTATCAAAGTCTACACATATTTCAGCTCATCCTACTTGGGATAAATACAAGAAAATTAGGTAACATTTTTGAAGTAATCAAATTGAAACTGCATTTGTTTAACATTTAATTAAAAACCTTATTTGTCCCCTAAAAAATGTGTATTACTTGTATTCTGGTAGGCAAAATAGTCACAGTGTTATTGTGAGGATACCCTGTGCATACTGAAACTGATACATTTTACCTAGGTATCAATGTTTCAGTGACACCTGATTATGAAAGAGGTAATATAATTGCTCATTTTTGGACATTGCTAGCTTTTTGGGAAATAGCATATGTCAGGGGTTATCAAATTAATATTGAATTCATGGAGTCTGGTCAGAAAACTTTTCTTCCAGCAGAGGTCTGAATTACATGTTTGTGGGATGACTCAGATCCTTCAAATTACAGCCCATCTCCTCTTATATCTCAACCCTCATTTCACATCACAGTTCTCCCTTCACAGTAGTGTCCTCATCACCCTTCACATCACCTCCCCACCCCCTTCACAGTAATCTTCTTAATCCCTTTTCACATCTCACCCACCTTCATTCGCAGCAGTGTCCCCAACCCCTCTTCTCATAAACAATCCCACCCAACAGTAATGTCCTCTGCCCCTTTCACATCAACCCCCCCCAGAGTAATGTCATCCTCTTCCCTCTTCGCCTCCTCACAATAATGTCTTCCTTGATCCCCCTCCACCCCCCACATCAGTGTCCTCCCCTGTCCTCTTACCCCCCACGTTAATATCCTCTTAGTATCCCCTTAACCTCCTACATCACCATTCTCCTCTATCAACCTTCCAATCCCCACACAGCCTTCTCTGCCCCCCCTTTATCCCCCCAATCAGTTTTCTCCTACGCCCCCCTTTCACCCCCTAGTAATGTTCTCCTGTGCCTTCCTTCACCCACATATCAGTGTCCTTCTCTGCCGCTTAACCCCCCCTCCACATCGGTGTCCTCCTTTGCTCCCCTTCACCCCCCAGTAATGTCCTTTTAAGCCCCCTTCACCCCCCCCCACATCAGCATCCTCCTTTGCTCTCCTTCACCACCCACATCAGTGTCTTCCTCTTCCCCACTTCACCCACATGGTAATGCCCTCCTTATCCCTCTTCACCCTCCCCACATCTGTGTCCTCCTATGCCCCACTTACCCCCCCCCCCCCCACAGTAATGTCCTCCTTAGCTCCCTGTTCCCCACAGTAATTTCCTCGTTGCCCCTTCCCCTCAGTATTAGGGTCATTCTTTGCCCAATTCACCCCCAGTAAAGTCCTCCTCTGCCCCCTTCACCCCACACATCATTGCCCTCCCCTGTTCCTTTCATCCCCTCATATAATATACACGCTGGGAAAGGTATCCCAAATAGTAAACCCACAGTCAGAACCTGAGGTGCACAGGAAGGTACTGGGGTGAGAAAAAGAGGGGGGGGGGGAAAGAAGAAAAAGGAAAAAAAGAAAAAAGAAAGAGGAAAGGGAGGGAACAAGAAGTGAAGGATAAAAGGAAGGAAAGGGAAAAGAAAGAGGGGGGGGAAGGGGAAAAGGGGGGAAAAAAGAAGGGGGGTGGAGAAAATTGGAAACAAGGGGGAGAGCCGAAGAGGACAAAAAATGAGGCGACCCGGAGGTCAGAAAGAAGATGGGAGGGCTGGTGGGACTTTAAAGGTACCAGGTAATTCAGAGTAATAACAATGATTTTAAAAACATGAAATATTTATTGACATAACATCTTAAAAACAAAGACAGACAGTACAACAATGGTACATGAGAATCAGATATGTACAAATTGAATATGTAAGGCCATAGGAGACACAAGGCAAGAGGTATTAAAGATATATAGGTCCAATGGTGAACCTCAAACCAATCCCGACATGTTTCGCGGGCAAAACTGCACCGCTTCTTTAAGGGAATAGGATCACATAAATTGTGCAATGCCTTTGAATATCCTGTGCAATATAGCAACAACAAAAATTGTTATTAGTTCACATACATATATGTAAAACATCAGATTTAAAGTGCATGCAATTGTGGAACATCAAGGTGCATCCGAAACCGCCACCGCAGAAAGACCCACCACCAGCCAGATCGGAAGAGGGTGCTCCCCAAGGAAACGTCTCCCCAGCGGATGTGGAGGGGCATATGAGGCAGGGGGTATATATATGATGAAACTGGAAACCCGCCACCACCAAGCGAGGGGGGGGGGGGGAAGGGATAATACACCTATATGAAAGGCTAATATATGTACCTTGTTGAGTGTCTGCAGTAGACACACTCACATAACCAAGCTAGAAAGATTTAAGAACAGGAGGGCTCCTGCAAAGCGGCCGTATTTAAACCCCAACATGGGATGTTAATCTGTTGAGACGGAGGTAAGAGGTATAAGCTTACAACCAAAGGTCTGTGAGATGTCTCTTCAACAGAGATTTGGGAAGGGAGGCTTTACCTGCGGAATGGTGGATCATGAGTAAACTCTTTTTAGGAAATCTGTATAAAGATGGTAACTTAAAGCATACTGGGACCCGGAGGTAAGATCTTGGATTAATGCCACAGAGTCAGAGGAAATGATACCATCCATTACACGCTTCTAAGAGGTATAATCAGGGAAAATAAGAATTAGTAAGCGTATGTATTTCGGAATACCATTTAAACAATGGTGTAATCCGGAGTTCTTACCCACGTGGAACCGCCATACAGGTGAACGCCATCTCCTGAATGAAAGGTACGTGTGATCCCGCCTGATTTGGCCCTCAACCCGACGCCAGGTTGCGCATGACGTCATGGGCAACGTGGGCGGGTCAGGTCCTCAACTGCCCCCCAGGCGCGCGCGCGCAGTGTCGTTCTGAAAGCGGGCCACAAACGGCAGCCCCGAACGACCACAACACCGCCGGCCTGACTGTGACATCCGGTCAGTGATGTGCGAGGGGACCACACATCCGCTGGGAAGTCCGGGAAGCACGCCACCAACCGGGCAGAGGGGAAACTGCAGCGGAGGACAACAAGCGGATGCAGATAGATGTCCACAAAGACATGACATGCAATTGCATAAGAATAGAAAAACAGAGACAATTTTGTTTAATAGAGAGAAAACACCTCATAAACATGAATTTTAGATACTGGGTTTTAGTAACATGTACATACTATAATGACAATGAAAACCTAGAGGGAACATAAAGTTCCACGCAGGTTCTGCATAAGGGTACCCTGTTGGGGAATACATAGACCCCCCAAAAAACAAGGGGAAAAACCCATCAACACAACGAATCCATACAATGATAATGTTTCTGGATGCTACAGCTATATAAGGTATTGGATCTTGGAGAGACAAAAAAATGCTCATAAAATGTTAAGGACAGATTTAAAGAAAAAGCAGTTTTTCCAATAGTTGGAATAACTGAGAACTTACCAATCTCCAGAGCCGAAGCTGCGGTACCGTGGGGAGCGGATGGTCAATGTGGACAATGTGGTGCACAAGGAGGCATGGATGCCAGGCAGGTCACATGGATCAGACTCCATGACATTTTGGATGAAGTGGTTTAAGAGGATGGAAAGGAAGAAAAACCAAATTTTACCCTAGAAATGGTTTATAGGTTAAAACCTCGTTGATCCCGGGAGGTATAGTAGCCTCTAGGGATTCTATCCAGTAGGATTCCCTTTGTAGGATACGTTTGTCCCAGTTCCCCCCACGGGGGTCCTGGGGAATAACCTCCAAGACGAAAAACGAGACCACAGAGTTGTCATACTTATGACGAAATCCTATGTGACGTGTAACGCTGGTTTGTATGGTACCCCCCTCAGAATGGTAGATGTGATCACCTATACGTTTGCTCAGTTTTCTAATGGTTTTGCCGACATAAAATGCCCCGCAACAGCAGGTCATGAGGTAGATCAATCCCCGAGTGTTGCAGTCGGCATGATGTCTGGAATGGAACCATTTCCCACTGGGCAAACGGATGCCTGTTCCGGTTCTGACCCAGGGACATTTGTCACAAGATCCGCAACGGTAAGTACCTTTTTTGAGACCTTTGTTGGTCGTTTCACTGGTGTAATGACTTTTAGTGAGGCAATCACGAAGGGAGGTGGCTCGTCTAAATACCAGACTAGGTCTGGCACTTAGATATTTATTCAGGGTATAGTCCTGGGTGAGAATCGGCCAATGGCGTTTCAAAATGTCTCGTAGAGTATCATCATGTGCAGAATAGGTTGTAATAAACCTGACATTTTTATCATCCTTTTTGGGGGTCATTTTGTATAACAGATCGGCTCTGGAATGGGTTTTAGCCCTATTGTAGGCTTTCCTAAGCAACGTTTTGGAACTTATACTCAGCGCAGCAAGTGCCCATCCCGCCCCCTTGATCGCAAGTATTCCTTATGCCCAATATCTCAGGCTCCACAGGAATTGTTCCGCGGAAGCGAATTTTTGTATCCAAGCTGGCCAGTTGCGTGAGCGACTCCTTGCCAGAGGATATTTCAAAACGTTGCTTAGGAAAGCCTACAATAGGGCTAAAACCCATTCCAGAGCCGATCTGTTATACAAAATGACCCCCAAAAAGGATGATAAAAATGTCAGGTTTATTACAACCTATTCTGCACATGATGATACTCTACGAAACATTTTGAAACGCCATTGGCCGATTCTCACCCAGGACTATACCCTGAATAAATATCTAAGTGCCAGACCTAGTCTGGTATTTAGACGAGCCACCTCCCTTCGTGATTGCCTCACTAAAAGTCATTACACCAGTGAAACGACCAACGAAGGTCTCAAAAAAGGTACTTAGCATTGCGGATCTTGTGACAAATGTCCCTGGGTCAGAACCGGAACAGGCATCCGTTTGCCCAGTGGGAAATGGTTCCATTCCAGACATCATGCCGACTGCAACACTCGGGGATTGATCTACCTCATGACCTGCTGTTGCGGGGCATTTTATGTCGGCAAAACCATAGGGCAAACGTATAGGTGATCACATCTACCATTCTGAGGGGGGTACCATACAAACCAGCCTTACACGTCACATAGGATTTCGTCATAAGTATGACAACTCTGTGGTCTCGTTTTTCGTCTTGGAGGTTATTCCCCAGGACCCCCGTGGGGGGAACTGGGACAAACGTATCCTACAAAGGGAATCCTACTGGATAGAATCCCTAGAGGCTACTATACCTCCCGGGATCAACAAGGTTTTAACCTATAAACCATTTCTAGGGTAAAATTTGGTTTTTCTTCCTTTCCATCCTCTTAAACCACTTCATCCAAAATGTCATGGAGTCTGATCCATGTGACCTGCCTGACATCCATGCCTCCTTGTGCACCACATTGTCCACATTGACCATCCACTCCCCGCGGTACCGCAGCTTCGGCTCTGGAGATTGGTAAGTTCTCAGTTATTCCAACTATTGGAAAAACTGCCTTTTCTTTAAATCTGTCCTTAACATTTTATGAGCATTTTTGTCTCTCCAAGATCCAATACCTTATATAGCTGTAGCATCCAGAAACATTATCATTGTATGGATTCGTTGTGTTGATGGGTTTTTCCCCTTGTTTTTTGGGGGGTCTATGTATTCCCCAACAGGGTACCCTTATACAGAACCTGCGTGGAACTTTATGTTCCCTCTAGGTTTTCATTGTCATTATAGTATGTACATGTTACTAAAACCCAGTATCTAAAATTCATGTTTATGAGGTGTTTTCTCTCTATTAAACAAAATTGTCTCTGTTTTTCTATTCTTATGCAATTGCATGTCATGTCTTTGTGGACATCTATCTGCATCCGCTTGTTGTCCTCCGCTGCAGTTTCCCCTCCGCCCGGTTGGTGGCGTGCTTCCCGGACTTCCCAGCGGATGTGTGGTCCCCTCGCACATCGCTGACCGGATGTCACAGTCAGGCCGGCGGTGTTGTGGCCGTTCAGGGCTGCCGTTTGTGGCCCGCTTTCAGAACGACACTGCGCACGCGCCCCCAGGCGCGCGCGCAGTTGAGGACCTGACCCGCCCACGTTGCGCATGACATCATGCGCAACCTGGCGTCGGGTTGAGGGCCATATCAGGCGGGATCACACGTACCTTTCATTCAGGAGATGGCGTTCACCTGTATGGCGGTTCCACGTGGGTAAGAACTCCGGATTACACCATTGTTTAAATGGTATTCCGAAATACATACGCTTACTAATTCTTATTTTCCCTGATTATACCTCTTAGAAGCGTGTAATGGATGGTATCATTTACTCTGACTCTGTGGCATTAATCCAAGATCTTACCTCCGGGTCCCAGTATGCTTTAAGTTACCATCTTTATACAGATTTCCTAAAAAGAGTTTACTCATGATCCACCATTCCGCAGGTAAAGCCTCCCTTCCCAAATCTCTGTTGAAGAGACATCTCATAGACCTTTGGTTGTAAGCTTATACCTCTTACCTCCGTCTCAACAGATTAACATCCCATGTTGGGGTTTAAATACGGCCGCTTTGCAGGAGCCCTCCTGTTCTTAAATCTTTCTAGCTTGGTTATGTGAGTGTGTCTACTGCAGACACTCAACAAGGTACATATATTAGCCTTTCATATAGGTGTATTATCCCTTTCCCCCCCCCCTCGCTTGGTGGTGGCGGGTTTCTAGTTTCATCATATATATACCCCCTGCCTCATATGCCCCTCCACATCCGCTGGGGAGACGTTTCCTTGGGGAGCACCCTCTTCCGATCTGGCTGGTGGTGGGTCTTTCTGCGGTGGCGGTTTCGGATGCACCTTGATGTTCCACAATTGCATGCACTTTAAATCTGATGTTTTACATATATGTATGTGAACTAATAACAATTTTTGTTGTTGCCATATTGCACAGGATATTCAAAGGCATTGCACAATTTATGTGATCCTATTCCCCTGAAGAAGCGGTGCAGTTTTGCCCGCAAAATATGTCGGGATTGGTTTGAGGTTCACCATTGGACCTATATATCTTTAATACCTCTTGCCTTGTGTCTCCTATGGCCTTACATATTCAATTTGTACATATCTGATTCTCATGTACCATTGTTGTACTGTCTGTCTTTGTTTTTAAGATGTTATGTCAATAAATATTTCATGTTTTTAAAATCATTGTTATTACTCTGAATTACCTGGTACCTTTAAAGTCCCACCAGCCCTCCCATCTTCTTTCTGACCTCCGGGTCGCCTCATTTTTTGTCCTCTTCGGCTCTCCCCCTTGTTTCCAATTTTCTCCACCCCCCCTTCTTTTTTCCCCCCTTTTCCCCTTCCCCCCCCTCTTTCTTTTCCCTTTCCTTCCTTTTATCCTTCACTTCTTGTTCCCTCCCTTTCCTCTTTCTTTTTTTCCTTTTTCTTCTTCCCCCCCCCCTCTTTTTCTCACCCCAGTACCTTCCTGTGCACCTCAGGTGCTGACTGTGGGTTTACTATTTGGGATACCTTTCCCAGCGTATATACTATACAATTTAGGGATGTGGTACCTTCTGTTTATAGTTTTTGATACAAACACACTATTTATCCCCTCATATAAGTATCCTCCTCTGCCCCCCTTCACCCCCCACTGTAATGTTCTCCTTGGCCCCCTTCACCCCCCCCCCCCCCACAGTAGTGTACTACTTGACCCCTTCACCCCCAGCAATGTCCTTCTAAACTCCCATATCATTGTCATCCCTTGGCCCTTCATCCTCCCATATCAATGTCCTCCTCTGCCCCACCACAGTAATGTCCTCCTCTGCCCCCTTCATCCCTCCACATCAGTGTCTTCCTCTGCCCCTTCACCTCCACAGTAATGTTCTCCTCAGCCCCCCTTCACCCTCCCACGGTAGTGTCCTTCTCTACTCACTTTCACCCTTTTGTCCCCTTTACTTCACCCCCGCTGTCCTTCACAGCCATGTACTAGCCCCTTAACTCACAGGGACACACAGCAGAGTGGAAGGTGGGAGCCACAGCAGCACTGGAGACCTGCTGGAGCTAACTTTTCATATAAACAAGCTGGTGAATGGTTGCTTTGACTGCACTTCCTCCTGGCAAACAATCACTTGCCAGTTAACTTGAATCATTAACTTGGACAGCTCCTGCTCTTACCTTCCATCCAGTGCTGCTGTGCCTCCAACCCTCCACTCTCCTGTGAAAATTACAGTAGCAATGGGTAAGGTAAAGAGCCAGCTCCTAAGTGGTGACCACTGGTCCAGATGAGACAGTGACTTGGTCAGGATCCAGGCCGCAGCAAATTAATGATGTAGAGCACCAATTAGGGCTCTCATGAGTGTACCATGCCGCCTTAAAAAATGTGGAGCACATTCCAGAGTGTGAACTACAAAGTGGTTGGTGGTTGGCATTAAGTGGTGGTCTGTAGCATTTTATTGAACTAATCAAAGGGACTCAATAATAACATAATCAGTTGGACATGTGGGTGATTTACTAAAGGCAAAAAGGTTGTGCACTTTACAAGGGAACCTCCCTTATGCTCCGGCAGGCTTCCATCACCCAATCATGTGCAAGCAAAAATACCTTTTTTTTATTTCCTTGCATGCAACTGAGTACTTTTATTGCATTCATTAAGCTAATGTAAAATTGCAATGCAAAGTGAAAATTCCCTTTAAAGAAACAGCTTATTTGTCTTTAGCAAATCAGCCCCATTAATTTCAAAATATTTTCATAATTATGCCTTTAATAGCTACACCCAATTCACTTTGAACCAAGTTCTGATGAATCATTTCACTCATCATCACTTAACAAGACTTCCAGCAGATCTAAATGTAATTGGCCTTTTCTTCAGTTTTACCGGCACTAAAATTTTCAATGTTTATTTTTTTTACCATTTTTTAAAACAACCTTTACTTTTACTATTAATAAATTCCATGAAAATTATTTTTTTTTTATTAATTTAGTCTAGCCACAACACTAGCAGTGTGGTCCCACTGTAAAATAAAACAGTATCAATAATGGTGATGTTCATTACATTTATTTGTATTCTTTGAGTTAATTATATGTTTGTTTTTTTAATTAACAGGTGAATACATTGTAATGACAGTGCATTTCCACCTGCAAAGGAAAATGGGATATTTTGTTATACAGACATATATCCCTTGCATAATGACCGTCATTCTTTCTCAGGTGTCTTTTTGGATCAACAAGGAATCTGTTCCAGCTAGAACAGTTTTTGGTATGCCTTGGAACTGATGCACCCATTACCTCCCATTTCATTATTCATTTATCATTTCATTGTCTATTTGTCACAGGTGAATATTCACAGCAAATTGTCCTGTTTTACCTACGAAGGAAAATAGGCTATTACATCATCCATACATACATTCCATGCAGCATGACTGTTGTGTTGTCTCAAGTTGTGTTTTGGATCAACAAAGAATCAGTTCCAGCAAGGACTGTTGCGGGTATGGATCTAGCTTATTTTCAGTACCTATATATAGCTAAATAAATATGTGCCTTATGTTGCTGGAGAGTTATACCCAGGAAATGTCAGTCACATCATCTGTGAGTTTCTGTAAACAGAGAGATAAAAAAAAAAAGTTACAGCTTTAACAGCTACACCTTTTTGAATTTCTAACACTGAACACTTCATAGGTTTTTACATAATTTAAAAAGACAGTAAAATGTGAAGATGATGATGGTGTAAGGTGCAGTAATACATTGGATGGTGGAAGGTGCTTTGCACATTGTGATTGTTATGAACTGAATATCCAATGTTATGGTCACCTATGAAGTTTATTTCTAAGTTTTGAGTATACCATAATAAAGATATGATTAATTGGAATTTTAATAAAACTAGAGAGTACAAAATCTGGTGTACCTCTGCACTGAAACCAATCAGCTTCCCGGTGTTTTTTTTTTTTGTCAAAGCTTAATTTAATAAGCTGATTGGCTACCATGTACACCTGCACCAGATTTCGCACTGTCCAGTTTTAGTAAATCAACCTATATGAGTCTTTTAGACCCCCAATGTTTCTCCTGCCTTTCACCGCAGCTAATCAAGTACAGGTCAAGCTTAATAATAAGCAGCTTCCTTGGCTACAATAGTCAGAAAAGTACAGCTCTGAAATTAGAGCTTACAAAAATTCTTATCATGAAGTAGATCAGGTAATAGATATTCCTTGTTCTCCTATGAATCTAACCCTTGGGGCAGTTACCATGGTCCTAGGCTCCCTGCAGAAATGGAAGAGCCTTGGAACCACCATTGGTGGTGGTGGGACCTGCCCAGATAATTGAAAAATAATAATAATTGAAAAAAAAAAGCTGCAAAAAATGACTCTAGCTGCAGCCATGAGTTTTTTTTAATCACTTTAAGTCCTGAAAATTTTAAAATGGCTTAAGGATGTGAAGTTGAAATTATTAGGACATGACTTAATATGTCAGGGAATTATTTTCCGGTATAGATTCTACTACTTTTTGAAAATCATCACATACAAATAAAAGTCTATTTATGTTCATCAGATTACACTCAGATACACTTACTCATGAGCTTTTTTTTTCAAAATAGGTGTTTATATTTATTGGTAAACATGCACCTTTCTTTAGTGAACAGATCTTACCCAATATTTATGTAGATTGGACAGTAGCTAGTCCAAAAACAGTTATACACAGTTAAACCTTACCCTGTTGGTCTAGGCAATGTTAATGAGAAAACAACTACAATATTTATAGGTTTCTTACATTTCAATACGGCACTGGAAATTAAGAGCAGAACATTTTGGGTGAAGGGCTTTTAGTTTAAAAAATAAACAGGAATTTCATTCTAAAGTATGCTGTTCCCCTGCACTAAACTCTATCCCTGCATTGTCTTTGCCACATTTCACCTTTTCTGATCTACAACATTAACACTTAATCTACCCTAAGTTTAAACTTTTACCCTTACCTGCCACATAGTACTGAAAGGCATACTATAACTCAGCACTGCATTGAAGCTTTACAAAATGTAACACTTAATTCCTTAACATTAATCTAAAAATGTATCTTCTAACACCTAAACTATTACTGCAAATCAACCCTCAATAGTTATTCCTATCCCTTTCCCAACATCACTCTATAACCTAACTCTTAAAGAAGTAAAAAAGTAAACTATTCTATGAATTATTTAGTCAATGCTTATGAAAGTATCAGAAGCCAAGCATACCAGTCCTTCAATGATTTGTATTAGTGCCAAAATTAGACAGTTAAAACTCCCAAAACACTTGCATCAGCTGGAGGAGATAAAATATGCATTGGAGCACTATATTAATTGCACATCAAATGACACAGTGCGCTAGGTCACTTGTCTGTTTAATATATTATGTTTTTTAAACCTAATCTGCATTTCCATATGCTTTTGAATCTATGTTCAATTTAGATTTTTTTTTTTTTTTTAATAGAATCTGTTTTTGAGCAGAAAGGCACAAATGTATCTCAACGTGTTTAATTGAATTGTATTTGTTTTTTTCGTATTTTGTATCTGTGTACCTAAATGTAAGATCTGTAGCTTCCCCTTCCTATCTATCACAGGTGTGAGTTTAGTATTATTTAATGACTGCATGGATATAGTAAGAGTGGGGTACTGTATGTTTTGTTGGGTTTATATTCTACATTTACACATGACTTAATAATTCTCCTGAAAAAAATCTGTTTAATGAGCTTTTGATGTAATAAAATAAAGGCTAATATTATTGTTGTCACAATGGAAGAATCCTGAGTGGTGCTTGTTTCTAACTTTCACAACATCTCACAGCAGCCCTTTATTAATCTACTACAGTAGATTAAAATATGATTGGTTGCTATGGCTTACTGAACTTTGCACTTATTAAACAAACCTTGGTGTGATAATTATTTATCCAACACAATATCTAGCACATCCAAAAGTTATCAGGCCATTTAATTTTATATGTAGATATTGCTGATTGGTAATTATTATTATATTACCTTTGTGCAATCCTCTTTGCCTTAATCAATTAGCTAAAAAAAAAAAAAAGATTGGCTTGTTACCATACCAGTGAAAAAAATAAATAAATAAAACATTAATTGTATTGAATACCAAGCAATTGCACAGAAGACACTTAATTTCCTATTTCTTTTTGATTAGCAATGAATGCATTAGGTGTTGCTTGACAAATGGTCAGCAAATCTTGCAGTGACATTATAATAATTCTAAAGGTAGCAGAGACATGACATGGCAACCTAAAGATCTTGGCATAAATATGTATGCTGCTATCAGCTATTTACCTCATAGATGACTATGTTGTTAGGCTTATCCTAAAGAAACAACAGTAATCTGCTGAGAATTGATTCTCCTACCCAGTAATTTGATTGGCTGTGGGGTGTTTGAAGAGATTGAATGATTTTTTCCAATATAACCATAAATGGTAAATATATAATTCACTTTTCCCGTATAGGGCCAATTGTCACAGTTACTGGTGGAAAGGTAATTTCAGATGCCAGCAATAATAAATCAGCTAATTCTGAGATATTTGAAATTGGAGCACTCACGCCATTTCCCAGAAGTGGGGAAGGGTACCTGTCAAAAACAAGTACCCATTCCCCCCCTCCCCCCTGAAAAGTGCCAAATGTGGCACCGGAGGGGGGGGGGGGAAGCAAATGAGCGGAAATTCCACTTTTGGGAGGAACTCTGCTTTAATCTCCATGTGCCAAGATAATGGTTTACATATTAGCATTAGGAGACTTTATTTTTGTGTGTGTGTGTGTGTGTGTGTGTGTACAAGTAGCATAATAAAAAGTGGCTAATATTATTTATTTCTTATTTATTTTAAAGGGATCACAACAGTTCTTACAATGACCACTTTAAGCATCAGTGCAAGGCATTCTTTCCCAAAAGTATCATATGCAACTGCAATGGACTGGTTTATAGCTGTCTGTTTTGCCTTCGTATTCTCTGCACTTATTGAGTTTGCTGCAGTGAATTATTTTACCAATCTTCAGACTCAAAAAGCTATGATGAAGCTGGCTAAAGAATCAGCTGCCTTAACAACAGTGGCCGTGACAGCGGCAGCAGAGGATGAGATTGTCACAGTAAGTTATTTAGTAAAATCTATTATATATACATGGAGACTATATATATTTTTACAACTGATTTTAGTAACATTTTGCTGCAGTTCAATAGTCTTTTGATGTGTAAAGCTAAAGAAGTGGAAAAGGGCAAGTGTCCATGCAACCAATACGACTTATTTATTTATTTATTTTTGCTTCATCTTTTATTATGTACAATAGGAAAGAGTTTAGCATTTAATTTACACTAGCTTTTTTTTTTATCAGCCCCAATGTATTTTTTAATGCAGCTTCACATCCTGTAGGTTAAAAACCCCCAAAAAAATAGAATGACAAAATGTGTTATTATATTAAGATCATTATATTTTATCAGCTATTTGAAATTAAACCTATAAAGTTGCAAAAGTATGGCAGTCTTACATACCACAGTGAACCTGTAGGTTAGCATAAAACATATTATATATATATATATATATATATATATATATATATATATATATATATATATATATATATATATATATATATATATATATATATTCCAAACAGGGATTGCTGCACTTCCAATTTATGGAAGGTACAAAATAGACAAAAGTTGTCTAAGTACAGAACGTCCTTCTTCAGGCTAGAACACACACATTACACACACATACATACACACATAAACACACACATTTATATATATATAAGTGTGTATAAGTATATATATATATATATATATATATATATATATATGTATATTATATATATATATATATATATATATATATATATATATATATATATATGTATATGTATATATATATATATATATGTGTATACATATATATATATATATATATATATATATATATATATATATATATATATAATCTATATATATATATATATATATATAGATAGATAGATATAGATAGATATATATATATATATCTGTATAATGTGTATGTTATTTTGAATTTCTCTGCAGTATATATGACCAATGGGATGTTCTGATTCCTTTGCACTTTGCTTTAATTCATTGTGCTGTGATAAATATATCAACAAAAAGTCATTGTAAATGTTCCTAAAGTATTGTCTATGTGTGTTTGTTCTAAAATTATATTTCCATACTATTTAAATTGTAAATTCAAAAAATTTTACCGGAGAGGGTCAAGCCTTTTCAGTACAAAAAGCATGATCTGTTACTTTTTCTAGTAGTCTCTAGTAGTAAAGTTTACATATTACAGCAAAAAAAAAAAAAGACTACTTTCAGGTTCTTTTGTGTTTCATTGGCCCCTATGCTCCAATTGGAAATGGTAAAGTTTACCTGATGTCTCTGCACTGTATTGTTTTCTAAATATGAATTTAAAAAATATAAACAGCAACAATAATCAATGATTTGTAATAAATAACAGGAAAATTCAGATAGAGGTCAACCCATGTGTATAAAAAGTTGCAATGCAGTTGCCACCTAGTGGGTAGGAACAACATTACAATTCTTCAACTGTTTAACCACTTCCCGCCCGCCCTATAGGCGATTGACGGCAGGAATGTGGTTGCATTATCCTGACCAGACGTCATATGATGGCGGCAGGATAATGCGCTCTGCGCACCCCCGGGGGGGCGCGCAGAGTGGCAATCGGTGATGCGCCGTGTCAGTCTGACTCCCCGCATCTCCGATCTCGGTAAAGAGCCTACTGACGTAGGCTCTTTACCATGTGACCAGCCGTGTCCAATCACGGCTGGTCACATAGTACACAGGATGAGCCGTTGATCGTCAGTGCCACCCGTCAGTGCCAATCAGTGCCGCCTATCAGTGCCCATCAGTGCCGCCTATCGGTGCCCATTAGTGCCCATCAGTGCCCATCAATGCTGCCTATCAGTGCCCAGCAGTGCCGCCTATCAGTGCCCAGCAGTGCTGCCTATCAGTGTCCACCAATGCTGCATATCAGTGCTACCTATCAGTGCCCATCAGTTCCACCTATCAGTGCCGCATATCAGTGCCACCCCATCAGTGCCACCCCATCAGTGCCACCCCATAAGTGCCTCCTCATCAGTGCCTGTCAGTGCAGCCTCATCAGTGCTCATCAGTGCAGGAAAAACATATTTATTTACAAAATTGTATAGCATAAACAAAAAAACTTTTTTTTTTCAAACTTTTTGGTCTTTTTTTTATTTGTTTAGCAAAAAAGAAAAAACCTTGTGGTGATCAAATACCACCAAAAGAAATCTCTATTTGTGGGGGGGAAATGACATAAATTTGGTTTAGGTACAGTGTTGCATGACCGCAAAAATTGTCATTCAAAATGCAACAGCGCTAAAAGCTGAAAATTGGCCTGGGCAGGAAGGGGGTGAAAGTGCCCTGCATTGAAGTTACTTAAACTCATGTAGTGGTCTTTATGGTCTGGATTGTGCCATTATATCCAAAGTTTTAAAATTTACATCATTTTTAGTTACTTGTTACCATTGACTTTGTGATTTTCATGCTTTTCTACTATCCTCAGTACTGCTCTATTCTTTCACCAAAGGTGATCTGGAGGAGTTAGTCATTGTTGTGTCTTTGGTGGGAAGCAGAGTCCCAGGAGGACTGTCAGTGTGAGGAAAGGTGTCCTTGGCGGTCGGCCTAGAGGACAAAAGGTTGAGCTGAGCTGCAGAGAGGGATCCAGAGTGCTGAGGACCAAGTGGAGCTGCTGGGGCAGGAGTTTCCAGGAAAGCAGTGTCGTGAGTACTGTAAACTGCCCAGGGGTCTGCCTAGGATAGGGGACCACACCGAAAGGTCAGAGGGATCCAGGAGTCTACCCGGGAGAGAGGGCTTAGAGAAGGGGGTGCCAGAGTCTAAGCCCTGAAGAGAAGTCTGTGAGAGAGGATGCCAGTGTGGACCCTGAAGAGTTAAGAGTTGCAGCAGTGTTTACAAGTAGCTACCTCAGCCAGGAGGGCTAAAGGCAGCAGTACAAAGGAATTTGTGCCAACGGGGAGTGATAAAGTCAGTTTGGAGTTAATGGACAGAAAGTCAGCGTTAACCAGCGCCAACCGGTGTTGACCAGCATTCAACTAGTGTCAAGTCAGCGTCCATAGGCATTTTTCCCAGTTGTCCCATTACCTTGTGAATAGTTGAGCCAGAGGAGGATCCCATTCATTCCCTTCTCCCATCCAAGTTCCTAAATAAATACAAAACCCAAAGATGCTGGACTGTTTCCTGTCTCAGTACTCTTGGAGAAAATACTTAAATGTGCTGTTGTTGCTAGAGGTAACCCTGGCAGAACCACATCCAGCACAATGGTTGGGAATCCTGCTACACATACAAAGAAACCAAAACAAATAAGTTCAGAAATGAAGTTATGTATAATAAAACAGAATGACACAGGGAAAAAAGTATTGAACAACACGCTAACTGAAATTTATTTAATACTTTGTACAAAATCCTTTGTTGGTAATGATAGCTTCAAGACTCCTCCTGTATGGAGAAACTAGTCACATGCATTGATACGTATGGTTTTGGCCCATTCTTCCACACAAACAGTCTTCAAATCTTGAAGGTTCCATGGGCCTCTTCTATGAACTCTGATCTTTAGTTCTTTCCATAGATTTTTTATTGGATTCAAGTCAGGTGATTGGCTGGGCCATTCTAGCAGCTTTAGTTTCTTTCTTTGAAACCAACTGAGAGTTTATTTGGCTTTGCTTTTAGGCTCATTGTCTTGATGAAATGTTCAGCCTCATTTCATCTTCATCATCCCAGTAGATGGAGGCAGCTGTTTATAAAGAATGTCTTGAAACATTTTTCTTTTCATCCTTCCTTTAATGACATGAAGTTTGCCAGTTCCGTATGCTGAAAAACAACCCCACACCATGATGTTCCCACCTCCAAACTTCACTGTTGGTATGGTGTTTTTGGGGTGATGTGCAGTGCCATTTGACCACCAAACATGGTGTGTATTATGGCATCCAAAGAGTTTGATTTTGGTCTCATCAGACCAGACTATATTCTCCCAGTATTTTACAGACTTGTCAAAATGTTGTGCAGCAAACTTTAAGCGAGCTTCAACATGCTTTTTCTTCAGCAATGAGTCTTGCGTGCTAAGCGTGCATACAGGCCATCGCGGTTAAGTGCATTACTTATTGTTTTCTGCTAATTCCAGGTCTTTTTGAAGCTCTCCACAAGTAGCCCTTGGATTTTGGACAACTCTTCTGAAAATTCTTTTATCTCCTCTGTCAGAAAACTTGCGAGGAGCACCTGGTTGTGTCTGATTTATGGTGAAATTATGTTCTTTCCACTTCCGGATTATAGCGCCAACAGTGCTAACTGGAACATTTAGAAGTTTAGAAATCCTTCTTTAACCAATGTCATCAGTATGTTTTGCAAAAATAAGGTTGCAAAGGTCTTGAGAGAGCTTTGTGTGACACCTTGGTAACGAGACACTATTTATAGGCCATCAGTTGAAAATGAACCAGCTGATATTAACTTACAATGACAAGGTGCAGGATTGCTTTCTAACTACTGATAGATTTCAGCTGGTGTCTTGGCTTTCTGTGCCTTTTTGCATCTCCCTTTCTTAATGCATCCAATACTTTTCCTCTGTGTCATTCCATTTTATTACACATAACTTCATTTGTGAATGCATTTGTTTCGGTTTCTTTGTATGTATGGATTGCATGGGTTGTTACCAACATGTGGTGAAAATTTCACATCAATAGCACCTTTAGAAATATATTTACCTAGAAAAATTGTGACGTGTTCAATACTTATTTCACCCGCTATATCTGTATCCTAAATATTTGGCTTTCAGGTCAAAGTGGTAAAATTTTTCTTAACAGTTTTGGTATTGTCCCGTGAAGTGTTATAATTATCATTATTTGTGTGAAAGTTATAGCATCTACAAACTATGGTATAGATCAGTGTTTCTCAACTCCGGTCCTCAGGGCACACTAACAGGCCAGATTTTCAGTATTACCTTGGGGAGATGCAGACTAGAATACTGCAATCACTGAGCAGCAAATGAGATCACCTGTGATGTATTTGAGTTTTCTTGCAAACCTGGCCTGTTAGTGTGCCCTGAGGACCAGAGTTGAGAAACACTGGTATAGATACTGGAATCTGACACTAACTGACACTGAGACAGAACTGACTATCTGCCAATGATATCACCAGTGACACTAATACAGTGATTGGTGATAGTACTATGCACTGTCACTGTACTAATGACACTGGCTGGGAAGGTATTAACATCCGAGGTAATCAAGAGGTTAAATTTGTGCCTAACAATGTGTAATGTGTGATAATTTTTACTAGATCATTTACAAGATATTTTTGTTTCGTATCCCTGTTTTGCGGGGGTAAGAAACAGAAAGATTCCCTCTGTACAGAGTCTTGTGTTGATTGTCTGCAAGTGGTTAAAAAGAACAGGGATGTCTGAAGTTGCTGTATTGTTTTTTAATTTAAAAATACGTTATGGATATTTTGCTGCAACCCCCTTGTATTATATTTTACCTATTTCGGTTGTTTAATTGGGTACACACCTAGTTGCCTGCAAATATAACTGTTTTATATATGGCTTATGTATATATTTGTACATGTTATAGGGATATTGTATGCTAATTAATGATCAGCTCAGCCTGATCTTTTGTCTTCCATAAAAATTCCATATGTCCTTAAAAAGAACAGTTTTTGCTGAGCCAGTGATTCAGATGAAACTGGTAAAAATCCCATTCCACTGAATCAACTTACCAATCATGCCGAAGGCTCCATTGCCATGACAGTCTATAAAGGAGTAATAAAGCTATAGACTACAGATGGTTGTCGGACCAAGCATGGCAAATCATAGTAAAAAATAATGAGGTTCGAGAAACACTATCTTGGTCTGCCAAACAACTCAATTAATCATCAACGATCACATTAGAACATTGAAGTTAGACCTGGAACAAACACAGTCACATCATTAGAGAGACATTTTGTTTTTCATCGAACATTTTATTGGTAACTATGATTTGGCTTAAAATATGTGTTAGCAGTAAAAGTAATGCTTTCTATTAGCATGCATTAAAATATATAAAACAGATTTTGTTCCTATAATAATCCACCAAAACAGTGTAGGCTGATGTACATAGCTTGCATCTAAGGTTTTTTTTTACTACTGTACTGTATTTTATGCATTGCTCTAAAATGCTGCATATGGAAAAAAAAATCATAAAAAAGAAAAGCATAACCCTAGCGCAGATAAACCTTATATTATATATTGAAAAAGGAATCTGGCTCCTAGGTTGTCAATGGTTACCCAAATTTTTTTTTTTTTTATGTTTATGATCACTGCTAACTATCTGTAGGTATACCCAACTTCAGACTAATGAGAAAATCAGTCAGCGCAGATCTACACTCCCCTAATTATTAAAGCGGGGATAACTGAATAAATTATCACCTGTTTCCGCAAAAACAATTTTTTTGTGCTCTATCCTAAAGTGCTAGCGCAATTATTGTAAACAACTATTGTAAACAATTACTCTCACATAAACAAATCAGTGGCACACACAAAAATGCATGTAAAAATACAATCATGAAACTTCACATTCAGGTGCATAACATATACAGTGAATCCAAAATTAAGTATCATATTAAAGTAATCCAAAAAAATCAAAAACCAAAAAAATTGTCCCATATTTCATAAAGTCCCAGAAAAAGAGTAAAACATTTTGTACATGTAGTAATGTGCAAAATCAGCAAAAAAGCAAATCTGTGCAAACACCCTGCACAATCCTTCCACCGATCACCCCAAACTGACTCACCAGATAGAGTGGCCAGTAAGATTATAAACCAGCTTCAACACCTTGTTATAAAATATCCAGCAGACTGGCTCATTACCCTGTAGTTGGTATCCCCGTCTTTGTAATCAGGCTCTCTAATAGAGATGTAAGGTGGTATATCATTTTAAGAAGAAAGGAGAATCATTGATCCTTAGCGTCGGGCATACACTTTTAAAATGTGGGTGATGCTTTTGTGGTTTTTAATAAACTGATACAGTTTTACGGATTTATGCTATGTGGATTCTCCTTTCCTCTTAAATATATTTAATTTACAGGAGGTAAATATTCTTTTTTTGTCATAGCACAGATGATGCCAATCTGGACCTTCAACCTGCACAGACAAATTAACAAGTACAGAGCTAGTGCAGGGCATCTATGCCCAGCATCTTCTGCATATACTGTAAAATGCATGCACTTTGCATTAAATGTTTGTCTGTAAAATTAAATGATTTTTACAAATAATAAAAATGCATAAAATATCAATTTAACCTTCCTAGCGGTATTCCCGAGTGTGGCTCGGGGTTAAATTTTAGTGCCAAAAGTGGTAACCCCGAGGAAGATCGCTGAATCCTGGTAGAGGGGTTACTTACCTTTTCCCCGGGATGCAGCGATGTATGCGGGCGGTGAGCGGCGGTGGAGCTTCCTCCCGATCCTCTGTGTGCCCCGGCTTCTGTCTCCTGCGACGTGACGTTTGCAGGGGGGTGGAATCGGCGGCAAATTCAAAAAGTAAATGCACAAACACACTGATACATTGTAATCCTATTGGATTACATTACTAAAATAAAATAAATTGACCTCAGCTTGCCCCCCAGTGCTTTCTCCATTGCAATTCCTGCATTTTTCCTGTACCTTGTGTCTGGATACTGCAGAGCGACCATGGCATCAAACAAGCACGCCGCCATCTCAAAAGCGGTATATGACCTGCTGGGCGACAGCGAAAGTGATACAGAATCGCTTGCAGAATGGAGTGATAGCAATTGGTGGGGAAGTTCGTCATCAGACGCAGAAAGCGATTTCAGCGATGAGCCTGCGACTGTGCCCAGCGATGTGCGGACTTGGTGCTGGATCGACTGCGGTACGGAGCACGTAGCGCCCCCAAGGTTCCCGTTTACCGGAGCACCTGGTATCAAAGTGGATGTTGAGGATGACAACCCCTTGGCTTGTTGTGGAAACCAATCGGTACCAGGAGCAACAAGCTGCAGCGCATCGGCGGTTTTCAAGGAGCAGAATGTGGGAACCCGTGACCAAAGCGGACATCTGTAAGTTTCTGAGCCTAATTATTCTGCATGGAGTAGTGGGGAAACCCCTGCAGAAGTGGAATTGGACCACCAACAAATTACTGGCCACTCCTTTTTTTGGCACGGTTATGTCGGAGTACAAATTTTGGCTCATTATGAAGTATTTGCACTTTACAAATAATGACGAATTTGACAAGACTTCTCATCCAGCTCCAAAGCTCAAAAAGATTTGGGACGTTTATCAAATAATTTTGAAAAATTTCCAGCAGTCCTATGTCCCGGAAAGAGACATTTGTATAGACGAAAGTCTAATGGCCTATAAAGGGAGACTCAGCTGGATACAGTATATTGTGTCCAAGAGAGCACGCTTTGGCATAAAGTAATTTATGCTATGTGAATCCAGCTCTGGATACATTTGGAATTCGGTCCTATACACAGGGAGAGGAACCAAATTCAACGAAAGGTTCATCAGCTACGGAATGGAAAATGCTTCAGTTCTTACGCTGATTGAGCCTCTGCTGAATCAGGGGTACTGTGTCACCACAGACAATTTTTATACATCCCCAGAACTGTATGAGTTCCTTCTACACAACAAGATGGATGCTTATGGAACCGTTAGAGATAACCGGCATGACATGCCCCCCACCTTTGCCAACAAAAAGCTCAAGCCCGGAGAAATAGTTGCCTGGCAGAAAGGTAAAATGTTGGCACTGAGATGGCGTGACAAAAAAGATGTGTGCCTGATGAGTACCATCCACAACACCTCTACTGTCCTGGTACACACAAAAGGTGGAAAAGATTTCATGAAACCACAACTGGTCTTGGATTATAACAACACCATGGGAGGTGTGGACAGAGCTGACCAGGCCATGACTTTTTATCCGGCAATGCGGAAACAACAAAAAAAATTATAAAAAAATATTCTGGCATCTCCTTGAAAGTGTTTGTGGAATGCATTCAATCTCCTAAAAAAGAAGAGTGACAGGCCTGTGGTTCATGCGGACTTTGTGTGGAAAATTGCTGAGCTAATATTTCTCAGGCACCAAACACCAAAGGCTGTAAGTAGATCTGGACGCCGTGCTGCTGGTGTTGTGAACCCCCGAACGCCTGACCGGTCGTCACTTTATGGACCACATTCAACCAACGGAAAAGAAGTCTGCACCCACAAGGATGTGTGTGGTTTGCTGTTCCAAACGTGACGACACTGGATGGAAAATCAGAAAAGAAACGCGGTACTACTGTCCAGACTGTGACGTTGGACTTTGTGCTGTACCCTGTTTCAAATTTTTCCACACCCGGGACGTTTATTGAAGCAACATGACCACTAATATTGCATCCTTTTTGTAAAAAAAAATAAAAATATTGCATCCTTGTTTGACGAAAAAAAAAAAAATGTCAGAGTTTTTTATTACATTATTTACTATAATTTATTGAATAAAAAGTGTTATTATTATTATAATTTTGTTTGTTATTATTTTATAGTTATTTATTATATTATAATTTAGGATTTTGTGTTTCAAACTTTATCATACCTGGGATGTTATAAAGAAGAACGCACAGTAAAAAGAAATCATATATAAATAGTTGGTTTGGGCTGCTCATCCTTAAGAATTACCGTATTTATCGGCATATAACACGCACCTAAATTTTAGGAGAGAAATTTCAGGGAAAAAGCTGAAATTTAAAATAAACAGCTTTCTACATACAGAACATTTTTTTTAATCAAATGCAGTCTCACCAGTGCCCACGAATGCAGCCTCGCCAGCGTAGTGTCCATCTTTGCAGCCTCGCCAGCGCAGTGTCCATCATTGTAGCCTCGCCAGCACGGTGTCCATCATTGCAGCCTCGCCAGGGCAGTGTCCATCGTTGCAGCCTCACCAGCGCAGTGCCCATACATGCAGCCTCACCAGCGCAATACTCATAATTACAGCCTCGCCAGCGCAGTGCCCATACATGCAGCCTTGCTAGCGCAGTACACATAATTGCAGCCTCGCCAGCGCAGTGCCCATAATTGCGGCCTCGCCAGCGCAGTGCCCAAATTTGCAGCCTCGCCAGTGCAGTGCCAGTAATTGCAGCCTCGCCAGCGCAGTGCCAGTAGTTGCAGCCTCGCCAGCGCAGTGCCAGTAGTTGCAGCCTCGAAAGCGCAGTGCCAGTAATTGCAGCCTCGCCAGCGCAGTGCCAGTAATTGCAGCCTCGCCAGCGCCATTGATTCTATCTATGGTTTCACTTTTTAAAAAGTCCAGGAAGCAGCGCTGAGAGGTAGAAGGGGGCGGGCCGGGCAGAGGAGAAGGAAGGACGCATGCGCTGTCATCGGATAGACGTCGGCATAGGAGGCGGGACTTCCGATGACAGCGCATTCTTCCTTCTCCTCGGCCCCACCCGCCCCCTTCTACCTCTCGGTGCTGCTTCCTGGGCATTTTTTTTCATATCGGCGTATAACACGCACTGCTGCTTTTTCCTCCATTTTTAGGAGGAAAAAGTGCGTGTTATACGCCGATAAATACGGTACTAGCAAAATAATGGTACCGCTTTCAGCACCTAAAATCCGAAATAATCATACCACCAGGGAGGTTAAGAAACATGTAAGATTTGGAAAATAAGAAATGTAATTTATATGCATTTGTATCTCAAGTTTCAAAGTTAGTTATACTTGTTTAAAACTATTTTGTGTTTGCAGCATTCTGATTCCAACTGCAACTTAAAGAAAAGAATTAACTCAATGGTCTCTCAAGGCGATGTATCACTTGAAGACAATGTACCACCCTATGGAGCACCATATTGTCAACAGACTGATGTTCCTGCTGCAGATCTTACACAACTTGGAATCTCATCAAGTCCTCATAGTGGAACTAGTAAAATAGACCAGTATGCCAGAATACTATTTCCATTAGCATTTGCAGGATTTAATTTAGTATACTGGGTGGTCTATCTCTCCAAAGACACAATGGAGTTAAATCGCAGTGTTTGAAATTTTAAACACAAGAAAATAAGTGAGTAACTCTTATGTAACTCTTATGTGTAATTGGCATTTCAAAGATAAAAAACGGTATCATTATTATAGGAACTATAATAGCAGTTCTTATTTTATTGTCATTAGCTAAATTAATTAGTGTGCAATGCAGAATGCATATCTATACTAAATAATCAAACTTAAAATTATATTAGATTGCATACAATATTTCTTCGGTGCTGGTTCATAACTTTACATTATTTCAGTACTCCTTTTAGACTTGTAAGTAAAACAAAGCTTATTAATGCTACCACTCAGGAAACCTAAAATAGGCTGCTTGAAAACACTTAAGTGCTGCAACCATATGCAGTAGCAAAGACTGGCCCATAAACTAGGCTTGTTTCACACTGTGGTGCTGTGGTTTTGCCACAATGTGGGTGTATCTGCGGTTTTCATGCAGTTTACCTGCAATTTTAGCCATGGTCCCATAGACTTTCTATTATGTTACCCAATTTTGCCGTGTTTCATTTTACATTCTGAAAGTGGGATTTTTATGTGTACTGGATTTGCTTCACATGTAAATATTGCTGGGTGTTGAATCCTAAGCAAAGATCAATTATAGAAATTAAAAGAAAATGTAAAAAAATTGCTTCACTGACAAATTGTCCAGATGATCCAATTAAATATAGTCCAAGTTATTATTTTTTTTAAATGTTATTTTCCAACATTTTATATAAAAACGTATATACTTCTCACACTATCCATATTAGACATGTGCAGAAGGGCAAAATTAGTTTCGTTTTGTTTCAGATAGATTTGTTATGTTACTAATTTTGTTTTGTTGATTCGTTTGGAATTTAGTTTTGTTTCATTTTCATTTAATTTAATTTTGTTTATTAATTTTTCAACAAATTCCAAACTTTTAAAACAATTCAAATTTGGATCAGTTGAAAAAACAATTCAAACTATGTGTGAGGAATAAGCACATCCCCTCAACATGGGGGATGCTTTGGGGAGGGGGCTCTGCCCCCCTACCCCAAAAAAAACATTGTACCCATGTTGATAGGGACAAGGGTCTCTTTCCCACAACCCTGGGCTTTGGTTGTGGGCATCTGCTAGTGGGGGCTTATTAAAATCTAAAAGCCCCCTTTAACAAGGAGGCCCCCAGATCCCGCCCCCCCATGTGAATAAGTATGGGGTGCATAGTATCCCTACTCATTCACCAAAAAAGTATAAAAAGTGAATAAAGACACAACACAAGTTTTTGACAATTCCTATATTAAAAAATAATTTAAAAAATGTCCCCCGACCTCGTTGAACAATCCTGCCAGGTGCCTGCTCCTCCATCTGACATTTCTTTTATAGCTAAGGGGCAGAGTCACGCGAAGATGTCAGCGGGTGACCCCACTCCCTTGCAATATCACTGTCTGGGGCATGCTGGGTCGAAGATGACACACAGGGGCAGGGTCACCCGCTGACACCATCAGGTGACTCAGACCCTTAGCTATTTAAGAATTGTGAGACAGAGGAGCAGGTAGTCGGCGGAAAGCCTTTAAATGAGACTGGAGGTTTTTTTTTATTTTTTTGGGTCTGGCGGTGGCAGCGTGCATTGTGATTGACAATGGATCTACATCAAGGGACATTGCTTTTTTTATTTGGGGTACTATACACAGGATAGATTCCTATAAGCCCCTGCCCACAGACCCCCACAACCACCACCCAGGGTTGTGGGGAAGAGGCCCTTTTTACTATAAACATGATGACAGAGCAGAGCCCCCCTGCCTCAAAGCACCCTCTATGTTAAGGGCATGTGGCTTGGTATGGTTCAGGAGAGGGGGTGCTCACTCACCCCCTCCCCCACTTTCCTGGCCAGGCTCCATGCTCCGATAAAGGTCTGATATGAATTTTGATGACCACAGGCCATTGTTTCTTTTCAATTTTGGTGTGGAGTTCCCCTTAGAATCCATACCAAGACCGAAAGGGCCTGGTAAGGATTGGGTAGACCCCACGCTGTTTTTTTTCCCAGAATTTTCTGTTGACAGCACTCTTTTGTTTACATTTTAGCTGTCAGTGGGAAAGCCGCTGACAGCTGATGAGTCATCAGTTATTATGGACGCAAAAGTCATTTCTATTTTTATTTCGATATTTGGATACATAGTTTTTACAATATTTATACTTGAATGTTCTAAACAAAAATGTAAAAAAACTCACAAAATCACAAAACCATAAAAATCATTAATGGGCATTATTACCAGTCCAGATTTTAATACTCTGTTGTTTTTAAATTGTACTGCACTGCTTACCAGATTCTTCAACTCCACATATTATAGGAAATCTAATCATCCATAAGCAGCACCATCCTGGTATCTACCACACAATCAAAATTAGCCAAGATGATGGTGTAATCCTAGAGGTCTGGCACTCGACGGAAAACATTAGCGGGTCCCAATTAAACAGGCGACAGACCTTCCCCCAGCAGCGGCGGCTTAGCTTCCCCTCACCTCCAGCATCATGCCCAGGAAACACAAGGAGGACCATTGGCCCCAGAAGTTGACGGCATACTTCACCCAGCCACAGCAGCGGCATGGGCAAGATGGCCCCGGCCTCTCTCTCTCTCTTCTCCAGCGGTCTCTAAATCTCCACAGCACAGTTAGAATTCTACATACAGGAATGAACACCGGTCCACAAGGACATCACAATCCTCTACCCCAGTGTTTAGAAGCCCTGAAAAGGTAAGATTCCGGATGGAAGATTCTGGCATGCAGCAATGTGAGGTGAGATCTAATCCTGATTCACAAGATGATACCAGAGAACTGCCCGACTCCATTACAGTTTTCACCACAACAAACCAGCCAGTTCTGGATACCACTCTCAAACATATGTTGATATCTCTCAGGAGCACTATCCACGCTGACCTGATGGCTTGTATGAAATTTAGCTCTATTCTCACTGCTGTGGGAGATAGAGTAAGATCATATTGAGACAAAAATGGGGAAATATGCAACAACAATTGATTACTTAATTGATGCCCTTGACGCCACGGAGGAGGAACAAAATTGGCTGAAAGCAAAGATAGAAGATCTAGAATATAGGTCTAGAAGAAATTATGTTTCAATAAGGGTAATTTCAGAGCTAGTCCAACCTTCTGAGCTTCGCTCATTTGTCACACTAATGATCTCTACTTTCATGCCTGATCTCTCCCACCTGCAAATGTCCATAGACAGAATCCACCGCATTGTGAAGCCTGCGCATGTTCCAGAGCATGCCCCCTAGAGATTTTGAAATTTTACTTTGCATACATTTCTACCATGTTAAAGAGTGTTTGATGCAGCTAATTCATAAAGGGGAGCACTATTCTACTACCTACTCAGATCTCCAATTTTGTATGCTGATTTATCACAATATACACTACAACTCTGCAAGAATTTAAATAACATCAAGAAAGCCTTGCTGAACCACAATATAGGGTACAAGTGGAGGTACCCAACCAAGCTGTTAATCAACAAAGATGATTCCACAGCAAGGATCTTTCTTACTGTGCAGTGACTTCAACATCACACCTGACCCGCAAATAGATTCTATATCAATTACTTCTAAAAGGACTCCATCCTTATTGTCTTTTCTAAGTCCAGATGACTTATATGATGCATAGCATTGTACTCATGCAACAGAGAAGGACTTTACCTTCTTCTCTCATAGACACTGTACCTATACCAGGATAGATTTATTTTTGATGGACAGGTGGCTACTTCAAAAAATTACCCAGACAAAAATAAACAACATCATCTGGTCAGGTCATGCATCTGTCCTCCTCACAGATGGCGATACATACCCTGTGTGGCGCTCTAACTCACAGATTTTGCAAAACTCTTTCACTAAAAATGTTTTGGAGAGCCACCTGTCTGAATATTTTACCATCAATTCGTCTTCTAAAGAGAACCCTTTTGTATTATGAAATGCACACTAGGCATATATTCATGGTATCTTTACTCAGCTAGGTGCAACACTAAAAGGCAAAGTCAGCAGAAATTCAACACTCTATTGCCTGATATTCAAACCCTAGAAGCCCAAAACAAGACAAACCCTACCCCTTTTATCAGTACTAAGCTCTCTAAACTCTCTCTCTATAACGGCATTAACTTAAGTTAACCTTGCTTTATACCTTTGAACAGCAAACAAAAAGGCTAAAAATGACCTTTTACTCCACTGGCAAAAAGGCAGAGAAAGCTCCAGCATGCAGACTGCAAGGTCAACTATTTAAAGGGTAACTCCACTTTTGTGGGGAAAATAATAGCAAATAAAGAAAAAACAATATAGCATATACAATTGCGACACAAATCATATTGCAATTGAATGTTATTAAAAATGACCTTTCCTTTTCAATCTGCAGCCACTGTACTTTTCTGAAAATGCAATGCAATATGGCTACCTGGAGTTGTTCTGTACACAGAATGTGCACTGATCACACCCCATAAACATAATTTCCTGCTTGTGTGATTGGCTCACCAATGTTCCCAGAAGTCTGCACTAAGATATAAGTCAGGTTTCTGGCATCCCCTGCAACACAAATGTCATTTTTGGTGAGATACTCCCACTAGGAACACATCTAAAGGGATGCAGGCCCAGAAGCTTTTCTCATTAGAGCCCCGCAGCTGCCACAGCTGACAGATAATTACGAAACCACTCTCATTAGATCCACTTAGCACAGAGGCAAAGAGTAACAAACATGGATTTCTTCAGAATAACAAAAGATAGGAATCTGCAGTAAAATTTGTTAGAAACCTTGTAATATACATAGATCACCCGGGGGGGGGGGGGTTGTTTCTCAACAAAAGTGGAGTTACACTTTAAAACTAGGATTCCATATTTAATTAATCCCATTTCTAAACAAAAGGTATTTGACCCACAAAGGAGCACTGACACCTTCAGCAAATATTATATCTTCCTCTATAACTTGAGGCATGACACTCACACACCCCATGCATCCCAAACTGACATAGATACATTTTTAGAAGATCTACAACTGCCACAGCTTTCTCTAATGCAACTTCAAGAACTGAATGCTTCTTTTTCATTGCCAAAAATTCTTAAAGCCATAGACACCTTGCCTAACGACAAGTCTCCTAGACCCGATGGGCTCATTGGGAAGTATTACAAAAAATTCAAATTAGCTTTGGAACCATATCTCCATAGAATGTATGATTGAGCATCTGCTTCGGCCTCCTTTTCCTCAGAAATGTTAGAAGTGTTAATTTTTACATTACTAAAGCCAGGAAAGACACCGGATGCCCGTTAAAATTTCAGGTCTGTCTCTCTATTGAATAATGACTTAAAAATGTATGCCAAACAACTAGCACTCAAATTGATGAACATTTTACTCACATTGATTGACCCTGATCAATCTGCATTTACCAAGGACAGACAGACATTGGATGCTACCAGGTGACTCATTGACATCATCCACCTAACTAGGAGACAACAGGCGCTTCTCTGCTTCTTGCTTTAAATGCAGAGAAGGCATTCGATAGAGTGCATTGGCTGTACATACCAAGGGTGCTTTATAAGTTTAGTTTTCAGGGTCATATTATGTCTGCCATATTGGCTCTCTATATCTCTCCATCAGCCCTGGTGTACACATGTTATCCAAATGTTTCCCAATAACAAATGGTACATGCCAAGGCTGTCCTCTACTTTGATATTTAACCTTTTGATGGAACCCTTGGCTACTAGCATTAGGCAAAACCCTGACATTTCTGGTTTCTTAATTAATGGCCGCAAACGTGTCATAAGTCTTTTCATGTTATCCTAATGCTTTTCAATCTGGTGACCTCCCTGGAATTTGATTTTACCTACTCCAACAATATGGTATAGTATCGTATCACAAGGTAAATAATACTAAGTCTTATATCCTAGACTTAGGAGTATCTCTACAAGATAAGTTAGAACAACAACCAAATTCCCTTACATTTGGAAAGACTCCAGAATATCTTACCTGGGGATTGCTCTTACTCCCTATCCTGAGCAGCTATTCAAAGCCAACAATCACTCTTTGGAGAATAAATTACAGAGGGACTAAAATTCATAAGTAAGCATACTTTATCCTTGTCCGGAAGGTTGATGGCCTTTAAGATGCAACTATTGTCCCAACTACTTTAGGTGTTCAGATCAGTATCCTTTCCTGTGAACAAAAATGTTTCTATACTCTGCAGTCCATGTTATCTATATACTTGTGAGAAGGCAAGAAAGCTCAAAGTGCCTTTACCAAACCAAGCAAAACTAGAAAGGCAGGGGGCTTAGGGATGACCGACTTCTTTGACTACCACTCGGCCATGATGCTGTCATAGCTTGGAGGCTGTTTTCCAAACTCACCCATTCCTTTGTGTGGGGAAATCTAATAATCTTTAGTACATGGTGATAGCTTATATAGTTATGTATTAGCTTCTTATCTCCCTTATCTTGCATCCATCCCAAAATTACTGCCTCTCTACAGTCCTAGCGACTTTGGGTACTGGGAAAATTCTAGCATTATTCAGTGTACATTCCTCTCCTAGCTTTTAATTATCCATATCCCTCTCTAATCTTCTCCCTACTGATCCCTGAATTACCAAGGGATCATTGGACAACCTGGGGAATTAAATATCCGTCTGACTTATACTCAGGTTCCACAAGACCTTTGTTTCACAAAAAGCAGACTATAATCTACCTAGCTCTGACTACTTTACATATCTCCACATTACATCCTATATCAAATGCCACACTTTTCCCTGCTACAAGGTGTTTTGGCAGGTTAAAAAATATTTCACTTCTGATACTAACCTCAAGGGAGGCATTTACATATTCTATAATTTCCTGAAAGAAAAATCCCTATTTATGAAAATGCCTTCTGCGCTGGCCTGGGAAAGAGACCTTAAACCTCCTTCTCAGATATACAATGGTGTAAAGTTTTACTATACATATACATCTCCACCAAATGCACTAACCTTTGGGAATTTTCTGGTAAAGTCATGTTAAGATGGTATCTGACCCCCATATAGGCTTACTAAATTCAGTTATTCTGTATCCCCATTATATTGGAGAAACTGAACACAAACTGGTACAATTTTCCATATACTATGGTCCTGTAGTAAACTTGCAAACTTCTGGTCTAAAATATTTACAATTCTCCACCAGGTCACGGGCCCACCGATATCACTATGCCCCTCACTAGCTATATTGAACTTGGGGATAGAAGATAAACCACCCTCCTTTAGACAATTTACTAATCACCTTTTTTTTTGGCATCTAAACTAACCATACTCCAATTAAGGAGATCCCCTTCTATTTCAAATGTAAATGACACTATTCACACACTTTCTACCCACTATACCTATGAGAGTATGGTAACTTTGGCAAAAACTGGCTATCAAGGATAGACTGATATACATCTCATATGACTCTAAAAGGACTTCTCCACACCTTATATGCTTCCACTTACTCGTCCTCTTAGAGCGTTGATAATTTGAGACCCTTGAGCTTCCGAGTAACTCTTTTTCGAGCCCTGACCTGTTGTGTCTTATTGAGTCTTTTTTGTTTTCTTTCTATTTTAAGTTCTATGTAATTTCTGGTTTGACCTCAAATCACATTCTTCTGCTCTGTTAAACCTTATAGAGGGCATGGATGGTATTATGATAATTTGCAGTAACACTAGTCTGTAATATACATTTCAAAATATATTAACATTTGCATTGTCTACTGTTTTATTTCCAAATGTATGGAAATGGAAAGACTATTTCTTCATCCTGATGCTCCATTATTTGTGTTTTTATGGTGTTATTTCTATTTATTTCTTATTTGTACCTGTTACTCTTTACTTAAATAAAAATTATTGAAATTAAAAAAGCATGTAAAACATCTTCAATGTAGTATCCCCTGCAGCCCAGCAGTCACAACTTGGCCCAGCAGTCACAACTTGTAGCACAGGAAAATAAAACTCCAGATAGTGCAGAACCTTAAAGGTAACTCCACTTTAGCGGGGAAAAACAAATAGCAAATAAAGAAAAAACAATATAGCATATACAATTCACAAGTCATATTGTACAGTATTGGATGTTATTAAAAATTACCTTTCATTTTCAAACTGTAGCCATTGTAATTTTCTGAAAATCTATCTGAAATATGGCTACCTGGAGTTGTTCTGTACACAGAATGTATACAGAACACCCCCAGAAACATAATTTTCTGCTTGTGTGATTGGCTCACCGATTTTCCCAGAAGTCTGCCTAAGATACAAGTCAGATTTCTGGCATCCCCTGGAACAAAAAAAATAAATAATTTTTGGTGAGATACTCCCAATAGGAACACATCTAAAGGGATGCAGGCCAAGCAGCTTTCCTCATTAGCGTCCTGCAGGTGCACAGCAGATAGAAAATTATGAAATCACTCCCATTAGACCCACTCAGCACAGAGGCACAGAGGAAAAAACTGTGATTTCTTCAGAATAATAAAAGATAAGAATCTGCAACAAAAGTTATTATAATCCTTGCAAAGTACATAGATCACCCAGAGGGAAATGTTTTTTTCCCAACAAAAGTGAAGTTTCGCTTTGAGCATCAATTAATAATAAAAACCCATATAAATCACTTTTCAGTTTGTTTTACATTGCACCTCTAGTCTGTAGGAGCATTTGATATCACTTTTCAGCTCTGTCCAATGCATTCCCTGACGATGATCAGTTGGTTGAAATTATTTTTTTAGTCAGTAAGCATGCAGTACTATGCCCTTTCACCTTCTTTTGCAGCGGACATTACACTCTATTGACATTCTGTTCTCATTAGAAAAAAAATACATAGAAATGTATAGAGGTGCTACATTTTGGAGCTCTAACAACTCCCATAGATTTTCATTTATTGAAGTCTAAGAATTGTAAACGAAAACCAATAAATGGTGCTATTTACTGTAAACTTAGGGGGTACTGTACAGCATCAAGCCATTATCTCCATGACTTCCTAAAATTGCTGTATACATGTCCTACAAGCTTTCAAACAGCATTATGTATATTCCACCATATGCAGCAAGAAAGATTAAACAGAAAAATAAAGTACTTGTATCCTCCTTTGCAAATTAGAGAGCTTTGTATCGATTTGTCCTTATCATTTAGGAGAATTACAAAAAATGTATGTGAGCATTAAGGTAAATGTATTTAAGCAACCCAAGACTCCATTAAAGCTCAGGGTATATATTGTGGTTTTCCATGCAAATCTAGTATAGAACAAACTTATTAATAATTGAACTCCCAATGTAGGTTGAAAGTACCATTTACATGGGTCCAGGTCTTTAATGTCAAAGATTTCCTACAAAGACAGATAAAGAGTTATGGCCAGAAAGGTTTAGAACTTTTACTGTGTATGTCTGTAACTGTATTTAACTGTCAGTTTTACATACGAGGTATACAAATGTATTGTCCGGTGCTATATTGTAGACAGATGGTAAGACTGATATACTAAAATAGTTTAGAGTCTCAATTAATTGAACAAGGATTTATTTAACTTTTCCAATCATGTGAAAAGTAAGTTCCTGTTTTTTTTGTTTTTTGTTTTTTTATCTGCACATCATTGGGTATTCAAAGTAAACACAACTACAATTTAGTAAGATATTAACCACTTTACCACCGGAGGATTTTGCTGTCTTCCGTCCAGGCCACTTTTTGCGATTCTGCTCTGTGCGACTTTAACTGACAATTGCGCGGTCGTGCGACACCGTACCCAAACAAAATTTACGTCCTTTTTTTCCCACAAACAGAGCTTTCTTTTGGTGGTATTTGATCACCTGTGCGATTTTTACTTTTTGCGCTATAAACAAAAAAAGAGCGTTTATTTTGAAAAAATAACAATATTTTTAACATTTTTTTATATGAAATTCCCCCGCAAAAAAATGTAAAAACCAATTTTTTAAAAAAATTTTGTCCAATTTGTTTTCTGCTACCTATGTTTGGTAAAAAAAAAATCACAATAAGCGTATTTTGATTGGTTTGCGCAAAAGTTATTGCGTTTACTAACAAAGGGAAAGATTTCTGTCATTTTTGGTGTTTTTTTTTTAACGCGTAATGGCGGCGATCTGCGATTTTTTTTGCGGGACTGCGACATTGCGGCGGACAGATCGGACCCTTGACTGACATTTTTGACACTTTTGGGGGTACCAGTGACATTACTACAGTAATCAGTGCTATATATATGCACTGTTACTGTAAAAATGACACTGGCAGGGAAGGGGTTAATTTTATTGGAGAGGGAGGGGTTAATGTATGCCTGGTGCTTACTGACGTGTGGGGGGGGAGGGGACTGAGTGAGTCATGGACAGATCGGATGTCCAGCTATGCTGAACAGTCCGATCTGTCACTCCCTGTCACTATGGAGATCCGCCCGCTTGTGTTTACACAGGCGGGCGGATCTCCACACTAGATCCCCGACGATCGGGGGAAGAGCGGCGGCGATCGCCGCTGCTCCTCCCCTGGCCCGACTCCCGCTGTGACTGAAAACAGCGGGAGCGAGCCTCCGGCGGCGCGCCGCCCAGAAGGGGGAGTGTCTGACGACGTAGTACTACTTCGTCAGACGATAACGAGCCACTCTGCCGCAGTAATATTACTGTGGGCGGTGGTAAAGTGGTTAAATAACAGGGAGGCAGATAGTAAATCTGCCACCCTGCAAGTTTCACTTTAGTTTCACTTTATTTAGCTGGGTTTCATGGAACTGGAGGTAAATAGGAAAATGGAAACCTGCTGTTAGATAAAAATCTGATCTAATGTTTAAAAGTTCATACATATATATATATATATATATATATATATATATATATATATATATATATACTGTATATTTATAATTAAATATATATATATATATATATATATATATATATATATATATATGGTTAATTTCAGACTTTACTATAAACAAAACAAATTAAGGAATTTTCCCGAGAACAACGAATCATGGCCGAATCATGTTTGAAATACACCAAACCTAAACTTAGCTGCAAACTCTATAGAAGTAAATTAGAGACACATTTGTTAGTAAGTTCTAGCTTTTAATAGGGATTTATAGGCAAACTACTTTATAAAAATAAGCATAAGGATATGGGAACTGCATTTGTGGAATATAGCATACAGCGGTGAGAGGGTTTTTCTTGCCGTTTCAAAGGTAACATTGAAAATACACAGATATTTAAGTAACATGCCTGGGGAGTGCCCTAAAGCTAAACCTAGTGTTACAAAAAGTACAATTTTCATAGACATCCTGAGAGAGGGCTGCAGATTTTTTTTTTCTTTATAATTAGCTTGGCTACTATAGAACAGCAACATCCCAGTATCAACTTTGAATAAAATGTTTTTTTGCAAGTATTTTATCAGCAATACATCATTTTTTATAAAGCAGTAATAGGCCTCTCTTTGACCGGTAGATAGAATGTGGTTAGCAGTTTGTTGAGGATGTTCCTATTCTTGCTGATGCAAAACCGTTCTGTCATTGGCTAATTTTTAACAAACTCCCATTTGGAGACTGCAGTTGATATACCAGCATAAAATTGGCCAGCATTAGGATTTTTTTTTAATGAGGTATAACTGTCTGAATTGTACAAGAGGCAAGCTGCTTAACTTACTAAAGACAAATGGACTGTTTACTTTGCAAGGGAAGTTTCATTTTGCAGAGGGATTTTTCTAATTATGTGCAGCTCTGCTGATTTTCATCATTCAGTCATGTGCAAGCAACAACACTTTTTATTATTTTCCTTGCACATGATTGGGTGTTCTTTTCAAATTTCACCACAATTACTAAGCTCTGGGTCAAATTTTCTTGCAAAGCGAACAGCCTATTTGCCTTTAGTATGACAACAGTGTAAATTTGGAAAGCAGCCATACAATTGTGATAAGCAAGGCTAGGCCCAAATTCACTAAAGACAAAGGGTTGATTTACTAAAGGAAAAAAAGCTATTCACTTTGCAACAGAATTTTCCCTTGTTTTACAAATATAAAATATATTTTCCCTTTTTTGCAAATATAAAATATATCTTGCAAAGTGAACAACCTTCTTCTTTATTTTTTTAGTAGTTAGGTTCAAACAGAATAAGGACTCTTCAGAAGATACATCAGTGTAAATGTGGCCATTGGTCAATAGCAAGGCAGTTTAATAAGGTAAAATAAGGCTAACAATCATAACTTTTATTTTACTATGGGGATAGTGGTAATGTCAGTAATATAAAGTATGATGGTTTGGGTGCACATTGTTTTGCACTTTTATTTTTCTTTCAATTGATATAACTGCATGCTGCAAACAAAAGGCACTTTCAAGGACAGATGGTAAGAAACAAGTTAATATAGCATTTTAAGCACCCAAAAAGGCACAATCAACATAAAATAAAACTAAGAAACCCCCAAAACAAATGAAAACCCTAAATACCACTGCTGAAACAAAAGGGACACTTTTTAGGAGAAGCCTTGTTCGAAAAATAAAATCAGCTTAACCAAAAACAATAGTTTCTGTCAACATAAAATTAAAAATATAACATTTCAAAAATAGCAACATACCACCCTCTAGAAACATAAAGTTACATTTTTGAAGGCAAGTCTTACAGAAAAAAAAGTTTGCTCTGGATGGGTAACCACTGATATCAAATCAACCACAAAATAAAATTAAAGTCAAAAAGCCCTCCCTCTGCTTTCCCTACAGCAGCCTTCAGTACAATGACACCCCAATGGATGTAAATCCATAGTAATAAACATCCCTGATAAATACATTTAAGTAAAAGGAAACAAATGTAATGGTGGTTTGTCACACCTTTTTCTGATTCCTAGCCTAGACGGGGAGGACCTTAGAATCAGCCAGACATGGCCTTCTTGGATTTCCAAGTCACACACCCCAAAAGTGGTTAGGACCTGGCAGTGTGTCTGTACATCCAAAAAACCTCACAGCGCACATGCACATGAAAATCTTGAAGCAACAGAAACAGGAGTTTTGGGATGTGCCTTCATAGAAAAGAAAAGGGTTCAATAGGCTGCACTTCCAAAATCACCTTATTGTACAAGCCACAGCAGAGGGAAACAGGGAAACTAAGCTAACGTGTTTCCTAATGGTTAAGCACTAGACTTTTTTTTAGGGCCTGTACACCATAAAGAGCCATTTGTTTATGTTTCCTGAAACAGGGTTGAACTGTGTGCAGATAGCCACAGAGTTGCAGTGGCTGTACAGACTGCAGTAGTGATAGGCCAAACACCCCTTGGTTCAGTTCTCACCAGAACTCCTTAATATATGTAAAAAGTTTGGACCCGAGCAGCAAACTCTATTAAAGTCTATGGGAGTCTAATTTGAAAAATCAAAAGTCCCTATTTAGAAGGCTTATATGTAAGTTATTGGGCAAAAAAAGGGTATGGGGGCCCAGGTACTGCCCTAGGGGGACATGAATCAATGCAAATTTTTTTAAAGGAGCAGTGATTTTAATGATGCTTAAAGTGAAACAATAAAAATTAGAAATTCATTTAAATATAGTGCCTCGGGGTCCCCTTCGTCTGCCTGTAAAGTGGTGCATCTGTACCATGTGAAGAACCTGCTGCAGCAAAACTGACATATGTAAAGAAAAAAAATTACATTTAAATTTATTTTCCCATCTGCAAGCTATTGCTGCCAATAGAAAAAAAATGAAAAAAAAAAAAAACGATGTGGAGTCCCCCCATGCATTTCCTTTGCCCAATCAGGGCTTAGAATGCACTGTGCAGTGTGCAGTGAATTGTGGGTAGCTCAGCGCCCCACAAATTCGGGTGTTCGCCAAAGGGGCGATGTTCAGGCTGAACTTATGCTCGGTCCCAACCAGTAGACCAACAATAACAGTCACACTGACATACCTGAGTTTGACAGGGAAGCAGGGATGGCTGAAAGGCCAAAACTCTGACAGTGTTCATTTATTTCATGAACCTGTCCCTGCTAAGCTGTCGATCATGGATGTATGAGTGAGTCCTTACAGCTGGTGCATCTCTATTGGCTGACACAGGCTGCCTGCACGCAGCTCCATGCTTCTTTGGAAACATAAAAAATGGCTCTTCATGCTCTATAGGCCTCTGCACCCATGTGAATGAGCCCTTAAGTAAATGGAAAATGCTGCTCCTTGTACCTACAATAATTATTTCCTTTCTATGATCAACAGCCTAAAGACACTTACGCAATACTGAAGAAAACAAAAGTCAAGATTATTCAGCTGCTTGAGTTTTGATATCCAGGTGAAAAAAGTACTCCAAATATGGATGTTCTTGAAATTCGTCTCAATTGGATTTGGATGATGATTGCATTGATCAGCATTGCGTGCAATGGCTCCTATTTCTTGGATAACAATAAAATATTTTAAATGTACCTAACATATTGAAAAACACATTATGTTTAGGTTTGTTAATTATTTTTATTACTATTATTATTTTAATATCATTATTATTATTATTATTTGGGATATTAAAATTTCTATTATAAGGATAGTCTGCCCTCAAAAAGAGTGAAGGAAACCTTTGTTGTAGAAGAATAGAGTCAGCCATACAATGTTGACTTGACTTTGAAAATCATAGTTTACTGGTTTTCTTGTTGAATCAACGACGTTTACTTTCTAAGTCAATAGAATAGGCATAGAGATACAGAGGTTCTGCTTGCACACATACTTTTATGATCTAAACACTAGTCCTGGGTCAAGGACTCAGAAAGCATTGAAGACATACAGTGCCTTGCAAAAGTATTCGGCCCCCTTGAACTTTGCGACCTTTTGCCACATTTCAGGTTCAAACATAAAGATATAAAACTGTATTTTTTTGTGAAGAATCAACAACAAGTGGGACACAATCATGAAGTGGAACGAAATTTATTGGACATTTCAAACTTTTTTAACAAATAAAAAAATTAAAAATTGGGCGTGCAAAATTATTCAGCCCCCTTAAGTTAATACTTTGTAGCGCCACCTTTTACTGCGATTACAGCTGTAAGTCGCTTGGGGTATGTCTCTATCAGTTTTGCACATCGAGAGACTGAAATTTTTGCCCATTCCTCCTTGCAAAACAGCTCAAGCTCAGTGAGGTTGGATGGAGAGCGTTTGTGAACAGCAGTTTTCAGTTCTTTCCACAGATTCTCGATTGGATTCAGGTCTGGACTTTGACTTGGCCATTCTAATACCTGGATATGTTTATTTGTGAACCATTCCATTGTAGATTTTGCTTTATGTTTTGGATCATTGTCTTGTTGGAAGACAAATCTCCGTCCCAGTCTCAGGTCTTTTGTAGACTCCATCAGGTTTTCTTCCAGAATGGTCCTGTATTTGGCTCCATCCATCTTCCCATCAATTTTAACCATCTTCCCTGTCCCTGCTGAAAAAAAGCAGACCCAAACCATGATGCTGCCACCACCATGTTTGACAGTGGGGATGGAGTGTTCAGGGTGATGAGCTGTGTTGCTTTTACGCCAAATATAACGTTTTGAATTGTTGCCAAAAATTTCGATTTTGGTTTCATCTGACAAGAGCACCTTCTTCCACATGTTTGGTGTGTCTCCCAGGTGGCTTGGGGCAAACTTTAAACAATACTTTTTTTGGATATCTTTAAGAAATGGCTTTCTTCTTGCCACTCTTCCATAAAGGCCAGATTTGTGCAGTATACGACTGATTGTTGTCCTATAGACAGAGTCTCCCACCTCAGCTGTAGATCTCTGCAGTTCATCCAGAGTGATCATGGGCCTCTTGGCTGCATCTCTGATCAGTCTTCTCCTTGTATGAGCTGAAAGTTTAGAGGGACGGCCAGGTCTTCGTAGATTTGCAGTGGTCTGATACTCCTTCCATTTCAATATTATCGCTTGCACAGTGCTCCTTGGGATGTTTAAAGCTTGGGAAATCTTTTTGTATCCAAATCCGGCTTTAAACTTCTCCACAACAGTATCTCGGACCTGCCTGGTGTGTTCTTTGTTCTTCATGATGCTCTCTGCGCTTTAAACGGACCTCTGAGACTATCACAGTGCAGGTGCATTTATACGGAGACTTGATTACACACAGGTGGATTCTATTTATCATCATTAGTCATTTAGGTCAACATTGGATCATTCAGAGATCCTTACTGAACTTCTGGAGAGAGTTTGCTGCACTGCAAGTAAAGGGGCTGAATAATTTTGCACGCCCAATTTTTTTAGTTTTTTATTTGTTAACAAAGTTTGAAATATCCAATAAATTTTGTTCCACTTCATGATTGTGTCCCACTTGTTGTTGATTCTTCACAAAAAATTACAGTTTTATATCTTTATGTTTGAAGCCTGAAATGTGGCAAAAGGTCGCAAAGTTCAAGGGGGCCGAATACTTTCGCAAGGCACTGTAGATAATCGGCCAACTAGCATTTCCACAAGGAGATCAACAATGGCAGCCTCCATATTTCTCACAGTACCATTTTCTTAAAGCTGATCTTTACTGCATCTGAGAACCACAAACCTAAAACACTTTTTTATTTCATTTTTATTATTTAAAGCAAATCCTCCCATTCATCCGTGTTTCCATGCTTTATTTTGTTGAGAAATCACTATCTACCAAAACAAACTCAAGCATTTCTGGCCGTGTCCATCTTGATTAAGGTCAAATAATTTATATAACATTTACTTCCTGGAATCTATCTGACCATAGCTCAAGCATGCATGCAGGAAAGTGTGCTTAGCTGAGAAAACCCCTACCCCCCCTCCTGAAGACTCCTGGGATGTATGCCATCAGTTGCCTAGGCAGGAAACTGGGAAGTAACTACAGAAATGTAGAATAAAGTTTAAAACAAGTAAATAGTATATACTTTACTATCTGATTACTAATGCTAGCAGCATGAGGATTAAGATTAATCAACGTTGATTGAGAAAGTGAAGTTCCACTTTTAAAAATCCCCAAAAATCTATTTACCTTCTAGTCGCACCTAATAACATGAATATAAATATCACAATGAAATATCACAATCAGAGATATGTAATTTGACATTAGGAATATTCCTGTAGTGGATGAGACTGTTCAGAAACCTATAGTTTACACATACATTAGTACATACAACTATGACTATGAGTATATAAAATGTATGAGTATATAAAATAATGCAATCTTTAAATCCTATCATGTACCAGTAATAACATATACTGTAAACTATAAAAATATCCTAATATAAAATTAAATCACATAGTATATACATGAAAAACCTTGGGTGTCATGACTTATTTTTTAGATCATTTATTAATTTAAGCTTAAACCATGCAATAAATAAAATCCCAGTAAGAAATCAATCTTATTTGTGTTATTCTTTGTTAAGTGAACTTACAAATAAAACCCAATATCAATAACAGAACATGTATGTGGTAAATTCATTCGATCCCCGCAATAAAACCTTTTGCGAAAATAATATAATATTATTTTATTATTAATATATTCTAGTTGTAAATAACAGAATAATGCATTACAATATTGTATATGTTATGCTGTTGCTGCTACCTTCCCCATGACATCAGCATACTTTGATAGCATGCTCAACCTTACAGAACTGTTTTGACAGTGTTTGACTGAGTAAGAGTGATGGAGCCTACTGGGGTTTATTTACTAAAGCTAGAGAGTGCAAAATCAGGCTCACTTCTGCATAAAACCCAACCAGCTTCTAACCTCAGCTTGCTCAGTTAGGCTTTGGCAATAAAACCTGGACGCCGATTGGTTTCTATGCAGAAGTGAGCCTGACTTTGTACTCCCCATTTTTAGTAAATAAACCCCACTGTTTTGTTTCTCTTAGTTAACCACTTAAGCCCCGGAAGATTTTACCCCCTTCCTGACCAAGCCCTATTTTGCGATTTGGCACTGCGTGACTTGCAAAAGTGCACAGTCTATTTGCCTTCAGTAAAGCAACTTGAGTGTGTGTATCTGAATAAGTCCCCATTCCCAGGTCTGACAGCAGCTATACATGGCTTCAATCTTAAAAGGGTGGAACGTTTTTAGCTGAAAAGGACTGCATCCTATCAGATTCAGTCACTGTTCCATTATTCGGGCAGCTGTGGATACTGCATCAGTCTAAATACAATAGCCAGCAGTGCAGATTCCCCCATCCACCCTGTACATATAAATATATTCTTATATATTTTTACTGGTAACTGGGTTAAATGAAGCAATTTTAATCTGGGGATAAATATCACAAAGTCCCCATGACAATGCCACCATTGGCATTTCTTTCCAAAAGGATAACACCATCTTTTGTTGGGCGCAATCCGAAGACAGCATCTCCTTCCTGGACAGAAATAGTGGAGTTGATTTACTAAAGGAACACATAGAATGTGCACTTTAAAAGTGCAGTTGCTCCAGAGCTTAGTAAATGAGGTGAAGCTTCACTTTGCAAAGAATACCCAATCATCACCTGCAAGGAAAAAAAAAATGCATTTTTGCCTGCACATGATTGGATGGCAGAAGTCAGCAGAACTCCCCCCCCCCCCCCCCCCCATTTACTAAGCTCTGGAGAAAATGCACTTGGAAAGTGCACAGTCTATTTGCCTTTAATATATCAATTCCAATGGCTCAGAGATAATGCAGTCCTATAAATGATAGTTCTTGTGCAGCTTGTGGTTTTGTAAATGGCTCAATTATATTGTTGCAGTCTTATCACTGGGGGAAAAAGACTAAGAAAATGCTCATATCTGTCTGCAGCAACTTTCCTGGTTTACTAAATAGAAGCAGGAGTCACCTCCAATGATTTGTGTAGAAATTCACTTTTTCAAAGAGTAAAAAGTATTCTTAAAAGCACTTTTTAATGCAAAATATATCAGAGTTGGCAGTTAAATTGTCAAAGAATTATTCCGGCAGCCTGGAGTACAGTACTTCATTTTCTTTTTTGACTGATTTGCTGAAGTGCCACAAATTGTAGCAGCACCTGGGGATTTTACAGTGGAGCCTGTGATGAGCCCCTCACCTAGATCAGTATACATATCTCCTTGTGGAAGTTAAATTCACTGGACTATAGCTTGAGGACATGTAATAAAAAGGATAGATTTTTTTTTAATTACTGTGATATGTTAGAAGTGTATTACTGACACCTTGTAAAGTTGCCTAATAGGTCTACCAGAAAATGTAGGTTAACCCTGAGTGTAACTCAGGCTCAGAATGCTATGTAAAAATGGATAATACTTGGGGGAATGATTTCACTACCCTGAGTAATGCTCAGATTTAATAATAAGGAGGTCCAATTTCAGGTTATCAAAGCAGACAGAGGTTTGGCAGACATTATTTCACTATCCTCTGATTTTGCTGTGATCCTATAAATGCATTACTCTGTTCTGGTTCCAGAGATGCCATACTTTGTCTGGCCAATGCAGCCACGAATGCCAACAGAGCACAGTTTGTACCCTATTTGCTTGCAAGCAGTGCAAGGGAGGCATCAGGGATCTTGTCCTGTAAAATATTCCATCGCATGGTGGCTTTTCAATCCCTTTGTGATAATAACTAAATAAAAATGAAATCTAATAAAACAAATATTAAAAAAAAATATTTGAAGGACTCTACTCCCCATGAACATACATATGCCCACCCAAGCACCTAGGACATTCAGGTAAACAGTGATCAAGTAAAACATATGCAGTGTGAGCCATAATTTATAGTTAACTGGTTTATGGTGTACTGTAAAGGTTTTTAAAGTTTCACCTTTGGGCGAGTTTGAGCATCATCATTTTTGTGAGTTTCTAAGATGCACAGGCTTGGCATAACTCCGTTATGTATTTACCCAACACATTCTTGTCTTTTATTTTTAAGTGAATTATTTTGTGGATGAGTGCATTAAATTAGTTTTAGTGTATTTTTAACTGAAAATATAGAGTTGAAAAACAATTGTATATCATGCAACATAAACATTTGTAGCTAATTAATATATATTCTAGGGAGTCTCTATTTACAGAAAAAAAAATTAATGCTTTAGGATTATTTTCAGGTCCTTAAAGCGGAGTTCCACCCTCAAAATGAACTTTTCCCCATCTGCTTGCTCTAAATTACCAGAAAAAGAACCGGATAATTAAATTTTTTTTTGATTCAGTTACCTTGTTTTTAAAGAAAATATACTTACCTTCCTTCCTCTTCCTCCCTCTGCCCACGCCGTCACTTCCTGCTTGCATTAACTCCTGGGAGATGAGCGCCATCGATCCCAGGAGTCAATGCGCCTGCACCGGCCCTGCTCGTCACTTCCAGCGCAGGCGCTTCATTCCCTGCTTAACAGCTTCTGGGCATGCCCAGAAGCTGTGTAGGGATGACGCGCCTGCACCGGAAGTGACGAGCAGGGCCAGTGCAGGGCATTCTGGGACTCCGACTTCACCGAAGAGGACACAGAAGAGGACGCTCCAGCTTCAGCTGCCCACACCTGAGATGGCAGCGCTGGACAAGATATTTTCAAGGTAAGTGTTTCTTCTAAAAAGGTAAGTGAAACAGGGGACAGCTCAGAGGCTATCGTTGCTTAAATGCACTAGCCCTGATTGTCCCGGGGGTATTTTTATCTAAACATTTTTTTTCAGGATGGAACTCCTCTTTAAATGCTCATTTTAAATGTAACAATTTCATGGATTTCCATGAGGAAATGTAAAGCTGAGGGTTATTATAGTGTTATTACCTTTTAAAATATGTAATGCTTATGTATTGATAACCAATGAATTCAAGCAAAATTCACAAGAGAAATGTGTCGTCAGAACCACGTTGCTCCCTGTACACTATGCTGCAGAAGAATAAAACTGCCTGGTCTTGAAGCCACCCATGTAAGTGACCGATTAAAGGTGGAACAAAACTCTTAAAGCTTTATATGAACAGATCAATGCAGAATAGCCCCTTCCAGCTTGCAGTAATTCCACTATAACTATGAGTACTGCTGTACACCAGTCTACTATGGGCCCTGCTGGTTTTTGCAGAATGGTAAAATCAACATAAGTTCTGGTCCTTTTTTGAGCTCTATTTAAAAATATATTTAATGATTTTTTTTTTCTTCAAACTGGTAACAGATGTTTACTGTTACTGACATCAGATACAGGCAAGGTACTTTTCCTAAAATGAAGGGCTGAAGTAGACTTGTCTTTATTAGCTGCCAGTAAATACAGTATCTCACAAAAGTGAGTACACCCCTCATATTTTTGTAAATATTTTATTGTACCTTTTCATGTGACAACACTGAAAAAATGACACTTTGATACAATGTAAAGTAGTGAGTGTACAGCTTGTATAACAGTGTCAATTTGCTGTCCCCTCAAAATAACTCAACACACAGCCATTATTGTCTAAACCACTGGCAACAAAAGTGAGTACACCCTTATGTGAAAATATCTGAATTGGGCCTAATTAGTCCTTTTACCTCCCATGTGACTCGTTAGTATTACAATGTCTCAGGTGTGAATGGGGAGCAGGTGTGTTAAATTTGGTGTTATTGCTCTCACTCTCTCATACTGGTCACTGGAAGTTCAACAAGGCACCTCATGGCGAAGAACTCTCTGAGGATTTGAAAAAAAGAATTGTTGCCCTACATAAAGATGGCCTAGGCTATAAGAAGATTGCAAAGACCCTGAAACGGAGCTGCAGCACGGTAGCCAAGACCATTCAGATGTTTAAAAGGGCAGGTTCCACTCAGAAAAGGCCTCGCCATGGTCAACCAAAGAGGTTGAGTGCACATGCTCAGCGTCATATCCAGAAGTTATCTTTGGGAAATAGACGTATAAGTGCTGCCAACATTGCTGCAGAGGTTGAAGGGGTGGGGGGGTCAGCCTGTCAGTGCTCAGACCATACGCCGCACACTGCATCAAATTGGTCTGCATGGCTGTCGTCCCAGAAGGAAGCCTCTTCTAAATATGATGCACAAGAAAGCCCACAGTTTGCTGAAGACAAGCAAACTAAGGACATAGATTACTAAAACCATGTCCTGTGGTCTAATAAGACCAAGATAAACGTATTTGGTTCAGATGGTGTCAAATGTGTGTGGTGGCAACCAGGTGAGGAGTACAAAAACAAGTGTGTCTTGCCTACAGTCAAGCATGGTGGTGGGAGTTTCATGGTCTGGGGCTGCATGAGTGCTGCCGGCAATGGGGACCTACAGTTCATTGAGGGAACCATGAATGCCAACATGTACTGTGACATATTGAAGCAAAGCATCATCCCCTCTCTTCAGAGACTGGAGGCAGGGCAACATTCCAACATGATAACGACCCAAAACTCACCTCCAGGATGACCACTGCCTTGTTGAGGGTAAAGGTGATGGACTGGCCAAGCATGTCTCCAGAACTAAACCCTATTGAGCTTCTGTGGGGCATCCTCAAATAGAAGGTGGAAGAGAGTAAGGTCTCTAACATCCACCAGCTCAGCGATGTCATCATGGAGGAGTGGAAGAAGACTCCAGTGGCAACCTGTGAAGCTCAGGTGAGCTCCATGCCCAAGAGGGTTAAGGCAGTGCTGGAAAATAATGGTGGTCACGCAAAATATTGACACTTTGGGCCCAATTTGGACATTTTAACTTAGGGGTGTACTAACTTTTGTTGCCAACGGTTTAGACATTAATGGCTGTGTGTTGAGTTATTTTGAGGGGACAGCAAATTTACACTGTTAGAGCCGGTTCACATAGAGGCGACACGACTCCTTACTACTTCGGGGGCGACTTGTGCATTACGGTGCACCACGACTTCGAATCGACTTGCAGAGACTTCACATAATGGAAGTCTATGCAAGTTGCTCCGAGGTCACCCCAAAATAGTACAGGACCATTTTTCTAAGTCAGAGCGACTTGTGTCGCTCCTATTAGAACGGGTCCTGTAGCGGTCAATGGACAAGTCGACTGACAAGTCGTGCTAGTGTGAATTGGCTCTTATACAATCTGTAAACTCACTACTTTACACTGTAGCAAAGTGTAATTTCTTCAGTGTTGTCACATGAAAAGGTATAATACACGTTTTACAAAAATGCAAGGGTTGTACTCACTTTTGTGAGATACTGTGCATTCTATCAATTGGTAAATGTGAACAGCAGTCAGTATAAATGCCAGAAAATATGCCAGAAAACTGACATATTACAGCTAATGCACACTGGGATTGATTTACTAAAGGCAAACGTGCCAGTGCAGTTGGTCCAGAGCTTAGTAAATCGGGGAAAGCTTCACTGTGCAAACAAAACTCGATTATCTGCAAGTTAAATAATTAAAAAAAAAACAGCATTTATGCCTTCCCCTCATTTACTAAACTCTGGAGCAAATATATATGTGGAGTAAGACGCTGCTCAAAACTGACCCAGTGCTTCAAATGTGGATATGGTTGTGTATGGCCTCAGCCAGTGCTGCTCCAGCCATGTCCTCTGACATGTTTCACCCTGCCAGGGCTTGGTCACAGAGCTGGAGCAACTGCACCGTAAAAGGGCACAGTCTATTGCCTTTAGCAAATCAACGTCTCTATGTCTCCTCCATTTGTAATAATGAATATATTTGTCAGCACACCATGTTTCTTGAGTCCAAATGTTTTTTTATTAAAGCATGATCACATCACAAGCAAGAGAGTGCAATGTTTCAAAAGGACCCTTTCATCAGGCATGTGATGATCAGATGGTGTTTTGGCAAATATATTCATCATGGCTTTCATGATCTAGTCTCCAGCTGGTGGTTTCTACACCACCCAATATCCTAGAGCTTTCCCCAGGAACGTATGAAATGGGAATATGGATTATTTCTCCATTTGTAAACTTCACAAGAGCTGCTGCTCACAGTTCAACATCTGTTCCAATTATTTAAAAGATAGAGAATGGAGGAGGGATCACTGGTGAATAAATCTACAATGCATAGGATAAATGAGGTATGAGTGTATAGGAGCAGTATTGGCCACAAGCAAGTTTTATTTCCTTCTAAAGGCACAAAATTCTTTGGAACATACTTTTTAAAGCTGTAATCTGGAATGAAAAAAAAAAAAAGTAGTAGTGTACTGGTCACATGCTTCACATAGGCTTTGTTCTCTTCAGAACATTTGTCCCCCTCACTGCCTCACTTGATCCAGCTCCCCAAAGTTATTCTGATGGTCAAGGGCCAGCCTACACCCAGGGAACGTCAGAGAATGGAGAAAAGCTATAGCTGTCAGGGGAAAAAGTAATAAGGAAATTTACCATATTCATTCCATAGACATTTAACCTTTGTAGTGCGGAAAGGACCCATGCAAGGGTAACTTTTTTCTCCAGCCTGTAGTTCTACTTTAAATCTGATCAAACATTACAATCAAAGTACAAAGTAGAAAACATCTAAACCGTTTTTTCTTTTTTATTTAACATATTTGATAAATGTAAGTTTGGGGTGATTAAATTCAATCAGGAGGTGCATTTACAATGAGTTGCACCAGTCAAAACTGTGTTTTAGGGCATGGAAGTCCATTTTTATTTAAAAGCAAGTCAAAGTTCATACAGACAAGTCTTTCCTGCAGGGGGTTCTCACCATCATTGCGAAAACATAACATTCAACCACCTGGCTTTCTTGTGTTAGCTTTATTGCTCTGAGTACCTCTGCAGGGTCTTCCTTACCATCAAACATCTTTTGATCTTCCTGACCATTAAACACATCCTAGTGGTATGCGCAGATGCTGCACTTTATCTACGTCTGTCCTTTTAGCTCCCTAGCTTTGCTTGTCTCTCCCGTACTCTCTCTACAGCCTCCTCACTGCTCCCCTCCCACATGGACTTTCCCTTAGACTTGGGCCTTCCTCTGTTCCAACCTGACCTTGATGCATGGCAGAATCTCACATGGCTCCACTCAGACACTCTGACCTCCCTCAGGAGGGTGGGGCTCTGAGCTCTGGATCTATTATTAAGCCAGCCCATACCTGAGCCATCAGTGTGCTTGCTTCTCCTAAAATCTGGCATAAACCACCAATTTACAGAGTAGCACGGGGTCACCCTGCTACAATACATACACCTAGAAATTAATACCTTTTAAATCTTTGCTTAAAAATTTTAGACTCAAATGATGGTAGAGAACTATATCAAGCATGTAGTTCTGTATATATAGAGCCCTGTAATTTAAAAGGCTAAATTAGGGGTATTTAAATCCTACTGGGTAATACATTTTTTTAACATTAACATTAATGCATACTTTATACAGTACTCACATATACTTTCCATTAAGTAAAATATTCTTTTACAACGTACATAAGTATATGGATGCATCTGAACTATATCATTACACCTAATGCGTGTGCTTTTTGCTGATAAGTGCTCATTTGCAATACATAAAACACTCTCTGTTAAATAAAAACCTAGCCTTTCACTGACCAGGAGTATTTTATATTTTAGCAACTTTATATCTATCCTTAGTGTAGTTACATGTTCATTTACAATTTATATGGTCAATATAACATCCACTTTACCATAGCAGCCTCTACTCACACTAATGGAAATAGACCACAAAAAGTAAGCAATGCATTGTAGATCAGATGCATTTGATTGTCATTCGATTCTACTTCACAGCATTTATCAATCTGCTCATATTTTTGTAGAGGTGATGGGGATCTACCTCTGCATTTTTTTTTGTAATAAGTGCTGCTATCACTCAGTGGGCTCCATTCTCGCAAGCGGTATTTGGGTGACTTGACACATTTTTCCCCAAAAATAGCATGCAATTCTGAAAATGTTAATTCACTATCCCTTTATGCAGTATTTACCTCAAAAACCAAAAACGCTTGGTAACTACCGCATAAAACAGCATTAAAGTCAATTCATACATAAATGCTTACGTTTTTTTTTTTTTTTTTTTTTTCCAAACAGTTTATTAAGGTAAAAAGCATACATAGTACAAAAAAAAAGAACAAAGCAGTAATGGGCATTTAACAAAGCCCACAAAAATGAGCAAGTACAAGAGTGATATACAGGTAAGTAGTACAATGCATGAAAGGGATAATAAGAGATCATAGGCAAACCCATAAAGTGACATGTAGCACCAAGGCGTGCAAATAGAGAGCCCGTGGGAGTGCCAGGTGAATATGGGTCTATTGAAAGGGTTCGTTGGGTAGAGCACCCTCCCACCTGGTGGGAACCGGAGTATGAGGGTTACCTATGAGAAAGCCTAGTGGTTCCCCCAAACCCGACACCCCTTAAAGGGAGCTACCTGTGTCAGAGAGTGGGGGACCCACCGCAGAAGAGTGGGGAATCCGGTATGAACATCTCTGAACATGGGCGCCACAACTGTCATCGGTGGAGCCAGAGCCACCTCAGAGTGCTAAATGGAGAACCCTGAGTAATTTAGTGAGAGGCCTAAGAGGGAGGGAGGGGATGAGTGAGGGGGGTTGGGGAGGAATATAGGAAAGGGGCCAGGTAGGGCAAATGAGGAAAAACACAAAAGGGAGGAGGGGAAGGGTAGCATGTAAAAAGGGGCAGTACACTCCGGCAGGAGACAAGCATCAAAAGAGGTATAACGAACTGAACATCCATGAAAGCACCCCAGAATAAGGGGTGCATCCCCAGTACAAAACAAAAGGGTTACAAAGTAGCCAGCGATTTCAAGTGCTCAAGTTTTGGAATTCTGGCAACGATTGAAAGTGCGTCCAGGGTGCCCAAGTTGTGCGGTACTGATGGTGCGAGTCCTTGGCTTGGGCTACGATGTCCTCCATCTCCGCTACCCGCCGAACCCTGCGAAGCCATTCAGCAACCGACGGAGGTGTGGTGGACAACCAATGGCACGGCACGCACATCCGGGCTGCATTGATCAGATGTAAGGTCAGGGACTTTTTGTAGCTGGCGTAGGAAAGTGAGGTGTGGTGCAGAAGATATTGCGCCGGCGAGTAGTCCGGCGTGTACGTGGTAATACGGCAGATTAAGGCTTGAACCTCCTTCCAGAACGGTTGCAGAATGGGACAGTCCCACCATACATGTAGTAGGGTGCCTTTATGTTGCAGACACCTCCAGCACTGCGGAGAGTTGGAGGTAGAAAATTTGTGCAGAAGATCTGGAGTCCTATACCACCTGGAGTAAAGTTTATAACCAGTTTCTTGGGTCAATACGTTCAGGGAAATGTGAATGTGCATGTGCATGTGAAAAAGCACCCGAGACCAGTCTTCTTCCGAGAGGTCCACCCCCAACTCCCGAGTCCATCGCGCCCGAAGAGCCTCCGTAGGTGCGTGAGAGGAAGGGAACAGCATAGAATATAAGATCGAAACCATATGCCGGTGCGGACCAGGGGCATCACAGAGACGCTCCAAAGATGTCAGGGAACGGCCCCATTCCGATAGTTTCTGCGTGTGAGTCAGGAAGTGACGAATTTGGAGGTAGCAATAGAAAGGAATAGAGGCCTTCGGAAAACGCTGACAAAGATCCCGATATGAAAGTAGTCCAGAGCCGTCAAGGAAGTGGCGAGCCTGATAGGGTACATCCGAGGAGGGGCCCTCGGCAGGCACAAACGGAAGACCAGGGGTGAAATCAGGGGTGGCATGTAAGGGAGTTAAAGGGCTGCGCCGCGGCGAGAGATCCGGCTGCTCACGAAGGGCATGAAATACCCGGATAGTAGCTCCAGTCAGGGGATTAGCTAAGATGGAGCGTGGAATCTTAGACGGGGCCGACCAAGGTAAGTGGTGGGCGGGGAAGGACGCCAAGGCCCCCTCGAGAGACACCCAGTCCTTAGACCTCGTATGGGCATGCCAATCCACCACCCTGGATAGATGGCAAGCCTGATAATATTTGAGTAAATGAGGGAATCCCAATCCGCCCTCCTGTTTAGGGCGGGTAAGCAGATCCCAACTAAGCCTGGATTTCTTAGAGGACCACAGAAATTTAGCGCACAGGAGCCTAAAAGATTTAAAGAAGGCAGGCGGTATGGAGGATGTAGAGCAAGCGGGGGAGGATGTTCATCTTGACAATGGCGACCCTGCCAAACCAGGAAAAACGACCCTGCGTCCAGGAGTGTAAGTCTCTTTCCACTGTGTTTAAGATCGCCAGGTGGTTCTTGGAATAAAGGTCGGAGAGGGAGCTAGGCAATTGGACGCCGAGATATGTGATGGAGTGGGGGTCCCATTCAAATGGAAAATTGGATTGGCAAAGTTGTAAGAGAGAGGGAGGAAGGGAAATGTTGAGGGCCCAAGATTTGTAGTAATTGATTTTCAAATTGGAAAGATCTTGGAAACGCGCAAGAACGGATAAGAGGTTGGGGACCGAAAGCAGAGGATCAGAGAGGAAGAGCAAGACATCGTCAGCGTATGCCGCTAGTTTGTATGTCTTTCCCTTCAATGAAACCCCTTTGATGTCCGAACTAGCCTGAATCTGGCGCAAAAGGGGTTCCAAAGTGAGGATGTAAATCAGGGGGAGATAGCGGGCAACCCTGTCTAGTACCGTTCGACACGGAGAAGGCGTTCGACAGGGATCCATTCACCTTGACCCTAGCAGAGGGGTTGGAGTAAAGGATAGAGACAAAGCGCAAGAGCCTGTCTCTTAGGCCAAGGGCCTCAAGCGCAGCGGACATGTAGTCCCAGGCCACCCTGTCGAACGCCTTCTCCGCATCGAGGGACAAAAAGAAGCCAGGCGTACGCGACGTGGACAACCAGTGGTGTAAATGAATCGCCTTGGTAGTGTTGTCCCGCGCCTCACGTCCGGGAACAAAACCAACCTGATCAAGGGACACCACCTCAGGAATGGAGGGAAGAAGGCAGTTAGCTAGCACTTTCGCAAACAATTTGATGTCCACATTGAGTAAAGATATGGGACGGTAATTTGGCACCAACGTTGCGTCCCTCCCAGGCTTGGGGAGGACAGCGACATGGGCCTCCAAAAAGTCCGGTCCCAAGGTAGGTACATTGGAGAAGGCATTGAAGGCCCCCACCATGTGTGAAATCAGTTGATCTGCAAACGTCTTGTAGTAACCAACCGTCAATCCGTCCGCACCAGGGGATTTCCCGGGCTTGGACTGCTTGAGGGCCGTCAAAACTTCCATGGTTGATATAGGAGCATTGAGAGAGACCAACACCTCCTCCGAGAGTGGCGGAGGAGAGTGTTGGGACAAGAATTGGCGAATCTCACGTGCCCTAGATTGCAAAGGTTCAGGCGTGTTCACCCGTGGCAAATTGTATAGGTCCGTGTAATAACGGACAAATTGGGCCGCTATATCGGGGGTAGAAGCGTGCGTCTTGCCCGAAGAGTCGGAAATGGAATGGATGGTGTTGGCCGCCCTACGCTTTTGGAGAGCTCTGGCAAGGAGCCTGCCCGACTTGTTGGAATGCTCGTAGAAGAAGCCATGAGAGAGGGCAAAGTGCCTGCGAACCGATCTACCAAGGTCCTCCAACAACTCCTGACGGGTCTTAGTGAGCTCCTCTAGGGTATCAGATGCCAAAGATAATTTATGAGAGCGTTCCAACGAACTTATCTTGGACAGGAGCGCCTCTGTGTGAGCCACCCGTTCCTTCTTCCGTTTAGAGGCTAGAGCCATGAGTTCGCCACGGATCACACACTTGTGTGCTGCCCACAAAGTGACAGGACTGACTTCTGGGGACGCGTTCTCAGAGAAATACAGCGTTAGGCGGTCAGAGAGAGCCTTAACAAAAGTGGGATCAGTTAAAAGGGAGCCATCCAGGCGCCACGCTCCGGAGCGGTGCGGTAGAGCCGCGAAGGAGAGGGTAGCGCTGATGGGGTGATGGTCAGACAAGAGCATTGGCTCGATAGTCGTAGAGGAAAGGGCCGGCAATAAATCCTGGGAGACAAAAATATAATCGATACGTGAGTACCGGTTGTGTGGGGAAGAGAAAAAAGTCAAATCCTTAACACTTGGGTGGAGGGTACGCCACGAATCGTGGAGAAGTAGAGTAGTGAGTGACTGCTTGATAGAGCGCAGGGCCTCGTACGGGATGGAGGAGGAACCCAAAGAAGTATCCAAGAGAGGGGACATGGCTACATTAAAATCCCGGCCCAATATGATCTGGCCGGAGCAAAAGTCTGACAACCGCTGAAGAGTAGAGCGAAAAAATGGGACTACGTGTTTGTTATGTGCATACACATTAGCCAGCGTCATAGCCCTGCCATGGATGGAGCCCTTAAGGAAGAGAAAGCGCCCATTCTCATCCGCCAAGGACTCAGATACCGCGAAGGGGCAACTCCTGGACAAGAGTATGGAGACCCCCTTGGATTTAGAATCCCCAGAGGTCGCATGATAAACCGTAGGATACTGTTTAGCATAAAGTTTTTGGATACCATCTGAGCGAAAATGAGTCTCTTGTATAAAAATCACATCAGCCCTCGTCCGTCGAAGGGTGAGGAGAAGCCTGGAACGCTTTTCAGGGATGTTCAGTCCTCTCACATTGAGGGAGTATACCTTCAGGGAAGTATCCATGACAGATAAACAAGAGTGTGAAAAGGAAGGACGAGGAGTAGCACAGGCGAAAACGTATGGGGCGGACAAACAAACACGACTGGGAGGTAAAGGGGGAAGGAAAGTACACACCGGGGAAAGGGAGGGGTGGGTAAAAAGGTGGAGGACTGGGAAGGGACCACCACCAGACTCAACTGTCAGAATCCGGGGAAGGTGGTCAGGTGGGGAAACAGAAACAAAAAGAAATTCAGCGGTAGGGGATAGTAGCGTTACTGTTAAACAAATTGATACAGGACAACAACCGCTAAGCGGGGTTGGAGTAGGACAAACCAGAAGATGGGGTGAAAACCAAGTACTCACCGAAAAGAGCCCGTCCTCGAGTCCAGAATGTCAGGAGCCCATGTTCAGAGAGCGTTCGGTATGCTAAAACCAGTAAGGGAAGAAAGGAATCCATAGCAACTATAATAACGAAGGTAGCAATAATAACCACAACATAAGCAACAACAGTGATAAACTTGCGGTCTAGGCCGCCTCCCTGAGGGGGAATTTATTCCAACATGTCGGAAGAGTGACGGGGGAATGTACCCAATCTAAGGAACACGGTCACCATATGGGCTCCCGTGAACTAACCCGGCTAGGACAGGTGAACAGCGAGAAGGAGAGATCGACAGCCGCCGCCCCCGGAAGACCCCCCTCCCGCCCCCCATCCCACCATAGGCCAGCATCCCCAATCCGTCAGCTAGGGAAGGTAGGGGGCGAGGAGGAAGAGATCTAGAGCGCCCCTCCAGGAATCCCGAAGGGGGGCCCAAAATGGGAGGGATGGGGAGGGAAGGGAGCCCGAGGGAATCTTAAAAATTAGAAACTCAATCGGGACCGTAAATATGGTATACTAGACAGTTAAGTAATAAAACAACAAAACCCTAGGCGGCCAGAGCTCGCTCATATGAACCACGAGGCAAAACCCATACCCAACAGGCATTGAAAACAACTGCAGCCCCCGGGGCACCTACCCGGGCATCCCGCCCCAAGAGAGCCACCAGCCCGCAGAAACATGCGGGAGCAGGCAAAAAACCCCGCTGGTAGCTCTTCCCGGGGCGCGAGCATATGGCAGCAATAGGCGCCAACAGAGGGCGCAGAGACACAGAGGCGATGCGGAGGGCGACCCCTATAGGGGCACACGTCCACATCACCCCCATTCCAATTTGTCTACAGAAGCGACACGAACATCTGAACTGCACGCCACCGCAACCACATCAATATACCCTGGGAGCGGAATCGTGCAGTCCAAACAAACGTGTGGCAGCGGACATTTTCATAAACACAGTAAAACAACAGAGCATCTGTTAATTATGAACCCCAACATAGGCAGGAAAAAAAGGATTTACAGTGGATATGCCAGAGCGTCACTTGTCTACTAACCCACCCCTCAAAGACCCTATCGTGTCCATCTAATCGTTCCATCGTAGCACAACGGGATCATTGCAAGCAGGCAAAGGACCAGTGGCTATCGAAGGCTAGCAAAAGATTTCTAGTCATTGAGGTAGCACCCTAGGGTCGGTGCCAGAGTCCCAGAACAAAGGCAGTTAGCCTAAGGTGACCAAGAGGGCGAGGGTGGGAAGTTACCTAGTCAGAGTCTGTGAGCACCAAAGGGGGTTCAAAGTACAGCAAACACCGTAGGAAGAGGCAGAGAGGAAACGTTACCAGTTCCAACAGCAATCCAGGGAAACGGTGACAAACCAGGGCCAATCATGCCGTTAGTTGCGGAGAGGGTATAGAGTCATTCCAGGGCTCCGTCAGGTTCCGTCAGTGCTCCTGAGTGAAATGGAAGAGGTATCAGCATAGGATATCGTGAAACTAGCACTCCATTATAACGAAGAGGAGAGGGGAGGAATGGGTTAACAAAGAACAATGGAAATCCAAGTGCCTCAACAGGGGTTAACACCCCAAATCAGTCACAGCAGATCAGTTGTTCCTCCGAGCCTTACTCCGCTGGGGAGGTTTGGTAGGGCTGTAAACAATAGCGGGTCCAGCTCCATCTTTTGCCGGTCTGCTCCCAGAGGGCGAGCGAGGCCTGCGAAAGCGAATTTCCTGAGCCTCCATTGGTTCACCCCCCTGAGGCGGATCAAGGTCAGCCGCATTCCTGAATTCGGCGTACCAATTCGGAAGTGCCATGAAAGGGATCCCCAGAGTGGAGCAAAAATGAGGGAGGTCTTCAGGCACCCTAAGGAGAGCCGTGCGATTCTGCAGGGAAGCAGCCAGGCAGAAGGGGAACTTCCACTTGTAGGTTATATTGCGCGCTCTCAAGACATCCAGCAGGGGCCTAAGTTCACGCCTGCGTTGCAAAGTTATTCCAGACAGGTCTTGGTAAAGTTGTACAGGTGTCCCCTCACATTCTATATGTTGCCTTCCCCTGGCCTTTCGCAAGATGTCTTCCTTGAGACGATAGTCCACCAAGCAACACACCACGTCGCGTGGAGGTTCACCCTCCCGTCCCCGGGGCCGCAAAGCTCTATGAACACGCTCCATATCGATGGGGGACAGTGGAGGCCTGTCCAGCAAGGAGTTAAAAAGTGCAGTCACTGTGGGGGTAAGGTGTTCTCCCTCCACCGCCTCCGGTAAGCCCCTGATCCGCAGGTTATGGCGCCGACCCCGGTTATCTAGGTCCTCCATGTGGCGCTGCATATCCCGCATCTGCAACAGGTGAGAGTCTGATTTAAGGTACAAGTCTCTAATGGCTACGTCCTGCTGTGCAGTGGCATGTTCAACCTCCTGCACCCGGCCTGTAAGGGAGCAGATGTCTTCCCTCAGCTCCAAGATGGCCGCTCCCAAGGTGTTTTTTTATATCTGCAGCGGTGAGGTGGAGATCCTCCATGCAGAGCTGCCTCGGTGCAGGTGGAGGAGCGGAAGCCGACTCTGCCCCCCCCCCCGATGCGGCCGCCGCATAGGAGCAGGCAGGAGAGGAGGGGAGAGAGGTAGAGGTGGAGGAAAGCCCGGGCTGAGACAGGGTTGCGGCCTGAGTGGGAAAGAGCTCCGGAATGCTGGGGCTCAGCTTACTTGCCGGATCCCGCGGGGATCGGGAGCGGGTGGCCGAGGAGGATCGGGCAGTCGTTGCCATCTTCACCAGCGATCTAGCTGCAGTGTGTTCCCTGAGCGAGGCTTGTGAGGACTCGAGGCGGCGGTAGCTCCGTTCTCAGGCTGCCATCTTCTAGCGCGTCCAGACCACGCCCCCATAAATGCTTAAGTTAAATAAGTAGTGGTCCAAGCATGAAAAACTGAAAACTCCAAAAACCTTTTTAGATCTCTAGTCTCTCAACAGTAAGGCAAATAAACTAAAATATAGGGGGGGGGGGGGGCAGGGCTGGCTGCAGAGGTATGGCCACTTGAGGAGAGAGCTCCCGGACCCCACAACGGTTCACAGCCACATCCAGTGACTTGAGGCAGCAAACTTGAACCTCTCTACCTTCAACAGGTTGGTGTGCTCTCTCTGCCTGCCATGGGGAAGCGAAAGCCAATATCGGCTCCCCACAAGCTAACAGATTTCTTCAGTTTCATTAGAGCATATGGATCCCAAGATGGCTCCGGACCCAACAAGGCAAGGACTTCATCCCTCTGTGGCTCTCCACATGGCTCTCACTCTCTGGACAGCAGCTGCTCGTCACATAGACACTCACTCACCACTTACAAGCCCTGTGAAATCCAGCTCAAGAATCTCTCCTTTACATCATTATGCAGGTGAGAGACGTGTGGGTGAGTCCTCTGGAGATACTACCAGAAAGTTCATTAAATGTATTTATGACTGTCCTACTGTTGGCAAGCCTATCTCTAACAAGACTTTAAAGGACATGTTGGTGTCCCTGCCTGATTCCCTTCACCATATTGGAAATAAAATGGGGATTTTGCAGTGGCACACAATGAGCTGGTGGGTGTCTATAATGGGGCCGACGATGAGCTTCAAGCTATTAAACTGAAATTGGCTGATTTGGAAGATCGTTAGTGGAAGAATAATATCAAGTTCTGTGGCATAGCTGAAACAGTTCCACCTTCAGAGCTCTACAACTACATCCAACAGTTAATTTCTGCACTTATCCCAGACACGCCAAAATGGGTAATGATGGTAGATAGGGCCCATAGGCTTCCCAAACCTACTTTTCCACCTGACAATGTGCCGCATGATGTGATTGCTAGAATCCATTTTTATCACATTAAGGAGCCCTCATGTAACATGCTAGACAAGCGTCTCATCTACCTGAGTCATATACAGGTCTCAACCTATATGCAGATCTGTCACAACACACTATGCAAACCTACAAAAAGTTGGTAACTTTAACTAAGCTATACCATAACAATAACCTTATCCATGCTGCGACCTTAAGGTTGCAGCATTTATCCTGGGTTGCCGAGTCCACAGCTCCAGAAACAGTGGAAAGACCCTAATAAGGTGGACTAGTAACTACACCTCACTGAGCGCAGGGAACTGGTGCTTTGCACCAAAAAATTCTTTTTGCAATAACCTTATCCATGGCTGGGGATTTCTGGCTAAGTTGCTGGTCACCTGGGAGCACAGATCTTATACTTTATCTTCCCTGGAGGAAGGCATGAGGCTGGCAAAACAGTGGGGGCCTGCTGCCAGTGGATGAAAGAGGATTGCCTGCCAGAGCTTCACTTTCCAGAGTTGAGCCCCTGTGGGAAAAAGCTCCTGATTGAATGTATATTGTAGATGTTCACTCTTGAAAAGGTAGAATTGGTACCAAGTATAGACTTGGTTTGGTGAACCCTGTGCTCTGATGAGCGGATTCCCCCACCTGGATATATGGATTAACCTTGTGTTCTTGTTTAACTGTTTCAAGCTTTTTTAAACTTCAGAAGGGCAGACTTTCCAAAATTGTACTCATTGATGGAAAGGGTAAACTGGGACCAAACCCTGGGATCCCTGACCACAGAGGAAAAATGGGAATGCTTTAGGACCACATTAAGCAAATGCATCTTGCAGTGCATTCCTATGGGAAATACATTTAGAAGAGACAAAGCCAAACCTGGCTGGCTAAACCGTAGCGTTAAAAAACGTATTAGGGGGAAAAAAATTGGCCTTCAAGAAATAAAGCAGAGGGCACAGTATCTGCTTTCATACAATACAAGGAGGCAAATAAGAAAAGTAAACAAGAAATGAAGATGGCTAAAATCAACTTTGAGAGACAAATAGCGAAGGATAGTAAAAAAAACCCCAAAGAAATTCTTTAAATATATCAACAGCAAAAAAACTAGGGCAGAGCATATTGCACACATAATTAACGATGGGAGGATGGTTACAGAGGACACTGAAAAAGCAACCATGCTGAATGCTTTTTTCTCATCAGTCTTTACACAGGAAAAGGAGGGGTACACTGACCATGACTATATGGTTAGTAGTAATACACAGGACTTGCCACTATGGCTTACAGAGGGTGTAATCAGGGAAAGGCTGGATAAACTTAACACAAACAAATCACCAGGCCCGGATGGCGTACATCCGAGAGTACTCAAGGAACTCAGTAAGGTTATATCTAGACCACTGTTCCTGATCTTTGCTGACAGTATTAGGACAGGAGATGTAACAGGGGATTGGAGGAAAGCCAACGTAATTCCGATATTCAAAAAGGGGCAGAGGCATATCCTGGGAAATTATAGGCCTGTCAGTTTGACATCAATAGTATGTAAACTTCTGGAGGGGATGATAAGGGACTATATCGTACAGTTTGCTAAAGACAACAACATCATCAGCAGTAATCAGCACGGGTTTACAAATGGGCGTTCTTGTCAAACCAATCTCTTAACATTCTACGAGGAGGTGAGCTGTGAGCTAGATAGGGTCAGACCAGTGGATGTGGCGTACCTGGATTTCGCAAAGGCATTTGATACAGTTCCCCACAAGCGCTTAATTTATAAAATAAGGTCGTCAGGTATCGACAGCTGGGTTTGCTCTTGGATACGGAACTGGCTAAAAGGGCGTGTCCAAAGGGTGGTAATAAACAGCGCATACTCAGACTGGTCTGAGGTAGTAAGCGGGGTCCCCCAAGGCTCAGTCCTGGGACCAACCTTGTTCAATTTATTCATAAACAGCATTGAGGTCGGGGTCAGAAGTTCGATATCAGTTTTTGCAGATGACACAAAATTGGCCAGGGCAATAACTTCACAGCATGAAGCAGATATCCTACAGAGGGACCTGGACAAAATAACGGAGTGGGCAACGACATGGCAAATGAGGTTTAATGTGGAGAAGTGTAAGGTTTTGCACTTGGGGACTAAAAACATAAAAACACAATACACGTTAGAAGGGGAACCCTTGGGGGAATCAAAAATGGAGAAAGATCTGGGAGTCTTGGTTGATGATAGATTAGGCAATAGCATGCAATGTCAAGCGGCAGCTGCCAAAGCCAGCAGAATATTAGCATGCATAAAGAAAGGGATGTATTCCAGAGATAAGACTATAATCCTTCCACTTTATAAAACTCTGGTCCGACCGCATCTGGAGTATTCTGTCCAGTTCTGGTCGCCAGTCCTCAGGAGGGATGTGTTGGAGCTGGAGAGAGTCCAGAGAAGGGCAACTAAACTGATTAGGGGATTGGAGGACCTTAATTATGAAGAGCGTCTGCAATCGCTTGATTTATTCTCCCTGGAGAAGAGACGCCTGAGGGGGGACATGATAGCAATTTACAAATATCTCAATGGGGATCTCAGCTTAGAAAAAAAGCTGTTCAATCGAAGGGATTGCATGAGGACTCGAGGGCATACAATGCGATTAGAGGAGAAGCATTTTAACCTCAGGCAACGTGGGGGGTTCTTTACTGTGAAGGCTACAAGATTTTGGAATTCTCACCAGCGTTGCCATATTCACCAGCGATCTAGCTGCAGTGTGTTCCCTGAGCGAGGCTTGTGAGGACTCGAGGCGGCGGGAGCTCCGTTCTCAGGCTGCCATCTTCTAGCGCGTCCAGACCACGCCCCCATAAATGCTTAAGTTAAATAGGTAGTGGTCCAAGCATGAAAAACTGAAAACTCCAAAAACCTTTTTAGATCTCTAGTCTCTCAACAGTAAGGCAAATAAACTAAAATATAGGGGGGGGGGGCAGGGCTGGCTGCAGAGGTATGGCCACTTGAGGAGAGAGCTCCCGGACCCCACAACGGTTCACAGCCACATCCAGTGACTTGAGGCAGCAAACTTGAACCTCTCTACCTTCAACAGGTTGGTGTGCTCTCTCTGCCTGCCATGGGGAAGCGAAAGCCAATATCGGCTCCCCACAAGCTAACAGATTTCTTCAGTTTCATTAGAGCATATGGATCCCAAGATGGCTCCGGACCCAACAAGGCAAGGACTTCATCCCTCTGTGGCTCTCCACATGGCTCTCACTCTCTGGACAGCAGCTGCTCGTCACATAGACACTCACTCACCACTTACAAGCCCTGTGAAATCCAGCTCAAGAATCTCTCCTTTACATCATTATGCAGGTGAGAGACGTGTGGGTGAGTCCTCTGGCGATACTACCAGAAAGTTCATTAAATGTATTTATGACTGTCCTACTGTTGGCCAGCCTATCTCTAACAAGACTTTAAAGGACATGTTGGTGTCCCTGCCTGATTCCCTTCACCATATTGGAAATAAAATGGGGATTTTGCAGTGGCACACAATGAGCTGGTGGGTGTCTATAATGGGGCCGACGATGAGCTTCAAGCTATTAAACTGAAATTGGCTGATTTGGAAGATCGTTAGTGGAAGAATAATATCAAGTTCTGTGGCATAGCTGAAACAGTTCCACCTTCAGAGCTCTACAACTACATCCAACAGTTAATTTCTGCACTTATCCCAGACACGCCAAAATGGGTAATGATGGTAGATAGGGCCCATAGGCTTCCCAAACCTACTTTTCCACCTGACAATGTGCCGCATGATGTGATTGCTAGAATCCATTTTTATCACATTAAGGAGCCCTCATGTAACATGCTAGACAAGCGTCTCATCTACCTGAGTCATATACAGGTCTCAACCTATATGCAGATCTGTCACAACACACTATGCAAACCTACAAAAAGTTGGTAACTTTAACTAAGCTATACCATAACAATAACCTTATCCATGCTGCGACCTTAAGGTTGCAGCATTTATCCTGGGTTGCCGAGTCCACAGCTCCAGAAACAGTGGAAAGACCCTAATAAGGTGGACTAGTAACTACACCTCACTGAGCGCAGGGAACTGGTGCTTTGCACCAAAAAATTCTTTTTGCAATAACCTTATCCATGGCTGGGGATTTCTGGCTAAGTTGCTGGTCACCTGGGAGCACAGATCTTATACTTTATCTTCCCTGGAGGAAGGCATGAGGCTGGCAAAACAGTGGGGGCCTGCTGCCAGTGGATGAAAGAGGATTGCCTGCCAGAGCTTCACTTTCCAGAGTTGAGCCCCTGTGGGAAAAAGCTCCTGATTGAATGTATATTGTAGATGTTCACTCTTGAAAAGGTAGAATTGGTACCAAGTATAGACTTGGTTTGGTGAACCCTGTGCTCTGATGAGCGGATTCCCCCACCTGGATATATGGATTAACCTTGTGTTCTTGTTTAACTGTTTCAAGCTTTTTTAAACTTCAGAAGGGCAGACTTTCCAAAATTGTACTCATTGATGGAAAGGGTAAACTGGGACCAAACCCTGGGATCCCTGACCACAGAGGAAAAATGGGAATGCTTTAGGACCACATTAAGCAAATGCATCTTGCAGTGCATTCCTATGGGAAATACATTTAGAAGAGACAAAGCCAAACCTGGCTGGCTAAACCGTAGCGTTAAAAAACGTATTAGGGGGAAAAAAATTGGCCTTCAAGAAATAAAGCAGAGGGCACAGTATCTGCTTTCATACAATACAAGGAGGCAAATAAGAAAAGTAAACAAGAAATGAAGATGGCTAAAATCAACTTTGAGAGACAAATAGCGAAGGATAGTAAAAAAAACCCCAAAGAAATTCTTTAAATATATCAACAGCAAAAAAACTAGGGCAGAGCATATTGCACACATAATTAACGATGGGAGGATGATTACAGAGGACACTGAAAAAGCAACCATGCTGAATGCTTTTTTCTCATCAGTCTTTACACAGGAAAAGGAGGGGTACACTGACCATGACTATATGGTTAGTAGTAATACACAGGACTTGCCACTATGGCTTACAGAGGGTGTAATCAGGGAAAGGCTGGATAAACTTAACACAAACAAATCACAAACAAATCACTGACAGTATTAGGACAGGAGATGTACCAGGGGATTGGAGGAAAGCCAACGTAATTCCGATATTCAAAAAGGGGCAGAGGCATATCCTGGGAAATTATAGGCCTGTCAGTTTGACATCAATAGTATGTAAACTTCTGGAGGGGATGATAAGGGACTATATCGTACAGTTTGCTAAAGACAACAACATCATCAGCAGTAATCAGCACGGGTTTACAAATGGGCGTTCTTGTCAAACCAATCTCTTAACATTCTACGAGGAGGTGAGCTGTGAGCTAGATAGGGTCAGACCAGTGGATGTGGCGTACCTGGATTTCGCAAAGGCATTTGATACAGTTCCCCACAAGCGCTTAATTTATAAAATAAGGTCGGCAGGTATCGACAGCTGGGTTTGCTCTTGGATACGGAACTGGCTAAAAGGGCGTGTCCAAAGGGTGGTAATAAACAGCGCATACTCAGACTGGTCTGAGGTAGTAAGCGGGGTCCCCCAAGGCTCAGTCCTGGGACCAACCTTGTTCAATTTATTCATAAACAGCATTGAGGTCGGGGTCAGAAGTTCGATATCAGTTTTTGCAGATGACACAAAATTGGCCAGGGCAATAACTTCACAGCATGAAGCAGATATCCTACAGAGGGACCTGGACAAAATAACGGAGTGGGCAACGACATGGCAAATGAGGTTTAATGTGGAGAAGTGTAAGGTTTTGCACTTGGGGACTAAAAACATAAAATCACAATACACGTTAGAAGGGGAACCCTTGGGGGAATCAAAAATGGAGAAAGATCTGGGAGTCTTGGTTGATGATAGATTAGGCAATAGCATGCAATGTCAAGCAGCAGCTGCCAAAGCCAGCAGAATATTAGCATGCATAAAGAAAGGGATGTATTCCAGAGATAAGACTATAATCCTTCCACTTTATAAAACTCTGGTCCGACCGCATCTGGAGTATTCTGTCCAGTTCTGGTCGCCAGTCCTCAGGAGGGATGTGTTGGAGCTGGAGAGAGTCCAGAGAAGGGCAACTAAACTGATTAGGGGATTGGAGGACCTTAATTATGAAGAGCGTCTGCAATCGCTTGATTTATTCTCCCTGGAGAAGAGACGCCTGAGGGGGGACATGATAGCAATTTACAAATATCTCAATGGGGATCTCAGCTTAGAAAAAAAGCTGTTCAATCGAAGGGATTGCACGAGGACTCGAGGGCATACAATGCGATTAGAGGAGAAGCGTTTTAACCTCAGGCAACGTGGGGGGTTCTTTACTGTGAGGGCTACAAGATTGTGGAATTCTCTACCACAAGAGGTGGTTTCTGTGGGAAGTATGGTGGCTTTCAAAAGACTCTTAGACGTACATCTCAAGGATCAGAACATTCAGGGCTATGTGAGATGATTACAGCCACACACACCTACACAGGTTGAACTGGATGGACTATTGTCTTTATTCAACCTCATCTACTATGTAACTATGTAACTATGTAACTATGTACTGACACCACTAGCCCCACTGTTGCATGCTGGTGGATTTTTCAATTGAAGATATCATACCTTCTGGATCACTGTTGTTTGAATTCTCTGCCACATGACAGACGTTCAGGTACTGTGTTGCTCATACTATTGAAGTAGTATATGTTCAACTACTCTTTTCAGATGATTAGATAAGAGAAAAAGTGAAGGTATGTGGCACTGCCAGAAATACACTTTATTATATAGAGGCCATATAGCTTCACTATATTAAGTGGTAACAAAGGGTGTAGGATCACCAAAGCATCAAAAGAGTCATCCAATGCGTGTCAGTGTAAACAGGTACGTATTCCACTACAAATGGTCCAATAAATAAACCAAAATACTATACTCTTTTCAGATGATTACCTTTTTCAATGGGTCTTAAAACAATTTCCCTTAATGCACATGGCCTAAATAGCCCCTAAAGGAGAAGGGCTATGTGGCAAGAAGTTCAAAATCTCAAGGAAGATGTTGTGTGTGTACAGGAAACACACTCATTATCTAGTAAACTTCCCAAATGCATCCACAGGTTGTTCCCCCATGTCATCACTGATAATGCAGAAGTGAAAAAAAGAGGAACCTTTATAGCTATCTATCTCTTCATACTTCGCTTGTAGGAGGGAGATAGGGGAGTAGGACTCCGGAAAGTGGAGGTCCTTGCCTGGTTTAGGGATCAGTACAATGAAGGCTTCTTGCAGAGAAGTAGGTCACGGGGATTCCTCAAAGATGGTATTAAAAAGTGTTAGCAGCTGCGGCAAGAGAAGTTCAGAGTAGTGGGCATAGAACTCAATTGGGAGTCCATCTGTTCCTGGGGATTTGGATCTGGGGAACCTGGACACGGCCTCAGCAATTTCCTCCTCCCTGAGCGGCACCTCCAGAAGCGCTACCTGCTCCTTCGTGAGTTTGGGGAACTCCACCTGATCTAGCAGCAGCCACATTTCAGTGGGATCTGTAGGGGCCTGGGAGGTGTAGAGACTACTAAAGAATGAGTGAAACCGGTCCGTTACCCATTGAGGGTCCGTCAAGGGGTCCCCAGTAGTCTCAGTCTGTAAGGTAATAACAACCGGTGGTCTATCCTCACAATGAACTAAATAGGCCAACAATTTCCCAGCCCGTTCCCCAAATTCATATACCTTCTGTTTTTGAAAGAACAGTTTGGACTTGGCTTGCTCATGCTCTATCTGAGTGACCACTCTCATCAGCATCTGAAGACACGAGGCATTAGAAGGAGAGGGGTCAGCCAGGAAACTCGCCTCGGCCGACAGAAAGTCAGCCTCCAACCAAAGATGTGCCTCCGCTGAGCCTGCTTTGTACCGTTTAATTTGGGATATCAGGGTGGCTCGAACATGTAGTTTGAAAGCCTCCCACACTGCTAGGGGGGAGGCAGTGCCCTAGTTTTCTCGAAAGAACTGTCCCCACTGTGTGTCTAATGAAGTGTCCTCGGGCAGCAGAGACAACCAGATCGGGTTAAGGCGCCATGCCGGGGGCGGTCTGTCATGTTGGAGACTGACCGTTACCCAAAAGGGGCTGTGGTCAGATAAAGACCTGGGGGAGAAGCCCGCAGACACCAACCTAGGAAGCAAGGTTCTGGATATTAAAATCAGATCAATATGAGACATTGAATGGTGTGTGGATGAGAAGCAGGAGAACGCCTGCTGGTGTGGATAGATGACCCTCCATGAGTCTGCCAAGCCCACGCTCTCCATCAGGCGTGCAAACCTGGTTGAAGTAGGTGGCTGTGACAGCCGAGGACCGGTCTGCAGTCTGTCTAGGCTGGGGTTCAGAACGGTGGTAAAGTCTCCCAACCAAACGACTGGGATCGCCGGGTTCTGTGACATGTAGGACAGGCCCTCATTGACCAAGGATATGGCGAAAGGGGGGGGCACATAAAAGGCCAGTATCAGCCAGGGTTCCCCAAATATCAATGCATGTAGAAATATAAACCGACCCTGAGAGTCAACCCGAGAGCCCAGGAGGTGGAAATGAACAGATTTAGCCACCAAGATCGCCACTCCCCTGGAATGAGAGGTATATGCAGAGTGGTACACACAGCCAATCCAAGGTCGTTTGAGTGATAAATGCATACGACCCTCAAGGTGGGTCTTAACTAGGATAAGAATATCAGCCTGGTGTTTTTTAAGGCTGGCAAAGGCCGCAGAGCGTTTAACCTTATCTCTGAGGCCCCGGGCGTTCCAAGTCATTAATTTTAGGTTGGCCATCTATAGGGGAGTAAGGATGGAAGCTTGGGTGTCACAGGGATCTCAGGTCTCATCTCGTCATAGGGTGATCGGAACTTCAAAAAATATAATAACTCAACACATAATAAGGTACCATTTCCTGCAATGCTCAGTCGCTCATTAGTTGTACAGTCTAACCTAGTTGCATCAAATAAACAATAAGGGTGCACAGTGCAGAAAACAACATCCCCCCGCCCCGCCCTGCTCCAACCCCAACTTGCCCGAGCATAAAGTCCCCAAAAAACTAAAAAAATGGTCCCTGTATCAAAAAAATGGAAAAGGAGGGGAGAGGTCCACTCAATTAAAGTTTGTGATTGCCCAGCAGGGCTCGATGGTAAGGTTGTCACAGCGGGCCTTACATGAAGAAAAGGGGGGATAAAAGAAAAAATTAAAGAAAAAAAAGAAGGGGTAAAAACAACACAGGGACCACACACCTGACCCAAGCAGGTGTCGGGGGCGAAAAATCGCTGGGCAACACGCCATGGGTGGTACTCATCTCAGGCAGTGAGGTGAATCCCAGCTGGGCCTAGTCCCTCCGTCGGGCCCAGCAGTAGTGTACCCCCACAGCAAGCCGGTATAATGTGGAGTGTGGAGTCAACGGGTAGGCTTTTGAAACCAGGCAGCGGATACCTCCACAACAAAGTCAGCAGGATCTTAGTAGACTGATGAAATAGAAGGGCTGGCATAGGGAAGGCACTAAGGGAAGGGAAGCGTGCTGGTGGATAGGGAATCACCAGGGTCCACAGGCTGCAGAACACATCTGTAGGGGTATAGGCGGCCTCAGCATCCAAAAGGTTATCAGCGGGCTAGCTAGCCGCGGGCCTCAAGATGTTCCAGCCATGCGATAAGCGCTTCAGGATCTTCAAAGAAATGTACGCGGTCTTCTCCTTCCACTCGGAGACGTGCGGGGTACATCATGGCGTACTTAATATATGAATCCTGATCCTGCGTTTGGCCTCTGTAAAGCTCTTACGCCTCTTCTGGACATCAGCCGAGAAATCCAGGAAAATGGCCACTCTGCTATTACCCATGGGGATATTACCTTTTTCCCATGCCAGGCGCAGGATAGTTTCTCTGTCCCGGTAATTCAGGAATTTTGCAATGAATGTTCGTGGAGGCACTCCCTGGGGTGGCGGGCAGCCCAACAAATGGTGGGCCCTTTCCACCACAAACGTGGGAGAGAGGGACTCCCTGCCATATGTTTGAATTAGTAGCTTCTCAAGATAAGAAGCGGGGTCTGCCCCCTCGGTGCCCTCAGGGAGACCTATTAAGCGCAGGTTGCAGCAGCGCAGACAATTCTCCATATTGTCCTGCTTCTGCAGGATTTGATTTACCTGGTGCTGGAGCCTGTCTGTGGAGTGTTGCAGGGGGGCCCGGGAGTCATCTACGCAACTAATTCTGTGCTCTGTCTCCGTGACCCGCTCGTGCAGCTGCTTCATGTCCTGACGTATTAGAGAAATGTCCACCTTCACCTCATCTATTTTGGTCGTCAGGGTGGCCTGGCAGGTGGATATTGCCTCGAGTACCGCTGCTGTATCCGCTCCCACCGATGCTCATGCATCCATGCCCGGGTCGGTGCCATCTTGGATGGAGGCCTGGCGGCGGTATTTGTCCAGTTTAGCAGCAGCCTCCGAGTTCTTTTTCGGCGGTGACATGACCTGCGGGTGCCTGCGGTGCCCTGAGATGAAGCAGGGTGCTGTAGGGCGCTGTGGGGGTGCAGGATGTGTATCAGAGGATGTGTTGCCGAAGGAGCTCCAGCTACTCACGTCTTACTGCATGTCGCGCCAGGCCATGCCCCCCCCCCCCCCATGCTCCGATTTCCATATCAATTGAGAAGGCTCATTTGCCTAACCCTACTTACATGTGGATGAATAATGTTGCTGTCTTCTCCAAACTTCAGTTTCGAGAAGACCTGCAACAAAGCATTAGGGTTTTTTTTTTTTAGAAATGTAACATCTCCTGACATTTTCTAAACTTCTGTGTGGTGCACCCACAAAACTTTTACTAGGGGTAATCTATTACAAATGACAGCCTGGGAAAATGTCTGACCTATTGTCTAAAATTAAACAGCTGGAGTCACAGCATAAGCTTCTTTGTCTGCAGATATATAAGTCCCTTTTACAGACCAATTATGACTTATCTTTGAGAAAATGTAAGGTTTTACACTACTATCAGGGCAATAAAGCTGGCAAAATCCGAGCAAACTATATCAGACGAAGACAGATTTGGACCAAATTGTCCTCTATGCAAGACCGGGTAACTCATTCTACAGTATTTCATCCCAAACAGATTTCCAATGCATTCAAATAGTATTACAGCAATCTCTATAACCGTGGAAGGGATCCTTTGACCACACAACTGTTTGAATACTTTATTGCTTCCTTTTCAGATTATGTGTCACTTCCGACTTTCCCTGAAGAAACCCTAAAAGATCTCAGTTCTCCTATTACAGATGCTGAGATTCTAGCTTTTATGAAATCCATGCCCAATAATAAAATACCAGGGGTTGATGGCTTCACAGCCAAATATTACGAAACATACCAGGAAGTTCTTATACCACATTTGACTAGACAATTTACCCAAGCTGCTTCTTTAGTGTCCTTTCCCCAAGAAATGCTGTAAGCCACCATAGTAACTGCCTAAACCTGGGAAGATGCTGAATTGCCCAAAACATTTCAGTCCTATATTCCTTTTAAACTCTGATCTAAAAGGATAAGGGTGAGCAGCCCAAACCAACTATTTACATATGATTTTTTTTTACTGTGCCTTCTTCTTTATAACATCTCGGGTATGATAAACTTTGAAACACAAAATCATAAATTATAATATAATAAATAACTATAAATAATAACACATGATAATATAATAATAATACTTTTTATTCAATAAATTGTAGTAAAGAACATAATCAAAAACACTGACATTTTTTTGGCCAAACAAGGATACAATATTAGTAGTCATATTGCTTCAGTAAACGTCCCAGGTATGGAAAATTTTAAAACATGGTACAGCACAAAGTCTGACGTCACAATCAGGACAATAGTATTGCGTTTCTTTACGGATTTTCCTTCCAGCGCTGTCACGTTTAGAGCAGCAAACCACACACATCCTTGCGCAGCAGCTTGTTGCTCCTGGTACCAATTTGTTTCCATAACAATCTTTTCAATAACCTCATCGGTCAAAAAGAGTTGGAGGTATGCCAAGGTGTTGTCATCCTCAACATTGAGTTGGATCTCAACTGTTTTATCAGTGATGCTTAATTTGAGATCCAATCCCCCTGTGGTTTTATACTTTTATGCTTTTATGCTATCATGGTTTATAGTCTTACCCAGCTTTATATATATGGTTTTACGTATATGTTTTAATACAGTGTATTTTATGATGTCATGTATATTTATGATATTATTATTTTTGTTATCTGGCGCTTTACCCATTATTTATGGTTTTATAGATTTAATAGTTATTGTTTATCTATTTTACTCCAGCTTCATTGATTCTAATATGGTTGTTTAAGCAGATTGCAGTTCAATGACCATGTTTATATATATATATATGGTGTCATAGAAGATTTTAAGAGTGTCTTTATTTATATGTATTTATATTAATTTCTGGCAAAAAAAAGCTATGTTTGCTTTTAATATATATTGACCCAGCCACCTGAATGTGGGGATAAGGTTGGTTGAGACTGCTGTAATTAGTTTCAGCAGATTTTCTTAAATGCATGTGATATTGCTTTGGGAATTATATGTCTAATGGTTAATTAATTTGACCACTAGAGGGAGCATTATATCCTACACGATCCGTGTATGTTGTCATGCCGGTGTAACGTGAGAATTACCTACCCCGTGAGAAAAACCTACCCTCGTCACTTCCGGCCAGAAACAGCTGAGCAGCGCCGCAGTGCGCATGCTCACAGCCACCGATATGTAATGGAGCAGCTAAGGATCAGACTAGTGCGCATGCGCACTAGTATGAAATTATCACGGTGTCCGTGATAAAAACCTACCGACGCGGCGGTTAAATTAAAACAGCTGTGCTGCACTATGAGTCATCTCCGCTCCTCTCCCTGTCATTACCCTGATCTTGGCTAGTAAATATAAAAGCGGCTCTCGGCTCCGTGATTTATATTTTCATACAGCCGCCGCCGCTTTTATATTTACTAGCCGAGATGAGGGAAGTGACAGGGACAGGAGTGGAGATGACTCGTATTGCAGGCCAGCTGTTTTAATGTAACCGCCGCATTAAACACACTGCCGTGCAACCGGAAGTGACGAGGGTAGGTTTTTCTCACGGGTAGGTAATTCTCACGGAACACCAGTATCGTAGTTTAAAGGATTTAGTTCTAATACAGGAAGAGTGTAAAGGGTGAGGCAGTTCTCTGCTGACAGTTCCCAAGATGCAGTTGGCTGGTAGCTGATATCCACATCCTGTCCCCGCACCACTTCCGGTTCAAGAGCTCCCTATTTCATTGGATTGCCATGCCGTAAAGCCATGCCCCCGTGACGAAGTCGGAAATGACGAAACGCGTCAGGGCGTGGCTATACGGCATCCACTAGGAAGTGTATGTTGACGGGAAAGGAGTCTCTGGCGTTCGGTGTGATTAGCGGGACCGCGGACCGCGCTTTTAGCGCTACCAGATCCTGAACCAGTCATTTATCTTTGCCTTATTTCATCTTTTAACAAGTGAGTGTGATGTATATTGTTTTGTGCAAATAAATTCATGTCGAAACGGTATCACACTATGGAGGTGTTCTTTGCTTTATCACCCATATACGAGAGGAGGAAGTTTGCAGCAGCCAGTAATACCGGGAGGTAGCAGTCTGAATTATTCATGCGTTTTTAGCCTATTCCATGAGAGTGGTTAGGCATGGTTCTCTGGTGAGTGTGCATTTTGGCCATATTCCCCCAGCACTGGTGGTGGTGACAACTTTTGGTGATCCCTGTATTGGCACAGACAAGACCCTCTTCACACTGTGATTTGTAACAAAAGACTTGTGAAGGACTTTTTATCGCTGTATTGTTACAGACTTTTATTTTATCAGTTTTATGCTATTTATATGCTATTTTAGCATTTTATGCACTTTATGATAGGAGGGTTATACCATCCTTGCGCTACTGAGGTTCTATATAATTTTTGGATGATTTTCTGTGATGAATTTTACTTGTATATCCTCAACATCTACTTAGATACCAGGAGCTCCAGTAAACGGGAATCTTGAGGGTGCTACATGCTCCTTACCGCAGTCAATCGAGCACAAAGTCCGCACATCGCTGGGCACAGTCGCAGGATCATCGTTGAAATCGCTTTCTGTGTCCGATGACGAACTTCCCCATGAATCGCTATCACTCAATTCTGTGAACGATTCTGCATCACTGTCGCTATTTTCCAGCAGGTCATATACAGCTTTTGAGGTGGCGGCGCGCTTTTTTAATGCCATGGTCCTTCTGCAGTCTCCAGACACAAAGTACAGGAAAAATGCAGGAAAGGCGCTGGAGAAAGCACTGGGGGGCAAACTAAGGTCAATTTATTTTATTTTAGTAAAGTAATCCAATAGTCAAGCTCAGCTTGAGAGTGGAGTAAGAAGCACAAGGAGCCAGTCAGATGTGTTGCAGTGCAAGGAGCATGAGAGAAGATAGAGTGACTAATAAATGAGCTCATCAGTTTTGCTGCTTCTACATTTGTTGTCCAGTAACAGGCTGAGGAAGGGACAAGATTTCAAAGTGTTAAAAATCAAGTCTCCTGCTCTGCCAGACCGGGCTGTGATGTGTCACAGGGCTGTGTAAATCTAAGGAAAATGGTCAACAATTTAAATCCTTTGGCAGTTCAATTGCCTTCATATGCAGTGCATTTTTTTACCATAATAGTTTTACTATTCTCACTCATGACAAAGAACAATTATTTAGCTTTCTGGCCTTTCATCTTCACTTGTATTTGCTCACATTCTTTGGAAAACAGATTACTATAGCCATGCAACACATGCCCGTTTTTACAGCAGTAAGCAATAAGTTAACTTTTGCAGATGATTTAACATTAACTTCTGCTCCAGTATCTAGTTTCTAGTTTGGACTTGACAACAGCCTGTCCAACAGTTACAAAAAACAACTTGCTGTTTATTCCCTCTGCTATCTTATAATTGCTTTAAAACTCTAGTAATCAGCATTTGTACCATCAGTCCTCTTTGTTATTTTTCAAATAGTTATATTTGATTGGATGTGACATTTCTGTAAATGCCCTTTTCAGGCACCAAAAATAATGGTTCCTTCTGCAGGTCACGAGCTCCCATTTTACCACCAAAATTATGAAGGATTGCTAAGGGTCATTCAGGAGAGCTGATGATGACCTTAATACATCAGATTGGACTTACTTACTGGGAGTGTCAAAACCAAAAGCCAGGCAAACTTTGCTAAATGCTTTTCACTTTAAATCCCTTTTGTTTTACTGAAATTTACCATCTATTTTTTTGCAAATATTGTTGTGCACCCTTTTTCTTTTCTTTTTGTAAACAATATTATTAAACTATCAAGATAAACATCTATTTTCTCTAATCAGAAATTAACCACTTCAGCTCCGGAAAGGTTTTACCCCCTTAATGACCAGGCCATTTTTTGCGATACGGCATCACGTTGATTTAACTGACAATTGCACGGTTGTGAGAAGCTGTACTCAAATAACATTGATGTATTTTTTTCCACAAATAGAGCTTTCTTTTGGTGGTATTTGATCACCTTACATAGTTACATAGTTAGTGAGGCTGAAAAAAGACACAAGTCCATCCAGTTCAACCTATGATGTGTGTGTGTGTTTGCTTTTAACCGTACGTTGTATACCCCTGTATATTGTGGTCTTTAAGGTGTCCATCCAATAGTTTTTTGAAACTATCAATTCTCCCTGCTGATACGACTGCTTGCGGAAGAGAATTCCACATCCTTACCGCTCTTACAGTGAAGAACCCCTTACGCACTTTAAGGTTAAACCGCCTTTCCTCAAGTTTTAGTGAGTGGCCACGTGTCTTATTGTATCTCCTTTCTCTGAATAGTTTGTTCCTTATGCTAGGGTCGCCAGTACAGTATTTGTACATTGATATCATATCCCCCCTCAATCGTCTCTTCTCCAGAGAGAATAGGTTCAGTGCTTGTAGTCTTTCCTCATAGCTGATGTCCTCCATTCCCCTAATTATTTTTGTTGCCCTTCTCTGGACTTTCTCCAGTTCCAGCACATCCTTCCTGAGGACCGGTGCCCAGAACTGGACAGCATACTCCAGATGTGGCCGGACCAGAGTCTTGTAGAGTGGAAGAATAATCTGTATTTTTTATTTTTTGTGCTATAAACAAAAAAAGAACCACAATTTTGAAAAAAAAAACAAACAAAAACAATATTTTTTACTTTCTGCTATAAAACATTCCAAAAAAAATAAAAAAATCACATTTTTTCATTAATTTTGGCCAATATGTATTCTGCTAAACATTTTTGGTAAAATAAATCCTAAAAAGTGTATATTGATTGGTTTGCGCAAAAGTTATAACGTCTACAAACTATGGGATGCATTTATTGGCTTTTTTTCAAATTGTTTTTACTAGTAATGGCGGTGATCAGCGATTTTTAGCAGGACTGCAACATTACAGTGGCCAAATCTGACACCAGATGCAACTTTTTGGGGACCAGTGACACCAATACAGTGATCAGTGCTAAAAAAAATGTGCTGTTACTGTATAAATGACACTGGCGAGAAAGGGGTTAAGTGATCAAGGGGTTAAGTAGGGGAGTGCTTTCTAACTTTATTGGGACTGGATGCACTAGAGGAAAAGAGAGATCTGTGTTTCAGCTTACCTGAAACACAAGATCTCTCTTTTCCTCCCTGACAGAACAGTGGTCAGCCTTGTTTACATAGGCAGACCGCTGTTCTGTCATTCCGCCGAACGATCGGCAGGTCCCGTGAGGACTCGGCAGGTCCCATGCAGGCCAGTCAAGTTCCTCCACTCCAAGCTCATGGTCACTTCAGTGACCATAAACTTATAGCAAAGTTGCTCAGCAGGGTCTGCTGAACAATCCTATAGCTCTGATCAGCGGATGATAATCCCCTGATCAGAGCAATTCCTTCCAAAATTGACACTTCCCCACAACCACCAACCACTGCTGCTTCTGCCACTTCGCCACTGCTGCTGCACCTGCCTCCACATACCCTGCATTTGGTAAAATCACCCTCCCCACTGCCACTCTAATTCCCCCTACCCTCCTGCACCAGTCCTCGTGGCACCAATAAACCTCTGCACAGATCGCCGGCATTGATCAATGGTGGCTTTACCTGCAGCTGCCAGCTACCCTCTCTGCCCTCCCACTGGCCTTAGGTGCCGCACACAGCACAGGAAGCCAGAGTAACATAGAGCAAGTAAAGTCAGCACTCGGGGGCTGTTCTGACCCCCTCCAGTCACCCCTGTGCTCACCTGATCCTGCGAGTCCCCTCTGTGCTTTGCTGTAGCCAGCTCCCCCTCCTCCCCCTCCCACCAGCTGCAGCTTCTGTGGGGCAAACCAAAACTGTCCTGTCAGGATGGAGAGCAGTGTGTGGGGGGCTTGGTACCTCCTTTATTTGGATGGATGTATAGAACAATCAGTCCTGATTGCTTCTATGTCCATTGATCACTGGAGAATAGTAAACGGCGTTTATTATACTCCAGTTTTTTTAATGAATAGGAAGCTCTCTATTCATTCAAGTACAATGCAGCTCTCAGGATGCAGAGAAATGGACTGTCTTCAGTCCCATTCTTTGCTTCAAAAAAGAGGTATCAGGGGTCTCTTTAGACCTGTGATATCTCACGAAAGATGCCCCCCCCCCAAAAAAAGTTCAAAATATTGAAAAAAAAAATTGTAAAAAAAACAAAAAAAAAAACCCACCATAGTAAGGCCACTTTCACATGAGCTGTCCAATCAAATTCGCCTGAAAAACTGAGTTTTTCAGGTGACCTTGATCAAACTCTACATTCACCCCTATAGGTGTGACATGTCTGCTGACATCTGCCGCTATCTGATCGGATCCTGTCCGCAAAATCCAGACGGATGGTGGTTCTATTTTCCATCCATCTGGGGGATCGGATCGCATAGGATTGGATGAAAACAGACAGGTGGTTAATTTTCATCAGATTTCCCCATAGAGCAGAACAGGACTGGGTACATCTCCACTCTGTTCAGTAAGCGGAGACAGACCTGTCATCCCCCTGCTCAGCGGGGATCAGCAGGACGATCCTCGTTGAGCAAGTGAAGTACATCAAATGGATCCACCCTGTTAGAAAGGGGCCTAAGGCCTTGTTTACACAGGGCATACTACAGTGTACGCCCCTGCAAGGCTGTGTTTACCTGCTCAGTGATGCACAGGTGTTCCGTGCATCCCAGTTCAGGCCATCCCATTGACGACATTTGGAATGTTGTTTCTGCACGAACACAGCAGTTGCTCCCAAATTGACATCCATGTGGGTCTGAGTGCATGTCCTTATGTATGAGCTCATACTGTCTGTGTTCAGGGTCATGCACCAAAACGGATGTATGACTGGGAGCAGCTTCTGTGTCCATGCAGCCGCTGTATCCCAATGGAAATGAATAGGACTGCCTGCCTGGGGATGCATGGTACACCTGTACGCTAGTTTTTCACCAATTTGCAAAAAGGCGCAATTTAAAATTGATAAATATTTGTTATTTATTAACTTAACACAGGTTCGGCTTCTATATTCAGGTCATGTGCTTTCAGAAAATATATGTTTTGGGGGGGTCTTTTATAAACCCTGGAAGCTGTAATTGAAAAATGAAAACCTTCAGATTTTTAGAGAAATTTGGATATTTCCATTTTTGTGTGCGATAAATTTTCACCATTTCATAAAAAGGTGCAATTTAAAATTTACAAATATTTGTTATTTATTACTGCAATACAGGTTAGCTTTTATATTTAGTAGGAATTTTGTAAATAGTGCTGTGTTTTTTTCTGCTAATAATTATTTTAATGTATTTTTAGCGAAAATATTGTTTTGGTAAACATCTCGCAAACATTGCAGGGCCTTAAAAATCAGTAGCACCTTATTTTTATTCTACTGGTCATGTGCTTCCAGAAAATATGTCCATTGATCACTGGAGAATAGTAAACGGCGTTTATTATACTCCAGTTTTTTTAATGAATAGGAAGCTCTCTATTCATTCAAGTACAATGCAGCTCTTAGGATGCAGAGAAATGGACTGTCTTCAGTCCCATTCTTTGCTTCAAAAAAGAGGCTTCAGGGGTCTCTTTAGACCTGTGATATCTCACGAAAGATGCCCCCCAAAAAAAAAGTTTGCTTCAAAAAAGAGGCTTCAGGGGTCTCTTTAGACCTGTGACCTGCCTGGGGATGCATGGTACACCTGTAAGCTAGTTTTTCACCAATTTGCAAAAAGGTGCAATTTAAAATTGATAAATATTTGTTATTTATTAACTTAACACAGGTTCGGCTTCTATATTCAGGTCATGTGCTTTCAGAAAATATATGTTTTAGGGGGTCTTTTATAAACCCTGAAAGCTGTAATTGAAAAATGAAAACCTCCAGATTTTTAGAGAAATTTGGATATTTCCATTTTTGTGTGCGATCAATTTTCACCATTTCATAAAAAGGTGCAATTTAAAATTTACAAATATTTGTTATTTATTACTGCAATACAGGTTAGCTTTTATATTTAGTAGGAATTTTGTAAATAGTGCTGTGTTTTTTTCTGCTAATAATTATTTTAATGTATTTTTAGCGAAAATATTGTTTTGGTAAACATCTCGCAAACATTGCAGGGCCTTAAAAATCAGTAGCACCTTATTTTTATTCTACTGGTCATGTGCTTCCAGAAAATATGTCCATTGATCACTGGAGAATAGTAAACGGCGTTTATTATACTCCAGTTTTTTTAATGAATAGGAAGCTCTCTATTCATTCAAGTACAATGCAGCTCTCAGGATGCAGAGAAATGGACTGTCTTCAGTCCCGTTCTTTGCTTCAAAAAAGAGGCTTCAGGGGTCTCTTTAGACCTGTGATATCTCACGAAAGATGCCCCCCCAAAAAAAAAGTTTGCTTCAAAAAAGAGGCTTCAGGGGTCTCTTTAGACCTGTGACCTGCCTGGGGATGCATGGTACACCTGTACGCTAGTTTTTCACCAATTTGCAAAAAGTTGCAATTTAAAATTGATAAATATTTGTTATTTATTACCTTAACACAGGTTCGGCTTCTATATTCAGGTCATGTGCTTTCAGAAAATATATGTTTTGGGGGGTCTTTTATAAACCCTGAAAGCTGTAATTGAAAAATGAAAACCTCCAGATTTTTAGAGAAATTTGGATATTTCCATTTTTGTGTGCGATCAATTTTCACCATTTCATAAAAAGGTGCAATTTAAAATTTACAAATATTTGTTATTTATTACTGCAATACAGGTTAGCTTTTATATTTAGTAGGAATTTTGTAAATAGTGCTGTGTTTTTTTCTGCTAATAATTATTTTAGTGTATTTTTAGTGAAAATATTGTTTTGGTAAACATCTCGCAAACATTGCAGGGCCTTAAAAATCAGTAGCACCTTATTTTTATTCTACTGGTCATGTGCTTCCAGAAAATATATGGTTTGGGGAGTCTTTTACAAACTCTAAAAGGCATAAGGAAAAAACAAAAAAAGCAATAGGAAAAATGCTAAAATGTGTGTGTGTGGGGGGGGGGGGCACATGCGCGGCAGCTCTCTGCATGGACGCCTAAGCAGAGAGCTCCGTCCCGCTCCAGCAAACATCGACCCATAACTGCTGATCTACGGTAAAGAGCCGCATACCTGCAAAGGAAGTAAGCACCAGAGAACACCAGGCACCTATCTATGCCCGGAGGAATGGCCAGAAGTGACCTCTCCCGTGTCCTGTCCACGGAGCCGCCGAAGTCTGGGTATTCTAAAATGGCAGCGCGGGAGGCACAGAGAGAGGGGTCCCTCAGGTGCAGCTCAGAAGATCGATCCACAACCCTGCCAGCCTGTGAGCACTCCTGCCCCCCTTACATACTCACCTGCCTCCATGTAATCCCTCATAGGATGAACCCTGGAGGAGCTTCTATTCTCCCCTATGGGGGACATATCTGCAAGCCCAGGCCTGGCATCAATAGCCTGCTTTCCACCTTTTCTAAAATGCTTGCAAGGGGCCTTTCTCATACCGTACCGCATCCCAATTTACATCCACTATACAAGGTGATCTTCAAAATGTAGGATCCCGTATAGAGGCAATAGAACAAAAGACTGATCACACCATCGCAAGGACAAACCAAAACACTGCAAGAATACAGGACTTCCAAGTCCAACTAGAGACAGCACTCTCAAAAATAGATGACTTGGAGAACAGGTCCAGGCACTACAATTTTAGAAACAGAGGCCTCTCGGAATCTATTAAGGATTTTAGGGAAGCAGTGAAATCCTTTATCACAGGCCTCATTCCTGATATTCTGAACCACCAACTGGAACTGGACAGAGCTCACAGATCACTACAACCGTCTAGGAAGGATGGACTACCCAGGGATATTGTGGTCAAACCACCCTATTATGAAGTCAAGGAGGAAATAATGAAACTATCCAGGATTTCTGAGCAATTAATGATCATGGGCCACAGGGTTTAGATCTTCTCTGACATTTCCCCTGCCACCATTGAGAAAAGACACACCCTTAAACCACTTCTCAACGTGCTCAAATATTGGTTGTTCTTCCCCTTTCGCCTGAGCTTTCTTTACCAACAGAAGATCCTCATCTCACAATAACCCCCAGCTACTCCATCTCAACTTCAACCAAACTCTAAAAGGCCCCCACCACCAAGCCCTCTGGTCCCATTGTGGCAGAAACAGCAATCTAAGAGATCGAAGGACTCACACCCTCCATGAGGATCTACACAATGATCCCGACTGATCATAATCGTTCGCCTTGCCATGGCTGTCCAGTCCTTTTGTTTTCCCTGAAGGATACCTTCCTTTGAATCTCGCTTTTTCTATTTCTCCGTTGCAGGTTACATCCTTTTCCAGTTTAAAGGATCCATATGCACTAAGCTTAGAACTATTTTGTAATGTCCATTACCAGGTTTTGTACAGTTATTGGTTTTGTACAGTTATTCTTCATTCCATGGATTGTTTTTTTTTTCAGAGTTTGACTGAGTCATCCCCAGACTTTTTTGAGTAGCTGGGGATTGCTCTGCTGGAATTACAAGCCCAACATAGATACTGGTCTGGCTGTCCCTCTTCCCTAACCAGGGATGGGGTTAGCTAGCACCTTATTTTTATAGGTTGGATTACAGATGACATTTCCAACATAGGCGGGGGCTTTCCCCCCTTGAGGTAACGCATAATGTAGTGCAAAGCTGTTGCCAGAGCGGTCACCATGCTCCTCCGTTTGCTCCTGTGGGTTCTGGGATTCTAACAATTTGTGGTTCTCTCTTGTCCTCCCTTTTTGAGGACATGGCTAAAAAGTTTTGGTCAGCTGTGGTCTCCCCACAGTCTGATGAGGTTTGGCCTAGAGCCACAACTGTTATTGCTCAGTTTGTTTCTCATGATGAATAATGTGCTCCCCTTTTCTTTTCCCATGGCTTTTTCTCTCTCCTCCCTTCTCCTACCTCTTCCCCTTGAACTTACAGGTCTCTTACACGGAGGTGGACACCAACCAATCCAAACCCGGTTGTCCTCAGTCCTTCTCCAGATCCCAGGCTACTCTTCCCGACAGTTCCATCGACATTATCAAATAGATCCTCCTCTCACACAAAACCATGGCGGTCCTTGACATAAAATCCCTGCTGCAAATCAAAAGACGTAAGTTGTTTTAATCTTATCACTCACAACACCTAGACCTTCTACTGCTGCAGGAAACACACTTTACGAGCAATTACAACCCTTCATTCCTCCACCAAAAATACCTATTGTTCTACCTGGCAAATGCAGAAGACAAAACGAAGGGAGTAGCCATCCTTCTCACTAGGCGTCTAAATTTTTCCCTTACTCGGACGGTTAAAGACCCTGAGGGTAGATATATATTTCTGGTAGGTAATATCGAAGGGCACACCTACACCCTTCTCTCATTCTATGCTCCAAATAAAGGGAAAGCAACATTTTTTCTCCAAACTGGCTCAGCTAATCTCCGACAATCTGGAAGGTACTTTGATCATGGGCAGCGATTCTAATACCACTTTTGACCTAAGTCTTGATAAATCTGGCAAGAAAATGTCCACATTTAAACGCCCTCTAAAACAAAGCTTGTGAATCCTTAAATTATTTCCGCCCTGGGTTTAGTTGACATTTGAAGGGAACTCAATCCTAAAAATAAGGATTACACTTATTTTTCTGCCCTTCACCAAACTTACGCAAGAATTGACCATATCTTTATCCCCATTCCCCAACACGATCATCCCACAGGCCTTTAAATCATGCATAAAAGACACACCCCTATCGGACTATGCTCTGATGCTCCTAAACTTGACTTCCCCCTCAACCCAATCAGGTCCCTTCCACTGGCATCTAAATGAAGCCCTTCTATCCGACCTGGTTAGGTGTACCCTCATAGAAAAGGATTTAATGGAGTACTTCCTTGATAAAGACATTAATGACATCTCCCCTGAATCACTCTGGGCGGCCCATAAAACAGTAATCAGAGGTAAACTGATTCAGATCTCGACTAAACTCAAAAGGGAACATAGAACGGAGATAGACAGACTTGGAAGTCCTTCTTGCACTTACGCAAACTTCATAAGCAACATCCTTCTAAAGCCACCCTATGCCAACTAGATGAAACCAGATTAGCTCTAAATTTGGCTCTAACCACAGACGCTGTAAAAAATCTCAGATGGATAGGAGCTAGATTTTATTCCCAGAAGGGCAAAATAGGCCCCAAGTTAGCGACCAAGCTAACTCCCAAACCACGCATATTCACATTCCCCAAAATAAGATCACCCTCAGGGGTTCTTACACAAAACCTGACAACCATCATGCAATCCTTTCAGGAATATTTCACCAAACTTTAAAAAGCAGATGACACAGCCTCTTCTTCGCGAGCTTCGAATTTCCTCCAGGGCCTCCATCTACCCATTTTGTCTGCAAATCATCGAGATAATTTGGAATCACCGATCTCAGAGGAGGAGGTTCAGGAGGTGATCAGAAACCTTAGAGGAGGATCTGCCCCAGGCTCAGATGGCTTCTAGGTCATCTACTACAAAACTTTTTCACTCACGCTAGCCCCATACCTGGCTAGATTTTTTAACTCAGTTAGATCTGGCAAACCAATTGAAATAAATCTTAATGCTGCCCTGCTAACAGTGATCCCCAAACCAAGAAAAGATAAAGTGGCATTAGCAATTACCGACCCATATTCCTGATCAATATTGACATCAAAATTCTTACAAAAATTTTAGCCAACAGACTGTCATCCTTTATAGCACTCTCTGTCCATAAGGACCTGGCAGGCTTCATTCCCAGAAGACAGGGAACAGACCAAATAGGGCAATAGCAATCATCACTCTCTCAGGCTCTAAGTGGGATGGGGGCTGCCCCCAAAGCGGTATACTCCTATTGATAGACCTACAGAAGGCCTTTGACACAGTGGCCAGGCCCTATCTTTTCACGGTCCTAGAGAAATGGGGATTTGGCCCTCTTTTCCTGGCTACCTTAAAGGCCCTTTATTCTTCCCCGTCCGCTTGGGTAAGACTTCAGGGGTGTTACTCTGACTCTTTCGATATCTCAAAGGGAACGTGCCAAGGTTGTCCCCTATCACCTCTAAGTTTTGCCATAGCGATCGAATCCTTAGTGATAGCAATCAAAACAAACCCTGACAAAACGGGCGTGCGTTGTGGGGAGTCCAAGCATAAATGCGTTCTCTTTTCAGATGGCCTGCTACTGTGTATTACAAATACCCTGGTATCTATCCCAAATACCCTTAAATTATTGCAAGATCTTAGTCTAGCCTCAAGTTTGCAAGTTAACATGACCAAATCCTGTGCTCTGAATATTTCAGCAGACCCTTCCCTCTTGTCAAATTTACAATCTCATTTCTCATTCAGCTGGAACTCCAAATCTATCTCATACTTGGGATTCAACTAACCCCAAATATCTGAAATTTATATGAAGCAAATTACCCCCCCCCCCCCCCCATTCTATAATAAACTAAAGGAAGATCTAAATTCCTGGGCAAATCAATCTCTCTCCTGGTTAGTTAAGATGAATGCAATTAAGATGACACTCTTACCCCGAATCCTGTATTTGTTTCGGTCACTCCCAATCCCCGTTGAAAAAGCCCACCAGACTGATCTTCAAAGTAAAATTATTTGCTTCGCCTGCGGCCCCAAGGGCCACCGGTGCTCTAAGACTATACTCTTTCGACCCAGAAATAAAGGGGGGCTGGCACTTCCAAATCTTTGGTGGTATTACCAAGCCGCCCAACTGGCACAATTTTCCACAATCTACAGACAAGGCCCCAAACCTGACTGGACCTACATAGAAAGACAAGCAACTCCCCTCCACACGCTTGTTTATTTAACCTGGTGTCCTCCGAAACTTAGACCCCCGATACTCTCTCCTACTTTATCTCACTCCCTCGCTCTCAGCGACCAACTTAAAAAAAAACGACTTTGGTCTCTGACCTTAGGCCTTTAACTCATATCTTCCACAATTCCAATTTTCCCCCAGGGATGATTATAAAAACATTTAATTGGTGGTTGAATAAGAGCCTATTCCATATCGGACATTTTTTAATTCCATGGGACCTCTCTCCTTTCCATACTGCACAAGTACTCTTATGATGCCTCTCACTGAAAGGTACCGCCATTCTCAAATTTTGCAATATTTACACTCTCTGTGGAGCAATAAGCCGGATCCTCCCAGGATCAGAAATTATGAATGTTGGTGCTCAGTAGCCAAAGAACAAAGAGGAGGTATTTCCATCATATATTCATGACAACAGCAACAAACCTGCCTAGGCCCATGCCTGGGAACGAGATCTGGGATTGGAGTGGGACCTGGACAACTGGCAAACATGATTCTAAAGTTCATTTAAAGGGATAATAAATGTCTCTCTCATTAAAGCAGACATTAAAATCTTACAAGATGGTATATGGTTACGGCCCGTTTGGCTAAGATGTTTCTGGGTTCATCTTCTCAATGTTTCCGAGGATGTGACGATCAGGGTGATTTTGTTCATACTTGGTGGCTCTGCCCCAAAATCCGTAACTATTGGAACAAAATCTTTCAGATCATCCGTAAAGTCACAAATTGCCCAATAACCCAGACTCCCTACATAGCATTGCTCAATGGCAAGGAAGAGGGCACTCCGAGACATACTCAGACTCTTATGCACTTCATGCTCCTAGGAGCTAAGATTACAATAGCTAGAACCTGGAAGAAACCCAGAGTCTCCATCAGGGCAGCTAAGCTTAAGATATCTTGGACTATGGCCCAAGAAAAAATGGCCAGTATACTTAACGACAGAAAGGCTAAATTTTAAATCATCCGGGAACCTTGGGCCAAATATATGAACATACAGTATCTGTCTGATTCTCCTCCACTATCTGTTTATTTGCTTTCCACAATCCGTGTTAATTTATAATCTCTACCAAAAACACTTGAGTCTTGTTTCCACCTCTATCCCCCTCTCTCTTCCTCTTTTTTCTCACCACAATCTCTGCAATTATATCCCCAAGACAATCCGAAAGGGGATGAGACCTCCCGGAGCCGTATGTTTCGCCACCCACTAAAGGGGTATGGCACCCGGGTCCTCCCATTCCTCAGTAGGGTTTGGACCGGGATACTTATCCTTCTCCATACTATAGTATGACAGCTTTCAATAATGATGGTACAACCCCAGCAGCACAATTGTCTCTTACCTAAATATTTTGATTGGAATTTTATAATGGCTCTCATTGATGCTTCAAGCACACTGTTAACTCAAATACTATGTGTATTATTGTTGTCATGATTATAAGCATCTTCACGTTTTATGAACTTTTACTTTTGTTTTGCTGTAAAACCATTCAATAAAAATCATTGAAAGAAAAATTGCTAAAATTATCTAGCCAGCTGAGTTTAAAAGTGGAGCGCAGGGTCTGGCAGTTAAAGGGTTAATAGCCCCTCCTTGTGTGGCAAGGGCTGCTGAGGTGCAGTCGCTGGTTGCAGAGAAGGTGGATTGTACCCAAAGCCCCTTTATGTGGACTCTACTAAGCCACAGCTGCTGTTGTTTTTGGCCACAAGACAGATTACTGGGATTTGTAGTGCTGCCTTTGAGCATGAAAAAATGTAAAGTGAAGATATGCTCACATTCGGCAGTAAGGCAGAAAGTTTGGCTATAATTGACCCTTCTTCTCATGTTTCATGTATTGAAGTGCACAACGTAGCTAGACCTTCCTAGAGTAAAATGAAACGATGTGTGCTGTTACATTAATGAGATGGAGTTGAAGTGATGCAACGCTGCCTACTTCTTCCTGATCTTCACCCCTTTACTAAGGATGTCAGATTATGCATGTGTAAATTTGTACTAAATGCTAGCAAAAAAAAAAAAAAAAAACTCACACGCTAGCACACAAAATATAAAAAAAAAATTCTATATGTGTTGTAAATAATCTTCACTGTCATTACAGCAGCTGTTAACCACTTCCATAACGCTAACCGTCAAACAAAGTTCTGGGCTTTCAGTGGCAATATCTGAATGATATCTGCAGCTACAGGAATCATTCAGATATTGTTTTTTTACCAGCAATTTCCTGCACAGTAAAAACAATCAGTTCAGCCACTTGATTGTTTTTACAGGTCGCGGGAGGGGGGGTGCTAAGTTTATCATAGAGCTGACCGAGGACCATATGGTCCCAGATCATCTCTATGACACTCGGAGGTCGGGCACCATGGTATGATGTCGCGTCCAGCTTCAGCAGTTGTAAACACTGACATGTGTTCAGCTGTAGAGCCTGAGATCGTTTTTTTTTTTTTAAATCTCAGGCTTTCCAGCCTAGAGGAGAGATCTTGGATTGTATAGACCCCAGATCTCTCCATAAATAGGACCTGTCATGCCATATTCTGATTACAAGGGATGTTTAAAGGGAAAGTGTAAAAAAATGTAAATAAAAAAACAATAATAATAAAAAAAAGTTTAAGCACCCCTGTCCCCTTAAGTGGGGTACACAGTAGACTGTGAGTGTGGTGCGACTGTGAGTGCGCTGCGACTGTGAGTGCGGTGTGACCGTGAGTGTGGTGCGACTGAGTGTCAAGTGAGTGTAGCGGAGTGCCAGAGGGTGAGAAGGTAGAGTTAGGAAGCCAGGAAAACAGCCACACAGGATAGACTTAAATTACAGATTCCCCATTAGACTAGATTAGTAGGTACAATGCCCGTGGAGATGGGACTCGGTGTACATCTTGTGATATGTATGCGTTTCTCGATCATGCAATCGAGGGCGAATACAAATGCACTAAATGTAAGCACGTTGCTTCCCTGGAAGCTCGGGTCCTGAATTTAGGGAAGCAGCTGGCAACACTGAGCCGAATGTCCATACCGAAGGAGAGCCGGGATTGTACCAGCGGAGTAATGGAGGTGCAGGCATCAGAGCAGAGTAGAGGGGTGACAGTTAGAAGGGGTAGAAGGGGACAAGACAAGGATGTCGGTCCTGGGCTGGAGCACCCTGATAGATACGCCCCGTTGCTTGATGTTGGGGAAACCAGTCAGGGACCAGCATTGCTTGAGCAGAGCGACACCCCTAGCTGCCAGGGGAAGAACTCCTTCAGTGAGGCCGGGAGAAAGGGGAAGGAAAGACAGGTGCTGGTGGAAGGGGACTCAATCATTAGAAGGACAGACAGTGCAATCTGTCACAAAGACCGTGGGCGCTGAACAGTCTGTTGTTTACCGGGCGCTTGGGTTTGGCACATCGCGGATCGGGTGGACAGATTATTGGGTGGGGCTGGGGAAGACCCAGCTGTCATGGTACACATGGGTACCAATGACATAGGCAGAGGAAGATGGAGAGTCCTAAACGATTTCAGGGACTTAGGCGCTATGTTGACGAGTAGGACCTCCAAGGTAGTATTTTCAGAAATACTACCTGTACCTCAAGCCACACCAGAGAGGCAGCGGGAGATTAGGGAAGTTAACAAGTGGCTGAGGAGCTGGTGTAGTAAGGAGGGTTTCAGGTTCCTGGAGAACTGGGCCGACTTCTCAGTCGGCCACCAGCTCTATGGTAGGGACGGATTGCACCTAAATGGGGAGTGTGCAGCCGTACTGGGTGAGAAGATGGCCAAAAAGTTAGAGGGGCTTTTAAATTAGGTGATGTGGGGGAGGGTACAGATGTAGAATTAGCCAGTGGAAAGCAAGATTCAGAGGGCACAAATGGGGACATTATCGGTAGGGTGTTCGGAGCTCCTAAACCCAGGGTGGGTATGGGGAAAAATCATAAGAGCAGCCTAAAAACATCAAATGAGGATATATGTAAATGGACAAAATTATGAGGTTTGTATACCAATGCCAGAAGCCTGGCTAACAAGATGGGAGAGCTGGAGCTGCTGATGTTTGAGGAGAATGTTGGAATAACTGAGACTTGGTTCGACAGCTCTCATGACTGGATGGCGACCATTCAGGGGTTTTCCCTTTATCGTAGAGATAGAGAAGGTAAAAAAGGGGGAGGGGTATGTCTGTATATTAAGAACAGTGTACAGGTAAATATGAGGGATGATATTAATAATGGAGCTATGGACGAGGCAGAATCCCTATGGGTAGAACTTCAAAGAGAAGGCACTGTGGGGAAGGTAATATTGGGTGTATGCTATAGGCCCCCCAACCTCCTTTTACAGATAGAATTGGCAGCAAGGATGGGAAATGTCATTATAATGAGGGACTTTAATTATCCAGATATAGACTGGGCAGAAGGAACTGCGCATTCAGCCAAGGCTTGGCAGTTCCTAAATGTTTTGCAGGACAATTTCATGGGTCAGATGGTGAATGCACCGACAAGAAACAATGCGGTACTTGACCTACTGATTACCAACAATACAGACCTGCTCACTGATATAGAAATATGGGGCAACTTAGGAAACCGTGACCATAGGTCAATTAGTTTCAGTATTAATCATAGTAATAGGAAACAAAAGGGTAATATAAGGACACTGAATTTCAAAAGAGCCAATTTCCCAAAACGGCGCTCTCTTCTAGAAAATATCAAATGGGATAGAACCCTGGAACAAAGAACATGGAGGAAAAATGGGAGTGCTTCAAGAGCATACTAAACAAAGGGATTGACCAGTGCATTCCAAAGGGAAATACATTTAAAAGAGCAAAACTAAACCCTGGGTGGTTAAACTCCAACTTAAAAATGCATATTAATGCTAAAGAAAAGGCCTTCAAAAAATACAAGACTGAGGGGTCATTGGCAGCATTCAAGCATTACAAAGAGTATAATAAGAAATGTAAAGACGAAATCAGGGCGGCTAAAATAGAACACGAGAGACATATAGCGGAAGAGAGTAAAAAGAACCCCAAGAAAGTATATACACAGTAAGAAAGCAAGGCCAGAACACATTGGCCCCATAAAAGACGACAAGGGAGATTTGGCCACAGAGGACAGGGAAAAGGTGGTAGTGTTAAATAATTTCTTCTCTTCAGTCTTCACAAAAGAATTGGGGGGCTACACTTACCCAGTTTGTAAGGCCAAACTAAACAACACAACTCAGGAAGTACCGCCATGGCTAACAGAAGATAGACTTAGAACTAAACTAGAGAAACTAAACATAAATAAATCACTGGGACCGGATGGCTTGCACCCGAGGGTTCTTAAAGAGCTCAGCCAGGTGATTGCCAGACCATTATTTATGATCTTTAAGGATAGTTTACAGACGGGTATGGTGCCAGCTGATTGGAAAAAAGCCAACGTGGTACCAATATTTAAAAAAGGGCCAAAATATATATCCCGGGTAACTATAGGCCGGTCAGCCTAACATCATTAGTCCGCAAGATTTTGGAGGGGATGTTAAGGGACCACATACAAGACTTTAGTCATGAAAATGGTATTATTAGTAGTAATCAGCATGGATTCATGAAAAATCGTTCTTGCCAAACCAATCTATTAACCTTCTATGATGAAGTTAGCTGCCACTTAGATAAAGGTAAGCCTGTGGATGTTGTGTATCTGGACTTTGCAAAGGCCTTTGACACGGTTCCCCACAAACGCTTACTGTTCAAACTAAGGAAGGTAGGTATGGACCATAAGGTGAGTACCTGGATAGAGAACTGGCTCCAGGGGAGAGTGCAAAGGGTGGTGATTAATGGGGAGTATTCAGATTGGGCGGGTGTGGAATGTGGGGCCCCCCAGGGTTCTGTCCTGGGGCCAATCCTGTTTAATTTATTCATAAATGATCTAGAGGAGGGGATATCTAGTACAATCTCCGTATTTCCGGATGATACTAAACCAAGCATGCCAATATGTTCTATGCAGGATGTGGAAACCTTACAGCCTGATCTGAACAAAATAATGGGGTAGGCAACTACATGGCAGATGAGGTTTAATAGTGAAAAATGTAAAGTAATGCACTTGGGTGCCAGAAACCAGAAAGCAAGCTACTCACTATGGGGGGAACCTCTGGGTGAATCTAAGATGGAAAAGGACCTGGGTGTACTGGTAGACAACAGGCTTGGCAGTGGCATGCAATGCCAAGCCGCTGCAAGCAAAGCCAACAGAATACTGGCATGTATAAAAAAGGGGATTCACTCCAGAAATAAAGAGATTATTCTCCCTCTCTACAAGACTCTGGTCCGGCCACATATGGAGTATGCTGTCCAATTCTGGGCACCGGTCCTCAGGAAGGATGTGCTGGAACTGGAAAGAGTCCAGACAAGGGCAACAAAAATAATTAGGGGAATGGAGGACATCTGCTATGAGGAAAGACTACAAGCACTGAACCTATTATCTCTGGAGAAGAGACGATTAAGGGAGGGATATGATATTAATGTACAAATACTGTACTGGCGACCCTAGCATAACGAACAAATTATTCAGAGAAAGGGAATACAATAAGACACGTGGCCACTCACTAAAACTAGAGGAAAGGCGGTTTAACCTTAAAGTACGTAGGGGGTTCCTCACTGTCAGAGCAGTAAGGATGTGGAATTCTCTTCCGCAAACAGTCGTATCAGCAGGGAGCATCGATAGTTTCAAAAAACTATTAGATGGGCACCTTAAAGACCACAACATACAGGGGTATACAATGTACGGTTAACAGCAAACACACACACACACACACATCATAGGTTGAACTGGATGGACTGATGTCTTTTTTCAACCTCACTAACTATGTAACTATGTAACCAGTAGAAAATCTGCCGAAAATTCCCGTTCGAGGTAAAATCATACGATAGCCGATGCCGACATTTTCAACAAAACAAAACGGAGGGACAAACACCAAAATTTTTATCGTCCATTCCCCAGACGACCAATTTTCGTTTAATGTGTATGCAGTACGTCCGTGAAAAATCGGATACGAAAGACCGCGCATGATCTGAAGTTGCTGATGACCCGGAAGTCTAGGAACAAATGTCCCGAAAAAAAAAAATTGGACGAGAAATTTTGTGAACATTTATGCACTGTTAACTAAAAACGGTTATGAACGCTGAGCAAGAGAGAGAAAAATTGGAGGATATTTTGTCCGATTTCCATCAAGTATGTACGGGCCTTTATGCTCGCACACAGAAGTGAAAGCATACGTAGCTCACGTCCGCATATTTAAACAACCTTCAAACCACACATGTGAGGTATCGCCACAAACGTTAGAGGGAGAGCAATAATTCTATTACAAGAAGGCCTCTGTAACTCTAAACTGGTAACCTGTAAATTTTTTTAAAGTGTAGCCTATGGAAATTATTAAGTCTCGATGCTTGGTACCATTTCACGAGTGTGCGTAATTTTAAAGTGTGACATGGTTTTTTACTCAGCGTGATTTTATCTTTCACACTATACAACAAAATTTGGCTAACTTTACTGTTTTTTTTTTTTTTAAATTCATTAAAGTTTTTTTTTTTTTTAAATTGCGTTTGAAAAATTGCTGCTCAAATACCATGTGACATAAAAAAAAAAAACTGCAATGACCGTCATTTTATTCCCTAGGGCAGGGATCATCAAACTACGGCCCTCCAGCTGTTGCGGAACTACACACCCCATGAAGCATTGCAAAACTCTGACAATTCACAGACCTGACAAGGCATGATGGGAATTGTAGTTCCTGAACAACTGGAGGGCCGTAGTTTGAAGACCCCTGCCCTAGGGTCTCTGATAAAAAAAGATATATGAAATGTTTGGGGGTTCTGAGTAATTATCTAACAAAAAAATGACTATTTTTACATATACTGGCTGGATACTCCTGGGCTGTATTCACTTGGCCTTTTAATTATAAGAATTCTGTGACACATCCTAATGTTAATACTATGGGAAAGTTGTAACATTTCACTTTGGCATGCTGTATGAATAAGGTTGTGCATGTTCTTTGTAAGAGGTTATTTAATCTGGAATGTACTGCTTGTTACCCTATACTATGTATATGTTACAGTACCTACTGTGGCGAAAGGTGTTTCTGTATAAATGTTCTGGAAACGTTCTAATAAAAACATTTTTATGATAAAAAAAAAAAGAAGTACTCACTGAAACTGTGAAATGTACCTTTGTGTCCACTTATTTCTCTTCAAAGCTTGCAGCAGACTGCCCTTACATGAAACTATAATATTATTACTGCTTATTTTACCCCCTGCCAGTCTTTCTATGTAAACTTTGGGCCTAATGTAAACATGTCCAATATAAGGAGGAAGGCTCTCTACAACTTATAAGTAATCATTAACGAAGCTCACTCATCAATAAACATGTCAGTAGACACACACACTGCTGGCAAACTCATTGGGGCAGCGCATTAAAGAAACAGACTAATAAAAAAGGGTCAGTCAATAATATAAACACAGTAAAAACAGTCCATGAGCAACTGGACCTAAGTGAATATTACAGCACACAGATGGATAAGTCCATAGGCAGCCGGAAAATAACAGGAAATGACAATGTGGGATGAATAGTGATTCCATAAACAATGTGGGTGTATACAGTGAAACTTAGGCCACCCACCACACACAAACAACCCTAATTCCATCCCTAAACCTGCCCTCATTAATTATCTCATGAAATTACACTGTTAAATGTTTTATGCAGAATTAGGTTAAAAAAATAAATATTACCAACAAACTTATCAGTGCCCATCAATGCAGCCTCACCAGTGCCCATCAGCGCAGTCTCATCAGTCCCCATAAATGCAGCCTTACCAGTGCCCATCAATGCAGCATGATTAGTGCCCATCAATGCAGCTTCACCAGTGCCCATCAATGCAGCCTAATCAGTACCCATCAATGCAACCTGATCAGTATCCATCAATGAAGCCTCCCCATTACCCATCAGCACAGCCTCATCAGTGCCCATAAATGCCCATCAGTGCAGCCTCATCAGTGCCCATCAATGCAGCCTCACCAGTGCCCATCAATGCAGCCTCATCAGCGCCTATCAATGCAGCCTCACAAGTGCCCATCAATGCAACCAGATCAGTGCCCATCAATGCAGCCTGATCAGTGCCCATCAATACAGCCTGATCAGTGCCCATCAATGCAACCTCACCAGTGTCCATCAATACAGCCTCATCAGTGCCTATCAATGCAGCCTCACACATGCAATTCAATGCAACCCGATCAGTGCCCATCAATGCAGCCTGATCAGTGCCCATAAATGTCCATCAATGCAGCCCCATCAGTGCCTATAAATGTCCATCAATGCAGCCTCACCAGTGCCCATCAAAGAATCCTTACCAGTGCCCACAAATGCAGCCTCACCAATGCCCATCAATGCATCCTTACCAGTGCCCATCAAAGCAACTCAATCAATGTCCTTCAATGCAACCTCACCAATGCTCATCAGCATAGCCTCAACAGTGCCCATATATGCAGCCTCATTAGTGCCCATCAGTGCCTATAAATGCCCATCAATGCAGCCTCTCAATGCCCATCATAGTAGCTTGATCAGTTCCCATTAGCTCAGCTTAAAAAATGCAGGGGAAGAGAGAGGGCAGGAAGAGCAGAGCCGGCCGGATCATCGCACAGAGTGGGGATCGCTCACTGTGACAACTGAAATTTGAATCGTCCTGTGTTCCCGGGGCTCACAGTCACACAAAGTCCCGCCTCCTGGATCTGCTCCTATGATAGACATCAGTGCTCTGTCTTTACTAGGAACCAGTGCTCTGTCTTTACTAGGAACTGATCCAAGAGGTGGGACTTTGTGTGACTCTGATCGCCGGGAAAACTGGGCGATTCAAATCACAGCTGTCACAGCGGGAGATCCCCACTTTGTGTGATGATCTGGCGGCTCTCTTCTTCTTGCCCTCTCTCTTTCTCTTTTCCCCTGGCCTAACGCTGGAAGAACAGCTCCCATTTACCCCATCTGCTGTTGGCCCTCACACCCCTCCCCCCTCCGATGCAGCCCCACACTCGCCCTCAATCTTTTTCCACTCGCCAAATGCAAGCAGGCGAGTGGAATATTTTAGGGCTCCTTTAAGGGATATGTTATACGTAGCTTACATTATATGGTGTTTACATTAAATGTTAAAGCCCAATTCTACCATAAACAAAAGTGACATTAATGACCCCCACAGGTTCCTTGCCACCATTTCTATTTTGAGTTGAATGACACTGAACCCAGAATATAAAGGCTCTGCCCCCTGCCCTGGAGTTATAGGAAAAATGTGGTAGAGAGCAGCACCATATAATTATGCGGCTCCCTTATTATATCCCCTAGTTCATCAATCAATTCATCTACAGTAAGGGGATCATTTAACAAGGCCCTTTCAGAGGGACACAGGCAGGGAAGTGAACTTTCAGAAAGAAATTGGTTAAATTCCTCCAGCGTAGGGGAGGTTTTAGAGGAGTATGTATCTATATAAAAGTCTCTAAAGGAGAGTAAAATAACTTTATGAGAAGTGGTAAGTTCACCAGTGTTTTTAGGGAGAGCGGGGATAGAAGAAGAACCTCTGTTTGCCCTTGCCATCATAGCCAGCATGTGACCTGTACCCTCCTCTTGCTCAAAAAATGTTGGCTGTTGAAAAAGTCGCTTATTTTCAGCTTTTGTCAGAGAGACCTGTTGTGCAGTGCTCTGTTATTCTAACTATTCCCGTTTTCTAGTATCATTTGGTTATGTTATATAATTGGATTCCACTCTAGCAGCCTATCCTAATACAGCAGACTCCTATTCCTTAGTTCCTGTTTCAATAATGGAGATAATAGGAATAAATTGTTCCCTGAGGAAGGCTTTTAGAGTGTCCCATAATATGTCTGAGGAAATGGCATCCTAATTTTCAGCAAAAAAGTGAGTCATTACTTCAACTCTTGAATCTGGGTTAGGGAATAGTTCAAACCAAAAAGGATTCATTTTCCAGTTCATTCTTTTTGACATCACCTTGATAGCTAGTTTAATCCACAGAGGGGAGTAATCAGAGATAGTTCTCAGTTCATAGTCAGCCGAAGATACCACTCAGAGCATCTCATTAGCCAGGCCCAGGTCAATCCTAGAAAGTCCGCCATGTGTTGCAGAGTAGTATGAAAATTTCTGCCCCATAGGGTTTAAAATTCTCCACACATCGCTCTGTCCCATCTCAGTCAGGATTCCAGCAAATGATGAGGAACCCCAAGGTGATCCTGATAAGGCGGCAGGCGAGAACACATCCAGAGAAACATCTAGCACATTATTAAAGCCCCGAACAGCCAAAACAGGAACCCCAGGAAAGCCCCCAAAAAAGAAGCCATCAGTAACAAGACCTCTACAGAGAATGGAGGGGAAACGTATAGATTAATTAACCACTTTACCACCGGAGGATTTTGCTGTCTTCCGTCCAGACCACTTTTTGTGCTTCGGCACTGTGCGATTTTAACTGACAATTGTGCAGACATGCAATGTGGTACCCAAACGAAATTTACGTCCTTTTTTTCCCACAAACAGAGCTTTCTTTTGGTGGTATTTGATCACCTCTGCACTTTTTATTTTTTGCGATATTAATAAAAAAAGAGCGAAAATTTTGCAAAAAAATGACATTTTCAACTTTGTCTTTTAAAAAATATCCAATATACTCAATTTATGTCATTTTTTTTGGCCAAAATATATTTAGCTACATGTCTTTGACAAAAAAAAATTCAATGAGCGTATTTTTATAGGTTTGCGCAAAAGTTATAGCGTCTACAAACTATGGTGTAAATACTGAAATTTTACGCAACTTTAATTTCTGACTGCCTATCTCAATTCATGAAGTGCTAAAATGGCAGGGCAGTACAAGACCCCCCCAAATTACCACTTTTTGGAAAGTAGACATCCTAAGGAATGTTCTGAGAGGCATGTTGAGCTCATTGAATATTTAATTTTTTTGTCACAGGTGTTTGAAAAATGACTAAAAAAAAAAAATATTTTTTTTTAACACAAAGTTGTCACTAAAAGATAAATTTCTCACACATGCCATGGGTATATGTGTAATTACACCCCAAAATATATTCTGCTGCTTCTCCTGAGTACAGGGATACCACATATGTGAGACTTTTTGGGAGCCTAGCTGTGTACGGGACCCCGAAAATCAATCTCCATCTTTAGGTTTTCTAATGGCGTAAATTTTTGATTTTACTCCTCACTACCCATCACAGTTTCGGAGGCCCTGAAATTTCAAGATAGCACAAAACCCCCCAAATGACCCCATTTTGCAAAGTAGACACCCCAGGCTATTTGCTGAGAGGCATGGTGCGTCCATGGAATATTTTATATTTTGCCACAAGTTCCGGGAAATATATTATTATTATTTTTTTTTTTTGTTTTTTTACACAAAGTTGTCACTAAATGATATATTGCTCACACATGCCATGGGTATATGTGAAATGACACCCCAAAATACATTCTGCTGCTTCTCCTGAGTACAGAGATACCACATGTGTGAGACTTTTTTGCAGTCTAGCCGAGTACAGGTCCTCGAAAGCCAACCCCCACTTTCAGGCTTTCCAAGGGCGTAAATTGTTGATTTCACTCCTGACTACCTATCACAGTTTCGGAGGCCATGAAATGCCAAGACAGCACAACCCCCCCCCCAAATGACCCCTTTTCGGAAAGTAGACACCCTAAGCTATTTGCAGAGAGGCATGTTGAGTGTTTTGCAGATCTCACTTTTTGTCACAAAGTTTTGGAAATTGAAAAAAGAGGAAAAAAAATGCATTTTCCTGTTTTTTCTTCATTTTCCAAAAAAAATGAGAGATGCAAAATACTCACCATGCCTCTCAGCAAATAGATTGGAGTGTCTACTTTGCAAGATGGGGTCATTTGGGGGGGTTTTGTGCCATCTTGGCGTTTCATGGCCTTGAAAAGTGTGATAGGTAGTAAGGAGTGAGATCAACAATTTACGCCCTTAGAAAGCCTGAAGGTGGGGAGTGGATTTACGGGTCCTGTACGCGGCTAGACTGCAAAAAAGTCTCACACATGGGGTATCCTTGTACTCAGGAGAAGCAGCAGAATGTATTTTGGGGTGTCATTTCACATATACCCATGGCATGTGTGAGCATTATATCATTTACTGACAACTTTGTGTAAAAAAAAAAAAAAAAATAATAATAATTTTCCTGAAACTTGTGGCAAAATATAAAATATTCCATGGACTCATCATGCCTCTCATCTAATAGCTTGGAGTGTCTACTTTGCAAAATGGGGTCATTTGGGGGGGGTTTGTGCCATTTTGGCATTTCATGGCCTTCAAAAGTGTGATAGGTAGTAAGGAGTGAGATCAACAATTTACGCCCTTAAGCCCCGTACACACGTACCGATGGTCGGCATACAAATGTTCCTCTTTTCTCCCCGGGATGTCGGTGTCTGCTGAAAAGTGCAAAGACAGCACAAGGACAGCACAAGAATTTTGTCCGCCGACTGCAGAAGTGATGTCATGTAATGGTTAACTTTCCCTGTGTTTTCTATTTTCTGAGCATGCCCAGTCTTGCAAATCTGCGGTCTGTCGGCCGAATTGTGTACTGACAGGCGAACAATCGTCCGTTCTGGTGTCGGCATACAAAAATTTTCATGTTTGCAAGAAAGACTTTTGTCCGCGGATTGTGCGCAGACATCTGTCGGAGGCACCATACTAACACGCGTACAATCGGCAGATCCTTCGTCCACCGACGTTTGTATGCCGACGATCGGTACGTGTGTACGGGCCTTTAGAAAGCCTAAAGGTGGGGAGTGGTTTTCCGGGTCCTGTACGCGGCTAGACTGCAAAAAAGTCTCACACATGGGGTATTCTTGTACTCAGGAGAAGCAGCAGAATGTATTTTGGGGTGTCATGTCACATATACCCATGGCATGTGTGAGCATTATATCATTTACTGACAACTTTGTGTAAAAAAAAAAAAAAATAAAAAAAAATAATAATTTTCCTGAAACTTGTGGCAAAATATAAAATATTCCATGGACTCATCATGCCTCTCATCTAATAGCTTGGAGTGTCTACTTTGCAAAATGGGGTCATTTGGGGGGGTTTTGTGCCATTTTGGCATTTCATGGCCTTCAAAAGTGTGATAGGTATCAAGGAGTGAGATCAACAATTTACGCCCTTAGAAAGCCAGAAGGTGCGGATTGGTTTTCCGGGTCCTGTATGCGGCTAGACTGACAAAAAGTCTCACACATGGGGTATCCCTGTACTCAGGAGAAGCAGCAGAATGTATTTTGGGGTGTCATTTCACATATACCCATGGCATGCGTGAGCAATATATTATTTAGTGACAACTTTGTGTAAAAAAACAAAAAAAAAAAAACAAATTGTCATTTTCCTGAAACTTAGGGCAAAATATAAAATACTCCATGGACTCAATATGCCTCTCAGCAAATAGCTTTGGGTGTCTACTTTCCAAAAAGGGGTCATTTGGGGGGTGTTTGAACAGTCCTGGCATTTTATGCTCAATTTTAGCAACACATCACCCACTCTTCTAACCACTTGAAAACCAAGCCTTTTCTGTGAGTTTTTGTTTACATGAAAAAATATTTTTTCTTCACAAGAAAATTACTTTGAACCCCCAAACATTATATATTTTTTTAAAGCAGAGGCCCTACAGAACAAAATGGTGGATGTTGCAATTTTTTTTGTTACACGGTATTTGCGCACACATTTTTCAAACGCAATTTTTGCGTAAAAAAACACTTTTTTTATATTTAATGCAAAAATACACTATATAATTCCAAATTGTTTGGTAAAATTTAAAAGATGATCTTATGCCGAGTTCATAGACACCTAACATGACATACTTTAAAAATTGCGCACGCCCGTGCCGCGGCAACAAACTACGTACGGTTTTAAAAGCCTTTAAAAGTCTTTACAGGTTACCACTTTGGACTTACAGAGGAGGTCTACCACAAGAATTACTGCCCTCGACCTGGTGTTCGCGGCGATACCTCACATGCATGCTGAAATTGCGGTTTACATATGACAGTAGACCAACGCTTGTGCTCGCATTTGCGCGCAAGCACGGGGGGACAGGGGGGCTTGATTTTTTTTTTTTTCTTTTTTTTTTTTAATTTGCTTTCTTATGTTATTTTGACACCTTTTCTTTCATTTTTTTTTCTTTAATCATTTTTATTGTTATCACGGTGAATTTAAATTTCCTCTATGATAGCAATCTGTAGTGACAGGTACTCTTTTTAAAAAAAATTGGGGTCTTTTAGACTCTAGATCTTTCCTCTGACCTTAACGCATCTGACCATACCAAAATTGGTGTGATAAAATACTTTCCCAATTTCCCAATGGCGCTGTTTATTTCTGGCGAAACAGAAGTCATGAAATGCTTGTAGCCTCCGGCATCTTAGGCCATAGAGATGATTGGAGCCATTCTCATCTCCAATCAGCTCTATGGTTAGATAATTGAACCACCAGCTGCACTCTCGGGTTAACCGGTGGGACAGGAGAGCCCGAGAAAAACCGTGGAAGGCAACGGAAGGCGGCAGGAGGGGGGGGGGAGTCCCCTCCCACTGCATGTAAAAGCAGTCTAGCGGCCAATTATCCGCTAGGATTGCTTTTACATGTAAGCCGACCGCTTGCTGTAAAAAACGATACCAAGATGATGCCTAAATCTGCAGGCATCATCCTGGTATAACCACTCAAAGTCCAGCAACGTACCAGTACATTGCTGGTCTTTGTTTGGCATATAGGTTTTGTTTTTTTTCATGCAGCCTGTGGGCTGAACGAAAAAAAAGAGAACCTATCAGAAATCAGCACAGGAATAATGCGTAGTATTACTCATCATTAACCGCCCAAACAACCACCCACTGAATTTAATGATGGGTATACACGACACTATCCACGTATACCAAAATAGGATTTTAACTGCAGTGCTGAAATCAGAAAATCACCACAGCTGCTATCAGCAAAGGTATCCATATATGCTGAGCGCAAACGCTGTTTGTGTCAGAATATATAAAATCAATGCGTGATAGCTGACGAGTACCTGCAAGAGAAACAGGTCACAAAAGAATGAAAAAAAAAAGTACATTAAAAAAAGTACATTAGGAAGAGTAGGGCATATAAAATGACTGACACAACAAAAATTTTTGGATTCTCATCATTAACCGCCCAAACAACCACCCACTGAATTTAATGATGGGTATACACGGCGCTATCCACGTATACCAAAATAAGATTTTAACTGCAGTGCTGAAATCAGAAAATCACCACAGCTGCTATCAGCAAAGGTATCCATATATGCTGAGCGCAAACACTGTTTGTGTCAGAATATATAAAATCAATGCGTGGTAGCCGACAAGTACCTGCAAGAGAAACAGGTCACAAAAGAATGAAAAACATACAAAGGACATTAAAAGTACATAGGAAGTGCAGAAGAACATAAAAAATGACTGAGACGACAACTATTTTTGTTTTTTTGGCTTTTATGTTTTTTTTTTTTTTTTCTTCAAACGTCGAGTTCCAGGTTCCAGGTTCGGGTCTCTCAAAATGACGATAGCCATCGAACATCTTTTGAGACCCTGTGTAAATGTGCCCTAAACTGTGCCGTGCTGTACCCTACGCTAATAATCCACTAGTGTGTGGTAGCGACGGAAACAGTCACCGTGGCAAAGACCAGGTCGGTCAGGACAGTCGGGACAATAATTCCGGGTGTCACGCCTAAATCCGCGCTTGCTGCAGACACGGCATCTTTTTTGGGGGTATCGTTTGGTAGGGGTACTCGGGAGGTATTGCGGAAAATGCCTCTCATGCAGCCGCCTCACTGCATCTGGTTGGGGAAGTTGGGCAGGAGCACCAGCTGAATACAGAAGGGCTCTGATTATCTCTTCTTGGAATTGAAAGAAGGATAATGTTCCAGCAGACGCTTTGTATAAGACAAAAGCGTTGTAAACAGCCAATTGAAATAGGTATACAGACACTTTTTTGTACCAGCATCTGGCCTTACGGGCAATTAAGTACGGTCCCATCATCTGGTCGTTGAAGTCCACCCCTCCCATTTTACGGTTATAGTCGTGGACACAGAGGGGTTTCTCAACAACAACACCGGTGACCGTAGTAATTTGGACTGCCGTGTCTGGGTGAATGGAGGACAGCACGTAAATGTTTCTTTTGTCCCTCCACTTCACTGCAAGCAATTCATCGCACCTCAAGCAGGCTCTCTCCCCCGAGCTCAGTGGGGCATTCACTAGCCGTTGGGGGAAGCCCCGGCGATTAGATCGCACGGTGCCACAAGCGCCAATTTGCAATTGATAGAGGTGTCTAAAAAGTGGCACGCTTGAATAGGAATTGTCCACGTACAAGTGGTACCCCTTTCCGAATAAGGGTGACACCAAGTCCCAAACTATCTTGCCGCTGCTCCCTATGTAGCCTGGGCAGTCGGGGGGCTCCACAGTGCTATCTTTTCCCTCATAGACACGGAAATTAACTGTATAGCCTGTGGCCCTGTCACAAAGCTTATACAACTTGACCCCGTATCTGGCACGCTTGCTGGGGAGGTACTGTTTGATAGCAAGGCGACCAGTAAACTTAATCAGGGACTCGTCAACGCAGACATCTTGTTGGTCGGTAAACAAGGCTGCGAACCGCTGATTGAAGTGGTCTATGAGGGGCCGAATTTTGTGGAGCCGATCATATTCAGGGTCTCCCCGAGGACGACAGAGTTCATTGTCGTTGAAATGCATGAACCGAAATATTTGTTCGTATCGAGTCCTGGACATAGCAGCAGAGAACACGTACATTTGATGAATTGCGTCAGTGGACCAATATAACCGCAATTCATTCTTTCTTGTAATGCCCGTGTTGAAGGAAAGGCCCAGATAGGTTTTAAACTCCTGAATCGTAATAGGATTCCAGGCGAATGGTCTGGCAAGGGGTGAATTTGGGTTGGCGGCGATGAATTGTTGAGCGTACAAATTTGATTGGTCCACAATAGATCTGAAAAGATCTTCAGTGAAAAACAGCTCAAAAAAGTTTATGGGATTAAAACCAGCTGTTTCCACTTGGATTCCGGGTTGGGCGGTGAATGGGGGAAGTACTGGCGCTGTGGAATCTGTGGGCTGCCAATTAGGATATGCCAGAGCTTCAGGGAGGACACTATGGGCTCTACGGGCCTGTCTTCGGATACGCGGTGGCTGCGGGCCACTACTCGTGCTAGCCACCGCACCAGCTTCAACTGCACTCAGGTGACTCGCCACGTCACCAGGTGATACTGCAGCGCTGGTTGAAGGTCCAGGATGTACTAGGCCGCTCGTGCTTGCCAGTTCACGAGAAGTGTGAGCGGCACTAGTACTGGCACTCTGCTGCATACGAGAAACCCCCAGTTCTTGCAAGTCAACAACTCCAGAATGGGGTCGGGTACGCCTGACCCTAGCAGGGACCCCTCTGTCGGAGCTATCTGTCAGGGAGCCGCTGCTGTCATCTGGTTCGTATATTGACCCTGATTCTGCCGGTGAGGCTTCCCCATCGCTCTCACTTGACATGGTCATTATACTGTATATAGCATCATCACTGAACGAACGTTTTGTCATTTTGGTAGCTAAATTTACTCGTACAGTGATGTGACTACTAGGTAATAAAAGCACCTGGTTGTCGAGGACTATTTGGTCGCTACAAAGAAAAACTGCTAGTGCTAACAGAGATCAGGCCTGACTCTGCTAACGCAGCGGTTTTGTGTGATGTGTTTTTTGGAAGTGTCAGTAATCTATTGATTACTACACTTGCCTGGGTAAGGTGGTCTGGGCAAGGGGGCTAAACGCAGGTGCTAGCAGGAATCAGTGCTGATTGTGCAAACACTGCGTTTGGGGAACACTAAATTATGAGGACGCTAGTATATTTCTGATCAGATCAGATATTGATCTGTTCAAACACTATACTAGTAACGGTGGTGTGTGTGTGTTAGTGTACTTGACTCTAACTGACGCTAAGTAACGGTGGTGTAGTGGGACCCTGACGCTAACTAGCTAGCCTAAGTTGTGTCACCCGTGACGCTAATACAGTGATCGGTAATCACTGTATATAGTGAACACTGTGACAGGGAAGTGAAGGGGTTAAACTGGGGGAGATCAAGGGGTTAAACCTTTATAGAGGATAGATGGCGGGTGGCCTAAACCTATTCGGGCCTAGCGCAAGCGCAAATTAGGGTCACAAGTGACACTAAATACAGTGATCAGTAGTTATCTGATATACTGTATATATTAGTGCACTGTTTTATATGGAGTGAAGGGGTTAACTGGGGAAGATCAAGGGGTTAAAAGTTTTTTAGGGGATAGGTGGCGGGTGCCCTAACCCTGTCTGGGCTTAGCGCAAGCGCAAATTAGGGTCGCTAGTGACACTAAATACAGTGATCAGTATTTACCTATATACTGTATTTAGTGCACAGAGTAATAGGTAGTGAAGGGGTTAACTGGGGCTGATCAAGGGGTAAAAACTTTATTAGGGGATAGGTGGCGGGTACCCTAACCCTATTTGGGCCTAACGCAGGCGCAAACTACGCTCACAAGTGACATTTATACAGTGATCAGTAAAATATCTGTATACCACTGTATATAGTGTTCACTGTGAGGGGTTTTGGGGGTGATCAGGGGGTGATCAGAGGTGATGAAGGGGTTAAATGTACCTATGTGAGGTGTGTCAGTGTAGTGTTGGTGGAACTCACGTTTTTACTGTGTCTCTGTCTCTCTCCTGGAACCGAAAGGACTCCAGAAGGGACAGTGACATCACTTCCCCTGTCTGTGTTTACATTACACAGACAGGGGACAGATTGCCATTGGTGGGGACCGATCTACAGACACTGACCAAAAATCATTGGTCAGTATCTGATGATTGATCGGTTCCCTACCGAATGCGCTCAGTATCGGGACCCGCGGCGCGCGGGAGCGCACTCTGGGAGCCGAGACGCGCATGACGTTAATACTACGTGGCTGGACGGGATCGTGCCGCCCTGCCGCAGTAGTATTACCGCACGCGGTCGGCAAGTGGTTAAGATACACTTCAAGCCCTCCAACACACAACACAGGAATATATATTGACCCAGAGAATCAACAACCTAGTGTATTAATGAAAATTGAATACCCTGAGGAATCAAAATGCTGACTCCTCTAGCATATGAGGAGTAGCCAAAGTGGAACTGGTGGCTGTAGTCTCTGCGAAAACAGGGGATCTTCCCCAGGGGAGAAATGTCTCTCCTGGAGACATATCACAGACGATTTATAGTTTTGCACAGTGTTGAACAGCCAGGTGTTTCACCCGGGAACCTAGACCCCTCGCATTCCATGAGAAAATAATCCACCTTCCTCAGACAGGAGGAGAGACAGCCGCACTCTCCTACCTGGGACTCTGCTCCCGCTAAAGACAACCTGTCACGCACTTACCCCAGACTTATACCCACTCCCAGAATCCTCTGCAGCCTAATCTGCCTTCTGGGGTAGTTACAAGCTGGGATGTGTCCCCTGATTGGGCTTCCCACACTGCCCTATGAGAAACCTCTCACAGGAGCCAGTGGGGATACTTCTCCCCTCAGCAGGCACATCTGGAAGTCCTGACACCCTATCTAACAAATCACAGCCCTTCTGTTAGGCAGACAGGGCCCACTATACATTTTACCTAGCACCTACCTGTAGGGTGCTACATGCACTTTGTAGTATTGCACTGATTTGCACATTGCTTATGGTTGAAGCACTGTAGCACTCTAGCACTTATGTAAATAGTATTTATTGTGAGCACAGCACTGCAGCACTCATGCTTTTAGCACATATTGTATTTATTGTATGCACATGGCATTTATGCTGGTATATCCATTTATTATTATACACTTTTTAACCACATACATTTTTGGTTTAGTGGGTTAGTCCACTAGCTCACCCACAAGTAGTAGTGACACTCAGTTTGTCACTAATTCACTTTCACTTAGGTCTACCCTGATAACAGGCAGCACCATTTCTCACCTGCACATTAGCACCTTTTTCATTTGGGACACCACCACTTGGTGGCAGTTTTAGTGAGGGCAGCAGCCTACTATTTATTACACAGCTTGGAACCCCCACATTTCTTCCCATTTTTAGTAGCATTGTTAATCTGGGGACAGGGAGTGTTAAATATATTAGCAGATTTAAATACCCAAAAGAAATTAAAGACAAACACCAGCTTATGCTGCAGTTACACAAACAGTTACAGCTACATTTGTTTAGGGGGGGGGGGGTAATAATAAAATAAAAACTGATCATTGTAAACACCCCTGTCAGTGGTACATGGCTTTTCTCAACAATTAACTGATACATTTGCAGGAGGGCTTGTTTTTGTTGAAAAACAACTGATATACTGGGCAGATAGGAAAATAAAGGAAAGCACGCCTGAAAAAGGAACATTATAGAAGCCATCATATAATGATTGATAAGCTGCAATATAATAAATTATTGATTTTGGATGTTGGTTTTAAAATCATTACCCTCTTAAAAAAAAAAAATAAAACACAAAAAACACATTCATTTTGCCTTCTCTATTTACTTAATTTCATTTTGCCAAAATATAGAAAAATGAAAACTCTCAATTTTGACCATCATGCCCCGCAATTGTTACTGAGTGGATAATCTGGTGGTAATTTTGTTGTATACCCCTCTTCTCTGTGTACACAGGACATGAGCAGTTTTGTGAGATGTGAGAGGAAGAAAGATATTGGTGTATATATTCGGTTTCTTTATTGCGAGGTATATTTAAACATGCATGATGGCAGTAACCCCATATATCTGAACAGATTTTAAAAATAATTTTTTATTGACTTTCAGCACATTATCGTTGTTTTTTTTTTTCAATTTCCTTACACTAAATAAGGCTGTAATAGTTAATGTACTTTTCTGATAATATCCCTTTATCGTTGTTGGCTCTCATTCCTAATTATAATTAAATATGTGGGCAGCTCAGAGACAGGAAAACATATATCTGAATCCATTCATATTTGCTGAATCTGCTCATTTCTGCTTAGCATTAGTTGATGGATGCTTTCCCAGAGGAAAACGTCTGTTTTTCTATATGTGTATGGAGCAAACATTGGTCAACTTTCAACAAATAACAACAGGAATTAACAGGGGAATACTATATAAATAGATCTACAATCCATAGTGTTCTACAAAAATCACGTCCTATTCTAAATTTCTTTTAGACTTCCACAGCCTGTTGTACAATAGTTTTTCTATTATTACTGACCTGTTGTTAAAGGGGTACATTTTTTTTCCAAATACAAAAAAATTCTAAATACAAGATTTATAAGTATATTAGGAGTTTTCACCAGACAATGTCCTGATCATGCAAAATGGTTGTTTTACATCTTTGTTTTACAACTTTGTGTATTTTATTTAATAGAGAAGCAAAGCCAAAGCTCTTTTGGCTATACTTTTCTTGGGGATCACAGGAGTGCACTGATGAGACCAATTTTCAGTTGACAGCAGACTGAAGCCCGCTGTCAGCTGACATCACAGAGGCAGATAAGACTCTAAAAACACCTGGACCAGGAGCTGGCTCAGGCTCTTAGCAAGCCGCTAAGAGCCAGCCCTTTCCACCCCCTTCACAGCTCAGTGCTCCAGTTAACCATGGAGGGGCAGAGCAGAGAGCTGGTGAGTGTCAGTCACCAGCTCTCTGATTATGGAACACTGAGAACTGAGCGATCAGTGGTCTTTCTTTGATCGCTCAGTTCTCAGTCTTAGAGCTGGCGGGGACACATGCAGCATTGGACTGACACTGTATTCTCCTAGGTGAGTATAATTTTTATTTTTTTTATATAAAACAAATCAGAAAAAACTGTCCAATCTGAGGAGGTGCTGCAAGGATAACCATACACTAAAAAATATTATATGATGAAATTAAGTTTTATATACACCAATTGCCAGAGCAAGTGTATGCCAAGTACCAAGTAAAGCGATCCAAAATAAATGAAAAAAATAAAAAAAAGTCACAAAATATCCAATTTGAACCAAAGTACAAAAAAATCTTTTAGACTATTGTCAGCCTTTGGATGCAAGTAATCTTCTTTTTCTTTTCTTTTTCTTTTAATCTTGTTTTACCCAGTGATTTCTCACATCGCCACTTGCAAAGTGTGTTCACCACTCCATTTTGATATTGCACTCACCAAATCATAAAACAATAAGCATAAATCACTTGTATAGGTAATGGGGGCTTCCCATCTTTCTTCAAACAAACCAGCCAGAAAACGATTTCCTTCTATTACTCCATCACCATATATTTAAAATTCTGTATAAATATTTTATTAAAAATAGTAGGAATTTCTGACAATGGCAAAAAAAAACAGAAGAGCATAGACAAATATTCCACTCTGCAATGTCACCTCAGTCAGCCCCGGGAGTGAAAGTGTGTAGGCCAAATCATTGGTGTCTCACTGGCACCTCTAAACATCAGGACTTTTAAACTAATATCCCACCTCGCAGTATCATTTAAGGTAGCCCCAGGAGTGATAGTGTGTAGGCCAAATCATCAACATCTCACTGGGAGTTCCATCTAGTGTTTCACTTCTAGTTCCACCTAGTGATGTCACTTCTTGGCACCGTGTAGCCCCGCCCCAACACACTTTGCCTTCCAGCTTCGTCACAAGGGGATGGCTGCTTGGCAAGGCAACTTACAATAAATATCCAGGCTAATCTGCATATTAAATATTCAAATGCCAAAAGATGCACCACAGCCTCACTACAACAAGGGGATTGAGATTTCAAGTTGGTCCCTGCACGCTAGCGATGTATCATACCTGGGGGCAGAGTAAATTTAAAGCATCCACATACCATGATAAATACAAGAATATAAATAATAACACTGTATACAGATTACCATCAATAAAATATACAATACATCCAAAATATAAAAAAAATAAAAATAAATAAAAATATGCCACACAATTAGGCAGAAGTAGCAAGCAGAACCATAAGGCATATTCAAACCTAAGCTAACTAGTTTACAAAAATTACACAATTTAAAATCAATATAAATATAGATGTTATTATACATGTTCCATAGCGTAGCCTTCTACAAGTTTTAAACCCATTATGTACACTCATGGTATCAAAGTGAGAAACAAAACAGGTGGCAGAAAACCCTTATTAAAGCCCAAAGGAGGTGTTAGATATACTAAAAAGTCACTAATAAAAAAAATTGATGTCCACATCAATATTTAAATATATATATATATTTTTATTTTCCCTCCTGGAGTAGTCTCCCACTATATTACATCCTCTCCAAGAGGGATGAACTCTATCCATTCTCCAGAATTGAAGCCTTTTAGAGCCGGTTCACACTTCCGCGTTTGCGGAGATCGCATGTAATTCGGAGCGCACTGTTCCTAATTACATGCGATCTGATGTGCGGATGCGAGTTCAGCCATACACTTTGTATGGCTGAATTTGCACTGTATCTGCACCAAACACGTACAGGAGGCTTTTTTTGAGCCGCAGTATAATCGGATCGCACAGTGGTTCACACTTGTGCGATCCGATTCTGTTCGTACTTGCAGATCGCACTGCGATATGCGATCAAATTGGGGGTGTCATTAACATTTAATTGACACCCCCTGCGTATCACATATGGCAGTGTGAACTGCCAGAGGTGCGGATGCAATGCGGGATCACGCTGCATATTCGCAGCGTTCCCGCATCGCAGAAGTGTGAACTGAGCCTTAGGGTCTCTATTATGCTTGTTCCTAAAATGTAAGGACACACTGTGCTGTTTAAACCCATTAATAATATTTAGAAAATGTTCAGCTATACACTTACTCAGTGGCTGCTTAATATGGCCCACATAATGTAGGCTGTACAGGCATTATATTACATGTTATCAATTCTAGAATATAAATAACCTTCTTTTTTTCACATTGAAGTTTATTAAATATCGTTAAATAATAAAAAAATATAAACAACAGTCAAATATGTTGATAATTGAGAGATACAAATAGATAAGTTATAAACAAAGATTCTAGTTATCAAATATAGTAAAAACAATGCCTAGAGGTAGCATAATAAAGTCGGAATCCAACATAATTTTTCTAGAATCAAGAGCCAATATCATAACAATAAAATGTAGCAATAACAGAGAATAAGGAATGAACCAGGAGAGCATATGAAATATACACTGCGATTGACATAATAAACACTCTGGGGGGCTATACCGAGCGAGCCAGGCCTTCTCCTCCACATCAGTGCCTGACTTCACAAATGCGCTTCTGGAAGAATGGTCAAACATTCCCATAGACACACTCCTAAACCTTGTGGACAGCCTTCCCAGAAGAGTCGAAGCGGTTATAGCTGCAAAGGGTGGACCAACTCAATATTGAACCCTACGGACTAAGACTGGGATGCCATTACAGTTCATGTGCGTGTAAAGGCAGGTGTCGCAATACTTTTGGTAATATAGTGTAGTTTTTCTAACACAGTGGGTGTTTGGCAGAATCATTGTTTCCACTTCTTGATAGTAAGATAAGCATGTTCTTGTAAGTATGTCGACAAGGGCATAGGAGGGAAATCTTTGTCTGTCCTAATTTCTGCTAGTGTTTTACCTGCAACTTCTTTTAAAAAAGATGTAGAAAGATGGGGGCTGCCATCAGGGCATTGTTGGAGGTGAGGGTTAACAAGCCCTGGGGGAAATTCTGGGTTGTTCACATGGGGAAAAAAACCTGGTATAGAAGAAAGGTGGTGCGTAGACACTACTTTATGAAAAATCTTTAAGGTAGTGCCTATCAATGGTAAACTAGTATCCCCTTGAATAGAGATACATCCCACATCCCTAATAGTTAAAAAAAACATGAACAAAGAACCCTCTAGTGGGATTTTTTAGGGCATGAATGTAGTCATAATTTTAAAAGTTTCAACAATATTTTATTAACAATTACACATTAGAAAAATCAATATGTGGTAGAAAAGGACTACCAAAAAAAGGGGATGGGGGCTCGAGGTGTTCGAGCCTTCATCCAGAAAATACATGGAAAGCCATGGATGAGCATAGAAAGGAAAGAAATGTAGGGAGGGGGAAAAAGCAAAGGCTAGGTAAAAAAGGGGGGGACGAGAGACAGAAAATGAAGAAGGAAAGAGAGGGGGGGGAAGAGAAGGGGAACAGGAAGAAGGGAGAAGAGAAAAAATATATATATGGAAAAAGAGGAAAGAGAAGAGAAAAGAAGAACAAAGAGACAAATATTAGAAAAATGAGAAAAAGAGAAAGAAAAAAGAAGAAAAAAAAGGGAAAAAAAAGAAGAACAGAACAAAGTTCCAAGAAAGAATATTAATGAGGGCTGGTGGGATTTTAATGGTACCGTAGAAAAAATCATAGAAAAGGTGTATTGATACTTGATTTTATCACCTTTTCTATGATTTTTTCTACGGTACCATTAAAATCCCACCAGCCCTCATTAATATTCTTTCTTGGAACTTTGTTCTGTTCTTCTTTTTTTTCCCCTTTTTTCTTTCTCTTTTTCTCATTTTTCTAATATTTGTCTCTTTGTTCTTCTTTTCTCTTCTCTTTCCTCTTTTTCCATATATATATTTTTTCTCTTCTCCCTTCTTCCTGTTCCCCTTCTCTTCCCCCCCCCTCTCTTTCCTTCTTCATTTTCTGTCTCTCGTCCCCCCCCTTTTTTACCTAGCCTTTGCTTTTTCCCCCTCCCTACATTTCTTTCCTTTCTATGCTCATCCATGGCTTTCCATGTATTTTCTGGATGAAGGCTCGAACACCTCGAGCCCCCATCCCCTTTTTTTGGTAGTCCTTTTCTACCACATATTGATTATTCAACTGGGATGTCGGTACTTTGTTAACATGTTTCGCATATCAAACACTTTAATCCTTTATTGTTAATTCAGGGTGGATAACACACCTGAGGGCGCCTTCTTTTTCTCTGGCTTAGTGCCAGAAGTGTTTGAACTAATATATTGTGCAATATTTGTTCTATTTAGAGTCTAAACTGTTAAGGTTATTGGTCTCTCCTTTTTGAACTCTCCCATGTAGTGGTTATCTAATTACTCATAATAATTTTTCTTTCCTCTTTTTTTCTCCATTCTTTTTTGAGTCATTGCCATCTTTTGTCCGCGGGTGCCTCGAGACCTTGTGCTGTTGGGAATCATGGACCTGCTTGGTGTGGCTTGGACGGGGTTCATGTCAGGTATTCAATCCACATGTGGATCTCGGACTAAAGCGGAGGAAGACCTCCGAATATATTTGAACAAAATGCAAGGTCTGCTCAAGCGTAAATCACACTTGTACTGGCACATCGAGTTTTTTCAAAAATACATAGATGATAATATTAGCCCTCAAGGCTTGAGAATTCACACCCTCCCTACTCTCAGAGACCCCTCTGAGAGTTTCAAAAAGGAGTGGGAAGAAATCCTCAATAAATGCAGTACAGATCTAATGAAATCACTCGTAGTCCAGTACAAGTTGGATATGATATCATTGGATAAAGAAGTTGATGCAATGAATACCCAATTTGAGCATATTTTTGAACTGCCAACCTTTTCCACCAACTGGTTGGAAGTGAAAAATAAATTGGAAGTTATGAATAAGGAAATTATTGTGAAAAAACAAAACAAGTTCCAAAAGGACAAGCTAGCCTTCGCCGAAGGCTATGCTTACAGATGGAACAGTAAAATACGCACCTCACGGAATGTTAAAACACACACGAAACACCACTCGAATCGCACAGATGAAGTTTTGGAATCCGATTCTTCACTTTCTAGTTCCATTTCACACACTTCACAACTTTCTAGACAAGGTCACTCTATCCCAAACAAACGCACTAAATCACAAAAAAGAGGTCGAGGCAGTACAGGCCCCTCACCTACACAATCTCATGGCAATAGCAAGAAAAAACCGGACACCAACACACAATTAAAAACACCTACTCACATGACCAACTTAGCACCCACTTTACAAAAAATACTAAACAAAGGTTTGACACCCACCACACCCTCTGACGATTCTGCATCCACATCTACAGATGACGGTTTTTCAGGGTTACCCAACCCTCAAACTCCGAGAAATGCAAAACAGGGAAACCTGGACACTTACATAAAGTCCAAAACTCACTAGACAACTATCCCACTGCTTCCAATGACTTCAATATCATCAACTTGACTGACTTTGCATTATCTACTGCTCATAGGGAGGTGCTTGGTCTCGGTCTAGGTTTCTGTCCTGCCAGGCCTTTGGATTCGTCAGAAACTATTAAAGACTTGCACTTATTTGCTCGTAATTTAACCTTTAAATATCTTTATGACGATGACAGAAAACAAAAAATGCTGGAGAAACAACTAGCGGAGCAGACCAAGCACCTCACTATGGCAGAAAACCGAGCACTTCGAGACCTGGTTCTCCTTTATGAAGAGGGCAACACCGAAGTGTGTTCCTTTATAGATTCCATTGATTCCCAGGCAACGAACTCATCGGCCTTGGTTTCTTCCTCCAAGGTCGGCAAGTTCAAGCCCAAGTCGGAGAAATTCCCCGACTTGACGACCAACCCCAATATTTGGGCGTTTGTCCAAAGAGTATCATTGGAAATCAAACAAACGACGTGGCCCTCCATACCCAGCAACTTAAGTCCTGAGCAGACAGAGGCTCTCAAGCAACTTCAAACCAATAAAGATATTCTGATAAAACCAGCTGACAAGGGTGGTAATATTGTTGTTCTGTCCCCTTCTCAGTATGAAACCATGTGCCTTGAGGTCTTGAATAATCGAGATTGGTATTTTCCTATCTCTTCCGACTATATTCAGGACTTCATCCATGAATTTAAATCATTATGTTCAAATGCCTTCACCGACGGTTTGATTGACAGAGACACTTATAATTTTTTGAATACCAAACACCCCAAGACCCCGACTTTTTATACCCTGCCTAAGGTACACAAGAACCTTAAGCGCCCCCCCGGTAGGCCAATTGTTTCAGGAAACCAATCACTTACTGAGAATGCCAGCAGGTATGTGGACTCTTTTCTGTTACCACATGTTGTGAGACTTCCGTCTTACATCCGAGACACCACTGACCTGCTCAAACATTTGGAAGAGATTCATGTCCCTCCGGATGCCCTGCTCGTTGCCATAGATATTGAGGCCTTGTACTCAAGTATCCCGCACGACCAGGGCATCCGGATGGCTGAGTCCTTCCTTAAAGAGCAGGACCATACTACCTGGCCCCTAATGGAGTTTGTTCTCAGACTCCTTAGGTTCATACTCACCAGAAACTATTTTACCTTCCTTGATCAAATATACCTGCAAATTCAGGGGGTTGCGATGGGCACTTGCTGCGCACCTTCTTACGCCAATCTCTACCTTGGCGCTTGGGAGCGACTGGTCTTCTCTGATGAAAATATGGACAGATGGCTGCCCTATATACTCATCTGGCACAGATTCATTGATGACCTGCTCATTATTTGGACGGGAACTCAAGAGGATCTGATGCTCTTTTTTGCAGCTTTAAATCATAACAATATGAATCTAAAATTCACCTATTCTTTCAATAAATTTGAGATTCCTTTTTTGGACGTGAAGATCAGCCTTTTGCCAGATGGATCTATTGATACCGATCTTTATCGCAAGCCCAGTGCTGGCAATACGATCCTATGCGCAGCAAGTGCCCATCCCACCCCCCTGATAAATAGCATCCCTTATGCCCAATATTTAAGACTTCGCAGGAATTGTTCCACGGAACACAAATTTAAAATACAAGCCAAACACTTGCAACAACGCCTACTTGTGAGGGGCTATTCCAGAAAATTGCTCAGAAAAGCATACAATCGGGCTAAGTCCTGGTCGAGAACTGAACTTCTCTACAAAGTCAAGAACCAACAGGTCAATCAAAATGTTAGATTTATTACCACCTTTTCTGCACATGACAACCTCTTGCGTAAGATTCTCAGCAAACACTGGCCTATCCTTACCCAGGATCATATCTTGGCCAAATATCTAGGTACCAGACCTAATCTGGTATTCAGACGCGCGACTTCCTTTCGTGACCGCTTGACAAAAAGTCACTATAGACCATACAACACCCCCCAATTTTCAAAAAAAGGTACCTATCCCTGTGGATCCTGTGACAAATGTCCCTGGATCCGTTGCGGATCTAAGGTCCGATTACCCAACGGTAGATACTTTAGGCCTCATCACTTTGCTGATTGCAACACGCAAGGTGTTGTTTACTTGATGACCTGTCAATGTGGGGCCTTCTACGTCGGTAAGACGATTCGCAAGTTGAGCCAACGTATTGGGGACCACATCTACCACTCTGACGGCGGAACCATACAAACGAGTGTCACCAGGCACATTGGTTTGCATCACTGATACAATAATAAAACTGTGAAATTCACGGTCCTGGATGTCATTGCCCCAGACCCCCGCGGGGGTAATTGGGACAAGCGCATCTTACAAAAAGAAACCTATTGGATTGAGTTGCTGGATGCTATCAAACCCCCAGGAATTAATGAGGTTTTAACCTACAAACCATTCCTTGGATAGAGACTGTCTTGCATTCTTGCATTTAGACACACTAGTCCACTCACACCTGGTGGGACCCCTACCCCTTGCACGTTGGTCCCTTGTTTCACCTGGCGGTCATGAGATGGGGCCACAAAGACTCTGGGAGAAATAAAAATCTAAAAATTTGCTCATTCCACAGACGGAATTGTGCCTTTGTAAGGCTTTTTTTGATAACCGCTCCCTGGGAGCTATATTTATTTATTTTCTTCATGATTTGTTCCTGACCAATCCTCATTTTGGACCCTTGTGGCCATTTCCATAAATTGTTGATGTATTTGTGGAAAGGTAATTTGTGATACTTTATATTGTATACAGCGTGACGGTCCTTGGCTGGTGATGTTTCCCTTCCTCTCCTGTATTTCTCTCCCCTTCTTCCCCCCCCCCTTTTTTTCGTCCTTCCTTCCCAGCCACGGATCGCCACGTCATTGTTAAATGGAGTACTTCATGTATGCTGCATTGATTGTTGCACTAGGTGTATGACTTTGTATACCTTGTTGTTTATATGTTAATTCTTTTATTGTCGGTGTGTCATCCATTCACATGCTTTTTTGCTCCTTTTGTCTCTATCTGCAATGCACGCTCATCTACCCCTCCGATCGCCTGGTTTGCTTTGCCCCTGTGATGGGTTGGAGAGCCCTGGCTCCTCCTCTCGCTTCCCACGGATGTGTGATCCTCGGATGGAGGCGCGGGATGTGGAGGTATGATTACCTCCACTTCCGCTCTCCATGGCTGCACGCGGCTGCGTGGTGCGGCCGAGTCCAGTGCAGCACTATGCGCGCTTCTGGTGCGCGCATCGTTGAGGATCTGACCCACGCCGTGGCGCATGTCTATGACGTGCGTCCGGCGTCGGGTTGAGGTAGTATATAAGCGGGAGGTTTGGCGTTTCATACCCTTGTGAGAAGGCCATGCTTTCCATCTGAACACATGTGGGTAAGTACGTGTTGCTTGTCATGCCCGGAGGTCTGTTGTCTGATTGATAGCCATGCCTGGAGGTTTGCTATCATACGAACCCCGAGGCTATGTCTCAATTTCAAACTATTTCTGTATCTCCCCTTTAGGTGCTCTGTGCTACTTGGTCAACTCTATCTGGATACCTATAGGTGGTTCCCTCTGGCGTACCTCAGAACGAGCATGACAATTAGACACTACCCACTGCAGCTGTAGACGCTTAGTTGCTTTTTCCTCAATCGGCCTCTCCATATTTTATCAGCATTCTCTGTGAGGTAGTCATCTCTTTCACGTTTCCTTTCTTTTCATTCATTTGCTTTCCCTTTTTCATTTTTCCTCTTCCCCCCCTTTTTTCCTACCCCCTTTTTCTCCTTTCCTTTTTTTTAACGCTTGTTGTGTGTTTTGTCTCCCTTTCCATTCTTTCTCCCCATCTCTTTCTTTCCCTGTGTTGCTTCTTTTGTTTTATCCCTTTTTCTCTCCTTTTTATGTTCTCTGGCTCCTTTCCCTTTTCCCTTCCTTTCGTCTTGTCCTTCTAAGTTGTTTCTTTGTCAGGATCAGTTATGCCTTTTAATATATTCTATATTTCTCTCTTTAGAGATAGGAGCTTTAGGGTTCCAAATCACTCGGTCTCATTATCGAGTCATATATAATTCAGTACCATTAAAGGTAAATTTATTGCCTTTTAAGTTCTATTTTTATTTTTACTTGCCTTAGCAAACACTTCCCTTGGATATCCCTTTGGAAGTGTTTGGTGTGCTCTCTCTTTTAATTTTTCGAACCCTACTGGTATCCCTTGGGGTACTTCGGTTGGTTCACAACACTTACGCCATTTGACTACCCTTGTCTTATTTCTCCTCCACATCCGTGGGTAAGACGTATTGTGGGGATCCCGGGCTCTCTCCCTCCTTGGTGCACTGCCGGGTGATGATTTGTGGTGATGGGCTGTGCATTGTACACATAGGAGCCGCATGTGCATGTTTAACCATTAAGTTGTATTTTATTTGTTTATTCATTACTTGTTTTGTTTCTACATAGGTTTATTAAAACTCTCCTCTTATATAACATGTTACAGACCCCTGAAGAAGCAGCCCTATACAGGCTGCGAAACATGTTGGGTTAATTCTCCGAGGTCTTGCACACCGGATGAGCTATAAATCTATCATCGTTTATTGTCCATACCTTTGTTACTGTACTGTTTGTACCCGCTGATATGTTTTTATACATATACAAATGTTTTCCCCTACCTGGTTTTTAATGATGTATAATATAAAATACTTGATTTTATCACCTTTTCTATGATTTTTTCTACGGTACCATTAAAATCCCACCAGCCCTCATTAATATTCTTTCTTGGAACTTTGTTCTGTTCTTCTTTTTTTTCCCTTTTTTTTCTTCTTTTTTCTTTCTCTTTTTCTCATTTTTCTAATATTTGTCTCTTTGTTCTTCTTTTCTCTTCTCTTTCCTCTTTTTCCATATATATATTTTTTCTCTTCTCCCTTCTTCCTGTTCCCCTTCTCTTCCCCCCCCCCTCTCTTTCCTTCTTCATTTTCTGTCTCTCGTCCCCCCCTTTTTTACCTAGCCTTTGCTTTTTCCCCCTCCCTACATTTCTTTCCTTTCTATGCTCATCCATGGCTTTCCATGTATTTTCTGGATGAAGGCTCGAACACCTCGAGCCCCCATCCCCTTTTTTTGGTAGTCCTTTTCTACCACATATTGATTATTCAACTGGGATGTCGGTACTTTGTTAACATGTTTCGCATATCAAACACTTTAATCCTTTAACATTAGAAAAATGGAAAAAAGGACAGCTGTACATCATTAAACATATGCAGTTGAACAGAATAGTGTAGAATAATACACAGGAATAACCATATTCAACTGTCAAAAATGAATATAACAGAGGAAAGTTCAACGCCTTTCGAAAACAGACTTTTTTCTTCTTCAGGGGAAGATGGTTACAGTATAAAGATTTTCTACAGATGTAGAGAGGTTACAGTTAGACATCAAATGACTATAGTTATACACAAAATATAAATATTATATAAGTAATTACATAATGACCCTGCACAAGTTGCACAGAATGGCTCAAACTCTGGTATTGAAAAGATTAAAATTGGTACTTTATTGAGAAACAATTAATCAAATAGTATGCATAAAATGAGTAAAACATTGCAAACCTACAGATAAAGAATGCTCATGGACCCTAGGCCAAGCAATGGTGATAAAGTGTCCCTTCTCATATAAACCACTGGTATTGCCTCAAAGGCTCCACCCACCGCCCAAACCCACAGCCACCAAGGTCAATTAACCCCCCCCCCCCCACAAGAACAGTTGTGTAGAGGCCCCAATGGTGAGTCTTGATTGAAGATTCACAGATCATGGAGAACATCAAAGATGTTAAAGAGGATTAATCAGGGGACTGAAGATATACTGTCCAATAACACTTGTTAGGCTCCAATTCATTAGAATGTGATCCAAAGGCTGAAATCCTACCAGATGGAATCAATCAATGGAGAGGCTCAGTGTCTCGAATACCCCAGGACCTAGGACTAAAAGATATTGATGTAACAAGTCCTCAATTAGCACTTATTCAGGCAATGTGAGAATCCCAATTGCAGGGGAGACAGCACACATTAAATCTTAAAGCATGAGCTTATTGCAAGCAAGCAAAGCAAAGCTGTGTGTATACCTCTTCAACTCAGCTCATTCCTGGGTCACAGATATAAAGGGTACAGTATCCCACCATAATGTGTAGGGGCATATAACAGTGACGTCCTGAAGAAGCGTGCTGGGTCACATGAAACTCGTTGACGTCACACGTGGTCACGCCTCCGGCTCCGCCCACCGCCCGGACCTACACGCCACAGCCACAGCTCTTCATGTCTGAAGCCGATATAGCGGCGCAACTCACCAGCAAGTGGCTTCAGCCCTCTCCCCTAACCGGGACTTCACCCTCAGCACTTTTACTCGGCACTCTGGATCTCCATAAACCGGGGACTTACGGACTCTAACAGACTTAATATGTGAGTTCTGAAGAGACATGCTGTAATCTACCTGAAATTACTGCTAATGTGCACCAATTGCTGCATTTGCTTTACTGTGCTTGCATCTGCCCAGTAAACCTCCTCCTCATTCCCCTGATTGGTCTGAAGGGACAATCTCCACCTCATATACCTGCATTGGGTCATCAGTCTCCATGACAAGTACTCCTCATGGACACTGCTATATGCCCATACACATTAGGGTGGGATACTGTACCCTTTATATCTGTGACCCAGGGATGAGCTGAGTTGAAGATGTACAGTATATCCACCGCTTTGCTTTGCTTGCTTGCAATAAGCTCATGCTTTAAGATTTAATGTGTGCTGTCTCCCCTGCAATTGGGATTCTCACATTGCCTGAATAAGTGCTAATTGAGGACTTGTTACATCAATATCTTTTAGTCCCAGGTCCGGGTGTATTGGAGACACTGAGCCTCTCCATTGATTGAATCCATCTGGTAGGATTTCAGCCTTTGGATCACATTCTAATGAATTGGAGCCTAACAAGTGTTATTAGACAGTATTAGTTACATAGTTAGTGAGGTTGAAAAAATACATCAGTCCATCCAGTTCAACCTATGATGTGTGTGTGTGTTTGCTTTTAACCGTACATCGCATACCCCTGTATGTTGTGGTCTTTAAGGTGCCCATCTACTAGTTTTTTGAAACTATTAATTCTCCCTGCTGATACGACTGCTTGTGGAAGAGAATTCCACATCCTTACCGCTCTTACAGTGAAGAACCCCTTACGCACTTTAAGGTTAAACCGCCTTTCCTCTAGTTTTAGTGAGTGGCCACGTGTCTTATTGTATCTCCTTTCTCTGAATAGTTTGTTCCTTATGCTAGGGTCGCCAGTACAGTATTTGTACATTGATATCATATCCCCCCTCAATCGTCTCTTCTCCAGAGAGAATAGGTTCAGTGCTTGTAGCCTATCCTCATAGCTGATGTCTTTCATTCCCCTAATCATTTTTGTTGCCCTTCTCTGGACTTTCTCCAGTTCCAGCACATCCTTCCTGAGGACCGGTGCCCAGAACTGGACAGCATACTCCAGATGTGGCCGGACCAGAGTCTTGTAGAGCGGGAGAATAATCTCTTTATTTCTGGAGTGAATCCCCTTTTTTATACATCCCAGTATTCTGTTGGCTTTGCTTGCAGCGGCTTGGCATTGCATGCCACTGCCAAGCCTGTTGTCTACCAGTACCCCCAAGTCCTTTTCCATCCTAGACTCACCCAGAGGTTCCCCCCCTAGTGAGTTGCTTGCTTTCTGGTTTATGGCCCCCAGGTGCATTACTTTACATTTTTCAACATTAAACCTCATCTGCCATGTAGTTGCCCACCCCGTTATTTTGTTCAGGTCCGCTTGCAAGGTTTCCACATCCTGCATAGAAGATATTGGCAAGCCTAGTTTAGTATCATCTGCAAATACTGAGATTGTACTAGATAGCCCCTCCTCTAGATCATTTATGAATAAATTAAACAGGATTGGTCCCAGGACAGAACCCTGGGGGACCCCACTTTCCACACCCGCCCAATCCGAGTACTCCCCATTAATCACCACCCTCTGGACTCTCCCCTGGAGCCAGTTCTCTATCCAGGTACTCACCTTATGGTCCATACCTATCTTCCTTAGTTTGTACAGTAAGCGTTTGTGGGGAACGGTGTCAAAGGCCTTTGCAAAGTCCAGATACACCACATCCACAGGCTTTCCCTTATCTAGGTGGCAGCTCACTTCATCGTAGAAGGTTAATAGATTGGTTTGGCAAGAACGATTTTTCATGAATCCATGCTGATTACTACTTATAATACCATTTTCATTACTAAAGTCTTGTATGTGGTCCCTTAACATCCCCTCCAAAATTTTGCAGACTACTGATGTTAGGCTGACCGGCCTATAGTTACCCGGGATACATCTCGGCCCCTTTTTAAATATTGGTACCACGTTGGCTTTTTTCCAATCAGCTGGCACCATACCCGTCTGTAAACTATCCTTAAAGATCAAGAATAATGGTCTGGCAATCACCTGGCTGAGCTCATTAAGAACCCTCGGGTGCAAGCCATCCGGTCCCGGGGATTTATTTATGTTAAGTTTCTCTAGCTTAGCTCTAAGTCTATCTTCTGTTAGCCATGGCGGCACTTCCTGAGGTGTATTATTTAGTTCGGCCTTACAAGCAAGGTTCGTGTAGGCCACTTCCGCCTTTTCTCTATCCTCAGTGGCCTTATTTCCTTTGTCATCTTTTATGGGGCCAATGTGTTCTGGCCTCGCTTTCTTACTGTTTATATACTTAAAGAACTTCTTGGGGTTCTTTTTACTCTCCTCCGCTATATGTCTCTCGTGTTCTATTTTAGCCGCCCTGATTTCATCTTTACATTTCTTATTACACTCTTTGTAATGCTTAAATGCTGCCAATGACCCCTCAGTCTTGTATTTTTTGAAGGCCTTTTCTTTAGCACTAATATACATTTTTATGTTGGAGTTTAGCCACCCAGGGTTTAGTTTTGCTCTTTTAAATTTATTTCCCTTTGGAATGCACTGGCCAATCCCCTTGTTAAGTATGCTCTTGAAGCACTCCCATTTTTCCTCTGTGTTCTTTGTTCCCAGGGTTCTATCCCATTTGATATTTTCTAGCAGCGAGCGCAGTTTAGGGAAATTGGCTCTTTTGAAATTCAGTGTCCTTATATTACCCTTGTGCTTCCTATTACTGTAATTAATACTGAAACCAATTGACCTATGGTCACTGTTTCCTAAGTTGTCCCGTGTTTCTATATCCTTGAGCAGGTCTGTATTGTTGGTAATCAGTAGGTCAAGTACCGCATTGTTTCTTGTCGGTGCATTCACCATCTGACCCATGAAATTGTCCTGCAAAACATTTAGGAACTGCCTAGCCTTGGCTGAGTGCGCAGTTCCTTCTGCCCAGTCTATATCTGGATAATTAAAGTCCCCCATTATAATGACATTTCCCATCCTTGCTGCCAATCCTATCTGTAACATGAGGTCCTCCTCACCCTTCTCCCTCTGGTTGGGGGGCCTATAGCATACGCCCAATATTACCTTCCCCACCGTGCCTTCCCTTTGAAGCTCTACCCATAGGGATTCTGCCTCGTCCTTAGCTCCATTATTAATATCATCCCTCATATTTACCTGTATACAGTTCTTAATATACAGACATACCCCTCCCCCTTTTTTACCTTCTCTATCCCTGCGATAAAGGGAATACCCCTGAATGGTCGCCATCCAGTCATGGGAGCTGTCAAACCAAGTCTCAGTTATCCCCACAAAATCTAAGTCCTCCTCAAACATCAGCAGCTCCAGCTCTCCCATCTTGTTGGCCAGGCTTCTGGCATTGGTATACAAACCTCTTAATTTTGATCGGTTACATATATCCTCACTTGTTTTTATTAGGCTGCTCTCTTGATTTTTCCCCATACCCACCCTGGGTTTAGGAGCTCCGAACACCCTACCGCTAATGCCCCCATTTCTGCCCTCTGAATCTTGCTTTCCCCTGGCTAATTCTACATCTGTACCCTCCCCCCCCATTCCCTAGTTTAAAAGCCCCTCTAACTTTGTGGCCATCCTCTCACCCAGTACGGACTCTCCATCTTCCTCTGCCTATGTCATTGGTACCCACGTGTACCATGACAGCTGGGTCTTCCCCAGCCCCACCCAATAATCTGTTCACCCGATCCGCGATGTGCCGAACCCGAGCGCCCGGCAAACAACAGACTGTTCGGCGCACACGGTATATCTTCAGTCCCCTGATTAATCCTCTTTAACATCTTTGATGTTTTCCATGATCTGTGAATCTTCAATCAAGACTCACCATTGGGGCCTCTACACACCTGTTCTTGTGGGGGGGGGGTTTAATTGACCTTGGTGGCTGTGGGTTTGGGTGGTGGGTGGAGCCTTTGAGGCAATACCAGCGGTTTATATGAGAAGGGACACTTTATCACCATTGCTTGGCCTAGGGTCCATGAGCATTCTTTACCTGTAGGTTTGCAATGTTTTACTCATTTTCTGCATACTGTTTGATTAATTGTTTCTCAATAAAGTACCAATTTTAATCTTTTCAATACCAGTGTTTGAGCCATTCTGTGCAACTTCTTTTTCCTTTGTTCTCTAGTACAGTGATCTCCCTGTTGATCTCCCTGCTGTTGTGTTCTGACAGGGGGACGCCCCCCCAACAAGAACACTCCTATCAGTGCCCTCCGCTATTTGCTGAGAGCGCTGATCAGAAGCCAGTCAGCTGCTGGTTTTCTAGCATGTTCATCCAACAGAAGCTGGCCAAACTGTCCCGTATCTCCACATCTGGGACCAGATCTGTTATTTGTAATTAGTAGATCTAGCAAAGTATTCTTTCTAGTTGGGGCATCCACCTATTGGGACATTAAGTTGTCCTGTGCTCTCACAAATTCAATGGCAGTATCTGCTGACCTTTCCAAAAGTTTGTTAAACACCTTTTGTAGAGCTTGCGGAATTTGCTCTGCGGTAGCACAAAGCAGTTTTAGTCGCCTTCTGCCTCCCCTGTTCTGTAGAAGAGAGCTGCTTAGTAAGGAATTATGGACTTAAGGTCTGTGATGGCGGCAGTGAATATGGTCTTTATGTCAGTGGCAATTTCTGTCACAGCTGTATACGTGAGTGGGAGGTCTACAACAAAGTCATCTCTTACCATCTTCTCTAAGACAGATTGGGAGTCCTCACTTTAGTCCTTCACCCTTTGCACAATTGCCATAGTAATATAGTTAGTCTGATGAAAAAAGACATAAGTCCATCCAGCTCAACCAATAGAAGGGAAAAAAATACAATCCTATATACACAATCCTATGCTCACAGTTGATCCAGAGGAAGGCAAAAAATAGAGGAGGATCCAATTTGCACCAGCAGGGGGAAAAAATCCCTTCCTGATCCCCCAAGAGGCAATCAGATATTCCCTGGATCAACTTTACCTATAAATATTAGTATCCGATTATATTATATGCAGGTAGGAAATGATCCGGGACTTTTTTAACCAATCTACTGAACTTGCCAGAACTGGCTCTTGAGGTTGAGGGAGTTGTTTTCCACATTTTCACAGCTCTTACTGTGAAGAAGCCTTTCCATATTTGGAGACTAAATCTTTTTTCCTCCAGACATAAAGAGTACCTCCTTGTCCTCTGTGATGACCTTAAAGTGAATAACTCAACAAACTCACTATATAGACCCCTTATGTATTTATACATGCTGATCATATACCCCCTTAATCTCCTCTTCTCAAGAGAGAATAAATTCAGTTCCTCTAATCTTTTCTCATAGCTGAGCTCCTCCATGCCTTCTTATCAGTTTGGTTTAGTAGATTGCTTTGAAAATCAGCCTCTTTGAAAAGGTTCCTGCACTACTTTGATGCGACTTTGATACAAAGTGTGTAAAGTTGGATTAAAGCTGCACTCAAAATTGCACTCTAAATCAGACACCCTAAGAGTCGCACTAGTGGAAACGTAGCCACTAGGCTAAAGTGCGACTTTGGAGTGCGACTTTGAGTGCAATTTTGATCCATATTTACACTCTCTGGAACAAGTCACATCAAAGTCACATAGTTGGAAATGGGTGCCACTGAAATGGCTGTTACTTGTCATGCAACTTTCTGTGTCCAAAGTTGCATGACAAGTCGCACTACTGGAAACAGAGCTTTAGTCTACATTTCCACAATTGCGATTTAGAGTGTGACTTTCATGCAACTTTGATCCAACTTTACACTTGCTGGATTAAAGTCACATCAAAAGTTACATCAAAGTAGCGCAGGTAACTTTTCAAGGTCACTGATTTTCAAAGTTGCATAGATGGAAAGGGCGCCATTGATTAGTCACACTAGTGGAAATGTAGACATATTCTAGCCATACACTATCATATTTAATCTTTCAAACTCATTTTCGAAAAACAAACACTCAGCCGTGAGAGAAAACCATAGTGCCATCATTTAATGACTGATAAATCATTCAATGGACATACATTAATCAATTTTTTGTTCATTTTTTCACATATACCTAGTGCAAACAGTTTGGACGAGAAACACATTAACTTTTCAATTTATCGTTCGTTCGGCAGAAAATTTCCAAACTTATCCTTCGTTTTTTCGGCTCAAAAATGTCACAGCCGATTACCAATTTGTGCCCATTAACTGGCCGAAAAACTAAAGAAATGTCCAAATGCTAGAATTTTGGCTGATCTTTTGTAGAGCGTATGGCCAGCATTAGTGTGGTTGCCTGTACTATGATGATTTTAGACTGTGAACTGAGACCCCGCAGCACTTCCAGCTACACTGACAGTCCCCCCTGTGTCCAGTCTTCATTCAAAGCCCAGCACAGCTATCCTGTATATTTGCACCTCGCTCACTTATGTCTTTATGGACCTTGCTTTGTGCACTGGTCCAAATCATTTGGTGGGGGGGGGTTGGGTTATGGTGTGGGGTTGTTTTTCAGGGGTTGGGCTTGGCCCCTTAGTTCCAGTAAAGACGTCAGCATGCCAAGAAATTTTGGACAATTTCATGCTCCCAACTTTGTTGGAACAGTTTGGGAATGGCCCTTTCCTGTTCCAACATGACTGCGCACCAGTGCACAAAGTAAGGTCCATAAAGACATGGGTGACCGAGTTTGGGGTGGAGGAACATGATTGGCATGACTTTGAACTGATAGAACACCTTTGGGATGAATAAGAGCGGACAGGCGTCCCAATACTTTTGACAATATAGTGTATATTAAGTATTTGACAAGAGTTGGGTTTCAAATATTGCCTTTCATTTTTAGTAATCACTTTAGATCTATATTCTGATTCCACAACCTTTTTCAATTTCTCCTTGAACCTAAGGCTCGTTTCACATGGGGCGGATCTGCCCAAGCTGAATCTGCCTGCTCAGCAGGGGATCTCTCCACTGATCCCCAATGAGCAGGTGGATGACAGGCCTGTGTCCACTTCGCTATGCAGGGCTGACAAGGACAGAGCCTGCTCTCCTCTGTGGGGCGGTCGGATGGAAACGAACTACATCCTATTGTCATCCGATCCGATGCGCTGGACGGATGGCAAACGTATAGCCATATGTCTTTTTTCAGCAGATCTTTTTGGATCGGATGCCCTGCGGGTGTCAGCAGACACATGTCAGCTGACATCTGCCATCCTATAGAGGACATTGAGTGGCCCGATCAGGTCGACATAAAAAACTGACAGGCAGACCCGATCGGTCCACTGATGTGAAAGGGGCCTAACAGTTGGATCACTCTTTAATTTGTTTATTTTACCCCATCCAATAACATCACTGGCATCTGTGTGTGTGTGTGTGTGTGTGTGAGAGAGAGACTTTGCGCAGTGGGATATTTATTCTGTGCAGTGATATATTTATTCTAGGCGCTTTTGTTTTTTTTGCCATTGTAAGTAGTTGCTACTATTTTTTATTAAAATATTTATACAGTATTTAAAATATATGGTGATGGAGCTTTACAAGGAAGTGATTTGCTAGCTGGTTTGTTTGAAGAAAGGCAGGAAGCTCCCATGACTTATACATGTGATTTATGCCGATCTTTTTCTGAGAGGCTTACTGTATATACTGTATTTGATGAGTGCAATACCTAAAGGGATTGGTGAAACACTTTAAGACAAGTGGTGATATGACAGATCACTGGGTAAAAAAAGATTACTTAAAACCAATAATCTGAAATATTTTTTTGGAATTTGGTTCACATTGGAAATTTTTGGAATTTTTAGATTTTTCTATTTATTTTGGATCACTTTACTTGGCACTTGGTATACACTTGCTTTGGCACTGGGTGTATATATAACGTTTTTTTTATTTAATTTTATAATATTTTTCAGTGTATAGTTATCATTGCAGCACCTACTCAGATTGGAAAGTTGTTCTGATTTGTTTTATAACACTTAATTTATTTTTCAATTTCAATATTTTTTCATTTAAGTATAGTACAAAGTCACATATACATTTGCCATTCAACAACTTTTTTTTTTTAAATCAGAAAACATCTTTATTGAGAGAAAATCACAGCACCACATGAAAACTGCAATACACTGTACAGGCATAGCAACATGAAATCACCATCACCTCAGAAAGAATAGTGTGCATAACAAGTACATCACAACCCCCCCTGAAGCAGACAACCCCCAACAACAGCGCCTGAAACAGTATCATCATCACGACCCTCCAATCCACCCCCAACGTAACTAGCAATCATCCACCGGCAACCCCAACCCATATTTACACATTTAAGACAGTAAACGGTCCAGGATGAGGTCCGTAGGGGCCATTCCCGGACAATTCAACCAAGCACCCCATATTTTAGAGAATTTTTGTGAAGATCCCCTATGTTGGTAAATAACTTTTTCCATTCTAAGGGTGCTCCCAATTTGCTCTAGCCACATCCGAAAGGTCGGAGGCTCAGGTGCAGTCCATAGTCGCAATATAAGTAAGCGAGCCTGAAACAGGGCACGAGAGGCCGCCTCCCTCAGATGTCTGTCCTCCACTTGTTGGTCCAGAATGCCCAGAATGCAGTGTTTAGGGTCCCCAGGCACATCTATCCCCAGGGTACTATTAATAGCAGAGCGCACCTCAGTCCAGTACCTGTGCAGCTTTGGACAACGCCACAACAGGTGAATTAAGTCACCCACCTCCCTTTGGCAACGGCCGCATATATCGTCGTCACGGACACCCATAGAGTACAGTTTCAGAGGAGTGTGGTGGACCCTAAGTAATATGTATAATTGAGACACCTGATGCAAAACATTCAAAGAACACGTGCGGACTGATTCTAAGGCCTCCTCCCACTGCTCTCCCGGGATCTCCCCCACATCAGTGCTCCAGTGATCACAGGCCTTGCTAGGGTATTTTTCTAAGTATGCGCTCAGCAGGGCGGAATAGCAGCTAGATATGAACCCTTTGGTGTCAGTAAACTGTTGCATAAGATAGAATATAGGAGTAGGGGACAGGTGGAGCTGTCCCGTGGCAGCCTGAGCCCGCAGCGCATGTTGTAACTGGAAATAGTAGAATGTCATGTGGTCGGGTAAGGAAAAGCGCTCCTGCAATTGCGCAAATGGTAGCAGGACCCCTCCGCGGAGGATGTGCCGCAAATGAGTCACCCCAAAAGCCCGCCATCTGTCCGCCTGATCTAATTTGCACAGCTCTGGGTACGCGCGGTTACCCCAGATCGGACTAAATTTGGTATACCCCGTCACTTGTTGCATTTGTTTCGTCTTATCCCATACCTTCTGTAAGAGGCGATACGTCGGGTATCGCCGATTGGGTTTGGTAAACAGCTGTGCCTCCAGTCCCTCCGGTACCCCAGATGTCTCTGTAAATGCCTGCATAACTGCCAATGCCGCACCACCCGGAGCCCCCGACAGCACGCCCACCAGGTGCTGCAGCTGGGACGCCAGATAGTACAGCCAGGGGTTGGGCAGGGCAAGGCCCCCCCCATCCCTGGGCTTCTGCAGCTGTTCCAAGCGGATTCTAGCCGCCTTTCCCTTCCACAGCAAGGAGCGGAAGAGGGTATTTACAATACGAAAAGTTTTCAGGGTAATAACAATCGGGGAATTGTGCAGGAAGTATAGCAGTTGAGGCATCAATATCATTTTGATAAGGTTTACTCGTCCCGCCAGGGAGAGCCAGAGCTTAGTCCAGATCCTAATTTTATCCCGGAAGCGCGTAAGAAGAGGGCTAATGTTGAGCACACTATATTGATTTGGGTCCGCCGACACCACCACCCCCAGATACTTAAACTTATCAACCACCGGGACCGGGCAGTGAGAGCCCACCGGCTGAGCAGCGTCCGCATCCAGGTGCAGCAACGCTGATTTGAACCAATTAATGGTGAGACCCGAAAACCTCCCGAACTCTGTGATCTCAGACATAACCGCCCGTAGGGATCCACCCGTGTCCCCCAAAGTCAGTAGCATGTCGTCCGCATATAAAAGTATTTTGTCCTGGAGAGGACCGTACTTGAAACCCACTATGGAGTCCCTGTATCTGATACGCGTCGCAAGGGGCTCAATTGCAAGTGCAAATAACAAAGGGGAAAGCGGGCAGCCCTGCCTCGTTCCCCTACCGAGGCTGAAGCCCTCAGATGTCCTACCTCCCTCTCGTATCGATGCCCGAGGTTGATGGTATAGCAGTCGCACCCATGATAGAAACACCGGGCCAAACCCAAACGCCTCCATCACCGCCCACAGATATCCCCATTCCACGCTGTCAAACGCCTTGTTGGCGTCCAAAGACAACAGCGCTCTTTCTCCCATATTATCCGCCGGTGTTTGGATCGCGACGAACAGTCGTCTAAGATTAAGGGCCGTGGACCTATTGGGCATGAAGCCCGCCTGATCCTCATGAATAATATGAGTGATCACTGAATTCACCCGCCTTGCTAAAACCTTGGCCAACAATTTGACATCTGCCTGGAGCAATGAAATGGGTCTGTATGATCCCGGGTCCGTGGGCGACTTCCCAGGCTTAAGCAGAAGCACAATGCTCGCCCTAGACATGGACTCCGGAAGCGCCCCAGCCTCTCTAGCCGTCTGGAACACCTCCAACAACTTCGGCATCAGCAGCCCCGAGAAGGCTTGATAAACCTCCACGGGGAGGCCATCATCCCCAGGCGCCTTGGCTCCCGGGAAGAGGGCCAATGCCTCCACCAACTCCTCCTCCGTAATGGGTGCCTCTAGCCCCTCCCGTTGTTCTGCAGTGAGTCTCGGAAGTGGCGTGGTGCCTAAGTACTCCCGCAACTCCTCCGAACTGTATGTTGCCCTTGTAGAATAAATGTCAGTGTAGAATCTAGTAAGTTCCGCCATAATTTCCCCCTGCCTATTCACCAGTCGTCCTGTTGGCAACCTAAGTGCTCCTATGGGGGGAACCGAGGGGCTCGCTCCCACCAAACGAGACAGCAAGCGGCCCGTCCGCTCCCCCTCTTCGTAAAACGTGGTCTTGGTGAAAAAACGCTTCTTATCAACCTTAGATCGGACTTCCCCCAACCATACCGATTGAGCCGAGAGCCAGGCTGCTCTCTTCTCCTCAGTAGGGTCAACAATATAATCGGCCTCCAACCTCTGCGTGGTACCAGCTAACTGTTCCTCAAAGAGCTTAGACCCTGTCTGAACCTTCTGGATATGGGTAATCAACACCCCTCGGAGGAAGCATTTGAAGGCATCCCATCTCGCCAGCACATCCCCGTGCTGACCATGGATCTCAAAAAACTCTCCGATGGCAGCAGCAATGCCGTTATCCTGTGGGAACAGCTTCAGCCAAAACGCGTTGAACCTCCAGGGGGCCCTAGTTAAAGCCACCCGGGGGCGCACCCCCAGCCGAACCACCAGCGGAGAGTGATCGGAGATACCCCTAAGGGCATATTCCGCTTCCTCCACAACAGGGAGGGCGGTCCTATTACATACGCAAAGATCAATCCTAGACAGGGAGGAGTGCGTTTTAGAAAAACACGAAAATTGAACTACTCCAGGATGCTTCAAACGCCAGGCCTCCGACCATTCCACCTCCTCCAGGAAGCGCGAAAGGGCAGTGCCCCTGTCAACCACCGGAGAGGGGGATGGCGGATGCCTATCCCGGACGGGATCCAAGATACCGTTAAAATCCCCCACAACAATCAGCGGGGTGCCCACTTTGTCTAGCGTGAAGTTAAGCAATTCCCTAAGAACTAAAGATGAGAACGGGGGGCGGAATGTAAAGCACCGCCAACACACACGTAAACTGAAACAGCACACAGTGCAAAAAAACAAACCTTCCCTCAGGGTCCACCTGCACCCCCAGTTCCCTGAAAGCCAGCGCCCTGTGAACCAGAACACTGACTCCCCTGGAATATGTGGAGTGGGTGGAGTGATACCCCCACCCCACCCAAGAATATCGCAAACAGTTCACAGTGTCCCCCTGCAGATGTGTCTCTTGGAGGCCTATGATGGCAGGGTGGTGTTTCTTCAACTGTGTAGCAATCATAGCCCGTTTTACTGGGCACCCAAGGCCACGGACATTCCATGAGATCACAGGTACTCCAGCCATGGCAAAAGAGAAAGATGGGGTGGGGCCTCTGCCCCCCTGTACCTCCGTCGTGCAACAAAGTAGGGTGCGACATCCAGGAACAAAAGTAAAAGAGGCAAGGTGTGCAGAAACATAGAGTCCAAAAAGTCCGGTATGGGTGAAGTTCTCTCAAAAACAAAAATGGAAAGCAAAATGAAAAGTCTCAGTCCAGCAAGGCACAACGGTGCCTCGTCATAAAACTGAAAACGGGCGGTGCACCCGACAGCGGCGGACAGTCCAGTGGAATCCACCTGCCCAAAAACGCACAACCGTGCGAAAAAATCACAACATGCCACACCAGCAGTGTGGGTAGATACAACAAAATCCAGATATTCATACCTTGCGTAGAGCTTCATCATCCAAACAGGTAACCGTAAACGTCCCCGGCCGGGTCAATTTGTAATCCAAACATGTAGTCACTTGTAGAGGGGAGCAACCCCCAGAACACATCAGGAACCCATCACGCCACCCCTTCAACTCAGTCTCCCGGATCTTCAGGGCGTCGACGGCGGAGAGCGGGCTCGTGCACGTCCAGCCAATTCACCGCGTCCGCGGCCGTATCAAAAAAGAGTGCCCTTCCCTCAGCCGTGACACGGAGGCGAGCAGGGTACAGCATGGCATACACTAGGCCCAGGCGGCGAAGTCGCTGCTTCACTTCAATAAATTTTGCTCTCTGTTTCTGCACCTCGGCAGAAAAATCAGGATAGAATGACACTCTGACCCCATTGAAGCGTATTTCCGCCTTCTCCCTGGCCAGCCGTAGGATCTTCTCTCTGTCCCGGTAATGAAGTATTTTCGCAAGCATTGGCCTAGGGGCATTGCCAGGCAGAGCCCTAGTGGGGACCCGGTGCGCCCTCTCCACTGCGAACAGGGGAGAATAGGAAGCCCGGTCAAAAGTATCGCACAGCCAGGTCTCAACAAAGTCAGTGGGGTCCCGTCCCTCCACCTTCTCCGGGAGCCCCACTATGCGGACATTATTCCTGCGCAGGCGGTTTTCAATATCGTCCGCCTTATTCCTATTAGCCTGAGCCAGCCTAGCCGTCTCCCTGGTGTCCGAGAGTAATGTGGGCATCTGATCCTCTAGGTCACAGACGCGACTTTCAACTGCAGTGGTGCGTTCCTGCATTTTTTGTAGATCTTGACGCAGAAGGGCCACCTCCTCCGTGAGACCCCCCAGCCTGTCCTTGACAACATTCACGGACGCCGTGCATTTCTGTACAGCCATCAAGATTTGACCCAGGGTGGGCTGAGTCCCCTCCAGCACATCCCCCTCTAGCTCAGTCCCAAAGTCAAGCTGCTCAGGTGGGTCCAGAGCCCCCGGTTCCTGATGCGCGTCCCCCAGTGCCTGTGCACCCGGCAGGGGTGCAGCCTCCGCAGCGCTGGTTCCCAGGAGGTCGCAAAGCTTCTTTGCGTACAGAAGAATATCGCCAGCACTGTCCTTTCCCCTCGGGCGCCCCGCCTTGGGCTTAGTGCCAGTGTCTCTTAGTTTGTCAGGGCCTTTTGAGGCAGACTGCGGCGTCCCCCCAGCGCCATCCTGGCCGGCTGAGCCAGGGACAGTGCCATCCTTTAATTTACTCCCCCGGGTCATTGCAGCACCCGCGCGGGACATGGAGGGTGTAGGGAGGTAGCAGCCCAAGCAGTGAAGTAGTCCCTGGTGGTCAGTGGGTCAGCAGATGGAGGCCGCCGCTTACCGGATCCACGCCGCCACGAGCGGGCGCCCGCCGTAGGAAAGGCCGCGGCTTCGGCCCTCGACTCAACCCGGAGCTCAGCTGGAAACGCTCCGCGGCCAAAACTAGTGGCAGGCCCGCACTGCAGGAGGTGTCCCAGTCCCAGGGGAGGCAGTCCGGGTCCCAGGTCCGCAAGGATGAAGGAGGATGGCCCGGGATGCAGATCCGGTGGCGCGGCCCTCTCTCCACGGTCCAGAGCGGCCGCACACCAGGCACCGATCCGGGGGCAAGTCGTGCAGCACCAGACTCAGGGGGCCCCCCGAGAAGGATTGGGGTGCAGTAGGAAGTATCCCGGCCGGGGAAAAAGGGTATATTTAGCGGGTTACTGGAGGAGCCCTGTGAGCTGCTTCCACTCACATGCCCAGTCGGCCACGCCCCCCCCATTCAACAACTTTAGCCTCGAAATGTACAGGATTGCTCAAAAGCAGATAGTACAGTATTAAGTAGCAACATATTTATTTGGACTGGATGTGGGTATACGGAGAGTTCTCCCCACAACCAGGCAACTAGGCTTGTAGGTAACCAATAAACCAGAAAAGAAAATGAAAGAAAGGAAAAAAAAAAAGGAAGAAAAGAACTGATCGTAAATGTTTTAGTTATCATGAAACAACACAGTCCACAGGATGAGGATGAGAGGATGATGGAAGAATTTTTATATCAGAGAGTATGGCTGATCAGGATATGCTATCTAATACCATTCAATTTGTGGCTTCCATATCAGATTGACCTTTTAATACTTGCCTAATAATGATGCGAACATTACTTCATATGATGCATGTGTGTGTATCACGTTTGTCACTTCCCTAACAGATAGTGCTATAGTGCTTTTCCAATTTCTAACTAATGCTAAATAAGCTCCTAGTAGAATGTGAATGGCTATAACTCTTAGTATCTCCCAGAATTTATTCTATCCCTAAGGATAGCCCCGGTGATCATGGGACATTTATTCCCAGAACTTGTGAAAACATTCGGAAAATTGCCATCCAGAAGGTGGATATGACTGGACATGACCATAGAGTGTGTAGTAGAGTGCCTATATTTCTGCAGTTCCTCCAGCATAGGGAGAGCGTCTGGGGTGAAAATTTGGCCAAGCTATAGGGAGTGATGTACCATCTAAGCAGTATTTTTTGCGATCATTCCCACAAACGTGCACTCTTGGTGCCTGCATCGGTAACCTTAAGTGTTTTTTTTTTTTTTGCCATAGAACAGGGGTGTAGTGCTTACCTAAGTCTCATTCCCATTTAAAATTCATGGATTCAGATTTATTTGAAAGGATTAAAGTGTGTCTCTATGGTTATCAGAAACTTGTAAATACAGTACAAGATGGTACCAACGTCCCTATATTAAGATTAAAAACGACATTGCTCTGAAACCTCAGAGCTCTCGCCGTGGCAAGAATTGAAGAGGGCTATAGGAACCAAATGGGACTTGAATAAAGATCAATAATTGTCAGATATATGTAAAATCATTAAATTTTATTCAATATAAATATAAAATCAAACAGTACAAAAAAAGGGAAAAAAGAAGAAAAGAGGACATAAATATATTAAATGGGGGTATTCATAAGTGCATATATACCATGAACATATTTTGTCATAGGTAGCTTTAAATGACTTGTCCGGATGGTATACCGGCTATTATCCACAAAACAGCGCCCAACATGTTTCGCCAATGCTTCTTCAGGTGCGTGTAGCTGCTGCAGACATGGTCATAAAGGTACTATATCAAAACATAAAAATATGTTACAACCAATTTACATATAGAGAAATCATTATGTGAGCATTTCACCGTGTGAGCCCGACACCACCACACCAATTCAGGTTTCCACTCTAAAATCCAAAACACCCACAGGGTGCAGTGCAGGAATCAGACTGAGAGCCATAGAAATTCTGGGGGGGACGAGTGCGGGAGCCAGTATTAAGTAAGAAAGGAAAATAAAGCAGGTGTGTTGTATTGCATGCTGCATTCCAAAGTATGTCTGTGGGTAACAGAGTAAGGTACTGTGTAGGGAAGATTTAAATAGTATATTTCCCACACATGTAATTAAACCTACTAGGAGGAAGATGTGTATTGTACCTTGTTTGACAACTGGTCAGGTCACTGGGTTGTATATACACACATCCAGATACCATTAAAACAAAGGAAAGAGACCACGGGAAAATATGGATATACTCAGAGCCTCTACACTGGCAGTTCAAGAGATTCAAGAGCTGCAAAAATATATGTATATATATGTAAGAGAGATGACCAGTATATATAGAAATTCTAATATAGATATATCTGTATCCATTTCCTCTAATGATGGTTTACAGATTCAGATGGCCATGTATGACAAAATTACTTACATATTCATTAAGCTGATAGCTTTAATTTGGTGTGTCTGAGATGGTCCCAGGATAGAACAATGTGGGAAGGCTTGTAGAGTAGTTGGTATTGCTTTCAAAGAGTATAGACCTTACCGAAAGTTAGGAGGATTTGTAATACTGAAAGCATACAGAGAAGGATCGATCAACAATTGTAATCAGGAGAAAAGAAAGAGATAATTACTGAGCTCTATTAATGGCCCATAGAGTAAATGGACCTGAGATAAAGGGTTGGAACTTGCCTGTGTGCGTTGCTCTGTGTGGTATTCCCGTGGACTGACGCCGCCATTGACGGTGCCAGTTTATATACAGGCTCCAACCCAGCCTAGTACTTCCTGCCGGAAGTGACGTCGGCCGGGTCCGGTCTCAAACTGCTCATGTGCTAAATGAATGGTGCATGCAATGGTGGTGCATAAAAAAGGGAAACAAGGGATGCCCCCAGTTCCTACAGCCATAGGAAATCATGGGATGCCGAGGGGAATACCCATTATCCTATGAGAGACCACACACGTGTCCCCAAACCAGATTACGGCTCACGTCTGGACTCTTTACAGAGGTAATGTCACATAGCAGAATTAGATAGCAACCCCCTGGGTCTTTCACTTCTTTTTGCAGGGCAAAAGACACTGTATCCCTGATAGAGATGAGGACTAGCATTGGTATTAGCTGTGAAGGTGTGTGGAAAACTTCTGTTTGAACACTTAGGGGGCACTTACTCACAGAAGTGCGTGTCCGGTGCACATAGGATGTCGCACCTGTGGTGAAGGGCTTCTTTCTATAGGGATTTCCATTTTTCCAGGTGATTAAGGCCCTTTGCATTTATGGATAGGAAAGTCACCCACATTGGTGTGTGTTTAATTTGGTATATTTGTGCATATTATCATAATGAGTACTCACATTGTGTAGAGAGCTCCCTCTTGTGGTACTTCTCAGAAATTCCCATGCTTCTTTCTTCCATCTCATAGGGCTCCAAGAGACATCTTCTGGGAACTGTGTTAGCCCTTTGAAGTTTGACTGTGTGTCATTAGAAGGCTCAAAAAAGAAAAAAATGAAGAAATAAAAAGGTGTATAGAAGGTAAAATGTAAACTTAAAAGACTTAAACGTTGGATATTATCCACAACAAAGTGGGGTATGTAGTACCCGTATGCAGTTTTCTACTGCTCAAACAGGGGTAAAGTTATAGCTTAATCTTTCTCTCCGGCTCCCTGGGGAGAATATAATTTGGAAGGTGCAACTCCACAAAATTAATTGTGCTTCCTGCAGTTTTTTGCAGTTACCACTTGTCATGTTGGTTCCACTGGGTGGATTTCCTAGGATATGATGGGTCATTAGTAGATTTAGGATATCCCCATCTCTAGCTGATGCTATGGATTCTTAGGGCTTTAGTAATATTAATGAGGGTTTTCCTTTTCTGCAGTGTATACTGAGAGAGGTTAGCATAGAACTGGAGGTCTTGGTATTGCGGTGGAGTATGGTCTTTATTACGCATTGACGTCATGAGTTGTTCTTTAGGATTATAGAAATGGAGACAAAGTATAACTTCCCTAGGGATATTCTTGGACAGATATGAGGGCTTAGGCAGGCAGTGTATCCTGTCTATGGTAAGGTACAGATCTGGGAGGGTAGGCAGGATCTATAACATATAGGCGAAGATCTGCCTGTAGAACCGTCTCAGGGATCCCACTATTTTCTAGATTATTCCTCCAAAATCTGTCCTCCATATCGGCCAACTTGGCCCTGATCCGTTCCATCTCCCCTTCTTTCTCATCATGAACATTGACAAGATCATTGATAGTGTTAGCAAATTCCCCCAGCTTGGATTCTTTGTGTTCTACTTGGGATTCCACAGCATGAATTTGGAATTGAATTTATGCATGCAGGACATCATATCACTAAATTTATTTTTAAGTGGACAGCAGTGGATTTGAGCACTTTGCACTTTTTTAAATGTAATTTAAAGAGAAAAGGAGGCTCCTTGGGCGCAGACTTTTTGCTTTTTCATTTTTGTTTTTTTTTTATTTTGCTGTTACTCCATACTTCTCTTTTAAGGCAAATTGGAAAATGTACTTTTTAAAAATGAGCCACAGAGTAAAAGGGCAACTATACCGAGGTGCACCATTATAAAATGTACTTGGTGTCTGACAAAATAAATTCCTCCAAAATTCTGTCAGAATGAGAACTTATTTCTGCATAGTTATGCTGTAATTCAGACATCCAAACATCAGGAAAAAAAAACAAAGGTTCACTTTAGTTTGCTACCGAATGGAAACAACAGTAATAATAATAATAATAATAATAATAATAAAAACGTATTTTTATATCAATGCAAAATAGTGTAGTAGCAGTAAAGGTTTATTAAATGAGAAATGGAGTATTCACTGTACCAAAGTGACAGATTAAACCAACCCGTGCACTTTTAAAATGTCACTCCATACTTGCATGTTGTTTAAAGAAGAAGCCCCATTATGAAACAATCTTACCCATTGGTCTTTTTTTTTTACTGTTTACATAATTTGCATGGGTTGTGTAAACAAATACAGAAGGAAATCTCCAGAAAATAACATCCTCGTATATCAGAGGAGGAAGGAGTAGAGGAGACGCAGGCATCAGAGGGAGGCAGTTGGGTGACCGTTAGAAGGAGTAGAGGGAAGAGCGCTAGGGAGGCCAGTCCTGAGTTGGAACACCCCAACAAATATGCCAAGTTGCATGTTGATGGGGGATATCAGCTCAGGGGTGGCAGTGCTGGAGCATGCGCCCTCCCACAGCTGCCAGGGGAGCAGCGGCTCCAGGAAAGAGGGGAGGCGAGACACAGGAAAGGTTAGACAGGTTGTGGTAGTGGGGGACTCAATTACCAAGAAAACAGAAAGGGCAATTTGTCAAAACAATCATGGTAGCCAAACAGTATGTTGTTTACCGGGCGCTCAAGTTCGGCACATCGCGGATTGGGTAGACGGATTATTGGGCGGGGCTGGGGATGACCCAGTGGTCATGGTACATGTGGGCACCAATGACCAAGTAAGAGGAAGGTGGAGGATCCTAAAGAACGATTTCAGGAACTTAGGGAACTGATTGAGGAATAGGACCTTCAAGGTGGTTTTCTCTGAAATACTGCCAGTACCTCGAGCCACACAAGAGAGGCAGAAGGAGATTAGGGAACTTAACAAGTGGCTGAGGAACTGGTGTAGGAAGGAGGGGTTCAGGTTCCTGGAGAACTGGGCTGACTTCTCAGTTGGCTACCGGTCTTTAATAAGGACGGGCTGCACCTTAATGGGGACGGTACAACTCTTTTGGGGAGAAAGATCGCCACCAAGGTGGAGGGGCTTTTAAACTAGGAGACGGGGGGAGGGCTCAGAAGTGGAGTCAGTAAGGAAGGAGCAAAAAACAGAATGTATTATTAGGGTCAGCACGTCAATTGGGGGGTCTGTGCAGGCAAACCTCAGACCAAACAGGAATACAAACAGGAATACAAACAGGAATAAAAATAAGCACAATTCACTACCAACTTCCACAAATCTAAGAGGGGTATATGCAAATGCCAGGAGCCTAGCCAATAAAATGGATGAGTTGGAAATGTTAGTACATGAGGAGGACATTGACCTTGTGGGAATAACAGAAACTTGGTTCGACCGCTCACATGACTGGCTGGCCAATATCCAAGGGTATTCTGTGTACCAGAAGGACAGGGTAGGAAAAAGAGGGGGAGGGGTATGTCTCTATGTCAAGAATAATGTAAGGGTGATAGAGAGGAGTGATATTAAGGAAGGGATGAGTACAGAGCTAGAATCTGTGTGGGTAGAACTCCATAGAGAAGAAGTAAAGGGAAAAGTAATTGTGGGGGTGTGTTATAGGCCACCCAACCAAAGGGAGGAGGTGGAGCTGGAATTTATATCACTGTTGGGTAAAGCGACAAAGCTGGGATCAGTCATCATATTAGGGGACTTCAATTATCCCAGCATTGACTAGAAAGAGGGGACTACACACTCACAGAAGGCCCGTCTCTTCATGGGGACCTTACAGGACAACTACATGTCTCAGTTGGTGGATTCTCCTACTAGAGAAAATGCAGTGCTGGATCTATTGATCACTAATGCCCCAGACCTAATCTCGGAGGTAGGAGTCCAGGACAACCTGGGCTCTAGCGATCACAGGATGATTACATTTAGCGTAAATAACAATATTACAAGGCAAGAGGGGAACATAAGAACCCTAAACTTCAGAAGGGCAAACTTTCCCAAATTGTGATGGAAAGGGTAAACTGGGACCAAACCCTAGGAACACTGACCATGGAGGAAAAATGGGAATGCTTTAGGAACGTATTAAACAAATGCATCTCGCAGTGCATTCCTATGGGAAATAAATTTAGAAGAGACAAAGCAAAACCTGGCTGGCTAAACTGTAATGTTAAAAAACTTATTAGGGGAAAAAAATGGCCTTCAAATAATATAAATCAGAGGGCACATTATCAGCTTTCCAACAATACAAGGAGGCAAATAAGAAAAGTAAATACAAAATCAAAATGGCTAAAATCAACTTTGAGAGACAAATAGCGGAGGATAGTAAAAAGAACCCTAAGAAATTCTTTAAATATATTAACAGCAAAAAAAACAAGGGCAGAGCATGCTGCACACATAATTAACGATGAGGGGGAGGATGGTTACAGAGGACACTGAAAAGGCAACCGTGCTTAATGCTTACTGCTTTTTTCTCCTCAGTCTTTACACAGGAAAAGGAGGGGTATACTGACCATGACTATATGATTAGCAGTAATTCACAGGACTTGCCGCTATGGCTAACAGAGGGTGAATTCAGGGAAAGGCTGGATAAAATTAACACAAACAAATCACCGGGCCAGGGTGGCGTACATCCGAGAGTACTCAAAGAACTTAGTAAAACTATATCTAGACCACTGTTCCTGATCTTTGCTGACAGTATTATGACAGGAAATGTACCAGGGGATTGGAGGAAAGGTAACGTGATATCGATATTCAAAAAAGGGCAGAGGCATGCCCCGGGAAATTATAGGCCGGTCAGTCTGACATCAATAGTATGTAAACTTCTGGAGGGGATGATAAGGGACTATATCATAGTTTGCTAAAGACAACAATATCATCAGCAGTAATCAGCACGGGTTTACAAATGGGCGTTCTTGTCAAACCAAGCTCTTAACATTCTACAAGAGGGGAGCTGTGAGCTAGATAGGGGGAGACCCGTGGATGTGGTGTACCTGGATTTCGCTAAGGCATTTGATACAGTTCCCTACAAGAGCTTAATTTATAAAATAAGGTCTGCAGGCATCGACCACAAGGTTTGCTCTTGGATACGGAACTGGCTAAAAGGGTTTGTCCAAAGGGTGGTAATAAATAGCGCATACTAAGACTGGTCTGGGGTGGTAAGTGGAGTCCCCCAAGGCTTAGTCCTGGGACCAACCTTGTTCAATTTATTCATAAACAGCATTGAGGACGGGATCATTAGTTCAGAATGACCTGAACAAAATAACAGAGTGGGCAACGACATGGCAAATGAGGTTTAATGTGGAGAAGTGTAAGGCTTTGCACTTGGTGACTAAAAACATAAAAGAGCAATACACTTTAGGGGGGGAAACTTTGGGGGAATCAAAAATGGAGAAAGATCTGGGAGCCTTGGTAGAGGATAGACTAAGCAATAGCATGCAATGTCAAGCGGCAGCTGCCAAAGCCGGCAGAATATTAGCATGCATAAAGAAAGGGATGTATTCCAGAGATAAAACAATAATCCTACCACTTTATAAAACTCTGGTCTGACAGCATCTGGAGTATTCTGTCCAGTTCTGGTCGCCAGTCCTCAGGAGGGATGTGTTGGAGCTGGAGAGAGTCCAGAGAAGGGCAACTAAACTAATTAGTGGATTGGAGGACCTTAATTATGAAGAGCGTCTACAATCGCTTGGTTTATTCTCCCTGGAGAAGAGACACCTGAGAGGGGACATGATAGCAATTTATAAATACCTCAATGGTGATCTCAGCATAAAAAAATAAGCTATTAAGTCGCAAGGATTGCATGAGGACTCGAGGACATACTATGCGAATAGAGGAGAAGCGTTTTAACCTCAGGCAACGCAGAGGGTTCTTTACTGTTAGGGCTACAAGATTGTGGAATTCTCTACCACAAGAGGTGGTTTCTGCTGGAAGTATGGCTACTTTCAAAAGACTCTTGGACGTACATCTGAAGGATCAGAACATTAAGGGGTATGAGAGATGATTATGGCCATGCACGCCAACACAGGTTGAACTGGATGGACTATTGTCTTTATTCAACCTCAACTACTTTGTAACTATGTAACAAGGTAAAAAAAAAAAAAACTGGTATAAACTTCTTACAGTGCTTCTGATGTTGTTCTAGTCAAGCAAAGCTCTGTATGCTCCAATGGTAGCATTGGAGCTTGATGAGTCCCTCCCACCCCTATATATGCCTATGTGCTCAACAATATGATGGGCACCTAGGTGCTTGCACTTTAAAACAGCAGCATATTATGTAAAATCACAGTGACTTGTAAAATAAACCTAAAACCATTGTACCATTGTATACCGTGACATATACTTAGCACAGCATTTTTTTTTCTTTTTTCTAAACACCACATCAATGTATTTTCTTGTATTTCTTTAAAGCATTTCTATACCACTCTTCAGTTTTGTATCAATACAATAAATTGACTAAAAAAATAAAAAATTGGAAGGGTTGAAAAATGTATTTAAGCAGTGGAATTGTTTTTATTGCAGGATCACTGCTTTTGTAAAGATATCAGCAGCACATGAATAGTCAATCTGTTTTTTTATTTATTTTATTAGGTCCCTGCAGGCTGTGTTTTTCTTCTGTGATAGATACTGAAATTAATAATCATTTTATATAACCTGAAAGCCTGAACTGCTAAAAGGTCAGAGTTTTTGTACAAATGTGTTGTATTATTTTATTATTGTGTTTATTTTTTCCTTATATGTTCTATGTATTTGCCCTTTCCTGGTGAGGGTCATAAAGTAGTACAGATCAACAAGTGACTGAGGAAGGATTATTGCTCAGGCAATTCTTTTATATGCATGTTCAGTAATAAAATATATTTATAAAGTTCTCTAGGGGACTCTAACTGGCTAATTGATGTTGTTATTGATTCTTCCATTTCCTTCTATATCTTTTATTTTAATGCTACATGTCAGTTTACTGAGTTTACTTTTGAAACTTCAGTAGTTTCTGTCCCTGTAGAAAGTGTCTGACAAATTCTAAAACAGTTAGAACAATTTGTTGGGCTTGTGTCAAAGTTAGAAGCAAGCAAACGGCACCTACAAGAATAAATCCTTTTAAGCACAGTCAGTCACAAAATGCAGTTATTACACAAGTTTATCAAGTTTTTGTGATATCCTTTTTTGTGTTTTATCAGTAGTTGATACTTGTCAATAGAGATTTACATAGGGGTGAAACTAATCAGCGCAAATTAATGTGATTCCCCTCAATCAAAAAAGAGGGTACAGCACCAATAAAAAAACAAATTGTGCAAAATGTGTATATATGGTATATATGGTATCAAAAGTGCAAATGAGCCAATAAGTATTAAATAATTGAATATAAGTGTACTAAACCTGATGTTCCTTTTTGCAATAAAAGGTGCAAGTGCAATATTGCAAAAATATAATAAAAAGTGCAAGTGCAATGAGTTCAGTAAATAAATAACTGCATACACATCAATGGATATCTAAAAAGAAAAACATGTGCAAAAATATCTACAATCAAAATTCATAAATAGATAAATAAATGAATTAATCTCCAATAAAAGTCAATCGCTAATAAATAAACAGTTCATCAAAAAGTCCCAAGTGAGAAAAGTGAATAGTGCCTGGATCCAATAAGAAATATTCTCAGTGTTCACCTGTGAATGAATCACACCATCTGCGCACCACCGTTTCCACCAAATCTGACTCACCAGATATCAAGCTGATCAGATTAATGACCAGCAATCGCGTTTATCAATTAATATCCAGCATGATGGTTGTGCTTCCAATCCTCCATTGTCTTGTAAATCTCCAATTAGAGGATGAAAGTAGTAGATGGGGAGGAAGTAAAAGAGTAGCCCAAATAGTGTAATTCCATAAAAAAATGTTTTACTTTTCTTTATTAAAAAGTGTAGAGTTACACTCACATGTTAATGTGTCAACCTGACACAAGGATTCTCTGCTTAAAAAGGTTTCTACGCTCCGGCTGACTCGAACCAAGCCGCGGGCGTGGAGTATGTCTGTGTGACGTTTCTTCGGTGTCCTAGCCCTGCCCTACTAGTTTCGTCATTCAACGTCTTCCTGGAGCAGTAGGACGCCGAAGTACACCGCACCATCTTAAATAGGGGAAAGCAGCAGCACTCCCGTGTTATACACTATACATTCAAAAGCAAAGCCAATTTCCTAACAAAACTATATATTTCATACTTACATCCATCTTCTGCTACTAATAGATACATATAGAAATACAGTAATCAATCTCTGAAATATCTATGCAACACATTGGATAATAGTGCATTACTGCCCGCAACCTCACAAATCAACAAACACAAATCCAATGTGTGTCTCTACTCAAAGAGTCAAATGTCTTGGTCCCATTAAATGTAATCTATTGACTTTGAACTACATCCTAACCTATAAAGAATAATCGAGATTATAATGCATTTTGGAGTCAAAATCCAAAGATTAAATCTTTGAAGATAAACCCCTAGTGGAATGATAATATATTGCATCTTGAAATGCATTTTCAAATAAACTTACAGAACTTAGATTGCTGGTGAACACATTCTAGCCCTATTAAAAAATAAAACTAAAATTGTTAAAAATCTTAAAATCTAATGTTCCTACTGTGGGTAAAGTAAAAAAATAAAATAAAATAAAAAAAAAAACAAATAGCTGTCATCATAGAAGTTGGATCTATAATACACCTGGTAGCCAATTTACAAGGATTAGGTGCAACTGCTTATTTTAGAAAGATTACCATACCCAAACTGATTTGCTGACTGACAGATTTCTCGAGAAGGGTTATGAATATGAGTTTCTGGAAAGTGAAAGAAACCGGATCCTTTTGAAAAATAGACAAGAGCTATTTAAGAGAAAAGAGGACAAGAAGAATATTGGTTGCAATTGCATTACGGACTACAATCAGCAATCAAAAAGAGTAGAGGGAGTGATCAAGAAATATTGACCCATCCTTTTACAAGATGACACATTGAGGAATATTATTCCCAGACAACCCAGGTTTGTCTACAGAAAAAATAGAACAATACGCAGTAAGATAGTCCATACTGCGTTAGATCCTCCTCGAACAATTCAAATGTTCCCAGATCTGAAAGGCTTTTTTAAATGCAATCAATGTAAATCCTGCCATCTACGAATAAGGACAAAAAGAAAATTAAAAAAATTCACAATGAACAATACTAGAAAGGAATATGAAATAAACTCTTTAATCACATGTGAGTCCACACATATGGTTTATGTTTTAGAATGTCCTTGTCACTTACAGTATGTAGGTAGGACGACAAGAAAAAAAAGTCTGGATAGGTGAACATTGCAGCAATATCAAGAAGGGTTTTGAGAAGCACAGCGTTTCCAGACACTTTAAATTCAAACACAATAAAGATCCGAGTTTACTTTCCTTTTATATCGACATGTTAAAAGAAAATTGGAGAGGGATAGATAAAATGAAGGAAGTGTCACAGAAAGTAACCCAATGGGTGTATAAGATGGACACTTTGCATCCACATGGTTTGAACATAGATATAGACCTAAATTGCTTCCTTACCAATTTTTAAGATTAAGAGTAAGGCCTTAAATAGAAGTCCACATGAATGGTATCCTTTTTATACAATTTTTTTTTTTTTTTTAAATTTTACCCACAGAAGGAACATTAGATTTTAAAATTTTTAACAATTTTAGTATGATTTTTAATATGGCTATAATGTGTTCACCAGCAATCTAAGTTCTGTAAGTTTATTTGAAAATGCATTTCAAGATGCAATATATTATCATTCCACTAGGGGTTTATCTTCAAAGATTTAATCTTTGGATTTTTATTCCAAAACGCATTATAATCGTGTTTATTCTTTATAGGTTGAGATGAAGTTCAAAGTCAATAGATTACATTTAATGTGATCAAGACATTTGACTCTTTGAGTAGAGACACACATTAGATTTGTGTTTATTGATTTGTGAGGCTGCGGGCAGTAACGCACTATTATCAAATGTGTTGCATAGATATTTCAGAGATTGAAAAGGGTTTAAATACCAGCGCTATGGAGTTTTCAGTACTTTTTGGACTAAAAAATGGTGGTGTAAGCTGCCCCCAACCTACCACTGAGGTAGTAGAATGGTAAAAAGTGCAAGTGATGTTAGGACCGGCGCTACCACATAAATATTGTGTCTGTGCAATTCCATACACTGTATAATTCATATAAAACATATAAAAGTGCATATAGTGCTTAAACCAAAGTGCCGCGTGCTGTAAACCTTTTATATATTCGCATGGGCTGTGCTCAGTGTACCATATAAACACATGTATACATATAAAGTGCTGAGTGCTATTGATAACCACGTGTGTGATTGCGTGCTAAACAAAGTTTGGCGCCAGTGGGTGTACCACCAATTGCACCGTTGCTTACCGCACTCTTAGGATGGTGGCTCAGCACTCCCTGGTCACTAGAACAGAAAACAAGCCTCCATTGCGTAGTATATCCTTGTTAGGGTAAAACAACGTAGCATCCACTCACATTTAGGGAGTTCACTATCAGCTTGAGGTGTTCGCCGGGTCGCTTCCGCGTTCCACCAGCTCAAACCACCGTACGCGGAAGCGACCCGGCGAACACCTCAAGCTGATAGTGAACTCCCTAAATGTGAGTGGATGCTACGATGTTTTACCCTAACAAGGATATACTACGCAATGGAGGCTTGTTTTCTGTTCTAGTGACCAGGGAGTGCTGAGCCACCATCCTAAGAGTGCGGTAAGCAACGGTGCAATTGGTGGTACACCCACTGGCGCCAAACTTTGTTTAGCACGCAATCACACACGTGGTTATCAATAGCACTCAGCACTTTATATGTATACATGTGTTTATATGGTACACTGAGCACAGCCCATGCGAATATATAAAAGGTTTACAGCACGCGGCACTTTGGTTTAAGCACTATATGCACTTTTATATGTTTTATATGAATTATACAGTGTATGGAATTGCACAGACACAATATTTATGTGGTAGCGCCGGTCCTAACATCACTTGCACTTTTTACCATATTTCAGAGATTGATTACTGTTTTTCTATACGTATATATTAGTAGCCGAAGACTGATGTAAGATAAGGAAATGTATAGTTTTGTTAGGAAATTATCTTTGCTTTTGAATATACAGTGTATAACATGGGAGTGGTGCTGTTTTCCCCTATTTAAGATGGCGCGGTGTGCTTCGGCGTCCTACCGCTTGGGGAAGACGTCAAATGACGAAACTAGTAGGGGGAGGCTAGGACGCCGAAGAAACACCACACAGACATACTCCATGCTCACGGCTTGGATCGAGTCAGTCAGAACGTAGGAACTTTTTTAAGCAGAGAATTAAGGAATTTCACTATTTGGGCTATTCTTTTCCCTCCTCCCCAGCCACTACTTTCATCCTCTGCTTGGAGATTTACAAGATAATGAAGGATTGGAAGCACAATCATCATGCTGTATATTAATTGATAAATGTGATTGCTGGTCAATAATATAATCAGCTTGATATCTGGTGAGTCAGATTTGGTGGAAACGGTTGTGCACAGATGGTGTGATTCATTCACGGGGGAACACTGAGAATATTTCTTATTGGATCCAGGCACTATTTGCACTTTTCCCACTTGGGACTTTTTGATGAACAGTTTATTTATTAGCGATTGACTTTTGATGGAGATTTATTTATTTATTTATGAATTTTGATTGAAGATATGTTTGCACAATTTTTTCTTATTAGATATGGATTGATGTTTATTCAGTTATTTATTTACTGAACTCATTGCACTTGCACTTTTTATAGTATTTTTGCAATTGCACTTGCACCTTTTCTTGCAAAAAGGAAAATCAGGTTTAGTACACTTATATTCAATTATTTAATATTTATTGGCACATTTTCACTTTTTGATACCATATATATCATATATACACATTTGCACAATTAGTTTTTTTATTGGTGCTGTAGCCTCTTTTTTGACTGTGGGGAATCACATTAATTTGCACTGATCAGTTTCACCCCTATATCTACTGTATATGTAGCATATCTGCAGTCGATTAGCAGCAAATGTTTGTCTCCTCGATTAGTCTTGATTAATTTAACCTCTGGTGTCCCAGGCGCTTGATCTCCTTTTTTACTAAATAGAGATTTATAGTGCCTCTTTTTCTTAACCTCTGTTACTAATTAACACCTTTAATTCGTCTATTTATTATGCACTAAAGCAGCTTATCCCAAAAAGTCCTGAAGCGACTTTGCCCAACCCTTAAGGATTACTAACTGCTTAAATACTAAAAAATACTAAAACATTTCTAAAATTACGGGCAATATGCGACAATATGTCAGGTTCTTGTGAGCAACCGGAGGGGACATATGCAGTAAAACAGTTGCCATCTGGTTCTCTCATTTCTACCACCTAACCCACTAACCCGCAGCAAGTCCGTTATAGGGGGACAACCAAAAAAAGGTGGTCCTACCTAGCCCAAAGTTCTGACACCACTCCGATAGTCCCTCTTTTTCTTAACCTCTGTTACTAATTAACACCTTTAATTCATCTATTAAATATTAACCTGATAGCCGACACGTCTCCATTCTCCACACTCAAACCTGCACAGGGAGCAATATATAATGACCTTCTGATCTGACCTAAGATCAGAATTCATATGCTGCTCCATTTCTTTCTGGGAACAGCATATTTTATATTATACAAACAGGATATAGCCAGCATTGCCTACCTATGGCTTACCTCCAATCCAGGCCAAGTTAAACACCTCCACTATGTATAGACATTGTCACGGGCCCTACTTCCCCCCCCTTCTTTTCCTCTCTTCTGCACCCCCAGTACTTTGCTATCTTCCCCAGCATGGGATTCTTCTCTCCCCCCTGGCTACTCACTCCATTGCCTGCCCCCCCCTTGTGCTGTCCTCCTCCCCTCCCCAGCCAGGTGCCTGGAAGTCTGCTTCTCCGCCTTCATGCTCACTGTGGACAATGAACACATTCCTTGTGTGGGCTCCAGTAGAGGGGGGTGGGGCTGGTTGCTGGGGCAACTGGACGCCAGGCTGGGAGTGGCATGGCCACCTGCTGGGACACAAGTCCTAAGATATTTTAGCTGAGTGAGAGTCTCTCCTGTGGGTAGTTCATCTTTGCTGTTTGGAAGACTGTGTGTCCCTGAGCTGCGGCCAGAGAACACAGAATCCCCTATTGGTTCCTGTGGGCCTCTTCAATCCTACAGCCAACCTGGAGTTTTGATTTACCCTGTCCTTTCCTACAATCTGGAGTGTGGATTAACCCTGGACCTGCCTGCTGGTGAGTGGAGTAACCCTGGGCCTACCAGAACTCTGCCTGGACTTTGTCACTTCATTGTTTGCCCTGATCCATGTGTGGCCCAATCCCTTGATGGCCAGGACTTTGCCCGTTCTACCGGGAGCCCCCTGTTATGGACTACCCCTGCTATCTGGAACTCTGTCCTACCCACGTTGGGTCTGGCCCTGGCCACCCGTGTTTGGCCCTTTCTTTGTGAACCTACCCGCTACCGTTCAATAAAAGGCTTTGTTGGCACTCCTGCTCTCCATGTGCGTTCTGTCCCACCTACACTTCCGTCACAGACATATTATTCATAATATATCTCGCCTGACAATGTACAGACAGTTCTTTAACAGTAAACAGGTTATTATTATTACATAACTTTGTTCCAGACTCTAGCCTTTGTGGTTAGCACAAAGATGAGTCACTTCCACTTTTCCTATAGAAAACTTTATTCCCTAAATTTCTGACTCTACAAGCAATAATATATTTAAAGGGGTACTCTAACCTTAGGTTTCAATCATAGCACAAAGCAGTGTAAATATTAGGGGGCCTTTTCCAGGATCCCCAGAGAGATGGATTGCAGTAGAAACATATTCAAACATGCATGATGCATTAAAATGTCTGCTTTTTTATTTTATATACTGTAATCTTTATTTCTGTATAAAATTCTGCATAGTAAAATAGTACACAAAAAAAAAAAAAAAAAAGAGAGATGCATAGTGAAAGAAAAGTGCATAAGAACATGTGAAAGGGGTGCAAACAATATAATGTGGTGCAGTCATAGATCACAGCAAAACAGATGCACAACTAAATACCTTCAAGTGGTACAAATATATTTTGTAAATGCACCTATATGTTACATACTTCCAGAGGCCAAACCAGGTGATGAATCCAGGCAGAAGACATGTCATTGAGACCAGTCTAGGGAGGATCAAACACCTACCTCCACTATCACTTTGGTCATCTGGCCAGCCAGGTGGGCATATTTGCAAATGCATAGATTAAATAAAAAAAAAAGGAAAAACAAAAGGACTAAACCAAAACAAACAGAACAATACATTTGCATGTGCAGGAGCAGGGTATAATAAATAGATTGGAGATCTAAATCTGGTTGTGAGGGTCAATGCCATATGTACAGTATCTCACATAAGTGAGTACAACCCCCCCCCACACACACACACACACACAATTTTATAAATGTAGCAAGATTCCCAGCCATTTTGCTGGATATAGGCCTGCCTGGGTTACCGCTAGCAACAACAGCACATTTAAGCATGTTCTCCAATTGTGAGCACTGAGACAATGACCAGTCCAGTATCTTTGAGTTTTTGTATTTATTGAGAACTTGGATGGGAGAAGGGAATGAGTGGGATACTCCTTTGGCTCAACTATGCACAAATTGCTAGGGACAACTGAAAAATGCCGATTGGCGCTGACTTGACGCTGGCTAGATGCCAGTCAATGCCGGTTGACGCTGGTTAACGCTGGCTTGCTGCCTGTTAACTCCAAACTGACTTTGGACTGCTTTCTTGCATAAAGAAGTCCTCTTTGAACTCTCTAATACACTTCTTGCTGAGGTAGCTACTGGTACTACTGCTGCACTGCTGAACACTTCAGGGGCCACACAGGCGCCCCCTTTCACTCACTTATCTTCAGGGCTTAGACACTGGCACCCCCTTTCAAAGCCTTCTCTACTGGTTAGCTGGCTCCCGGATCCCTCTGGCCTTCTGGAGTGGTCCCCTCTCCTAGGTAGACCCCTGGGCAGTTTTGAGTACTCACAATACTGTTTTTCGGGGAAACTTCTGCCCAGCAGCTTCATTCGGTCCACAGCACACTGGATCCCTCTTTGCAGCTCAGCTTAACCTTTGTCCTCTAGGCCAACTTCCCAAGACCCCTCACTCGCTAACAGGAGGAGAGACAGCCGTCACCCTCCTCCTGGGACTCCTCCTGGGACTCTGCTTCCCGCCAAATACGCTCTGTCATGTGCTCCCCTCAGACTTATACCCCATCCCAGGGTGCCTTGCGGCAGGTTCCGACCACTGAGACTAATATAAGCCCTGGCATGCTGTTGGTCAGGTTTCCTCCACTGTCCAACAAGAGCCCTCATTGGATACAGTGGGGAGACTCCCCAAACTCAACAGACACACCTGGAAACACATGACAGCCTAACTGAATGATCAGGCCCCCCTGATAAGCAGACAGGGCCACAATATGCTCTTTCCTAGCACCTACCTAGGAGGGTGCTACATACATATTTTATTATATCTTTTCATGTAACAACACTGAAGAAATGGCACTTTACTACAATGTAAAGTAGTGAGTGTATAGCTTGTATAACAGTGTAAATTTGCTGCCCCCCCCCCAAAAAAAATAACTCAACACTCAGTCAATATTGTCTAAACCGCTGGCAAAAAAGTGAGTACATCCCTAAGTGAAAATGTCTAAATTGGGCCCAGTTAGCCATTTTCCCTCCCCGGTGTCATGTGACTTGTTAGTGTTACAAGGTCTCAGGTGCGAATGGGGAGCAGGTGTGTTAAATTTGGTGTTATCGCTCTCACTCTCTCATACTGGTCACTGGAAATTCAACATGGCACCTCATCATGGCAAAGAACTCTGAGGATCTGGAAAAAGAATTGTTGCTCTACATAAAGATCACCTAGGCTATAAGAAGATTGCCAAGACCCTGAAACTGAGCTGCAGCATGGTGGCCAAGACCATACAGCGGTTTAATAGGACAGGTTCCACTCAGAACAGGCCTCGCCATGGTCAACCAAAGAAGTTGAGTGCATCTGCTCAGCGTCATATCTAGAGGTTGTTTTTTGGAAACAGACGTATGAATGCTGCCAACATTGCTGCAGAGGTTGAAGGGGTGGGGGGTCAGCCTGTCAGTGCTCAGAACATACCCTGCACACCGCATCAAATTGGTCTGCATGGCTGTCATCCCAGAAGGAAGCCTCTTATAAAGATGATGCACAAGAAAGCCCGCAAACAGTTTGCTGAACACAAGAAGACTAAAAACATATGAATTACTGGAACCATGTCCTGTGATCTGATGAGACCAAAGTAAATGTATTTGGTTCAGATGGTGTCAAGCATGTGTGGTGGCAGTCAGGTAAGGAGTACAAACACAAGTGTGTCTTGCCTACAGTCAAGCATGGTGGTGGGAGTGTCATGGTCTGGGGCTGCATGAGTGCTGCTGGCACTGGGGAGCTAAAGTTCATTGAGGGAACCATAAATGTCAACATGTACTGTGACATACTGAAGCAGAGCATGATCCCCTTCCTTCAGAGACTGTGCAACAAGGCAGTATTCCAACATGATAATGACCCCAAACACACCTCCAAGACGACCACTGCCTTGCTAAAGAAGCTGATGGTAAAGGTGATGGACTGGTCAAGCATGTCTCCAGACCTAAACCCTATTGAGCATTTGTGGGGCATCTGTGGGGCATCTGTGGGGCATCTGTGGGGCATCCTTAAACAAAAGGAGAAGGAGTGCATGGTCTCTAATATCCACCAGCTCCGTGATGTTAAGAGAAATGAAAAGTTGGGACTTTAAATGGAGCACAGAAAAATGTGCCCCTATCCCTAATTACTTGAATATAATTTGTTTAAAACTACCTGGAGATTGACTGGAGTAATGGCACTGTTGGAAGTGTAAAAGGGCAAAAATGTATAATTCAAATGCAAGACAATTTTATGATACAGTCAGGGCTCAAAATTTAATGTCCTAAGCTACTAGCCAGGCCGTAAGGGTTACTCGCCACCAGTTGCCCCACCCAACTCCTAACATGCCCCGGCCCTAATTCCGCCCCTAAACACGCCCTCATATATTATCTCATAAAATTAAATGTTTTTGCATTATTGCAGAAGTTACAAAAATAAATATTAATAACAACGTTTTCAGTGCCCATCAGTGGAGCCTCATCAGTGCCCATCAAGGGTCTGGAGGGTGGGGGGCTGGAGAGCACTAAGGGGCTGGAGGGGGAGGCTGAAGAGCACTGGGGGGTTGGAGAGGGGGCTGAAGAGCACTGGGAGGGCTGAAGAGCACTGGGAGGGGGCTGAAGAGCACTGTGAGGGGGCTGAAGAGCACTGGGAGGGGGCTGAAGAGCACCGGGAGGGGGCTGAAGAGCACTGGGAGGGCTGGAAAGCACTAAGGGGCTGGAGGGGGAGGCTGAAGATCACTGGGGGCTAGAGAGGGGGGCTGAAGAGCACTAAGGGGCTGGAGGGTGAGGCTGAAAAGCACTGGGGGGCTGGAGAGGGGGGGGCGAAGAGCATTGGGGGGGTGGAGATGGGGGGGCTGAAGAGGACTGGGGGGCTGGAGGGGGGCTAAAGAGCACTGGGAGGGCTGGAGAGGGGGGGGGCTGAAGAGCACTAAGGGGCTGGAGGGGGAGGCTGCATATAGAGGAATTGATCTTTCCATATTCCTCCTGCAACCGCTGAATGCCTGCAGAAGGGAGAGGAGGAGAATCAGGCATCCAGCATGGAAAGATCAATTCCTCTACATGCAGCCGCCCCACCGTTCCTCCTATCCAGTCACACAGGGAGGCTGCTCAATCCTCGTGCACTCACCTTCTTCCAGCCCCCGGGAGCAGCTGATGACCGAGAGGAGATGATTGAAGTGAGTACCGGCTTGACACCCCCCTGCACCCCCCATTGGTATGCCACTGCTGGCAGGATGACAGAGCGCGGATCATCCCACTGTAACAGCTTTAATTGTAATTGCTGGGCGCTCGCCGACACACACAGTCCCGCCTCCTAGCCCGGCACCTTTGATAGACTTCACACGTCCTGGTTGGCCAGGTGTTCTGTCTATCAAAGAAGCCGGGCTAGGAGGCGGGACTGTGTGTGTCGGCGAGCGCCCGGCAATTACAATTAAAACTGTTACAGTGGGATGATCCGCGCTCCGCGCTCTGTCATTATCGGTCAGCTTTCCTCTTCCTCTCTCTTCCCCGGAGCAGCCCCATACTCGCCCTACATAATTTTCCACTCACAAAATGTGAGCAGGCGAGTGGAAAATTTGAGGGCTGGTACAGTTCATAGAGGCACCAACTAAGAATGATACTCTGTTGGATCTGGTAATCTTAAACCATGCAGAGCTTATTACTAATGTTCATATAAAATAACAGCTGGGCAGAAGGGATGGGCTGTGTATTTGAGTCGAACGTAAGCAGTTTGTGTGTTTGCTGAACACATGAACAAATGGGGCGCTCAGCGGGAAGTTTGCCCGCTGATGAGCGCCCCATAATGCATTGCACTCTTGCAGTGCATTAATTGCTGATGATTGGCCAAAGCATGTACCTGACCTGTATGCTTTGGCCAATCACAGCACAATGTACTGTCAGAGCCATGATTGGCCAAAGGCAGGGTGTCTTTGGCCAATCATGGATCAGGGGCTCAAGTCCATGCCCTACACTTCTAGAGCTTTTAAAAATTTAAATATAAAGGAACACTATCATCATTTAATTTTTACAAAGAATATAACAGAGAATGTAAAAAGGAAATCAAGGACGCAAAAATTCAAAATGAACGACAGATTGCAAAAGATAGTAGAACAAACCAAAAAAAATTCTTCAAATATATTAATAGTAAACAGGTCAGGTCTGAGCATGAAGGCCCTTTACAAAGAGAAGGCAAATTTTTTTGGGAAGAAAACCTTCTTCAGCTCTTTGTATACAAAGAAGCATGGGGGAGCTCATGTCCATAATGGACACAACCTCAAATGATCCACAATGGCTCAAAAGGGATATAGTCCATAAATATTTTGAATAAATGTTGACGTAGCACCTGGGCCAGATGGCATATACCCACAGATCCTAAAAGAGTTGAGCTCTGTCATTTCAAAAAGCTTGTTTCTAATTTTTAGCGACTCTTTAATGACTGGAAATGTACCACTAGATTAGCGTAAGACCAACGTGGTGCCTATATTTTAAAAGGGATCAAAGTCAAAGGGACCAAGTAACTATAGACCTGTTAGTTTAACTTTTATAGTTGGGAAGATACTGGAGAGTTTAATACAAGACTACAAAGATGAATTATTGCTGGAAAAAAGTATTTTAAGCAACAGACAGCCAGGATTAGTGAAAGACAGAAATTGTCAGATAAACCTGATATCTTTTTATGAGGAGGTAAACAAAACCTTGGACAAAGGGGTGGCTGTGGACATGAAATACTTGGATTTTACAAAAGCTTTTGACACAGTTCCCCACACATGGCTAATGTGTAAGGTTAGGTCTACAGGTCTGGAAAACAAGTTTGTAAATGGATAGAAAACTGGCTAAAAGACTGTATTCAGAGTAGTGGTTAATGATTCATGCTCTGAATGTTCTAAGGAAATCAGTGGTGTACCCCAAGGTTTAGTGTTGGGACCCTTACTTTTTAATATGTTTGAACAAGGGATAGGGTCTAGGATTAAAAGTACCATTTAGGTGTTTGCAGATGACACCAAGCTATGAAGTGGAATAACGTGCTTACAGGATGTCTCCAACTTACAAGCCAACCTCAATGCACTGTTTAATTGGGCAACGATGTGGCAAATGAGGTTTAATGTGGATAAATGTAAAGTTATGCACTTGGGGGCTAAGAATATAAATTAATCATACATATTAGGGGGAGTACAACTGGGGAATCAATGGTGGAGAAGGATCTGAGTGATTTAGTAAAGGTAGAAGCATGGAGCAGCTTACCTATAAGGGAAGAATAGAGGAACTGGACTTATTCTCTCTTGAGAAGAGGAGATTAACGGGGATATGATCAACATGTATAAATACATAAGGGGTCCATATAGTGAACTTGGTGTTGAGTTATTCACTTTAAGGTCATCGCAGAGGAAAAGGGGGCACTCTTTACATCTGGAGGGAAAAAAAAATGTAATCTTCAAATACAGAAAGGTTTCTTCACAGTAAGAGCTGTGGACTAGACTCCCCCAAGAGCTGGTTCTGGCTAGCTCAGTATTTTGCTTTAAAAAGGCCTGGATTCTTTCCTAAATGTACAAAATATAACTGGATACTAGCACATGTAGGTAAAGTTGATCCGGGAAATATCTGAATGCCTCTGTGGGGATCAGTAGGGAATTTTTTTCCCCTGCTGGAGCAAATTGGATGATGCTGTGCTGGGGTTTTTTGCATTCCTCTGGATCAACTGTGGTTATAGGATTGTGTACATGGGATTGTATTTTTCCCCCTTTTATTTGCTGAACTAGATGGACTTGTGCCTTTTTTCAACCTGACTAACTATGTAATATTTCAGATTTACTGTAGGTAATCTTAAAATTGGAGAGTTCATTAAAATTTTTAAATTCTGCCATGATATTCGGTATTGATGTCAAGTGATCGGTAACATGAAACAGAACATCATCCGCATATGCATAGAGTTTGTGTTTTGTGGTACCCACCCAAACTCCCTTGATGTCTTTAAATGTATTTTGCTTAACAAAGGTTCTAGAGTCAGGACAAATATAGGAGGGGACAAGGGGCACCCCTGTCACGTACCATTCCCAATGGGGAAAGGGCATGAGAGGGCACCATTGCCCTTGACTCGTGCCTCCTCTGAATCATAGAGTGCTTTGATCCATTTATAGGATCACTTATAGGGGCCCCAACCCTAAGCTATTAAGGACCATCCACAGGTACATTCAGCACATCCTGTCAAACACCCTGATGAGAGAGAGAAAGAGACAGGGCGACTGGGCCACCAGTGCATGTACCCAATGTATAATCTGAATAGCCCTATTTGAGTTATTCCTGACTTCCTTACCCTGAACAAATCCTGTTTGATCTGGATGTATGACGGCGGGAATGACATGTTTTAAACGATCTGCCAATACTTTAGCTATGTAACGCTCCTGCGTTTCTTATATGGTGTGGATTTTCAGCTGCAGAAATAGTTTCCACGTCAGTAGTCATGTAAGAGATATGCTGAGATACCATTCCCAACCTCAATGACTCATCATGTGTGGAAGGTCTTATTTCAGCCAGTAAATACACACAATTAGCAAGCTGGTTCCTAGAATGACTTTATGTATGTGGTAACACAATGATGAAGTTTGAGGGATAGGTTGAGTGGAGGTGATAGGTGATAGACACTTGAAGGTGAGACAGTAGCAGATGGATGCAGGAAGGTTTAGCAATGTTGTATGATAGCAGATAGAATAGCAGGTGGACATACAAAAGAGATCAACCCAGTGCAGAAAAGTAGCAGTAGTCTCAAGAGCTAGCAATCTAGTTTATGCAGATGTAATAAACAGTCTTTACTATGCAGAGCTAGATAGTGTAAGCTTAGTATAAGTTTATAGAGAATTCCCCTGCGGGGTACTTAGCACTATTAGCGATACAGCCGAAGGGTGGTTCAGGAGAGGTGGATGATCCAGTAGCGGGATAAAGGGATCAGCGCAGCGAGGTTCCGTCAGCGAAGTAAGCTTGCAAGCATGGAAGCTTCAAGCAAGGTTAGCATCCAAGTAAGGGTGTTTGAACGAACACATGTGAGTGAGAACCGACGCCTTAAATAGCCATCTAGTCCGGCGCTGAGTGATGACAGCTCCAGTCTTAAAGGTGTATGCGCACCTTTCCAAAAGTAAATGGTAGGGCGCATACACTTGTGGAAAGTGTAATTTAGGGTACCAAAGGTACCGGAACATTACAATACCCCCCCTTTAAGGCCTGCTCCTGAAGGCCTCTGGAGCTGGTTTGTCTGGGTATCTCGCATGAAAATTGCGGATTAATCTAGGGGCATGTATGTCAGAGGTGTTTGGCCAGGTGTCGTCTTGGGGCCCATAGTTCTTCCATCTAACCAAGTACTGAAGTCTTCTTCTGTAGATACGAGAATCCAGAATCTCTTTTATCTCGTATTCTTCTCCACCTTCAACTTGTACAGGAGGGGGAGGTGGAATATTAGGCCTTATTCCTTGGTCCGGAACATGGGGTTTTAGTAGCGACACATGGAAAATGGGATGGATTTTTAGGTCCATTGGCAATGTAAGCTGCACTGCAGCTTTTCCAATAAGTTTCTTGATTGGGAAAGGTCCCAAGAACAGAGGTCCAAGCTTTTTGCTAGGGAACTTCAGTCTCAAGTTTTTTGTTGAGAGCCAAACGAGGTCCCCGATAGTATACTGTGGAGAAGGTCTTCTACGAAGATCATAGTACTTCTTTTGTTGACTGTGAGCGTGTGCAATGGTAGTATTTAGTAAACCCAGAGAATCCTTTATTTGGGTAAGATAGTCTGAGGCTACTGGGTTATTTGAAGGAAGGATGCGTGGAGGGAGAATAGAGGGATGGAACCCATAGTTCAAGTAGAACGGACTCTGCTTGGTTGTACTGTGAGTAGCGTTGTTGTAGGCAAATTCTGCCAGGGGGAGAAGATCCAACCAATCATCCTGTTGGTAAGAAGTGTAACAACGTAAATACTGCTCGATGCATTGGTTGACTCTTTCAGTCTGTCCGTTGGTCTGCGGATGGTAAGGAGAAGTGAGCTTCCGCTCAATCCGTAGTATGTGACATAGTTCTTGCCAGAATTTAGAAATAAATTGGGATCCACGGTCAGACAGAAGAGTTTTTGGGATGCCATGTAATCTGAAGACATGTTTCATCAGGAGTTCTGCCGTTTGTTTGGACGAAGGTAGTCTGCGAATAGCAATGAAATGTGCCATCTTTGTCAGATGGTCCACTGACACCAAGATGGTATTAAATCCTTTGGAAGGAGGCAATTGTACGATGAAGTCCAATGACAAAACCTCCCATGGAGTTTGGGGTATTGGTAGACTGCATAGTAGACCGGATGGTCTCGTAGTGTCAATTTTGGACCTGGCACAGACATTGCATGAAGAGACTAATTTTTGTATAGATGTTTTCATGTCAGGCCACCAGAATTGTCGAGAAATCAAATTGAAAGTCTTTGTCATACCCATATGTCCTGCCATAGGCACATCATGCGATAATTCCAAGATCTTGGTGCGTAGGGTAGGTGGTATGTAAAGTTTGTCGTTGTAGTAGAGGAAGCCTTCTGCATCAGTATTCAGTTGTGGTGGGGGTGAATCCAAACTTATACCATGCAGAACCTCTTCCTTTAAGGAACGGACAACTCCAATAATGCGTTTGTGAGGTATTATAGGAACGGAAGGGATTTCAAAGTAGTTTTCTTCAGTTAGTCGTGATAGTGCATCCGCCTTTTTGTTCTTATCTGCAGGTGTGTAGGTCACTAGGAAGTTAAACGTTAGAAAGAATAGTGACCATCGTACCTGTCGATGCGAGAGAGTTTTGCTAGTCTGAAGATATTGGAGGTTTTTATGGTCCGTGTATATAATTATTGGTAGTTGGGTGCCTTCGAGTAAATGTCGTCAATTCTCCAGAGCCAATTTTATAGCAAGCAGTTCCTTTTCACCCACGGGGTAATTTATCTCGGGACTGCTCAGGGATTTAGAAAAAAAAGCGACTGGATGAAGTGGTGAAGTGTGGGTAGGTCGTTGGGAGAGTATTGCTCCTACTGCCATGTTTGACGCATCTACCTCCAGAATGTATTGGAGGGATGGGTCTGGATGGCGTAATATGGGAGCGGAAGTAAACCTTGTCTTTAACAAGTGGAAAGCCTTATTTGCTTCTTCTGACCATTTAAATGGTATTTTTATGCTAGTGAGCTGTGTGAGGGGTCTCACAATAGCAGAAAAGTTTTTTATGAACTTCCTGTAGAAATTTGAAAATCCCAGGAATCGCTGTAGCGCCTTGCGTGTAGTTGGTGTAGGCCAATCCTGAATGCAGGATATTTTACTCATATCCATCTCGATTCCTGTTTTGGATATGATGTAGCCTAGAAAGAGTACCTCATCTTTATGGAACAAGCATTTCTTCAGCTTCACATAAAGATTATGTGCAAGCAATCTCGATAATACAAGTCTTACATGTCTTATGTGTTCAGACAGGGTCCGTGAATATATAAGTATATCGTCCAGATATACCACAACACAGACATCTAGTAAGTCTTTAAAAATATCGTTTATAAATCGTTGGAAAACTGCAGGGGCATTGCATAGGCCGAATGGCATCACAAGATATTCGAACAATCCGTATCTAGTTCTGAATGCAGTCTTCCACTCGTGTCCATCACGGATTCGAATGAGATTGTATGCTCCTTTCAGGTCTAATTTTGAAAAATAGGTAGCTCCACGCACCTGCTCAATGAGCTCAGGGATAAGCGGTAGAGGATAGCGATCTTTTATTGTGATAGAATTCAATTTCCTGTAGTCGATGATAGGTCTGAGACTTGAATCTTTATTGCGAACAAAAAAGAGTCCTGCTGCTGTGGAAGAAGTGGAAGGTCTAATAAAACCTTTTTCCAAGTTCTCATCCAAATAGGTTTTGAGATGGGCAAGTTCATCCTGTGAAAGAGGATAAACATGACCGAACGGCAATTTGCTATTTGGGAGTAGATCAATGCTACAATCATAGTCTCGATGAAGAGGTAATGCTTGAGCATTTTTCTCAAGAAAAACCTCAGAAAGATCCTGATAACATAGTGGTGCAATCTCATCTGTCACCACAGACAGAATCTTCCCGGAAAACGGGAGGTTACACGTTTCCTCGCAATAACAAGAAGGGAAGGTCAAGGACCGTTTCTTCCAATCTATGGTTGGTTGGTGTGTGTGCAACCAGGGAAGTCCCAACACAATGGGAAAGTGGGGTGATGGTATTAAATCGAAGGTAGAAGTCTCTCTATGAGACTCGTTAATAGTGACTAGAAGTGCTTGTGTCTGATCGGTGATCGGACCAGAGGATAACGGAACACCGGTAATAAGACTTACTGAGACAGGTTTGAGTTTAGAAATAATAGGAATTTTATTTAAAGCAGCAAAACATATATCCATATAATTTCCACAAGATCCTGTGTCAATCATGGCCTTAGTAGTAATCCTGTTCTGGTCCCACTGTAATGTCAAAAAAACAGAAATGTAGGGGTTAGTGAATGAAGTTGTCAATCCTCCTAGGGAGACATGTGAACACTCACCCTTCTTTTTGTTGACTAGGGGACAGACGTTTATCTTGTGATCCGGGGATGCACAGTACAAGCAGAGATTTTCATTTCGTCTTTTGGCTTTTTCCATAGTTGATAGCGGTGGGCGTATGGTTCCTATCTCCATAGGAACGGGGTCAACGGCCAGACTCCGAGAGGAAACGGATAATGGCATTCCCATCTTTTCAGCCTTTCTTTCTCGTAGTCTTCTATCTATGGTAATACTGAGTTGTATTAATGCATCCAGGGTTTTTGGCAGATCCGCTCGGGCGAGCTCGTCCTTAACGGCTTCTGATAGGCCAAGCCTAAATTGGGTTTTCAGAGATGCATCATTCCATTCTGAATCAAGGGTCCATCTCTTGAACTCTGCGACAAAGTCTTCTACAGGCCTCCTTCCTTGTTTCAAGGATCTTAACTGAAGATCAGCGGTACTCTGCCTATTGGGGTCATCATATAGGCTAGTGAGCTCTGCCAGGAACAAGGCATAGGAGTTGAGAAGCTGGTCGTTTTTCTCAAAAAGAGAATCTGCCCAGGCTCGAGGATCGCTTGATAGGTAAGAAATAATAGTACAAACCTTAATGTGATCAGTAAGGTAGGTACGAGGTTTTAGCAAAAAAAGTAACTCACATGCGTTTTTAAATTCGCAAAATTTTTTGCGATTGCCTGTAAATACCAAAGGGGGATTTATCTTGGGTTCAGGGGACTGAGCAGAGGTAAGTTGTGTCAGTCTAATTACCTGCTGCGACAGAGCCTGATTGTCTTCTTTTAATTCAGCAAGTGCGTGTATTAACGCAGATACTTGCTGTTTTAATTGTGTCACCTGAGTGGTTATTTCTGCTGAATCCATTTTTGGTTCGTTCAATCTGTAACGCTCCTGCGTTTCTTATATGGTGTGGATTTTCAGCTGCAGAAATAGTTTCCACGTCAGTAGTCATGTAAGAGATATGCTGAGATACCATTCCCAACCTCAATGACTCATCATGTGTGGAAGGTCTTATTTCAGCCAGTAAATACACACAATTAGCAAGCTGGTTCCTAGAATGACTTTATGTATGTGGTAACACAATGATGAAGTTTGAGGGATAGGTTGAGTGGAGGTGATAGGTGATAGACACTTGAAGGTGAGACAGTAGCAGATGGATGCAGGAAGGTTTAGCAATGTTGTATGATAGCAGATGATAGAATAGCAGGTGGACATACAAAAGAGATCAACCCAGTGCAGAAAAGTAGCAGTAGTCTCAAGAGCTAGCAATCTAGTTTATGCAGATGTAATAAACAGTCTTTACTATGCAGAGCTAGATAGTGTAAGCTTAGTATAAGTTTATAGAGAATTCCCCTGCGGGGTACTTAGCACTATTAGCGATACAGCCGAAGGGTGGTTCAGGAGAGGCGGATGATCCAGTAGCGGGATAAAGGGATCAGCGCAGCGAGGTTCCGTCAGCGAAGTAAGCTTGCAAGCATGGAAGCTTCAAGCAAGGTTAGCATCCAAGTAAGGGTGTTTGAACGAACACATGTGAGTGAGAACCGACGCCTTAAATAGCCATCTAGTCCGGCGCTGAGTGATGACAGCTCCAGTCTTAAAGGTGTATGCGCACCTTTCCAAAAGTAAATGGTAGGGCGCATACACTTGTGGAAAGTGTAATTTAGGGTACCAAAGGTACCGGAACATTACAAGCTAGAATCTTAATATCCGTGGTTAGAATGGAAATAGGTCTATAATTCTGTAGTAGGGTATGGTCCTTCCGCTCCTTAGGTAAAACCCTAATGTGAGCAGTTAAAGCGTTTGCTACCCTAACACTTCCTATTCCTGATATGTGCCTGCTGCACAGCCATTCACTGGGAAGCTCAGTGTACTTCTGCTTCTCTTCCCCCAGCACGGGGGGGAAAGACAATACAACCCAAAGAGATGGACCATAATACACTTGTACCCTTACAGCAAAACAGACCCATTAACAGTTAGGAATGGGGGCAGCAACAAAAGTGAAAAGAAGCTACAAGAAAGAAATGCAAGTTGGGAGAAGTCACCACAGTCTTGAAGTGGGAGTCTTGAAAAAAACATGGGTATATGAAGCACAAATGGTGAGAAGGGATCAGGGGACTGCGGCTTGAGGGGAGTTCCGAGGAGAATGATGAGCAGCATCCAAACACTGATGGTTCCGTCTTCAGCCAAGGTGTGTAGGTTGCCAAGGTTGAGACAGAGGTGAAATAGGAATGTCCATGGAGGAAGGCCAATCAGGAATTTCCACTGGTGGTAATTGTAGCTGAGTCAAAAAGTGAGGAAGGTCATCCTTATCCTGGAAAATATATTGATGACCATCCTTTTCCACAGAGAGATTAAAAGGGAAGCCCCAGAGTTAAGAAAGATCTGCATCCCTAAGGGCCTCAAGGAGTGGCTTCAGGGCCCTACATTGCATCATCGTGCAGCGCACAGATCCAGATAGAAAGACAATTTGGCACCATCAAAATAAAAAAAGGGAGTTCTTCTCATGTGTTACATAATGCATTCCTTCCCAGAGTATTTGTGGAACTTGCAGATAATGCCCCGGGGCTTGTTGGAGTCTTGAGAAGGTAGCCTGAGTGCCCTGCAGGCCTGTCACGTACCTGGTAGGTAGAGCCTGAATGTGCGGAGGAAGGCCTCTCTTACACCTCTGACTCAGAGCCCCTGATAGAGTAAACAGGAAGCGCAGAGTGCAGAGTCGCACAAGTGCCAGTGGACGTGCAGGCTGCAGGACTGCTGGTAGCGTAGAGTTCCAGAAGGAGGCAGGTGTCCTGGGAGTAGTTGGACCAATGAAGCAACTAGAGAGCCTCGGGGAATACTGGAAAGTAAGCGGAGTCAGACAAGCCGGGTCATACACAGAGAGGTCAGATCAGGTACAAGTGGAGAGACTAGGGAAAATGGTCAAAGAGCAAGCTGGGGTCGGTGCAGGCAGAGAACTGGAGTAGTCAGAGGCAACCCGGGTCAAGATTTCAGGAACAACACAGGTAACAGGAAGCAGGACTGGCACGGAATGCTGTAGATGAGACAGCACTGATCCTGGGAGCAAATCAAGCTTTAATAGCCCTTTTGATGCCTTAACTGTCATCAGGTGCGCATCGCACATTAGCGTGCGTATGCGCACTCAAATTCACATTCTGGTGCTTTTTACATTTGCCAATTAGCGCTCGCTAATGCGTTGGCGTTAGCTAAATGCACTTCTTCCTTGGGAAATTCGAGGGGCAGAACCTTGCCTGCGGTTGCCAACTTGTCTTCTGGCAGGACCTTCCTGACAAGGCCCTATCAATCTCAATGTGGTTGGAGACCTCACGGCCTAAGATTTCTTTAAGGATGCTTTGCAACGTAGGAACTTTGTATGTCTCTGGGGGCCATGGCCTCAGGAAGACTCCTTATGCGAATATTGGAGCGATGGCTCCTATTTTCGTAGTCATCTAGCTGAATAAGCAGGGAGTCAATCCTCTTGTCCTGTGCAGAGCATTTATCTTTAAGGGCCTGCAGAGCAGGGAGACTCTCCCCCACTTTAGTTTCAAGTGTCTATACTCTGCCTCCCATTTGTGCAGTTTCAGCCTGCAAATTCTCAATATCCTGCCTGAAGGATTTCTCTATGAAGCCCACAAACCGCTCCAGGTCTTCCATTGTAGAGAGAAAGCAAATGTGAGAGTGCAGGTCTCGATCCCCTAAAACATTTTCCGCTTCTAGGCCCCTATCCTGAGTATCAGAGGAGCAGGGAGAGGAGGGTGACGTAAAGAAAGGGGGCACCAACCTTGGAGATGGGAATGGGAGAAGCCACACTGTCAGGAGGCCACTGTGTGGGAAACGGCTCTGCAGCTCGTGCCATATTGGGGTGAGATCCCTCTGTTGGACTGGGAAATAAGTGTCTATGGGGCTTTCTCGCTGTCTTGGGGTATGCTGTGGTTGGGGAGAGGTCTGCCATTTTGGGGGCATCTTCTGGCCAAAGCAGGTACCCAGAAAAGCCTCAGCAGGTGCTATCTGAGAAGTGAGTAGAGCTCACAAAGAACACAGCCTCATGCTCTCATTCCAAAGCAACGCCCCCGCTTACTATTTTTTAGTGGTGTGTAGGTAGTTTTTGTTGATCACATGAGAGAATAATCTAAACAATGTCAGTGCACTTACTGGGAACTTTGAGGATGGATTGCTCTGCAATACCCACAGTTACAGGTCACTAAGAATTTGTGTTAAAGCTCATTTGCTGCTTTTTAAGAATATACAAACACGTAAATGTCCACAGGGACAGAGCAAGCAACTTGAGAGAATCCTTTAACGCTTCATCCAAAACGAAATTGCCTCTACATAGACTGTAAAGGATACCTGTCATAATTTGAGTGCTTAAGACATTCTTTTAAAAATGCTAGTTGTCTTCTTTTTTTGTAGCTTCACCTAGACCAAGAATGAGCACACTGCAAAGAAAATAAGAAGTCCTGATTTTTATTTTTATTTTTTTTTCCAAACAATGAGAAGTCCTGATTTTTATTTTTACATCAGTTCAGTGATTCTGAAAGAAAAAGGGTCAACATGACAATTTGCAACTAACATTTTCAGAGGCATATCAGAATGACAGCCTTCATATTTCTTTCATGACAAATTTCTTCTAACAGGAGCTTCTGTTAGGACAACATTTTATGATAAAAACTTATTCATGAACAGGGTATATTCACTTAGAAATAGTTGTAAGCTGCAGAATGCCTTTGATTAAAATTTTAATCAAATTCCAAAAGTTCAAGGGAATGCAATGCAAGCACATGCTTTAAACAGTAAGCCCCCCCCCCCCCCATTCTGATCAAACGTCAGCATGGATGCAATTGTTGATTTGTTGGCCACAAAACAGAGAAACATAATTCTCTTTGAGACAAACTTCATTATCAGCTACAGGCCCCCAACTTTGCTGAGCAATACATTCTTAAAATACAAAGAAACACAAAGCAGAATCAGATCAAATGAATGACATTGCATATCTTTCCAAATTTTACAAGTTCAAAAAATGCTTTCAATAAAACTGGTAATAAATTGATTTTTTAACTCCAAAGGCTGCTATCTTGTGCTTAAATATTACAGCATTATGTAGATCGATGAGATTCTAATGTATATTCTTATTAGTGGCTTGTATATTTGTCAAATTTATAGTGAACCTGTGCTCTATTTTAAAAATTAAGTAAACATGCTACCTATTACCCTGTACAGCTCCTTCTCTGCCCCTCTTGGTTTCAGTTTGTAACTGGCCCCTAATTGAATGGCTAAGTCCTGCCAACTGCCATCTCACTATCCACTGAGGCTGCTTCAGTGACCTGTAAAGGTGCTTTCACATGAAATGGCAAGTGGTGAGGGATGGTAAGTGGTGGGGTTTAGCCATAAATTAGGTAAAGACAGGCTCCAGTTTAACAAAATAAAACGAAATTAGAAAGGGGCACAGAAAAGGTTTACAGGACTAATAAAGATGATAGTGAGCATCTTGTAGTATCTGCTCTTAGGTAGGACATTTACTTTTAAAAGTTTAAAACTAAGTAAGGTTCTCTTTAAATTAAAGTTTGAGTGAAAACAAAAACAGAAAGAAACATCTTATATGAATACTAACACAAATACTGACAAAAATTACGTGTACAGATAATTGATGGACTTTAAAGGCACTGCATGAGACACACAGCTTTATATATATGAGTTATTTTACTTATAAACATATTAAAAAAGCTTCTATAAAAAAGATTTTTACAAAAGTCAACTAGGGGAATATATCCCCTATATGTATTGCTTCCCCTTGTATCATGCAGAACACCAATGACCATCAGCTAATTAGGGTGTCCGTTTATGAAACCAAGATGAGCAGCGTTCCTGATGATCGCAGCTCATCACGGATCATTATCAGTTTATGAAACAGAGATGGTGGGGGAAGAACATGGTCTCCGCTGATCATCTCCACACACAGAGAATCTGTCAGTAACTTACACAGAAACTGCCTGTTTATGAAGCTGCGGTCTCTGCACTTCACTGGCCATCTGTGCCAGAATTCACACTCCCATATTCACCAGCTCAGAAGTGGAGAATCGGTGAGAGAAGAGAGAACCCCTGGAGAACTGAGGGGGAAGAAGGAATATTACTGACTTCCTTCTTCCATGATCTGACCCCCCAAGACAGTAAACATGTCCCCCTGCCATATTTATGTATATATATATATATATATATATATATATGGAAAAGGAAAAGGATATAAACCCACTAGTCCTAGATCAAAAAAGTGGGAGTAAAAAAGGATGGGACGATATCGGATCTAGTATCTACAGTATAAGGCAAGCACTAAGAGATTGGATATGACAAAATAGACAAAAGTTTATTACATATTTTAAAAGATACAATTATACAAAAAATCAGCAGCAAAACCGTAACGGCGTGATAACAGTGTAATAACATATCAGAGATGAACATTGATAGTTTATGTTGCCATTTCAATGCATTTCGCAAGTTAATTCAAGCTTCATCAGGAGAAACACTTGCACTCCTGACGAGTGGGCAATGCGACCCACGAAACGTGCGTCGAGTTACCAAGATATGTGTATGATGTGCATATTGTTACTGTTACGAGACATTTAAATATTTTTATGACTATGTTCTGTTTTGTGTATGTCAAACATTCATGTTGTATTACTTTGTATATTGGTTCTACACTAGGGATGATCGAACGGTTCGGGTCCACCATCGGTTCGGCCCGAACATTGGGTGTTCGAGGTTCGGCCGAATTTAGAACTTTTTGCCCAAAAAGTTCGGAATTCGGCAACCAGAACCGCCCAAAATGCAATGCTTCAGGAAATGGGCTTTAAAAGCCCGTGATTGGACCAGAACCATTAGCAAAAGCCAATTGAGGGGGCAGGAGAATGCTAGGAATGTGATTGGAGTGACTAGGGGGTCCCTAGACCAATCATTAGTGAATACGCCCCCCAGTATATAAGATCGCCCCCGCCATATTCCCAGCATTGTTATACTGGACATGGAAGAGAGTGGAAGCAGTTCTGTTAATTTTACTTTAAAAGTGTCATTTAGCTATTTTTAGTGTGAGGAAAGGGATATCTAGTGTAGTTAGAGTGCTCCTTTACACTTAAGTTAGCTTCAAAAATTTAGTTTCTGTAGGGAAAGTGTTAAGTGTCAGGGGACCGTAGTGTAGTGTAGGGTTAACTGACAGTGACTGCTATGGCAGGGTGACAAAACCCTTCCATAGCAGGGTGACCGCTATAGAGAAATGATCATTTCTCTGAGTTGCTTCGGGACAGGTATGTGGCTTCTCACCAGCAAGCATTTTTTATGCTGCAGGGGCTGCCACTGCCAGTGTTTTTTTGAGGACATGTTTGATGTCAGACATGACATCTGAACATGTGTATAGGGGGTATATATAGACATATATGTCTGAATATATACCCCTAGACATATATAGGTGTGATAGTAGCAGAAATAAATGCTTGCGCTAATGAAATCATTTACAGTAATATATTTCTGCTACTATCACACCTATATATGTCTAGGGGTATATATTCAGACATATATGCCTATATATACCCCCTATACACATGTTCAGATGTTTTGCCTGCCTCAAAAGAACCCCAAAAAATGCCAAAAAAACACAGGCAGGCAAAACATCAGACACAAAATCACACAATTTTTAAGAACTTTTGTGTGATTTTGTGTCTGGGGGGTCTAAAAGGTGTACCTGTGAAGTTTCAGCTCTGTAGCATGTCCAGAACCATAAAAAAAAAGATCGTTTGTATTAGAAAACTTTAAGCACAGGAATATGGCTTCTCTGCTGTAACACCTTGCCGGTTTAATAGAAGGCATTTTTTTGGGTTCTTTGCAGTCAGGAAAAACATCTGAACTTGTGTATAGTGGTACTGTGCACAAGTTCTGATGTTTTGCCTGCCTCCAAAACCCCCCAAAAAATGCCAGCAAAAACACACCTGGGCATTTTTTTTTTGACGCTAGCGTTTTTTTTGGCATTTTTTGGGGTTCTTTTGAGGCAGGCAAAACATCTGAACTTGTGTATAGTGGTACTGTGCACAAGTTCTGATGTTTTGCCTGCCTCCAAAACCCCCCAAAAAATGCCAGCAAAAACACACCTGGGCATTTTTTTTTTTTTGACGCTAGCGGTTTTTTTGGCATTTTTTGGGGTTCTTTTGAGGCAGGCAAAACATCTGAACATGTGTATAGGGGGTATATATAGGCATATATGTCTGAATATATACCCCTAGACATATATAGGTGTGATAGTAGCAGAAATATATTACTGTAAATGATTTCATTAGCGCAAGCATTTATTTCTGCTACTATCACACCTATATATGTCTAGGGGTATATATTCAGACATATATGTCTATATATACCCCCTATACACATGTTCAGATGTTTTGCCTGCCTCAAAAGAACCCCAAAAAATGCCAAAAAAAACGCTAGCGTCAAAAAAAAAAATGCCCAGGTGTGTTTTTGCTGGCATTTTTTGGGGGGTTTTGGAGGCAGGCAAAACATCAGAACTTGTGCACAGTACCACTATACACAAGTTCAGATGTTTTTCCTGACTGCAAAGAACCCAAAAAAATGCCTTCTATTAAACCGGCAAGGTGTTACAGCAGAGAAGCCATATTCCTGTGCTTAAAGTTTTCTAATACAAACAATCTTTTTTTTTCTGGTTCTGGACATGCTACAGAGCTGAAACTTCACATGTACACTTTTTAGACCCCCCAGATCTGAAATCCAAAGTAAAAATAAAAAAATCTCTTTTTTTTTTTTTTATAATTTTTCAATCATTGGCTTTTTTATCAAAAATGACAATTTTTAAGAACTTTTTTTTGTGTGATTTTGTGTCTGGGGGTCTAAAAGGTGTACCTGTGAAGTTTCAGCTCTGTAGCATGTCCAGAACCAGAAAAAAAGATCATATAGGTGTTAAAGTTAAAGGAGGCTCCCGAACCACATCCCTGTTCTACTGAAAAATTATCTCTTTTTTTTCATGGTTCTGGACATGCTACAGAGCTGAAACTTCACATGCACACCTTTTAGACCCCCCAGATACTAAATCCAAAGTAAAAATCAAAAAATCTCTTTTTTTTTTTTTTAATTTTTCAATAATTGGCTTTTTTATCAAAAATGACAATTTTTAAGAACTTTTTTTGTGTGATTAATAGTTAATGGGGCATGACCCAGAACCCTAGGCACTTTTTAGGGGCATTTATTGGGTTTTGGGGCTTCAAAATGGTGTTTTTTGATTACCGAAGTTCGGGTCCCATTGATTTCAATGGGGTTCTGAAATCCGAACCGAACTTTCGTGAAGTTCGGGTGTTCTGGTCGAACCGAACTTTTCAAAAGTTCGATCATCCCTATTCTACACAATAAACCAGATATATTTCAACATTGAGTGTCATGACTATTGGGTCCACCTCATATAAAGTCCCGCTGGGCAATTCTCTCTTTTTGTATGCATTTAATTGGGATGGAGGTGTACCCCAATTTGAAATGGCATTGCAGGTCCAATATAAATTTTTTTCCTTCATCAGGAGAAAGGACAACTTTGTTCACCTAGGTACAGGCTATGTTTTATACACGCCCTAATGTATTACAGATAGAAAGAAAAAGAGAAAAAATACACAATAATATATACAACAAACAATAACTATGAATAAATACATAGCCTTTATGGCATAAAGCATGTAGAAATTGCTTACCACACTTCACTTTTTAAGATAATTTAATCATGCACTTGACCAAAGGCACCACACAGGTCAGTATCCGGCATCTCACGACCAGAAAAACCCCCGGGGGGCCATATTGGTCCTCCCAAAGGGGCGGTCATTTTATACAGGTTGGACCAGCCTAAAAGGGACCCGCCACAACAGGTAATGGGTTAACCTTTTTCTAAAAGAAAAAGAATGTATGCAATGATCTTATAAGTATAGGAGTGCTGAGGAATAAAAGGTAGAAATAGGCTCATAGAACAGTTTTAGTGAGCTACTGAATTCCCCTCTTCATATCTCAATCAAAGACTAATAGACCAATGAAATATCCCCTGTATATCCATAAGCCTACTTTATAATTAATAGAATCACAGATAGGGCAAAAAAGCCCAAGTTAGTCATAATGCTTTAGTGACTCGATATCCTAAAGGTAATATTAATATTAGGGAACAGCCATGTATAGGGAACCCACCAGAAGAGGGAGGTCACCTGATAACAGAGGAAAGGAGTATTCAACCATTAATATGCCATATAACAAAAAAGATTGTACTGGATTTAGTTATAATTAACCCAAGCATATAGTGATTTGTAAAGGGTTAGGCAATGGTCATCCATTGGCAGGAAGGAGAAAGAGAGGAGAGGGATATTCAAGCGTGGTCATCTATTATCCAGCACAGCCTACCAAACAAATTTCAATCACAATAGAGGATGAAGAGTCAAAGCTTGCTAAATGATGTTGGGGAACAAAACCCCAATAACTTACCGGCAGTATAGTCCCCTCATGTGAAGAGACGGTAGGAGCCGCTAACGGCGTCCTCGCCGCACTCGATAGATTAGATTAGATTAAGATTAGATTAGATTAGATTAGATTAGATAGATAGATAGATAGATAGATAGATAGATAGATAGATAGATAGATAGATAGATAGATAGATAGATAGATAGATAGATAGATAGATAGATAGATAGATAGATAGATAGATAGATAGATAGATATAGACATATATATTGTTACATCTGTTACATAGTTAGACAGGTTGAAAAAGTCCAAATGGCTCAACCAATAAAAAAAAAAAGAAACAGTAAAGAAAACCCAACCATACAATCCCATATACACAATCCTATACCTGCAGTTGATCCAGAGGAAGATAAAAAAAAAAACAGCAAAGCATGATCCAATTTGCTACGGCAGTAGAATAAAATTCCTTACTGATCCCCCGAGAGGCAATTAAATATTCCCTGGATCAACTTTACCTATAAATATTAGTACCCACTTATATTAAGTACACCCAGGAAAGAATCCAGGCCTTTTTTAAAGCAATCTAGTGAGCTGGCCAGAAACACCTCTGGAGGGAGTCTATTCCACATTTTCACAGCTCTTACGGTGAAGAAACCTTTCTGTATTTGGAGATGAAATCTGTTTTCCTCTAGATGTAGAAGAGTGCCTTCTTGTCCTCTGTGTTGACTTTAAAGTGAACAACTCAACACCAAGTTCACTATATGGACCCCTTATGTATTTATACATGTTGATCCTATCCCCCCTTAATCTCCTCTTCTCAAGAGAGAACAAATTCAGTTCCTCTAATTTTTTCTCATAGCTGAGCTCCTCCATGCCTCTTATCAGTTTGGTTGCCCTTCTCTTCATTTCCCCCAGTCCCACGATATCCTTTTTTTTTAAATATATTTTTATTGAACATATGAAACAATTACAAGGCCTGTGTTGCATACAAATAACACATTTCTTTAAACAGCAAAAATTATGTATGCAGACAGAGAGTTCTTGCATTTTATAATAACAGTATCACACATATTATACTCAAGGGTATTAGTGAACAAAACATGAAAGACACTGTGAGAGGGGGGATTTGGAGGGAGTAAGGATAGGGAAAAGAGATTGACACTCTCGCATGGGACGTGAAGAGAACGTCAATCATGTAAGCTAAGTACAGAAAAAGGTGACTCTTACTGGCTGAACTATACACATAGTCTACTAGCATTATGACAGTATGTTTAGATATGGGGGGGGGGAAGAAGGGGGGTGAAGAGGAATAGAGGTATCCATGAGATCCAGCTTGAGGCAGTCAATGAGTAGGCGATGGGAACGGTCCTGTAAAGGAGGGAACATGAAGGGTGTTGCCTTAAATTCTCAGCCTGCCTAATGTATCGGAAATGGAAGCCTTTAAATACCATTCCGTGAATTGGAAGGGAACCATCCAAACTTTCAGTTCGTCTGCGTTAAAGGTGTATTGCAGGAAAGAGCGCCATCTGGAGAAAAACGTTTCCATAGACGAGAAGTTATCAATATCCAGATTTCCTTTTTCCATGTGAAGAAGTGCTTTAAGATCATTGCAAACCATGGAAATCGACGGGGGAGTGTTGGAAGTCCAAGTCTTTAGAATTGCTTTTTTGGCCGCCAAGGTACATAAATGGGTCCAAGGGGGTAGCCGTTCACCCTTCCGATTTGGAGCAGTTGAGGACTGTGATGGCTCTTCGTAGCCGAATAAGAACAAGTGGGGGGATTTTTCCAGCCTGATTCCCAGAACCTCCTGTATAAAAGTCAACACCTCGTCCCAGAAACAAGAAATAGTGGGGCAAAGCCAGAATCTGTGGGCTAGCGTCGGTCTCTCTCCACCGCACTGAGGGAAGATTGCAGGAGTTCTAGGGTCGTTGGTATATAGAGCCGGAACAAAAGCCCTGTGAATCAGCTTGAATTGGGTCTCTCTCCACGTCTCCATCAGCACAGTTTTCCTAAGCCGTAGGTATCCTTGCAGTATTTTAGGCGCAATATCCTCCAGGGGGAAGACAGAGCCCCATTTATCAAACATGGTTTCCGTGGAGAGTTTATTTGAGTGTACAAGTAGTTGATCGTATAGGACGGATATGTTGTAACTTTTGTTCTTGATGAAATCATCCAAGACTGACTTTTGAAAACTTTTAGCTGTGCTGGGTGAACAAGATTTAACATAGGCTATGGCCTGATGGTAGTATAACTGATGTGACGAGGGCAAGTGATATTCCCCTGCAAGTTCCTTGTATGGTTTTATGGAGAGATCCAAGGATCTAACCAAAGAATGTACCAACGTCAATCCCTTCTGCTCCCAGAGTCGGAACGAAGCATATTCTATAAATTGTGGAAATAATGGATTGCCATGGAGAGGCAGGTGTTTGGAGATGGTTGAGGGAAGTCCCAGACGTTTCCGTACTTCCCTCCATGCTATCATAGTGTCTCGAAAGAGTACGTGTCGTTGAAGGTGTGTGGGCAAAGCTGTAAAGGTGCTATGGAGCACTCCTGGAAGGCACCACGGGTAGGCTAGTTGAGTTTCGATGTGGTAGTTGGAATAAGTTGAGGATTTGGTGATCCAATCCAGACCATAGCGTAAGAGGCATGACAAGTTATACAGCCTAATATTGGGTAAGCCAGCTCCCCCCTCGCTCTTCGGAAGGTGCAGTTTGGCAATAGATATCCTGGATCTCCTCTTATTCCAGAGGAAGGCCGTAACGGCTTTGTTGAGTATATTAATATCTTTATGTTTGAGGAGGAGAGGGAGGGTTTGGAGGGGGTAAAGCAGACGTGGGAAACTGACCATTTTGACCAGGTGGCACCTTCCAAAGAACGAGAGGGGTAGAGTCATCCACAATTCCAATTCTTTAATAATTTTTGCTAAAAGCGGGACATAGTTCAGTTGGTAAAGTGAAGAGATATGTCGGCCAATCTTGATGCCCAGGTAGGTGATGTGATGGTGGTTTAGAGGGAAAGGGAGGGAGTGATCCCAGTGATCTATGACCGGTTGCGTCAGTGGGAGGACTTCACTTTTTTCAAAATTAATTTTTAACCCTGAAATTAGTCTGAATTCCTTAAACAGCGCACACAACTCTGGGAGGTCAGTACTAGGTTGGGATGTGAATATAAGCAGATCATCTGCAAAAAGTGCGGTTTTGAGCTCTGTTTGACCTAGCGGGATACCGTGGATTGTGTTCGAGGTCAACAAGTACCTGGAAAGGGGCTCCATGGCCATGTTAAACAACAAGGGGGACAGGGGACAGCCCTGACGTGTGCCCTTGTATAATGGAATCGGGTTCGATATGCCTATAGATGTTAAGATACGCGCTGAGGGGGAAGTATAGAGAGCTTTTAAGAATTCAGTTATCTTGCCTGAAAACCCTAACTTCGCCAGGGTCAGGAAGAGCCAGTCCAAATTGACATTATCAAATGCCTTCTCGGCGTCTAAAGTCACTATGGCAGAGTGACTAGTAGGGTTAGCTTTAGCATGTTCAAGGACTGCCAAGACCTTGCGGATATTTGCAGTGGCCGACCTGCCCCTGACGAAGCCAGCTTGGGAGGGATGAATTAGTGTGGGAAGAACCTGAGCTATTCTGGAAGCTATTATTTTAGATAGGATTTTAGCATCAATGTTTAAAAGGGATATTGGCCGATAGGAGCCTGGTTGAGTGGGGTCCTTGCCCTTTTTGGATAGTAGTTTTATGTAGGCCTGAGAGCCTGTGGGTAAATAAGTACCATTTTGCCACATATGATTGTACAGTGCAGTGAGAGTGGGCAAGAGGGTATCCTTAAAGGTTTTAAAAAATTCCGTCGAGTAACCGTCTGGACCCGGCGCTTTTTGGGTTGCCATATGAGATATGGTGTGAGCTATGTCCTCCGAGCTTATTGGTGCATTGATTTCTAGCAATTGGGCTTCCGTAAGAGATGGGAGAGGAACAATGTCCAGAAAATTTTTGGCGGCCTCCAGATTCACCTGGTCTTTGCTATACAAGGTGCTGTAGTAATTTTCCAGAATGCCGCTAATGTCAGTGGGTGAGTGTGTTAGCTGTCCTGACTCGTTCCTGAGTGTCAGTATATGCGTGGGTTTGTAGGGGCCTTGGACCAGTCTTGAAAGTAGCTTTCCGGGTTTATTCCCGAAGCGGTAAAAGGATGCCATAAATCGGGAACGTTTAGATTCCTCAATTTTGTTTGCCCAGTGGTCAAAGTTCTTTTTAGCCTCGTGCCACTCGTCTTTGAGCTCTGGGGAGTGCGAAGTGGTGAGACGGGATTGGGCTCGGTGCAGTTTTTTGCTCGCCTCTAGGTAATGTTTAGCAAGAGCTTTCCTATATGTAGAAACATATGACATAATATGCCCTCGTAGTACCGCCTTGCCTGCCTCCCAGAAAAGGATAGGGTTTGTAGAATGCTCCTGGTTCAGGTTAGCGTAGTCCCGCCAGGTTGATTGCACATAATTTTGGAAGTCCTTATTATGTGTAAGAAACACGGGGAATCTCCAGGTACCTACAGGAGGAGCGGTAGCTGCTAATGAAATGGATAGGGATATCGGGGAATGATCTGATATGGCAATATCATGTATGTCTGCGCTGTCAACATATCTGATAAGTTCCGGGGTAATGAATAGGTAGTCCAGTCTGGCCATGGAGTCCTGGGGGGGGGAATAAAAGGAGTAATCGTGGTCTGTAGGGTGGCTAAGACGCCACGCATCCACCAAATGTAAGGCAGATATCATGGAGTGCAGGGGGGTTTCTTTAACGAGAGGTGTGGAACGGGAGCTTAAAGGCTTCATCCTACGTTGTTTACGGTCAACCGTCGTGTCCATGACATCATTAAAGTCGCCTCCAATTACATGAAAGGGAGTGGGGTTCTGAAGCAGCCATGATGCGGTATCGCTGTTAAAACTGGCGGAAGGGGGTGTCGGGGCATACACATTCGAGACCCGTATAGTGCGGGAGGGAAGTCTGAGCACTATAGACAGTCGTCTGCCTACGTCATCCCTGCTAATGTTCAAGATTTCATAGGGTATCTTTCTATGAAGTAAGATGACTACTCCAGCCTTACGGCCCGTGGCTGGGGAGCATATCGCTTCCCCAACCCAAAGCTTCTTCAAGAATCGCATGTCTCCCTCCCCCAGGTGGGTCTCCTGGAGGAGAGCGACATCCGCCCCCAATCGCTTAAGATGGCGCAATATCATCATTCGTTTATTAGGAGATCTAAGGCCCTTCACATTCCAGGAAATAACATTCAGGGTGGCCATGGATAGAGGATGGTGAGGTTATGAAAGGCAAAGAATGTACCGAACGTGGGGATTCTCATGGAGGGGGGGACAGCAAAGGGTAAACATTGTAGATGTAAGACAGGAGGTGGGGAGGTGAGGGGTAGAAGCCTTTTCCGGAGCAGAATGCAGCCCCAGAAAAGGAATTCGGTGTAAAGGTGTGTTTCAGGTTGTACTAAACGGAGAGAACTAATCTTGGAGCTTCGCTTTTTTCTCATTGAGGAGGGAGTGTACAAGCGTAGCCTCACACCTATATGCCTTTGTTGAGGGGCATCATAGCATGAGTACGCTCCGGGGAGCGATAATTTCAAAAACTGGGTGCACCATACACGTGACGTAACCATTTGATAACTTCTAACATCTGGAGACTTGTGACAAAAATTAGGCATAGACATAACAAGCAAATGAGCCAACTTGGAAGCAAAACACAATATAACAGGCACAAGAGTAGATGAGATACCTGAGAGGAAGTATTATAATAAACAATATTGTTCCGACCAGATACCTGTGAATGGTCTGGGTTAGCAGAAGGCTTGGAGCTAGTAGCATAACAGAGCCTGGGAAGAATCGGCCAATAGGAACTTTGCCATCATAGTTCACATGATGGATCTGCGTGCGGACGGATGACCGTATTTGCCCTTTTTGGGGGGGTCCTTATCCGGTGTCAGTTGGGCCTTGCGAACAAGAGACTCGCGTTTGGATTGGGAGGATGATTCTTCCATGGGTGTGGATAATGACGATAAATAATGTTCCGCGTGCGATGGCGTATGGAAGGACAGGCGTTCACCCCCAGATGTAGTAACATGAAGTATAGCAGGGTATGCTAAGGTAAAACGCAGTTGTTGTTTAAAGAGAGAGGAGCACATTGGAGCAAACTCCTTGCGTCTTCTGGATACTTCAGCTGAGTAATCAGCGAAGAGTAGAATAGGGCAGCCTTTTATGTGTAAGGGTCTGTGTTTCCGGAAGGACAACAAAATGGCGTTTTTGTCCGCATAATTTAAATAGCGGGCAATGATGGGTCACGGGTTTTTCCGGGACTCATTTGGGGCCCCCACCCGGTGCGCCCTCTCCACCGTGCAGGGGGATGGCAAGCCCAGGGCTCTAGGAATAATGTCAGAACAGAGAGTAAGGAGCTCTGCTCCCTGAACTGCCTCAGGTGTTCCAATGATTCGGAGGTTATTCCGCCTGGAGCGGTTCTCCAAGTCCTCAATTTTGTCCTGCAGAGCCTGAAGCGCCTTATCCTGGTTGTTTATATCCCTGCTGTTGAGCAGGGTCTCTTCCTCCAGGGATGTGATCCTCTGCTCAGCCACCTGTATTTGGTGTCTATGGGAGCTCAGTTCCTTGTGCAGCTGTGACAGGCTCTGTGTTATGGCCGTCTCAATAGCTGATTTGAGCGTGGGGGACAGAATATGTGCCACAGCCTCAGCCATTTTAATGTAAGCAGGGTCAGCCTGGGAGTTGTCTGCTGTAGGGGCGAGCAGCGGGAGATCCGATGGGGGTGCAGTGTGCTGGGAAAGAGAGAGGGAGTCATTCACCTCCCCCTCCCTCGTTGTCCTGTCAGCCGCGGCCATATTGGAGACTGCCTGAGGAGCGGTGTCAGTGTCTGACCACTCCGTGCCGCTCGGTGGTGGCGGGCGCTGGCGCTCTACAAAACGGTCCATTCTGTTCCCCCGACGTGCGGGATGAACGGTGTGGAGATGGTAGCTCTCCGGGCGGCCTCAGACTCTGTATTTGTACGTTGATTTACGACGGGTGTAGCGAGGCTTCAGGAGCTCACTCCTCCGTCATGAGCGCCGGAACCGGAAGTCCTACGATATCCTTTTTAAGAACTGGTGCCCAAAACTGAACTGCATATTCCAGATGAGGTCTTACTAATGATTTGTACAGGGGCAAAATGTATGTCTCTCTCTCTGGAGTCCATGCCTCTGTTAATACAAGAAAGGACTTTGCTTGCTTTAGAAACTGCAGCTTGGCATTGCATGCTATTATTAAGCTTATGATCTACCAGAACACCCAGATCCTTCTCCGCTATGGATTCCCCCAGTTCTACTCCACCTAGTATGTATGATGCATACATATTCTTCCCCCTCAGGTGCATAACTTTACATTTATCAACATTAAACCTCATTTGCCACATAGTTGCCCAATGAAACAGTGCATTGAGGTCAGCTTATAAGTTGGAGACATCTTGTAAAGAAGTTATTCCACTACAAAGCTTGGTGTCATCTGCAAAGACTGAAATTGTACTTTTAATCCCAGACCCTATATCATTTATAAAGATATTAAAAAGTAAGTGTCCCAACACTGAACCTTGGGGTACACCACGGATAACATTAGACCATTCAGAGTAAGAATCATTAACAACTACTCTCTGAATTCTATCTTTTAGACAATTTTCTATCCATTTACAAACTGATCTTTCCAAGCCTGTAGATTGTGTAGGGGGACTAATTATTATTATTTTTTTTAATTTTCAATAATTTTTATTGAGAAAAAGAATAAAAGAGTACAATAATTTCAAGTACAACAAAGGTATGTAATCAACACTACTGAACAGTAATACAACCTTCTTCCGGTACGCAATGTGCAGCGTGGAAAACATAGTACAAGAGTAGAAAACGACATGCCTGGGGAACAGGCAAACAGTTGTCATGAACATTTCAGTATACAAATATCACAGAGGAAAACAAAACAAAAGAAGAGAAAAAAAGAAAAAGAGAAGAGAAAAGAAAAGAAAAATAAAGGGGCATGGCTCAGCGAAATTTATCCATACAGGGTAAGACTAGAAGAGACATATTGTAGGTTCCTTTTGTGCAACCAGCGGTTGCGTCTGGTCCCAAGCACCTGGGGAAGGATGCGACATGTTTGGGGTCCAGGCGGTATAATGACCTGAGAAGAAAGAAGGGGCCCTTTCAGGTTAAAGGGCCACTCTGAGATGTTCACGGGGCAGAGAGGAAAGCCATAGAGGACAGTAAGGTTGAAAGAGGGGGTAAAAGAGCAGATTCGATAGAGAGGTAAGGGGTAGGGAGGAAAGAGAAGGAGAGTTGCAAAGAGTGAAGGGAGAGGAAGAGGTGGAAGAAAGAGAGACTGAGAAAGGACATAGTCACCGGGGGATATCTGGAAATTGGAAGGGCTGCACCATTAAATTGGTATTTTTTGTAGCTGTGCCCAGGGATCCCAGATACTCTCAAATTTAAATACTTTATCCTGCAGGATGGCTACTATCTTTTCCTGTGCCATTATCCAGGACATTTTGCATTTGGCAGCTCCAAACAAGACCAAGGGTTGTTTCCAAGCTATAGCGGAGTGTTTGGGTGATCACGAGAATTTTTCGTGAAGAAATGCTGACTGGGGGGTTTGAGGAAGAGGTATTCCCATGACTATTCTAATGAGCTGGAAGATTTGGTTCCAGTACCTCCTAATCCTGGGGCAAGACCACCATATGTGCAGGAAGGATCCTAAGTGTTCACATCCCCTAAAACACAGTGGGGAGGTTTGTGGAAACATGATGTGTAGGCGAGTAGGGACCAAATACCAGCAGGTAAGATTTTTCACATTAGCTTCAATCAAAGTGATATTAATAATACCTTTAAATGATCTACGGAAAATACGGTGCCATTCCTCAACCTTCAGTTCAATATTCAGATCCCGGTCCCAATGAAGGGCAAAAGAGGGCTTGTCCGATGTGGACATCAGGGACGAATAAATGGTCGAAATGCCCCCTCTTTGATCCTAGGAATCTGCACACCAGCGTTCATAATTTGTAGCGGACGGGGGTTCGTGTTTGTTGGACCAAAGCTTATTAAGGACATGGGAAATCTGGAAGAAGCAGAATTTTTCAGATGTTGCCATTTTGATTTTATTAGTGCAGTATGTCAGTGAGAGCGGACCTGAGGGGGTTAGAAAGTGGCCGATGCGATGTAGACCTTTGTCTGTCCACCACTTAAATGCTTTAATATCATGACCGGGAGGAAAACGCAGGTGATGAAAGATATGGGGACTAATTATTTTATTAACATGAGGTGGCGACCTCTTCTGAAAATGCCCATGTACTCAGCAGTGGTAGTTTACCACTGCTTAATAAACAGGCAGCAGAGTGTTTTAGTGATTTTCTCGTACTGTAATCTCGCTATGTCTCACAAGACTGCAGGCAGCCTATTCACTTTTACATGGATCTTGGCCATTTTCAGAGAAATAACTTCTCCTCTGTTCTCATTTAGGGATGGGCTCTGTGTTCGAGTCAAACGTAATTTCAACTCGAACATCAGTTGTTCGCGTGTTTGCAGAACACACAAACAAACGGGGGGCTCTCAGCGGGAAGTTCACCCGCCTATGAGCACTTCATAATGCACTGCGCTGTTGCAGTGCATTGATTGCTGATGATTAGCCAAAGCATGCACCTGACCTGTCTGCTTTGGCCAATCACAGTGCAATGTCCTGTCAGAGCCATGATTGGCAAAAGGCAGGGTGCCTTTGACCAATCATGGCTCAGGGGCTTAGTCCAGGCCCCACACTATATAAGGCTGCTGCTTACACAGCAGCCGTGTATAGTGTGTGACAATATAGATTAGGCAGGTAGTTAGTGGATAGTGTGTTCAGTCAGTTTAGTGCAGTCAGTGTAGTATACAGGCATACTCCACTTTTAAAATGTATGGATATGTTGTAGTCCTGGGTCCCCTCTTGGTGCTCCCCAAGTTTTATGTCCCTGTCACTTAAAATTTGGCAGCAGTGCCATGTCAAGCTGACCAATATTTCCCATAGATGCCAATGTTAAGGACAGGAAGCAGTGCCAGGCCAAGCTGACCAATATTTCCTATAGACGCCAATGTTAAAGATGGGGAGCAGCGCCATGCCAATATTTCCCATAAATGCCAATGAGCACTGAAAGCTGAAAATTGATCTGGGCAGGAAGGGGGTTAAAGTGGCCTGAATTTAATTGGTTAAGGGGAACACTATGACAGACTTTTTTAAAAAATCTATATCAGGCAGAGCCCCCCCCGCCCCAAAGCACCCACCCCCCCATGTTGAGGGCATCTGGCCTGGTATGGTTCAGATGGGGGGGCGCGTGACCGCCCCCCCCCCTTTGCTGGCCTGCCAGGCTGAATGCTCGGATAAGGGTCTGTTATGGATTTTGGGGGGGGCCCATGTAATTTTTTTTATTTTGGCGCGGGGTTCGAAAAAAAATTCATACCAGGTATTAAGGTATTTCTCTGTATTGCCGGGAACCCACAATACATTGTGCAGATGTGCTACTTTACAAGCACATTAAGTAGGCCCCCCAGGGACAATATTTAAAGGAATTTTTCATTTTTATTGTTTCACTTTAAGAATCATAAAAATCACTGCACTTGTAAAAACAAATGTTTTAAAAATTGTTTTTTGCATTGGTATATGTCCCCCAGGGCAGTACCCACTTATTCTGGTCATAACTTGCATTTAAGCCTTTAAAATAGGGACTTTTTAATTTTTAATGTTCGTGTCCCATAGACATTAATAGAGTTTGTATGTTTGCTAGAACTTTTTCCCTGTTTGAGATGTTTTAGTGCGAACGGAGGAGGGGGGGGGGTGTTTGGCCCATCACTACTATTCTCTCTGTGAGAACTGCAGTTCTCCGCTTCTAGGGTGCTAGAGGAGATAATTTTCCTCTGAGAACTGCCAAGAAATGAACGGAGAGAAAAATTATTTTCATAAACGTACACCATAGTATAACAATAATCAGCGTAGTCTGTGTACGGCAAACGGGAGCAAAAATCTAAAATAAACAAAGCAAATAAAGAGCATAGTTTGTAGCAACTCTATCTTCAGGTATCCCTGGGTGGGAGGGGGGGGAAGGTTTTTATAACACCATCCCTGTTTATGAATTACTTAATCACAGATCGCTGCCATTACTAGTTAAAAAAAAAACAATAAAAATGACATAAATCTTTCCCGTAGTTAGTAAATGCAATAACTTTTGCGCAAACCAATCAAAATACATTTATTGCAACTTTTTTACCAAAATATGTAGCAGAAAACAAACTGGCCTAAAATGTTAAAAAATTTTGATCTTTGCATTTTATTTTTGAGAATTTCACATAAAAAAATGTGAAAAATACCGCACAGGTGATCACATACCACCAAAAGAAAGCTCTGTTAGTGGGAATAAAAAGGACGTCAATTTCATTTGGGTACAGTGTTCGTTAAAGTCACGCAGTGCCAAATCGCAAAATAGGGCCTGGTTATTCAGCAGCCAAATCCTCCGGGGCTTAAGTGGTTAAGAGAAAAGAAATGAGACTTGAATTATGGTGTGATAAAATATTTTACTGACAATTCATAACTAAATGGAAAACAGACAGCATTCATATTTTGAATATATGAGACCAGACCAACAAGCTTAGTTTTAAAATGGAAAACAGGGATTATCAGTCCTCAACAGACACATATGACCAATAATTCTTGGAGAAAAAACTACTGGTTGTTTTGGATTTTTCCTTCCTTTCCTAAGACTGACACTTGGGGACTTGTTGAAAAAACAAAAATGGATTTTAATAAAATAATGCATCTATATTCTAGTCTAAAAAATACATTTAGAGTTTGCATTGTACTGGCAGGTCGAACCACAACCTTATTTTTAGGCTGATTTTAGCAATTCTGCTTCTGTGCTTTCATTTGCCACATAATGTTTAACATCAATCAATCTGCCTTCAGTATCTAATTCCCCTCCCTTAGCTTGAGGGCAGCATTAACCCTTCATGGAATTACTATTCTCAAACATGACTAGTACACTAACAGAAAAGTCTATAATTTATTTGTGTTAATACATTAAACCTTTGATATATTTTGGTACCATAAAGCTGATCACACCAGATGTATGAAACACTACTGAGTAAATGCAATTTTCCCTAGCAGACTTTTAAGCAAATGCCCCTCCCTCTAGGTTTTTCAATCATCACACAGCCTTTACTAAGTAGATAACCAGTGGACAGTACTGTTTCATGCTACCGCTCCCCATTAGCATATGGTTGGAATTTGGGTCATCATGTTATCACTGCAGGAGTGAATGTATCAGCAAAATAATTGCCAGCAAATAACTATGTTCTAAAGGGTGAAAACATTATTGTAAGATATGTAAAAACTTACAAACACTCCTATAAATAAAATTATATTTTAGTTATATTTTTTAACCTTTGCTTCTTCCAGACACTATCACTATCAGTTTCTTCTCTGAGCTTGTACTCTGCCTATTTTTTACTTGCATTGTTCCCTTTTGTATTTTTTGCTTATACATAGACTGCGCTTCTGAAAAGACTTTTATCTATGTAGCAGTTTTGGCTTTTTGTGAAAAGGAGATTTGAACTTCCCAGGACCTTTACGATGTAATATACATCAAGAAAGGACTGAGAACCTTTGGCTTGGGGTACACCTACAGTCAATTGATGCTTTCATAGCAGATACATGGATTTATTGAAGAAAGATGAGTGATTCTAAAAACCATTGACTATTGTGACCTTTAACCACTTAAGCCCCGGAGGATTTGGCTGCTAAACGACCAGCGGGTATTTTTGCGATTCGGCACTGCATGACTTTAACAGACAATTGCGCGGTCGTGCGACGCTGTACCTAAACAAATTTGACGTCCTTTTTTTCCCACAAACAGAGCTTTCTTTTGGTGGTATTTGATCACCTGTGCGCTTTTTACTTTTTGCGCTATAAACAAAAAAAGAGCGTAAATTTTGCAAAAATAACAATATTTTTCACATTTTTTTATATGAAATTCCCCCAAAAAAATGTAAAAATCAAAATTTTTTAACATTTTCGGCCAATTTGTTTTATGCTACATATGTTTGGTAAAAAAAATCGCAAAAAGCGTATTTTTATTGGTTTGCGCAAAAGTTATCGCGTTTACTAACAAAGGGAAAGATTTTTGTCATTTTTGTTGTTTTTTTAACGCATAATGGCGGCGATCTGCGATTTTTTTTGCGGTACTACGACATTGGGGCGGACAGATCGGACCCTTGACTGACATTTTTGACACTTTTGGGGTTACCAGTGACATTTCTACAGTAATCAGTGCTATAAATATGCACTGTTACTGTAAAAATACACTGGTAGCAAAGGGGTTAACTTTATTTGAGAGGGAGGGGCTGTGTGTGTCCCTAGGGGCGTGATTCTTACTGTGATTGGCTGTGACTTGAGGTGTAAGGACACTGATCAACGGTTCTACATAGTAGAACCGTGTGATTAGTGTTTTTACACCGAGGAGAATGACAGGTGGCTTGTTTACACAAGCCGCCTGACTTTCTCCCTCTCCCCCGACGATCGCCGAGTGACCGGCGGACATCGGGTCCACCGGTCACACGCGTGGGGGGGGTCCGTGACCGCGCGGGAGCGCGCCTCCAGCGGCGCGCACTCGCTCCCCAGACCCTCCCAGGCTAGTGACGTTAATTAACGTCACTTTGCCTGTGAGGGGCTGACTGCCGCAGTAAATATACTGTGAGCAGTCGGCAAGCGGTTAAATTTATCGTTTTCCAGCATCAGCTTCCTTTGCATCTCTTGGCAAATGATCACAAGAAATCCTAATGGAAGCCAGTGCTGGAAGGCTTCCCTCTAAAAAACAAAGAGGATGATTTACTTAAAGTGGAGTTACACCCTCAAAATAGACTTGGCCCATCTGCTTGCTCTGTGTCACCTGAAAAAGAAATGGATAATGACGATTTTTTTTTTGTTTACTTACCTTGTTTTTGAAGAAAATATACTTACCTTACTTCCTCTTCCTCCCTCTGCGGACACGGCCGCCGCCGTCACTTCCTGCTTGCATTGACTCCTGGGAGCTGAACGTCATCGCTCCCAGGAGTCAATGTGCCTGCACCGGCCCCGCTCGTCAGTTCCAGTGCAGGTGCATCATTCCCTGCTAAACAGCTTCTGGGTATGCCCAGAAGCTGTGCAGGGATGACACCCCTGCCCCGGAAATGACAAGCGGGGCCAGTGCAGTGCATTCTGGGACCGAAGAGGACACCGAAGAGGTTGCCCTGCCTTCAGCTGCCCACACCTGAGATGGCAGTGCTGGACAAGAAATTTTCAAGGTAAGTATTTCTTCTAAAAGGTAAGTGCAACCTGGGACAGTTCAGAGGCTATCCATTCTGAAATGCACTAGCCCTGTCCCGGGAGTATTTTTATTTCAAAAATGTTTCCAAGGCCGGAACTCCACTTTAAGGCAAATTGACTGTGCACTTTGCAAGTGAAGTTGCACTCATTTTCCTCAAAGCTTAGTGAATGTGGTGAAGCCTCACTTTGTAAAGAATACCCAATCAGGTGCATGGAAATAATAATTAAAAAAAACAGCATTTTTGCTTTTACACAATTAAATAATGGAAATCATCAGGGCCTAATTGTACAGGAATAAAAATGTGTTTTTCAGCTAATAAGTAATTACCACCTAAAACACCTTTTTTATTTTAGTTGAGTTCCTCTTAAAAACAGCTAAAAGCCTTATTTAAAATGACACTGAAAACATTAAACATACATTCTATAACAAGATGGTTAAACCATTTGGATTTTAAGCATTTTGAAACTACTCAAAGATGCTGTAGTTAGTTGCTCAATATATATAGAGTAAATATGTGATTATGAAATA